>NC_140653.1:19205376-20596709 GCF_978046115.1 Saccoglossus kowalevskii | reverse complement strand
GAATACTGTAGAATACTTTATTTTCGCTTGGAATTTATTTTCGCTATTTTCGCTGAAGGGATGATTCCGTGAAAATAAAATCCAGCGAATATACTTCTTTTCCTATATTTCACATTAAACTCATAAAAAATCAGTGAAAATAAATTCCATACAAAATGCCCAAAAAGCCTTTTCAGCGAAAATTAATTCCAGCGAAAATAAAGTATTCCACAGTACTTTATTTTCGCTTGGAATTTATTTTCGCTGAAGGGATGATTCCGTGAAAATAAAATCCAGCGAATATACTTTTTTTCCTATATTTCACATTAAACTCAGTAAATATAAATTCCATACAAAACGCCCAAAAAGCGAAAAATAAAGTAATCCACAGTACATAATAATTTGTGTTTTCAGAAAGTGACCATCAAAATATAGCATTAGACCAGCTAAATGGTATTCTCAACAATATTGTTATTTTGCTTGCCACTAAGATCATGATTTTGTGTGTGTTCATTTCTGTTGTTGCACAGTTGTACGTTGACTAATTTTAGGCGTAAAATCAATGGTTGATTCCTAATGATAAAGTAAAACATTACAATCTTTAATTCTTGTTAATTTAGAAACATTATTTAAGTTGTAAACATTTAGGTACAGCTGTGTACAGGAAATGTCACCAGGAACAGTGCATACCTTGGGTATCTTTGTCTGTAACTTGAATGCCAGGTCATATCATGGCCTGGATCTGTGCGAGTATGACATCATGACCCGAGTTCAGCGACTAACAGTCACGATGTTTTATTTTTTCCTTATCTATGAAGGCAGAATTTAAACTTGGAATGAATTCATTCATACGTGTATTTGCCATACAGATTTATCATTATTGGAATTCAAAAGGATGGCAACAGTCAGTTGGTATGACCTATTTACCAACCATTGAAAATACATAAAAATGCACGATGTAGCTTTTATCTGTAATGAATTATTCATTGATAAGGCTCATTCATACTTGGATATGGAATGTTAGGTTGAAATTGTAAAAGGTATGGCAACGGACAACACAGGCTTAAATATTTGAACAATTTGTCATTCGTTGTTGATGGTATTTCTGTCTGAAGATTAATATATATATTTGTTCAAAATCATTATCATATTAATCATAAATTTATGACATTCTATGTAAATAATATTTCAATTGTTTACCCTCATCCTGGTAAAAAGTCAAGACCCAAAACTAATAGGGCACACAGACTACCAATTCTTGTTTGTCTGAGGTTTTTACCCTATTTAAATTATGAGCCTAATATTGGAAATTTACAACAACAAAAATCAATAATTTCTTTCAATTAATTAAAACAAGCAACAATAATGGGGTGGGCAACCAGCACAAAATGAGTTATTTATGTAGATGAATTTGCAATTGTGTTTATGATTTATACGTGATTTGAATAGCTTAATATCTTATTTTGAGTGTCAATGTCTCTGGTGTGTGCATTTCCTGTGACTACGCCTTTCCTTGGCAACTGTCTAGTGTTTTATGTTTATAGCTATGACATTTGTAACTCTGCATCCAGCTTTCTATTATACTTCATCCTGTACATTGTATCAACGTCAGGAAAAAAAAATGGTCATTGAACAAGCCGTTCCGTACTTAGTTACCGAATATTAAAGATGCCACCATGTATGTAAATTAACTGAAAACTGTCAATAAAAATAAAACCAGACAATTGATAACTGCGGATTTATTTCCTTTCATTGTTGTACCAAATCTTTGATGTCTGTTTGACCTTTTGAATGTCAAAGTCAACTGTCGTCACTGTTCAGAAAATAAAACCAGCATATTTTGCTCGCTATTTTTTTTCACAAAATGTTGATCAATTACGTGAGAAATACGGTTCAAAATTAGAAAACTACATACAAATGTATGAAATTTGGTGGAGGACAATTCTGGCGCTCAAAGATGCTTTGTAAGAGTCGCCCATATTCCACTGTGACATTTGTAGTTTCAGAATTTATTGTACGACTAATTTTTGCATACAAATTTACACAAGTAAAAGGTATATAGCAATATAACAAGACAGAGTGCATGGCAACTTTACCACGGAAACCTGTAAAATTATGTTGAATGTGTGTGCGTCACGCATGCACAATACCCCAATGGCAGTGCAGCCTGAATTATTAAATTGCTTTCATTACAGCGTTTGATGTCCTTTCTGTGTTTTATATCACTAGTTGCAGCAGATACCCCACTGACTGCTTGCCATATTGCCTCTATTAAAAGCACACAGTGCTCTTTCCAGACTTGTTAAAGGGGCACTTCCAGTTAAGCCTAATCTCACAACAAATTTACTTTCTTGATTAAAATTACAATGGATAACAAAAGATAGGTTAACTTTGTAAACAACATAAACAATAGTGTCCCATGATTCTTTGGTGCAATCCATGAGATTGAGCGGTTCCCCTTAATCATGAGTAATTTGATAATCAGTTTTCCGGAATGAACATTGTGATACCAGTCAAAATAAGTTTGTTTTTGTTATTGTGAATAAAATTAGTCTATCTGCAATTAATTAAAGATGAAATAGTCTGACATTTATTTTTTATCATTTACTCTATTGTATTTTATTAAGAATGTATCAAATAAAGTTTTAAATAGAACAGCAAAAAAATAAAATAAAAAGCAATTTTAATTGCAGCTTTTTAAGATGTTATACCCATAGTCATTAATTAATAATATATATATTTATCCATAGAAGTAACAGGTTCATCATTATTTTGTCTACAACAATAGTCAGTTTTAGTTCCCATGTCAGTTTATGGCATCAAAGAAAACATTTTTGGTTATAAAAATATGATGAAATTAATGATTCAAGTCAGTGATTTGTCAATGATATATACCTTAGTTGTAACGCTAAGATCACTTTAACATTGTCAGCTGAGTGCATTGCGATGAATGAATATTCACGGCTGCTGTTGCGATCATCAGTACCTGATTTTTCAGTGTCAAAATATACAAATTTAGAATCCTTGGTCAGTTAAAATGATTAATTAATGATTTATCTTAGACATTACATCAAAATCTGCAGTGAGACGTTTTTTTAAAGTCATGCACTTTGTGCCGCCATCTTGGTTACCTCAATCAGAATTCCCCTCTTGTCACCCAGCATGCATTATGTCACAACATGCATTATGTTGCCATGGTCTTCGGTACTAAGGCATTTTATGAATGTGAAGATGCTGCACCCCTGACAGACTCTGTAACTTATTGCAGACTTCAGTTCTTACCATTATCTTTGTATTGCTAACAAAGACAGATTACTTTTTTCATCAATGCATGTTATTGTTTTAAATTTGTGCAAGACCAGAGTGACACTCCTAAACGAAGCAATAAGCATGACGGGCAAGTGTCCAAGCAAGCATCATGGACCAAGTCATCATAGGCGAGTTTCACAGTACTGTGATGCTTCAGAGGCCTCGGGAGAACACTGACATACCTCTAGTAGTTACCTATGCAATCCCTCAAAATTATGACTTTTCCATTTAATTATTAGAATAACCTCCCTCTTTTGATAAAAATGTGGCTTTGTTAATACTCATGACGTGACATCTTACACAGGAAATATGGTACTATTGGGTATATATATATTCATTTAGGCCTTCTGAGTTTGTATTGTGTAGTATGGCCATTTTAATAAAAAGCTTATACTTATTTTCATTAAGGGGGGCATAATTTGATTCTTGATGAAAGTCTTAGAAAGATACATTGGCATTCATTTATGGATGTGCAGTCAACATTCACTTCCATTGTGTTGTTAAATCCCAGTATCGAATCCCCGTTTATATGCATATAACACCGCATCAGTTCCATCCCACCAATCAGATTAGACGCAAATTCAATGAAGCTGCTCCGATGCATCAATATGATTTTGTGGATGGTTCATTGCTGAGGATATTGTCAGTGGGTAACCTTTTCTGCTGCTACTCAAGGAGACGTAATCCTATTTTCTGGCTCATCAATACAACATATTGGCAGTCTTATGGGACTAACAGTAACATATTGATGGCCTATTCGGCTACAGCTTAGTCATTGTTTTAGTAATTACCAGATGCATGTACCGTATTTGCTCTTTTCGGACGAGGATGTGAAAAATCATGAATTTTTGTCAATTTTTAAATCTCAATACTGTATATTCATTTATGTAAATGACAGAGGTGAATCTATTGGCAAAATAAGACATTTTTCAATTATTTAGTGTGTAGCAAATGTAATATTTGCTTTCAAGCAGAACAGTCATTATCACACACACGGGAATTGAGTTCTCAGTGACGATAACGCACACTAAAAAAACGCAACAGTATATGGGTGGACACTTGTTTGTAAACTGAGACACTATGGCCATCTGTCGCATGCACAGGTGACGACTCGCCTGGTTTAAGTACACTTCTATTAGAGCAAATGCATTATTTAACAATACTTGACCTACAAGTCAATTTATATTTAATTTCGTCATATTCTTCAAATTGAGCCGATTAGTTTGATACATGATGATTTTTGATTATTACTACATTTAGTTTTTTCAGAGCAATTTTTGAATAAAAACCCATATTGTACACCAATTTGGATTAAAATTTGCAAAATAAGAGCAGGATAGCTAAAAATGGTGACCGTTTATTTTGTTTTATTTTAGCCCAACACACAATCCTAGAATTTGTTTTGGGTTCTTGGGTAGTGTTAGGGGGTGTTAACGTATCATATTAGTAAGCAAATTCGTTCCTAATGGAGCAAAAAGCAGTACCGGTACATCATATTTTAATATTGAGTTTTCTCAATATTTTGCAAACAACATATTTGTCACATTTCCATAAGCGTCTTATAATAAATGATAGTAGACAGTAGTTTGGTAATCATTGTTCTAAGTAACTATTCAAAATACTGTAAAACACGTCTTTTTAGCAAGCATGTCATTTTAGCTAATTTAGCTAACCTGTGATTTCGATAAAGATGTTGCAAATTTAGAATAAAATATATTCTCACAATGAGATTGTTGGCATTTTAGCTAAATTAAGATTTTGTCAATTCATGTATTGAGTCAAATTCGCTAAAATGGCATGAAGCTATTTCAATGCGTTTTACAGTACTGTAGTTAAAAATTCGTGGCAATGGCATTTTCGTAGCATTTAAAATAATGTTGTGAAGTATAATCAGAACATAGTTAATTGTTCTTAGGACAAAGATTACTAAATACTGTCTCTACATATAATATTTTTTTGGTTCAAAGAGCTTTTATCTTTTCTACTTAAATGATATGAGAGCATACAATATAGTTCCCGTTTTCTGTGGACGTCATCAGTGATATACTGTACTGTACAACTTTGATTATGACTAGGGTTAGGGTCATTGAAATCAGTCCACAACTGTATTTTAGAAAAAAGAGTTGGAGCCAGGCTGCTTAGCTTTTAATGATCCGCAAATTGGGATTTTTTATTGAAATATAATATTTGCTCTGTTAGTTTTTGTACATTTATGTTAATGACAACAAAGGTTTATGGCCATACTACATGGTATATCGTATTTTAATGATATAGTATATTTTGGGTTTTTATTGGCATCATTTTTACAAATGTGCTTCGAATAGCATAAATACTGGTAAAACTGTTTAACAAGCAGAGATTTAGAATTATATTGTAACTACTATACCTCCCACATTGACAAATATTGGCGTTTTTTATGGAAAGCTAGAAACTAAAAGTATCCATTTAACTATTTTCATTCTCAGTGGGTGTGAACTTTGATGCGTTAGTTCTTCCTGTGAGGTCGCCCCCTTAAATTTCTCACCTGGCAACTTTGTTGTCATGTTGTTCCTAATCCGGTACTCGCTGTTAATTGCCTTCCTGATATGTACCCAGTCACTGTGACTATACCTAATTAGGTTACTTATAGTATGACTTTGGTGTGAATTGTAATATTGGAGTGAATTATTCTGCAGTTGAAATTAAATATTGATTTTACATATTGAAGTCTGATCATCTCTGGAACAATCCTAGTTAACCTTTTAATTTACAAATGCTGACTCAAAAAATATGATAAATTATCCTTGGCAGGAATTGATTTTTTAGTTGCTGCCACAGAGATATGCATGGTGAGATTTGAATTCAATAAATATACATTGACTGGGGTGGCATGTTTTTTCCACCCCATGTGTCATCCCATGGTCAACTGCTCGCTTTTCCTAACTGAGTTGGTTTAGTTGTAGGTGCAATAACTGCAGTCAAGCATAAATGGTATCATGATATAAAAATGTTTGACTTTTTTTGAGAGAAACTAGTTTCATAGCTGAGTATATGTAAGACTACTGCTGGATGCTCACTCAGTGCACAAAGAAAAACATATTCCTGCAGGCAATGCATGATAACAGTGTGACCATTGTTATGTAACAAAAATATTTATTGTCGAGACAATAATCACTTCTCTCTAATGAAGTATGGAGATATCGGTAACTTCAGTTATGTGCGATAGGGAAGTCTGTATCAGTGCTTCGTGGATTTTCTAAATTTAAGGTTAACTTGTTGATGGTGACAATGATAAATTTCACGATCGTATGGTATTATTTGCTTCCCATGGATCAAGTGAAATATTACATTCACTTATAAGCTGATGTTGTGTTCTGGCAAAATTGTTTGCTGTTCTCAATAGATAAGGAAGTCCTGTTGACTAACAATGGACACATACACGTGCCAGAGGGTGATCAGCTGTTGAACACAGCATGTTTAGGAAAAAGATGACTGGCAAATCATGTTGACCATTTTCCATGTACAATAACTGAGATCTGTATTTCGTCACTACTGCGGTAGTGTTTTACGCCATTTCTATTGCTTTAAAATTACCGCGGTAGTGTTTTTTGTGTGGCTATTTCTTCTGTTATACATAAATATGTAAATGACAGAGGTATGTCTGTGGTCAAAATAAGTCCTATTTTAATGGTGTTAAAATACAGTTTTTGTGTGCTTCTATTGAAAGCTGTGCTTTTAACAGAGTAAATACAGTTAACAGTAATTAGAGAAATTTAACAACGTACAAGACCATGGCTCTTGTATTATGACTAGTAAGATTCAATACATCTAACAATTTGACATATTGTGACTAGTAAGATTCAATACGTCCAACAATTTGACATATTGTAGCTAGTAAAATTCAATACATCTGACAATTTGACATATTGTGACTAGTAAGATTCAATACATCTGACAATTTGACATATTGTGGCTAGTAAGATTCAATACATCTGACAATTTGACATATTGTGGCTAGTAAGATTTAATACATCTGACAATTTGACATATTGTGGCTAGTAAGATTCAATACATCTGACAATTTGACATATTGTGACTAGTAAGATTCAATGCATCTGACAATTTGACATATTGTAAGATTCAATACATTAACAATTTGACAGATGACAATGTGTTTTGATTGCTATAATTTTATTGAATGTAAAATAAAAATGATTTTCCATTTAAAAAAATGATACTTTCCTTTCAGTGATCAGTGGATTCTTCTCAGCTGATCTGTTACAATTGCATACAAAGATCCGACTTGATATGAATGTAGCTAAATCGTTTCCATTTTCAGTGACGTCTGATCATCACATGATCTTTTATTGCTTACAAATACAATAACAAAAGAGACGTCTCTATGACAATCGTCTGTTGTTGAAATGATCACAAGCTGTATCAATTTTGTTGTTGCATAGATACAAAACATTATCTTGACAATATACAATATTTTGTATATATATTATTAAAATTTTTAGGAAAATTGTTTTTGTGTTGGAGTATTAGCATTAATTAAATGATGAGTCTTTTTTCATCTCTTCGTCTTAAATTGGCTTGACAGTGAATATAGCGACGGTTTATGTAGCTGCTATAACTTTTAATTTAAAAAACGCTCCTTCATAAAACGGCTACTATAACAGTCATTATAAAATCCAATAGGTAAATTCATTCCAGGAGAACGAATTTTTTGTCAGCCAATTTAACTTGACGACAATTAATTGGTTGTTCCACCAAAAAATGAATAACATTCACATGGGTACTCTGCAGATGAAGTTGTGTTGTGATTTAAAGATCACAGTTCACGATCAACGTTTTAAATACGCTGGGCATTAATATAATATGATTAATATGCATGTCTTGTCTATGATCTTAGTACGATACTTTTGTACTGTTTTACTTGTTGAAAAAATCAGCACCATGTAAATTACGTTATTTACTCGCTGATTCTATATACAACTACACACTTAGCTGTCAGTGAGTTTTGAAAGGATATATCGTTAAAGGGCTTAGTTGGTGGTTTAGAGGTATCGTTATTTACATAGGCTGCCCTTTATATAAAGGTCATTTTTACCTTCACAAGCCTCTGGTTTCCCGTTCAAATGTCCCAAATAAATTGAACCCTAGTATCTGTAGCATCACTGATAGATATCGTGGCATATTTAACCGATTTGCTTACATAGGCTGTAACCATTATGTCTGACTTGCATGTACACGAGGGATAAAATATTGTCATTAAATTTATGCTTTTATAGCGATTCACTGATCTGATTGCTTGAGATTGGTTTTAATATACACTTTAAAAATAGAACATGGCTCAACATTTCTGGATGTGTTAAAAATGACAATCTTTTCGTGTTTCATCCTATTTAGCAGTAATTGAATCTACCGTGCTCCATAATGTAATAGAAAATTATATGCTTGCCGCGTTGTAAACTGTTTTATATAATAGAGATGGAATCCTTGAGTATGGACAGCATGGTATAATTGCTCAATTAGGTTACATACCGTTCATATTATCCTTTTGGTATTTTTTTTTCTGATGTTCTTAAAATGGTCATTGAATGATTACAAAAAGTGAGAGAGGAGTTATTGAATTGACCTCTGTCCGAGCTGCAAATTGAAGCTTTCCGTTTTATAAAAGTGGCATTCTATTAGGGACGTGTGCACGCTGTATGATGTCTTGTATGGTAATGACACCATGTCTCAGTGGTTGAAGCAATTAACGTTTTATGATCCTCGTCGTGGGGGCAATTTCATGTCATTAGGCGATGCAGGACTTTTAATACCAGCCTACCAACTGGTGTGAATTGTTAAAAACCTACTGTGTTGTTAAAAATGTTTGTATTCACCCATGTGGAGTAATCAAAATATGTAAAATAGATAATCTGTAAATTATAATACTGTACTCGCTCTATCAATGCTTGTTCCATGCCTATGTGATGTAAAGCCTGCCGCCGGACATAAAGTGGTTTCACGCATTTCTAAGAGGGAAAACATTTCAAACACAAGAGTGTTGTTAAAACACCCAGTTTTCGTGTCGATGGTCATATACAAATGAGTCTTGCCCCTTCGGCGCTCGTTGGTCCCTCAGAGAGTAAAAATCCTGGCTATGGGCATGTGTTTGTACTGCTGAGGAACAGGGGGCTTGATTGCTTTGTAAATTATTCCTTATCAGTGGGCTGATTTGCAATCTGTTCGTATGTTAGTGGTTTATGGTACCTTTAATTAAGTATTCACACCTTGTTCACCTACCAATTGGATTGCTGGTACAGGACTTTGTTTTAACACTAAGACCTTGTTCATGTACGTCTCATTTTGAGGTTAAACACTGAACTAGGGTTCAAGATCAGCCCTCAGACCCGGATCAATATCTGGTTAATAATCTCCCTTTCCAATCGTGGACTAAAATGAACAGCAGGGTTAACCCTGTGTTTTGCTACAAATGTGAACACCACATTAGTAGCGCAGATGTTTCTGTAAATGACATGGGTGTGTCATATTCAAATGATTCAGTATTATTATGAGAATACAGTGGATGCAATTGGTTTATATGCACTACTAATATCCAGCAAATATTGCAGTTTCTTCAAATACAATTCCAGACTTATAGGTGACTGAATGAACTTGATATATTGTCTTGTGTAATTTGACAAATGACAGGATAGTTCTGATATATTTTTGTACATCTGCTCTGTAATTTGTTGAATGTGGTACAGGAGCTTTGTTTTTGTCCCTGATTTGTTTCTCGACATGTATCTGATGTAACTGAGCAAGAATAGTTGTGGTACTGGAAAAAAAATCTTTGTCATCACTAAGGCAGCTGAAAGATTATTATTTAGTTTGGACAGAAATTTTTTTCTAGGTGTCTGTTTGCTATCACTATTATTATAAGTACTGAGCATGTTACCTGATATTAAACACTCATGTGTGTCGTTAGAAAGTTCATTTTATCGGAATTTTACACAGAATTTTACAAAATATGAAATACCACTCTAATTCCTCTAATTACTGTAGAGGTTTAAATTTCTAAATTTCAGTTTCAATTTCTTTATCATTTTTGTGGTAGGTTTCTATAGAACTCATCAATTTTACTTGTTCTAAAATTAAATTTGAAGAACCATACCAGGGCATTATAATGTTTGAAATATTCAAGCGTGATAATAGCATGGCTGAGTACATGTATGTTGTTATCATGAGAATACCGCAAACTATGCACTAAGGCAGTGTGGTGATAATGACAGACAAATGATGTACTTTTTGTTGTACATCTTTTTCCTGTATAAAGTGTCAACTTAATGAGATAAAACAGCTGGAAATCGTGATTAAAAACATTTTGCGCTGTACATTCGGTGACAGAATCCTTTTTCCGTTGTACTATAACTCTTTTGTGCCTGATGTAAACAAATAAAATAGTTCAACTGTGGTAGGATGAAAATACCCCGTAAAATAATGCAAAATTACGGCACGCTATAACTTATGGGGTTACGATGACAGATGTATAATAATACATGTTATATCACCTGTATCTTCTTATTTTCCTCATTCCAAAGCAGTATGCTTCACCATACCCTGTGTAACTATGTTTGTAATCATATATGCAGCTGACTTGTACAACAAGTTACAGGCCATATCATATTTGCTCTACCGGTATTACTGAGATCGCAAGAAAGAATAGAACGGAAATATTGCAGTATCGTTTTGCTAATAATATACCCTCCATATTGTTCACAATGTAGCCATTGCTTCCTGTGTCTCATACTGAAATATTACTATTCCATTATTTCTTGCCGTCACAGTAAAACGACAACTCAACAGATATTCATTTCGGTGAGACTTCAAGTACACCAACCTCACACTTAACAATGTTAACACATTGCAGGCCAAACAAATTTAATTGCATATAACATGTTATCGACAATGCACGACTCATGTGTGCTAAATCTCTTTTAAACAGGCCTTTACTTCATAGATAGAAAAACAGTAATGCTTTTATTGGAAGGGCTTACAAAAAATTGCATTTGTTATGTGTTGGATTATTAAAATACAGACTGTATGACTTACCTGTATTATGACTACCGTTTAGGCGTTACACCTCATTTACATAATCACATGCACTACTAGTAGCATATTTAATAGTAATATTAGTTATCAGTAAACTATATTTTTATAAATAAAGTAGCATTCTTTGTACTAAACATGTAGACACTACTTGACAGTAAAATATATTTGTTATCCCCAAACCTGTATCATTATCATAATCTACAAGGAATTTATCACCCTGTTTTTCTGTCCGTAATGAAATGAAATTTGCGTCTCCATCATTATTGATGCTGTTGCCATGCGAACATCCATCTACAAGAGAGATTTCCAGAGTGGATTATGTCCTCATTAATTTCCTTGCCTCTCGTAGATGTGGGCTACAATTATCTACAGACATGCTCATCATTCTTAACCCTGAGACAGAAAGTGTTAGAAGTCTACTAGTAGTTTTGTCACCACTCACAAAATAATTTCTGTTTTTTTTTTCAAAAATTTTGATCAATTGATGTAGTCAATGAGAAATTGAGTCTATTTAGTCCAAAATTAAAAAAAAAAGAAATTATAAATCATTTTTTCCCTTTTTTCAAACAAATAACTAAAATTAATTCAGAAAAAAAAATATAACAAAGTATTGAACATGCATAATATTTTACCAGTGTTTTGGCTGAAAATGTGATGGCCTTTAAAGGTTTAATTAAAGGCCCAATTTCTTAAATTAATAAAACATTGCCCGATGAAATACAGTGAGTTGTTGTGAACATAGACGTACTTCTGTTATTGATCTATTAAGTGCATACATTAGAGCAAATTTTGTAGCTTTGAAAATGGCCTCAAGTTCCAAAAAGTCTTTGCCGTAGAATTTAATAACAGCCCACAGGAGTAATGAAAATGTTTTATATTGAAAATATATCAAATAATAACTACATTGTAAATAATTTAAGAGTAAGAGAAAAACATCCAGTTTTATTATAGTTAGTTATTTTAAGTATGTATACAGACATGAACTGTGTCAAGAAATAATGAAGTGTGTATTATCACTAGTATATTTTCAAATGTCTTTATCCATTTGTTTCGTAGACTCTCATTGTGACATAAACATGATGAAATGAAATGTATTTAGTTTGCTTCATCACCAATAAGATGTTTAGTCATCTTAGCTTTTGTGATGCTCGGTCCTTGGACATGTCCTTGTTCACATGTAGCAAAATGCAGGGTTTAATGCAGAGTTGATTTTAACACACTGTTGAAAAAACGTATGTGAACAGACCCAGTGTCGACCTGTTAAATGGCTGGTCTCGACTTTGAGTTTGTTGTAGGTGAACAGAACGTGAGTAGATGTTATCGCTGACTTTAATATAAACCACTAAGAACTGAATACTGCTTATGAATGTTATACAAAAGTTACATTGTCTAATGCATAATTATAAACAATGATTTGCATAATTCAACTACAATTATATTTTATATTCGCTTCGTTCACATACACACAACTAAATTGATGAATTTGAACTTGTTATTAATTCTACTTATTCTACATACATGTATATTGTATCTACTTAATATTTATTTTGTTTCTAGGGTTTCACAAACTAGAATAATCAATTGGTTATAATGGTAATTAACATGGTATCAACTACATGTGTTTATTATTTTTAGGTTGTGATACACCCTTTTACAAATGGCTCTCCTGAATCGGTAATGCCAGTGGTCAGGGAAACTGTATTTTTAATTGTAATCTCTTAAAAATTCTGTGAATTGGGAGAGTGGTAATTAGCTCTTCTGGGTCTTGATTTGGGCAATTTACCGTAATTGCTCCTTAGAAAATGAGATTGCCTGTGACTGTACAAATCTTAGCCATGAGATTGACTGCTGGTGCTAAAAATGTATTTTGTAAACTAGAGAAGTAGTATTATGAACCCTATTAACAGGCTCTTTTTAGCTTCGCTGTTGACTTCGTCAGTGTCAATGTTTTGCTTTTTCGACTTCTTCTTGAAAACTACAAGCCTGAATGCTTTGATACTTGGTGTATATGTACCTTGGGTAGATCTCTCTTAGATTTGTTCATTTCATGATCATATTTTCAATTCTCTAATTTTGGTGAATATTTTTGCCATTTTTGGTAAAAAGTGATATTTTCGACTTCTTGTTTAAAACCGCAAGGGCAATTGCTTTGATATTACATATATAGGTACTACATGTGAACCTCTCTCAGATTTGTTAATTTTGTAATGATATCTTTAATTCTCTAATTTTGGTGAATATTTTTGTCATTTTTGGTAAAAAGTGATATTTTCGACTTCTTGTTAAAAACCGCAAGTCCAATTACTTTGGTACTACATGTGGACCTCTTTCAGATTTGTTCATTTGATGATGATATCTTCAATTGTCTAATTTTAATGAATATTTTTGTCATTTTTGACTCCTCCATGTTGCAATTTAGAAATACTGTTGTAAAGTACATGGAAATCTATTCTGAAGAATTCGTGTCCAGTTTAAATAGGTTTTCATTGGGAACATGTTTTACTGTAATTAGACCTACATATGCATCAACTTAATAAGGTTTGTCCATGATTATGTGATTTGTTTTTATAATCAACATGCAAATTTTGATATGAACTAAAATCGTCTACCATTTAGCTCGGAGGAATTGATTCCCTTGGCAACAGTGAATTATTATTTCACTGTGGGAACCATAGCATAGTTACAATAGCTCTTTGGTGAGTTCAGAAAAGTAAATGATGTGTTTGTGAATGTGTAAACGTCGCTTTATTTCTGGGTTCCTGGATGGGTAGTGAAAATTAAAACTTTTCTTCTGTCGTGCTGAACTATGTCATATTTGAATTATTGTTTTGATGAATTGTTCAAATCTTGTCAAATACATGTATTGTGTTAAATGGAGATGGTTCTAAAAATAATATTCCTGTAAAATGTTTTAAAAACAAGAGAAACAGCAAAAAAGCTAAGGCTGCACACAGCATGTATTAATTAATTGTACCACTTGTAACGAAATGAACTTGAATAATGAATACGTTGCAGAAATACTTGTATGTATAGTTTGTTATTTCAGTGTGTTTGTTTGTTGCTTCCTATTTCCATTACTTTTCACTAAAATAATTCAGCAATGTGGTTTTAAATAAGAAGTTGAATGAAAGTGTTGCTGGCTACGTTGCACAAACCTGTAGTGATTATTGTGTTTCTCCAAGTCACTGTCGTGATTGATATTGGTCCCATAGGGCGTACATGTATTAAACATGTAAAATATATTGTTTGTTTTAAGGTAGAGATGCAGTTTATTTGGCTTGCTTTTTAATTGAGTAATTAGACAATGAAGATGGTATTATATATCCAACATGTTATATATTTTCTGAAAGCTTATTAGACAAACTGTGTAAAACTTGCCTTTATTTTAAATATCCAGAATGCGTTTTTGATTTTGGGTCAAAAATATGCTTTTTTGGACAAAAGTGGTTTTAAAAAAATTAGCTTAAAAACTTCAAGTCCGTTTGTGGGTAAAATTACATCACTGGATACCTTGGTATACTACTAATTCAAATGCGTCCACTCGTCTCTCTAACGGCTTTCAAAGTCGCACAGCATGACCTCAAAGTTCACTCTTTTCTATTTTTGCATAATTTATATATCCATGTTAATTGCGGACTTGTTATTTTTGTTCCACTCGCCGTAATAAACTGTCCGGACGCATTTTGAAGGGGGAATACCTTGTCAATAATGTGTGAAAATTTCGAGGCAAATGGCCAAAGTGTCTATCAGCTATTTTAATTTAAAACCCAAGAATTCACCAAAAATAGAAGACGAGAAAAAGGCTAATTTGCATATTTGCGCGTTAAACCGGGAATTACTGCTTTGTCATACTTTGTCATACTTTCTAGACTATAAAAATTGAAAGTTAACGTATAGACATAGACATTTTATGTAAAATCGTTGGACCAGAACAACTGCTCTTGAATATATAAATCAGAAACACGTCATTCATACCAGTGTTTTGATGGGATCGGTAAAAACACGTGGCAATGCCCAGTAAATATGACGTCATCTCATGAATTATTAAACAGGGGGCGGTCCTAGGAAGGTGACCTTTTATCTCGGTCAAAACATCATGGCTTCTCTTCGATGTATTTTCAATAAACAATCTACGAGTATTCCAGAGCCTATGGTTTACCGTGAAGAGTACAAAGTGGGATATTAAATTATTTATCCTTGATGATTTTTATGTAGTATTGAGAACCAACTCCAGGAAGCGAACGCACAATAATGAATAATCGCGTAATCCTAGAATCGAAACGCGAGGCACAGAAGTTTTGTTCATCGTTTCCAATCCCATTTTTCCCACTGCAACATATTTGTTAAAAGAAATATTTGAATTCTGTTCGTTTTTTAAGGAGGCATTTTTATATTTTTTCCGATTTTGGCAGCGCCTTATTCAGGGATTTTCTAAGACAGTCGCAGACAATCAGCGCACGGATGTACGTACAAAACATGCTGTTGTACTACCGGCGACGGTCGCCTGCAAGAAGAGAGCTCCAGCTCCTAACGTAAAAGTTGCCGAGTTGCAGGCTAAAAAACTCAAAAATCAAAACAAAATCATCAATCAGTAAGTATTATGACAAGGAAAACAAAACATCAGACGCGGAGAAGCGGTCAGCGCGTCAAAAGAGTTGTTACCGTAATGTATCAAGTTACCTCTCTCTGTGATTTATTTTTCATTGAAATTATTTGGTTGTTTTCAATTAATTTTAGCGTACCTCTGCAATTTATTTTAGCATTGTCAGTTGTTTGCTTCATTGAATTAAACGGAGTTCGTCCGGTTGCAAACAAAGCTGTCTCGCACCACCTAGCAAAACTTCCGAATGATCGAAGTACAGGTACCCATTGGACAAAAGATACACACAAGTTTGTATCTCCCCGACCCAGTGCAATATATCCGGTTAGAATCAAAGCTCACGTGCCCCTTATTTGAGGGACCAGATTCTGCCGTAAATTCGGGATGGGATTTAGAAAAAAAATAAAATGGGATTTTTAAGGTGTATTTTGGCATCATTTTCTAAGTTTTACCGTAGTCATTGACGCCTATTCAAGAGTATGATGTTTATTGTAACTAGCGTGAATGGGTAAGCTTCGTTTCGACAATGAGCAGTTATCACTGTAAACAATGTTAAATTATTCTTCACATGCTCAGTTTATTTTTTGAGAACAATTATTTAAAAATAAAATCTCTCAGTCAATCAACTCGGATTCATGCCTTCAGGGAAAGTCATGTTTGGACGCTCACATCGATTTTGTTTTTCGTTCGGTGGGCTGATGCCTTCAGTGTAGCGTTTGTCTCTTCCGACATAGAAATCATCTGAATCTTCTTTTTACCTCTCTTTCTTTTCACACCACGCATAATGTAATGATAAAAATTAGGAAAAAACACTGAGGAAATATAATGTTTGGTTTGCTAGCGAGCGAGAACTGATTTGAGGATAATTGCACATGCGCGTGAATTGAATGAACTATGACCCGTACAATCTCGATTTGCATATCGTCAATCAAAGGTCCTGTTATTTGGTTACTCATGCAATTTAGGCAATTGGACATAAACATTGCCACGTGTGAGTGTTTTTTATTTTTAACCAGAAAATAAACAGCAATTTTAACGGTGTTCCAATAAGAATTCATTGGTCAAATTTTCACAGAATGTTCTTTAGATAAAAATCTATATAAAAAACGAAAAAAACTATTTTTGATTGAAATTCACAAATAAACTGCATCTCTACCTTAAATGTACTGTGAAATGGACTATGGTACATGTACTACTTAGTGTTGTGGGAAAGACCATGTGTACTTCTGTTTAGCCTTTTCACCACCAAACTTTATCACCCAAATTTTTCTTCACTTTTTTCTTATTTTCTTCATGATTTTTAGTAATGAATCTTAATTGTGGAGCCAAAAGTCAAAATTTGAGTCAATTTCAGTTTTTACTCAAAAAATTTGGCTATTTTTTCCCAGTCTTCTGAAGGGCAGTGCAGACTATAAATGGAATTATTTTGTGAATTTGTGCTGAAAAGAGGGAACTGGTGGTGAAAAGGTTAAATGCTCTTAGATGTGAAAATTTTATGATTATACATTTTGGTTAATGAACCAATTGTTGAAACGTATTGAAAATTATAATTCAGAAATACACTTTTTGATATTACCCATGCCTGGCACGCACTTGGTGTTGTGATATTTCCTAGCATTTAAAAGCTGTTATGTGTAATCTTATAATTGTGTATGGAAGTGTCTCTGAAATCTCAAACACTATGTATTACTTGACATTTAACATTGATTTGTTTTCATGTATGCATGAAGACACATGTTGCTGAAGTTGGTTCCATATTCAGATTGAAGCTTGGATTCATATTCATTATTGGGTTCGGATTCTTGAAAGTATTTTTTAAACAATGTACCATTAGTTTAATGTTCTTGTACAACTTTTTGTCACATGATCCATTGTTTTATACTAATACTAATATGCAGAGCGTAAACCAGCATTTTATTAGCTACAGACTACTGTACTACTGCTACCCCCGTTGTAAATCAGACGTGGCTTCTTGGCTAATACAATGATAGTGAATAATTTAATTCACCAGAAATGAAATTGTTGTTACAACTTACAGAACTTGAAATTACTGGTGAGCACCATGTAAGTAGTTTCCTGAAACTAATCTTGTCCTTGGTCCTATGTCCATGGCACATTACTATAAACAAAACTAAATATCTCAAATTTGATAACTACCGGAAACTGTGCCATGCATGGCTGGTTTGTCTCTAAGAAAACACCAAAAAGTGTCGAGCTTAACAAGTTTTTTCTAATGTTTTAAAAGACTTGTGTTGTAAAGCATATACACTGTAACAGAAAAAAAACAAAAAGAAAACAATGTTATCTGTGACATGAAATGATAAACTAGTTTATTCCCACCCAAATCTGAATCTGAGGCCAACTTCAACATCATTGTAGGCACAGTAATAAGTTATATTAAGGTTACCGGGGTATATTATATATTATCTTTAGAAATATTTCATAATTGCATTTCGTAAAAAAATTAAGTCCTTACTAAGAAATCTAATAAATTATGCTAACTTGTTTGATGTATTTTAATAATCGCCTCTTCTATCTGTTGCCTAGCATTCACAGGGATATCATGACCCTTTAAAATAAATTTCCCCTGCAGTTCATAAGTATAGTATAGTGTTTCAGTTGGTTGTCTTAAGTCAATAATGCACATAAGTGTGGCATTTACGAGCTGATGTGTTGTTTGAATCGCCTGAGGCTACTTGCTGCATTGGTTTGTGTTTTAAAAATGCTTTCCCTTGGTATTACAGTTTTATCATGTGCATAGTCTTTTTATAAGATCAACGAACTATCTTATCTTTTTTACCCGAACTCTGTTAAGTAGTTGAAAATAGATGACAGTACCCTTTCTGCCTCTGCTACCTAGCTCTATCGCCCACTGCTTTTTGCCCTATGTTATCATGGCCAGGAGATGTCCAATAATTCTGTCGATGTACTTCTCACAATTTTTAAATTGATGATGAATGAAACTGATCTGAGTAAATATTACTTGTTTTTTTGACTCCAGTGTCTAAGGACACAAGGATAGTCTTTGTAGTTACCCTGTTAGTATGTATACGTGTGTGCGTCATTGTATATGTGTTTGGTCCACTGAGATCTCAAGAACCACTTGTCTGATTTCAATGAAACTTGGTACGTAGATGCCTGTTTTTTGTTTGAAATACATGAATATTAATTGCCTCATTTGCATAATAATTACCAACTCTCTTAAGTAGGCTTCTTTGCTATAAACATTAAGATTTGTGATTGACTCAGTGGGGCAAAGACTTGACAGTGTTCATTTTCCAAAACGATATCTACTGCACAAGATCATGAATGTACAGACCCAGACCCTCCGCCTGTTAATCCTATGCATATAACTGTATGTTATCTTTGGAGAAGTGATGTCAGATGGAGTGACACGTAGGGTACTGGAAATCTGTTTCAAACTTGGTGCAAAAAAGATTGTTTGGTGGCATATTTTGATTTGATGCATTGAAAAAAAAGTTTGCAAGGTCATCCGATTCACTAGAAGAGTAGATGAGCTTTATAATGCGTCAATCTATTAAATCTGATTTATTTGGCAAATGCCATACTAGATGAAGCAATGCAGCTTATTTCTAGCAAGATCAATTGATAAGCTATTTAATGCTTATTATATCTGTTTAATTGGACTCTGCACATTAGCAGCATTACAAGAGCCTCACCCTCCAATAGAATAGTGAAGGCATACAATCCTGTATACCACGAGTACAAAAAAACCGCATTAATTTAATCTTCACTTCAATGCACTCTTTTTTTTATAATATTTATAATTGTTAAATCGCTTGTGGTGTACAGTTGGATGACGTGTGCTTGTCCTTCACTAGCCGAACTGTGAATCTACGCTTATAGCATCTGACTGATGTTGCTAACCAAAGTTACTTCAAAAAAAGTTTTGGTATCTAAGAGTCTCAATATTAGAAACGATATGGAGAAGGGAAGTGTGTGATTTTAAACAGTTTCCTGTTTACACCGGATTTGGTTGTGACAACACGTAATATTGGTACTTAAGGTTATCAGCTTCTCCTAAATCTTGCAATCGTCTACATTGTGTAAGTGCCTGCCTGGTCTGCCTCCTATGGCTTCAATGGTCATGGATCTTGTTGTTATGTACATATATATGCAAGTGTAAAATTTGTATTTTCTGGGTTAGTTTAGCTAAATTAAAATCTTGTGAAGTTGAAGATCAGTTTGAAAAATATATGTGAGCAATTCCTACTTTAATATTTGAGTACCAAATCAATTTTTTTTTACCTTTCACAAAATAAAACCAAGAATTTTTGTTCATACTTTTTCCAAAATTGTGATCAAGAACAGTAGGAAATAATGTACATTTGGTCAAAATTAACGAAGAAATTCTAGAAAATACATAAGAATGAGCATCAATTTACAAATAAAATTTTGGCTGGAACAATTCTGGCACTCAATTGGGGTTAATATATGGAGCCACAGATGCATTGATACTGTCCTTCTTGATGGGTCTGTGATTGCTACTGTTACGGTGCTCTGAATCACCAATAGAGGCATTTCCATAGATAAAATAATGTTTAAATTTGTGTGCAACTTTCTTTTGTCTCTGACAACTAGAAGTTGTGCACATTGCATGTGAGATGCATCATGGGAGTACCGCCATGTTGTCAGGCTTCATTAATATAATCGCTATAGGTTGAGATTCATATATAAATTTGTTTAAGAGTGCATTCACCTACACGCATGAGCTAGCATCAGTATAGCATTGTTTGCTTCTCAAAACAAGCGAATTCAAAGCCCAGGGCATCTTAAATAACATATTGTAGTCTGTCCTTCTCTGGTCATGCTTTCACAAGTGCGTTTAATTGTCCAAAGTAATTACTGCTATGACAAAACTCAATCATCAAACTACTACATTTGCGTGGTCATTATATGGTTATACAACAGATTGTAAGGTTTATATTATTATATTACCGTGTTCATATGCATATAGTGTGTTGATGTTCCGAAAAGAATGGAACACATGTAGCAAGGTGTTGTATTACAATGCGCATTTGGTGGTGTGCAAAAGGAGTGAGGTAAAAAAACAAAAACAATACTGGTAGGATGCATGTACTAAGGTGTCAAATTACAATGTGGATTTGCTGGTGTGCAATATGAATGTGATGAAAATCTATATTACAAATATTCAGCAATACAGATGATATTTTATATCCGCTTGCATTTGTACAAAATAGTTTATACATATTTGATAATGTTCTGTCCAGAGGTAACCATACATGTAAATGCAACATCCTAGATAATATTGATGAGCATCCATCAGTGTCACGTTTCTCTTTAGAATTTAGTAAATTGCAGCACAACTCTTTGCAGTAAAGTAATGTAAACATTCAACTCCAAGCATATTTTATACAGTATTGAACTGTTGACTCTCGCACTGGATTTGAACTTCACACATTTTTCTGAAACAGAAAATTCATCAAAAAAAACAAACAAACATGTTGTATGGTTAAAGACCTGTGTAAACACAGACAAGTTTGTGTTCCACTTAGTTACAGCTACTGTTTGTTTTGAAATGGTGTGCACTTTGGGGCTGGACCCATTCTGTCAGTTTTCCTGAGTTGTATGTATAAATGAAATGAAGGGGGGATGTGATGAATACTAAACTTTAGACAGTGTTCTTTGGGAATGTACGTGGGTTGTTAAGGCAATAATGTATTTATCCTGGAACCATGCTGCTTGTTAAACTACCAATCCTCAAATATTGATATATTTTAGAATTAGGAATAGGATAATATTGGGAGTCAAGTTAATGAATAATTCATTTATGAAAGTCTGCTGTACTGTACTTGAATTACAAAAATTACGGACTTTATGAAGCCATGGATGACTTTTTCATTAAGCGTTCATGACCATCTCGCTGTGTTTCACTGAATTCGATTTTATCATGAAAGTGTTAAAAGTACAAGACATCAGTGTTTGACGGTTGTCTGAAACAATACAGCACAAAACATTATTGTTTACATGTGACCTTGTTACATGTGTGTCTCAGAGAACTCTGAGAATGCCATATTTCTGGAAATTCTAAGAAGCACTCGTTAATCCATATCTTTTCTTGTTTGTCATTTCAGAGGGTGTTCCACAAGTACACTACTTTGGTCCCTGTGGTAAATATAATGCAATGGTTTTAGAATTACTGGGTCCTAGCTTGGAAGATCTATTTGATTTATGTGATAGGACATTCACGTTGAAAACAGTACTCATGATAGCCATACAACTTGTAAGTAACTTTATGTTATCTACATCTGGTTGATCTTGAACAACATGGTTAATAGCTTTGCAACAGAGTTTTAAAAATGCACACAACTGCATAGGGATTTGTGACATAGACGTGGTTAGAGATCCGTACTCTACCTAGATGGTACAAAAGTTAGACCCACAGCTACTAAAATCTATTCTTGGTCTCAGCTAATGTTCTTTTGATGCGTTGATTTATTCTGTGTTTATATTCTGATCAATGTATTTGAGACATTGATAACCTGAAGCCAACAGGAACCATTATGCATGTAATAAAGAAAAAAAAAAGAAAAATGATATCATCTCTGCAGATTAGAAGGCACAGACTTATGTCTGATTACAGGACTCTTAGGCATTTGTTGCCACTGAAGTGATTTGTCTTTCAGTGATTGTGGTACAACAGTAGTCGTTCTTTCCCTGTATCAGTTAGCTAGTGAACTTACTGACTTCTTAGCTTGAATAATTATATGCTACTTACAGGC
This sequence comes from Saccoglossus kowalevskii, assembly GCF_978046115.1. Lineage (NCBI taxonomy): Eukaryota > Metazoa > Hemichordata > Enteropneusta > Harrimaniidae > Saccoglossus > Saccoglossus kowalevskii. The sequence continues at coordinate 20,573,975 of NC_140653.1, read as the reverse complement.
CAAAACACGTATGAAATCATGCTATTAAGATCTCCAGTGCGCATCACTTCACCCACTCTTTCCAATAGCTCCTTGACATGTCACAAATCGATATTAACTCTTCTTTAACAATAAAATGTCCGCAGGCACTAATAATGTCGGCTATTCCAACCCACAGATTACTAGGATTGAATATGTTCACAGCAAGCATCTTATATACAGAGACGTCAAGCCAGAGAATTTCCTGATTGGTCGGCAGTCAACAAAGTCGCAGCATATAATAGATATAATAGATTTTGGTTTAGCTAAAGAATACATAGATCCGGAGACGAATAAGCATATACCTTACAGGGAACATAAAAGTCTTACGGGCACAGCGAGATATATGTCAATCAACACACATTTAGGAAAAGGTATGTCTCCTGTCAGTGATTCTGCCTTATATATGTGACCTGCTTAGAAGAATTATGTCATAGGCAAGGGATGCCTTATCATGTATGGATTAGGACTTAGTGAATCATGCTTTGGAAACTGTTGATACTTCCTGTCTAACACTTCTATTTTCAAGCCAGAGGCAGGCATCATATGCTCCTGTTTACTTATGTTTTTTTAAGCCTTAAACTGAGTTTGATGTTTGGAATGCTAGATGCAGCTGCTGATAATAAAAATATAGTAGGTCTTCTGATTGAGTTTCTTGGCAGTTGATACCTGATTAGAAGTGTTATCTAGTTTCACCCTGTGTAGACCTCTGAATAATATTGCATCTGCATTTTACGTATGCAATAAAAGATGGTAGCTTTATACATTATGCATTTATATATATTGCAGATATGGACTATTAATGTTGTCATTCATTCTCTTGCTAAGGTCAAATAAATGTTAACGAGAAGTGTGGTGTTTGTAGGGTGTGTTAAAATGAACCCATGATTTGCCTAAATGATTGAATGATCAATCTGTTATTAGAAAAAAAAACGAAGCCAATAATATAGTCATCGTTAATGGATCTGACAGATTTTTTTTTTCACCTTGATCCTTTGTCCGTGCTGTAGTTCATGAACAAACTTCATGTGATTGGATTAATTAGCGTTTCTTTCATATAGAAGCTTTTTCCAATCACTGATATACCTCGCATAATGCATGAAAGGCGAGAGCCGAACGTATGCCACACAAATTGAAGGATTTAATTTTGAACTTGTTGAAATGCCGATTTGTTGAATCCCAAGCACCTTTGTTTGTCCTGTTTTTACATTCGATTTTATGCATAATACAGGATCTCGCAGTGAAAGGAAAATGATCTATTGATATCAATAATATTATCAGTGGCATATTTGACTGCTCATGTTAATTCATTTGTTTATATTTACAGTGTTTTTTTTCTGGTAAAATTGTAAATTATTGTATCATCTTCAGAATACATGGGTGTAGATTGAAAATGAGAAAATATTGATTGTTGTAGCACTCTTACGGTCTTTAGATTGGTTTCATATTTATTTTTCTCATTTTTGCAGAACAAAGTAGGCGAGATGATTTAGAAGCTCTAGGCCATATGTTTATGTACTTTTTACGAGGAAGTTTGCCGTGGCAGGGTCTAAAGGTAATTTTGTCATCTCATTTTATCGTTGTCATAAAATCAAATTGTTATAAATTTAAGTCAATGACTATTTGTTTTATCCCAGCTCTGGAACTATTGTTGGATTTTGATGCTGAAATTGGCAACTTATTTGTAGAAAAATAATTTTACTATTTCATTGTGGATAAGAATAATACAACTAATAACATCCAATTACACAATATTATTATTTGGTTTGGCTTGACTTATTGTAACAGGAATATGCACCATATTATTTTTTTAAAAAGACTGTTTTAGTTTTTAATCGCCGTTATCAATTAACTGAGGATACAATTGTCAATTGATTATTGGAGATTGGTGTATATTTTTTTTTGTATCTACTTATAAATCCACTTAGATGATGCATGTGTACTGTTGTGTTGTGTTGTCATAGTAACTCTTACTGTTATTCTCTAGGCTGACACTTTGAAGGAGCGTTACCAGAAAATAGGCGATACAAAGAGGGCGACTCCCATTGAAGTATTGTGTGATAATTACCCAGGTACTGTCTCAAGATAACTGCTAAAGAATACTCTTTACTGAAATGATATGCAAATCAACTTGGTGTTGGAATAAAGTTAAATTCAATAAAACCATAATTAGATAATTAGGTAGGATAATGTTGATGAAAATTAACAAACCTTTAGAATCAAAAACTTGAAGCGATATCTTGTCTGTATGGTCAAGCGAAAAGATGGTGTAATTTAGTGAAAACTTTACAAAATATGAAAATATTTATACTAAATTTTGAGAGGGGAAAAATTGACCAAAGCTTAAAAATGAAATAAAGGTATACCTGTGTAAATTCTGCAAATCATTTTTATTTTTGCATGGTAGGAAATTATTAATGGCTTCAATGTACATTCACGGTCATTATTTGCATTTTATTGCATGTCTTGAACTAAACACATTTTGCTGTCCAGTGAAGCATGTCCATTTGTACAGACAGTTACACAGGGAACACTTGTCTTGCAAATTGACGACTGGATTTTGTTAACCAGTGGTGTCTGTTATTGTTTTGAAAAGTAAAAATTCATGTATATCGACAAATGATCTTTTGTGATTCAGCCAGTAACATAACCCTGCAACTCAACTTAATATGTGTGATGTGGCACGCTTTGCATTATTTCGTTAAGTCCACCATTTTGAATGGGTGCTGTTTCCTTGTAAGGTACAGTATAGTCATTGCATCCATCAATTTGGACTTTGCACTGCTACGATATTCTGGACTATGGGTTGCCCCTCAATTATATTTTTTCCATATCACAACCTGCAACCTCTTACGAAAGTCATAAATAAAAAATTCTGTCTTGTTAAGTCTTGTTAAAAATACACCCAGAACAATTGAACATGCTTGTACTAATTATTGATAGCACTATTCAGACTGCTTGGTTAGCTATTCATAACATTTCTAATATTGTTTCACACTTCAATAATTTAGCTGCGAAACAACTGTATAGTAATATACAAGTAACATTTGACCTACAAAGCTGATGCGCGAGTTGTGTGTTTCATATACAGGTTGTTTTTTTCTAGAAACAAATTTTAAGAGCAAACACACCTTTGGTATATAACTGATGATAATCTACTGACTGTTCCTGGTTCAGTAAGAGGGCGCTGCACCCCTGTTCCCCTATGAAATGTTTCACCTTTTGTGTACTTACAATTGTACACTGGAAGAAAATTGTTCATTTTGTCTGGTGTTACTGAGGCATTGTATATGCATTTTCATTTTTTTTTTTTCAATTATCTCTACTTCATAATAATTAAATTTTTGCATTAAGGAATTTTAATTTGGATTCCCTTTGTTCATAAGAAACGTGTAGAAAAAAGAAAAAAAAAATCATGTAAGATTTTGCACAATGTCCGTTAGCTACAGGTGTTGATTAGAGTTTAAAATTGTGCAGGTTTGCTGGGGATACCTTTACCTGACAAAAGTTGGTGTTTAAAGCATTATTTCTATGTTTATTAATTCTTTGTGCCATTAACAAATTATGGCTTCATCTACAAAATAATTGTGTACAGTCTGTTCTTCCTCGTATTACATTTTGATAAAAATTGACAAACCTAAAAGCAATATCTGAAGCTGTCTGAATGGTCCAAAATGATGATGAAATTCAGTGTCAATTTTAGAAAATGTGAAAATAGTTTCACTGAATTTTGGGGTGAGAAAAATATCTGGCACTTGAATTGTTAACCTGATATACTTTACTTATTTTTCTTCATCAGAATTGGCTACATATCTTCGTTACGTGAGAAGACTAGATTTCTTTGAAACTCCTGACTATGATTATTTACGGAAGATATTTGTTGATTTAATGGATCGCAAAGGTTGGAAAAATGATTACGAATTTGACTGGACAGGGAAGCAGTTGGTAGGTATTATATCTAATCAGTTGTGATTTCCAGGGGCGCAGGTTATATGCATGATGTTCTGCTTATACCTGAGATATTCCCAGGTTACAGAAAGTAGGACAAATTTAGCATTATTAAATGAGCTGTGTATGTCAGCTCATAACACAGGGACATGTCAGATAAAATCTGCTGCATGGTTTTTAATTACTTTCTCATAGGTGACTATGTTAACATTTGATTGAAATTCAAGAAATATATTTTTAGTCCATATTTGCTCTGTTGTGCATATCCAGTAGAAGCATATATGAAATCAACAGTATACTGGATTATTATATATATCGTCACTTATCTGTGTTACTAATAAAGCGATATTCTCAAAATAGTTTGTATAATCTTCGTAATGAGTTTTCATACTAGTTCAGTAAATGAAGCGAGGTAATGGTACTTTCAATCTCAGTAATTGTAGTAAACTTTATTAAATTCTGGGTATCGTGTTTAGCCACAAGGTCTGTTGTAGATGGTGAAAGCTGAATAACACAGCTTGATTATTTTCATATCTAACCAAAGTTTGTCTTCAAACTGATTCAGATTTCATTGCTCACAACTGAATCTCAAAAATAAAAATAATTTTATCCAACCTAACCTGGATTCATTTCAAGAAAATCAGGCATCTTTATAATAATTTGTTGTTGAATTCACCACATCTACATTTAGTAGTTATTGGGGATTATGAATCATTGAAAATTTATCATGGTTCCGAAAGCAGAAATAATATTCAGGCTCCCCGAAATAATGACATGTTCAATGACCGTAATCAGTTTTTTCCTAATACCGCGGTATTGTCTTAGTCTATGCAAAAAAGAATTTCATCTTGTTCCACAGTATGCCCTCTTACAGGGCTGATTTTGTAGGCATCATAAGTCGAAATGGAATCTCCAAATTTCAAGTTGAGTCAGCTTGTTGACTGCTAGGGAGGTTGCTCTTCAAGAAGCTTGAGGCACAAATAAAAATGTTGTGACCCTGTATCATATACGATTTCCTGTTGTGTCAATACATTTTCACAACTAGTTGCATCACATCAAATCTTTGTACGTCAGTGGCGTGCCATGTCGGTTTAAAGGGCATACCATATACCAGGTGAACTGTATGTAACATTAATGTTTCATTTGCAGAATACCCCTGGAGGCTCTTTACATTCCACTGATGGGGGTGGTCTATCATCGCCACAAGGCCAAGGTCTACCAAGGCATCTCAACCATGGCAGGGTAAGTAACAATGCAGTCAGACCATCATGAAATGTGATCTTCTTATTGCTGGTATGATAAATTATTGTATTAGTAGTGCATACGCTTATATAAATGAGTCATATTTTAATGACCAAACATATATGAAATGTAAGTTTTGGGTTATGTTCGCTTCTATTAGAAATGCACTTGTGATAGAGCAAATATGTTACCTGTTCTGAATGTTGTTGTTGTGCATTGCTTTGTAGACATTCCTTGTTTAGATGATGTCCCATTTGTATCTAAACGTGTTTATGGTTTTATTTCATACATAAATCTAGGATCAAACCATACATGTATATACTCCAAAACCACATAATTTTGGAATTTTGAAATTTCTTGTCAATCAAAGACTCCCCAAGTAATTGTTCTATTTTGTTTAATTTCAATGCTATCAGCTACTATAATATTAAGAGCTACATGACTTGTTGATACGCCTCAAATAGTGTTCCATTTTTTCCTGTCATCGTCACCCTTGAACTATGGTATTTAGAATGACATGATGATGTGGGAGAACAGAACTCTATTTGAGGGATGAAAATAAGTCCTGTGGTTCTCTCATGCTCGATTTGCATCCAAGATCTTTTCACACCCGTAATATATTTTTATTTCTGTGTTTTACTCACAGGATCGAAATAGACATGGTGCATGGCAGGAACAAAATCAAGGTGTAAATCAACACCACTTGAACCCCAATATGACTGCAGCAGATAGACACGGCTCGTGTCAAGTGGTGAACTCTACAAATGGGGAAGTAGCTACAGATGATCCCACAGCTGGGCATTCAAATGCCCCAATTACAGCGCAGGCTGAAGTGGAAGTAGTGGACGAAACAAAGTAAGTATCTGTCTCACCTGTAGATACAGGGTTTGAACTTTATGGAGGCATTTATGACCAATAAGTTTACCTTGGTGTCCTTAGATATTTCCTATTTTACTCCTATAATAATGCCAAGGCTTTTTTTTCAAATTTCATCTTGGAAAATGGGTGCCCTCTTAAGGTCAAACCCTGTAGATAGCATTTTCTAAATAGTGTACATTACCAAGATGTGGTGGGGGTGCTTGTCACTTGTAATATGAATGGGTGACATTGATCATTTCTTCTTCGGACACCCTTAACTCAATTTAAGAAATGTTGACTTTATTTACCTTTTCATGCCCTGCTGTGATTCCCGTTTATAAACAGTTTGGGTCTGACGAATTTTCTCGTAAATGCTTTGAATTTCATTATTTTTTCCGCCAAAGTTTTCATGCATTTTGTACATTTCTATGTATCTTACTTAACCCTTTGAGTACTGGATTTTTCTGTTGGTGTCTGAAGTTGACTTTGGTGCTCAGAAGGTCAATTAATCACGCTTTGCTGAAGAAAGCTTAATGGTATTTTCACTCTGCTTTTCAGCATATTTCTGAAAAAAGCGAAAGTCTTGAGATTGGTTGCATCGTAATTCTTGACACATTACTCTTCTTGTTTTCAGATGTTGCTGTTTCTTCAAGAGGAGGAAAAAGAAAAGCACTGGTCGTCGAAAGTGACTACCTACACAGTACGTGGAACTGGGAAGTTTATTAGCTGGGAAAGCTTCACACTGAGATTAATCTAATGCCATGGTGCTTTGTTCTAGAATGTGAACTTGATTTGTAAAAATAATATATTGTTGTGGAGATGGAATGAGATGTATTAAAAGGAAGAAATAGATTTTGATCAATTGCGAGATATTTACTAAGATTGAACGTCATGAGATATTCATTAATAGGTGGGACCGAATTAAAAGAACTGCCAAATTTTAACCAAAGGATACTTTTTGTGTTTCTGGGGAGTGTATCATTTACAGATGTGGTGAACCTCCTCGGTCAAAGAAACATGGACTTCTCAATGTTTTAATGACGAGAAGGAACTGAACTTGAGCTTGATATTGTCGCAGATAGCACATGTACAGTGACTAGTTTCTCATAAGGACTGGTCAGAATTTCTGAGGATTTCTTATCGTTCTTTATACTGTTCTTTACCAAGCAAAGTGTCTGATATTTTATTTCCTCACTCTGACCAGGCATTGGCTGTAAATACTTGAAAAAAAAAAACTACGGTCAGCATATTTTGCTGCAAGATTTCTGTACATTATATTCTTAAATTTGTTTGTTGTTCAATACTAAGTTTATTTTTATTACGGTGTTTGTGATTGCTCCTCCGTTCAGTGGTTTTCCTAATCCATTTGTTTTCTTGTTTTTTTTTTTAAAACTCATTCAAGAGCTGTGGCCTTTGAGATTGGACAGTTCAAGAGGGTGTCCAATCATGCTGTTGTCTAAGTGCGTCCTTTTATCAAAGTGTAACGGTTAGACATTGTGCAAGTTACTGTAGAATGGAACACTATTTTGTGGTGCGGTAGAACCTGATGTCCAATTTTTCTGTAGACTAGATCACATATTTGAATGAACAAAGCCAGTTTTTTAAATACAAACTCAAAACTTATTCATGCCATTTGTAATCCCATATCAATATCACTTGGGTTTAGCACCTGTAAATTAAGTTTAATAATCTAATTGTTGAATGCATGTAAACTAAAAATTTGTGTAAACTTGACAGTATAGATTTCCAGCCGTGCTGGAAGAAACTCAATTCGTTATTTAACTCCGCCTTTATTTTTAATGTACAGAGTTTTAACTGAGGTGAAAATGAAAAAGCCAAAATATTGAATATGACGATATAACATAACCTGCAACTTCTTTTCTTATTACCAAGGATAATGAAATTTGGAATAAAACTAGTCTGTGCTATACTAGTCTTAAACTTATGTGTGTGATAATTTTGGTTATTCTGGTAACAATGTGCTTGATAAGCAAAATACGAGAATCTGGTATGATTGCACTCCTGCCCAGAGCTCCCCTGTAGTGTTACTACCATTGTTTCTGTGCTGGCTAATATTGTATTCCGGTACATAAATATTTGTTACTTGGAAAAACAACTTAACAGCTTCAGAATTCTCAGGTAATGCTGATACGGAAAAAACTTCTCAACTGTCAACAATTAAATACTGCTATCGGTAAACTGCAACTCTCACTGCCAACCATCCAACTACTAGATTATACACAATTAAATTTCATACGTAGTAGTCTACCACTCTCCCAGTATTCTATCGTCTCGTACACAGCACCTGTGTCACCATGCCAGTCTGCAATAATACAATATCACATTGTTACACCAATTCTTTTTAAATGATCAATTAGTTTTACACTGAATTTGAAGATTAAGCTAGACTTTACATTTACTCACACTAGTCATTGGAACAGTTACCTCTTAAGATAATTTATTTTTTAATGAAGTTTTGTTTTTGCTTTTTTTGGGTGTTCTTTGTATAAATCACAAGAATTATTCCTTCATTCTATTTAGTTGCACTGTAATATGGTATATTTTTTCTAAGCCTTGAAGATCAGAACAATATTTAATAATTTTTAAATGATTATTTATACATAGTACCATATTTACTCTACTCGTCCGACTTAGTACCTTCTGTATTCCGAACATCATGTTTTGTAAGGGGTGGGCATTTATTAGAGCGCCATCCTAAACAACTTATCAAAATGACAATTTTTGATGAACATTTGTCAGTTAAGGGGGGGGGTGTATTACTTCAGGGGAAATAAACATTGTTTTGCATTGTCAATGAAATCCACATTGAGCTAACACTTTTACAATGAAGTAACACAAATGTTCACGAAAAAAATACACACATTTCATTTTTCAAGTGTCATCAGAATTTGTGATATAAAAATGATCAGGGTCTGTGTAAAAACTGTCCCAAGTCATGATTTTTGAAAGATGAAGACTCCAATTTGTTTTTGATATCCACAAACTCTCAATGAAAAGCAATCCCAGCCATGTTTTCCTGGTGATTTATAATTTTTGAAAAATGAACCTGGTGTGGAGAAAGTATTTAGCATTTTTCATGGTTGTCAGCAAGTCCTAGAAATATTGATCACACCCCATTTCTGATAATTAGAATATACACTAAAATTATAGTCTAAAGTAAAACTTATCGGTCAAATTTGGGGAGTTTTGAAAGGGTTGGGTGCAAAGTATAACTTTATTTTGAAAATAACAAATTCCCCAAAAAACGGGGGCTTAGTTGGACGAGTACGGTTATTTGTGCATGTGCTTACATAAATGACAGGTATATCTATGGTGAAAATAAGTTTTTTGTTGAATAATTGTACATGTATTGATTTTTGTATGCTTCTATTTAGAGCTAATTACGGTAACAGTAAAACCATGTGTAAACCAATGTGAACAAACTAAAAACCATTTTCGGTCTTTTTCTCTAGACTCGCTTGTAATTTTCAAGCCTCACGAATTTTACTTCATATGCATGTGTGGCTGTCAGTGTGTTACAAATCCTTTCTGCCATCATTTAATTGACATACCGTAATACTGGTAGTTACATTATACCAATTTGACAAACATGAAACTTTGTCAAACTGACATCACATAGCCTATGAATATTGTTCGAGCGACAAGGTGAAAAACCGACAAATGCGTTTCTAGTCAAAGAAAGATTTTGATTTTATTGCACGATTTGGTTCAAACATGTTTTTACTTTTGCCCTCTGTGCAATGGAGTGATTGCTGTTCAAGCACATCGTTTTGTCATCTGTTTAGTTTCTGTGATTTATCTATCTCTAACTGAATGGTACTAAGTTAGTTTTTGTTGCATTCACCAAAAGATTTGTTCTCTATTATACAAATTGCTGCATTCCACCAAGTAAACCTTGCAATATATACCAAGTCCAAATACTATCAACTTTTGAAACTCAAAAAATCAGACAAAAAATGATTTATACAGGTACTGTAGCATTTCCTAATTTATAGAAGGAATCTCGACTGGTCTGAGGTGCGTAGTCAGTCTAAGCACATTCACAAGTTACTTCACAACAGACTTGTATGTGTTATGCTTTAAACGTTCGAATAAGTATGAGCCTTTGTCTAGGTGCTTGCTTTTATTGAGTTTTATTTTTGAGAAATTTACTCAGCCAAGTATTTTTTTGTAGCTTATTGTGTATAAAGCAAGTGTTATGTAAAATAGCTGATGAACATTAATCAGACACTGCATTGTTTTTATTTAATGTGGACTTTGTTGCCATGGTAATGAAAAATCAACTCAATATTGTTTGTATCTCTTTACTTCAATTCACATTAATGCTTGTGTTTTCATTCCGATGATTTCAATTTTTTTTTTCATTCTTATTCAAGAAAACTTAACGGAAGGTGTACCTCTCCGTTAAATGGAGAGAAAAATACCCATGATATTTTACACAAATCATTTTTATTGTAAAAAAAAGTTTTTTTTTTTTTTTTGCATTCTTCATGAAGAAAAGAATATATGATAATTATGATCATGAAATTGCAAACTTGCTTTCTTGAACAAAATTCCTGCCTGATTATTATTATCATTCAGATAAAAATTTATTTTAGCCGTTTTAAGAAGAAAAAAAAGAGAAATAAACGAAAGATTTGTCTGGCAGATTCTTCCAGAAGCTGGTCTTTGATGGTAACCCCTTCCTCCAAAATCATTTGTCGAACTCAAGCTCTTTCTCAGTCTTGCTGAAAAAGACATTCAAGCTCGGACTGTGCTTTTGTCTTTTCATAAACAAGTAGGAATTTAATGTTAGGAACTGGTGATTTTTTTTTTTAATTTTGGGTTTTCAGTGGTCCTATTGCTCCATGGATATCCGGACTGAATATCCAGCTGAGTAGAGATTTGGGTTCTGACTAACGTAAAAATAGTACTGACAATGTATAATACGGTAGTTGCAATTGGGATATGGATGTTGGTGTCTGAACCTCTAATTTTGTCGGCAAATGTTACGCACCAGTACTGCTTTAGGAGAATATGTTACCAATGAATAATACAGCACTTTCTGTAATATGTTCTTGTAATGGCATTTATAGTCAAGTGATTTCAGTCCACGCCCTTTCATAAAATACTTCTAATTTCTAACAGCTTCTGAATTTAGACTCGGCTAGGTGGTTTATGTGTCATCCTGTATCTGTGATGAGGGGTATCATATACATGTCCTTCTCTGAAACCATTGTACTGCTGTCTTTGGTTTCCTCAAGTTCTGCACAATTTGGTGTCGAAATTAAAAACTATTCTGACTGCAGCCTCAACTGGAACAACTGCATATCAGAATGGTCAATTTAGTACAAGGGTTTATTGATGAAACCCCAAACTATATAAAATGTTTCTGAAACTGTACATTGAGTTAAATATTTCATGAACAATTGTGCATCTTGAGATAATGTGGGAACACTGAAATTGTTGTTTCAGATAAGATGATCTAGAGGTAGCACAAGTGGTTATAGATTTTTTTTGTGATGAATACAACTATGGAATTGTCAACTGCTCTCAACATATTTACATATTTTATTTTTCTTTCTGCAAATTTGTGTCCATTGTTAACTCTTGTGCCACTGGGAATCAAAATAGTGTAATATTGATTTTGAGTTTCCTTGTGAGAATGTTTGTCTTTTTCCATGTTTAGTGTTGTTTGTGTGCAATAAAGATAACTATGTCAAGTACTTCTAGGACAAATATTGCCCGACAAGCAGAGTTCCAAAGGGGAAAAGGAAAATGTACCTGCATTTCAGTTAGTATGCGACAAGTTTTTAGGTTTAATGATTGGAAATGTTACAAACTACAATTCTAAACACCATGGTTGTCGCTTGTTTTATATACATAAACTACTGTAAAATACTTTATTTTCATTTGGAATTAATTTTCGCTGAAGAAATGATTCAGTGAAAATATAAATCCAGCCAATTTATTTTTTTTTCCTATATTTTACATTCAACTTTTCAAAAATCAGTGAAAATAAATTCCATACAAAACACCCCAAAAGTCTTTTCAGTGAAAATTAATTCCTAATAAAATAAAGTATTTTACAGTACATTGTTTACATGAAATTTTAATATGTGCTGTGTGATGAGACTCCCATTTTGAGATAGCCATTGTTCATCTTGTTGCATAAGCAAATTTTTAAAAAACATAAGCTCATTTGCATAATGGAATCAGCACTAAATATGGAAATTTATGCAATTACACTATTTTCCAGTGTGAACTGCATGACCTTTTTGTTCCCAAGATTGTTGGGGGAGGGGGGGAATGTTGGTGTACAGCCTTGCTTAGTAGTTTCCTTAAAGGATTTGTGAAGCTGCAAGAATTTTACAGGCACAAAAAAAGGCATACATTTGTGTCCAAAAAAAAAGATGTGTAGATAGAAAATGTTCAAATAAATTACAGAAATGTGCATTCATAAATTGTTGTGGTCATTGACTCTTAATCATTCACTGCGTGTAAAGGTGAAGTATGTACAGTTATGTTGCATCACTGATGCGCTGAAAATTAGCTGACCCCACTTCACATGTTGCCTAGTATGCATAGTACTGCCCAGTATGCAGACATGTCATTGATGCAACAGTAAATTGTACATTGATCTTTAAAAAAAAAAAAATCTAGTTTCAGAACATTTTAGTTTGCATAGGTCACTCAAGCCAGTTGTTATTGAAGACCTCTTTCCAACAGTCAAGCCCACTTGATTTTGGAGACATTGAACAGTTGTGTCGGGGCTGGAGGTTATTGAACTTCACCACATCCACTATCCAATGGCATTCTCTATCAACAGTCATTGCAAAAACCCTTTAGCGAGGACGTTATTTTGTCACAGCATATCTCGTACATTCACAGAATTGACGTTTGACTATGGAGGAAGCTGCAGAACCTGGAAAAAAAATGGTTTCAGCAAGAATTGCCTGGTGGTTCAGCCACTGCAGTATTGTAAAATGGTGCAATTTAAGGTTTCGCTAGTCAACCTACAAACCAGCCAAGATATAACCCATTTGAAAACCAATGCTAGAACAGATTGAAATATTCTCAATGATTACAAGGGCAGCCCTTGGGGAAATTTTGCTCAGCTCACCACCATACAAGTCCACATAAATGCAGGTTCAGTGCGCACTCGGGCAACAATTTTATTAACTAGCAACTAATTTTAACCCTGCTCATGCTGGACTAGTAGCAATTTTGTTTTGTACAATTGCCATTAAATAATTCATAGAATTGAGCAGCCACATTAGGCAAACTTTTTTTTTATAGAAATTACCATATTAAACAGACCAATACACAACTTTGATACAGCATAGAGGTAGAGGGTCTATGGATACACCAACACTGAAAGTACAATTTTCTAAATAAAGCTTTATTTTCTTGTACAAAAAATTCATCTACATACAAAAAAACTAATGAATACAGACAACCAGACTTGAATGCCTTATATTGTACTGTGGGCATCAATGCTGTAATTATTAACTTTGGTTCCTTGCTCACAGCTTTAGAAAACTTAAAATACTAGTTTAGTACATAGAAATTCAGATTACCGGTATTCCAAGATACATTTAAAATACGAGATGTTGGCAGTGTTTAGATAATGTAAAAAAAATGACTGTAGAGGGGAGTATACTGTATACAATACTGAAGTTATCCATGCAAATAAACTGAATAAAACAAGTCATTGTCAATGACATGTCCCCGTTCCGTTCATATTTGAGTGACATATACATTCAAAGCAGATCATGACCGAAATGCACCTGCATATGTACAACACATTGTGCTAAATCTGAACAAAATCCATCCATCCATGCATGACTGAGATCCGGTTCTGGAATTGTAAAAATACGTGATTTTGATGCATTTTCGGCCTTAAATTGGCCATCATTCCGCTATTGTTAAGCAGATCATGAAACAAATGCACATATCTATTTGTGACATGATGTACCATGTGTGTGTGAAGTTTGAACTTGATCAATCCAGACATGTCTTGGATACGGATCCAGAACTGAATTCTTTAACAAAATGGCCGCCAGTCGGCCATTTCGAACTTGATCCGAAAAAAAAAAAAGACGTGCATCAAGGTCCTATTATGTTTAATGTATGTACCAAATTTGAACAAAATCCATCCATGCATAACTGAGATATGGGTCCGGAATGGTAAAAATGTGCGATTTCAATGCATTTTCGGCCTTAAAGCGACCCCCATTTGGCTATCGTTAATGAGATCATGAAACAAATGCACATACATATTTGTGACATGATGTACCTTGTGTGTGTGAAGTTTGAACTTGATCAATCCAGACATGTCTCGGATACGGATCCAGAACTGAATTCTTTAAAACAAAATGGCCGCCAGTCGGCTATTTCGAACTTGATCCGAAAAAAAAAATGACGTGCATCAAGGTCCTATTATGTTTAATGTATGTACCAAATTTGAATGAAATCCGTCCATGCATAACTGAGATCCGGGTCCGGAATGGTGAAAATGTGCGATTTCAATGCATTTTCGGCCTTAAAGCGGCTGCCATTTGGCTATCGTTAATGAGATCATGAAACAAATGCACATACATATTTGTGACATGATGCATCTTGTGTGTGTGAAGTTTGAACTCGATCAATCCAAGCATGTCTCAGATACGGATCCAGAACTGAATTCTTTAAAACAAAATGGCCGCCAGTCGGCCATTTCGAACCCGATCCAAAAAAAAAAATGACGTGCATCAAGGTCCTATTATGTTTAATGTATGTACCAAATTTGAACAAAATCCGTCCATGCATAACTGAGATCCGGGTCCGGAATGGTGAAAATGTGCGATTTTGATGCATTTTCGGCCTTAAAATGGCCGCTATTCGGCTATCGTTAATCGGATCATGAAAAAAATGCATGTGCATATGTCCCATATGTGTGATGTATGAGTGAAGTTTGAACTTAATCGGTCCATGCATGTTCGAGATACAGGTGATCACGGACGGACGGACGGACGGACGGACGCACACAGGGCAAAACATAAGTCCCCGTTTTCGGACTGCGTCCGAACGGGGACTAAAAATATCACATGGGATAATAACGTGCACGTACACAGCAAGATTCACCCTGTTTAATTCTGTCAAATTGTTTAAAGGTCTGAAGGTGAAGAGTGTGGTACAAAAATCAGTAAAAATTCTAGTATATATACAATATTATCCATTTCTTTTTGAGCTTTTTAATCATCGTCGTCATCACTTTCTATGATATTGTTTTTCGTTGGAGTAACTGTTTCTGTTGACGATTCTTTCATGCAGCTGTAAAAAAAAAATATTCATTGTTACTTTAGGGGGATTTGAAACATCAGGCACTTTTTTGTGACAACCTCAACCACAAATTCACAAAATCTTGTACAAAAATAAGGAAAATTTGAGGGATTCCAAAGATTAACCATCTAAAATAGGGGGACCTGGTGTGGACCCCCTGCTTTTAACAATGGTTTACCCTTAAGCAATGTAGTTTTTCCTTTTCCTCTGCAAATGCAAATACCTAATTATACTCTGAATTATACTCTAAAAAACTAAACCCAAAACATGAATAAATTCTTTAAATGCATAAACTGATTTGGATGTTACCTGTCCTGGGCGCTGCTGCATCCTGCACCTTCCATGTCATCTGGCACTTCATTCTCTTTATCTAATGATTTGCTTTTTGATGGAGCTGTTGTAATAAAGTTTCCCATACCTTTTTGCCATGAAGGGGTTGGTCGCACACAAACTGGATTGCCACCACCTGCATTTTTGGCTCCTACAGGAAAGCATTTTGAAATATGTCGAGACAAATTGACTTGAAACAAATCATTACGATGGTAAGAAGTTGTGCTTGCAAAACTCGTACTGTGCATTTTGTTTGGCTACATTTTATAACAATGCTGCTATGGTACTGGTATGATGTTTCGGGAAACATTTGATATTGGCAAAAGTAAAGAATGTAGAGTTTGATCAATTTTCCACAAACTGAAATATCACTTCTTTTGATCATAGAAATACCAGTAGTTCACATAAGCAAATGCGCTGCTCGAGCAAATACAGGGCAAGAGTTTTCTTGCACCCCACCCCATGCCCCTTACTTTAGACGGAGCATATACAATTAAATTGGGGAGAGTTTGAGGGGCGAGGGTACAAAAGGAACCTTTTCCCACCAACATTACAAGTATCCAAGTTGCGATGTGACTGACCTGCTTTGCCAGGCGATGCAAATGACGCTGATTGACTTGAACTGCTCAATGCTTTCCTTGGTGCCTTGGCTGCAACAGCTGTGAAGCAAAATTAACAAATCATAATCTATTATTATTAATCTAGATTTTAGTTAGATACTGCTCTAAAACATTTGTTCATGAATTTGGGCAACAGTTTACAATAAAGTGATTTTGTCGTTAACTCGCGATTACATTCAAGTGGTTTATAGTTCCATGATTCAAGTAATTTTGTAAATTATGTCAGCTAGTTAATAATTCAATTTCGTGAAAAGTGAAAAACGAATATATATACCAACAATGTTTACACAAGCTTTCCGCCTGTGAAAATTAATCTTGTAATTTGTGGTCTGAACAATGCGAGGGTTACGGAAATGATGGGTAACTTTATCAATCAATTAATTCGGGCCCGCCACATTGCTAATGGCAGCTGGGATGTCATCTTGGAATGTCATTGTCCAGCAATCAGTGCTTCACGACAAAACTGCACGAGAATTTTTATTCTTGCAGACTATGTCTGACTACCCCTTGTGAGGAAATGAACATTGAAAAACTGTTCACTTCAGGACTCTAAATGCAATGAAATGTTTTCTCTTGGCAGCGTTCGTGACATTGAGAAGCTAGACTAGCTGCCCGGATTAGCCGTCACTTCGACCGCGAAAATGAGTTATTGCTGCAAAAAAAAATACTTGTCAACCCACCTTTTCGTCCACACCCATCAGCTTTTGTTCTAACCATTGTGATATGAAAGATAATTTGGTGAAAAATGAGGAGTTGCTCTAATAATCCAGACAAAGTGCGCGCTCGGTGTCACTCTCAGTGTCTTGGTGTGTATAAATGAAAGATAGTCAACATGTGAATTTTCGCGCGCTCTGAGTCAATTGGCCGTAAATAGGAGTATTCTATTTATAAAAATAGGTGTCAATTTGGTTTATACATTTGTGAAGTCAGCATAAATTCAGTTCATTTCCTAACTGTTCGTTATTTTACATTAATTATATTACATAGTTTAGCACACCTTTTATGTATTAATGTAACTACTAATATTCTATCAACAAACATAATAGTGCTAATTTTAAAGTAGAACACCCTAATTAAAAATAGTGCAGTCCTTTTCTGGAGGTCATTTGTGGTTACCAAAGCATTCAGGGTCATTATGTTTTTGAACCTATTAACTATATGGCTGATTCAATTTATTTTTTTATATACATTTGGGGATTTGGGGGAGTATGAACGGCAAAAACTTAAAATAAAAAAAAAGTGCTGTGCAGTATAACCATCGGCTATTTTCGGTTATGTTCGTGTATTCAACATGGCGGCCTCCTTGTGCAATAATATCGACACGATTAAATCCTGCTGATTCAACATAAATTTACACAGGACACAGTTTCTGTGTGTTATGAGGTGCAGTTGTTGTTTGGTTATCCTTTGTATTACCAAAAATAATGTCAGCACATACTGTGGATACGGCTCTTGTTGGCTGGTGCCGGGAAGAACTGTCAAGACTTCTGCAGAACGATATTGCAGAAGACATTGTAAGGTAAGCCGGGTCTCAAATTGTAGGCAAATGGGATGGAGGGGGTTCTAAAAAACATGTATCGACAGGGAAGTTTGTCTTATTTTAAAAGAAGGCATATGGACTAATCATGATTAATAGCACGTCCCACAACAATATTTCAAAACATAGGGACAGGCTCTTAATTCTCCACGAAACTTTATCAAAACCAATATTTAAATATTTTTTTCAGACAGTGGCCTATAATCTTCATAAAAATGCTTCCTACTGTTTCCCCGTGGCGTGTGAAATATTTCTACAAACGCTGCCTGCTTATCTCTTCGTTAATATCAATTGTACTGAATGGTAAAAACATAAACACAAAACATAAATTACAAAGAAAAATACTGACAATCACACATAGATTACTCATACGAAGTGAAATGACCCAAAATAACGTACCTTTCTTAACAACACAAAATGCTGGTCACATGGATAATATGGCTTTATTACGATACGGTACCAGAAAAAGAAATTGTCAATCACCATGGAACAACTGTATACATAAGCAATATAAAATTAAAAAGCTCTTACATTTATGTAAAAATAAATTAATTAAAGCTCAAGATGATCCCCTCACTGTTACAAATTACTTCTTGAATTCTGTTTCTTAGCCACAAGGTATTTATAACTGGTGACTGGTCACTAAAAGGTGATTCATCTAGATAATAAATTGGGTGTAATGCAATCCCCACTTGAGTGACAGGTAAAACCTTAGACTTAGTGATAGCAAAGACATACAATTCCTGACACTTCAGTGATCTAAAAATTTAATATCAGACTGTAAATGCCAGCATCAAGACTGGTTGAAATATGTATGTGCAATAAAGTGTAATCTACAAATCATGGACAATTAGATTTTATATTTACAACCAAGTCAATAAAAGTATTAAAAAGAAGTGGTCTCAAAATACTTTTGCAATGATAAGTAAGAATTGAGCCAACCCTATTTTAAAGCATGTTCTGAATATTAAATTGCTCAGCCAATTTATGCAATATGTTGTAATGTGATGTGATGTGGAATTGCAAGTCAAATAAACAATATAGGATCTGCTGCTTGTTTTCCGCCAACCACCACCGTTGTCTGCCGCACCCAGATACTTATTGAATTCTTAGTGGAGTGTCATGGATTGGATGAAAAATTTGTTTATCAGCACAGTGTTTGTGTGACACAACAGCCATCTGAATACAATAAAAAACATCACCCGCGTTGTGTTAAAATTTGTAAAAGTATTTTCATTTGCAGATTTTCATATCTCAATTTCAGTTCTCAAGAAATTCAGGAAGTGAATTAGTGGTGGTATTCTCTCACTATTAAGTCCAATTACAAACCATTATAATCTATCTAGGTACATCTTGGGGATTGAAGATGTTGAAGAATTACAAGAATATTTATTTGAATTGTTGGATGGATCCAATCGAGAGCATAAACAATTTGTTGATGACCTTGTCCTGCGTGTAATGAACCCACCAGCAGTGCCAGAAAATGTACACATTTACAGAAAAAAGGATGATGTTGACGAAATTGCAACAGGCGCCAAGGGTAAAGCCAAAAAAAATAAACATAAACCTGAGAAACAGAAAATTGATCTGATGAAGGTTCCATATAAGCCAAGGATGCCTGGTGATCCTTCTCCCGTAGTAAGTCACTGTTTTATTCTACCTTTAATTAGACAAGGATTTTCAGTCTTTGAAAGAAATAGTGTTTATGCGATGAAAAGTAATGAACGGAGGAATGCTGAATAAAGGAACAGATGCTTATTTGTGTGTTGATGCTAGGTAATTGGTTAGAAACTGTGTACTGTGATTGGCTAAAAAAATTGCAAGAGGAGGCGAAGAGCTAAACTGATGCTCAAGTTTAATAATATAAGGTTATTACGAGACTACCTCAAAGTATGCACGAAGACAGTACAACTGGAGTATCGACCGACGCGCAGCGTACTGTCTGAGTGCATACTTTGAGGTATACTCGTAATAACCTTATTATTATACATTTTTTCCTTTAAAGGATACACCATGGGAATGCCGAAATTCAAAATGTTTAGAACAGAATCAGCGAACTTCTTTGTGTGGAGTCCGGTCAAACTCTGGTGGCAGCCATGTTTGTTTTTGTTATTAGAGAACGCTTACGTGCGTAATCATTCCATTATTTGGAATTCGCATTTCCTAATATGGTAGGGTGAAAATACCTTGTAAAATACCACAAAATTACGGCACGCTGTAATGGCGTTACGGTTACAGATGTATAATAACAATGAATAATACAAAGATTAATACAAAATAAAAAAAATAATACAAATAGGAAAATAACTGGAATAAGATTTTTTTTTTTGCTCTAGTACGGGCCACAGAAATAAGTTAAAAATAAACTAATATAGTTTGTCTTCAAAGTCTTGTACCTAGCCAAAATCAAAATCTTATTTTAGCAGGGTGTCAGAGACATTTTGAGAAAGGAAATGTGAAATTCAACAATTTAAATTCATGTTTTGTGATCTAATTTTGCGCCATGTATGCCATTTTTTTTCTTTGCCGCCAAATACATGTCAGATCAATACATCTCATTTAGTATTATGTGATGATGTTGTCTGCAAATCATAATATGTGAAGATATTTGAATGTGTGATCTAATATAATTAAGTTCTACATATTGTACACCAAGTTTAAATTGGTCTCCAATATGTATATTTAGAAATGCACTGTTTATAGTGTTTCTCATTTTAGGAAATGGTTTATGATAAACATAGAAAGTCAATCTTAGCATTCCATCTCAATAGTTGTCTTGGTAGGTTCGTCAGTGAAGTACTGTTTTGCTACTCTCTAATAGTCTGGGCTTCTTCCTAAGATTTCACCTTCAGAAAGTTGCTACAGCGACGCATATGTGACCATCCCATTTTTCATGACATTGCAATGAATTTACAAGGTTAATGAAAAAGGGAAGAATAGAGAGGAGATGTACACCTAATGGTTGCTGATATCCATTATGTTGTGTTTGGCTGTGTTTGGGTGAAGTGCAAAGCCAGTTATTTATTTTAAATACTATTAATACATTTCAATTCCTTATTTTCGCAGGAAGATGAGATCATTCCTAACTCTAAAAGCCCGCCACAATCCGATGTCAACAAGCAAGGTGCAAAGAAGAAACAGAAATTTGTAGCACTATATAGTAAAGAAGGTGAAGAGAAAAGTACTGTTAAAATACCAGGTAGACACCCATGTGAATGTCAGGCTCACAGGCACAGACTGGTAAACAATTGCATAAAATGTGGCCGTGTTGTGTGTGACCAGGAAGGTGCAGGGCCATGTTTTTTTTGTGGTTCATTGGTATGTATTTTTGGTTAATGCTTGATATTATTTACATACTTCAACTGTCAACAAAATCAAACACAGCTGCACAATGCGTCTCCATGGTAAAGAGAACATGAAGTCAAGTGCTGTGGCCCATTTCCATGGGAAATTGAATACAAAGTTGCATGTTTTTGTTAAGCTATGTCGTGATATAATTGGTAAGAGTTGTTATTATGTACGGTACGCTAATTGTTGGATCCAGCCCCTTGCTGCGCCCAATCAAATCATTCAAGTTAACTAAGGGTCAAATACAGCTTTTCCTAACATGATCACGCACTGGTTCGTAGGGATGGCCATGAATGGTTAGCTACAGCAAAACTGTGCGAATCAGCCGATGCAAAATTACAAACTCAGCTATAACATCATGTTCTCTTTTATAAGCATTTGTGTGCATCATATTAGACTTTTTTTCAGTAGTTTATGTAACCCATTTATGAAACTATGTTCACAACAGACTAGATGGACTAGGTACCACTGTTGGCTTGTTTTTGTTCGAAAATCAACAAATAAAGAAATGTTGTTTCCTTGGATCAAATCACAATGAAAATACCCTGTCAACTGTCAAATCTAAACAATTTTCAAAAGTATGATATATCAAATTTGCTTAAAACCTACTGTGTTTATTTTTGTTGGTTCGTAATTGGCTTTTACTTGAAATTTGTACATGTGTGATGTAAGTTGTCTTGGAATATTCAAACGTGATCTCAATGCCGAAGGTTGAAAATCAATCGAATGCCAAAAGAAATGAAAAAATATCACCCATGTCTGTCTCTACGTTTTCTAGTGTCTTTGCTTTCATCTATCAACATTGGTGTGATTGATGACAACCAGCAGTCTAAATCCAAGATGGTTACATGCACAAACTTGATTCCTGTTTTCTAGGTGTGTTCTTCAGAACAGCTTGAAATCTTAGCAAGGAACTCGCACAAAAGTGAGAAGCTGATGCGAAAATTAATGGGTGATGTTATCGTTAAAGATAAAGCATTAGGAACAGTGGAAAAAGATTCCAGTAAACTTTGCAGTGGTTTGGATAAAGCTATAATGCACAAGAATAAACTTATTGAATACGATAAGACAAGGTATTTTGTTTTGTGAACCTGGTGCTTACATACCACGATTGCAGCATGTTATAGTTACTACATGCTTATTCCTTCATCTTTGCTGAATGTGAGAACTAAATAAAAATATCACTGCATGCCCCATGTACTGTGGAATACTTTATTTTCGCTGGAATTAATTTTCGCTGAAGAGACTTTTTGGGTGTTTTGTATGGAATTTATTTTCACTGATTTTTGATGAGTTGAATGTTAAATATAGGAAAAAAAGTATATTTGCTGGATTTTATTTTCACGGAATCATCCCTTCAGCGAAGGTAGCGAAAATAAATTTCAAGCGAAAATAAAGTATTCTACAGTATTTATATGCTCCGCCATACACCACACTATGATGAACATACACCATTTATGTAATAATGCATGGTCTATGCATATATATAACTTCAGGTTGTTCTGTACTTCTGTAGTGCACGAAGAACACATGTAATTGATGATGAATCAGATTATTTCGCAACTGATACCAATAGATGGTTATCAAAAAAGGAGAGAGAAGTCTTGAAAAATAGAGAAGATGAGCTAAGGGAGCAAAGACATGGTTCCAGAAGAGGCAAAAAGATTACACTAGACTTTGCTGGGAGAAAAGTAATTGAAGACAATGAACCAATCAATATGTACGACAGGTAGGAATCCTCTTCTGGCGTGTTATTGTGTATGTTTCTGGTTGTCGATATAATGAGAGAGGTCACACCACCCAAATCAAAACTAACAAGAGAGCTAGTAAATACTACTCGTATTATAGATTATTTTGAAGAGATTTCACTGTCATATCTTTCCTAAAACTTATTTTAGGTCCGTCACTAAAACATGTTTCATCATCATGCTAGTTTTGTTTGAAAAACCAGGCTTCACACTTTTTAGTCCCCGCTCGAATCAAAGTTGGTATGGTGATCATATCTATTGGGTTATAATTGCATGTCATATATTTTCTGTGATTCAAACTAATATAGCTGACTGGTGGCCATTTTGTTTTTCATGATACCCATGCCTACTTTCTCATGAATGCAATGAACATTTGTGTTTAAATTTTGTACAAAAACAGTATATCAATAGATACATCAACATGAACATTATTTTTGTAATTTGGTTCAATATGACTGCCCAATATCCAATTCTCTTGTAAAAGCACTAAATCATAATTTTTTACAAATCCATCTCCTATTAATGGTTTCAATCTAATCTCAATGACTTAATCAGCATCAAATTGATATGTCAGATCACAAAATTGTGGACAGGGACTGTGTCATTAACAATGACTTGTTATTTTTTACATAGTGGTAAACTGCACCAATACAATAGAATATGGAAATGTTTTCTGCTGCAGAGGATGTTTAGTCATTTCAAATAGATCTTTACTGCATATATTTCAAAGCATTATTTAATAGATCATGTTAATTGTTAAACATACATGTATATCTTGTTGTTATGGTATTGAATAATCGTAATACATAAAAAAAGAAGAAGAAAAACATGCCACTGCATTGTTTTTCAGTATTTCTTATTCCCAATTTTGTTGTTGTCAATTCATTTTTATAGGGAGGATGCAGTAGTCCAAGCTGTAAATTTTGGTACTGATTACAGGACTGAAAGTCAAAAGACAAGTGGTCTTATTAAACCTGGTATTAGCCAGCCAGCACCAAAAGTGAGTTATAAGTGAGATACAGGTGCCAATAATTTGTACATCTTCAAGACAAAATTGATATTCCTATCGTGTTCTTCAGAGGTATATGCCCAGTCATGGCAGCTAATTTGAATATAGTGATAATAGCTTATTTACACATAATTATAGCTAATTTGCACCGAATATACCTTTTTCCTATATTTTACATTCAACTTTTAAAAAATTAATTCCAGCTAAATTAAAGTATTTTACAGTAGCTTATTTACATATAATGATAAGAGCTAATGTGTATGTGTATTTTGTTAAAGCAGAAAAAATTAACAATAATCTCTGCTGTTACCAGTTTGTTTTAGATAACAAGTCTCAAGCATCTACTGGTAATAGTAAATCAGAAATCTCACAATCACGTATTCTACGTATTCAAGATAAAGAATTACTTGAAATGTCAGATGATGGGATGTGTTTGAGTATGCACCAACCCTGGGCGTCATTGCTTATAGCTGGTATTAAAAAGTAAGTTACTTGAAATGTCAGATGATGGGATATGTCTCAGTATGCACCAACCCTGGGCGTCATTGCTTATAGCTGGTATTAAAAAGTAAGTTACTTGAAATGTCAGATGATGGGATATGTCTCGGTATGCACCAACCCTGGGCGTTATTGCTTATAGCTGGTATTAAAAAGTAAGTTACTTAAAATGTCAGATGATGGGATATGTCTCGGTATGCACCAACCCTGGGCATCATTGCTTATAGCTGGTATTAAAAAGTAAGTTACTTAAAATGTCAGATGATGAGATATGTCTCAGTATGCACCAACCCTGGGCGTCATTGCTTATACAAATGTAGCTGGTATTAAAAAGTAAGTTACTTGAAATGTCAGATGATGGGATATGTCTCAGTATGCACCAACCGAGGGCGTCATTGCTTATAGCTGGTATTAAAAAGTAAGTTACTTGAAATGTCAGATGATGGGATATGTCTCAGTATGCACCAACCCTGGGCATCATTGCTTATACAAATGTAGCTGGTATTAAAAAGTAAGTTACTTGAAATGTCAGATGATGGGATATGTCTCAGTATGCACCAACCCTGGGCGTCAATGCTTATAGCTGGTATTAAAAAGTAAGTTACTTGAAATGTCAGATGATGGGATGTGTCTCAGTATGCACCAACCCTGAGCGTCATTGCTTATAGCTGGTATTAAAAAGTAAGTTACTTGAAATGTCAGATGATGGGATATGTCTCAGTATGCACCAACCCTGGGCATCATTGCTTATAGCTGGTATTAAAAAGTAAGTTACTTGAAATGTCAGATGATGGGATATGTCTCAGTATGCACCAACCCTGGGCATCATTGCTTATAGCTGGTATTAAAAAGTAAGTTACTTGAAATGTCAGATGATGGGATATGTCTCAGTATGCACCAACCCTGGGCGTCATTGCTTATAGCTGGTATTAAAAAGTAAGTTACTTGAAATGTCAGATGATGGGATGTGTCTCAGTATGCACCAACCCTGGGCGTTAATGCTTATAGCTGGTATTAAAAAGTAAGTTACTTGAAATGTCAGATGATGGGATATGTCTCAGTATGCACCAACCCTGGGCGTCATTGCTTATAGCTGGTATTAAAAAGTAAGTTACTTGAAATGTCAGATGATGAGATATGTCTCGGTATGCACCAACCCTGGGCGTTATTGCTTATAGCTGGTATTAAAAAGTAAGTTACTTGAAATGTCAGATGATGGGATATGTCTCAGTATGCACCAACCCTGGGCGTCATTGCTTATAGCTGGTAAGTTACCAGTACATGAAATGTTAGGTGATGGCAATAGCATGGGTATCATATATACTGGTCACCCACTCTTTTTTTCTCAATATGTTCCTACCTGGGTTGTATTTAGACCTTATGACCAGCAAAGTAATGTACACCTGTGTATTTCAATTTCTAGACATGAAGGTAGAACCTGGTACAGTGCACATCGAGGCAGGTTATGGATAGCCGCTGCTGCTAATAGACCAACTCCACAAGAAATAGCTGAAGTTGAAAATGCACATAAGATTATTTACCCGAGTAAGTCTAATTGGATTGAATATTTTGATACTTCTACGGAATCTACAACACAGTTATAAGCCTGTGCATACAGCTGAAGACACTCAACACTTATTATCAACCTTGAATGCGACACATGCTCAAGCAGGCTTTGTTTCTACCAAAATAAAACCACTATGAGATACAAAACCTTGTCAGTTGGTCTGAATTATGACTACCATATTTGCAATATTAGAAATGTATCTTCTATAGACACAGGTATGAACCAAAAAATGCATTTATTGTATGCTGAATCATCAAAATATTGCAATGTCACTGCTTAAAACTCTTTCATCCGACACGTTTTGCACAAAACACTAAAAGTGTATAGTGGTCTTACTATCACATTTTATGGAAAATTAAACAGATTGCAAAACATGGTGCAAATATGACTTGTCATGGTTCCTCTGTCTGCTTAAGCAACATAGTGTTACAGGCATTAATATTTTGTTGAGAGTTAAAGTTCCAATTTTGCCACTCTTCAATAGTGGATTTTAAGAGGATGACAGAGTTATTATGCCATATTATGATTATTTGATTCGTAGAAATGTAGAGAAGTAACATCCTTTATGTTGGAAGAAATTAATACTTGTTGACTATATATCTCTGAATACGTACAAGTGTATGTATATGTAAAGACAAGTAAACAGTTTTGTCACTATCAAACAGCATTTATAATAGCCTATTTTTAAGAGAAATATGAAAACAATAATTCACAATCACTGTGGCGCCGGGATGTGTTGATGCTGGTTGTAAAATATGACAAATAATCTGAAACTGATTAGACAGGTAAATATAATACAAAAACAACCAAATAAATTATAAAATGAAAATTTAATTTATTGTGATTGGGTATGAACACTGAATGTGGAATGATACAGGTCTGCCAAAAAACTGTTAAGTACATTTCTCCACATTGTGTCCTTTACAATACTGTATAGTGATCCCACTGTGTGTGCCTGCTTACCATGTAGATGGAATAAACTTCTTCTTCTTTACTTTGTTTTTTTTGCAGATGAACATTTTGATTTCCCTTCCCAGTATCCAGTCAGTTGTTTGTTGGGTAGTGTTGATGTTACAGATTGCTTATCACAAGAGCAGTATCGAGAAAAGGTAAACAACTTTTAATTGCCAACAAATGTCCTTCCATTTGTACCAATTCAAGTTTATTAATGCTGCATCTTGATTTCTGATTTTTATATCTATTAATTTTACTTTTCTGTTGAAAAACAGGAATTGCTCTCATTGGTCTGTTGTTTCTCAGACATGCATTTACAGATTTTATTTATATAAATATCGTAATTATCCAGGTAAGCGCCCAGGGTCCTGAAAATGAAAAATTGACAACATGCAGATTAAATTGTGACAGGGAATAGAATGGCAAATGAAAATATTCACTGGAAATAAATGAACAATATGCAACTTAGAAGTATAACAAAAATAGTTTATTGCTTATAATGTGACAAATAAACCAACATAATAAAAATAGACAGTGAGGAATCATTTGAATTAGCATTTCCTCGCCGACAAACACGCCCAATACATCTGAACTCAAAATGAACTAAAATGTCAGGGATTAAACTGCGTAAAATTATTTTTGGTTTTGACAAATTAAAAATCAACTGTCATACAAGGTCAATAATAATTTACAAATTTCATGGTAAAAATTACGGAGGTTCGTAGTTGTTTGAAAAAACTTATCACATCTCTGTCAATCATCTTTGCCCTTTAATCATCTGCTTTACTGATTGGCTAAGAATGACATCACTACTCGTGTTTCATCATAGAGGTCAAGTCAACATTGCTTTCTTATCAGACTAGGCACTCATCAATCACGGTGAAAGTTACCATTCAGCAAGTTCCGACAGTTGAAATGTCTCACTGTATGGATATCGTGCTGGGCTTGAACTAGGAATTTTTTTTTCTCCAATGACAGAAGAATAATTTTCATGACAGAAATGCAACAGCGGTGATGAAAGATGGTAAAAAAGTTGGCAGTCTTCGGCGTGACATTGCAAAATTGCTGGCCCCAGTTATGGATTCACAAACTGTCAACTATTTATAAAGCCAAAATAACGTTATTTCAAGCACTTTTCCTGGTATGGGTTGATACAATATTGCAACATTGATTTCATTGTCGACGACGCTAAAGCCGAACGAGTATGACACTTGCTTTGCGGCTCTTTATATACTGCAAGATTTGCTTAAATTGTTTCTAAGGAAGCACAAACCAAGCAGCCCTTTTCAGGGCCACAACATATTTCTAAAAGAGAACTACCGTGCTGCCCTGAAGGCTCTCACAGTTATTTCGCGTTCACCCCTCGTTTTACGCAATCAACAGATATTTTTCACAACAAGAAAGTCAACTGTTAATACAACGAAAAAAAAAAGTGTAGAAAAAGATCCCCTGGGCGTATGCCTGGACATGATCTCAATTTCTTTATTGTATCAAAATTGGGGAGTGGGCGTTTTGCATCGGCCCTTACCCAGATAAATATGGTATATGAATGAAAGAACTTAAAATTTTGCTCTTTTTTGAGTTGCCCGTAAAAAAATGTGAATTTCAACTATAGAGGGCGCTTCATATAGTTGGCATGTTTTTTTTAACAGCATGTCTGTTTCAATTAATTACACTTTCTGCTTCGTATGTAAAACATGCTTTTATATTAACAATGAAACATGCATTTAATTTATCTTTTTTGCCCTCAGATTCCAGATGGAGAGTCTGGTTCACCATATATTTTTATTTGTGAAAATCCACTTGAGTTGATTGTTAAATTTCCCATTAAAGGAAAACATAAAATTTGTAAGTACCTTTAACTGTAATTACTGTGGAATACTTTATTTTCGCTGGAATTAATTTTCGCTCGGCTGAAAAGGCTTTTTGGGAGTTTTGTATGGAATTTATTTTCACTGATTTCTGATGAGTTTAATGTGAAATATAGGAAAAAAAGTTTATTCGCTGGATTTTATTTTCATGGAATCATCCCTTCAGCGAAAATAGCGAAAATAAATTCCAAGCGAAAATAAAGTATTCTACAGTATTTGTTTCATATTTTACAGACTACTATAATTCCCAATTGTTACTCAGTGCTTACCGAAAAACGTTCACAATAATTCAAAATGTTCACATTAATTATTTTTTACTCCAGTGTAGTCTTTGCATTTTGTGTGTCTGTGTATATATATTTGGGAGGTGTCTTTTCCACTTATATCACAGGAACCAATTATCAGATTTCAATTTTAAGCATTTTCATTTGTTTTTCAAGTACCATTTAACAGATTTCAATGTAACTTGGTACATAGATGCTTTGGTATAATGCTTAGACCTGAATAGGTTTTGGTTAAAATCTGTGCATATTAATGATCTAATTTGCATATTAATAAGCCCATTTTAAGCTTTTTCACCAATATCTCGTCAGATTTCAATGAAACTTGGTACATATGTGCTTTGGTATAATACTTAGACCTGAATAGGTTTTGGTTGAAATCTGTGCATATTAATGATCTAATTTGCATATTAATAAGCCCATTTTAAGCTTTTTCACCAATATCTCGTCAGATTTCAATGAAACTTGGTACATAGATGCTTTGGTATAATACTTAGACCTGAATAGGTTTTGGTTGAAATCTGTGCATATTAATGATCTAATTTGCATATTAATAAGCCCATTTTAAGCTTTTTCACCAATATCTCGTCAGATTTCAATGAAACTTGGTACATAACCCATATCCATGCTTAAGGTTAACTTTTGCGCTTACTAATTACGTAATTTGCATAAATTACCCAGTATCCAGATATCTTGAGTATCATCAAATTAAAAAAAAAACTGGAACACAGGTGCTTTTGGATAATCCACATATCCTTTTACTTCAGGGTTGAAATCCAAGCATATTAATTACCTACTTTCTGAAAATTGGGTCATATGAATATGGGGTCAAGCCCTGTTGCTGATAAGGGCTTGCAACTAGTGCTCTAATGAAGGAATTTGACAAGAAGTATGACTAACATATCAGATGACCATATATGGTCATGTGACCTAATTAAAACTGTATTATCTTAAGTATAGTTGCAGATAGGGACATACAAATAGTACTATAATTGTGTTTTCGGATAAGATACAAGACCAAAATATCAAGTCATCAAATATGGTCATGATTTCATTAAATATTTATAATTGTTATACCATAGCCACTTGGAACCACCCTGATCAGTTTTGCATTTATATTTTAAATGCCATTTTTCCTCCATTTGAAGCTCATATGCATAATTGTAAATGACAATGGCAAGTCTGGTCAAAAAAAGTCATATTTTAATGATTTTGCATGCAATAGATAAAATTTATTCTTTATACATATTGGAGATGTGCTTCTAATATAGTAAATACAGTATTTCTTATTTGTGATTCATGCTTCCAATATCCTTAGCAAACAGAAGTTCTTTCTAAACTTTTTTTGATTTAGTTATCTGTTTTTATTTGTATTTGCCATAGAATAGAGAAACCCAAATGTTCATATGTCATGTGGACGTTCAAGGCACAGTGACTTGATGGAATTTTGTCAAATTTTATCCCAGAAATTCAACTGTTTACACCTATGCTCTTCAATAAATGCTGTTTTTCACACGAGAGACAAATTTGGATGTAGCAGTGAACATTTCACTTTATGGGTCAGTGATTTTGTCAAATTTGGCCTTTCTATCTAGATTTGAGCGTTTGCTACATTTTTTTTAATGATACCTGAATTGTATGAATGAAAAATGGGTAATACCAAGGTTTATAATGAGGGTACGCTAATGTTCGCTTCTCATGAGACCTTCATCGCTTATCAGCGTACATGATTTTAAATCGTTGATGATATTTTTTGATTTCACTTAAATTTACCACTGCTGGTCAATCCTCTCACTTCCAACTTTTCATTATCCTTGTAATAACCCCAAAGATGAAAGTATGACAATAAACTGGTGAAATTGTTTACATATTCCTCTCAATTACTCTCCAACTGCATCCTCAGTGGATTAATATAGCTGTAAATAAAACTAATTTTGTCGCTCTTAACTGTCAATATGCATGTCTAACCTTGGTATAATTTAAGAGGCTGCAGTTTTTGACGTTGAAAGTTACATACTGCCCCCTATAGTTGGATTTAAGAAAGTAGATGCTTATGATAACTGATGGGACAAAAGGTTTGCTGAACAATAATCCTTTGTGTGATCTTTGTGTTGCCTATACAAACATTACAGCTGGCAACTCATTTGTATCCACTTACTTTCTATGTAGTGGACGTTTCATTGTTAATGACAACAAAACGCTCTCGTACCCCACACCGTCATCGCCTTTGTTGTATTTGTTTTACAGGGAAGCTAGACCCACACATACATCAAGCAGCCAAGAAAGGCCTTCGCAGGAAATAAAAGCTGGGTATAATCATAGTATGGGAAACTCAAAGACGATGCAAATCTGATCAAAGCAGTAAAAGCTGTCGTTGCCCCAAGGGTAGGTAGAATGGATGGATCATTGCGTTATCAGCTCTCGAGATGTGGAGAAAGCAGGGAGCCACAAGAGGCCTGCTTGCTAGGGGCTTTTATGCACTTGTCCAGTATTAAAGTCTTGCCGTCGCTTTCAATCAATGACAGTTTGTTGGCTGGAATTATAACAAATTGTCAAGTTTAATATGCGGATCATGCATGGATATGCACCCAAGGAAGACGTTCTGATTTATTTTTAAAGCAGCGGAGTTGTAAATAACATGTTGTCAATGTTAATAATGTTACTTGTAAAATAATAAAAACGTAATTTGACAAATTATGTGTGACGATTCTTAAAGTAATATATCCGAGAATAAGCCAAGTTCATTTTGGCTGTATGCAGTCAAAGGATCCATTGCTGAAAACATTGTTATCATGGAACTTGATCTGAATACAAAATTGATAGAAATGCCATGCTTGTGAATTTCAGACAAAAGCTTTTGCTCGGCTCGGCCGTTCATTATTTATCATGTAAAATGTAAGCGGCTTCTAACCATGGTTTGTTCACTGGCCCTTATAAAATGACCAGAATCAAGTCAACCACATGGTGTGAACCAGCGGGAGAGAATTTTTGCTGGTATGGTATCAATTGCCCACCTTTGTAATAGTCTAACTATTGACACAATCTGTCTCTCACTGCTGCTCACACTATCCCAAGGACAATCAATATTTGAAATAAACTGCGACACTGATCCATAACACAATTTTTAGCTGGGGAAAGCGTTTTAGATGGCGAGAGTTGTTAATGTATGTAGCTGTCCTCTGGGGTGTCCAAACCCCGAGGGGGTTGGGCACTGCTGACATTGTAACTTATCATAATATAAAGTGGTCCCCTAAATGACTATGATGTTGCAATTAATAAGTACTCGGGCCATCTAGACTTAGTTAATTGACCACGGAAACTGTACGGTTTCACTCCACACCCGATTCGGGAGTCCATCATTAACAGCTGTTACATTGGTGAAACTAGACTCCGTTCATCACTGACTCAAAGAGCCTTGCAGGGTCCTTTCATTGGCATACTGAATTAGAAACTAACAAGTCTTGCCCATTTATTTTCATTAATAATTTCAAACTTCCTGGAGTCAAATTCTCTTCAATGTTAATTTCTTGTTTAATATCTTCACCAGTAATACATATTTTATGCCCATAACAATTAGATGAATGAATCTTGCGCATTATTTTAATTTGCCATTCTGTCCTTGAATGTTAATTATATTTTTAACTTTCACCCATCTCTCTCTCTTTAACAGTGGCCCGATACTTAGTATGGGAGGTTAGTTCGGATTCCTAATCCTAAGGGTGCCCTAGTCTTCTATCATGCAGAAAAATCTTTTATGCTTATACCGGTGTGGGAGGCCATACTTTTGTTGTGTGGGATTCATTAGTAGTTTGGTAACTTGACTGCACTGAAACATCTGTTGTTGAGTTTCTCTGCATAGTTGCTCCATTGTGATTTGACTTCTCTTATACTGGTATCGCAGCTGATTTGACTCACGAGTTTGGACTTAAAAAGAAATGGAAACCCTATAAAGGGATGGCGGTGGGTGTTGTATGAATATTGAAAACCAACTTACTCAAAGTCAATTGCTGTAAAATACTTCATTGTAACTGAAAACACGTGTTGGCTGTTTTTTATCAAGTTGAATGTAAAATATAGGAAAAAGGGTATTTTCACGGTTTAATCCCTTCAGTGAAAATAGTAAAAATAAATTCTAAATGAAAATAATGATTCAGAAGTAGTATGATAATTATTACAGAAACAAATAATACATAACTCCAAATGCAAACTAAAAAATATAACTGGAGAAAATAAAAGCAGTTCAGCCTGGACATTTGGCTTGATAACAAATATCAAGATGCTTTCAGAGGTAGACCATAACTCCTATGTAGCAGACCATTAGGCTTGCCATGTTTTGTATATACTATATGTAGAAAAATGGTGTGATTCTTTTTTAGTTTTTAACCGAAAGCAACCATGATAAAAACAGTATTTCATTGTATTGTTTATACAATTATGAATAATTCCACACACTGCATCTTCCACGCACACTTTTTCCCCAACATTGACATGTGAATAATGCAACAAACTTGGGTGACTAATTCAACACCTTCCAGGGAGAATATTGATAAACTACACTCGCCTTAACAAGGAGCTTGCAGCATTTGTCATCGGTGTTGTTGACATGAATGAATGATTTTATGAATGGCTTTGTTCTGCTTCACCTCATCCAATCCTGTCACATTCATGTGATGTACATTTAATACCCTGCATTCTTAACAGCATTCATTGTGGGAATGAACTGCTCTGGGCACTGATAGTAGCCCCCTCTCACCTTTTCCACAAGATATTAACTTATATGTTCTTTTTCATGTAAGGATCAATTGACTAAATCCATCCAGCATTGCAACTTTTTCTTCAAGTTTTGATGACCCCAGAACATTTAGAAATTTAATACTTTTCTCAGGCACAGATGAAATGACCCTCGGCTCAAGTATATTCAACAAACCTTTGACTCCAGGCATTGATATAATGTGCCCCCCAGGACATTTGGCAAATAAATCCTTCTTTCCCTTGGGGCACACTTGTAATGAAAACCCACCTCAAGTATTGTTCTACCAACCTTCAACTTGGGTATTGCTAGACTTCACGAAAAGTCACTTTTGCCACCAATGGTTGGGAAGAATTTTGAGCCATGAACTATTCAACAAAAATTGTCATCGTTTGAAAACATGTCATCCACAAAAATGAAAATTAAACACCAGAAAAACATATTAATTGATATAAAGTGTATGTTACAGTTCTGTAGTACTATTCAATTTTTCTGACAAATTCATGATTTTTCATTTCTCCTCATTTACAAAGCTGCTAATCCAATTTGAAAATAGGCTAAGAAAAACAATGTACAGTAGTATTGGTTAATATGACTAAAACTAATTTATTCTTGGTGGAAGCCTAGCATTGGTAAAATGCACTTTTCCTTACAGTGGTCTGGCCAGAAATGTATTTTAGCCAGTTTGTATCCAGAATATTATCAGATTTTACAAGGTTTCTAATAACCCCCCTCCCCATCGCACATGATTTTAACAATTAACACTCCTCTCTTTCACACAGGCATTCCCCCATTCAATCATTATTTATAAAATCAATGTTAGTATGAAACAATTTAACTGAATTAAATTAACTTATAAAATTTTAACCATGTAATTACTGAAGAAAGTTATTTCACCATCTTTGAGTATTCAGGGTGAAAGCCTAAACAAATGGCCCTTCATAGATTTACTTGTCGTTCTTTCAAATAAAAAAAAAATCCAAAATCGCAATCAAATTTTCATACTACTAATGGAAATCAGTTAATTGCTCTATTAGTAACAAGAAAACCAAGCCAGTTTGTAGCTCAAACCTTGAGCTGCATACTGAACACATCTCGCCACTATAAAGGAGATGACCAAACAGTTTAAGTGGATTTGTATGCGGTCTGTGCACTCGTGATTTGTACTTGCAAAATTTCCACAAAGAAAGAGTCAGGAGATACAATGGTGGCATTCATCATGTGGAACAAAATGACTGGTATTCACTGTATAAAAAACCTAAACATTTATATTCATTGAAATTATACAGAATAAAAATGGTGAAGAAACACATTAAATTGACTTGTACTCTCGGCTTGAGTGATCTGTCTATGCAGTCTGGTGTATGCTTTGTTAGGACTATAATGTTGCCCTTCATGCCTCCTAAATTTTAAGGGTTTAATGTTTTCTTTGTGCGTTATCTTCACTTAGATGCAGTTTGTGATTCATTGTTTGGTTCATGGTCATAAATAAGGTCATTGTATTCAAAAAAAGCCAATTCACTTGTGTGTGTGTGTGTGTGTGTGATAGAGTGAGTGTGATGATCACCCCCCCCCTCTCCCTGATTTGGTACACATCTGCTTTATGTTACAACAATTGTTGTGGGTGTAATTATTGTCCCATGGGACTTGGTCCATCTGTCCAACATAATTTTTCGCATGTGCTTGGACCAATTTGGTTCAAACTTGGTGCAAAAGCAAGTTATAATGGTATTTTTATTTTGTTTTGTTGACTTTCTGACTGAATGGGAGCCTTTTTTGCCCCCCCCCCCCCCAAACATGTCCTACACTGCTAGGCCAATTTTTTCATGCTTGCTAAAAACATGTGTGATTGTTACTGATGATTTGATTCTACATGGCTGACTGGCGGCCATATTGGTTTTATTTTTACGTGTCCTCAACCATTTTTCTGACTTGGTTTCACAGATTTTGTAAAAAGTTGTTACAATGACAAGACATAATTTTGTGTTGTCAAATTCAGTCAAATACAAACAAGGACTAATATGTCATTAACAGTGATTTTTTAAAATATTAAATGCAAAGAATTTATAATCTACAAGGTGAAAAATGTTGATCATATTAGTGAAAACCTAAATAAAAAGATAGGAGTTCAAAATATACCGGTAGTTGAGGCCTGTAGGTATGAGACATTATGTTGCATCTAGCACCAAAAACATTAAAATTTACTGTTCTGTAAAAAAAAACATCTACATTTGTTCCAAATATTATCGTCACTCATTCAAATTTTCCCTTATATGGGGTAATTAAACTATGTCTCCAATATTGAACATGTTAACAACACATTCAAATTCATTGTTTTGTTTACATTGGATGCAGAATCTCCATAGCATGTGACGGAAATGGAATCTTGTCAGACAACACAAAAGTTTGCACAGTGCAGAAAAAGATGGTACAATAATAAGGTAGTACTCAGGCACTACAGGATTACATTGATCTCTGATCATGCATACTTTGTGATCACTTATAGTGTCAGTCAGGTTCAATATAATACGAGTAAGTGAAATATGTGGCATGAGGAAAGTTTGTAAAAGTCAGAAAAAACTCAATGTTTCTGGGGAAAATTAAATGTCTTAATAATTCTGTAATCTGCTGTTCCTGTTTTGGAAGATATAATGAAATGTACTGAAACTGGGAATTGTTACATGAAACCACTGCTGGAAGTAAAAACAGTCGGGGCTTATAGAAAGCATTAAAGCAACAGTAACCCAATCACCAATTAAGACATATCCAGTGATTTAATTTCCTTTACTCTCCACAATTCCATTTTCACCAAGGGCGAAAAGTTATAACAGAATGAATTTTTAATAATATTCAAACGCAGTGTTACCAATTAATCAGAACATCAGAATAAATTTACATCTTCATTTTGGTAGTAAAAGAAAAAGATATTAACTGCTGGATCGAGACTTTGTGAACTTCACAATGGTCGCTAAAAGTAAAAAGCTTTTTAGATTTGATCCTTGCCCTGCAGCTATACAACTAAAATCCTCGGTAAAAGTGGTTAGCATCGGCTCTTCAATAGGTCTGATAAAGTATTTCCCCCATAACTACCATGCTTTCAATCTCAAAAGTAATTTTGCCTGACTTCATCGCTACCATGTTGAGTGTAGAAAGGATTCTTATTTTTTTTTTTTTCATGAAAAAAAAGTGTTGTGAATAGACCTTATGTGGGCTTTGTATGTCATTCTTAAGGGGATCTAAGTCATAATTGTGAGACAGCTAGCCAGATGATCAAATCAAAATCGGTGAGCGTTAATAATACTGTTGTGCTATGTACTGAACAAATTACATGCCAAGCCACATGTATAGGTAGTGTTTCAGGACTTGCTGTGTTCTGCGATTAGAGGTCTTGTATGCTGATGTCTTCAGCTTTGTATACTCCGTTTCAAACCCTTGATATGAATTATCTATTTGGATCTGGTTTTTTTTGTAGTATGAATCAAGTATTAATGAAATGATGCGTTGTGATACAATTGCAAATACTAATCAGATTATTTATTTATTAGGAAATTCTACCTTCAAAATAGAGATTCATGTTATTTTGATATATAGTACACAGAATATTAATGTATTATATGAATATATAAAATATTATCATACATAAGGGTCTTTGCAATTTAAATGTTACAATAACAGTAAAACAAGCCTGTATGTTAACTGCATGCTAATTTTATTATTTCTTGCTAACTTAAATTTCCATGATAACAATTTTTTGTGCTTTATTATTATTCTAAATTAGGAAATTCAGAAGCATCAGTACGAATTACACATAAATTATAACATTTTTCATTTAATTTTTTTGTGATGAATAGGTGGCACTTGAATCATTTTTTATCTGAGAGTCCCTAGCTTGACTTTAAATTAAAATTATTACTGTAAACAATTACAGTACAATATCATCTTGGAGTGTGTATATGTATTGTCTAAATTTTCTCAGAAATTGGCAATTAGGATATTCATGGAGTCTGAGACTATATAAAAAAATGTAGATTTCAGTTGCCATGGTGATGACTTGAAATAGAAGGAAATTTTGTGTTGTGATATTTAAAAAGATTCAATTGTTTTTATGTAATTAATTAATGCATGTTCATTATTCTGGTTTAGATGATTATGATGCTTTGATCGGTTAAATGCACTTGTATGCTAAGTGGTGGTTGCCTGGCAATGCATTATCTGCGGTGTTAAAGGTCAGCCAGTGTATAGCTCCCGGCTGTATTATCACACCACCGATGTACTTGTTAGGTATAAACCATGCATGATTTGAAGTTCATGAACAAGAACTTGACATGTAAATAATTGAATGACAAAACCAAGTCTCGGTTATTACAAGCGTGTAATTATAGATCTCATCATTTGTCCCCATGAATGGGTCATCCTCGGATCTCTCTTGAGCTTCAAGATGTCCCAGTTGTATTCTGCATAAAACATTTTGAGTTTGTGGTTATTTTTTTCTCTGTGTATTAATTGGTTTAAATTGTATCGAAACTGATGGCTATCATAGACTTTTTTTTTATTTTTTGAATTTTGTTTTTTTTACACATTTGCCCATTCAACTGCATTTTAACTTACTTACCCCTTCAACAGCATTTTCACTGACTTACCCATTCAAATGCATTTTCACTGACTTGCCCATTCAACTGCATTTTCACTGACTTACCAATTCAACTGCATTTTCACTGGCTTACCAATTCAACTGCATTTTCACTGGCTTACCAATTCAACTGCATTTTCACTGACTTACCAATTCAACTGCATTTTCACTGGCTTACCAATTCAACAGCATTTTCACGTACTTACCCATTCAAATGCATTTTCACTGACTTACCAATTCAAATGCATTTTCACTGACTTACCAATTCAACTGCATTTTCACTGACTTACCAATTCAAATGCATTTTCACTGGCTTACTAATTCAACTGCATTTTCACTGACTTACCAATTTAACTGCATTTTCACTGACTTACCAATTCAACGGCATTTTCACTGACTTACCCATTCAACTGCATTTTCACTGGCTTACCAATTCAACTGCATTTTCTCTGACTTACCAATTCAACGGCATTTTCACTGACTTGCCCATTCAACTGCATTTTCACAGACTTGCCCATTCAACTGCATTTTCACTGACTTACCCCTTCAACTGCATTTTCACCAACTTACCCCTTCAACAGCATTTTCATTGACTTGCCTCTTCAACTGCATTTTCACCAACTTACCCCTTCAACAGCATTTTCATTGACTTGCCTCTTCAACTGCATTTTCACTGACTTGCCAATTCAACTGCATTTTCACTGACTTACTTAATCAACAGCATTTTCCTGACTTACCCATTTAACAGCATTTTCACTGACTTACCCATTCAACTACATTTTCACTGGCTTACCAATTCAACTGCATTTTGACTGACTCACCAATTCAACGGCATTTTCACTGACTTGCCCATTCAACTGCATTTTCACTGACTTGCCTGTTCAACTGCATTTTCACTGACTTACCCATTCAACAGCATTTTCACTGACTTACCCATTCAACAGCATTTTCACTGACTTACACTGCATTTTCACTGACTTACCCATTCAACTGCATTTTCACTGACTTACCAATTCAACAGCATTTTCACTGACTTACCCATTCAACTGCATTTTCACTGGCTTACCAATTCAACTGCATTTTCACTGACTTACCCTTTCAACGGCATTTTCACTGACTTGCCCATTCAACAGCATTTTCACTGGCTTACCAATTCAACTGCATTTTCACTGACTTACCCATTCAACGTCATTTTCACTGACTTGCCCATTCAACAGCATTTTCACTGACTTGCCCATTCAACAGCATTTTCACTGACTTACCCATTCAACAGCATTTTCACTGACTTACCCATTCAACTGCATTTTCACTGACTTACCCATTCAACAGCATTTCCTTGACTCACCCATTTAACAGCATTTTCACTGACTTACCCATTCAATAGCATTTTCACTGACCCACTCAACTGCATTTTCACTGACTTACCCATTCAACAGTATTTTCACTGACCCACTCAACTGCATTTTCACTGACTTACCCATTCAACAGCATTTCCTTGACTCACCCATTTAACAGCATTTTCACTGACTTACCCGTTCAACAGCATTTCCCTGACTTACCCATTCAACGGCATTTTCACTGACTTACCAATTCAATAGCATTTTCACTGACTTACCCATTCAACTGCATTTTCACTGACTTACCCATTCAAATGCATTTTCACTGACTTGCCCATTCAACTGCATTTTCACTGACTTGCCAATTCAACAGCATTTTCACTGACTTACCAATTCAACTGCATTTTCACTGGCTTACCAATTCAACTGCATTTTCACTGGCTTACCAATTCAACTGCATTTTCACTGACTTACCAATTCAACTGCATTTTCACTGGCTTACCAATTCAACAGCATTTTCACGTACTTACCCATTCAAATGCATTTTCACTGACTTACCAATTCAAATGCATTTTCACTGACTTACCAATTCAACTGCATTTTCACTGGCTTACCAATTCAACAGCATTTTCACGTACTTACCCATTCAAATGCATTTTCACTGACTTACCAATTCAAATGCATTTTCACTGACTTACCAATTCAACTGCATTTTCACTGGCTTACCAATTCAACAGCATTTTCACTGACTTACCAATTCAAATGCATTTTCACTGGCTTACTAATTCAACTGCATTTTCACTGACTTACCAATTTAACTGCATTTTCACTGACTTACCAATTCAACGGCATTTTCACTGACTTACCCATTCAACTGCATTTTCACTGGCTTACCAATTCAACTGCATTTTCTCTGACTTACCAATTCAACGGCATTTTCACTGACTTGCCCATTCAACTGCATTTTCACAGACTTGCCCATTCAACTGCATTTTCACTGACTTACCCCTTCAACTGCATTTTCACCAACTTACCCCTTCAACAGCATTTTCATTGACTTGCCTCTTCAACTGCATTTTCACTGACTTACTTAATCAACAGCATTTTCCTGACTTACCCATTTAACAGCATTTTTACTGACTTACCCCCTTCAACTGCATTTTCACTGATTTACCCCTCCAACAGCATTTTCACTGACTTACCCATTCAACTACATTTTCACTGGCTTACCAATTCAACTGCATTTTGACTGACTCACCAATTCAACTGCATTTTCACTGACTTGCCCATTCAACTGCATTTTCACTGACTTGCCTGTTCAACTGCATTTTCACTGACTTACCCATTCAACAGCATTTTCACTGACTTACCCATTCAACAGCATTTTCACTGACTTACACTGCATTTTCACTGACTTACCCATTCAACTGCATTTTCACTGACTTACCAATTCAACAGCATTTTCACTGACTTACCCATTCAACTGCATTTTCACTGGCTTACCAATTCAACTGCATTTTCACTGACTTACCCTTTCAACGGCATTTTCACTGACTTGCCCATTCAACAGCATTTTCACTGGCTTACCAATTCAACAGCATTTTCACTGACTTACCCATTCAACTGCATTTTCACTGGCTTACCAATTCAACTGCATTTTCACTGACTTACCCTTTCAACGGCATTTTCACTGACTTGCCCATTCAACAGCATTTTCACTGGCTTACCAATTCAACAGCATTTTCACTGGCTTACCAATTCAACTGCATTTTCACTGACTTACCCATTCAACGTCATTTTCACTGACTTGCCCATTCAACAGCATTTTCACTGACTTGCCCATTCAACAGCATTTTCACTGACTTACCCATTCAACAGCATTTTCACTGACTTACCCATTCAACTGCATTTTCACTGACTTACCCATTCAACAGCATTTCCTTGACTCACCCATTTAACAGCATTTTCACTGACTTACCCATTCAACAGCATTTCCCCGACTTACCCATTCAACAGCATTTTCACTGACTTACCAATTCAATAGCATTTTCACTGACTTACCCATTCAACTGCATTTTCACTGACTTACCCATTCAACAGCATTTCCTTGACTCACCCATTTAACAGCATTTTCACTGACTTACCTATTCAACAGCATTTCCCTGACTTACCCATTCAACAGCATTTTCACTGACTTACCCATTCAACAACATTTTCACTGACTTACCCATTCAACAGCATTTTCACTGACTTACCCATTCAACTGCATTTTCACTGACTTACCCATTCAACAGCATTTCCTTGACTCGCCCATTTAACAGCATTTTCACTGACTTACCTATTCAACAGCATTTTCACTGACTTACCAATTCAATAGCATTTTCACTGACTTACCCATTCAACTGCATTTTCACTGACTTACCCATTCAACAGCATTTCCTTGACTTACCCATTTAACAACATTTTCACTGACTTACCCATTCAACAGCATTTTCACTGACTTACCCATTCAACAGCATTTCCTTGACTCACCCATTTAACAGCATTTTCACTGACTTACCTATTCAACAGCATTTCCCTGACTTACCCATTCAACAGCATTTTCACTGACTTACCCATTCAACAGCATTTTCACTGACTTACCCATTCAACTGCATTTTCACTGACTTACCCATTCAACAGCATTTTCACTGACTTACCCATTCAACTGCATTTTCACTGACTTACCCATTCAACAGCATTTCCTTGACTCACCCATTTAACAGCATTTTCACTGACTTACCTATTCAACAGCATTTCCCTGACTTACCCATTCAACAGCATTTTCACTGACTTACCCATTCAACAGCATTTTCACTGACTTACCCATTCAACAGCATTTTCACTGACGTACCCATTCAACAGCATTTTCACTGACTTACCCATTCAATAGCATTTTCACTGACCCACTCAACTGCATTTTCACTGACTTACCCATTCAATAGCATTTTCACTGACTTACCCATTCAACAGCATTTTCACTGACTTACCCATTCAACAGCATTTTCACTGACTCACTCAACTGCATTTTTACTTACCCACTCACCTGACCCAATATAAAATTTGTCACTGCCAACTAAGTGCACAAATGTGATGCCAGTTTATTTCAAGTGCTTCTGCACTGGTGACAGTGATGATGATTTCACTCTTGATTTTTGCAGAAAAATGTTCATGACCTGAGCTTTTCAGGTATATGTGTGAGGACTAAGAAAGCTTTCTGAAATTTCTACATTTGACAAATTAAAGCTGCACATATTATTGATTATAAAAGAATTCTTGTGTGTCACAATTTTTAATTTAGTTTATACATTAACCCATTTCAGCGCCAAACTTTGGTTACCTTTAACAAAATTAACTTAAATAAATTTTTCCATATTTTTTTTTTCAAGCTACGGGAAAAAATAGTCAAATGGAAAAAATGTTCATTTGGTCTCAAATTAACCAAGAAATTATAGCCCGGTATAAAAAATGCATAAGTCTGGAAAAAAATTTTGGCGGGAAAAATTATTGTGGAATTGCTGGCAGTTTGAAAAAAATACAGTGAAATGCTATTTCTTTCAAATACTGTAATTTTTGTCAAATCAGTTTGTTTTCAAATATTCGTTTTCAACAAAAATATATTGCATACAAGCAACTCCCTTAAATTATGTGCCTGAGTCGCTTCCATTTTAGGTGTGATGATAGCAGATGTCAGTCAAGGTTCAATAAGGATGCAAAATTTTCAAAAAAATTTAACTTATTTACAATTGACAACAATTTGACGTGGTGCATATGAGTCGTTTTCACTGATTCATGATGTGAAATAAAATATTAGGATTAGTAATAAGCATGTGCTTCTGAGATTGACACTTTTTCTGTTGTGTGAAAAGAACAATGTTAACAGTAGGCACCGTTATATTGTGTAAATAGTCAACACCATATTGACAAATTTTGAATGCATTCAATTTTACCTCTTTTTGCAGTACAGGAGGTACCGGTAGTTCAAAATTTGTATTATGTTTTGCTTCTGAAAACCAGTTAACCTGCTAAAATAGGCACGCTACTCTGCTGTTGAAATAAAAATATTCAGTACTGTAGTTAGTAATTGATTAATATAAGCATGATAAATATCTGCTGATGTTGAACCAAGCGATTTCTGTCATTTGCAATTCAGAGAATGCCTGCAGGCCAACTACGATGTCTCTTCTATCTTCCGATCTATCCCTGAGATTTGACATATCTGCAAAATAAATAATGTATGATTGGAATTTGTATTTGTTCCAGAGCTCCGCTGTGCACTGAGATCATAATTTGACTCCTGTACAATCATCAGAGATTAGCATGCCCTGCCATACTCGA
The DNA here is from genome assembly GCF_978046115.1 of Saccoglossus kowalevskii. NCBI lineage: Eukaryota > Metazoa > Hemichordata > Enteropneusta > Harrimaniidae > Saccoglossus > Saccoglossus kowalevskii. The sequence goes on along the minus strand of NC_140653.1, from coordinate 20,529,728 downwards.
GTGGTATACGTTTAAAGCCAGTGATCCATACCAATCAGTTTAAAAATCATCAAAATCTAATCTTGTCCATGTCTAAAATTCTACAATTATTATTCTGAGATGAAAACCCTTTGGGATACGAACTGATCTATTACCAGTGATGAAATAAAGACTACTCTTGTTCACTGTTGTCGTGGCAACCATTGGTTATCGTAATACTCTATCACTGCCATTAAAGGACCTTAATAATAGCGATATGGAGATTGCGAGTTTGGCTACATTTTAATCTTTTAGTTATAAACGGCGGTTATTATTTTCGTCCCAAAATGATTAAGTACCGAAATATCACATTTTCCAATTTAGTTATTATGCATGTTGCTGAACCGAATGTAATTTGACAACACTTACAGATGAAAGTTGTTGATCAAAATGCCATAAAGACGTTATCATAATTGATAAAGGTCGTCTCAGTGTAAGGCATTGGAGTTTACACTTTCATTAACAATTATAGTATAGTTGTTTGATCTGCACTTTGATTTAAGGTAGCAAGGGGGGGTGTACCTGTGATTCTGACATCATCAAAAAGTTGAGCATGCTATGATAACAACCTATATATTATCTGAAAGCTTAGATATAGGCACATACAGTAGTGCATATGCCGTAGCAATTGACAGAAGATTGTCGGTAACGCGTCTAGTTATTTGGTCATACCTAGAAAACAAAAGCATGACATGATTGACTAGCCTACGGGATTACGAACATCCTGTGCAATTCACAGGTCATTTACGTGACTGAAAGTGTTAGAAAACAGTCAGAGTAGTGAAATAAAAGTACAATTGGCCATCATGTAATCTCTTTCAGAGAATATGTGAATCGCAGATTAATTTTTAACTCTTCTAACCCCCTTTGCTACCTCAACACATGTTATTAAATACAATAAATAGTATTACTTCTAAATGTGAGTAACAGCTTTAGCATTGTTTTAATTGATAAATCTGTAAGTACAACCACAAACATTAAAAACAAAATAAATAATAGAAAAAAATATAACTAATAAAAACTATATTTTCATGTGTCATCTTTCTACAAATTTATTAATTTTTTTTTTCAATTCTTGTTTGAATATTATTTTGGTTGTTACTGTACATTTCTAATCTTTATTGGAATGCTGTTTTATCCCAGCATATTTTTTTGTCAATTTTAGGCAGTTTTAGATGTTATTTCTCATAATGTTTGTATGACTTGCTTGAACATAAATGTTGCTGAAAGTATTTGGTAATCTGTTGTTTATAATATCATTAACAAAAATGTGTAATTGATATAGTTGGTAAATATAGGTTTTATTATTGTAATTACTATTTTCTCATTAACGACTTCACAAGCAGCCCTTGCTACATCAACGTGTAATCCCAGTAGTTGCAGCCCCCGCTGCCTCTACCCATAACCTCTTAACTTCATGCAGCCCCCGCTGCATAACCATGGTGTAGCCGCAGCACTCGCTGCCTATACTTTACAGTTGCAGTCACGCTGCAATCTGCCATTCCATACTAACATCACACAGTTATCCTGTACCAACCAAATTTTTCAGTCTTAGTCTAGTTTGTATTTTAGTCTAGAAATGCTAAGCCAGCTAGTTTACACCTGCTTTGTTCAACATTTTTGGGGGTTTCACCAGGGGACTATATAATCGGTCTGTTATGCATTGTCTCATTTTTTGTGCACGATAGTCTCGTGGTGTGCTCTCCTATTTGCCACATAAATTATTCGGTCATGTTTGTGTCATAAACGGTTTCGAATTTAGTGAACAAAAGCATGGAAGGTGCATCCCACTCACTGAAAATTATGCAAACAATTCTTTTCTGTACCAAATGTATTTCATTTTAGTGTGTTGTATACATGTTTCTCCATACTTCCAGTCTATATGTTATATGTTGCTAAACCAAAGCATTTTCAGATTTTGTAAGATTTTAAACAGCGTCCAGATAACTTTCGGAAATTCCGTCGCGTTTCGGAAAGATTTAATTTTCACAACTTTTGAATATTTATTCATACTTTTAGGCTAGTGAGGAGGTTATAATAATTTTTCATTTCACTTTAACTCTGTTTTTTTCACCCCTCAGACCCCTTTGAAAAGTCACTTCTGGCCATTGTAATGGCCACTTTTTTTTTAATGGCCAGAATACCAACCAGAAATTTTTTAATGGTCAAAATATTGGCCAGTATTTTCAAATTGGTAGTTATAATGACCACTATTTTTACACTGGTCAGAATAATAGTAATTTTTTATTTAATGATGGAGTGGGTGACAATCTATTTTTTTAATGGGTATTATAATGATCATTTTATTTTTCATTACATGAATAAAATGGTCATTTTTTTTTTCATGTCACAGATATACCCGGTAATGGCACATGGGGATTGACAGCTCTCCTCTTTTTCCTCACTCGCTTCAGTTTGCTTCAATTTTAAGCCAGTACAATTGTAGGTAAACGTAAAATACAAGATTTTGAAAAATTTGAAATATGGAATTATATATCTTGAAAAAATATGACGTTTTGGGTTAATTTGTTTTTAAAATCACAACAAATCATGCACTTGATACTGTTGACTTAATAATATATAGTATAATGCAATAGGTTATTGAACATAGAAGATGACCCGTTTTCAAAATTCGGCCTAGACCCTTATCACGGGCGCTAACGAAGTGTGTGTAAACATTGAGCCCAGGCTAATCACCCAAAATACCATTGTACTTGATGTCCATTTGAAAATTTAACTATTATATTCATAACTATTCTTATTCATAACTATACTAAACTTGACAATCAATACAAGCACATTCTGTGACATTATTCTTGAGATAAAAATGGACTGACAATGAGACTCTGTACTACATCCTGTTCTTATAAAGGCAATATCCAGCATTTTAATACCTTGAACAAACAAACAAACAAGACATTCACTACTGAACCTTTGAAAAGTGTGCAACCCCAAAAATACTCAGCAACTGACTTTCCACCAAAAAAAGTCACATAAACAGCTGGTTACTCCAAAAAGTCACATAAACAGCGAGTTATTAATCCGAAAAAAGAGCCTGTCTTTATGAGTGGGGTTAAGCTCAAACATAAACAAAATTCCCATTTTAATAATGACAAAAAACTAAAGTTTAGTCTTCAAATACACCCAAACTATAACATTTTAAATTGAAATACTTAACCAGTAACTTTTCATAACATGTGTTATAAACTGTAGAAGTTTATGTTGAAGGGTTGATGGAAGGTGATTTTAAAGTGGCTAATACACAGTCAACTAAAAAATACCCATGATGCTCTGCTTTATTTTTATATTTTGCTATTTTCTCTATTATGAATGGTTAATGTGATATGAAAATTATCTGTGAAAATATTCCACGACTACTGCATGTGTACAAAACTGGGTTGGGTGGTTCAGTAAGTTATATGGGGGAGGGGGTCTAGCATAGAGCTCCATGTGTGTAGCGCTAGCTGACTTAGCAGTGAATGGCATGTTTTTTTGTTCACGGTATTATAATGCTGGACAATAATAGTGTTCATGCTACATGAAGTACTGGCTAAGATTTTAGCTGATGTTTGCATTTTGACTAGACCCAATTGCATCCATGCATTGGGAGGGCCAGTCCTTAGCACGGGGGCTAAGGGGCGCTGTTTAGGAACGCAAAATTTCTGCTGCTGACATGTTTCATTCTAATTTATGAAGCGAAGTGCACTGGAACACGAGCGTAGACAGGCCGACTTATTTGGATGCACAGGAACAGTATATAACGGCGTTACAGAATGCAGAGTTTTATTAGTGCATGTCGTAGACAGCGAACCAAATTGGCGTTGTTGTATGCTCTACTACAGCGACCCAATCAGTGTGGAAGCGTGTACGGAGTAATTAATGACTGGTGGGATACTAGTAGACGACTTCCCCAGAAGTCGAAGATATTGTGTTTTGCTTGCGCACGCATGCCGTTTTGGGGTGTAACGTAAATTGCACATGTGATATCGCTTTTGAGTGTACCAATCAACATCACAAAAATTCCCTTCTAACAACTATCAGCAAACTAGTATCGGAAGCACCACAATGGTTTAAAAAAAAACAATTGAAAAAACTGGTGATGATATTAATAAAAAAAATAAGCATTATAAATCAATAAAACATGGAAAAGGAATGAAAAAAAAAATATTAAGGGAGAGAAATATATGGTGGTTGTTTCGATAATTTGTGGTTGGTTTATTTCGGTTAACAGTGTAGTTATGGCACTGTACCATTGCTGTTTAATTGTTTGTTCATAATTGCTGCCTCCCTTGGGAAACAAGTTTGGGTGTTCTTAGCCAGTGCAGAGACCCTCAACACTGTGGCCTGTGCTATAACTGTTGGGCCCTCCTGTGAGTGAACACAATTGGGTATAGCTGATATGCAAACATTTGGGATTCACTTATATCTTAGCCTGTACTTGGTCAAAGTCCCTCTTATGACTATGACTTGGTGTAGCCTGAAACCAGACTACTGTGGATTAGTGATGTTTTGTAATGGATTACCTCCCTGATGAGTACATTTAAATAACAATGGAAACTAGCATATCACTGGCAACACATATAAGGATTTTGGCAAATTTTCACCGTTTTGTATGAAACTATTTTCACAACAACATTAATGTTTTACAATAAATTATATCAAACATATGTATAATTTAGTAGTATTAAAACTTTTTAAGTTTTTTTGAATTAAGAATGCACCAATCTTACTAGGAATCTATTCAAATCTAACCCTTAGTATGCTAATTTAATAATGGCTCATCAAAGGTATTGAATTACTGAACACACATCTTTGCATAGTTTCCAAAACTAAAATATTATTTCATGCTCTGGCCCCTCTCATGTAACAGTTTAAGAATACGTACATTATTTAAAATCATTTTAAAAATGCGACTGGAATGTCCAGGCCCAAACTTCTGCTGCTGCAACATCCGTCCATTCTTGCATATACATGCAATTGTTTCTCTGAGATTCTGCATGCAACCAGTTTATTTTTTGAACTGAATAACAGATTCCTAGAAGTTTATTTTGACATTTCCAAATAACACTATATATAATTTAACAATTTCAGGAATAGATTAGATTGCTTGCTATTCCATTAGAAACTCTTACTTCCAAGTGTGATTTTCAACAAGCGTTCATATGTTTAGCTAACCAAAGGGAAACAAAAGCATAGTGACAGGAAGTCAACACAGCAGAAAGTATGACAAAGGTTTACACTTCAAAAATGACTGGAAAGTAAATAATTTATAACCAAAGACCATCTATGCATAAACAACTAAAGATCTGGGAGGTACAGCTTTGCAAAGTAAAAAAGTCATATGGGGGAGGGGGGGGGTTAAAACATTGCTTCAAACACAGTCCCTCTATCGCTGTGCTTCAAAACATCATCTTAATTATTCAGCTCAGTGTACAAACACATAAAGTACAGAAATTGGATAATTAATGAAAACATTAGACAAAACAAGAATATGTAAGCAATATTAAAAGTATGCCATGTTTTGTTTCGTTTTTGAAAAATCATGATGTAGTGCACAGCCATACAGACTGTTTTAGTGGATAATAATATTTTAGGTTTGCAATGTCATACTCCTGCAGATATTCATCAAGTTTTCTTGAGAGGCGATTAGCTTAAGGAGGGGGCTGTGCAAAATGTTTTTTCTCCTCTTTGTTTTTGTGCTATTCTTTTTCTAGTGTAAAATATTTTTTCTCAAAGATGTAGGCGTGTCAAATTTGTTCATGTTTTTGATCTCTACAGGATTTTTTCAATAATATTTTCCTGTTAATTATTATTAAGAAGATGAAAGATTGTGGAGTGAGTGTGGGTGTGTACAAAAGGGTCAGCAAGAAGAACTATATAAGATAGCTGAAAATCATGAAATACCAGTTGAAAGATGTCACTTTTATTTGAGGGAAAACATAAAAAAAGGAATGTACAGTAACTCTACACACTTGGAACTTTCAAAATCTGTGTGCAAATGTAAAACTGATAAACATGCAAATGCTAAACCATTGCATCCATCAATACTGGTTAAACTTTTTTTTCCCCTTAACGTCACGTCCATAAATTCTGGTTCTTCAACTTCTTACGTTCTATTTATATAGTATTTCCTTTTTTTAAATTGTCATTATCTGCAAAAAATAATTCAGATTGCTATTAGCTTACAATGACCAGTTTTTAATTAAGACACTTTGTAATCAATTTTGGAAACAAAAATTTGTGGTGTCTGTGTATTCTGGCATATTTCTGTCCTCACAAATAACAATGTGGATAAAATGACATCTTGTGATATGTCAATTTTTCCCCTATGCAACTCAGATATACTTCCAAAAAGATGATACCCGGTACATTCTGATTGAAAAAATATAAATATCAAATAAAACAGAATAACATCAAATTGTTTCCTAACCGAATATATTAAGGGGTTGTGCCATATATACACACAGTTCATCTCTTGAGAGACTAGGACAGTACACAGTCCCTCTGTGGACAGTACATTGCTGTACTTGGGAACCTAATTTCTGAGAACAATAGGGGGATTTAACTTCCTACAAGAGACAAAAGAATGTTATGTAACAATGCAGCTGCATGATTTTGTCTTTCAAAGTAGGAAGTTGTGTACATACAAAATTATAGAGTCCCTCCACAATGGGAATGCCACCATGCATGTACAACTTCATCGATCCCCAGGTACTTTCACAAAATAAATAATTGTATTATAATTATGATCCAATACAATACCATATTTGCTCTAAAATTACATTTGTGGATACTAAATCATGAAAATATTACATATTTCGACCGTTGAAGATCCCTGTAATTTACCTAAGCGCATGTGCTGCTAATAGAGTAATTATGTTAAGTGTAATATTGTTTCTATATTTTTTTTTCAAAATCAAAAAAATGCTATTAAAAATATAAAAACAGTTTAGTTTGAAAAGTGAAATAATGGTATTCGGATGGTTATGATTTAAGCATGACCTTAGAAAACAGGGTCATGCAACTTCTGTCTGAGACAATGTGCAATGTGGGTTATAACCTCCTGTATAATCTCATTAATACATATACATGTACCTAGAAGATTTATACATCTGAAACAGTTTTTACTAGTATTCCCATTAGTCAGTGTATAACAAGTGCACTATGCTATATCTGTTCTAAATATGATGAAAAATCCACTTGTTATAATGACACAAATTTTCTTGGTCATTGTTTACTTTTAGGCAGTTTTGTTTCCTTGCAGAGAAAACTTACCATTTTTGTTTCCCTTTCCTGATTTCATAGTGGAATAAAAATTGTTAATTTTTAGTTTCACTCGCATCAATAGAATGGGACTTGGCTATTCAAGTTTTGATCAAATTTAATTTTTCTGATTATATTCCAACCACAAAATTGTCTCATTTTGTGTAGCTACACCCTGGCAGCCATGTTTGGCTTATGAAATAGAAAAAGATGTAACAGTGGTGTTGACATAGCTTTATTATCAGTTTCTCTAAGGTGTTAATTTGGGTAGAGGATTATAACTAAGGTTACATGAAAGGGGTAGCCACAGTAGTATGTCCCTGTTCTCTAAGGTCTATGATTTAAGTAATGTTATACATGTATAGACTAAATATTTTTTTGTCCCAGTTGAGCCAGAGTACCCATGATCAATTTGGCTGACCCAGAAACGCCCAGGACATTTACTGACTGCATATTACACCTTCATTATATTTTGTTTAAGTCTCGCCCATTTGCCCCCTGTATCTTCAATAGTAGTGTTCATGCTACACAAAGTACGGGCTAAGATTTAAGCTAATCTCGTATGTTTGAGTTCATGCACAGAAGGAAACAATGGTTAGCACGGGGTAAGGAACGCCCAAACTTATTAAGAATAGGCAAAATCTTCAGAAATTTTAACTATGAGTGCTCAGTAAGAGTAACTAGGAAAGTTAGTTCTACAGTTATAAAACAATACCAAAGCAAATTCAGAAAGTGCAAATTGCAGAATAACAGGAAGTAGCACAGTCTCATCATCGGTACATTTTTTCTTGAGTCAATCTCTCTATATGTGTTAGCGTTGATTGTCATGCAGGAAATGGCACACCAAAATAAAAAGTTATGAATATAGTAGTAAATCTCCTAAATGAACATTAAATACAATGGTTTTTTTAGCCGAGCTAAGCGTTCATGCATGTTTTGTTTTGCCTGTGCTAAGGCTTTGGACTGACCAGATTTACTCTGTACCTAGTATTTCTTAGCCTGTATTCATGCACATTTTTTTAGCACAGGGTAACGTATTGGACCTCTTAGCCTTTGCTAAAGAGCTCTACGTGAATGCTACGAATAAGTGTCTTCTGTTTATTCCTACTTTAGGTGCATACATTCAGGTTCACTTCCCTTTTATATTGATCTCTACAACTCATTCAAATCAAATTGGGCTCAAAGATGAGCAAAGAATATTAGATTCAATTGAAATTTAGTTTAAATCCATGCTAAATTAAAAGTTATTTTGAGTATGAGTTTTACTTTTTTCTTTTGTGCGCAAAGAAAAATGAACTGTTGCACACTGTAGGCATATATCATCTATACTAGTTTACAGGAAAAAGGGATTCTGTATGGTATTTGATGTTATGGGCATAATATATACATGTATAGTTAATACATGATTACTAAATTAGATTTCCCAGTGTACAGTACACTATTGCTGGTATTGTCTGAAGAGAAAAAAAACACAATATACATAGTCTTCGAAAATTTAAAAAAACAAACATTTTGCAGTCAGTTAAATTATTTTATTAAAATAATTTGAAAACATTGCCATGAATGGAAACAAATTTACGTTGATGTTTTTTTGCAGATTTCAGGAGTTGGAAATAACCTTTGTTTATACTTTTCTTGTATTAACAAACATAGGAGCTAATCCTCATTAACACCTACTTGAGCTTGTTGTTTGACAATTATGAATAATAATGAAGCATTACTTACACAGTGTGCCATGACTGAACAAAAACGAAAGCCCCAAAAGACTATCCTGCTACATAAACAACAACAAAAGTATCTAATATTGTATTGAAGTCATTGTAAAATGGTAAAATAATTACAAATTCATACCTTGATGTGCCAGTTGCAGTACTGCAATCGTCCTATGATTCAACACCATCTAAATACTCCGCAGGTTATGCAGTCCACCAGCAGTCACTGGCATCAGCGTTACTATGAAATTTCACTGGGGATCGAGGCAATATTCGCGAAATTTCATTTAAGTGTACTTGCAAGCGCCAGTAAAACTTGGGAAAAATAAATTCCCACACGTATATTGAGCTCACACGAGGTAGCAGGCTGTTTTCTGGGCCATTATATTTAGAGACATGAAAAAAAATACTGGTCATTTTATGTATGTATGTATGTAATGAAAAATAAAATGACCATTATACTGCCCATCAAAAAAAAATGTTCATCAACTCCATCATTTAAAAAGCAATTGTAATTATTCTGACCAGTATAAAAAACATGGGTCATTAAAACCGCCATTTTAAAAACACTGGTAAATATTTTGGCCACTTAAAAAATTATGGTCAATACTCTGGCCATTAAGAAAATAGTGGCCATTATAATGGCCAGAAGTGACTTTTTAAAGGGGTCTGAGGGGTGTAAAAACAGTGTTAAAGTGAAATGAAGAATTATTATAACCTTCTCACTAACCTAAAAGCACAAATAAATATTCAAAAGTTTTGAAAATTAAAACTTTCCGAAACGCGACGGAATTTCCGAAAGTAATCCGGACGCTGTTTTTAGTTTTGTCACAAATTCTCAAAAACACTTATTTTACGCTTATTTTATCTTTCACCTGGTTTATGTGTTATCACCATAACAAGTGCCTCTCAAGAAATTACAATTTTCTTTGGAATTTCTGGCTCATGAAATACTAACAGGGACTGTGTCAATTTCGATGACTTGTTTCCCATTGGCGTGATCCAAATTTTTTTAAAAAAACTAATCAGAAATTAGGCAGGTTTATTTTATGAAACTGACAAAAGTTGACTTCATGCATGTAATAGCTATATAAACAGTAGAGGTAATATTCACATTAATTAAATTTAATTATCACAAAGTGAGATGAAATTGACTGTATATAGGGTAAATCCTTGTTAAGGTGATAAATCACTTTGTATCATTTCCATGGTAGTGCATATATTACTAAATTGGTGTGCTCAGCTGAGACCATCCAACTAATGTCTTTACAATTTAATATTTTCTAATCTTGTATTTTTCCTTTTAATAATAATATAAGCATATTAATGAAACTATAATTTATGCACCTAACAGCTGTTCATATATCTAGTTGCATATGGTTACAGAAAATGGTTTAACTTGTGTTTCCTAACAGTCAACAGCTGCGTGTTTTGTTGTTTTGTATCACTTTTGAAATCACTGAGCTATATGTTTTTTTTGTAGTTTTTGAAAGGTCAAAGCGGGGGAGTCATCACCTATGCATGCGTCACGCGGCTATAGCATGTCATTGTTTACAAACAAGCGTCTACCCATGAGCCTTTGCGTACTAGTGTGTGTTGTTATCATCGCTTCGGACTTGATTCTCGCACGTGCGTACGTGACGACCCTCCCACTTTAACATCACTGAGCGTGGTGTTTTGGTATAGTTTTCGAAAGGTTGTTCATAGAAGAACTGTGTGTCATTTTGTATAGCTTTTGAAAGGTTAACGCACAGCCTACTGACACGGTTTTTCCCACTCAATTTGGCTATCCGGGGATGTTTTCAGCGAATGATGTGTTAACAGCACTGTGTTCAATATCCAAAAACGCCAGTATACTAGTATTCAGGCTTGGAGATAATCTTTTTTAGCTGCTTGATTCAGACTAACCCTTTTAAATCCCAAGTGATGTACCACATAGCAGATTTATCATTATCTTGTCTACATTTGTTGTTATAGGAATATACATCAACATATTAATCAAGATTTGCCAATAAGTTAAGTGAAACAAGTTAAAAGGAAAGTAGACTGTTTGTGGGTTTATCTTACTATTAATATCTATTCATTTCTGGCTCAATCACTGGGTTGAAAATCAAAACTTGTTGTTTTTCTTAACAGTTAAAACAATTTTTTTTATCCATTCGCAGATGATTAATTTTGTCTTTTTATCTTGCCTGAATCATATGTGTAGATGAAGAAAAAAGTATAAAATGTCTGTTCTCGTCATTTTCATTGTTCTCTCTAGCATAAACTCTTATTATTGTGGATACAGTAACAATTCAACCTTTTTCAAACTTGTATATTTTATTACCCAGTTTAGGATCAAAGTCAATTTTGGCATGACGTGTTGTATGTTGGTGCAATTTCGCTTCAAAATATTTTCTTTTGGTAAATAATAATACACTTTTTTTTTTTCTGATCATCTTTTAACATGCAAATTTTATGAACAACTATAAAATATCAACAACGTTAAATTTTACTGTCACTAGCATGTCTGATTTTCAAGCTTTAGGTAAATATTTGGCTACAATAAAAACATATGTTAGCCATAAAAATAAATGCAATATATTGATGATAAATGTGCACTTTGACTTAATTCGAGCTGGCTGAATGTCGGCCATTTTAGTGTTAACAATAAATCAAAATCAAGTATTTTTGTCATTGCCAAAACAGATCTTGGTCATGTATGATCAGATTTCATTCAAACTTGGCACAACCTAATCTACTGGGCATTATTGGACCGTGATGCACTTTGTTTTTGGGATAAGATTTGAAATAGCTGACTGGTGGCCATTTTGTTTTAAAGAATGCTTTTCCGGTTCAAGTTGACACATATATCATATGATCAAATTGGCTGACTGAAAATTGAACATTTCTATTCAGTGGTGAGTACACTTCTACGATGCAATGTGCATCTGCCGAATATGTATCAAATTACAAAACATATCCCAATCTTATGCTAATCAAATATTAAGAAAAACAGCGTTAACAGCTAATCACACTTATTTATTCAAATACCAAAGTATTGACTAATCAGCCAACCATGAACATTCGAATATCGATGTATTGACTTGTCAGCCAACCATATTCATTCATTCAAATACCAATGTATTGACTTGTCAGCCAACCATATTCATTCATTCAAATATCAAAAAATTTACTTGTCAGCCAACCATATACATTCATTCAAATACCAAAGTATTGACTTGACAGCCAACCATATTCATTCATCCAAATACCAATGTATTGACTTGTCAGCCAACCATATACATTCATTCAAATACCAATTTATTGACTTGACTTGTCAGCCAACCATATTCATTCAAATACCAATGTATTGACTTGACAGCCAACCATATACATTCATTCAAATACCAAAGTATTGACTTGACAGCCAACCATTTTCATTCATTCAAATACCAAAGTGTATTGACTTGACAGCCAACCATATACATTCATTCAAATACTAAAGTATTGACTTGACAGCCAACCATATTCATTCATTCAAATACCAATGTATTGACTTGTCAGCCAACCATATTCATTCATTCAAATACCAATGTATTGACTTGACAGCCAACCATATTCATTCATTCAAATACCAATGTATTGACTTGTCAGCCAACCATATTCATTCATTCAAATACCAATGTATTGACTTGTCAGCCAACCATATTCATTCATTCAAATACCAAAGTATTGACTTGACAGCCAACCATATTCATTCATTCAAATACCAAAGTATTGACTTGTCAGCCAACCACATTCATTCATTCAAATACCAAAGTATAGACTTGTCAGCCAACCATATTCATTCATTCAAATACCAATGTATTGACTTGTCAACCAACCATATTCATTCATTCAAATACCAATGTATTGACTTGTCAGCCAACCATATTCATTCATTCAAATACCAATGTATTGACTTGTCAGCCAACCATATTCATTCATTCAAATACCAAAGTATTGACTTGACAGCCAACCATATACATTCATTCAAATACCAAAGTATTGACTTGTCAGCCAACCATATTCATTCATCCAAATACCAATGTATTGACTTGTCAGCCAACCATATACATTCATTCAAATACCAATGTATTGACTTGTCAGCCAACCATATTCATTCATCCAAATACCAATGTATTGACTTGTCAGCCAACCATATTCATTCATTCAAATACCAATGTATTGACTTGACAGCCAACCATATTCATTCATTCAAATACCAAAGTATTGACTTCTCAGCCAACCATATTCATTCATTCAAATACCAATTTATTGACTTGTCAGCCAACCATATACATTCATTCAAATACCAATGTATTGACTTGACAGCCAACCATATTCATTTATTCAAATACCAAAGTATTGACTTGTCAGCCAACCATATTCATTCATTCAAATACCAATTTATTGACTTGTCAGCCAACCGTATTCATTCATTCAAATACCAAAGTATTGACTTGACAGCCAACCCTATTCATTCATTCAAATACCAAAGTAATGACTTGACAGCCAGCCATATTCATTCATTCAAATACCAAAGTATTGACTTGTCAGCCAACCATATTCATTCATTCAAATACCAATTTATTAACTTGTCAACCAACCGTATTCATTCATTCAAATACCAAAGTATTGACTTGACAGCCAACCATATTCATTCATTCAAATACCAAAGTATTGACTTGTCAGCCAACCATATTCATTCATTCAAATACCAAAGTATTGACTTGTCAGCCAACCATATTCATTCATTCAAATACCAATGTATTGACTTGTCAACCAACCATATTCATTCATTCAAATACCAATGTATTGACTTGTCAGCCAACCATATTCATTCGAATATTGATGTCTTGACTTGACAGCCAACCATATTCATTCATTCAAATACCAATGTATTAACTTGTCAGCCAACCATATTCATTCATTCAAATACCAATGTATTGACTTGTCAGCCAACCGTATTCATTCATTCAAATACCAATGTATTGACTTGTCAGCCAACCATATTCATTCATTCGAATACCAATGTATTGACTTGACAGCCAACCATATTCATTCATTCAAATACCAAAGTATTGACTTGTCAGCCAACCATATTCATTCATCCAAATACCAATGTATTGACTTGTCAGCCAACCATATACATTCATTCAAATACCAATTTATTGACTTGACTTGTCAGCCAACCATATTCATTCAAATACCAATGTATTGACTTGACAGCCAACCATATACATTCATTCAAATACCAAAGTATTGACTTGACAGCCAACCATATTCATTCATTCAAATACCAAAGTGTATTGACTTGACAGCCAACCATATACATTCATTCAAATACTAAAGTATTGACTTGACAGCCAACCATATTCATTCATTCAAATACCAATGTATTGACTTGTCAGCCAACCATATTCATTCATTCAAATACCAATGTATTGACTTGACAGCCAACCATATTCATTCATTCAAATACCAATGTATTGACTTGTCAGCCAACCATATTCATTCATTCAAATACCAATGTATTGACTTGTCAGCCAACCATATTCATTCATTCAAATACCAAAGTATTGACTTGACAGCCAACCATATTCATTCATTCAAATACCAAAGTATTGACTTGTCAGCCAACCACATTCATTCATTCAAATACCAAAGTATAGACTTGTCAGCCAACCATATTCATTCATTCAAATACCAATGTATTGACTTGTCAACCAACCATATTCATTCATTCAAATACCAATGTATTGACTTGTCAGCCAACCATATTCATTCATTCAAATACCAATGTATTGACTTGTCAGCCAACCATATTCATTCATTCAAATACCAAAGTATTGACTTGACAGCCAACCATATACATTCATTCAAATACCAAAGTATTGACTTGTCAGCCAACCATATTCATTCATCCAAATACCAATGTATTGACTTGTCAGCCAACCATATACATTCATTCAAATACCAATGTATTGACTTGTCAGCCAACCATATTCATTCATCCAAATACCAATGTATTGACTTGTCAGCCAACCATATTCATTCATTCAAATACCAATGTATTGACTTGACAGCCAACCATATTCATTCATTCAAATACCAAAGTATTGACTTGTCAGCCAACCATATTCATTCATTCAAATACCAATTTATTGACTTGTCAGCCAACCATATACATTCATTCAAATACCAATGTATTGACTTGACAGCCAACCATATTCATTTATTCAAATACCAAAGTATTGACTTGTCAGCCAACCATATTCATTCATTCAAATACCAATTTATTGACTTGTCAGCCAACCGTATTCATTCATTCAAATACCAAAGTATTGACTTGACAGCCAACCCTATTCATTCATTCAAATACCAAAGTAATGACTTGACAGCCAGCCATATTCATTCATTCAAATACCAAAGTATTGACTTGTCAGCCAACCATATTCATTCATTCAAATACCAATTTATTAACTTGTCAACCAACCGTATTCATTCATTCAAATACCAAAGTATTGACTTGACAGCCAACCATATTCATTCATTCAAATACCAAAGTATTGACTTGTCAGCCAACCATATTCATTCATTCAAATACCAAAGTATTGACTTGTCAGCCAACCATATTCATTCATTCAAATACCAATGTATTGACTTGTCAACCAACCATATTCATTCATTCAAATACCAATGTATTGACTTGTCAGCCAACCATATTCATTCGAATATTGATGTCTTGACTTGACAGCCAACCATATTCATTCATTCAAATACCAATGTATTAACTTGTCAGCCAACCATATTCATTCATTCAAATACCAATGTATTGACTTGACAGCCAACCATATACATTCATTCAAATACCAAAGTATTGACTTGACAGCCAACCATATACATTCATTCAAATACCAAAGTATTGACTTGACAGCCAACCATATTCATTCATTCAAATACCAATGTATTGACTTGACAGCCAACCATATACATTCATTCAAATACCAAAGTATTGACTTGACAGCCAACCATATTCATTCATTCAAATACCAAAGTATTGACTTGTCAGCCAACCATGGTCATTCGAATATCGATGTATTGACTTGTCAGCCAACCATATTCGTTCATTCAAATACCAAAAAATTGAATTGTCAGCCAACCATATACATTCATTCAAATACCAATGTATTGACTTGACAGCCAACCATATCCATTCATTCAAATACCAAAGTATTGACTTGTCAGCCAACCATATTCATTCATTCAAATACCAATGTATTGACTTGTCAGCCAACCATATTCATTCATTCAAATACCAATGTATTGACTTGTCAGCCAACCATATTCATTCATTCAAATACCAATGTATTGACTTGACAGCCAACCATATTCATTCATTCAAATACCAAAGTATTGACTTGTCAGCCAACCATATTCATTCATTCAAATACCAATGTATTGACTTGACAGCCAACCATATTCATTCGAATATCGATGTATTGACTTGTCAGCCAACCATATTCATTCATTCAAATACCAAAAAATTGACTTGTCAGCCAACCATATACATTCATTCAAATACCAAAGTATTGACTTGGCAGCCAACCATATTCATTCATTCAAATACCAAAGTATTGACTTGTCAGCCAACCATATTCATTCATTCAAATACCAAAGTATTGACTTGTCAGCCAACCATATTCATTCGAATATCGATGTATTGACTTGTCAGCCAACCATATTCATTCATTCAAATACCAATGTATTAACTTGTCAGCCAACCATATTCATTCATTCAAATACCAAAGTATTGACTTGTCAGCCAACTATATTCATTCATTCAAATACCAATGTATTGACTTGTCAGCCAACCATATTCATTCATTCAAATACCAATGCATTGACTTATCTGCCAACCGTATTCATTCATTCAAATACCAATGTATTGACTTGACAGCCAACCATATTCATTCATTCAAATACCAAAGTATTGACTTGTCAGCCAACCATATTCATTCATTCAAATACCAATGTATTGACTTGTCAGCCAACCATATTCATTCATTCAAATACCAATGTATTGACTTGTCAGCCAACCGTATTCATTCATTCAAATACCAAAGTATTGACTTGACAGCCAACCATATTCATTCATTCAAATACCAAAGTATTGACTTGACAGCCAACCATATTCATTCATTCAAATACCAAAGTATTGACTTGTCAGCCAACTATATTCATTCATTCAAATACCAATGTATTGACTTGTCAGCCAACCATATTCATTCATTCAAATACCAAAGTATTGACTTGTCAGCCAACCATATTCATTCATTCAAATACCAAAGTATTGACTTGTCAGCCAACCATATTCATTCATTCAAATACCAAAGTATTGACTTGTCAGCCAACCATATTCATTCGAATATCGATGTATTGACTTGTCAGCCAATCATATTCATTCATTCAAATACCAATGTATTAACTTGTCAGCCAACCATATTCATTCATTCAAATACCAAAGTATTGACTTGTCAGCCAACTATATTCATTCATTCAAATACCAATGTATTGACTTGTCAGCCAACCATATTCATTCATTCAAATACCAATGCATTGACTTATCTGCCAACCGTATTCATTCATTCAAATACCAATGTATTGACTTGACAGCCAACCATATTCATTCATTCAAATACCAAAGTATTGACTTGTCAGCCAACCATATTCATTCATTCAAATACCAATGTATTGACTTGTCAGCCAACCATATTCATTCATTCAAATACCAATGTATTGACTTGTCAGCCAACCGTATTCATTCATTCAAATACCAAAGTATTGACTTGACAGCCAACCATATTCATTCATTCAAATACCAAAGTATTGACTTGACAGCCAACCATATTCATTCATTCAAATACCAAAGTATTGACTTGTCAGCCAACTATATTCATTCATTCAAATACCAATGTATTGACTTGACAGCCAACCATATACATTCATTCAAATACCAAAGTATTGACTTGTCAGCCAACCGTATTCATTCATTCAAATACCAATGTATTGACTTGTCAGCCAACCATATTCATTCATTCAAATACCAAAAAATTGACTTGACAGCCAACCATATACATTCATTTTAATACCAAAGTATTGACTTGTCAGCCAACCATATTCATTCATCCAAATACCAATGTATTGACTTGACAGCCAACCATATTCATTCATTCAAATACCAATGTATTGACTTGTCAGCCAACCATATTCATTCATTCAAATACCAAAGTATTGACTTATCAGCCAACCAGATTCATTCATTCAAATACCAATGTATTGACTTGACAGCCAACCATATACATTCATTCAAATACCAAAGTATTGACTTGTCAGCCAACCATATTCATTCATTCAAATACCAATATATTGACTTGTCAGCCAACCGTATTCATTCATTCAAATACCAAAGTATTGACTTGACAGCCAACCATATTCATTCATTCAAATACCAAAGTATTGACTTGACAGCCAATCATATTCATTCATTCAAATACCAAAGTATTGACTTGTCAGCCAACCATATTCATTCATTCAAATACCAAAGTATTGATTTATCAGCCAACCACATTCATTCATTCAAATACCAATGTATTGACTTGACAGCCAACCATATTCATTCATTCAAATACCAAAGTATTGACTTGACAGCCAACCATATTCATTCATTCAAATACCTATGTATTGACTTGACAGCCAACCATATTCATTCATTCAAATACCAAAGTATTGACTTGACAGCCAACCATATTCATTCATTCAAATACCAAAGTATTGACTTGTCAGCCAACCACGTTCATTTATTCAAATACCAAAGTATTGACTTGTCAGCCAACCATATTCATTCATTCAAATACCAAAGTATTGACTTGTCAGCCAACCATATTCATTCATTCAAATACCAATGTATTGACTTGACAGCCAACCATATTCATTCATTCAAATACCAAAAAATTGACTTGTCAGCCAACCATATACATTCATTCTAATACCAAAGTATTGACTTGTCAGCCAACCATATTCATTCATCCAAATACCAATGTATTGACTTGACAGCCAACCATATTCATTCATTCAAATACCAATGTATTGACTTGTCAGCCAACCGTATTCATTCATTCAAATACCAAAGTATTGACTTGTCAGCCAACCATATTCATTCATTCAAATACCAATATATTGACTTGTCAGCCAACCGTATTCATTCATTCAAATACCAAAGTATTGACTTGACAGCCAACCATATTCATTCATTCAAATACCAAAGTATTGACTTGACAGCCAATCATATTCATTCATTCAAATACCAAAGTATTGACTTGTCAGCCAACCATATTCATTCATTCAAATACCAAAGTATTGATTTATCAGCCAACCACATTCATTCATTCAAATACCAATGTATTGACTTGACAGCCAACCATATTCATTCATTCAAATACCAAAGTATTGACTTGACAGCCAACCATATTCATTCATTCAAATACCTATGTATTGACTTGACAGCCAACCATATTCATTCATTCAAATACCAAAGTATTGACTTGACAGCCAACCATATTCATTCATTCAAATACCAAAGTATTGACTTGTCAGCCAACCACGTTCATTCATTCAAATACCAAAGTATTGACTTGTCAGCCAACCATATTCATTCATTCAAATACCAAAGTATTGACTTGTCAGCCAACCATATTCATTCATTCAAATACCAATGTATTGACTTGACATCCAACCATATTCATTCATTCAAATACCAAAAAATTGACTTGTCAGCCAACCATATACATTCATTCTAATACCAAAGTATTGACTTGTCAGCCAACCATATTCATTCATCCAAATACCAATGTATTGACTTGACAGCCAACCATATTCATTCATTCAAATACCAATGTATTGACTTGTCAGCCAACCGTATTCATTCATTCAAATACCAAAGTATTGACTTGACAGCCAACCATATTCATTCATTCAAATACCAAAGTATTGACTTGACAGCCAACCATATTCATTCATTCAAATACCAAAGTATTGACTTGTCAGCCAACCATATTCATTCATTCAAATACCAAAGTATTGACTTGTCAGCCAACCACATTCATTCATTCAAATACCAATGTATTGACTTGACAGCCAACCATATTCATTCATTCAAATACCAAAGTATTGACTTGACAGCCAACCATATTAATTCATTCAAATACCTATGTATTGACTTGACAGCCAACCATATTCATTCATTCAAATACCAAAGCATTGACTTGACAGCCAACCATATTCATTCATTCAAATACCTATGTATTGACTTGACAGTCAACCATATTCATTCATTCAAATACCTATGTATTGACTTGACAGCCAACCATATTCATTCATTCAAATACCAAAGTATTGACTTGTCAGCCAACCATATTCATTCATTCAAATACCAATGTATTGACTTGACAGCCAACCATATTCATTCATTCAAATACAAAAAAATTGACTTGTCAGCCAACCATATTCATTCATTCAAATACAAAAAAATTGACTTGTCAGCCAACCATATTCATTCATCCAAATACCAATGTATTGACTTGACAGCCAACCATATTCATTCATTCAAATACCAATGTATTGACTTGTCAGCCAACTGTATTCATTCATTCAAATACCAAAGTATTGACTTGACAGCCAACCATATTCATTCATTCAAATACCAAAGTAGACTTGTCAGCCAACCATATTCATTCATTCAAATACCAAAGTATTGACTTGTCAGCCAACCACATTCATTCATTCAAATACCAATGTCTTGACTTGACAGCCAACCATATACATTCATTCAAATACCAAAGTATTGACTTGTCAGCCAACCATATTCATTCATTCAAATACCAAAGTATTGACTTGTCAGCCAACCATATTCATTCATTCAAATAAGTTATCAGCCAATCACATTCATATTCAACCATCATATTGTCATAGCCAATTTAAAGTATTTAACTGATATTGTAAAATTTTATCCGTGCTCATCTCATCTCTACTGTCTCTCATATTTTCAAACCATTCCAGATGATTTTAAATCCTTTCATGAATAATTCAGTCTTTAAAATCCTTCTCACGTACTGTAATATTTCCCTTGACAGTTCTGTTTTATGTGTATAAATGCTGTGCAGCAGTGATGCATTAGGTTGGTTGAAATTGAAAGCCGTAATTTTACCTCATAAAACTGGAAGGCATTGCAGGATGTGTTATAATTTATCAATCCCTGTAGTGTAGTATTTCATGTTTGTTAATGTGTATGTCTAGCTTTGCTATATGCAGCGTTACTTATCCTCGGGGGCGGAGCTACGTCACAAGACGCTCCACGTCGCTATGACGCGCACCACTGTACATGCATTTCTATGGGCTCTGTGGGCGCTGCTGTGGAGCGCCGGTCGAGCCGGTGAAAATTCGAGAAAACAACACAAACTCAACTTTTAAGTAATCCCGAACAACCAAATTTATATATGTTACACACGTAGGACTAATCTTGTTACACTGTTCAGGGGAGTCTCAACCACCATCCCAAAGTATCGTTTTCTGCGAGTTTTTGGCCTTTGTTTTCACTGCCAGGGTTGCCAAGCAGTGAAAATGCCCGGATGTCCGCACCCGAGGATTGGCACTGTTCATTATTATGAGGTTATAACCAGTATTGCTACAAAGTATGCATCAAGATTGTATCCCACACTGAGTATTGCTGCAAAGTATGCATTGAGATTGTATCCCACACTGCCTGAGTGCGTACTTAGTGATATTTTCATGAAAACCTTCTTTATATCGTTTCCGGCTTGTAGTCGTAAGTCGGAGATAACAAACCATAACTCAAGTAACAGCCTATTAAATGTGATTCTTGCCACCAAATTTATGCATTACAATTGATGTATTTCTTTCCAAATGCACGATGGTCTGATTTTATTATATTTTCGTTTTTTTTTTAAGTTGAGGTGATCATCACTGTTTAATACTGTACCTAATATACATTACAGAATCATGTGTTATTTAAAATAAATTAATAAATTTTCATTATCCAGACATGCATGACCATAATATTAATAACTATTTGACTGCAACATTCTTTCCAATAAATGCAATAATGCTCCATGTGTATGCAAAATTATAATACAGTCATCAGCCAAGGGGTGTACCAATAGAATTTCAGGGTGGAGGGGCAGAACTTACTGTGCAAATTCACTCCACTTTGTCTCTCGCCATTTTTTTTTTTTTTACCACAATGATATTGCTGCATTTTTTTTTGCTTTTCTCTATCAAATATGTGTGGGTTTTTTTTGTTGCATAACATTTTTTTTTTGTTATTTTCCTTTATTTGCCTATGCAGCTTTTTTTTCATCAAAATTCAACATCTTTCAAGTTTCAAACAGTAAACTAACTAGTTCACAACTGTATGATTCATCATAAACTTCTATTTCTGAATCCTCCTACCATCCACCCCCCCCCCCACCCGCAATTTCGGTGTCGCCTTTCATCTCTAAGCCTTATCTTAAATCACCACTTGTCAAATCTATCGTCACCATCCTCCCATTTTTATATCACTTTTAATCTTCAATCTTCATCTCTGTAGAAGTCTGATTACATTAATATAAATAGTGAAGTTTTATCACATTGTAGGTCACTCATCGAAAGTACACAACTATGACAACGCATAAGAATTGGTTGAAGTGAAGTCAAAAATAAATATAAATTAACATAACAAAATTATATATACATGTCTCGTTTCTGAAATGCAAAATGGCAAATATAGCAAGATTATTCAGGTGGATCCTGCTCATGTGGTCTGTAAATTTTTTTATATTTAGATGTGTTTTATAAGATATATATATATATATATACCGGTATATATTATCTTCTTAACTCGTTGTATAATTGGATTCCAGACAAAAATGATAACTACTAGACCTTGAAGCGGGCCTTGAAGCCCCACTCTATCAGGTATTTATTCTGGCAGCATTCTGAAATATTATTCAAAAATGTCTAAAATGCATTCACATGTCTGATATATATAGTTTCCTGCAGGCTTGTGAAATAATAACACCATACATCAGATATATTTAATGCTCAAAACCACTTTCCTGCCAAAAGTAAGAGAATTGAAAAACAAATTATTCACACAATGGTTTTTAAATAATTAGAGGTCATTTGGGAAAGTAAATGGAAACTGTTATGACTATGATTTAAACTGTTTATACATTTTCACCGTTTCACCAATGGATAGTTACTATATTTATTATCTGTTTTAGTTTTGTGTTTAGCTGTGCTAAAGTATTAAAGACAATAGAATATATTGTTCTCATCACAAACCATTTAATTTAAAACCTATCTCTAAAATATCCCCACAACATGAAATATGTTAAAATTAAACCTAGTGAATATTTCTTTCTCTATCACTTTTTACACAAGCAAATATCTGTTTTTATATATAATTAATTAGATTAAAATAATTTAAAACTTTCAGAATTATTCACAATTATTATTATTCTTGGGGAAAGGGGATCCAAATATGGCAATAGATGTGAAAAGAATTTCACAAATAGGGACTATAGTTGCGTTCACGCACAGCTCCTTAGCACGGGCTAAGAGGTCAAATTCCTTAGCCCGTGCTAAGAAAACGTGCGTGAACGCTTAGCACGGGCTAAGGAATGCTAAGTACGGGTTAAATCTGATCCGAATTTAAGACGCGGTCTAGACCTTAGCACGGGCTAACGAAGTATGCGCGAACGCTTAGCCCAGGGCTAAGCACCCTCTGCGGCGACCTTTGGGTGTGAAAATTGTCCCATGTTCGTATAACGACACTATTCCATCAGTCATTACTCCGCGCTCACTTCCACACTAATCGGGTCACTGTAGTAGAGCGTACAGCAGCTCCAATCGTAGACAAAATAAATTTGGTTCGCTGTCTACGACATGCATTAATAAAACGCTGTATTCTGTTACGCCCGTTGTATACTGTTTATGTGCATCCAAATAAGTGGTCCGTCTTCTCTCGCGTTCCTGTGCACGTCGCTTCAAAATTAGAACGAAACATGCCAGCAGCAGAAATAGAACCTCGCGCGTGTCATCCATTTTTCGTTCGTAAATAGCGGCTTACCAAAGGTCACCAACTAATGGTAGCCCTAAGCCCGTGCTAACGACTGGCCTTCCCTGTGCGTGGACGCAATTGGGTCTAGCCGAAATGCAAATATGCTAGATAAGCCTAAATCAGCTTAAATCTTAGCCCGTACTTCGTGTAACGTGAACACAACTTATATTAATACAAATGTTTTAATCCCCTGAGAATCAGAGAAAATCCAAACATTTTGTAACATGAATTTATATTTAATTTTATAATAAAAAATGAAAAATTTGAATCATTTCTTATGGTTTGCACTTTTACTTTGAATTTCTATTAACACTGTCAGTGCTAAATTCAACTTTTGGCACAAATTTTAAACCCAAAAATTGTTTTCATAATTTTGCCAAAATTGTGATCAAAACTTAAAGTCAATAACCAATTACTTTAAAAGGGTTAATTATTCACTGGGTTTTAATTTTGCTTATTTCACTGACTGGAAAATGCGCTAAATTAAAACCCAGTGAATATGTAAAATTTAGCATAAAACACATTATCTAAATGATAAAACCGTGAATTTAAAACCTACTGAATATGCCTGAAATGGTAAATCAGCGAAATTTAAACCCAGTCAAAATTAGTCATTTTACAGTATGTGTGATGGTTTAAACCCCCCTCCCCAATATAGAAAAATACATAATAACAGGCTAAATGCTATACAGCTTTAAAGGTTAAAGCTGCTTTTTTTCTAAAATTCTGACTTTCCAGCAACAAAAAAACCATGTACAGACATGTTTTTACTGCTTCACACAATGCCAAGAAATATTAATATTCTGGGCCTTACTGCACACTCGCCTACAAATATATGGAATTTACATCCCTAATAACCTTACTTTTATAAATCTGAAATAATTGTGACAATACATGAATATATGCCTGTAATTTGTACTGAAATGATGCCCTACAAGCCCAGTGAAATTGACAGGCTTCAAATTACAGATGATGCCTGCCTTTGGCTCCATAAGATATCATGTTGCTAGTAGCTGTACAATATGATTATTTTACTGTGATTTCCCACTGGACTTGTATCTCAAATGCTTCATAGATAAAGCTAATAATGAAAAGCAGGAACTGAAAGCATGAACAAAATCTCTGAAAGTAACGTGTCACTGAGGTGTCATACATTTTGTGAAATGAAATAGTAGTTGTATGTTGAAGCCACTATGCTTTTATAATTACTGTTTTTTTAATAATTTTGATTGACTCCTATATTCGGAGTAAATAGTTTCAAATTTGCCATTCCCATTACATTTATTACAGTGAATTGTTATCAAAACTAACGTACCAATAAGTTAAAAGACTCTGCAATAACAAAACAAATTCATACATTTTGTTTTCACCTCGCTTGTGCTTTGAAATCAGGACTTGCTTTTCTGCAGTTCTGTTGTATTGAATAATTTCCATTCATACGAACTGACTGCTGTATCATGATCAAAGGATATCATTACTTAGGAATTATTGTTGTATCTCAAAAGCACCTGTCTGAAAGAGGAAGCACATGGCAGCCCAAACTGATGAGACTGTCACGCTGATTTTATGTATATTATACCTGCTAGAACTCACTCAGCTGAGATTGTACTTGTATATTCATATTATACCTGATAAAACTCACTCAGCTGAGATTTACTTGTATATTCATATTATACCTGCTAGAATTCACTCAGCTGAGATTGTACTTGTATATTCATATTATACCTGATAAAACTCACTAAGCTGAGATTGTACTTGTATATTCATATTATACCTGCTAGAATTCACTCAGCTGAGATTGTACTTGTATATTCATATTATACCTGATAAAACTCACTCAGCTGAGATTTACTTGTATATTCATATTATACCTGCTAGAATTCACTCAGCTGAGACTGTACTTGTATATTCATATTATACCTGCTAGAACTCACTCAGCTGAGATTGTACTTGTATATTCATATTATACCTGCTAGAACTCACTCAGCTGAGATTGTACTTGTATATTCATATTATATCTGCTAGAACTCACTCAGCTGAGATTGTACTTGTATATTCATATTATACCTGATAAAACTCACTCAGCTGAGATTTACTTGTATATTCATATTATACCTGCTAGAATTCACTCGGCTGAGATTTACTTGTATATTCATATTATACCTGATAAAACTCACTCAGCTGAGATTGTACTTGTATATTCATATTATACCTGCTAGAACTCACTCAGCTGAGATTGTACTTGTATATTCATATTATATCTGCTAGAACTCACTCAGCTGAGATTGTACTTGTATATTCATATTATACCTGATAAAACTCACTCGGCTGAGATTTACTTGTATATTCATATTATACCTGCTAGAATTCACTCGGCTGAGATTTACTTGTATATTCATATTATACCTGCTAGAACTCACTCAGCTGAGATTTACTTGTATATTCATATTATACCTGATAAAACTCACTCAGCTGAGATTGTACTTGTATATTCATATTATACCTGCTAGAACTCACTCAGCTGAGATTGTACTTGTGTATTCATATTATACCTGCTAGAATTCACTCAGCTGAGACTGTACTTGTATATTCATATTATACCTGCTAGAATTCACTCAGCTGAGATTGTACTTGTATATTCATATTATACCTGCTAGAACTCACTAAGCTGAGATTGTACTTGTATATTCATATTATACCTGCTAGAATTCACTCAGCTGAGATTGTACTTGTATATTCATATTATTGGCGATCCGCTCCGCTAGGATTGCCCTTATAATCACTTTTGTCGTTTTGTGTGTGTGTGTGTCTGTGTGTGTACATTTCCAGTGTTCCAGTGTTCACGTATTATTTCTTCTGTGACTTTTTTGGCTTGACCGATTTCGTTCAAACTTGGCAGGTAGGTCACACCTTAACCCTAGTTATAAGGAAAAATCTGAAAATTTTTTTTGGACCACCGTTGCCATAGCAACAGCCAAAAAACTGATTTTTGGATAGCTTCGCGCCAAATGTATCTCCTCCTACAAATTTGGGATAAAACACTTCAGACATAGCTCATTCTACTCAGCTTGAGTGTGGGCACAAAGTTACCATTTGAATTTTTGATATCTGTTTTCATTACCGAGAAATTTGACCCCAAAGTTGGGGTAACTTTTCACCAGCAACGGCTCGGCTCGTTTTGTTCATACTTCACAGGTAGGTCGTGCCGTCACTAATTGGAAAAAAATCCTGGCCCACCACTGCCATTGCAGCATCCAAAAACTGATTTTTGAATACTTTCGCCCCAAATGTATTACCTCCTACCAGTTTTGTACACAGTCAGCTGGCATCGGTGTCGCTTGGTGTATATGATAAAGGGAAGTTGTGCAACCAAATTTGCCGAGTTCGCAGTTTTTCGCCAATAAAAAAATAACTAAGGCAACAACTCACGGTTTTTCAGCATTTTTGTAATAAAGACATTATTCTCTATCAATAATCCACCCAAAACAGGAACATTTCTACTAATTCTTGTGTTTTTTAGACGTTTTTCGAAAAACCTGCTATTAGGCTGCAAAAGTAGAACATTCCGGAGGGGGCGAAAGGGAAGAGCCAAATTTAACGCGTAAAAATAGAACGCGTATTTTGACCTCTATGCGGTCGTTGCCAAAGAGCCCTGCGTCCATCGCCTGGCGATGCGATGCTCTTCCCTTTCACCAGTTGCGTTTTTTGACTAAAATTTGGGCAGTACTGTCAGTCACGAAAATTGATGAATAAATTAATACACATAAAATATGAATCACGGGTTAATTCAATGGTCACCGAACACTCCACTACTAAACAATCTGTGGCAAGATAGTAGCGTACTGTATATTTGACCCAGATTTGACAAGCGTGGTACAGTTTTTTGCGCGTGTCCGTAATAACGCGCACAAAGGATTGTGGGACAGAGTCCTTTATTTGCTGGCATTCTTGACTTTTGACTGCAGTTCTTTTTTTATATTTTAGAGTAAATGCTTCTGATATGCTCTTAGGTTGCTTAATATCCGTCTGAAATTCTGGACTGTGGTCATATTTTTCGATTAGGAGTCGTATATTTAAATTACTCACTGTGACTAGTGTTTTGCATTATGAAGTATATTGTTATGAAGGTCAACACACTGCAATTTAGGTAAATATTTACCATTTCGTTATTTCATTATTTCGCTTTCCAGCATTTACGGGAAACGCTTCATTCTAAAAAATGCTATCGCAAAACGGTTGGAAATAATAAATGTAACAGCAGAATACGTCCTAGCACAGCCACTCTACTAGGAGAGAGTAACTGTGGTCCTAGTACTAAACTAAGTGACTTCTAAAGACTGAATGGTGTTTGCGAACTTCGTATTAGTTATAAACCGACGTCAGCTTCACGTTTATGTCACCATGGAAACAGCCAAAAAACATGTTGCTTGTTTTTGAGCGGAGCGGATCGCCAACCAGCCTACCGGCTTGTACCTGCTAGAACTCACTCAGCTGAGATTTACTTGTATATTCATATTATACCTGATAAAACTCACTCAGCTGAGTTGTTCTCTGCTAAATTAGCCTACAAATTAATATCACTGACTCAGCCCTGAGTTCCTCTCTGGTAAATTAATCTTCCCATTAATATCACTGACTCAGCCCTGAGCCCCTCTCTGGTAAAATAATCTGCCCTTCAATATCACTGACTCAGCCCTGAGCCCCTCTCTGGTAAATTAACCTCCCCATTAATGTCAGTGACACAGCCCTGAATCCGTCTTTGGTAAATTAACCTCCCCATTAATATCACTGACTCAGCCCTGAGTTCCTCTCTGGTAAATTAATCTTCCCATTAATATCACTGACTCAGCCCTGAGCCCCTCTCTGGTAAAATAATCTGCCCTTCAATATCACTGACTCAGCCCTGAGCCCCTCTCTGGTAAATTAACCTCCCCATTAATGTCAGTGACACAGCCCTGAATTCGTCTTTGGTAAATTAACCTCCCATTAATATCATTGACTCAGCCCCAATTTCCTCTCTGGTAAATTAACCTCTGAATTAATATCAGTGACTCAGCCCTGAGTTCCTCTCTGGTAAATTAACCTCCCCATTAATGTCAGTGACTCAGCCCTGAGCCCCTCTCTGGTAAATTAATCTACCCATTTATATCAGTGACTCAGCCCTGAGCCCCCCTCTGGTAAATTAATCTACCCATTTATATCAGTTACTCAGCCCTGGTCCTCTCTTGTAAATTAATCTCCCCATTAATTTCAGTGACACAGCCCTGAGCCCCTCTCTGGTGAATTAATCTCTCCATAAATGTCAGTGTCACAGCCCTGAGTTCCGCTATGGTAAATTTTTCTCCCCATTAATGTCAGTGACACAGTCCTGAGTCTGGTAAATTGGCTTCACATTCATATCAGTTGCACAGTGAGCCCTGAGTCCTGTCAAGTTTACAGCCTTATTAGTACCAGCAGACCAATTGTGCCAACTGTTTTTCACTGCCTCAGTAATACCATAGTCTAAGCCCCGAGTTGTATTGTGTTAAATTGGATGTTCCAATGACATCAATACCCCCCCCCCTGCTTCAGCTGTCTTGCCCTGGAATATTAATTCCTTATCCAGCATAAATCTACATTGAGTCTTGTTTGATCTACAAAGCACACATCCATTCTATTCAGAAAGGCTGTTATTTTTAATTGGCTACTATTATGAACAACGAGGACTTGAGAGTAGAAAGAGCTGCAGCTCTCTGCTATTATAGAGAATGAGCAAACAATGATGGAAACCTCTGGAGGGAACTGATACTTGAATCAATAATATACGTGTGTGTTACTGTCACAAATTTCCCATCCTTGACAAATCAATGTATTGTTTGTTTCAGGTCTATATTGTAGTATTTTTTTTTTTAGTAATCTCAAATTAAGTCTTCCCCACCAAACTTTCTTCCCAATTTTGTTAGAAACTCTAAGAAAAATTTGCAGAGAAGTTTTGAAAAGTATGCGAGTATGACAATAACTTTAATGAAAGCATGAATGTTTTTCGTGGAAATATATAAAATATTTATAAAACATTTACCCGAGATGATTGTCATGCTTCATTCGCATTCAAAAAATATAGAAGCTATGTGGTGACATCCATTGTGCATGAGTCTTTGCCAGTTTGTTTTCATCATTCATTTGAAATTTATAAATATATAAAAAAAAAAACATTCATACCTTCATGAAAATGAGTCTGAGAAAAAAAAAATTTAACATATCAAACAAAATTTGCTGGCTCTAAACAAGTGAAGGGAAAAAAAATATTTTTTAGTACTTTCTGTTTTCTTCCTAAGTATCATTTTGATGTGTACTGCTTTTATCAGAAAGCATAATGACTGTAATGTGAATTGAGATCAAAATTACTGTAAAAAAGAAAATATTCTCTGTTTAATCTCTTTGAATGTCTACACCATGTCACAGAAATAACCTGCATAAATAAATTATTTATAATTTTCAAATATTGTTATCAAGACCTGCAGCTGTAGAAAATTTATCCATTTTGTCCCAAATTACCGAAGAAATGATTGAAAAGTGAATAAAAATTTGCAAAATGTTGGATAACATTTTTGGCGGGAATGATTAGGGTATCAAAGAGTCAATATGAATAAAACAATTCTGCTTAGGTATAACTTATACATATTAATTGCGCAGTATTTACATGTAGCCATTAGCAAAATTAAAACCCAGTGATTAATTGAACCATTCAGTAAATTTTTTTTTTGGAAAAGATTGAATCTTCAAAAGTAAAAGATTTAAAATTTCAAATGCTTCTAGCCAGAATTAAATTAAACAGAATAAATTCTTAGTATACATGTAAGTTGTAAGAAGCCATCATTTGTAGCTGCAAGTCTGAACATTTCAGACAGGTTCAGCAATAAATTACTCAGATGCAGTTCGCTTGATAATAAGAATGCTTGTTTATTTATTCATGAAAGATTCCTTTTCAGCTCACACGCATTAATTTCATGGGATTTCTCGGAATTGATGTCAGATATTGATGTCATCGTCTGTGTTGGGCTCCTCTATCATTTTCTGTTTATTACTTCTGCAAGTCCATCACTGTTTGTTTTTTATAATCCAGAATAATACTGTGAAATACTTTATTTTCGCTGGAATTAATTTTTGCTGAAAAGGCTTTTTGGGAGTTTTGTATGGAATTTATTTTTTCTGATTTTTGACGAGTTTAATATGAAATATAGGAAAAAAAGTATATTCGCTGCATTTTATTTTCACGGAATAATCCCTACAATGAAAATAGCGAAAATTAAGTATTCTACAGTATACTTCATTTCAATTCCGTTTTCTTATTTATAACAAAATATATGAAAATTCTGTTATTTCGCAAAATTTACAATTGCATGTTATACACTTATGATTGAATTTCCCCATGAGGGCATGATGACGATGTTGATAACTTGCATTCTGTAGTGCAATGTGTTTCATCTCCTTAACCTGCTTCATATTCGCTGTTGTCACCTTAGACAAAATAAACTTGCCAAATTCTTCGTCCCGGTTTGGACCTATGGATTTACCTACGTGCATGTGTCTGTGCATCTGTCAATTCGTATCCAGCCATATCTTACACATGCCTGAACAAATCTATTTCAGACTTCACACATACATCATACGTCATTTTAATGCTAGAAATGTCTCAAAATCACACATTTTCACTATTCAGGAACCTGATCTCAGACATGTATGGACAGATTCAAAATTCATGAAAAAATTATAGAAAAATTATGATAGGAAATATTATATTGTTGTCAGAGAGATCCCAAAATGTCATGCCTACTCATTATTTGACTCTCAGAAAATTAAATCAGTATAAACAAATTGTAGTACATTGCAGGGAGGTGGTAGCGAACGATGTTTTTTATGAGTTGTATGTCACTTTGGGATTAATATTGAACACGATGACCACCTTCTTTTAAGAGCTGAAAATAATTAGTTAAAGCACCATAAACGTCAAATTGCGTCATGTTTGATATGGGTCCCACATGACATGTACATTACACGTAAAAAATATTTGTTTAATACACAAATTGTGAATGACTATGGCACTTTAATTTATTTCAGAAATGTTTCTATAAAAAAAAAAATCATAATTTCTGACTTAATTTCTCATATCTCATGCATTTATTGCTGTCTTTTTTTTTAATAGACATAAAAAAATGAAATAAAATGTTAACATAAATAAGTGTCATTGTAACTGACAGTGTTGAAAATTATGCATTAGCCGTTTTGTGGGAATTGAGCAGTGGCTCTTAAAAGGGAGGTTAATGGTTTGGATACTGTGAGATTGAAATTACAGAATTGCATTTGCTGAGTCAAAAGGTGTGTACTTATAATCCCTGCTCACTGATTGCCAGGATACCATTCTGTCAGTGACACAGAATGGCTGTGTAATCTCATGAAATATTGACTTTTTAGTATTTTGTGCACTATGAATGCATTTTATGAACATTCAGCTTTCTGTTCTTCAGGTCAGAAGATCATATTTGTTCATACAAAGTAAAACTAGTCATATTCAGCCTGTGAAATATTTACCAACTATAAATGATTAATAAAATCATTTTAATATTTTTTTCATCAGCTTTTTTATTATTTAAAAAATACATTTTGATTGTTTTTGTTTAATTTAATTGACGTTTCTTTTGGACCAAATGGCCATTATTTTCAGTTGCTATAGGTCTTCATTTTTTGAAGAGAAAAATGTTTGGGTGAATGTATTTTTTCTGATTCAGCTAACTTTATAATACTCTTCTAAGAAATTACCAAAATTAAAATATGATAAGTAATGTTCAAAGTTCAAGGGTAACGTTTACCAAATGCATCATCAAACAAAAAAATCATCTTATAAATTTCCTGCCATAAAATTACAGATCAGAATCAAAGTGCAAAATTTGTTTTAACATTAATAATTTATTTAAAATAAATGAAATATATTGGAGTCAACTCACAAAAAGGAGGGGGGCAAGGGGGATAGCTGGTACAGGTTACAGGAAATAAAAACGGCATTTTACGTTTTTTACAGGAAATAAAATGAAAGTTCCATTTATAGTAAAAAATAGGTTTTTACACTTAACAGAAAAAAGCAAATTCCTAATTACATTTTACATTTTTAAAATATTTTTGATAATTTGTGTTTAAGAATCAAAAATGAAAATTGCGTATGAATTACGACATTTAATTTGGAAATTGCTTTATACGCTTACAAAAAATAATATCTTTCTACAAATTATAGACGAATAATATAGCTGAATACATTTTACAACTTGCCCATGTCTAAGAATTTATGTGTTCTATTTATTTAAATTACATTATTATGAAAATAAAAACACCTTACGAAAATACCTCTTGCCGACCCTCCAAAAAGGGTCACTGCTTGAAAGTCAAGGAAAATGGATATTACAGATTCACACGACGCGCAACTGTGAGATATGAGCACTTTTCCTCCCATCACTAACATGATTAGAAAGAAGTTCTCAATCGGTGATTGCGTTCTTGTCATCTCCCCGTTCACTAGTCCCTCCTGACCTTTTTTTATCTGCCGGATCACAAAGTAGAAAAGATGTTAGCTTTATTCCAATCTAGATAGATTACATTCAATATTCAACTACTTCATTTTCTTTCCGTTTATTGCTCGCAAAATACTGTATCCAGGGGAAACAATCGATTTGCGTTACTGTGTTTAGAAAAACTCTTTATTGATCAGAACTATCTGTGTATGAGGGATTGCTAGTGAATGAGAAAAAAATCAAATGTAGCTAGCGTGCTTGGAAATGAGTACAGTTGAAATAACACATCTAAGGCTACAAAAATGTTTTTTTGTGAATTGCTTTTCTTAAATTGATATGTGTGGGCAGCTTTTTTATTTTAAAATTGTCAGTATTAAAATTTATGATCTTTCATGAAAACTGAAGCATTTATATTTTCACTGCAATTTTGAACATATTTATGTGGTTTTTAATTCACCCATTTGTCGGGATGAAACCATACGTTTGAATTAAATTTGTCATGAATTTACTGCCAATTGCAAGAAAAAAATTTTAGAGACTCTGTAAAATCATGAAATTTTGTAGCTGTAGAAATTACTCTGGAGTCGTATGACACAGAACGTCTGCGACTTTCACAATATTCCGTCTTGATGAATGCCATAAAATTATAAAATTGCAGTGAAAATTAGGCGGTTTTTATTTGGCCAATATTACTCGTCTGTTAGAAATACAGCTGAGCTATAATAGTGAATAATTTATTTACTTTTGTCAGTGTAACTTACCAAAGTTCCTAGAATAGCAATAATGTACGGTTAGATATTGCCCGTATAAAACCTGTGTATATTACAGTGTAACTTACCAAAGTTCCTAGAATAGCAATAATGTACAGTTAGATATTGCCCATATAAAACCTGTGTATATTACAGTGTAACTTACCAAAGTTCCTAGAATAGCAATAATGTACAGTTAGATATTGCCCATATAAAACATGTGTATATTACAGTGTGACTTACCAAAGTTCCTAGAATAGCAATAATGTACGGTTAGATATTGCCCATATAAAACCTGTGTATATTACAGTGTAACTTACCAAAGTTCCTAGAATAGCAATAATGTACGGTTAGATATTGCCCATATAAAACCTGTGTATATTACAGTGTAACTTACCAAAGTCCCTAGAATAGCAATAATGTACGGTTAGATATTTCCCATATAAAACCTGTGTATATTACAGTGTAACTTACCAAAGTTCCTAGAATAGCAATAATGTACGGTTAGATATTGCCCATATAAAACCTGTGTATATTACAGTGTAACTTACCAAAATTCCTAGAATAGCAATAATGTAAGTTAGATATTGCCCATATAAAACCTGTGTATATTACAGTGTAACTTACCAAAATTCCTAGAATAGCAATAATGTACAGTTAGATATTGCCCATATAAAACATGTGTATATTATAGTGTAACTTACCAAAGTTCCTAGAATAGCAATAATGTACGGTTAGATATTGCCCATATAAAACCTGTGTATATTACAGTGTGACTTACCAAAATTCCTAGAATAGCAATAATGTATGGTTAGATATTGCCCATATAAAACCTGTGTATATTACAGTGTGACTTACCAAAATTCCTAGAATAGCAATAATGTACGGTTAGATATTGCCCATATAAAACCTGTGTATATTACAGTGTAACTTACCAAAGTCCCTAGAATAGCAATAATGTATGGTTAGATATTTCCCATATAAAACCTGTGTATATTACAGTGTAACTTACCAAAGTTCCTAGAATAGCAATAATGTACGGTTAGATATTGCCCATATAAAACCTGTGTATATTACAGTGTAACTTACCAAAATTCCTAGAATAGCAATAATGTACAGTTAGATATTGCCCATATAAAACCTGTGTATATTACAGTGTAACTTACCAAAGTTCCTAGAATAGCAATAATGTACGGTTAGATATTGCCCATATAAAACATGTGTATATTACAGTGTAACTTACCAAAGTTCCTAGAATAGCAATAATGTACAGTTAGATATTGCCCGTATAAAACCTGTGTATATTACTATCATTATATTTACTGTCACTTGCGGTTGATGATAGTTCATGAGGATGTTTGTATTTTTGCACACAAATCTCCCTGACTCGTATACAAGAGTAATTTTTTTTTAATAACTTGACAGTATAGTGTATCACTTTTTTTTTGTACAGTATTTTGTTTTTGGTAAATAAATATTGAATGTATTTTCAGGATATAAAATATAATTCACTTGTTGAAATAATAAACCGTGAAAATTTGCATTCATTAAAGTAAATGAGTAAACCTCTGTACTACTATGCTGCTATTAAATTTGTAATATTGATGGCACTGCATGGATGAAAATCATAGAAAACTGCATAAAAAAATAAACTTTTTGGGAAAAAAGGTGTTCGAAGGATTACCAAACGTGCAGTCATGTGTATGTCGTATGTTGAAATGTTGCAAATAAAGGAGAAAACATAATATCTCATTGGCTATAGGTTCTGATCAAATTTAAAAAGAAAAAAAATACAGGTTTATTTCATGAAAGGCGACTGCTACAAGTTTGTTGTTCACTAATTTATTATTCAAAACTGCAGAAACAGTACACTCTGTATAACCCAATCAAGTCCACGAATTGATGTTAGTCATGATTGACTTAATTGAGTAGTACATTAACGTACTAGAAAAATCTTGCGAACGCAATTATTTCAAAATGGTGGATTTTGTCTCACCCAGGTTCATCTATTGTTAAACATAATACAAATTTTTTTTTTCCAATTATAGGACCACATGCGCGTATTCTAAGGACTTTTATTCAATATAATGGAACAAACTAGGCTTAAGGTATTTACGCAGGTTTTTAAATTGCAAAGCAATTGATTTAGAAATGACAAGACTAACGAATGCTCATTCATTATTTATAAGCGACGTTTCACACTTTAATCTTCCGCGGAATCCTGTGCAAATTCAGATTAAGTGATCACAGCTTTGAGATGCAATTATACTGCAGGAAATAACCTGCAACACAATTCAATAATAAAATGAAGATAAAATGCAAAGCCGAAGTAATTTCTGAGATGTGTTTTATAGTTTGAAATGTGCCCGATTGTAAATTAAAAAAACAGGCCCTAGCTGTGCTCTGAATGAAAACATATTTAACAAAACTGAATCATCTGAGATTACGATTCAGTATATTAAGAACAAAATTATATGTCACATTAAAATAAATTAAATAACATGAGAGAGCAAGTGTTTAATTAATTGATGATAGATTACAGGTGCTGCAACATCTGAATGTAGTTTATTATGCAACGTTTCAAGGTAGTAGTTAAATACCCCTTTATCAAACCATAGCTATGAGCAAAATAGAATAAATATGAGTGTTAAAATTAATTATTATTATTCTGACACTGAAAATAATAGAATTTACCAATCCGTAAAACGCTGTATTGATGTGTTCAGAAGTGTTACGGTTGCATTTAAAATTCTTTCTTATTAGGAAATTCTGCATTGCATTCAAAATTTTTCTTTGTTTACTTCAAACGCAGAAGCACTATCGACCCAATATGGAAATAGAATCCTGACACTGAACGTAAAAGTTCGCACAGTGCAAAGCATTTAGAGCTTATAATCTTTCAAAATCTAATCAAAAAACAAACAAGAGACTGTATACAAGTCAATACAATGCTCCTAGATGAAAGAGCTCCAATAATGTTGGAGTATGCAATTTACATTTTTTTTTATCACTTTTCAATCACTAGATATTCAACTTTTCATCAAGATTATGTAGTCTGCCATCTTGTTTCTCTCGCAAAGCATTATGGGTAAAGTATAATATCATAGCCAATGTTGAAGATAGCTTTTTCATCTGGGAGTATTATGAATGATTTATTGTTGCAAACTTTTTCCCATCATTCATAATTAATGCCTCAATTCCATACACAATGTATCATGTTTTATCAAAGTCACATCAGCTCTGTGTACTCACAACTGCCAATTAGCTTGAATCCTTGTAACCATGGGCAATAAAATAGTTCTAACATACTTGTCTGTCATACTCCAATGAGTAACTGTGTAAAATCATATTTATTGAACAAGTGTAGTTATTTTATATGTTCCGAGCTTTTTGAACAAATTTTGATATCCTATTTATCATATGTATGTATTTCCAGCTGTTTTGCCAGCAAAAACTAACATTATAATTATTATTTGTGTTCATGCGATTATAGAGACACATCCGCAACACTTAAACTAAATTGTGGGTCAGTTCTAACAGCGGTCATCTTGTAACTTTATTATTGGCGTTAGTAGTTGTAGTTCAGTAGGGAAAACATGCGTTGCCTCCATAAGGTTAGGAGAATTAGAATTGGCGAAATCCTCAAATGCGATAAAAAAAAATATATATATATATTGGTGAATGCATGAAAGTATGGATATATTGTGAGAATATCCACATTGATTGAGGTGACCATAGTTGGTGATGTCACAATTTCAAATTGCATAGAAGGACCAATCAGACTTGTCGCTGAGGGAATGTAATATTGAAAAATAATGCATGGCTGCATGTATGTCATATTGCTACGACATGATACATGTAATAAATCGTTCTAGATATGTAAAGCGTATGTTCCCCATGATTGCACACAAATTACATTTCATGTAATTTACATTTCATGTAATTTACATTTCATATAATTTACATTTCATATAATTTACATTTCATGTAATTTACATATCACAACACATTATGTGTGTATAATTATGTAATAATATTATTCAGGACTGGATGCAGCTTTTGGAAGTACCAAAGCTTGTGGGGGCGTGCAAGTTGAACTACCAAGGGAAGCAAAAGCTGTTTCCAGTCCGTAATGGTTTTATCACATACTTTATAGGTGTAATTATAATTTTACGTCGGCGTGACCTCAAATACACAACGTTATTTAGAATGACGCTTTTTGTTTTGAAAGATGAAAGCCGGGCATGCTAGGCAAGGCGTGATATGAGAAATTATTGCCCTGATGTGAGGGTCCACATCCCATAGCATTACAAGGCCAGGCAGTACAAAGTATTCAAACATAGTACCTTTAACAGATAGCTGTTAGATTAAATTAAATTAATAGACAATGCAAACACTGTTTAGGATGTTTCAGCTCAGGCCAAATAAAAAATATATTTGGTACAGATAACCAATCTAAATTTATTGCTGCCCAATACCTTTTTCGGCCAAACATGGAAAACACTTTTTCGGCCAAACACTGTTTAGGATGCAGTGTAGATATTACCCTATTGCCCAGTGTAGATATTACCCCCCTTGTCCAGTGTAGATATTACCCCATTGCCCAGTGTAGATATTACCCCATTGCCCAGTGTAGATAATACACCATTGCCCAGTGTTGATATTACCCCATTGCCCAGTGTAGATATTACCCCATTACCCAGTGTAGATATTACCCCATTGCCCAGTGTAGATATTACCCCATTGCCCAGTGTAGATATTACCCCATTACCCAGTGTAGATATTACCCCCATTGCCCAGTGTATATATATTACCCGATTGCCCAGTGTAGATATTACCCCATTGCCCAGTGTTGATATTACCCCATTGTCCAGTGTAGATATTACCCCATTACCCAGTGTAGATATTACCCCCATTGCCCAGTGTAGATATTACCCCATTGCCCAGTGTAGATATTACCCCATTGCCCAGTGTTGATATTACCCCATTACCCAGTGTAGATATTACCCCATTGCTCAGTGTAGATATTACCCATTACCCAGTGTAGATATTACCCCATTGCCCAGTGTATATGTTACCCCATTTCCCAGTGTAGATATTACCCCATTGCCCAGTGTAGATATTACCCCATTGCCCAGTGTTGATATTACCCCATTACCCAGTGTAGATATTACCCCATTTCTCAGTGTAGATATTACCCCATTGCCCAGTGTAGATATTACCCCATTGCCCAGTGTTGATATTACCCCATTACCCAGTGTAGATATTACCCCATTGCTCAGTGTAGATATTACCCATTACCCAGTGTAGATATTACCCCATTGCCCAGTGTATATATTACCCCATTGCCCAGTGTAGATATTACCCGATTGCCCAGTGTAGATATTACCCCATTGCCCAGTGTAGATATTGCCCCGTTGCCCAGTGTAGATATTGCCCCATTGCCCAGTGTAGATATTACCCAATTGCCCAGTGTAGATATTACCCGATTACCCAGTGTAGATAATACCCCATTGCCCAGTGTATATATTACCCAATTGCCCAGTGTAGATATTACCCCATTGCCCAGTGTATATATTACCCCCATTGCCCAGTGTAGATATTGCCCCATTGCCCAGTGTATATATTACCCCCATTGCCCAGTGTAGATATTACCCGCTTACCCAGTGTATATATTACCCCATTGCCCAGTGTAGATAATACCCCATTGCCCAGTGTAGATATTACCTGATTACCCAGTGTAGATACTACCCGGTTACCCAGTGTTGATATTACCCCATTACCCAGTGTAGATATTACCCCATTGCCCAGTGTAGATATTACCCCATTGCCCAGTGTAGATAATACCCCCATTGCCCAGTGTAGATAATAACCCATTGCCCAGTGTTGATATTACCCCATTTCCCAGTGTAGATAATACCCCATTGCCCAGTGTATATATTACCCCCATTGCCCAGTGTATATATTACCCCATTGCCCAGTGTAGATATTACCCCATTGCCCAGTGTTGGTATTACCCGATTACCCAGTGTAGATATTACCCGATTACCCAGTGTAGATATTACCCCCATTGCCCAGTGTATATATTACCCCCATTGCTCAGTGTATATATTACCCCATTGCCCAGTGTAGATACTACCCGATTGCCCAGTGTAGATATTACCCCCATTGCCCAGTGTTGATATTACCCCATTGCCCAGTGTTGATATTACCCGATTACCCAGTGTAGATATTACCCCATTACCCAGTGTAGATATTACCCCATTGCCCAGTGTAGATATTACCCGATTACCCAGTGTAGATATTACCCCATTGCCCAGTGTTGATATTACCCGATTACCCAGTGTAGATATTACCCCATTGCCCAGTGTTGATATTACCCGATTACCCAGTGTAGATATTGCCCCATTGCCCAGTGTTGATATTACCCGATTACCCAGTGTAGATATTACCCCATTGCCCAGTGTTGATATTACCCGATTACCCAGTGTAGATATTACCCCATTGCCCAGTGTTGATATTACCCGATTACCCAGTGTAGATATTACCCCATTGCCCAGTGTTGATATTACCCGATTACCCAGTGTAGATATTGTCCCATTGCCCAGTGTTGATATTACCCGATTACCCTGTGTAGATATTACCCCATTGCCCAGTGTTGATATTACCCCATTGCCCAGTGTAGATATTACCCCATTGCCCAGTGTAGATATTACCCCATTGCCCAGTGTTGATATTACCCGATTACCCAGTGTAGATATTACCCCATTGCCCAGTGTTGATATTACCCGATTACCCAGTGTAGATATTACCCCATTGCCCAGTGTAGATATTAGCCCATTGCCCAGTGTAGATATTACCCCATTGCCCATTGTAGATATTACCCCATTGCCCAGTGTAGATATTACCCCCATTGCCCAGTGTTGATATTACCCCATTGCCCAGTGTTGATATTACCCCATTGCCCAGTATAGATATTACCCCATTGCCCAGTGTTGGTATTACCCGATTACCCAGTGTAGATATTACCCGATTACCCAGTGTAGATATTACCCCCATTGCCCAGTGTATATATATTACCTGATTGCCCAGTGTAGATATTACCCCATTGCCCAGTGTTGATATTACCCCATTGCCCAGTGTAGATATTACCCCATTGCCCAGTGTAGATATTGCCCCATTGCCCAGTGTAGATATTACCCCATTGCCCAGTGTAGATATTACCCGATTACCCAGTGTAGATATTACCTGATTACCCAGTGTATATATTACCCCATTGCCCAGTGTAGATATTACCCGATTGCCCAGTGTAGATATTACCCCATTACCCAGTGTAGATATTACCCCATTGCCCAGTGTAGATATTACCCCATCGCCCAGTGTAGATATTACCCCATTGCCCAGTGTAGATAATACCCCCATTGCCCAGTGTAGATATTACCCCATTGCCCAGTGTTGATATTACCCCATTGCCCAGTGTAGATATTACCCTATTGCCCAGTGCATATATTACCCCATTGCCCAGTGTAGATATTACCCCATTGCCCAGTGTAGATATTACCCCATTGCCCAGTGTAGATATTACCCCATTGCCCAGTGTATATATTACCCCATTGCCCAGTGTTGATATTACCCCATTGCCCAGTGTAGATATTACCCGATTACCCAGTGTAGATATCACCCAGTTGTTCAGCAAACATAGAATCATTATTTATCACTATGGCAATGGTGTTATATCACTCAAGTGTGTACATAATTGTGTTAAGTACAAATTGAAATATCATTTCTAGATATCAAGCTGTTACAACTTTAATATATGTACAGTACTCCCATGGTACATGTAAACATTAAAGGGAGAGTTTTATTTACTTTACAATGACAGGGGAATATTTACATAACAGTTCAATGAACTAATATCTACATTATACTTTGTTAATCACAGCAATCAAAGTTTTGTACACTAAAGTGAGAGGCACCATAGGACTACCACTAAACATGGATTAAAGGGCTTCTTTAAAACGGTAGCGATTAAACATCTACTTCCTTTTTTTTATTTCAATTTTATTTTCAGGGTTTAATCATGCTGCATTCCTAAGTCATAACATCAATACAGTGTCCACTTGCCCCTTATTTTCACTTTGAATTAATATATTTATTAGAAGGATAAATAGTGTGAAATAATATACTTGTGTGTATCTGTGGGTACAGGCAATACACAAACAAGCTAAAAGTAGCAACAGTGGTAAAGCTAGTTAAAAATTGATTTTTGATTCTGACATTCTCTAACAGTTACTAAGCATGTTACTATGACAACCGATATAATGGATATATCATATGAAAACCTAGATA
Organism: Saccoglossus kowalevskii; assembly: GCF_978046115.1. Lineage (NCBI taxonomy): Eukaryota > Metazoa > Hemichordata > Enteropneusta > Harrimaniidae > Saccoglossus > Saccoglossus kowalevskii. Next base: position 20,486,890 of record NC_140653.1, on the reverse strand, counting down.
CTCTATACTTTAGTAATAGATGGCTTTGAAATTTGAACTTACAGACACCATGTGGGTTATGTTTTTTTCCCCACATATCAGTGTTATTAAGACACAGCTGTTGGGAATCATTCATTTGACTGAGAATTCTGACCATATTGTTCAAATCTGTAAAATCCCAGTTGTATTAGTCTTGTACATGCTGTGTATCATTGTCTCAATTCAATCACAGTTTCCTTCATTGCTTGAAATGGGGGAATGAGTTCTCTAAAAAAAAAATATATCGTTTAAACCTTTGATCACCACAGTCAACTATTGTCTCCATCTACAAAATAAACCTTTATATACTGGTATAAGACCATTAGCCAATGAGAGATTGTGTCAGTTTGCTTCAAAATGTTCAATAATAATAACAAAATTAAAATACGGTGTAAAAATAGGTAAATTACCATAAATTTTGTATAAACAATGTATTTTACTCACATTGAGTAGTGGTAATGGATCCTTATTGGACATAATTAAAACATTATTCTGCTTATAACTGCACTTTATTAATAAGAATGATGCTGTGAAGCTGATTGGCATGATAAGTTTAGATTATTCTATTTAAAAATAGGGGTGGCTTGGCCCCAAACAATTTTGTTATTACATACCGGAATCACAGACGACCTTAATTGACCTTCTTGAATATATTGCCTGTTTTACCACTTCAATTGTAAATCTTATGTCTGTCTAATCCCCCACTCCCTGCCACAGTCTCCACTCGTTCCCAAGTCCTCCCCTTCTTCCCTCCCCCTGAAAACACCCAGGCAGCAAATGAATTGGACCATGCCATTAAGACCATGCCTCACTGCTGTGTATAAATTTACAACCAAACTATTCATTGATCACTGACAGCTATGGTCTTTTAATGAGGATTGTTTACCACATACAATGTTACAAGGACAAACATTATGTATGGTTGTTAAAATTTAGTGATAATGTCATTGACTCTAGTCTTTAATACCCCTGTCAGTGAGATTTAGTGTATGTATCACTATAATGTTGTAAACATAGGATTTCATTTGCGGCTTTAAGATCACACATTTAATTTATTCCTACTGATTCGTGCTGATTTATTGAAGCTATAATTAATGTTTAATGGCCCGGTAGCAATATCTAATGAATCTAGAAAGTAAAAAGTATTTATATTATAAAAAACAAACGACTCGGTTTTAGACATCTTTTACAATTTATAAGTCATTATAAATTCAAATTGACAGTTAGGAATCATCTGACAAATCGGAACGAGTGTGCGTGTCAAACGATTGTTATATGAATGTCTTGAAGAGTCGTACCAAGAGTCTCCTCACAGCCGATCACAACTTTTCATTGAAATTTGAATGGAATACTACAGCTCTCATTGTCGCTAAATTGTACTTTATTTTAGTGATTTCCTTCCCTTAGTGCAACATCCTACCATGTCTGCATTAATTATAGATGTCTTGTAGTAGTAGATGTCAACTTAGATTACTGCTTCAATAATAATCTTTAGTTTTTCACTGCATGCCAGAAACAAAATGTCAAATTCTATCTTATCATTATTTCAACAAGATTGGAACTACCTTGGTTTGATTCCGGTAGATATTAATTATTCAACTAATATACTTGATATCTCTAAAGTATACTTATCTATCTTCATTCGATCAACAAAACCAAATTTTGCAGCCCTTCACAAAATAAACCTGCCTATTTAGCTGTGATACATTTTTTTTCAAAAAAACCAGTATGAAAATATGTCTATCTGGTGAAAAGCAAAACAAACATAGAAAAATACTTAAAAACATTAAAAATGTGTCACTGAAATATTGATAGGAAAAATTATGGCACTGAAAAGGATAAAAATAATGTGATTTGTAGAAGAATACAAACAATTTCTCCAGGGGAAAATAATTCATACTGACAATAATATAATGAAAAGTTCATACAAACGTATTATACTAGTATCTGAAATTTTGGTGGGAAAAATGACTGACCTAAGTAGTACAAACTCAAGTTGTCTGTGTCCTCTCAGCATAAGTCTGTTGCCAGTACTTCCACTCCATGAGGTCAATCTAGTTAGTGTAAGCTCATATATCACAAGTCTAAAAGTCTTAATTTCATCAGTACCTGAAATGTTTGATTAACTGTGTTATCTGGTGGTAAATATATACAAAAAATAAACATCAAACAAATGACTGATTAGTATATGTACAATTATATAAACAATTAAGATAAATACCTCTCAGCATTGCGTGAAATATGTTTATTATTTTAATTGATGTATGTTCAGATACTGCCTGTTACATGAACTAATAAATACTGTCTTAAGGGGTTTATCATTAAAGGGCAGTAGCCGTTGAGCAGCGTGTGTACAATTTCATGTAAACAAACAATGTATTTTTATACACACTTTGTATACTGTAAATTGACTAATTTTCACTGGGTTTAAATTTCACTGATTTACCATTTCAGGCATATTCAGTGGGTTTTAAATTCACGGTTTCGTCATTTAGATAATGTGTTCTATGCTAAATTTTACATATTCACTGGGTTTTAATTTAGCGCATTTTCCAGTCAGCGAAATAAGCTAAATTAAAACCCAGTGAATAATTACCCCCTTTACAGTACATCTCTATGAGTTCCATATCGAACAGAACAAGGCATGTCGACCACTGCTCTTAAGGTATTATTAAGGCGATAAGATGCTACAGGGATAACACCAGAGAATAACATCTATAATCAACAAAATGCCTTATAACTACAAAGCATTTAGAAAAGAACAGTTTTTATGAAAATAAATACATACATGTATACCCTAATTGGCTGGAGAGAAGGCATTTTGTAACACCCATTACCCATGGGTCACTGCATATTTCCCTAAAGCAGATCCCTAGAAATACTAGTATATTCAAAAGTTTTCAAAATAATCATTCACAGATATCCATTTTGAATATTACAAGTAGTATCACCATTATAGTCATCTTTATGTTTAAATTATAAAAAAATTGTTACAGTGGGTCAAAGGTCAAACGGACCATTGTGGTCAGGTACTGTGATTGATCATGTTGTTTCAATCATTATTTGAAAATATATACTGTAAAATACTTTATTTTCGCTTGGAATTAATTTTCGCTATTTTCGCTGAAGGAATGTGAAAATAAAATCCAGTGAATATAGCTTTTGTTCTATATTGCATATTCAGGGCTAATCTGCACTGGCTCGGAAGGTTGTAAATGATTAGCTATTTTGAATTTGCATAACAATACTGACAATGAACGTGCATTCAACGCCACAAGTTTTTTTGTTTTTTTAGCCAATCAGAATTCATCTTCCGAGCCAGTGCAGATCAGCCGCATATTCAACTAGTGAAACATCAGTGAAAATAAATTCCATACAAAACACCCAAAAAGTCGATTCAGCGAAAATTAATGAAGCTAAAATAAATTATTCAACAGTAACACATACTTACTCTCAGTGCAACAAAGGTGTTCCTTTTATCTGTATATAAATATTTATAAATTTCACTATTTAAACTGTAACAAGAGGTTTCTATTGGCTGATTGAATAGCATTGAAACCTTCTAAAATGATCTTAAAAAAATGGGTGATACTGGTTGGATTCAACTGCCATTGAAATTATTAAATATTTATGAAGATGAACAAAAGGCTTTTGTTGTACTGAGTATTTCTTGTATAAAACATTCAATGTATAGTAATAGATTGAGACATTAAGCCAAACAAAAACATACCTCAACCACATCAGAGAAATAAAAATCTAGCAAACATTTTCTACAGTTTTTTCTAATAAATAAACTTGATTTTCGCTCAGACTTGCGATATTTATGATACGATATCGAATGCCAAATTGAAGCATTTTACAGTATGTCAAGATACTACTTGGTTTCATTCATTTCTCATACTTAATGTCAAACCAGGTATCTTTGTGTAAAGTCAATGAACCTGAGCTGTTGGTTCTCAGTGACTTTTTAATTGCCACTCAATACATGAAAAGAACTCATACTTGATTACTTTCTCCTCTTGTTCATCGTCAAGGTTAGGCATTCAATAATTGGAACACCTGAGGAGAGAATTAAACAACGCCTGTGTTCTCATTTCAACTACATTCTCCAACTGGTTTATTAACCTCCTAACAATCTGGTTTTCAATCGCTTACGAACTAAAGCTTGTTTCATTACCATCAAAATTCTTGAGATAACAAACGATGTTGCCGAGTGATAGGCACTGTTCAATAATGAGTATGAGAGATTTGTTTGATGATTTATCTACCTGTTTTTTCTCGTCTGTGATTGCAAGCGTCCTTTGTGATATTGACTTTATTAGATTGTTTGATTTAGTTTTTTCTTGAAGTCTTCATTGATCTAGCCAAGGCTGATAATAATGCTTACCAATATATGTAATTTGGCAAACGACAACACTTGAATGCATATTACAGGTGCAGAGTATCACACGTTCGTTTTTTATTTTGATGTTTTTGAATAGTATGTTATCAATCTAGTTCGGTGGAACTGCATGTTTCGACATTAACAGGCCAATTCCAGTATGTGGTTATGTTTTTTGGTAGGACTTGAACTCCTGCTGATTATTCGTCAGGAGTAAATATGCTTATATGACAGTGATGTATTGAGCTTGTAGTGAGCAACTGATACTAAAAACCAATTGCATTGTACAGTTATATTTTTAAAAAATTAGCAATGTATAACGGATGATGATCATTGCACACGTCAAAGCGGGGGAGTCGTCACCTGTGCATGCGTCAGATCGCCATAGCGTGTCATTGTTTACAAACAAGCGTCTACCCATGAGCCTCTGTGTTTTTAGCGTGTGTTGTTATCGTCGCTTGAGACTCAATTCCCGGGCGTGCGCAGGGGACGACCCTCTCGCTTTAAGTTTGATGTGAGTCCCATGTGACAACATGTGTAAAATATTAAGTGTTGATTACATCATGATGTATGTATGTTGCATGATGGCCACTCCCTGTTCATTATCAAGAAAGAAGATGATTACATCTTAATGGTTAATGTTGGATTTTATGAATACACTGTACATGCTTTATTTTATGAATTACATTGAACATGTTTGTATGCATAATACTTAAGTTTCGTGTTCACAGGCTTGTTAATTGCCACGTTTAATACTGAGCGCGCACTTTTCAATCGTTTTTTACAAGCTTAACAGGCTTGTTTGGATGTGTACGATTACTCTTGGTGCATTAAAAGTACAACAAAGGTATTCCCTTCATCTTAATAAATATTTATAAATTTCAAACTGAAAGAGAAGTTTTATTGGAACGTTTTCAAATGTTGCACACTGTGCTAGTTTATTGACTCGCTGGTTTGATTTAACTGTCATTGAAATTGATAAATGTTTATAAAGATGAAGAGAATACCTTTGTAGTGCCAAGAGTACGAAAATGAAATGTGTGGGTATGAATAAAAAACATGTTTTTCTATGTTTTATGAGCAATTCATAACATAAAGATGATGTGGTTGCCTTAAATATAGAATCAATCTGGCTCTGACCAAAACTAGAAGTATAGTATAGTTAAATATCAGCTTAAATATGTGTATTTTAGCTGATCAGAAGTGAAATTATGTTGATTTTACCCCCTTCATGTGTATATTGCTAGGCAACCAGAGAACTCAAAACTCGTCTATTGCAGGAGACTGATTTTTCAATGCTTGTATGTCAGATCATTATTGAGCTCATCAATCATCTATCAGGTTTTGAAGATATCTCAACTATACCTTCCTGTGAAGTGGCAGGAGTTTCAATTGATTTAATGAGAACATTTGCATATACAGTTAATAAATAAATCATCAACTGTGAGGCTGAGGTAACATTTGTGCAGCACAGCAATCAGTACCTATTAATATCCATTATTTATGCATTCATTAATCTAATGTGATACTCATTATAAATATTCTACAGTGATATGTGTGCAGCAGTGTATGAATACTGTATTTTGCAGTTTACGGATTAAAATGCCATATCTGTCTATAAGCATAAAGAAAGAAAATGAATGGACACTAATCAAATACTAAATTACTAATCCCAAAACTTTTAATCCATAATGTCACTTCCCGGGTATTTGCTTTCTTTTTTTTTAGCTTCTGTATTGTTTGAATTTTAAAACTTCGTTATTATTCTAATTATTTTCAGAGAAATTTTATTCTTATCCTTTTATTCTTATTCTTATTCTTATGTAACATGAAATGCAAAGCGAAAAATTTCACTGAGATGAACAAACGAATCGCCCCCAAACAGAAGAATACGGTACAATTGGTTTTATCACCATCACCCACACCATCCACACCACTCAGCTAAAAAGTGGCACAACAGAGGGTAGCTGTGATCATATTACCCATCATGCATCAGTAGTTTGAACCTATGCCTTGTGACGCTCCTTTTATGCATTTTCTTCATTCAAATTTCAAAGTCTGGAGAAGGGCAAGGCATTTTTAAATCTGTGCACTCGAAATGCCCCCCCCCCCTATTTAAAATGTCCACCCCTTAGCATCCAGAAGTTTTTGTTTACTCTATCAGTACATTTATTTCCATGCAAGGTATTTAAATACCTTGCTGACTTTTAAATACAAGTATTAAAGCGGGGGAGTCGTCACCTTCGCATGTGTCAGATGGCCATAACGTGTCATTGTTTACAAACAAGTGTCTACCCATGAGCCTTTGCGTTTTTAGCGTGTGTTGTTATTGTCGTTTGGGACTCAATTCCTGCGCATGCGCAGATGACGACCCTCCCGCTTTAAATAACAGCCCGTTTATTTCATTGTATTGGCCCTTATGTGTTCATAATTGCTGTAATAATAAATCCGGGAAGTGCATAATCCATCACTGGGTTTTCGTGTTATTGATCCATCCTGGAATCACTGTAACGATCAAAATCTGGAATGGTTAGGAGCTTATGACCAAACTAATTTAGTACGACAATGACAACAAAGTGAACACAACACTCCTCCATTAAGTGTGTGAGCTGACCTGTGCTTATATCAATAAGCATCATGTATGACCAATGAATTGGACAAAATCATGCATCAGTACAAAATACAGTCTGAACATAGTATGGTGGTCTGTGTTTTTGATTTCACAAATTTAATGTTTGTCCGTCTATGTATGTACTTTAGCTGCTCATACCTTGTGATATACAGTTTACAAACATAGCTCAGATTTTCAAACATTTAGTAAATAGCAACGAATTAATTTCTGTTATTAACTCCTTGATTTTTTTTAATAATTTCAATTTATATTTCAAATTATATTAATTAGCTTCTATTTTTATAATTGGTGTGTACAGTCATTATAGTTGTTGTAATAGTAAGTGGATAGTTGCTGGTACTTTGAGAATTGATGTTACATTTCATGGAGGGATAGACCACCTGCTGTGGTTGAATGAACTAAGAAGACTGGAGTTCACAGGCTTATGAATGTGTTAATGGCATCTTTATAACATTAATGATTACATACAGATAAGTTGCAGTAAATTACATGAAGTTACGCTGTTGTATTACAGCAAAAAAAACAAAAAAAAACAGTTTTAATTTCACGCTAGACATATCGGGTTAAGTCGGGGCAACATTTGGTAGAAGTGAACATTTCATCTGTGAGTCATTGCGACCTTTGTGGGATTTTCTATTTTGTCCCCCATGAACTCAAATTTGTAACGACAAAAATGTCTGCATGTTTACAGTAAATAATAGTGAAAAATAGTGGCTTCACATTTATTGGCATCGTTATTGAATTTTATTTCAAAAAAAGAAATTGATTTAGGTTTAGAATTCTTGATCATTACTATTCATTTATACTATAGCTGTTTTGTATCATTTTATTTTCAGATTATATTCTTTTCTTCAATTTGAATAAATGTTTTTTGTTTTAATAAATCTTGATGCAAGTCATGTATTGTTGTTATCGTTAGCATATTAATTTCCTACCAGCTTTTCAAACCCCTCCTGATTTGACAGGCATCAACCCCCACAGTGTGAACAATAGAATGGCCTATCCCTGAGGTGAAACAATTCAGATGTAAATTTGCCTAACATCTGTTAGGTTCTAGAACTTTTGTGAAGTGCATGTGTAACCGAGTAATTAAAGCACCCCTATACTGTGGACTGCACTAAATGCTTGAAATTCCTGTCACAACTTGGTATCAACACCCCCCACCCCCACTTTCTTTCCAAAGTTAACCTTAGATCCAGAATTCTGTACTGTCAGATGCCTTGAAATTATTAACAGATTTTAGTCCTTTATACTAGTAGTTAAGTTGTTGTTACCCATAAACTTGTTTTTTTGTGGTAATATAATTTGTGAAATAATAGGTAAATATATAATTAGAAAACATTGAAATATTAGAAACCTTGCTTTTTGTAATCATTTAGTTCCCAGTTGTGATCAAATCTCATCAAATTTTATTTAGTTGAGTCTTGCATGAATAATTGAGACATGGCACAAAAAGTAATTTGTCATAAAAAATAGGCTAAAGCGGACAACGAGACGCTTTTGAGAAAACAGGAGGGTTCTTATTATCGCAGTATGAATTAAATTTGTCTCTTGTTCATCTGCTTGATTTTCACTTGTATTACATTTGTTATCTCTAAAAGACATAATTTATCACCAGATGTATAGGTAATCAATTTGTTAAGGAGTACTTTAAAATGAATCGTCATGTGATTAGAATTTTTCTTTCAGTGTAGCAGTAAGTAAATTAAAGTATTGCATTATGCATTGTATTAAGCTATAGAATCCCACGTACTGTAAAGCAACATTATTTTCACTGTATAAAAATCAGTGATAATACTGTTTCGATACAAAAATGTATTTACATTCAACTTGGTGAAAATAAAATTCATACAAAACAGCCAAAACGTTGAAAATATATTCTAACTTTATCACAGCGTGCATGCAATATTATTCAGGTATTATCACCTTTAATAGTTTTCCCAATTAACATAATAACAATAGTATTCAAGTATTGATTTTCCATTCAAACTGATCTGATTACCCATTGGTTTATCTGCTCCTAAGCACAATGTCTACTTCTGATTAATTCTTTTAAAGATCATACAATCATATTTTTTTCACCTTCAGTAAATACTTGTGCTAGTGCGAACTCTGTGGATCAAAACCTAGTTGTTCTATTTTCTGATCTCATCAGTTTGGCTCTCGACCTACTGTCTGCGGTTTTATTATGTAGCTCATGATTTTCTGTTGTTGAGTGATTCGCCTCTAGACAAATTATACTGCAAACATTTGTCAGTGACTAATGTCGTGACTGAAACTTTGTAGCGGTGAACATTTATTCTGAGATCCTTAAAATACAGTGGTCATTTTCGCAGATATGTTTGAATTAAACAAGTTACAATTAATGTATTTTACATGTTGATGTCAGACCCATATCAAAAACGACGCAATGCCCTTTAAAACGTAGTAGCAGTTGCAAAATTTTCGTCTTCTAAAATGCTGTCAAATTATCAAAAAACATCAAAAATAAGTGGTTTACAATAATATTGTACTCTTATTTTTTGAAACGCTTTGTTGTAATTTTTTACTAACTCATTTGATACCATCAAATAATATTAAACGACAGAATTCAATTGCCAAAATTTTTGTCTAAAATATCTGAGATTCAAAATTTTTAAAATATAATGATCAGTTGATCAGTAAATTATATTGTGTCAAATGTTCACGCATTAATCATAAAACTTTAGAAAATCCTGCCAAAAATTCTTAAATTTATTACAGAATATTACTCAATTTCATTTCAGCACTCCAGTTGTCTTATCACACCGTATGACTGAATATTTATGAGAATATCTTGTATTATTACTACGCATTGTACAAATCATATTAATTATTTGCTAGGTTTTATTTTCTCCTATTCCACTGATAGCTTAAATGCACAAAATGTTTTTTTTTTATTCATTTTTTTTTAAATGCGCTAAATTAATAACCAGCGAAAATGACAACAAAAGAATAAATTATGTCATTCCAACATCAAATCCGCTAAATTAAACGCAGTAGATACTTTTCTTTTGTGTATTTTCATCTGAAACACAAATACTCAATTAACCATGGGTTTACTGGAAGATAAGATAGACAAAAACCAAGTCTATCAGATAATAATTAGGAAATGGTCCTTGGATAGTTTGCATTTAGTTAACAGTGTAGAAGATAATTCTTTGTAATATGAGATACCAGTATTCTTTTCAATAGCATGTGTCAGTTCATTCATTTTCTGCAACTGCAAATCATTTTGACAAAGGAGGTGAGTGAATGTATTTGTTTTGTTAGCATAGGGGGGATATACCAACCATCTGCTGCAAAAAAACCAACATGGTGTTCACCACGACAACATGTCGATGTCGCTATGGCACCGAATCTTTTGGACTCCAGTGAAATTTTCGCTGCTACAGAATTTCATTTTCACTGACTCATAAAAATTGGCGTGATATTACATCAATATACTGATCTGGATAATAGATATCAGCCAAGAAGTTACATAAATACAAATACTAATAATTGATTACAATGCTAAAAAGCAATAACAGTCAAAAAATAACAAAACTAGCAAGCTACATTCAGTACCAGAGAAATTCATTTCAAAAAACTACCAGCTGCCCCTAAATAAATAAAAATTTTTTTTTTATTCTTTTTTTTTTTTCAATTTTAGCGCCATTTTGTTACTTCCTCAGTTTTTTGTCTTTATTGTAATTTTCTTTTTCTGAGTCAATATCTAAATAAGGATATTATTATGCAATAAAAATTATTATTATTTTTATTATTATTATGAAATCACAGTATTTATAATGAACAGTCTTGGAAAGTACAAAGGCCCAGCAACCTAACTAATGTACAACTTTTAGTCTGTGAACCAAGAATTTTGAGAAAATATAAATTTTTTTTATTCTGAAAACTTTATTTATATGTCTGGTTTTGCAGTTTAAATTCTTAAAACTTGTATTCCTTTTTTTTATCATCATTATTAAGATCTGAATTGTCATAACATATGAATATAATAATTAATAACCTGATCAAAGTTAATGCCTACCATAATAAAAATATTGTATTATGAGTTGGCTGATCACTTTTGTTTGATTGTTATCATGTTTTAAAGCATTGATGATAAATTTTATCAATGTACTGCTATATTTTATTTATATATTAATTATAATAGAATTGAGCTTTTCTATTACTAATGATCAAGATTTATTTAATTTTGTTTAAAAGTATCATTCTATATACTGTAGGAGATGTTATTTTCACTTTGGATTTATTTTATTTTTTGGAAAATAAAATCCTCAAAGGCACATTTCCAGTATTTGATAATTCATCTCTTCAACTCCCGTAGCGTAGTGATAGTTGGATTCCTGTCACGTAATATTAGATCATCTCATCGCAATTGGCGCCAGATGACTTGTCTACTCCATCTAATGTATTTTATAGTATAACTAATGTAGGCAAGAGTGTATATGTGATAGAGTAGAAATATATGATGAGTATTTGTGAATAGGGAGGGTACAAATGGGGGATATGTGAACAGGGGGTACAAATGAGGGATATGTGAATGGGAAGATACAAATGGGGATATGTGAATGGGAGAGTACAAATGGGGGATATGTGAATGGGAGGGTACAAATGAGGGTTGTGTGAATGGGAGGGTACAAATGAGGGATATGTGAATGGGAGGGTACAAATGGAGGATATGTGAATGGGAGGGTACAAATGAGGGATATGTGAATGGGAGGGTACAAATGAGAGATATGTGAATGAGAGGGTACAAATGAGGGTTATGTGAATGAGAGGGTACAAATGAGGGTTATGTGAATGGGAGGGTACAAATGAGGGATATGTGAATAGGAGGGTACAAATGAGGGATATGTGAATGGGAGGGTACAAATGAGGGATATATGAATGGGAGGGTACAAATGAGGGATATATGAATGGGAGGGTACAAATGAGGGATATGTGAATGGGAGGGTACAAATGAGGGATATGTGAATGGGAGGGTACAAATGAGGGATATGTGAATAGGAGGGTACAAATGAGGGATATGTGAATAGGAGGGTACAAATGAGGGATATATGAATGGGAGGGTACAAATGAGGGATATGTGAATGGGAGGGTACAAATGAGGGTTATGTGAATGGGAGGGTACAAATGAGGGATATGTGAATGGGAGGGTACAAATGAGGGATATGTGAATGGGAGGGTACAAATGAGGGGTATGTGAATAGGAGGGTACAAATGAGGGATATGTGAATGGGAGGGTACAAATGAGGGATATGTGAATGGGAGGGTACAAATGAGGGATATGTGAATGGGAGGGTACAAATGAGGGATATGTGAATGGGAGGGTACAAATGAGGGATATGTGAATGGGAGGGTACAAATGGAGGATATGTGAATGGGAGGGTACAAATGAGGGATATGTGAATGGGAGGGTACAAATGAGAGATATGTGAATGAGAGGGTACAAATGAGGGTTATGTGAATGAGAGGGTACAAATGAGGGTTATGTGAATGGGAGGGTACAAATGAGGGATATGTGAATAGGAGGGTACAAATGAGGGATATGTGAATGGGAGGGTACAAATGAGGGATATATGAATGGGAGGGTACAAATGAGGGATATATGAATGGGAGGGTACAAATGAGGGATATGTGAATGGGAGGGTACAAATGAGGGATATGTGAATGGGAGGGTACAAATGAGGGATATGTGAATAGGAGGGTACAAATGAGGGATATGTGAATAGGAGGGTACAAATGAGGGATATATGAATGGGAGGGTACAAATGAGGGATATGTGAATGGGAGGGTACAAATGAGGGTTATGTGAATGGGAGGGTACAAATGAGGGATATGTGAATGGGAGGGTACAAATGAGGGATATGTGAATGGGAGGGTACAAATGAGGGGTATGTGAATAGGAGGGTACAAATGAGGGATATGTGAATGGGAGGGTACAAATGAGGGATATGTGAATGGGAGGGTACAAATGAGGGATATGTGAATGGGAGGGTACAAATGAGGGATATGTGAATGGGAGGGTACAAATGAGGGATATGTGAATGGGAGGGTACAAATGAGGGATATGTGAATAGGAGGGTACAAATGAGGGATATGTGAATGGGAGGGTACAAATGAGGGTTATGTGAATGGGAGGGTACAAATGAGGGTTATGTGAATGGGAGGGTACAAATGAGGGATATGTGAATGGGAGGGTACAAATGAGGGATATGTGAACGGGAGGGTACAAATTAGGGTTATGTGATTAATTTGAGAGTTGTGTGATGAGGAGGGATATATATATTAAGCATATATTCAGAGGATGACAAGTTAGATGGATATTAATTACTTGTGCTTGTATTGCACACAAAGGGTTGTGTAGTAAAATCTATCAAGCGTGCACACTAACATTTAACACAAATAATTCTGATATTAAAAACGATGGGCTACATTATTATTATTATGAGTGTAGAAAGAATTGTATATTATTTCAACCTTGGTATTATTTACAAATGAGAGTTAGCACTTGCACTTAATCTGCTCTAATGCCCAAAATGAAATGTACCAACTTCAATTACCTTTGACCTTGGATATGACTGACAATATCAATTACTTAGGGCCTACTAAAGAGACTGGAAATGATGATTGCTAGTTCGTGTAACAGTAGAACTAAATTTGCTTCATTATAAACTCTCTACAGGACAAAACCTGAATGCATATCAGAGACTACTATTATTTGCGACTTTCGGTGTCACGTGATATTTGCGTCTGAGTACATCTTAAAATCCGCCATTTTCTTCAGTCTCGTTCGTAGCTAATTATTTTGTAATCGAAGAAATTTCTCTCAATATCCGCCTGTCACATTGTATTATGCAAGTAAATATTTATAGAAGTAACTGTGAACTTGGAACCAGCCTGCAAGTTGCTGACGTAATCGATCAGAGTACCAACCACATGGGAACCCGCAAATAGCGACAAAATATTCTCACAGTCGAATCTCGGGAGACGTTACAAAATAAGCGCCTTCTCAGAGTTGCTAATAGCCCATCCCTTATTACTGGAACCAATAGTTTACAGGCATTCTGGTTGACTGGAGGTATACACATCGTGTTGGCACGAAATTCTGCAGAGGGCATTTTAAAATAACCCCCTTCTCAGAGTTGCTAATAGCCCATCCCTTATTACTGGAACCAATAGTTTACAGGCATTCTGGTTGACTGGAGGTATACACATCGTGTTGGCACGAAATTCTGCAGAGGGCATTTCAAAATAACTCCCTTCCCAGAGTTGCTAATGGCACATCCCTTAATATTGAAAACCGCATTTCACAGCCATTTTGATTGTATTGCTGTATAAACATCGTGTTGACACGAAATTGTTCAACAAATCCACTTTTATGAATTCACAATAGCAGAGGAAAAATTGCAATATTTGCATTCTTGTATGTTTCATTCAAGAGAAAATTCATTAAAAACGTAGAGCGTATTTGATATGTCACTAAGATAGACTGGTTGCCTGGGAATGTTCATATATAAATCACATCAATCAATATACACTAATCCTGATACGTTCAGAGATACAGAAAACAGCTTCTTCATGTATAAATCAAATTCAATTGAGTATTTGTTTTGCTGATCTGTACCTGAGATATCGAGCTGAATTGCCGCGTTTTGTTATGTTTGTTACATTCTGGTTATTTTAATGTTATTCTCTTAAATAGTGGAAAGAGTTATATGTGGTTAATACGAATACATAAACACGTTATGAAATGAACACAGTTAAAACAGCTATAGAATAAAAGGCGTGTTACTTTCCGTAAAATTGTCATTTAAAACATTTTTAAATATCAATTTTACAAATATTTCTTGTGTTGCTATTGAATTATGTGTTCGTATCGTATATATATATATATATATATATATATATATCCATTGCCAATCCGGGTTGTATTCACTCCCGTCGTGCGTCCGCAGACATCCCTCGGTACTTCAAATATTCTCGTACCTACAAATGCTGATGTATGGCCGGTGTAATGGTGGCTGATACAACTACAGTTATAATATTCAATCCACGTTAGTGGAAAGCCAGCTTTATTCGTGCATTAGCACAGATTTACTTTTTACCATTCTTAATCTGTTATTGTCGTCGTATGCGCAGAATAAATGTGCTCAGCCCAGGGCCCAGCAGCAATTAACCTGGATACTACACTGGTTTTCATTTTCATACTGATGCTAAAAGCAGTTGTCCAATTTGTGTTCATATTAATTATTAATGCGGACATTTTAGCAAAGTGTAGTTTTACTCATGTTTAGTGCACTTGCACGCGCTGCTTGCTAAACAGAGGAAGCATGTCTATTGATATGCGGGAGTTGTCTTTTGATAGTATAGCCCCCACTGTTCAAATCTTTGATTGCAGATGACAGAGTTAGATAAGCCATTGGGAGCAATCGGTGCGTGGCTTTCTTTTTCTCGACGACTTCAATTAATATATTAGACTAGCTCACCATTGATAGAGAAAACGCATCCACTCGAACAAAGGTACTATGGGTTGACCTTTCATGTTCTTTCAAATCTGGCTCGTCTCTTTATCTTGATTAACAAGGTGGTTCTCTCCTGTGGTACTAAGTTGGTCTTTGATCCTTTCTCCTCTCTCCCATTCGCTCTCCTGACTTTCTGTGTATGTTTCTTTATGAAATCTGAGGCGCCCATTCCTCCTATTTCCTCTCTAGCTTGGACAATTATTTGAATTACGTGAACAATTGAGCACGTTTCGATTTGGTAACCATTGTTTGAAGATTCGAACAAGTAGAACAGGTTTTGTGAATTATGTCATAAGGGGGAAAATATAAGATGTATTCTACTTCCATAAGGGCTATATGAAAAGGCTTCAAAATCAATCCCTGGCTATATGAAACAAGACTTTTGATAATGAACAAAAATGAAATGATTACTGAAAAGACTAGATTTATTAAATGCAGCCTTCCTACAAGACGCGCAACAACATCAAATCATTATATATATATTCTTTTAATTTAATTTTATTATGTTTCTTTTTGTTTGTTTGTTTGTTTGTTTGTTTCGTTACCCATAATTTGTTTATGTTGTGTAACTTTGAGTGACCTAACTGAGGATCTCTTCTAGCTTTCCATTTTCAAATATGCCCATCTTTCCCTGTAATGTTTGTAATGCACATGGTGCTGCGTATGCCCGTCCCTACCATTATCCCTTTCATCATCTCCTTGCTTTTAGCATTAAACAATTGTTCCCACACTGACATTTTAATATGTCCATATCCATATTGTTACGTGAATGTATAATGTAAATACACAATTTAATTTTCGAAAGCCATTCTCGAATTGCTCAAAGATTGAAGCGATATCAGATCCGTCTATGAAGCTTCGACTGATCGATCATTTTAGTTTGTAATATCTATTTCTGAAAGCGGGTCGCATTACAACTGTCTGTAAGTGATTGAATATAACTGCCAAGAAAAATCCTTACATGACCTACCTACAACTCCATTATCATTGACAAATAATTATCCTCTGGCGATTAAAATCGCTTGGAAAAAAAACCTCCCCAAAACAAACGAACGTACTTTAGTAGCTTACAGTCACAAATTAACCGTCGGGGCTCTAACTAGATGAAATCAAATACCAACCACACGTGAAACATCCGTCATGCTGTCTCAGCTTATTTTTTGACTGGGCAGGCAACTGGAATATTCGGTTTCAGATATTCAGAATGGGAAGCCGCCATGCTGTAACTCGATAAATGTGATCAATTTCTCCCACGGAGAGATGTACACTTGAAGAATAAATGAGATTGTGTTATTAACAATTTATAGATGCTCGTTCAGGGATCTGTTTATTTCATTGTGTGTATACTACGCGTGGGCATACTAGTAGAAGCTGGTTTTATTTAGTGTCTAATTACCAGTTCACGCTGAATATGCTGTTTCGTTTTGACTGCCTGTCGCGCGTCCATTAATTACAATGCAGCGTTTCTTATTGTGTAAAGAACCACGAATTTGAATAAAAACGGTGTTTATTGCCGTAAAAAGCACACGGTTTGGCATGTGTTGATCTGTTCGTGCCTAAAGCATTGTATTGACTTTCTGTTTTATTTGGACGAAGTATTTCCTCGTACCGAATATTACGTTTAAGGGACAATGTTGTTTTCATTTCTGCGTAAATTAAAAGCACAGCGCCCCGTGGAATACAACAACTGGCGCGTGTGACACGCCATTGTGCGTGACCCTATCAAACGATGTTCTGCTAAGCCTTTCAAAAGTAGCTCACTTACTAGTGACTAATTCTGAGAAAAGTTGTAATAAATAAATATTCTCGTTTGTATTCGTGTTTTATTCGGCGATTTATATAAACATTAAGTTAGCAGTAAATACAACACAATTTATTTTCTATTCGGAAAATAACAAACAATTATATAACCTAAACGAGGCTTACTTTAAAGCGATATCCAATTTCATTCACTTGAATTACTGGAATTTACTGTCTAAGAAATCTATTCTTGCGTGTAAGCGTTGGAATGTACAACTCAGCATGATAGAACCTCGCTGCGGTTTTGCATTACCACTGACTGATTCTATAAAGCGTCTTAATTACAAGTGGCAACCATTAACAATTTCATTGAAACCATTTATGTGTACACTTATTGCAGGCGGAATGACGCTAATTTTTCGCCATTTCATATCACAGGCCATATGTTGTGCGTAATAGAAGTAATGCAAACAGCGGATTCCTGTTTTGAGCAAGCGGGTGTCGATGATTTTCTAATTGTTACGTACACCGATATTTGATAATAATATAAGAACTTTATAATGTGAATGGTTTTGTGTATTATTTTGCCGACAATATCTGTTTAAAATTAAGATTGAATTCAGTGAAAATTGCTGAAAATGTGAACAAATTTACCCCAAAGTTTAAAAAGAATTCAAGATAAGTCTTCACACTAAAAATGGTGGCTTAATACTGGGTGACTAGTGGACGTATGCATAGTTGTACATTAATGACCTGGTGTATAGCTTAATACTGGGTGACTATTGGACGTATGTATAGTTGTACATTAATGACCTGGTGTGTGGCTTAATACTGGGTGTGGACGTATGCATAGTTGTACATTAATGACCTGGTGTGTGGCTTAATACTGGGTGACTATTGGACGTATGTATAGTTGTACATTAATGACCTGGTGTGCGGCTTAATACTTGGTGTGGATGTACTGTAAAATGGTTAATTATTCACTGGGTTTTAATTTGGCTTATTTCGCTGACTGGAAAATGCGCTAAATTAAAACCCAGTGAATATGTAAAATTTAGCATAAAACACATTATCTAAATGATAAAACCGTGAATTTAAAACCCACTGAATATGCCTGAAATGGTAAATCAGTGAAATTTAAACCCAGTGGAAATTAGTCATTTTACAGTATGTATAGTTGTACATTAATGACCTGGTGTATGGCTTAATACAGGACGTGGACGTATGTATAGTTGTACATTAATGACCTGGTGTGCGGCTTAATACTTTGTGTGGATGTATGTATAGTTGTACATTAATGACCTGGTGTATGGCTTAATACTTCGTGTGGATGTATGTATAGTTGTACATTGATGACCTGGTGTATGGCTTAATACTTGGTGTGGATGTATGTATAGTTGTACATTGATGACCTGGTGTATAGCTTAATACTGGGTGACGAGTGGATGTATATTTGTCGTACATTAATGACCCTATGTGTGGCTTAATACTGGGTGACTAGTGAACGTATGTATAGTTGTACATTGATGACCTGGTGTATGGCTTAATACTGGGTGACGAGTGGATGTATATATAGTCGTACATTAATGACCCGATGTATGGCTTAATACTGGGTGACTAGTGAACGTATGTATAGTTGTACATTAATTACCTGGTGTATGGCTTAATACAGGGTGTGGACGTATGTATAGTTGTACATTGATGACCTGGTGTATGGCTTAATACTTGGTGTGGATGTATGTATAGTTGTACATTGATGACCTGGTGTATGGCTTAATACTGGGTGACGAGTGGATGTATATATAGTCGTACATTAATGACCCGATGTATGGCTTAATACTGGGTGACTAGTGAACGTATGTATAGTTGTACATTAATTACCTGGTGTATGGCTTAATACAGGGTGTGGACGTATGTATAGTTGTACATTGATGACCTGGTGTATGGCTTAATACTTGGTGTGGATGTATGTATAGTTGTACATTGATGACCTGGTGTATAGCTTAATACTGGGTGACGAGTGGATGTATATTTGTCGTACATTAATGACCCTATGTGTGGCTTAATACTGGGTGACTAGTGAACGTATGTATAGTTGTACATTGATGACCTGGTGTATGGCTTAATACTGGGTGACGAGTGGATGTATATATAGTCGTACATTAATGACCCGATGTATGGCTTAATACTGGGTGACTAGTGAACGTATGTATAGTTGTACATTAATTACCTGGTGTATGGCTTAATACAGGGTGTGGACGTATGTATAGTTGTACATTAATGACCTGGTGTGTGGCTTAATACTGGGTGACGAGTGGACGTATGTATAGTCGTACATTAATGACCCGATGTATGGCTTAATACTGGGTGACTAGTGAACGTATGTATAGTTGTACATTAATTACCTGGTGTATGGCTTAATACAGGGTGTGGACGTATGTATAGTTGTACATTGATGACCTGGTGTATGGCTTAATACTTGGTGTGGATGTATGTATAGTTGTACATTGATGACCTGGTGTATAGCTTAATACTGGGTGACTAGTGAACGTATGTATAGTTGTACATTAATGACCTGGTGTGTGGCTTAATACTTGGTGTGGATGTATGTAAATGTGTACATTAATGACCTGGTGTATGGCTTAATACTGGGTGTGGACGTATGCATAGTTGTACATTAATGACCTGGTGTATGGCTTAATACTTGGTGTGGACGTATGTATAGTTGTACATTAATGACCTGGTGTATAGCTTAATACTGGGTGTGGACGTGTGCATTGTTGTACATTAATGACCTGGTGTATGGCTTAATACTGGGTGTGGACGTATGCATAGTTGTACATTAATGACCTGGTGTATGGCTTAATACTGGGTGTGGACGTATGCATAGTTGTACATTAATGACCTGGTGTATGGCTTAATACTGGGTGTGGACGTATGCATAGTTGTACATTAATGACCTGGTGTGTGGCTTAATACTTGATGTGGATGTATGCATAGTTGTACATTAATGACCTAGCTTAATACTGGGTGTGGACGTATGCATAGTTGTACATTAATGACCTGGTGTGTGGCTTAATACTGGGTGTGGACGTATGCATAGTTGTACATTAATGACCTGGTGTGTGGCTTAATACTGGGTGACTATTGGACGTATGTATAGTTGTACATTAATGACCTGGTGTATAGCTTAATACTGGGTGTGGACGTATGCATAGTTGTACATTAATGACCTGGTGTGTGGCTTAATACTGGGTGTGGACGTATGCATAGTTGTACATTAATGACCTGGTGTGTGGCTTAATACTGGGTGACTATTGGACGTATGTATAGTTGTACATTAATGACCTGGTGTATAGCTTAATACTGGGTGTGGACGTATGCATAGTTGTACATTAATGACCTGGTGTGTGGCTTAATACTGGGTGTGGACGTATGCATAGTTGTACATTAATGACCTGGTGTATAGCTTAATACTGGGTGTGGACGTGTGCATAGTTGTACATCAATGACCTGGTGTGTGGCTTAATACTGGGTGACTATTGGACGTATGTATAGTTGTACATTAATGACCTGGTGTATAGCTTAATACTGGGTGTGGACGTATGCATAGTTGTACATTAATGACCTGGTGTGTGGCTTAATACTGGGTGTGGACGTATGCATAGTTGTACATTAATGACCTGGTGTGTGGCTTAATACTGGGTGACTATTGGACGTATGTATAGTTGTACATTAATGACCTGGTGTATAGCTTAATACTGGGTGTGGACGTATGCATAGTTGTACATTAATGACCTGGTGTGTGGCTTAATACTGGGTGACTATTGGACGTATGTATAGTTGTACATTAATGACCTGGTGTATAGCTTAATACTGGGTGTGGACGTATGCATAGTTGTACATTAATGACCTGGTGTGTGGCTTAATACTGGGTGACTATTGGACGTATGTATAGTTGTACATTAATGACCTGAGATTGTGGCTTAATACTGGGTGACGAGTGGACGTATATATAGTCGTACATTAATGACCCGATGTATGGCTTAATACTGGGTGACTAGTGGACGTATGTATAGTTGTACATTAATTATCTGGTGTATGGCTTAATACAAGGCGTGGACGTATGCATAGTTGTACATTAATGACCTGGTGTGTGGCTTAATACAGGGCGTGGACGTATGTATAGTTGTACATTAATGACCTGGTGTGTGGCTTAATACAGGACGTGGACGTATGCATAGTTGTACATTAATGACCTGGTGTATGGCTTAATACTGGGTGTGGACGTATGCATAGTTGTACATTAATGACCTGGTGTGTGGCTTAATACTTGATGTGGATGTATGCATAGTTGTACATTAATGACCTAGCTTAATACTGGGTGTGGACGTATGCATAGTTGTACATTAATGACCTGGTGTGTGGCTTAATACTGGGTGTGGACGTATGCATAGTTGTACATTAATGACCTGGTGTGTGGCTTAATACTGGGTGACTATTGGACGTATGTATAGTTGTACATTAATGACCTGGTGTATAGCTTAATACTGGGTGTGGACGTATGCATAGTTGTACATTAATGACCTGGTGTGTGGCTTAATACTGGGTGTGGACGTATGCATAGTTGTACATTAATGACCTGGTGTGTGGCTTAATACTGGGTGACTATTGGACGTATGTATAGTTGTACATTAATGACCTGGTGTATAGCTTAATACTGGGTGTGGACGTATGCATAGTTGTACATTAATGACCTGGTGTGTGGCTTAATACTGGGTGTGGACGTATGCATAGTTGTACATTAATGACCTGGTGTATAGCTTAATACTGGGTGTGGACGTGTGCATAGTTGTACATCAATGACCTGGTGTGTGGCTTAATACTGGGTGACTATTGGACGTATGTATAGTTGTACATTAATGACCTGGTGTATAGCTTAATACTGGGTGTGGACGTATGCATAGTTGTACATTAATGACCTGGTGTGTGGCTTAATACTGGGTGTGGACGTATGCATAGTTGTACATTAATGACCTGGTGTGTGGCTTAATACTGGGTGACTATTGGACGTATGTATAGTTGTACATTAATGACCTGGTGTATAGCTTAATACTGGGTGACTATTGGACGTATGTATAGTTGTACATTAATGACCTGGTGTATGGCTTAATACTGGGTGACTATTGGACGTATGTATAGTTGTACATTAATGACCTGGTGTATAGCTTAATACTGGGTGTGGACGTATGCATAGTTGTACATTAATGACCTGGTGTGTGGCTTAATACTGGGTGACTATTGGACGTATGTATAGTTGTACATTAATGACCTGGTGTATAGCTTAATACTGGGTGTGGACGTATGTATAGTTGTACATTAATGACCTGGTGTATAGCTTAATACTGGGTGACTATTGGACGTATGTATAGTTGTACTTTAATGACCTGGTGTATGGCTTAATACTGGGTGACTATTGGACGTATGTATAGTTGTACATTAATGACCTGGTGTATAGCTTAATACTGGGTGTGGACGTATGCATAGTTGTACATTAATGACCTGGTGTGTGGCTTAATACTGGGTGACTATTGGACGTATGTATAGTTGTACATTAATGACCTGGTGTATAGCTTAATACTGGGTGTGGACGTATGCATAGTTGTACATTAATGACCTGGTGTGTGGCTTAATACTGGGTGACTATTGGACGTATGTATAGTTGTACATTAATGACCTGAGATTGTGGCTTAATACTGGGTGACGAGTGGACGTATATATAGTCGTACATTAATGACCCGATGTATGGCTTAATACTGGGTGACTAGTGGACGTATGTATAGTTGTACATTAATTATCTGGTGTATGGCTTAATACAAGGCGTGGACGTATGCATAGTTGTACATTAATGACCTGGTGTGTGGCTTAATACAGGGCGTGGACGTATGTATAGTTGTACATTAATGACCTGGTGTGTGGCTTAATACAGGACGTGGACGTATGTATAGTTGTACATTAATGACCTGGTGTGTGGCTTAATACTTGGTGTGGACGTATGCATAGTTGTACATTAATGACCTGGTGTGTGGCTTAATACAGGGCGTGGACGTATGTATAGTTGTACATTAATGACCTGGTGTGTGGCTTAATACAGGACGTGGACGTATGTATAGTTGTACATTAATGACCTGGTGTGTGGCTTAATACTTGGTGTGGACGTATGCATAGTTGTACATTAATGACCTGGTGTGTGGCTTAATACAGGGCGTGGACGTATGTATAGTTGTACATTAATGACCTGGTGTGTGGCTTAATACAGGACGTGGACGTATGTATAGTTGTACATTAATGACCTGGTGTATGGCTTAATACTGGGTATGGACGTATGTATAGTTGTACATTAATGACCTTGTGTATGGCTTAATACTGGGTGTGGACGTATGTGTAGTTGTACATTAATGACCTGGTGTGTGGCTTAATACTAGGTGTGGATGTATGCATAATTGTACATTAATGACCTAGCTTAATACTGGGTGTGGACGTATGTATAGTTGTACATTAATGACCTGGTGTATGGCTTAATACTGGGTATGGACGTATGTATAGTTGTACATTAATGACCTGGTGTATAGCTTAATACTGGGTGACTATTGGACGTATGTATAGTTGTACTTTAATGACCTGGTGTATAGCTTAATACTTGGTGTGGATGTATGTATAGTTGTACATTAATGACCTAGCTTAATACTGGGTGACTAGTGAACGTATGTATAGTTGTACATTAATGACCTGGTGTATAGCTTAATACTAGGTGTGGATGTATGCATAATTGTACATTAATGACCTGGTGTATAGCTTAATACTTGGTGTGGATGTATGCATAGTTGTACATTAATGACCTGGTGTGTGGCTTAATACAGGGCGTGGACGTATGTATAGTTGTACATTAATGACCTGGTGTGTGGCTTAATACAGGACGTGGACGTATGTATAGTTGTACATTAATGACCTGGTGTGTGGCTTAATACTTGGTGTGGACGTATGCATAGTTGTACATTAATGACCTGGTGTGTGGCTTAATACAGGGCGTGGACGTATGTATAGTTGTACATTAATGACCTGGTGTGTGGCTTAATACAGGACGTGGACGTATGTATAGTTGTACATTAATGACCTGGTGTATGGCTTAATACTGGGTATGGACGTATGTATAGTTGTACATTAATGACCTTGTGTATGGCTTAATACTGGGTGTGGACGTATGTGTAGTTGTACATTAATGACCTGGTGTGTGGCTTAATACTAGGTGTGGATGTATGCATAATTGTACATTAATGACCTAGCTTAATACTGGGTGTGGACGTATGTATAGTTGTACATTAATGACCTGGTGTATGGCTTAATACTGGGTATGGACGTATGTATAGTTGTACATTAATGACCTTGTGTATGGCTTAATACTGGGTGTGGACGTATGTGTAGTTGTACATTAATGACCTGGTGTGTGGCTTAATACTTGGTGTGGATGTATGCATAATTGTACATTAATGACCTGGTGTATAGCTTAATACTTGGTGTGGATGTATGTATAGTTGTACATTAATGACCTAGCTTAATACTGGGTGACTAGTGAACGTATGTATAGTTGTACATTAATGACCTGGTGTATAGCTTAATACTAGGTGTGGATGTATGCATAATTGTACATTAATGACCTGGTGTATAGCTTAATACTTGGTGTGGATGTATGTATAGTTGTACATTAATGACCTGGTGTATAGCTTAATACTAGGTGTGGATGTATGTGTAGTTGTACATTAATGACCTGGTGTATGGCTTAATACTGGGTGACTAGTGAACGTATGTATAGTTGTACATTAATGACCTGGTGTATAGCTTAATACTAGGTGTGGACGTATGTATAGTTTTACATTAATGACCTTGTGTATGGCTTAATACTGGGTGTGGACGTATGTGTAGTTGTACATTAATGACCTGGTGTGTGGCTTAATACTTGGTGTGGATGTATGCATAATTGTACATTAATGACCTGGTGTATAGCTTAATACTTGGTGTGGATGTATGTATAGTTGTACATTAATGACCTAGCTTAATACTGGGTGACTAGTGAACGTATGTATAGTTTTACATTAATGACCTGGTGTATAGCTTAATACTTGGTGTGGATGTATGTATAGTTGTACATTAATGACCTAGCTTAATACTGGGTGACTAGTGAACGTATGTATAGTTTTACATTAATGACCTGGTGTATAGCTTAATACTTGGTGTGGATGTATGTGTAGTTGTACATTAATGACCTGGTGTATAGCTTAATACTAGGTGTGGACGTATGTGATTTTTGATTTACGGGTATGTAAAACGAAATTACATTAACGGATGTAACTGATAACTTTTCCAATGACCACAAGAGGTTACGATGTATGGCTTAATTAAAAATTAACATAGGAGGTTGAGATTTTTTGCTTTGAAAATATACGAATATTTATTTAAACGAATATATATTGTACATGGAATGTTAAAAATCGAACTACGTTTATCTACAATATCTGCCTTTTTAAGCAGAATGTTAAAATGTTAATATTTTCTATATTTTAAATAATTAATTATAAACTCTTCTATCTATATTTCATATTCATGTTATGACAATATTCTACAATATTAAGTGTGTGATACTAGTAGTTTATTGTTTATTTGTGTTCTCGGTCTCCGCGAGCTTTGCTGCGATGTGATTACATACTGTGTGTACATAACTGAGTAAACACGGCATGAATACAGTCGCCGGGCTTTTGTGAAAATAAACCTTTCAGAGCGGGTTCAATGAAGCCTGTAATATATGGTAATTGGTGTGTTTATGTTGAGCAATCAGCGCTTCAACAGTTAGTCTAATGCCAGGCATGGTGTCACACAGTGCCGACGAAAGTGTTGCCTCAGCAGCCGCTGTCGCAATGGATTAAGTCAGCTGCGTTTGTTCTAGCCACCAGACTCTCCCTTATTCCTGTAATTGTGAAGCTTTACTGCTGCCGACCTGTGATTGAAACTGTCGTTTTCTCTCTTTATTGCGGACTAAAATCATCACGTGTCACGTATTTATATGTGTCTGACTTGAATTAGCTCTGTTTCTTCAACCTTGGTGACCGGCAGGTGTACGGTTGGGGGGGGGGGGCGGTATCTTAAAACAGAGAATTATATACTGTGCACATATAGAATACAGCGTTTGTGGGATCCTTGGGCTAAAAAGAATGATCCATGGTGGGATTAGATTTCGGCCTTAATTATGCAAATTATAATTTATGTATGCAATTTTTTAAATATCCGACTCGACGCACATTATTTGGTGTGCATCAATGACGTTTGAACAAACAAAATAAAACAAATAATGAATGTGTTGTCAGCAATGCTCTTATGTGTAATTTAGCTACTGACTTTAACTATTATTGCAAATATTTGTACATTTTCTTGTCTTGACTTGTTATCGTCATGGCTGAAAACGGTTCTACATAATTTACCCGGCATGCAAAGCTCGAAGAATGTTTATTCACGACACAATTGCCATCAAATACCCGACATCGTTGAAATAAGTTGTCCCATAAATCAATTCAAAATGAGTTTCACCGAACTAATAGCTATGTCAACTCACTGTGTGTACGTAAACAATACTCAGGTGTCGCTAAATAGAGAAACGATTTAAAGTTTGAACAAAGAACGCGTCAATTTCTGCTGCCAGTTTTGTCGGAAAGCGCAACAAAATTACTTGCATGTCACTCAACAATATTTATTC
This sequence comes from Saccoglossus kowalevskii, assembly GCF_978046115.1. Classification (NCBI taxonomy): domain Eukaryota; kingdom Metazoa; phylum Hemichordata; class Enteropneusta; family Harrimaniidae; genus Saccoglossus; species Saccoglossus kowalevskii. The sequence continues at coordinate 20,459,768 of NC_140653.1, read as the reverse complement.
AGTAACGTTACCAAATAATTGGTGGTCACCTCAAGCTATTTCAAAAAAATATCGACATGGTTGCCGCAATACAATCGTCGGTTTCAACCAAGTATGATTATGCCGATTTTCTTAATAGCGGAGCACGAATACATTCATTTTGTATCGGCTGTATTTTGTTTTCAATTTATTGATACACAATCAAAACAAATGTGACGTGGTTACATACCCACTATCTGTAGAATGATAACACGTTGCCATTATTATTAAGTTTTATTATATTATTAAGTACATTATTAAACAAGTTTTTAACGCAGACTTTGATAGCATTTTCCCTACCCCTATGTAGTCATTGTATATTATCACATAATTACGTGATTGCAATTTACCGGATGATACCGGATATGAAAGAGTTCATCTACAACGCATGACTCCCCGCTGATGAAGGTAATTAGTTTCGCAAAGTTCTGATAATTGTAGTTTAAATAAAACCAATTGACTGGATGTACATCAGTCTAAGCTATATCCTTATTGTATGCATCATTACTCCGCAAATCGACATATTTCCTTTTTCGAATCGCAACCTATTTTTTTTAGAACATGTCAAATATTTGCATATTTTTTGTTTTGTTTTATTCCCCGAGTAGGTCTGTGGTTTATTTTAGTTTTCCATCTTGGTCATTACTATATTACTCTTGTTTGTGCGACGGAGTTGAATTCAAAATATGTAATTAATCACCATAATATACACCACGTTATGGGAACGCATTATTATTATAGCAGAAACGTAATACTCAATTGAAAACTCACAGAATTATCAAATACTACTCATTTTCAATTCACCGGTCTTCATTTGTAAACCAGTGATAAAATAGAAAAATGACATGTTTGTTTTTTAATCTGGCCAAACCCCACAACACCCTCAGTACAAAATAGTGGCGTATAGTAATGCTTACCCGAGAAAATTATTTTGATATATAGTTCACACTATTTTAGCAAATTTGAATCAACTTTTTCATTTAATCCGGTCGCTTATCTCATCAGTTAATCAATATTATCATTTGATTTTGCTCGTCTATTTCATCAATTCTAATCAGCATTTCAGTTTTACTCTTTTCTCTTATCTCATCAATGTTGAATTGGATGAGCCATTTGACCCTGATCGAAAACGAGGACGATTAATTGGATGAGCCATTTGACCCATTTCATTTGATTTCATTTGAGTCATTTCTCCCTGATATAAATTCATTGGTCGATTTCTTTCAAATTTGACGAGAATACAATGCATGTTATCGTACATATGTAAAATTGAATTGTTTACACTGTGTCAAATATGGCAGACAGGTGACCATTTTCAAGTAAAACATAGTCCTAAATTGTTATACTTGTTGAATCAATAACAGTATGGTGACAATGTACTGTATGTTGAAGTTGTTGCTCGTTGTTAGTTTCTTTTATTTTTATTTTTTTCTAGATCTGAATCAGTATGCCTGACAGGCAACCATTTTGTTTGTCTCTATGCCTGTGTCTGTATATGTGACATGCACCGTTCAATTGTATACACATTTGTATACAGACAGTTTATCAGAAAATACATATGAACCAAATCGTCTTTTGTGATATGATTATATTTGGCTGACTATCGAGAATTGTCGTAAAAAAATCGTTAATTTCAAATATTTGAACTTATCCGCAACCAGTTTTCGGAGATGACTTGCCTGATTTCAATATTAAAAATTTGGGTGCCAGTTAATCTCAGTTACTTCATCACTTTATTTCAAAATGTCAAGACATTTAAATCTATAACGCGGACTATGTCATAATTTAATGACTTACTAAATCAGCGTTTAATCAGCATTTTTATCAATATCAAATTATGTCTATTGGGCCCAGCAATACTATGAAACGAGACTAAAATCGGACAATTGGATGACTTGTAACTTGACCGAATGCAAACGTGGCAGTTTGTCACCAGCTATGTAAAGTGCTCATAAAAGCGATGTTGTTGTAGGCTGTTTCAGAATTATCATCGGCATTGTGAAGGCTGCTTATTTACTGAAAGTGACGATTGTAATGTACATCGCGGAAAACATCAACGTCCTTTCGCTGATCTGACCCTGTAATTTCTGTTTATATAGTGTTATAATATCCCCAACTGCGTTTTCTGCCTTGTAATGCGCTCGTGACGGATTGTGAATGTGAAGTGTTCCCGTATTATATGTGTTTTGATTATTATGACACAGCTGCCTAGGATCTAGAGAATAACAATCACGTTTGTATACCTACAAAACGGCTTAGAAATAAATATCCGTTTGATTGTATCGTTGACTGAAATTTCCAACTGTCTCACCATTCTCATTGTATTCGCTCAAATACCCGATGCTTACATTTGATCAAAGCGTGTCCAGTTGTGTGAGTCAGATGTAAAATGCTACAAATGTTGCGTCACTTTTTAGCGGGAATTTTTTTCTGGCGGGAAAATTGGACGGTGTAACGATAATACATATTTGACGGTTCCTTTATTGGGCAATCATATACATCATTCTCATCAGCTCGGCGCTTTAAATATAGCTACTATATCTGCCAGTGAATACTTCCAAAATCTAACTAATCAAAGTATTATCTATGATATACATATCAGGCGCCGGAAGTCCGTGCCGTCATTATTTCGACGTATGCATGGAGCCTAGTTTAGCTCCATGGTAATGGGGTGATATTGATGTGTAATTGAAGGTTACGTTGAAAATCGTTTTTAGATTAGTCTCATTCTATCGCTGTTTTAGCAATCAAGCATACATCCTGTTTTTACTCATTACATATTTGCAGCGAATCATAGAACCGTCGATACTGATTACGATATCATTATTTGGATTAGTACTAAAACAGAAAGTTGAAACGCAGTGCACTCTGGGAGTAACATGACAGTCTCTCAGTTGATGCAATGCTTCAAATCTAGAATAGTGTTCACTCAATAATTATTAATTTAAGTATAATTTGGAACTGATTGCTTTAATTACAACCACTTTTGCATACATTTATAAGTAACACTGTCACAGAACATTATTTGACACTATCAGTTTCTTGTTATTTTGGCCAGTATAAAACGTACATATATTCATGAATATTATTTTGAGCCCCCTCTGAAAAATGAAAAAAAAAATGTATTGACATAATATCTCATGAAAATGAATATATTCGACTGAAGTATTTTTTTTATAATCCATTCATTGAGTCTACGTAATATTCTAAATAAAGTGTTTGTATATCACTTTGTCGCACATTTTCAGTTTTTTTTTGGGGGGGTATTGTGCAATTGTGCTAATGGTCTTGCGTATAGGTGGACGCCTAATCATAAATGAAAATATACAGAATTTTAATAATATGGATGGGAGAAATAAACGATTAATGATTAATTGGTAATTTTATCCAAAATCACATATCCCACTTCCAACACATTGGACAGTTTCAGGTGGCGGTCGTCGCGCTGTGCGGCGTGTTTAAATTTCGGGTATTTTACTCGGAGTTTACGTTGCTATGGGTTAGAACAGGTTTTAAACGGTCGACATCGCCAAGAAATTTTCACCAATTTCTTAAGATTTACGACAAGGCGTTTGTAAATCTAGTTCACGTTATATGCAATATTAATAGACAAAGCACGTAAACCGATAAATAAGGTAGTGTGTCTGTATGTCACTTGAGTGGAAACACGGACAATACTGGCATAGAAGATGAAACGGTATCCGTGATTATTATCGACGACTGACAACATCGCTGTACATCAATCACAACGTTTAAGACGTGAAATGCAATAAATTATGAGGACACTCCGATACTGTCAGGTACCGTCTAGTAATCCATTTGTAATTGATACATGTATAGTGGCTACTGTTTGAATCATGTGACAATGTCCTCGTTCGCGTTCATAATTTACAGTGTACAACTGCTTCCTGCTGTGGCTTCGCATCTTGCTATGTATACCACGTTTAATTAGGTATAGAGCTTGTATGTGTCCTTGTTGCAAGATTTCCATGCAATATATTCACTGTCAGTGTTTGCATTAGTGACAACCGAGTGAATACATTCCCTCCGGTGAAATGCCTGACCAAATGTGTCTCTGTGACCTTCGAACTCTGTAAGGGTCAGTCGGGTTAACAACACCTGCCAGGCGTGTTTAAATGATTCAATTCTGACAGTGTTTTACTGTTGACTTGACATTAACCAGTTAATTCCTTAGGGGGTGCGTGTTATCTTATCTCAGTAGCTGACAAAGTAGTGCGACGTGTTGTCAGTCAGGCAACAAACTATCTGATGGAAATACTAAAATGTAATCTTGGATAGTGGGGGGGGGGGGTTGAGATAACGCAACCTGCTGACATTTATCGGTAATTTGTGTCAAACTCGTCCACCTCAGGGGGACTACAATATTTTATTTATCAAATCATAGAGGGTCTGTGATCAAACTATACTGTTTTTTTAATAACGGGAGCCGTGTACTTTTTTACTATGTCTACTATGCAAAATATGATGTAAAATACATTGGATATGGGGGTGTGACAATTTGTTTTCAGTGGGAAAGGCAACAGCCACCTGGGCAATACGTCGAATGGTCAACAGCGAGTGGTCTTGAATAAAAACATCACAACGGTAACGCTTGTCTTTTGAATGGCCCCCATGAAGGGTATTTGTCTTTTCATTTTATTAGGCATGTGGCTAAAAAGTGTGTCTGACAATGAAGACGAACTTTATTCACTGTAAGAGTGGACGATACACGTGCATATGTCATGTGAGTCTGATCACTGTTTCCTGTCGGTGACTGTGTTTTCTGAGATAACGGTTATCGGTTGAGATTGTGGGAGTGTTTATTTTCAGCTTTCAAGTCAGGTGTATATTAACGCATACCGTTAATCAAAATACAGTGTAATTGATTACGTTTAATGTTCCGTCAATTTTCAGCATACAACCTGATATTTTTTTACATGCCTGTTTCGGGTTGAGAATTTCACTATTGTCTCAATTAGCACAATCGACTTGCAACGGCCTATACATAAACGAAACGACATTTAAATAAGCCAATCATATACAATTTCACAACCAGATCATATTTCATCTTTCAACAAATCCCGAATTGAATCTCATTTATAAATAAAATGGAATGTATTATTTTATCTGCGTTTCACGAGTGAGAACGACCGTCTTCTCTCATATCCGGACAGCTGTCGTTGGAATAAGTTGTCAGAGACGGTCGGGCGGTTCATTACGAGTTAATCACGTGTTTATGCGAGCCATGGTGTGTTCTGTTTCTGTTAACACCACGCATATACCGTGTTCTCTCATTTCATCTCGTTTCATTTTTATTGGGTATGTGCCTATATGCGGTAGAACTATATACACATACAGAACCACATACTGTTGTATAATATTTACGAGTGCATTGCAGTCAACTCGATTTCACAAGTGGCAGTCACGGTCAATTAATATGATGAATTCGCGTTGTCTTCCGATGTTGTGTGATGACAAATACATTGTCTCGACAACCGCGTTTCCGAGTTTCAAAGAAATCGGATTGTATTAATACCGGATTATATTAATAAGTTGTAATAGCCGTAAACCGTTTATCCCTTTTCGATTCTACCTCAGATATAGTTGTCTGAGATTCCGACCCGTCCCGATAGCCGATCAAGGTGAATGTGACTAAGTCACTGCCTTCACATTAACCGATTAATGTTAGTCTATTTTGGTCCCATTTTTTTAAATTTAACGAAAATGCACCTAGAAACCCGCGCCATTATATATTATATTACCAGACTGGACCCTGCGGGGGACCCAATCGTCGTCACTCGGCACAAATACACCGCATTGAAAGGTGTAATTGTCACAGTCTTCCATAATTTGAGCACAGTCATAGGGACTGTGATTGGAGGTAATATTTCCGCACACACGCGTGAACATTTTACGACGACTATCAATATCTACAAGCACTGGCCATATATAATTATTACTGATTCACGTGTTACACTCAAACACGATTACTAAAAAATTAAATCTTTTTTAGGAACCGTGACTCAAACCACAGTCCTCCAATCACGGATAGCGATCAAATACTGTGATTAATCGGCATGCTACTCTAATTACCTTACGACAAAGCATCTCCAAGTTGAGGATTAGATCGGCATTTTATATGAAGCTAAATCATTGTAGAAGAGAAAATCTCATCTTTTTCCCACATGTATAATGATGGCACTGACTGTGTAATTGCTTCTGTTTCATGTATTGTGTCAATTTAATTCCATATTATATTAGTGTGGATTTAATAGCACTCAATAATTAGGTTGCTTCTGACAGTTGGCCGGGGGCATTATTTAAAAACACTGTACTGTTCCATGATTGGTGGCAATCATGTTTTTGATTGATCTCCGTCCACGCTGTCTCTGGTGGCCCTTTCTGATAATAGCTACATTTTTCTACGCGTTGTTTATGATTAGCGGCCAGTGGCAAATATCAAAGACATCGTGTACAATAATAAACCAATGATAAAAATGATAGTGCATGTACATGTATTGACCATTTGTAAGATATTATTTACAGACGTCAGAATCACGTGATAGCGAATCGTGCACGTCATCAAAACCACCATATTTGTACCTAGTTATACGTGTTATATTCTCTCGAGAAAGTCTTACCAATATCAATATATTTGTCTCACGTAGTCGGTAAATATGAAGAACTGTCAAACCATGAAGAGCTGGAGTCACTTTAATGGTGCAAATAGGATACACGTGTACACACGTGGGTGACTTGCGAACTTGACGTGTCTACACTTTGCCGACGTCATCAAACTGGGTATCACGTGCACCATGGGGATCACAACAATAGATCAAGTATCATTTCAGTTGCGAATAAATATTCAATGACGTCATATTCTCATCAGGATGAGATTACATATAGAAAATACAATGTGAATAAATTAAATCGTACATAAATTAAATTGTAATGACGAATCAAGCGAATCTACTGTGATACTAATAATTATTGATATATACTCTGCTATTAACCATGCTCAAACCCGCCTCTGTAAATGTGACGTCACATGATGTATGAAGAGTGTCCATTCATTTATAGGGAACCATTCTCTATAAAGGCTGCTTCCCCGTGGTTACTTTGTCGGGAACTCGTGGTCCGTTACTATAGTTACTAGTGTGATTGAACTGTTTAAAACTGACTGTGTGTCCGTCATTTTGTAATAATAATAATAATAATAATAATAATAATAAACTTTATTTATATCGTATCCTTTATAGGATCTTGAGTTAAATAACAATAAAGTGAGGATGAAATATAAAAAAATATAAATAAATAAAATTAAAAAAAATTAAGTAAACAAATTAACAATACAAACTTGAAGAGATCAATATATAATACAATAAATATAGTTTTTGATAATCACAGGAAAACCTTGCAGTTATGCCTCGATATTAATATTGTGGTTTATTAAAATACAATGAAGGCTTTTTCATGTTATTTTCTCTAATTTTGAAACATTCATAATGTATTTAGCTAGTTTTATAATTCTTTTATTCTCATTATTGCTCACCATATTGCTATAATTTTTTCTTCATCTGTCGTGTTTGGCAGTGATATTTTTGACTCATTGTTTAGCTGGTTTCTTTCATTTTCATACAATTTAGAAGAAAATGCTTTTCATCTTTAATTTCGTCTAAGTCTTTTGCATGTATATAATTTATTATAGTGACCCATTTCTATTTGTAGAACATGGGCACTAATTCTTAGTTTTGTTAGTGTTGATCTATGTTTAGAGTTTTTTATTGTTGACAGATACTCCTCATACGAGCAGCATTTTGTTTTGCATTCTGTAATTTGGTTTTTGTCTTTATTGTCATCATGCATTTTTTCTTGACTGTTAAATTTGGAGATTGTCCATAAACTGTTTTGTTACAGAGGCAGCATTTTGCAGATGTTGGCTTTCCCACTCATTGTTTGCATTTACATATTTTAATATACTTTTCTCTCCTGTTACCCAGAGAATATTTTTATTTTTATTTTAAGCCAATAATTTATCAAGCGTTTTATGTTCACTTGTAAATATACCGGGCGGACACTGCGTCTATTTAAAAAAAAATACAAATGGCCTTTGATCACACAAAGATACGTCTTTTTTTAGAGACCACCCCTAACCATTTAAATAAGCTTCAACAGTGTTTTAATATGCACAGCGTGACTCATGTCTGGTAAAGGCGACCCAGTAAGTGTCAATTACTTCATTTACCTATTTAACGAACTGAGAGCACTTGGCCACTCCAGTTATTCACGCTTATTACATAGGGACTTCGGCTACTTATTTGGTAAACAATTGGCAACCATCTTTTCTATCTCACTTTCATAGTTTTGAAGTGTTTAGAACGCCTTAGAATGTTTTATTCTGCATTCTGGGTAAACATCTAAGTGTTCATGCAGGTGGGTACTAGTAATTGTTTCCCTATGTTGCTTTGAAAAAAATAATTGTATAAATTGACGTGTTATTAATTTTGCTAATAACGATATAAAAAAGGAGTAATGCGATTTGTTCGTGAAAGGATATAGCAAAGTTAATTTACCTATATATCTATCACCAAAAGCGTCGACTACCCAATAAGAAGTTTCTGAAAAAGTGTTAAGAAGAACTGTGCTGTGAAGTGCTGCCTAAACTGAAGATAACGTGTTCGTAAGCCGTATGTATTCATGATGAGGATCCGATTATTTACGTTGTTTATGTAATTGACCTTCGATGTTATATTACGTATATTTCATTTTATGTCAAATAAAATATTCATAATCGTATTAGTACATCTATGTAATGTAAAATAAAGATGCAACAACCGACAAAAATGCGGGAACAAAAAGGTTTTCAATTTAAGTGTGAATTCAGTACATAAAGTGGCTAATGTATTCCCCTGCTTCATTTTCACAATCATTGTTTGGTAAACTGAAGGTCATCACTTCTTTCGCCAAACCAATCGAATGCCTCCGCCAATATTACCTGCAAGCGTTTCGCCAAACCCATTAATGAAGATTGGATCCAATATATCGTATTCTCGTCTCCGTGCACACCCCTTCTAAGCACACACGTCAGAATTACTACCCCTGACTCCTACTTGGTATTCACATTACAAATCGCCGTAGGTGGTTTAAAATAACACTTTCATCATGGAAGCGATCATAGAAATTGGATGCAATCTTGGCAGCGATGTTGGATGTTGATTGCCATTAAGAGAATTGTAGACTATTTTAAAGCGCAATTACGGGCGCTGGGACATGTTGCACTGTCGCCATGATCCCACTCTGCTCTGCTCACCTCCCTGTTCTTTATATTTTGGGAAACCATACTAATGCGTCCCGTCGACTTATGCCGAGGACGCCGTATGGTAGTGTGTATTACCTCCCGTTAGTGTTAAGTTGGCGTCTGCTTTTATGTTATCACGCGTATCCATTGTTGCGACCCGTGCGATGTAATTATCAACGTTACAATAGTTATATTAGTACCACAATGCCCGTTATTAGGTTAATTTGGCGACACATACACGGCGTTTTCAATGATAGGGCAGAGGAAATGAAAAAAAAAATCAATGGTTGTTGGCTGCGCTGGCTGATACATTTATCTGGTCGAGACTAGACGGACAGAAACGCCGTGTGTGTCGTGTCTGTGTATCTAGAGGCCGTACCAGCATGTCCCCATTCTAGAAATCCCAAATGTTACTGGTTTTACGCACGCATGGGTGAGTCTGCCAGCTGCAAATACGAGAGTAAGCCTAACGCTAAAAGGAAGACAAAGAGTACGGTTTATTTAAACGTGTGTGCACTTTTTCACATCTGGATGTGCTTATATATATTTTTTGAGAAAAGCTGTGTTAACAGTGTTCGAAATAATTCGAATAAAGCATGATAATATTAAGAGAATGACATTTTGTTATAACCTATATCTGGGACTTTAATGTGTAGTTGGTAGTTAGTTGGTACGCATTTCCAATTTAACGGGAACAAATTATCCAACTCGTTGTTAAAAAAATCTGTAACATCTTCACATTTTCATGCATTTTTTCAGGCGTGTTATGAAACTAGTTGTTCTAGTTATCTGCCCAAAGTTAGTTTTTTTACTGCAAATTTTTGTTTATCAACTTCCCACCTTGAATTAATGAATAAACGTACGACTAAGTAGTAAATGAACACCACTGACCCATATAAATAATATGATAAACTGATTACCATTTCTGAATATCGACCAATTTTCCGAAATTAATTCGGACGTTGTGTCTTTTCTTTTTTCACAGAACAAGAAATCTTTGTTTAGCAAGATCGCAACAAACCATGTCTGGCAGATAGCCTCCAATACAGTGATTCAAATGCTTAACACCTCGTTGCCGATGTTCATGCAAAATGAAAATTGCACATTGTGTTGTCTCCCCCGTATGATTCAAAATAAGGGGTGGGCCATTATAAATTATGTGATAATGGTAGCGGGGATTTTCGTCTGTGTGTAAACAATATTCCGGGTAGGAATAAATACAAAATATGTACAGTTTATTCAAACAAAGAAATAATAGATTTCCCAAAACTGGAAATGAAACAAATTGAATAAAAAACAAATCTAGCATTAACCCTTGGAATTTTTTAATGCTCTGCACCGAATCTTGTAAAATTTCACGACGTGGTGATCGGTCATTGCAGATAATATGAATGCGTAGCGAAAGGAACGTTTCGACGGTTCGCTTTCCTTTTTATATTTTATTTAGGATAGTAAATCACCTCCATCTATTAGTAAGTGTATTCAAGTTATCGGGTGAATGCATAGGCCTCTATTTTCCTGCTCTAGTTGCAATCTAATTAAGAAACGCCACCCTATTCACTCGCTCAAGATAATCTCTCTCTATATATATACTCGTCACATCTGAATTAGGCGTGTTTTAGCGTTGTCCGCACTGCGACATCACTTTGGAATTAATAAAATTACACATTCCATGAATCCACGTCTGTTTCGATTTTTCTCATGAAAAAAAAAAGAACTGCCTGAAGGGAAATGATAGCTGATATGTATGCGCTCTACTCGGCGCCAGTTCTAAGCCTCCGTAATACATCCTTCAACCAACTGTTCCAATTCAGCTAAATCGGAGAAAAGAGCCCCAGTCTGTGTGTGCAATGTACGACGTTATTGACACCGACGGGAAATGAACATTACTCACTATCGATGGGACATGTTGTTCGTTTCAATATATCCCATTATTCAAGCTTATGCGCGTAGACGTGACAAATTTATAAATGGGCTTCAGTTCGCTCCTATTATTGGCTGTCACACTGTGATCTGACTATCAGAGACTTACTCTCGTTCTGATCTGTATTGGATAGGATGCGACAGCGCACACCGAGCATCGCCATATTTTATTAAACGTCACCATGTTTATTTGAGAGGTGGGGAGGTAATACAATTATGCCCGTTCGTGTGTCTTGAATCTGTGTTTTTGTTGTTTTATTTAGAAAAAAAAACTACGTAATCCATCATATTAATTAAACCGTGAAATTTGGCAAAATGCCTCGGGAAATTAGCTTTTATGGTATTGATTTTTTTCACACGTCGGTAGTATGTTCAGTGATATGTTAAATAGTCCCTATTTCGTTAATTCTGTAAAAGCTCAGGTCACTTGATAAAAAATCGATTATTATGTGTTGATTTTGTAAAAAAAATAATACTTTTTTATCCAACTTAATATTTAGATTTTATTGCGAGTTTAAATTTTAAGTAGATTTGTGCTTGTTGAATAATTCGTATTGTTCGATATGACTAATTCATAACAGACACGAGACAAAAATAACAAAATGTATTTTCCAGGGAAATTTTGACAGATTAGAATAGCACACAATATCGCATGTTGGCGTCGAATCCGCCTTTCATGATCCGCCTTTGGTATTCCGTGCCGCAACTAACACTGTCCGGGGACACTGATTGGTTGTGTCGAGAGACCGCGCCAGCTCACCGCGAGCCTGTATATTATTATCTCGTCCATCTACCAAGCATATATTTCATTATCTATTAACTCAATTTGCCAAAATGGGGAAAATGGTTTGATTTTTTTTGTCTTGATTATTGCTCTATTTTGTCTCGGATCAAATCGATGACGCATTGCTGGAAACATTTCTACTTGACGAGAAGGCTATTAACGATTCGTACAAAATAACATTTGCTGTCAAGACAACATGGTGCAACACTAAAAAAAAGAGGAAAACAACATTACGAATATTGAACCAGTTCAGTTCAGTTGAACCAAACAAAAGAAATTGAAGAACACGGTGTCCATTTCACATCAGGTGGGACTGGGAATATCCAACAATAGGAAGATGAAATTAACATTGAAATCTGACAAGAACTGACATTCGGTTTCCCCCTTTAGCGAATTTATTGCATTTGAGTAGAATGCGGTACGTGACTGGAATGGTGATAGGCGATGATGTAGCCTCTCCCTTCGTACTTTAAGTAAATTTGTATTGAGGGAGCTTGAATTTGGTGAGAATAGCCAATTTCCATGACAATTACTATATTATGTTGTCAAATAATTTCCCCAACATATGGAGTTGTTCCTTAATTTTGTTCCATATTACCTGAAGGCACCGTGCTATATACAAACCCAACCTTACTGTTCCATTAATAATGTTTGCAAGGGCAGACAATGAATACGTGCATTAAATGTATAGAACGAACCATCGGAAATAGATTCCCAGTTTTTCATTTGCTAAAGAGCCAAGGGCAGCAGCATAGGATTATAAAACCCCTTCCAAGTGGAATAATTATCGTACTAAATCTTTGATAATCATTGCTCCCAAAATCTCGCACCCCACGTGACGATTAATACCCCAAGGCAGATCTTTATATATTTCTCCCGTGTCTGTCCTACACTGTCTTCATCTTTTTGTTTCCCATTCAGTGCCAAACCCGCTGGTGGTTCCCGTCTTTCTCTCTGTCGCCCATATAATCTAGTGATAATCGTACTATTACTAGATATGTAACATTCATCTCTTCCTAAATATTGTCTGTCTGAATGTATCTTTGCCTGTCCACTCGCTTTCGTCTGTCCGTTTGTTTGTATGTATATGTCTCTCACGTTTTATATACAGTTATAAAAAACATGCCACGAAACAAATATTACTTGGCTTTCAACAATTAAACCAATAATAGTTAAAGCGCGGCAGTCGTCACGACGCGTCCTGTTCGATATGGGACTCATAGCGACGTATACAACGCGTATAAAATACATTGTTTATTTACATGAAATTCGAACACGCGCTGCGCGACGACCACCGCGCTTTAAACAAAAAATGATTACACCTCGGACAATGACTATGTTTTGCAGTTTACATTAACCAGTTCCCAATTGAACGAAAAGTTAGATCACACCGTTCTTGTGAAATGTGCCCAACAACTACGTTCATCATTGAGGTCGCCAAGAAACTACAATTTAATTTTGAGGTTGTAATAATTAGGAAAAATCAAAAACCATGGCTATGTCTCCAAAAAGTGGAGAACTTGAATATATTTTTCAGGCAGTTGTTTCTCTGCGTGTTAGAGTGCGCAATCCTAAGCTGCCACCCCTCAACAAATGGTATAGCCCATCGATTGTTTCAGTTCCTATTTACGAAATTTGCAAAATCAAAATTAGTAAACAAAGTAGAGGTTAAATTTCGGAGAACAGTGCTAATTAAAACATGTCTCAAAAGTGAATAGTCATGCAATATCACGTGACTGCAAAAATCTGTCAAAAGAAAAGCTAGTTTTTTCTTTAGTAATTAACATTTTCAGAAATAATATTTTATTAAGAATTAGGTAATCAACATTTCCCAAATATAAAAATGATTCAAAAAGCATTTTTTGAAAAGTGGTCTGTGAGTTGATTATTTTAACGGAAGTCGATTACGACCCACAAACTGAGAAGAGTTTCTCCACCTCGTCAGGGAAATGTACACTAATGAAAATAATACGATCACGTGCTTCAGTTCCTGGAACTCTCAGATATCAGTTAAAGCAGACTTCATCCGTGTGAGTATATCCGGGATATTTCACCCGGTTCACCATTCCCCCTTCTTAGATTTTTAAAAAAATAATTGTTTTTTTTTTCCTGAGCAGCTGACAGGTAACCCGAAACGTCTGATCTTGTACATTTTTCGCTGTTTTTCTGATTTTCGTACCAATTTTCGCTATATTAGAAACATGTCTCCATGGCGATTGTATGTAAAATCCCTTTCTGGCCCAATATTGTATGTGTGAAATCTACAGCTCACGGTGTATCATGTGTTGTCTGGTTTTGATTAAAATCATTGTGATTTCACAATAGTAAATGAAAACTGACATGTATTCGGAACTATGCTCCGTGCTCAGTCGTCTCAGGATACTAGTACACCACATCTCATCTCATAAATTATTCGCAATGAACAAAAATATTATTATTCACAGCGAACTGTAATCAATTTCAGATTGGCTGCAATTTTGTAATAATCATATTTAGTTAATTTACAATGCGTGTTCATTCCACGATCGCCCCCCCCTCCCATCCACTTGAGCATCAACTTCTCTGTTAGCCAATGAAAGGGCGTTAACACCAAAGGCAAGGTGGGATGGCGATGACAGGAACGTAACCGGATGCGTTTCCATGGAAACATTGAGTTTAGTTTTCCCGCATACTAGCAGACCTTAGAGAGGCTTGAGTTGAGCTGATTTCTAACTGTATTTGTTGAAATCGAACTGACTTTTCAAAATAAATCAGCTGTTACAAAATGTGTGAAACAAACATCATGCTGTCAATAATAGAAAACACAGTTATCCAGCCCTCGATACTTTGTGCCTCCCCCCCCCCCCGTGGTACACGTCATTGGCCAGGACGAGGGGTGTTCATTTCTTCAACCGAACATATATTTTTCCCTCCATTAATATACAATTTTGTAGATTTCATTGATAAAGGATCGTCACATGATTGCTAGGACGCAACTGGCTGCCGATATATCGCGAGAGTTAGAGCGTCACGATACTTTTTGCTTCTAAAACAGTGACCCTGTTCCCCTGAGAGATACTTTTTGAGGGCTAAAAATGGTTCTGTGGTTTTCTTACTTCCCACGAGATCTTGGCTCCGTTTGTGTCTAACCCATAATGCGACCATTGTCTGGATGTTTTATCAGTGAAGATTACTACATCTACATTCTGTACACCACGGTTGCTAAAAAAAGTAACCGCCTGCCAACTTATCGTACCAGCCTGTGACCAGCTTAAAGCGCGGTGGTCGTCGCGCTGCGCATGTGCGACATTTGTTTTGATGAACATTGATATTCCCACAATCCAATGCGCTCTTTAAATGGAATTCACAAGTATGAGGTTTGTCCTGGGCGCGACACTGAATACCGCCGGTGACTCTTTCGATACCTTCCAATCAACTAAAAATTATTTAATTATAGCTTGGAAATGTTTGTACACGTTGATCTGCACAACAGTCAAAGTCGCCATCTTTGTTTATATGAGACCCATATACTAGTATCTCGCGCATGCGTGGCGCGACGACTACCGCTCTTTAATAATCACAAATACGAAATGCATCGGCACATGCGTGTTGCTCTGTTGTGTCAATTTCGTCGATCATTTTTGATTTCATTCTGAATGCATCCACACCACGATGTCGTTTCGACAGTAAATAACTGTTTCAGCAATGTGCACTTCTTCTAGTAACTCTAAAAATGACTAAACAAATTTATTAAATAATGGTGAATTCAGATGTTGTGACAGAAATTCGGCGCACAAATGCACAAGTGCCTTACGGGACACAAGACCCGTAATCGAATTCCGACGGTGTTCCCGCTCTATTGAATATTTCACTAATTATAAATATTCATTAAACCAACTAATCAGTTATTTGTAACCCGGTTGTGTAATTAACATCTACAACTTCCGTATGGTCACAGCATATTCGCGTCCCAGCTCAGTGAATATACATCAGAGCTCAGACTTGTATTACTAGTCTGATATTAGAGCGAGAAACAGTGTTGCCGTCTTTCATTTCATCGCGTCCACAATTTATGAGACAAAAACAATTTATTCTCGTGGTTCTCTCATTCTGAACAAGATCTCGGCGTCCATTTACATCTAGGATCTATTAAACATTATACTACTAGTAGCTGTGATGCAAAATGCCTGTAATAAACGATGAAGTTCTGGAACTGATCATACAAACGCCAACATCACAAAGAGCAATTGTCATCTGAATGACAACGTTTGTTTACCCAAGCACGATACAAACAAATAAATATGAAATTTCTCTGATATGAATACAGCCTGAGGTCACCTGAAGAAAAATCAAGGGTCATTCAAAGTAAACAAGACTTGATCAATGTCGTGTCGTTGTAATATAACTTATTGACTTGTACCATGATGTTACGAGCGTACGTACGTCATTGACATGTCTGAAATCCGAAGATTGGAATTCTGTGGATAGCCAACACTAATGGATCATACATTGAGTTTGGGGCATTCCACATGGTCATGAACCACGTGACTAGAAACGCTATTCGGGTATTGATTTCACTGTTTTCGTAAGTTGTCGCGTGATTCTATATTCTTGAAGCACATGGAGTTGTCATGTAACCTGCTATCGAGATGTAGGCATTTAATACTACGCAAGTTGTGTAAGGCATTAAGCTTTAGGAAATATATAACCTACAACCGGTATAGTGTTCAGCAGTTAATGACAGTTGATGCATCCCAGCAATTAACCTATCAAGTCAAACATGGGTCAATTCTGTCTCGTATCAATACTAAAGAACAGATGCAGCGAAGCAATAAGGCATGCAACGTGAACTACTCTGTGCAATGTATTCAAGATTTTTGAGTAACTATTTATGTGTTTGTTTTTTTGGGGGGGAGGGGCGCAAGCTTGATCCTCTTTCTTGTACAAAACGATATATATATATTCATGCAGACTAAAAATCACAAATTTCTTGGTAGACAAAAGCATATGTGAAATATTTTCTAGAGAATGGGTATTTCATTGCTGTCAGGCGAAATACTAGTTGACTTCGCATAATAAAGTGGGAAAATATTTTGCCCAGACCTCTTCACAATACATGGATTGATAGCTATTAATACTGTTCAAATGAGGTGTGAACAATATTGTAAATTACAAACTTCATAGAAGTATGTGGATGCAATTGTAAAAGTATATTAATTTTCTGAACTGTATGCACAACAGTGATTTAGGTGTTCAATTGATGTACAGATATCAACGAACAAGAAGCATGTTCCATCTATTCCAACGAATTATGTATTCCAATCACTCATGAATGGGAAAGGCACAGTCCTTCTATTGGTCCGTCCCTAAAATCACCAATGTGGAAGCGAGTGTGATTAAAACCATCATCGTCTCTTTTTGTTTGATCAAATTATGTTGAATGTTTTGCGTAGAGTTTATTAAATGACCTGTGTAATTGACGACTTGAATGAAATATGACTACATACACTGAGAAATATACATATACTAGTACGCTCTGGTTGGTGAGTTGCAGCTCTAAATGGCTATGCACATCGAGAAATAAACATATTACGCTCTGGTCGAAGAGCTGCAGCTCTAAATGGCTGTGTGCACCGAGAAACGTACACGCTTGGTCGTTTCTAAATAGCTATGCAATTGACTACTAACATGTCTTGATCCACTTTTGGTAAAATATGCAAATTGTCATCCTGTTATATTTTGTGTTAAAGGCAATGCAAGTTGTCTTTCAAATTGGCGTCCAAGGCTGAACACGAAAACTAAATTGTATATATAAAATATATGATCGGTGAGCTGCAGATTTAAATGTACGTAGAAGTTTTCGACTGCTGAGCTCATTTTCTGAAATGTACTCGATTAAAGCGCGGTGGTCGTTGCGTAGCGCGTGTTCGAATTTCATGTAAATAAACAATGTATTTTACACGCGTTGTATACGTCGCTATGAGTCCCATATCGAACAGGACGCGGCGAGACGACTGCCGCCCTTTAAATATCAATTTTGGAATGTACCAAAATAATACATATCCGAGAATCCATTTCATAAACTAATAAAATAAAATGCAAAGATTTTCAGGGAAGATGACAAAATAATTATTGAGTTCAGTCCTCACGCCCGGAGTAAGCCGCCGAATAACTTACGCGTAGAAATCCCGGTAGTTCGCTAGATGAGCAGTCAACTGCTTGTACATGTGAATGAGTGGATATTGTACTCAGGGGAAATTATCTTTGAAGCTGAAACCTTACGGAGTACCCACTGTGCGTCGATGCCAGCCCAATGCACTGTCTTTGTCAGCACCCGCTCTTTATTAATTGTCACGTGACCCGGGCCAACCAATGCATGTCTCCGTCGGAAATAAGGCATCCGCGGGACAACCATCATATTTATCCAAATTCAGATCAATCTTTCTGCAATTTCCTGTCGATAGTGAGATAATTGTCCGGCTTAAATTCATCATGAGCTCTTAAAAATATGGTTGTTGCTTTCAGTTTGAATGTGGAATCAATGTATTATTGGAGATGGAGACGACAATGGAAAAAAAGAAAACCTGAAAGTGAGGGTGCCATATGTACGCTCGCGCGACCAGATTCATATCTCTTGCACTATCTGCAATTTATTCGTTTCGTCGGGGGAAAATGTGTAATAATAGACTTTTAAACAATTAAGTTTAATGTTTATACTGGCAGTGTCGTTGCCATGGAATTTTTCCGCGATTTTATGACGTGAAAATGAAATATTGGATTGGATGGTAGAAGGAACACATTTTGGATATTAAAATATTTACGCAGTTTACGCAGATCTTTCGAATTAAATCCGAAAGTCAACAGAATCCAACAGAAGCTAGGCATTATGAAATTGACACGGAGAAATGTATGCATTAACATTCGTAACGTGAGCCCTAATTTTTGATAAAATATTGCAAAATAATTTGGCGTGTATGTTTTGTAACGTGGCAGCCACTCTAATTACACTCAAACGCTGTCTCCGTATAGTTAGGTATAAAGGATAAATAAACATTACGTGCACGCGAACGTGAGCAAAATGTAACAGAAATTTTTTTACCCCGCTAAAATTTTGGTGAAGAGATTTTATTGTAGCTTTTTCCCTCATTCAGTGTTAATTTTGAATTAAACGGACATAATATGTGGTTGCTGATAGATTTTTATCAAATGTTTTACATTTGTTATAACGTGATTATAATAGAATTTCGTCAGAACCAAGTTATTTAGTCAGAAAAATAGTTGGTAATCGCGGTTAACGGGCAAGTTCAAGATGGTCAAACCAAACCAGAAAATAACATAAAAATACTATAGCAACCTTGACCATATTATTCTTTTATACGAAAAGAGCTATTAAGTAGCTAGCTATTAGATCGCGTAACAGATGGTTAAAATTGCAATAAATTACACCAAATGCGGAATATAATATTGAGACAATGTCCTTGTAAGTATGAAGGTGAAGTATTTTTGAAGCATGTCGATTCTGATGTTGTGTAGTAAACTACGGCTTGAGAAACTCAACTGCTGTCTCGAATCACCAACATGCCACTAATGTTCGCTTATTTTTAGGAACAATGAATAAATACGTATCCATTTGAGGTTACAATGAAACTGCCCGGATACGGGCTTTGTCGGAAATAAATGTCTCTAATTGGTTTTCAGATTGTTTTCTCGTTGTAAAATGCGTTTGGACACTTCTATGCATGGTATTCAATACATTATTTTCGTGCAAATGCTAGTGTGCGTGTGAGCGAGTTAACGCAATGCATGGTACTACTCTAAAAACTGTTTTCTCGGCAAATTTCAAATTGTGTTGGTAATTCCCGTATCACGCAAAGCAGGTAAGTGAAAGTAAACATTGATTATGCACGGTGAAATTTACGTGCGTTGTGTTATTCTTGTGATACGCGAACACAATATACCCCCATGATGCCGTGCTGTGATACACGCACCAAACATAATGGAATGGTGATTGGTTCAGACTCCCGAATTTATTGAAATACCATTTTAATTCTTTCCCTTCGTATAATATATCTTCTAATCATTCCACCATTAATTGCGTGTATGTGTTGCTCCGTCAACTCTCTGTAGTATTTTTTGTGATGTGCCATTTTGGATGAAAATGAGTGATCACAATAAATGAGATTATTGAGGAGAAAAAGCTTGAATAGAATGAAGAAGAAAAAAACTAAACATAAAACACTGAAACAATATTGTATTGGAGAGCATATTTGTATATTAAATAGATTCCCAACCGCGCAAAACAGCGCTATCAGTATATGTGACTATTATTCCATGAATAATTCATTTCACCATCGGATCGTGCGTAAATAATCAAAACAGACTACAGACTACAGATTGACAAAACACTCAAACTGACCCAGTGAATATCGAAATACTCAACCCATTAAAAATAAACAACATACATGTATTACAATCCACGTTTGTATATTTTTTTTGATCATTATTTGTATTCCACTGTCCGTGACGTGACCTTTAAACTTTAAAGGGCGGTAGTCGTCGCGCTGCGCATGTGCGACATTTGTGTTGATAAACATTGATTTTCCAACAATCCAATGCGCTCTTCTAATGTATATCACAAGTATGGGGTTCGACCTGGGCGCGTCTTGCACTAATTACAGCAGGTGATTTCTTCGATACCTTCCAATCACCTAAAAATTCCTAATTTAAAGCTTTAACGTCTCAGTTACAAAGTCGCCATTTTTGTTTATATGAGACCATGTATCTCGCGCATGCGTGGCGCGACGACTACCGCCCTTTAAACTTTACTTCAGGGCATCTCGCTCTGATTCTACATTTTGATAACATGTCAACTCCTCTTCATATATATTCTCAGTTAATGCTTCCTTTTAAATAAATTACATGTGCTCTGGTTGTTAACTTTTGAAGGTCCTACTTCCCGCCAAATATTGCAATTGTTTCTATATTTTTGTTGTTCTTAGTTGTGGACTTAATATCTACTAACAGATCTTGATTCACTTTTTGGTAAAATATGCAAATTTTCATTAGGCTATACTTGGTGTTAAATGCAACACAAAATACCTTTCAAGTTGGTGTCAATGGCGGTTAAAACGCGAAAACTACCATTTGTTGTTCTCCTACTCTGATTTATAAGCTTAGCAAACAATACTATAAATACAGAAAGGGAAAATTAAATACGGTTGAAATAATTGCAATGAAGCAGGACACTTGACCGGCTATGCATGGCTAATGATTTTGGAATTTCCTGTAATGTCTAGGGGTGAACTAGAATACTTAGTATACTTATGTCTTTTTCATCGCATACTCTGTCATATACAACATTTACCTCTATCCCTAATAACATACAAATGGTGTGCTTCCTCAATATAATTATATACAACGCTGTAAGCAAAAGTTGATAAAAATAGTCATAACAAGTTTATCAGCATTCATCCAAACCTAGAAAAATGCAAATATTATAAGCACCTATGTGACGATAACAGTTGTGATACGCTCAACCTTGGCACTGAATGTCAATATAGCCGCATGATCCCAGTACGGACATGTACTTGCTGTGGATGATATTGTCACTCCAGTTCCACTGCCACTGATACCCCTTCCTAACGGGGGCAGTAAATGGACATATACGAATAAATAACCAAAAACAAACATGAACTAAGCATTCACGTTTCTTTAAACTTCAAAACTACTAGTATAGTCGGTTGACCAAAATATCACAAGTTATCACCTCATGAGCTCCAATTATATTTAACTACGCAGCCGAGATGTTGTGTCAACCTTTAAATGTAATAATCAACCCTATTCGTATAGGTATTGTTTGTATATTACAATAGGGTTGGTATTAAAAATAAGGTTTATCGTCATTGCGAGTAGGGTTTATTATTACATTTATGGGTGATACAGAAGTTATTGCACTTTATAACATATTACAATGTATTTATGATATGACAGAAATCACGTCACATCTTTTTCTTACTTTCAAATTCGTACATTACATGCAATGTTATTGATGGCTCAGAAAAAAATACAGTCATATTTAATATCGCAGAAAACATCTCACCACATTTTACGGAGTTAGAAAATGTGTTTTTTTATATTAAATATACTGAAACTTATTCCATAAAAAGCCAAAACAAAACAACATTTATTTTACATTTTCTTGCATCTACATTACAGTGTTGCCAGCACATTAATTATTAGACGATCTGCTTGGCGACACTCAAATGCGCACATATATTGGTACAAATGGGCTTCAATTTTCATGTGGTGAATTATTAATGGTATATTAGACAGAAAGCGACAGTCTTCTCCAGTTGCTGTCTAACACATACTTATTTAGTAGTAATTGTATTGTGGATATGACCCATTATGCATAACAAAATAATTATACAAACCAGCAATTCTAAAATTAGAATAATACTAGAAATTGAGACGCTTATTATTTCAGTGTATTCGCAACAGAGTAAACAACAATTGGTGGGCTATGTAACAAGGTTTTGTTGATTGAGGTTGCTTTTCGACATTCAATAAAAAAATAAGCACTTGTTTCCAGTTCCCTTATTAACATTAAAGCAATTTAGAGCTTTCAAAAATTAAACGAATGTTAGTCAAATAAAAAACAAAACAATTTTGAAGACAAGCTCACCAACATGTCTAAACCAAAACCCGTTAAATCATTTTGAGTAATACAGCTCACTCATGTCACAGATTTTCTAATCGCACGTCTTTTACTCTACGTGGCGGTTCATTATCTAAGTCCGTGTGTCTAATCTCTCAGGGCGCCCATCTATGGCCTCATGGAATTCAGTCAAATTAGGTGTATTCCGTGTGTACTGATCTTTGACGTACGTGATTCGAACGTTGATGCCACGGAACCCGAGATGCAAGGCGACTGGTATAGTCTAAGACACTAAAACATTCGAAGGTAGAAGTTAAATGTCGTGAATTTCAATTCTGATCTGCAATTCAACGTATCTGGAAAACAACAAATAAATATACATAAAAACAAATAAATATATATAAAAACAAATAAATATATATAACAACTATTCAACGATATCCTACGTTTCATATGTAGATATAATCTGGATATTTTGATAGGGCGATATAGAATGATATACTGTATTATATAAAGTTAAAACGTTATTTTGGCAGCAAACATAGTAATATTAAAAATCGAAAATGCGCATGCGTGCCGCACACGCACTTTTTCCTAGTTTAAGAAGTTGTTTATCAAGATACAATATGAAACATGCTTAGAAATACTCAAAGTTATCAACATTGTCGCCTTCATACGCCGAGTAATTTGATATATATTACTGAATCCTGAACATTGCCGCATACTTGTAGAAAATGGTGTCACCATACTGAAGGAACTGAAAACACACTTATAATAACCACTAAAAAAAGTAAATGACACCTGCATTCATCACCACAACAAGAATTACAGACTTCTTACAAATGACCCACAGTAACTACTATACACAACACAACACAACATGTAATTAAAGTAATAACCACACATGTTATTCTAGTAATACCCACACAACATGTAATCCTAGTAATAACCACACAACATGTAATCCTAGTAATAACCAAACACGTTATCCTAGTAATATCCACACAGCATGTATCCATAGTAATAACCACACACGTGATCCTAGTAATAACTACACAAAATGTATCCATAGTAATAACCACACACGTGATCCTAGTAATAACCACACAAAATGTATCCATAGTAATAACCACACACGTGATCCTAGTAATAACCACACAAAATGTATCCATAGTAATAACCACACACGTTATCCTAGTAATACCCACACATGTAATACAAGTAACACCTCCACAACATGTAATCCTAGTAATACTCATACAACATGTAATCCTAGTAATACTCATACAACATGTAATCCTAGTAATACTCATACAACATGTAATCCTTTCATTTTGTGCCATTTTGTTTTGTAATATTCATATTGATTTGCATTATAGTGTAGTATGCGTAACAATGGTAATCTACCTGTATCCATTCGTACTGCAATGTTGCTTGTTCTTTTATTCACATTTAGAATGTGCCTACAGAATCTGAGGTGGACTTTTTCAGTTTCTGTCTTGTCCCAGTTTTTGTTCGAATATACTTATAATATGTTAATATTGGTATTTGTGTAGTCTCAAACAATTTTGTTTTAATGGTAATATTGTTTCTATTGTTATTATAGATAGGTGTTTGTGCCCTTTCTACTCATCTTGATTTTCCCCCCAGTTTGTTGCTAGTGTCAACATTGTTAACACGTAATCCTAGTAATACTCATACCATATGTAATCTAGTGATAACCGTACACATGTAATCAGTAATAACCTCATGACATGTAATCCTAGTAATACTCATACCATATGTAATCTAGTGATAACCACACATGTAATCAGTAATAACCTCATAACATGTAATCCTAGTAATACTCATACCATATGTAATCTAGTGATAACCACACATGTAATCAGTAATAACCTCATAACATGTAATCCTAGTAATACTCATATCATATGTAATCTAGTGATAACCACACATGTAATCAGTAATAAGCTCATAACATTTAATCCTAGTAATACTCATACCATATGTAATATAGTGATAACCACACATGTAATCAGTAATAACTTCATAACATGTAATCCTAGTAATACTCATACCATATGTAATCTAGTGATAACCACACATGTAATCAGTAATAACCTCATAACATTTAATCCTAGTAATACTCATACCATATGTAATCTAGTGATAACCACACATGTAATCAGTAATAACTTCATAACATGTAATCCTAGTAATACTCATACCATATGTAATCTAGTGATAACCACACATGTAATCAGTAATAACTTCATAACATGTAATCCTAGTAATACTCATACCATATGTAATCTAGTGATAACCACACATGTAATCAGTAATAACCTCATAACATTTAATCCTAGTAATACTCATACCATATGTAATCTAGTGATAACCACACATGTAATCAGTAATAACTTCATAACATGTAATCCTAGTAATACTCATACCATATGTAATCTAGTGATAACCACACATGTAATCAGTAATAACCTCATAACATTTAATCCTAGTGATACTCATACCATATGTAATCTAGTGATAACCACACATGTAATCAGTAATAACTTCATAACATGTAATCCTAGTAATACTCATACCATATGTAATCTAGTGATAACCACACATGTAATCAGTAATAACCTCATAACATTTAATCCTAGTGATACTCATACCATATGTAATCTAGTGATAACCACACATGTAATCAGTAATAACCTCATAACATTTAATCCTAGTGATACTCATACCATATGTAATCTAGTGATAACCACACATGTAATCAGTAATAACTTCATAACATTTAATCCTAGTAATACTCATACCATATGTAATCTAGTGATAACCACACATGTAATCAGTAATAACCTCATAACATGTAATCCTAGTAATACTCATACCATATGTAATCTAGTGATAACCACACATGTAATCAGTAATAACCTCATAACATTTAATCCTAGTAATACTCATACCATATGTAATCTAGTGATAACCACACATGTAATCAGTAATAACCTCATAACATTTAATCCTAGTAATACTCATACCATATGTAATCTAGTGATAACCACACATGTAATCAGTAATAACCTCATAACATTTAATCCTAGTAATACTCATACCATATGTAATCTAGTGATAACCACACATGTAATCAGTAATAACCTCATAACATTTAATCCTAGTAATACTCATACCATATGTAATCTAGTGATAACCACACATGTAATCAGTAATAACCTCATAACATTTAATCCTAGTAATACTCATACCATATGTAATCTAGTGATAACCACACATGTAATCAGTAATAACCTCATAACATTTAATCCTAGTAATGCTCATACCATATGTAATCTAGTGATAACCACACATGTAATCAGTAATAACCTCATAACATTTAATCCTAGTAATACTCATACCATATGTAATCTAGTGATAACCACACATGTAATCAGTAATAACCTCATAACATTTAATCCTAGTAATACTCATACCATATGTAATCTAGTGATAACCACACATGTAATCAGTAATAACCTCATAACATTTAATCCTAGTAATACTCATACCATATGTAATCTAGTGATAACCACACATGTAATCAGTAATAACCTCATAACATTTAATCCTAGTAATACTCATACCATATGTAATCTAGTGATAACCACACATGTAATCAGTAATAACCTCATAACATGTAATCCTAGTAATACTCATACCATATGTAATCTAGTGATAACCACACATGTAATCAGTAATAACCTCATAACATTTAATCCTAGTAATACTCATACCATATGTAATCTAGTGATAACCACACATGTAATCAGTAATAACCTCATAACATTTAATCCTAGTAATGCTCATACCATATGTAATCTAGTGATAACCACACATGTAATCAGTAATAACCTCATAACATTTAATCCTAGTAATACTCATACCATATGTAATCTAGTGATAACCACACATGTAATCAGTAATAACCTCATAACATGTAATCCTAGTATCACTCATACCATATGTAATCTAGTGATAACCACACATGTAATCAGTAATAACCTCATAACATTTAATCCTAGTAATACTCATACCATATGTAATCTAGTGATAACCACACATGTAATCTGTAATAACCTCATAACATTTAATCCTAGTAATACTCATACCATATGTAATCTAGTGATAACCACACATGTAATCAGTAATAACCTCATAACATTTAATCCTAGTAATACTCATACCATATGTAATCTAGTGATAACCACACATGTAATCAGTAATAACCTCATAACTTTTAATCCTAGTAATACTCATACCATATGTAATCTAGTGATAACCACACATGTAATCAGTAATAACCTCATAACATTTAATCCCAGTAATACTCATACCATATGTAATCTAGTGATAATCACACATGTAATCAGTAATAACTTCATAACATGTAATCCTAGTAATACTCATACCATATGTAATCTAGTGATAACCACACATGTAATCAGTAATAACCTCATAACATGTAATCCTAGTAATACTCATATCATATGTAATCTAGTGATAACCACACATGTAATCAGTAATAACCTCATAACATTTAATCCTAGTAATACTCGTACCATATGTAATCTAGTGATAACCACACATGTAATCAGTAATAACCTCATAACATGTAATCCTAGTAATACTCATATCATATGTAATCTAGTGATAACCACACATGTAATCAGTAATAACCTCATAACATGTAATCCTAGTAATACTTATATCATATATAATCTAGTGATAACCACACATGTAATCAGTAATAATCTCATAACATTTAATCCTAGTATCACTCACACTACATTCTAGTAGTAAGTACACAACATGTACATTGTGATTACTACAGCAGAAGCAGAAGTCTAATAATTCCGCGTATTTAGTGGAAATTTTCAAATTTCGGACTTACATTTGTGTTTAGTGACTGCATTGGGCATGATGTAATTTCTAAGTTTCGTCTAGATTGGCGTTTGCGATAACTACACATTACTGTGCATTTATTCCTACGTAGCATGGTACTTGTATTTGTCCCAACATTCCACTCCGCTGATAAATGGAAATTATGCGCTTTACTTGAAAGTGGCAACTCATTCAGTAGTATTCTTAGTCACAGTCTCTGCGTAATTATAGTATCACCAATCCTGCTTTCTTTGTGGAAAATAAATGCGAACGTCCAAATATCGTACGCACACACAGTGAAAATATGTTTTGTAGTTTCTCCCAATCCCTGTTTAATCGTAGAGCAGCCCTAATAACCCTCTATCTGCGTCAGCTGGCCCTGTACATGTTTTTCTTTATACGCGAAGGTGTTTTTTTCGAGTACATATGGCTAGCAATCATATTTATTCGTTTTCGCAGCGTGGGTTAATTTTTGCTATTTCGCGCTTTTGAGAATGATTACTTTTGCGATGGGATCACGTGGCCGGTTTCAATATGGGGACAATAGATTTGATTCGGAAGGGCACCCCGTATGGTATTCTACACTATTGAGATTAGCGAGTGTGGCGATAGGGTGCAACAAAGGGCTCATTAACGGCCAAGCCCGTTGTTCCTTGTACAGCCCCTGCTCTCGCACGCTTTTCGGAATACCGTGTTGTTCTTTCTGCTCCCGTACACACAATACAAACGAGACTCTAGGGATAAACCTAAAACTTTCTATTTTGAGGGGAGACGGACTAAGAATTAAAGGAAGGCTTTTACATTTACATTACCACCGTCTCCAAAATGATAACGAGTTCGGTGAATCTAAATTTTATACAGCATGCGTATTGAATCTTGAGATAAAGGTAGGAGTTACCATTTGAATAATGGTTTGACTGAGGAAGCTGCTTCCCAGGCAATATTTATTTATAGTATATGCCATACGACAATTGGTTTATTTTATTATTTTATTTATCTTTACCCACATCTGCTTTCGCAAAATTCTTCGACCCATTCACTCCCAGTTTTCAAATGGGGAATTCCCTTCAGCGTACCTTTCAATGGGTGGGACAGCCGAATTTGTCTTACACTGTAGAAAGGAAAAAAATCACTAATTTTAGCGGATTTCATGTTGCAGGGATATTCACTAGGTTTTAAATTCACTGGTCTATAAAGGAAATTATACATTCTGTGGTTAACTTTGCATATTCACTGGGTTTTAATTTAGCGCATTTTGCTGTTAGCGCAATAGGCGAAAATAATACCCGGATAATAACTAAGCCCTATACAGTATGTGTAATATTGTGATTTAATGAAAATGGCGAAAATTATTTTGTAGATACTATAGAGTTATTTTTGTACTTTCATCCTCTATATACAAAGCCACTAGTAATTTCATGACCTTAAATGATGCATAGGGGTGATCATTGTTGTGCGACTTTTTTTTTGTTGGGGGGGGGGGGGTACTCGAATATAGACGAATCGAGTCACTCCATTAACGCCTTGCTTTGTAATGCCATTTTGCCAAGAATCGACTCGAATGCTAATCAAACACAGAACGTATTAAAGTTATCAATGATAGATACAAAAAAGGATATCAATATAATCCACTCCGTCGCCATGGCAACGTAAAATCGCCTGTTATTGCCTGACGATATTTCAGCAATTAGGACATCACGATACACTATGCAACATGCAATCACGATCGACTCCCCATGTGTTGTCAATGTTCGACATTCGGCCTCGGCGATATTGCTAATTTGCATATATCTCACAACATTTGATGGCTTCGTGTTAACTAATTGTTAAAAGGTGGATGTTTAATACAACCTTGATATTTCTTTCCAATGTATGTATACAATTTCGTTAAGTTTCTAAACATTCAAAAGCAGAATGTTGTTCAAGATAGATAAGAAGAACATTAAAATGCGAATTACATTCGTGACTTTTACCCCTACTTCAATATTCCTATTTATTTATACCACCGCGTGTTGATTGTAACCTAGGTGACGAATAAATTGTTATGAGCCAGAAAAAAACAAAAACAATACATATTTATTCTAAGCAACCGATCTATACACGTACGCAAACAGCTGAAAATTCATAGTTTCCACTGTCTTCATTGTTGGCTGTATGATGTGACTGACCTACCCGCATATTCCATTCTTAATTATTCCCACAGTCTTGCCCGCACTCCCTTATCGGCGAAGTGCTGGTCCGTGTGTCGCTCACACGCTGAAAACTGTATATTCCAAAATAAAAGGAGAAATTCAATAAAGTGGTGTGTTTTATTCCGTTCGAGAGAGCTGGGAAACAACCGGCGATTTGACCTCGACAGCTTGCAGCTCGTATACGCACATTTCGTTCCATTCATCCTTGCCGCGTGTGTGAGAGTTTGCATGGTACAAAGCTTTCTATTGCCCTGCCGCGGGCGATGCATGCCCGAATCGAGTTTTAAATGTAATAACAGCCATCAAACCAAGTAATCGGCCCCGAAGCTTTAAATTTAAAGCATTCAATCGCGTGCACAGATGAGAACAGATGCCGGTCGATTTTGTATCTGCAGTCGGTCGCCATTGGGGGATTACATGTCAGACGACTCAGATACAATCGACGAATCTGTTTATACGTGTATCAGTGTATACGTGTAAACGAATACCCAGATGACACAATGCATTGAAAGTAGTTCATCGATTTCGTTACCCCCTTCCCGGGATTCGAAATTATATATTTACTAACAATTCACTATTTTAAAGTAAAAGATGAAATTATGACATTTCATTTAGTGTGTTAGTCGCGAAGTCGCGCTGGAATGTCACATTTTCCTTTTCCCCGAGAACGACAGTGATGTTGTACCCGAAGTAAAATACGAAGAAACCTGTTTTGTTTTGTATTATAATCGGTATTGCCATTGCGTAAATGAGACTGGCTCTCAGTGTAAATCAGATCCTTTCGTATTTCCATAGCAATCACACCCCCCCCCCAAAAAAAAAACGCCGCGCGTGAATGTACTTTGATAAAACCATAACAAAACGTTCAGAAAATCCATGTCACATTTATATCAGCTTAGCAGATGTCACGATATACACACGGGGTAAACACTAGCTTTAATCTGTGTTTTGTTTCACTGTGTTTATTGAAATAGTTCCCACTTCTTTTTTTATTTGTGCACAGAAATGAAAGCGTCGACCAACGAAACCAATTTTCATCTTATAAAACTAACAGAAATGCAATGCAGAAATCTGTAACAATTCTAAGAAAACAAATGACGTCCAATTTCACTGGTGTTAAAACGCCTTCCCCCAGTGGAATGGTGATATGAACACTCCATAATGTATTTCTTTATTGAACACGGCCTTGGCGATGTAACCTCTTAATTTTTCACGTCACTGCCCTGAATGGTCTAATTATATAAGACGTTGTTGCTTAATTGTTTATTATTAACTGTAAATTATTATGTATTTACCGTTTTGTGACTCATCAATTGTCTGCTTGTTGTTTTGTGGAGCTCTGCGGTAGTCTACAGAAGCTCATTTAGCTTAATTCGTGTGACAAGTTCCTTTCACACATTCTAATCCAATTTGGTTCCTTTCAAAACCTGCTTCTATATGTTTGGTCGGAACCATCTGTCACGCGCACCTGAAAATCCCGCCAAAATCACTGGCAGGCAGACGATAAATACATGTATATCAGACAGAAATGTTGTGAAATAATATATTGCCCCCTCCCACCAAAAAACAAACAATTACTCACAAATATTAAGTGTAATCGTTGTCGTAAGTGTTTTTTTTCTAAAATGGTTAATTAGCAACCAAATGAGAACGTTTTTTCAGCGATAAACGGGAAGTAATAACAGACGCGCCAAAATAGAGCAGTGCGGGGATAATTAAAGCAAACTACAAATTACTGAAATTTTACGCGGGAAAGAGATAAAGCAGCGCGGCATTCATCATTAAAAGAAGATTGAACAAGAGCACAGATTAATCAAACGTGTCTCGTTTGACGAAAGAGGTGATTTCTTGTCCAGTACAGTTTATCTTGAATGATTGCCGGGTATGAAGAAAATTGAAGGTACGCACAAAGACGGCTTTAATAGCGGAAGCCCAAACAGGCGCCAAATAGTAGTTGAGTGTCGGGTATTTTACCATTAGACGCCATATATTGTATGTGTTTGCATTTCATTGTGTAAGTATAGTGATTCCCGCCTTCTGTATTTGTCTGTATGGACGGAATAAGACACTGCATATGCTGACACAGACACAGGTAGAATGCATGTGCAGATAATAACACATTATACAAAAAAAAAACGATTATAAAAGAATGATGGATATAACATCATGTTGTTTTTTTCGTAAATATGGTTCGCTGTAAAACTTTTTCCGATGATTCCGTATTGTTTTCACCTCCAGATTGTCTACAGTGATACAAAGTTGTTACAAATATAACAACGGCTATCTTCTAACGACCATGTAATGAGCCAATCCAATCAATAACAGCAGAAATTCTGAAATTTGGTTAAATTTAAATGCGTTCAGGTTTTTCAATAGAATTTAAAAATGATACTCCAGGACTGGATATAAAAACAAACTTTCTCATCTATAATGTTTCTAGCATAATAGCTTATATGAGGTTTCCCAGATAAATAGTTGTTGTTACTTTCCTCCAGTGAGTGCACGTAACGACAATAATTATGTCTGGTTATACCATATTGTACACATACAATCTTTTCTCATAACTTCTCTTTACAAACCCTCTATTATTGTACTCCAAATGTCGCTGTAGCATATGGTTAGGGCGGGTACCAATACATGTTACAATATAGTCTATTTTCCAAACTGAATTTAAATATTTAAAAAATTCCACTATAAACAGATATAAAAATAGATGCGTGCATAAAAAATGATGAGCTCCAAAATGAACAACAGTCGATTTATGGAGAAGTCCTTTATTGCATGGAATTGTGTTCAGTTTGTCAAACGGGTTTCCAGTTTCCATAGATAGTTTAGACAGGTTTGCAGTAACGGTGTTCGGATCAGGCAGGTTTTCAGTTTACATGGGATTCGATAGATCTTCAGTTTAGTCATGATTCGGTTTAGATGTGTTTTGAGATTATGTTGGGTTCAGTTTGGACAATGATATTACACATTCACTTTATACAGTTTAGACAGGTTACTGGTTTATATTAGATCCAGATTAGACAAGTTTTTTTTTTTTTTTTTTTTTTTTGTGCCAGGCGACAGTTCCGGACATTGAATATCACTGTTGTCTCTCCTGACTATTTTTTGTATGTGCAAATTGCAAGTGCTAGTGCTGACACATAGTGCATTTTGCCACAGAACTCATATTCATGTTTGGGACTACATGACAGGACTGTGCGGCCATCTTCCTATCAAAAGGGCAGTTGAATGCGCTATCTTGGCGTCAACAAGGCTCGGTCGAACACAAGCACCTGCGGACCTTAACCAAGGTTCCCCCAAAGCTGCATTCGTTAGTGAAAGAATCTCGGCCAGTGGAATTGGCCTTTCCATCGAGTCTGGGGCACACTCACCCAGGGTAGGGGGTCAACCCTTTTGGTGGATTTAAACTTGGGTCTGATGCGAGAACCACTATGCTACCAGTGACCGGTCAGATTAGACAAGTTACTGGTATACACAGAATTCATTTTAGACTGATTACTGATTTACTCAGAGTTAAAATAAGACAGGGGACTGGTTTATACATGATTCAGGTTTGTAGTTTCCATAGGGTTCAGATTAGACAGGTGTGTAGTTTTCACAGGGTTCAGATTAGACAGGTTTGTAGTTTTCACAGGGTTCAGATTAGACAGGTTTGTAGTTTTCACAGGGTTCAGATTAGACAGGTGTGTAGTTTTCACAGGGTTCAGATTAGACAGGTTTGTAGGTTTCACAGGGTTCAGATTAGACAGGTTTGTAGTTTTCACAGGGTTCAGATTAGACAGGTTTGTAGTTTTCACAGGGTTCAGGTTAGACAGGTTTGTAGTTTTCACAGGGTTCAGATTAGACAGGTTTGTAGTTTTCACAGGGTTCAGATTAGACAGGTTTGTAGTTTTCACAGGGTTCAGGTTAGACAGGTTTGTAGTTTTCACAGGGTTCAGATTAGACAGGTTTGTAGTTTTCACAGGGTTCAGATTAGACAGGTTTGTAGTTTTCACAGGGTTCAGATTAGACAGGTTTGTAGGTTTCACAGGGTTCAGATTAGACAGGTTTGTAGTTTTCACAGGGTTCAGATTAGACAGGTTTGTAGTTTTCACAGGGTTCAGATTAGACAGGTTTGTAGTTTTCACAGGGTTTAGATCAGACAGGTTTGTAGTTTTCACAGGGTTCAGATTAGACAGGTTTGTAGTTTTCACAGGGTTCAGATTAGACAGGTTTGTAGGTTTCACAGGGTTCAGATTAGACAGGTTTGTAGTTTTCACAGGGTTCAGATTAGACAGGTTTGTAGTTTTCACAAGGTTTAGATTAGACAGGTTACTGATTTAACACATTGGTCAGTATAGACAGGTTATTTGTTCACACATGGGTCAGTTTAGACAGGTTACTGATTTATGCAGGGCTTTGGTTAGACAGGTACCTGTATCACAATACACCATTACTATTGTTATACCAATTAACGGTGCCAACTGTCATGATCGAAGTTTTTAAAAGCTTCACTCATTCAGTGAGACCCTCGGTACACAAAGAGACGTGAATAGGCGTCGATCTGTAAATAAAGAGCGAAGTCTTCTTACTTTCTACAGCCCATGCATTTCAATGAGTCCATGGCATCAAAATAACAGTATTCATGATACTAGTAATCTTCACATGGATATGACAACTCTTGGAAATCTGCAAACAAAATTATGACTTTCGTGTATTTATTTTTACTTATTTCACATCAAATCATCTACAATTCAACCGCTTTCGCATTATATTTACTTACTGGTCATTGTGGAAACCAGCCTAAAATAACACTTTAATTAACTCACGGATGCGACCATTGTGTTAACCCTTTAAACGCCATATTTCCCGCGAAAATGTTTTGCTTTAATTCTTTTGTTGATTATGGTCTTGTTGAACAGAAATGGAATTACATTATGCGGGTCGTATTATGCAAAGTTAACACATGTGGATTTTGGCTTTCGATGAGTGTAATGTAGTTTGGCGGACATGTTTCTGATCACGATGATTCTACACAGAGGGGCGTAAAGGGAAACTAAAAGAAGGACTTACTCGAAACGTTTAAGTAGGTCTTCATCTATTCCAGAGTGGGTGTTAAGCATTGATCGATGTCTTCTGAATAATGTTTCGTCGAGTAGCACACTATCAAAGGCGGATTATGTTGGATCTGTGTGTAAGACTCATAACCATTCTTTTGTTAGAATAAAAAAACCACGGTTATCAAGGCAGACACTTAAAGTCACCACATACCAACATGTAACACAATATATACTACAAGGTCTGTCTTTCTGTGACGAGAGTAAAGTGAGTGAACAGGCCACTTGCCTGTCGTACCTCAAAGTTTTTTAACAATTCTCTGTCTTTCTTTAAAAACACGTAATCGGACTCTAATAATACTGCGATGCATACGCTGGGAAAGCCACACCGTGTTGTTTTAGTGAACAAACAAACTGAGATGGGAAGTCTATATTGATTACACAGAGCCACAGCCTCAGAATGGGATAGTCACGTGCTTCTTTATCTTACGGGATCGCCCATAATCCAATGACACGTATAGCCAAGGAACGACACAGAGGCTAACATCTGTTGACGGAAAGTGGCCGTTACAAATCACCCAATGAAATCCCTGTTCCATACATTCTCAACTTGACGGGGGGGGGGGCTTTTATTTTCATTTGTATGTCAACCCACACCTACGTTATGGGCATACCCCGGAACTATACTGAAATGAAATATCTAATAGGTTTGCCAGCAGATATGATATTGAGAGTCGTCTAGAACACGGCCATGTTTCATTGATACGTGTGTCGCAAAGCCGTTGTCTGCCACCGATTCATTCTGCCAACTGTAAATACGTTTTAATAAGTTTTAGGTGCATATCATAAATTGGAATGTCCTGCTGGTTTTGTTGATACCTGATTTATGGGGAGAAGTTTCGTTGGGGTAGTAAATAGCGTCTATTGGACCATGTGCCCCGTACACTCGAGCATTCAGGTTAACACGTGATAAAGTCTACACCTGGCCTTCGTTCAGTCCGAGTTTGCGTTATCTCTTTACTTGCTCTCGTCGCCATGACAACTTAAAGACTGCGATGAATTGACACTACGACAGTGTTATCGTTAAGTTGATATCAATGGTCATCGCAGTTTGACGGTGAATTGCATTTTTTGTTTCACCGTTGGCAGTGTAAATAATTGAAATCCAATATTCGCTAACAAAACAACAATGTCAGTTTGAAGAAATTTTTATACACAACTTTATCAGGTTTTCAAAAGTGAATCAGTGGATTGAGATTCGACTTAAATCCCATTGAGGTCTAACTTGACATAGTCAATCATATAAACACACATTGAAGAATAGATTTGCTGCCGGTGGCGACAACGTGTCGTTATAAAGTGGCCAGTCGCGTGTTTTCATCACTGTAACGTACTCTCATCGTAACAAAACCTTCCTTTTTTTTTTATAAATATTTATCAATTTCACAAAAGAGAAAGACGAGTTTTCTATTGGCCGATTCAATAACGTTGGAACGTTTTGAAAGGACGTTATTGCGCACTGTGTCCGTTGATTGGCTGGTCGGATTCAACTGCCACTTACATTTATATATATTTATAAAGATGAAAGGAATGCTATTGCGCGGCGTTGAGATTGTCTCGTAATTGGTAAGGTTCCATCACATTTTTAAAATAAATACATGATGACTGATGAAAGAAAATTCACACTCACATCAACAGCAGTGACAAAGAACTTATCGGACTTATTCACGCTGTTTTTGAAAAAAAAAATGTTTATTTCTACTGAAATTCATCGTTACTGTTTAATTACATCGTTCATTTCTCTGACATTTTCTGCTGACATAAGTGCAACGAATTCACATTGTTATAGTTAATATGATGTGTGTAACATGTTCATATTAGTGTAGCAGTATGTGCAACACATTCACATTGTTATAATAGCCATACACAATATGAATATGTGCAACATGTGCACATTGCTATAATAGTAAAACATAATATGGATTTGTTCAACATGTGCACATTGGCATAGAAGTATGTGCAACTTGTTCACATTGTTATAATAGTCAAACATAATATGGATATGTGCAACATGTGCACATTGGCTTAGAAGTATGTGCCACATGTTCACATTGTTATAATAGCAAAACATAATATGGATATGTGCAACGTGTGCACATTGGCATATAAGTATGTGCAACATGTTCACATTGACATAGAAGTATGTGCAACATGTTCACATTATTATAATAGCAAAAGATAATATGGATATGTGCAACATGTGCACATTCGCATAGAAGTATGTGCCACATGTTCACATTGTTATAATAGCTAAACATAATATGGATATGTGCAACGTGTGCACATTGGCATATAAGTATGCGCAACATGTGCACAGTGACATAGAAGTATGTACAACATGTTCACATTATTATAATAGCAAAAGATAATATGGATATGTGCAACATGTGCACATTGGCATAGAAGTATGTGCAACATATGCACATTGTTCTAATAGCAAAACATAATATGGATATGTGCAACGTGTGCACATTGGCATATAAGTATGTGCAACATGTTCACATTGTCATAATAGCCAAACTTAGTATGAATATGTGCAACATGTGCACATTGACATAGAAGTATGTGCAACATGTTCACATTATTATAATAGCAAAAGATAATATGGATATGTGCAACATGTGCACATTCGCATAGAAGTGTGTGCAACATGCTCACATTGTTATAATACTCAAATATATTATGAATATGGGCAATATGTGCACATTGGCATAGAAGTATGTGCAACATATGCACATTGGCTTAGAAGTATGTGCCACACGTTCACATTGTTATAATAGCAAAACATAATATGGATATGTGCAACGTGTGCATATTGGCATATAAGTATGTGCAACATGTGCACATTGGCATAGAAGTATGTGCAACTTGTTCACATTGTTATAATAGTCAAACATAATATGGATATGTGCAACATGTGCACATTGGCATAGAAGTATGTGCAACATATGCACATTGTTATAATAGCAAAACATGATATGGATATGTGCAACGTGTGCACATTGGCATATAAGTATGTGCAACATGTTCATATTGTCATAATAGCCAAACTTAGTATGATTATGTGCAACATCTGCACATTGACATAGAAGTATGTGCAACATGTTCACATTATTATAATAGCAAAAGATAATATGGATATGTGCAACATGTGCACATTCGCATAGAAGTGTGTGCAACATGTTCACATTGTTATAACAGTCAAACATAATATGAATATGTGCACATTGGCTTAGAGATATGTGCAACATGTTATAATGGCCAAACATAATATAATTATGTGCAATATGTGCACATTGGCATAGAAGTATTTGCAACATGTTCACATTGTTATAATAGTCAAACATAATATGGATATGTGCAACATGTGCATATTGGCTTAGAAGTATGTGCAACATGTACACATTGTTATAATAGTCAAACATAATATGGATATGTGCAACGTGTGCACATTGGAATATAAGTATGTGCAACATATTCACATTGTTATAATAGCAAAACATAATATGAATATGTTCAACATGCTCACATTGTTATAGTCAAACATAATATGGATATGTGCAACATATTCACATTGGCATAGAAGTATGTGCAACATGTTCACATTGTTATAATAGTCAAACATAATATGAATATGTTCAACATGCTCACATTGATATAGTGAAACATAATATGGATATGTTCAACATGCTCACATTGATATAGTGAAACACAATATGGATATGTGCAACATGTGTACATTGGCATATAAGTATGTGCAACATGTTCACATTGTTGTAGTCAAACATAATGTGGATATGTGCAACATATTGAAATTATTATAACCAACATCCTATAAATATTGGTCCCATGCTATAATTTATTGGGACCATCCGTGATTTTAAACAGTTATTTAGCGAACAGAGTAATCTCCACGGAATGCAGAATACACGTCACTGCATACAATAACATGACTATGTGGCTATAAAGTCGTGTTTGGTCACGTGATGAAACCTGCTCTTTATCACATGCTACTATGGCAGTATATAATCGATTGTTGCTATTTATTTAAAAAATGCAGCGTGTTAGGCATGTGAATGGAATAGCTACCCGTAGTCCATTAGGTGACATTGTCCAACGTTACGAAAACTGACGCTCACATTTGCCCTACTTGAATACCCCATTTATTTATTTTTTACAAACATTCTGTTGGCCCCATGATTTACCTTCGCATAGCAAGGTTACTAAGCAGTGGATAGGGTAAGTATGTCGTCCCGCCCAGTGAACGCTTCAAGTCCTTGTGGCCGAGTGGGTGTAATAAATAAATACTGTAACTCAACGCTGAAACATCAACACTTCGACGGCAATATTGCTAACGCTGCGATTTCTACAATACGACAGTGATATTGTTGATGCATGCATCAAACAAGAAAACAAGACCTTCAAATACGAAAACTAGTTGCCATTGTATTTTTAATTGTTCAATTGTATTACATTGTTTTGTCAAACTTTTTTGACTGCAATCGCGTCATTTCCGGCACGCTGACTTTGAGGCTTTGTTTAGTCGTCCAATCACAGTCCTTCACAGTCCCTCAACAGTGCTAACAATCAATATTCACCGAATTCTTACTGCATAATGTAAAATGGTTCATTATTCACTGGGTTTTAATTTAGCTTATTTCGCTGACTGGAAAATGCGCTAAATTCAAACCCAGTGAATATGTAAAATTTAGCATAGAACAAATTATATAAATGATAAAACCGTGAATATAAAACCCAATGAATATGCCTGAAATGGTAAATCAGTGAAATTTAAACCCAGTGAAAATTAGTCATTTTACAGTAGTCTAAATTATTATCAATGGTGCATATATTTAATTGCTGTCAATGGTACGTGTACTGATTAAAAATCCCTTGCTAGCATAGAGGCAGCCTCGAAAATAGTCACAATCAAGGGTACGCCCATTATCATAACGTTTTCATCATAATGTATTTGACGCGTGGCTTGAAAATAAAAATATAATATATTCACATTCGCAATATTCTTAAACGATTAATTTGGCATTCACCTCGTCTGTTGTTTATTTATTTGAGGTTTCGAGTTTGACCTATTGATGCACGTGAATGATATCATGTTTTGCCGGGATATCATTTTTAATGACCGGGCTAAAAATATATTCTCTTCCATCTTAAATGACATTTACTGATAACATTGTTCCCCGTAACGTGGTTTTATAAACCGTGGACTATATGGTAAAGAGACGATAAGAGACCCACGTCAATCACGCTGCATCCTCACTCATACGAATGATTCTCCGGGCGAGATTAAAAAAAAAAACTGGGGAATCAGGAAAGTTGGAGGTTTCGTGAAAAAAATGTAGTGATAAGAGAAATAAAATAAAAATGTGCACGATGTAAAATTTCAGGCATTGTGCCAGTGAATTGTAAAATAATACAATATACTAGTATATGCCAAACAATCCTCAAACCTCTTCCAATTTTAACGCGGACATGAATGGCGATACAATGTCACAAATGAAATATTGGACAAATCACCTACGGCAAAATGGCGTATCTATGCGCCTTGGGTGGGGTTGGGCTTAATGGCTTCCAAACAATATCAAAAAGAGGAGAAGGTTCAACATCGCACGCGCTCGAATATAGCTAATACGTGATTTGCATACTGGTATTGTTTTTTACTGTTCCAGAATGTAGGACATGGCGTTGATTTGAAATGCACACCACAAAGTGAAACACACACCGTCCTTGGAACCCTCTCCCAACCACATTGAACTGATGAGAGTGAGTCACCCCATTTCAATTACGGCGATGAAACACATAATACACGATCGCCGATTCTCTCCTCATAGACCTAGTCGAGACACACAATACCTCGCTTAATACTCGATGGCTGGAATAGACGAAAATAAACAAAACTCTTGATTAAAATCTGGATTCGCTGCTTGTGCGTGACATCATGATCGTCGCCAAATGATGTCACCTTCGACCTTTCAGGGATATCACTTTTCTCCACGCAGATGTTCCCAGTTATATTAGAATAGGTGTGATATGGATAATGTGATTTTATTCTCGACGTCTTCATGTTCAGTTGCATCTTTTGATAATTCAATGTCATTACCATTAATTTCAACGGTATATGACGTGCCAAAATAATTGTTTGCGAGCGATTAGGAGCAGATAGGGAACACGAAACAGTACTGACAATTTGTGTTAAACAATTCGTCACTTGAGCCTGTTTATACACAACTCTCGTGTCCTTCGAATATATAAATTTGACAATTTTGACTTCTTAGACTAAAAATTATAAAAAAAATAAGTATTCAAATGATCCCAATAGTTTGTTAACAGCTGATTATTGCTCTATTTCAAAACACCCCATGTTATCGCATCCGAAAAAAAGGAATAAAATAAAGAATTACTACTAGTACATGTTTTCATTTCTTGTGTGTATATAATTGATTGAATGTATTGGCCTTGGCGAAAATGACACCGTAGTGTAGACAGTAAAGGAAATTAGCGTTGAGAAGATCTTAACCATCCATTCGATATCGAACGTACTCCCCATGGAGGAAATGTATAGAATGAAGACCTATATAGACCTTGTTAAGTTGTGTCTCTCGTCTACATCGGTTGCCATCACGTACTGAACGAATGGCGAGAACGAATCTGACTCATCAATAAAATGTTGGGTACTATTAAATTTCAATTCGTGTTAGGGTTAATTGCGATTGCTGCCTACATGATATTTATTTTTTTGTGATATGCAATAATGATTTTAAAAACGCAAGCTTTGATAAAATACGATTAATTACGATTAATTATGTTAAGTATAGGTAGGTCAAGTATATTGACATTCTGTAAAACAACATTTTTTTTTTCAGAAATTAAAAAATACACCGAGATAATGAATAGATTATGTACGTAGAATAGGGTTGAAACATCGAAAAACACATTCAAGTACTGCTTTATGTGTGATAGAGCGCAACTCTGATACGTCAGGGAAATCAAAGAATATCATCTCTTTCTTTCAAGTTGGCGGACTTCAGTTTAAAATAGACAAAACAGAGACATTATATACACAGAATTGAGAAGAATGCTTGAACTGGAAATCATATGTATGTGAACAAGAATGTTTAAACTAACTTCGGTCAAATGACTAATTAAAATTAAATTATATTCAAAACGATAACAGGCTAGATTTTGTTTGAGGAAACATGATGGCGAATACTGTACAAATACAACGAGGGAACTGACACGATTCAGATGTATTATGTATCCATGTATCAGTTGAAAGAATGATGAGAGCACGAGACTTCTTATATCACCATTAGTAGATGACCACATCGTGTAAACAATGAATCATTAGCTCTTTCCTTTTCTTAAAAGGATGTAACGTAAAACGTAAAACATAAGTGTTCGGCAATTCATAAATTCAATAAATTCACGATGCTCGTGGGGATGAGTTATTCTCTCAGTTCATAACTGTATATACTTATATGGAACTAAGTATACACGGACTCTGTCATCGTGACGTCATCTTGGAAAGTGTCGATGTCTTTAACAAGAACAAATAAAACACCCGTTGGCGTGTCATACGCGCAGGGCGTGGTAACGTGAAACATACAACCACGGATGGTTTGCTAAGGGATTAGGCATTAAAAAATCTGAATGGGAAGATGATAGTAAAACTGTGCATATTATTTTTGTTTTCTTCATCATTTCATTTCGGGCTAGATTTTTGTTGTAATTATTTGCCTTCCTCTCTCAAATGTGTTGGTGATTTTTAACATCAAACTACATCATTAAAAAACAAATTGACTTTAAATCACATAAGATTTTCCCATTTATTTAGTAATTTTCTAAGCTGTTGGATAATTGACAATAGGGAATAATGAAATTACGTAAATTAGGTTCTGGAACTATATAGATATTTGTTTTAAATTACTAGTATATCGTGAAAATACGAACCAATATAATGGAGTGATGAGTTCGCTTAATTTACACTTCACACAAGATTTAACAAAAATCACTAAATTTGAATTCTTCAACTGTAACAATTTACGCATGGCCCAGCGTACACCGATGACTAATGTCGACGATTTCTCTCTCGCTGTAATTAATATGCAATGCCACTAAATTCGGTTTGCTCATGGTTGGGGTCAGATAATGAAAATCACACAATAACAACAATATTGTGCAGATTTTATTAAAGGCCAAGAAATTGACAATGTTCAGCAGAAGCTGAAGGCATATGGAAGTGTATGGTATTGTCGGAAACCTTCCTCCATGAAAAGTGACGTTTATTTTGATAGAACATGTGACCTTGTGTGGCTAACCGA
This sequence comes from Saccoglossus kowalevskii, assembly GCF_978046115.1. Classification (NCBI taxonomy): domain Eukaryota; kingdom Metazoa; phylum Hemichordata; class Enteropneusta; family Harrimaniidae; genus Saccoglossus; species Saccoglossus kowalevskii. Next base: position 20,416,526 of record NC_140653.1, on the reverse strand, counting down.
TTTCCTATATCGTTTAGAATATCAACGGGAGTGTGACACATCCCTATTCATCATTCATTCAGTATTCTTTTTCTATCGAAAATGAAAAATAAATAAAGATACGAGATATAATACTGCAGCGTCGAAATTGAATATTATATAATCCTCCTATCGAATGATATCACACAAAAGATAAGGCAGCCACTGACGAAATTGACATCGCGGCGGACAAGAGATATTAGTATCACTAATGGGTTGAAGCTTGAAGAACGCGTTCAATAATTCATCCACGAGTGACTGAACATTCGACTGCCGGGTCTAGCAGAGATGTGAGTCGGTCGGCCCCGGTGATCAACGCGCTGATATATTACTTTAAATCGAATATGGACGTGAGCGCCGAAGTGACAGCGACTTAATCCGACAGGGCAATGTAGAAAAATTAGTTACTAGTCGAATCTAATCACTAGTAATAGGCACTGCTAAATTACCTCAAATACACTACATGAAACTGACTCCCTTAAGTGATCACGTGACTCGAATGCACAGAAATTGGAGTTCGATCATTCCTTTTCAAGTAAAAAAATACTGGACGGCTTGTTTATAGTATCTTAAAACGTTGCTGGTGGTGTATTTAACTTCTCGCGTAACACATAAAGGATAACTCGACTTGTAAGGCTGCATGGTAATACGGAATATTATTAATATTGAATATGTATGTGCGCTATACAAACAGTGGCACGGCACAACAACTGTACAGTCTGTAATCCTATTCACTTCACGTTCCGTGTGTGTATGTGATTGAACTGCGAATGGCTTTGTGTTGGGTGTGTGGGTAGGTGTAGCAGTTTGCATGGAGACACAATTCCGGTTTCAATGTTGAGACGATTGATTATCTCCGTGCTGGCTTCACCCCCCATCTCGCTCTCTCTCCCTTCTAACCATGGACGTACATCCTTACTCTAACTGACAGGGATTAGTGTATTAAAATACGCTTCCAATCTAGTTGACTCAAAATACGCTTTAATTTTAAATAGAAAATTCCAATTTGCATCAATAATCATAACGCGTAGGGGGGTAGTACACTCACTGTGACAGTTTGCAGCCTGGCAGTTTGTTGGTTCTCGAAGGAAAAAAATTTGCCCAAAGGCTTGGTAGCATAAAACATGTCGATTCAAGCGTGTAAAAATACCTCTCCGTTTTGTCAGTTTGCTGTCCGTCTCAAAGCTCTCTTTCTCCGCTTCAAATGAAATAGACCGATGTTTTATTTTAGGCCGACGTGCTTTCTCGAGGCGGTTCAATTTTATTTTCCTTGTGAATGTAGCTGGTTTTTATTTGTAATAGAAGATACATACAATGTATTTGTCGGATATTTGGCCAAAACACCTATAGTATACTGGTAATTTTGTACGGAATACGAAATGTTTACTATATATTGAGAATAAAATTTGCAAAATGTTTTGTTTCTGACATGACTCGACCTTGATTGATGACTTGAGACATTTCGAACCAAAACAAATTTGGTTGCCGCTTGAAAAAACATTACCCCCTCCGCAAACTGTATACTTCTTGCCTGTGTGCAAACACGAAAATTTGATCTCATTCACGCCAAAGGAACGTACACACAAAAGAACAAACGGTGCGGAAATACATCAGTACACGCAATACAGAATTGAATCTCTACACTGCTTAGCACTCAAGCGTTTGACGCTGTTGTGTTTAGTTGCCATATGCAAATCTCCCCCTTCCTACATACCAGCCGATTTTTTAACCAATCACATCGCGTCTTTTGGGATTTTAACCCTTTTGATTGGCTGACAGCTCCACTGCTGCTATAACCTCTTTGTCATTTACCTTACACAATCCTCGAAAATGTCCCTATTTATGAGATTTCTGCATTGAAAATTGTATATATGAGACATCAATAAAGCCATTAAAACATCTTTCAATCTTTATCTATCAAAAACCGTGCGAATTTTCCAAGAAAGGCACGTTTTTCTATGTGTGTTTTAATAAGGACTGTATGAGCCAAGGTTCTCGGTGCGGTCAAACCTCTTGAACAGCAAAGCATAGCATAGCTGCCTGTCATATAGCAATCACACTCATTTGGAGGTCGCTTTGGCGAAACAAATATGTGCTCGGGTGGACACGAAAAGTTGGTCAGTTAATTAGTACGGTGCGACTGCTTATTTGTCTGTTCCTCTGGTCATCTGGCGTACTCAAGCAAGTATTTTCCTGTACATTTCGTGAGAGATCGCTAAAAGAAAACCGACCGTGAGTGAACATGTTGTGCTTGTATCATTCTTGCGGTGACCTTGGACAGTTTTAATAGCGAGCTCTTTTATTTATGACTGATATGTTCCGTTTAATTTTTTTTTTTTCACCGTACGAAACACCCTAACAGAGCAGCTGTTTCTATCGGTTTTAAACTCGGGCTTATAAGCCCCTGTGGCGATACGACGACATCAGCGCTATCGTATTCAAAATAGCAATACGCTATCTTTATATTGGGGTGTGTTGTGTATTCGAGAAAAAGGACCTGTCTCGGTCGCCTTCTCATATCTGATTGGCTCGAGTATGGGTTGGAGTTGATCGTCGCACAAAGGGTACAGTACCGGTTCGTTTCTCTTCAAATTTATGGCAATTTCGGTCGGATTTTCTATGGAATCGTGCTGTTAATGGTCGTGGGAATGTGCATGTTGTCTCCGGGAACGTGTATGTACCGTTTTTATCAACACATTGAGGCCGTTTTACAAGTTTCTGTCGTGTTTTATCAGCCAGTCTGGCGGTGGTACGACCGACTGACCGACCGACCGGTTGAGGCTTTTTCGTATTTTGCAATCAGGGGCTAGCCTACTTGAAAACATGACCGTGGCGATGTGTCAGATTACAATAGAATGTGGGGGCGATTCATACAAACCACCATATATCCTTCTCGTTTTTCACTCGTCTGTTTTTCACTTTTGGTTGTACTTGTAGTAGTGGAAACTGTGTAACTGTAAATCAATCGCTACATACACAACCAAAGTTTCGGTAATCCTGTCTGGATATATTATAACAGCCAGCACTGAAAGTGTAGACAGATCTTTTTGAATTGAAAATTGCGAACGAGTTTTATTTTCTGTAAGTGGACCTTTTACATACACGGCCACGGCGACATCATGAATTACAACACAGCGCTGAAGGATAATTCACTTGTGACGCCTCAGAACCCCTAGGAGATTTGCCCCATTCATAGGTATACGATTATGCCAGGCGGCCTTTAGTGGTATAGGCAGAACGACACAAAGACCATCGATTTATAAATACGTGCGTGCCTAGGTTGTTAACTTAAATAGACCCAGCGCTGCAAAGGCTGGACTAGCTGATAAAAAAACACACACACACACACACCAGAAACAGGAGACGAGAAATCAGCTCCCAAATATTAAAAGTTGAAGTCATCCAGCCTTAAACGAGTTAAATGAACCCCTCATTGTTGTTTCCCCTCTATTAAAAGCTCAATATCCCCCAAATATTTTGCATGCTTGTTAATCATATATGATGTACACTGTGGTATTACAATCCAAATATCCATAAATATAATAATTATTTTTACCCTCTTTTGCCCTTTTGCAGCTGTGACCTGAATTTGAAATAATGTTTGTTGATTAAATACATGCGTATCCACTCAGGCAGCCTGTGGAATTCTCATGGATATGCCATCCTATCTAGCCAAAAGAAACAAGGTAACGATAATGCTTATTTTTTATGTAGGTGTACTGAGATGCTTTTGTTAGAAAAAAAAAAGTTAACAAAGAGACAGACATTTTTTTATGTTTGTAATGTTCATTTGTGTACAGTCACACATTACTGCTGTCTGCAGGGGTCAACTGGAAAATTTTATTTGTAGAATTGTAAAAAAAAAAAAAAAAAAAAAAAAAAAAGGCAGACTGGGTAGTGTTAGTAATGAAAAGGAAGTGGATGAAAAACTCTGATACGGCATTGCTGTATCATAAACCGGCGGAAGTGTAAACACATTACGGTACTGAGGAAACAAAAAAAAAACTTTGCAAATTGCATGCAGGGCAGTTCACCATGACTTAGTGGTTGGTATGTACTGTACATGCTTACCAAGCAAATAAGCCATGCTAACTTATGAGCAATGTACAATAAATGTCCTCTGAGTTGATTGGTCAATGTTTATGAGACTGCCTCTCCAAATGTGGGTGTTAGAAAATAGCCTAGAGCGGAATAAAGAAAAGAAAACTCTCAAGTTATCTGCTACAGACAGCCTTGTGGTCAAAAAAGAATAAAACTCCTTCTGCCTTGGAATGTTGTTTGGAAATGCAGTGACATTTTTTTTTTTAATTTGCATTCATTATGTGTGAGAACATAGGGGCTTTCAATGTAATATGTCAGTCTGATCCACTGTCACCCCCCTGAGTTCACAAGAGAATACAGTTAGAATTGAACACAATAGGGAACGACTTTGCCAAATGACCAGGTCTTTTTTGGTTGCTGTCCTCCTTAAAGTAGAATTTGTCATTCACACTCCCACGAATAAAGTAAAAAAATACTGTTCTTTCATCAAAACCTGACATGTCTGTTGTTGCCATGGCAACGTCTCATCCCTGGTATGAGAGTTCAAGCTGACAATGGTTATGAATAGAGAACTGTCCAGTATACCAACACACATGTATTTGCCCAATATATGACTTTATGCACTTTGTAATTTACTATTTTTACTACCCAGTGAAGCGATCTTTCCTTCAACCATTCCTTGAAACATACAGTAGTATCCTTTCACCTAGAAGAAGAAAAATTGCTCCCCTGTTGACATGTTAAAATCTATATTTCAATTTCCCATTTTTTTGTTCTTTGCTGGCTTTGTAGGTCTTTTATATTGTTGGTGTTGATTTTGTTGTTGGATGGGCTCTACTATATATATATAATAAACCTAGGCAAACAGTCAAAACATTTGACAGTTAACAAACTATTACTCATTATTTGTTGAGATCAGTATTGGCATGACCTTCATTGTCTTACCAAAGCAATATACTGGTACTCCAGCTTCATGATAAAAAAAAATTCCATGTCATGGTATTTTTGCGTTTCACTCCCATTTACATTAACCATGGAAGTAAAAAAGCATGCATTAACCTACTCCTGTTTTTGTGTAAGATTTTATTTTACTGACATGTTCCTGTTAACTACCAATAGTCGCAGCTATATATATTGATTTACTCAACAACATACTACTTAAGACATTATTTTGAGTTTTATGTACACTTAAAATTTAGATCAATGTTTTTTTTAACTAGTGGCAGTTTCACAGAGACTTCCACTTCCTCTTCTACCCCTTCTTGTTTTTCATGCTTAGTTTAACCTTTCGAGATGTCGTTAACACAATGTCAATGGTAAAGGGGAAGCTGTAAGTCCCAGGGAGTGAATGTACCATGAAATTGAAGGGTACCATTGTTTATGCTGTGTTTACAATGCTTATCATTTTTTTTTTCTGTTTTATTTTCTCATTGTACTTTTATTTAGTTAATGAGATGTGCTGTCAGATAACTAAAAGAACTGCTCCATGATTAAATCAAGCTGCCATTTTAGTACCTGCATGTGTCCAAGGAGATTGAATTATCCAGATATTTCTGTTGTCTCATTCAGAAAGCGTTCACACTTTGTTTAGGAGACTTAAAAGAATTAGCCCCCTGGAATTAGCCTTAGAAATAAGACTCACTGTTGTTTAAAAATATCCCTTACAAAGTAAAAAAGAAAAATCAGTACTATTGTTTTCCCACTAATGTTTTCGATGGCAGCATTTTGGGGATATTCGTAAATAGGCTCTTTTTTAGTAACTGTGTGCAGATTCATCAGTACAGGGGTGTTTTTTTTTTTTTTTGTCAACTGCTACCATCAATCAAATTAGGTAAACTGTTGTGAAGCTATAGTAACTATACACACAGCTTTTTAAAGCCCCCAGCCAATTGAAGCCTCCAATTGGCTGTTACATTTAAAAATACTTATGTCAACAATTAATTGCCTATCTACCCCACTTGCCTTTTGTTAGTAGCCCCAGCACTGTGGCAACCTCACACATTCAGCCTTTCAATCTTGTTGCTTTTCTGCTTTTTGCTGAAGGAACGGATTCCATTTTGTATGTATTCTCGTTTAATACTGGGTCTGATTAGATTTCAATGTATTTTTGTTGTAGCGATTGTCCTTTGCCAAAATGACCCAAGGTTAAAACGTGGAATGGGCATTAAATGACTGGCAGGGAGGGTGTTCAGTAAAAGGAAGAGCTTGTAATCTGATTTGTCTGTGATCATTTATAAGCAATTTGACACCTAGTGCTTGGGTAGGATTAATCACTAGTTCTATCAGTGGGAGTTTTCAAGCTTTACTCTTGAAATATGATCAACAAAATTCTGTGGTTGGCTTGTTGCTTGTAACTCACCAAAATTTCTTTGTTTTTATTTTTGTCTGCTTAGTTCTTAATGGTTTATTTCATTACAAACGAGTGAAAAAAAACAAACATGTTTATTGTCATTTTTGTTTTAATTTCATCCTTCTGAACAATAATATTTTGAGAGCATATTATTCTTAACTTTTTTAAAACCATAGATTTGTTTTCGTCATTTTTATATGGTTTCAATTCCAACAAAGTTTTATCAAAAATTAGTGAAATATATTTAAACCCGAAATATAATGTGTTTCATACTAATGCTTATCTTTCTGGGGCAAGTAGGTAAAAAGAAAAAAAAAATCTTTTTAATCTCCAGGTTGGGGTGAATAAAAACACTCGCGCGGTACTTTTCAAAAATTCCACCCTTCACGATTCATTTGACTATTTGTAACTAAATTAAAAATAATTCTACCTTGGGGTTATTTGTGTTTTCCCTGAGTTGGTGAAATGTCCTGTAGAGCGGCCCTTTAATTATGTTTGTGCAAGTTTTACACTCTCCTGCTGTGCATATCTTTTGGAATGGCCTTTAGATTTCACAGCCAAGGGCTGTCAAAGAGCCATGGAGATCAGTAAAAAAAACAGGACACACACACACTGGATGTACTGTTAGTGGGGACAATAACAAATCTGGTGCTTGTTGAAATGTGTTTCCTTTTGACTAGCTATGGAAATGATAGGCATGTCTCACTGTGTAAACTTTTTAATTCACAGGGAGTTATGTGGGTGTTGGGTGGTGGTGGTCAGTGAAGGGGCTGGATATGTGGATTGTCAGTTGTATTTGTGTGTGTGTGTAAACTCTGTCAGCTGTAATTTTATCCCATTACTGTGTACTTTATCACCGACACATAATACATCCACTCCTTATAGTCTATCACTTGGAACTGTGCCAACTAAGGGTCTAGACAGTCACTAGGTTTGAAGCTAGCCCCCTCGGCCTCCCCTCTTGCTGAAAATCAGTGGATTGTCCCACTACCTTATTTGGCAAGCAGGTGCTATGGCTCTTTGATAGGTGTAAATTAGGGATGTTTACCTGCCAAAGTGATAAGTGGAGACTCAATTGATTACCAAGGGTGTGTGTTACTGGTCTGTTATTTAATACTCAAAGGCAGAGGGAGAGTGAGAGGACAGACAGACAGACAGGCAGGCAGATTGGATATGAATAATGTACTATGTATGCCTGTTCATTTCAATAGAAAGGAAATGCCCCAAATCATGCACGAGGGCACGCAGTCAAGCTCAATAGCGTATAACTCAGTATGTCTGAAACTTTGACAGGCCAGCGCTCGGAACTATTACTTGTGTTACTTCATAGTAGTGTGTGTGACTTTTAAAGGATTTGTTCCACCCTCTTCCGTACCTGCTGTTGGACTATGCTACGAAGGTTTTCCCAATGAGGGAGTCGTGGAGTCGCTTCAATGAAACAAAGGTAAACTAATAAGGCTTCCTGTGTTTTTTTTTGTAAACAGTTGGTGAGTCCTGCTCAGTGTGGAAAGTGCTTTATTACGACTGTCACTTTGTGTCATTTCTGCCCCCCCCCCCAATTTTAAAACACTTATTATGAATCATGTTTTTCATTGATTGTGAATCTTTTGAAATATTATTCCATTTATGTATCTACTTTAAAACTTGTGTGTGGTGGACCTTGACAAATACCATCAACAAACTGCCTTCTAAATCTGTCAGTTTTTATTGCTTTAGCTGTGAATATAAAAAGGTGTTATCTTCTGGCTTTGGTTAAAGATGGCCTCTTTAATTCAGCACATCTGACCATTTTATGTTTTAGTCTTTTCAAATTTCTAATTTAAAAAAAGTCTCTTCACAGAGTAAGGTTTTTTTTTTTCATTTGTCCGCCTCATTATGTTTCTGAATACTTTGTGTTCCATTGATACAGTCAATCTTTTGACCTTGTGTGAGGGCTTTTAATATCAGGCTGCTGATTGGCTTATCCAACTCCCAATGCTGTGTTTTGATTCGCTGATGTCTTAGACAATGGATAGCAGTGTTTTTTTGTACTGCTTTGGTACATCAAACAGACTTCTGTTTCCTTTATGTGCCAGTTAACAGAGAATTGGAGATTTATCATCACCTGAAATCTGTATTTTTGCTTATATGCTCCTTACCAGTGTTTATCAAGTTTTTTTAGTTTTTATTGTGTATGTTGTGTGATGTTTGTGGTGGCTGCCACAGCATACAGAACTAGTCCATTGTGTTAATGGGGAAATGTCAACAGTGTGGTTTTAAAAAAAAAGTCTGTAATCTTAAATCACTCCTGTAAGACTGCAGTGGTGATATTATCTCACTCCTTTTAAAAAATATTCAACATAAACAAGGGTCTCGCTCTTTTCAAACTACTTAGTCCTGGGAGTCAGAGCGACTGAAGGTTACTCGTAAGAAAGCCCTTTCCCTGAGCAGCTGAGTTTAATCTAGCGCTGTTTGCTGATTCAACTACAAAGTGCAATCGAGATTCTTTGTCTGCCTCACCGTTCTCGTATTGACCAGCCTTTTAAATTTTAAACATAGCTAGTGGAGCGGAATTGACTATAAAATATATCGCGTCATCTATTCACCTTTTATCAGCCTGAGTGGATTTTTTTCGTTCACCTGTCTCTCTTCCTCAATAAATAAAACCCAATGTCAATAAATACAGTCATGTTGTTTATTTAATATTAGCAGTAAATGTTAATATTCGATTTGTGCAAATATAATTTGTTTACAGTTGGTAGTGTTTCTCAAAAAAAGTCTGCTGTTTTCTATTAAGAAAGTTTATTACACTGAAGTAGCGAATAAAATATAATGCACATTTACATAAAGTAAATTGAAAATGGGGAGGGCTTAGTCCAAATTAAAAAAAGCTTCAACATTCATTTGACTGTAATAAAAAATTTGATGTGCTTGAACAATCTGTGTTATGGTTTTGTGATTGATCATTGGTCAAATAGGATTAGGCTTTGTTTTATTATGAATTGCGTTTTATTTATGATTGGATTGATCATCTTTTCTCGGATGATACAGGATTCTTATCTTAGTTTTGTAAGATTATCAGTCAACCTATTTTGACACCTCAAAAAAGAATGACCCCCTAATATGACCCCCTAGGTCTGAAGTTATTCTATCTTTATTTACTGTCTATATACCAAGGAAAAAATAACATTGCATCTGCGTTATCATGTCTATAAATAGTGTTGTTTTTTTTCAAATCATTTAATGTTATTAATTTAGAATTTTTCTTTCTAAAACAAAACAATTAATGCAATCATTTTACAATATAATGTTAATAAAATATAAAAATTATTCCCAAAGAATTGTCAATCATTCTCGGGTACAATATTAAACCATGTTAACTGACACTGTTCACACTCAAAAAATTGTAAGTGGAAATTTCAAATGCCAGTACAGGCTTTGTGACAGATTAGATTAGATAGAAATTTGTATTTTGCTTGGGTATGACTTTCAGACTGTAATTTAAAAATGCATTTCTACATGTTTTACCCTCTGAAGTATCTTGAACGTTTTGCTTCTCAGTTCTGTATAGCTCTCTTTATGCAGTATACACTTGTAAGCAAATACATTGAAATAAAATGCCAGAACGAGTTTCCAGTTGCTGGGGAATTTTATCTATTAAATGTCAGTGCAGCTGTCTCTCTAGTCGACTATGCTGTAGCATCCCTGGTGGACTTGTTAATATTTTACATTAATAACACGTACAGTGCATTGATTGATGTGTTTTATTTTGGTGTGCTGTCTGCCCACTACATGTGCTGTTGCCAAACATCTCCTACGGTACTTGCAGAGATACTGTGTCTTTTCGGCTCCCCTGAATTAGAATGCACGGTGACTGTCGAAATGCCGGCTACCTGGAGCCCAACTCCTGTTTCCCTTCAGCTATTTCTCTGAGTGTAGCTCCACTCCTGGTTCATTTCATCAATCCCCTAGTAATATTGTTACACTCCTGGTCTTAGTATAAGTAGTTGGACAAGCAGCTATGTCTGTATGTCTACTAATGTCAGAGACTCGATGATTCGCCAATCAACTGCGCATGAAATATCAGTTAATGAAGAAAATTGCTGGTAGTTATTTTTTAAAACAGACAGTTTGTCTAATTCAGTTGTTGCAATAGTGATCGAATTGCCTGCCAGAGTAAATAGCGTGTATGAGGATAAGTACGTGGCGTCTCTTCAATATATATAAAATTTAATATAGGTCTTCTCGTCTACACGCTCTGTGTCTTTAGATCGCCTGAGGGAATGATGTGGGAGTTGTTGGCTCTAGTAAGAGAGTAGTTCTCCCTTTCACATCTCATTTCATTTTGGCTTCATTTTGGCTTCATTGGATCTCGCGAGTACTGACAGATCGTTCTTCTACCGGTAGAGAGGAATTTGATACTGGTTAGGTCTCGCACGTACAATTTTGTCAGATAAATTGTGAAAAATAATTTTTTATTAATCGCTTGCAGCTTTTTCATAAAAACCAAAAACAAACGTCTTTTTTGAAAGAATATTCATAATTGCTAGTTTCCTTTCCATTTATTCTTTTGCACAAAAGGTCTTATAAAGGAAACTGGTGGATAAATTTTGTTAGGTGAAAGTAATGTAAGGTTTAAAATCTGAGAGTATAAAAATATAACTGTTTTCATCCCTCTACTTTAAGTTCATCATCGCAGTTTTTCATATCAGGTTTTCACAATGTACAAGGATATATGGAAAGTGCTCTAAGCAGATTTTTTTTTTTTTTTGGGGCCATCGTTAGTCAGATGGCACCTATTGTTAACAGGCTTTTAGAAATAGAACAAAGGACAACTTTACACATCGTTCCATTGAGAGTTTTAATGCCTTTGTTCCAGGCAATTGCAATTTATGTTTGTATCTTTTGTGTTGGAGTGTATTGCCCCCCATCATTACACACTGTAGCTCCAGGTGCCTTGTCAGCTTTTCTGTTTTTGTGCGTTGCATATAGTTCTAATGAATACTACCTCCCAAATCCCCCTCCCCTAAATAATTTTCAAGAGATTCCTAGAATTTGATTAACCTGCAAGCCACCAAAGTCGTCTTTGTCACCATTCATACAATTTGTCTAAAGATTTGATCAAAACTTGTAGTTGAAGGGAAATGATATCTAACTGGTCCAAAATTAACAAAGAAATTGTAGAAATATATATATAAAAAAAAGTGTAAAATGTTACACACAAATTTTAGCAGGAAAATTTTTTTTACATAATGTTGTAGTTTAAACATGTATAAAATATGTTAAATTTTCCCTTTTTGAAATTGTTGCAACTTAATAGTAATTTGTGATTACATTTTATGCCAGTCTCTCCTCTTTATCTGAAAGAACACAAATGAAATTTTTCACTCCTGCACAAAACCTTGTCATATTTCCCCTGTTTGCTGAATTAGTTCTAATTAATCATTTGTGAAATTGATATAAAACGGTTAAAATAATGGTGAAAATAAATCAAAAAGAAGCTTATAATCCTATTTTTACATTAGAGTTGTTGATGAAGGTTTATATTTTAATTGTTGCCTTTCGCAGTAATACACATAAAAACAGGTGATTTTTATTGAATATTATGTTGTATTGTACAGTTACATTGAGAGTTTATTGCCACTTTATGTGTATCCAGCTTTCTGAGTAATGATGACACGCAGAATGCTGCTCTGAACATATCATGCTTCTCGCGTCTTTGTGTCGTAATAAAAATATACTGTATCACAATTTGATATGAAGAAAGGCTCTTAATACACGTTTCGCAAAAAGATTTATCTGACTATGACTTGCTCACCTTTATATAGTACCCTTCCCCTCCTACATTTTTAGAATGGTTCAGTCTGTGAAATAGAAGTAGTTGGCTTATTATGTAGTTTGGATTTTACTAATCATTTCTTTTATATGTTGTTCATGTAGGTGAAAAATTTAATCATAAAATAAGATATTTTTTGTCAGTTGATAAAAATCACACTTGGTGTTTTTTTTTTGTTATTAAAAAAAAAATTCTAGGATATAAAAAAAAAAATATTTGCTTTTTAAATTTAAGATTCCACTGAGCGTTGTAATAAGTGAAACAACATTCACTGACATAAATATAGAATAATAAAGGTTTTTTTTTTTTTTTTAGATTCCTTGCGTTTCCTTATTTTTAAAATTTGAGTATGTAATCAGTTGGCATAATCCGAACACAGTCTGTGATCATTTGTATTGATTTACCTTAATGCAAGTCAGAGTTCATTTTTTTTTGCCTGCTGTGTTGAACTTATTGGTTATGTTAGCCCTAGTGGAGAATTGCTCATGCTTTGTAATTGGTTCGGAGATTAAGATGACAGCTTGCCAGAGATGAAATAAAGCTTACTGGGGGTCAGGTTGATAAGTAAAAGTAGTTAAAGCTCTATGCTGTTCGTTCGTTCAGTGCGTGGAATGGTAAAAAAAAAAAAATCGCCCGGCATGCTGACCGAGAGCAGCATATGCAATTGAGAGAATAAATCAGTCGGGGCTGGCTGAATCCAAAGCTAGTAGTAGCTGGCTGCTGTCACAGAGCATCATGGGAAAATAGTGTTGAGAATGTTGAAATTGAAGCTTGTAACAAGGATTGCTGTATAGTTCTGTGTATGGGTTTTTGTCTATCAGTGATAAAACATGACGGCAGTCTGGTTGAAGCTGGGGTGTTCACAGAAGGTAAGCAAAATACGGAAAAGAATGAGGGTATTTTTTTTTATCAACAGCTGGGAAGGGAAGCGACGGGTGTGGTGTAAATTAATTTCCCTGCTAATTGGTTTTCCTTTTGAAGCGTGTTCAGACCATTCATTGCTGTAGTGCGGCTACTAATATACACTGTTTTTTTTGTCTTTGCATCAATAATTAATTTACAATAATTTTCTTGTATTTTTTTAAAAACGAATATATTTTTTTTACATTCCCAGATGCTTGTAATTGTTTTTGTTTTTTATACGTTTCAAAATTTTTTTTCTGTACAAGATTTTAAATTATTATTTTTTTTTCCCATGAAGTTTTTATCTAGCTGTTCTATTTGTGGAGCTTTTCCACAGGATTCATAAACTGAGACTGACGTTATCTAAAACACCCTTTCTCTACTCATAATATCCTTCCCCCCAAACCCGACCATTTGAGTTAACATTGCCTACAGCTGGTTTGAGTTTGAGTCTATCAATAGCATGCAGTGGAGAATTAATATCAGGCAGGGCCACTTATCTTGAAGAAAATTAACACCCTGGCATGTAGTATGATGTTTCCTAATTATATGGGAACCAAATGAAGCACTTTGCTTAAGTAATATAAATTTCATTCCATTTCTCCAGAGAAATAACAAATACTACCGTCATCGATGGGCGATGGTTCGCATTGCGTAATTCTTCATTACGCTGACTAAATCATCATTATTACTTTTCTGTATCAAAGATAAACTGCTAAGTAAAAAAAACCTGAAATTGATTTTAAAATATACACAGGAGTACATATTTTTTATTATTGGTACTGAATTCAAATACTTGTCCGGTTGGTCTCAATGAAGATTGACAGCGCTTTTATCCTTCCTATCTTTGGCTTATATTTTTATTGCAAAGCAGTAAGTAACAGGACTCTGTTTTATCCTCGCAATTTAAAATGAGTTAGAAGTCAAACTGATATTGAAGGTAAGGTTTTTTAAATACATTTAGTTACGAAACCATGTTGGTTCTAATAAAAAATCCAGGAATAACTGATAATAAGTAGTGATTCAGAAGCATTCTTGATGGACACAACTGTTTTTTATTGAACATAAAAAAATGACTGTACTGTGTTTGCAGTTTGATTTGAATATGTCACCGAAGGTAAAGTCGGCAGATGTCGCATTGATCGAATACTTGCGGAGTATGAGTAGTTGGGGCAGAGTTGTTTGAATGCGATGTGATGGATTATAGGCAACCACTCATGCTAGCCAGTAGCTGGTTTACCGATAAAAAAAATGGGGGGAGGGGGCATGTTCAGTCAGATAGATATAGATAAACCAACTTTCAAACTAAATATGCAAAAAAAGCTAGTAAGACCAAGTGTATTAGCATTTTTTACGATTCCATTAAATAATCGCAATTAGTTCCTGATTATAAAAAAAAATTGTTGAGATTGGGAACATTTTTTCATGAATTTATTAAAAAAATCAAAATTACACTTCTATTACTGGTCTTTGTTTTAATTACTAAGGAAAAAATAAATCATTCGTCTGAAATATCCCGATTATGCTGTCTGCTCTGTGAGTGGTAGAAAAAAATGCTGCTAAGTATGGAAATTCCATTTGACACAATATCCTGTGATCTTTCTGATAGAGACAGCCATGATGACTACATAATGAAAGCTCCAAGCCCAGGGGATACCATATGTAAATTAAGTTGTTTTCCCTGGGAGAACACATTTTCCAACAGCTTTAATTTTGCTGCTTCTTAGCTGGTTTCAGTCTATATGTAATTAACCTCTACATCATAACAGTGTTTCGTTTGTCTTTCAAACTGCTAGAAATTTCATTTAAGCTTTTGTTATTCTTTATTTAAAAAAAAAAATGAGAAAATTGTGCTTAAATTTATCACCAGATAGGATAATGCGACTAGATTTTACTGTTAACATTTTCTCTCTCACATTTTAATGTGCACCAGATTATTATTTAACGAGCTAATTAATCAATGTTGAATGTTATAAGGGGTTATAAAACTACAAGGATGATGAAGCCAATAACAGTCTTGTGCATGAAATGGATCTTCTGTTTTTTATACAACCAAATCAATAGTTGCAATAATTCACACGTTTTTGACGCGGTTGAGTCGTGATAATTGTCAATTCTATATCTACTCATAGTACTCAAGATGTCATAGTTTATTAAATTGCGTATTCACAGAGAAAATTATTGTATTAATCTGTGTATAATAAAAATATTACTAATGGGATCATTAAAATGATAATTACGAACAAAGAAATCTTTTGTTTTGATATTTTATTTTTTTAGTGTCCAACAAATTTTCTTTGAATATTGTAATATTATTATTAATCGATGTCAGTCGATGGCTATAATCATAAATAATTGTAATGTACCGAATCACAAAATAGCTACATTTTGTCTATAAAAATAAAGGACTATAAAAAAACACTGTTTATTATTGTAACCACTCATGTGCATGACTCAAACCTAGACACACAGGGCACCAAATCGTCTAGCTTTTTATCTACTCTTTAAAAATAAGACGTTTATTCATGACAATTCCAATTGTTGGGGAAAAAAAAAGACTTAGATAAACTCAAAGTAGATCTTATATTCCACTTACTATGTATCCAGTTGAATTATTTTTAATATCATGCATTTTTCATTTACAGGAGGTCTTCTTTTATTTCAGACCCACATTGAAAAATACAACAGTGCTATCATGATAATATCACAGTATAATTTATTTGCTGCAATTTATTTTTATATGATGTAAAAAAAAAACACACATCAGAAATAGAAAGCATGCGTCAACCTGTAATTTTTCGCAAAATATTCAAAAATAATAGTTGCCCTTATGTTCATAGATCCGAGTAATTATAACATATCATTCTTCTTACAAAGTAAAGCTGGTTGTTCATTCACTTCTAATATTTCATAAAAATTGTTATTAACTATTTCTCATCAGCTCCCCTTTCAAGCATGCCAAATCTGGTTTATTGGTACTAAATTGGTAGAGTATATCGTGCATATCTGGGGGCCTTGTATGTAATAGCAATGCAACAATTCATTTGTATATTTACCAGGCAGGTGTATTATGGGTAGGGTTTAACTTCCCGCCAAAATTTCTTGTGCAACATTTTTTCCCCCAGTAATTTTTGGACCAAATAGTAATCATTTCTGATTTTCTACAGATCTTAGGCAACATTCTCAACAAAAGTTGACTTTTTGGTATAATAAACGATTACCTAAAAATAGTTCATTTTTAAAAATGGCTGCCATATTAAATGTTTATTAGAAATATCATTCAGACATGACTTCATTATTAATTGAAAATAATCTACTGGCAAGGTCAAGGTATGAAAGTAAGATCTCATAGGACTGAATATTATAATATGTTAAGCTATTCAGGGAAAATGAAAAAAAAAAAGTGACAATATCATCCATGCTTTTCATGCCTGCAGTTAGCAAATGCTTTTGTTGTTCTAAAGCAACTATCAATTTTTAATTGCGGGTTTTCGAGAAAAATCCTATTTATACAAATTTTTTAAGACTGGTATCTGCTTCCTAAGTTATTTTAAATTTATAGAAATTTAGTTGCCACATAATTTACTCCTTGTAAATATCCGTATTGTCGATGGTTATTACGAGTCTGACAATTTCTTTGTCCGTTCTTTGCATTTTTTTTTTACTGAAATACTTAAAAGGATTGAATTCTCATGAACAATTATTGTTATTTGATATGGTATTAATAAAAAGTTAATTATAACACAAATTCATATACAAATGATGTATTTTACAAGCATGGTACGCAGGTAGTGTCCGCTGTAATGGCAGTGAAAGTAAAATACAGTACTTTTACAAAATTTATTGTTAGAAATTTAGTAAACATTAAAGTTCAATTTTAAAAATATAAATAAATACAATGTGTTATTGAAATTGACAAAAACTTGTCGGAGCATTATTTGGTTTTACAGAATTTTTATTAACCTGTCAAACTATGAGCTATTTATTTTTTGGCAAATTTTGTGTAAAATCCTCACAAAAAATCTGCGAGAAATAAATTTGTCGCTTTACAAAACACCGATCGAGCGAGTTGAATTAACTTTCAATCATAATGGTCTTGTATGTTGTACCACTCTTCAGCCTGCCTCTATGAAATATGATAGCGTTAAATCTTTAATGTTAATGTCTGACCTTTGACATTTCACCCTAGGAGTGTTGTACATTACAAGTAATTTATCATTTTACTGTACAGACAATAACCATTATTGAAGTAATCTGCAATCCAAGTCATCTGTCAAGGCTACTCGCATCTATATTATAAATTTGAAACAAAATGACTTCAAGTCGTGGAATATATTTCTGATTTTTTGTTGTTAAACTTTATCTTTCTTATTTTCAATAATTTAAATATTTAATATGGTATTTCTGCTGCCATGAGGATAGAATGCGATGAATGATAGTGAATCGGTATTATATATACATATTATATATTAAATATTATTTTAATCCAAATAGGCTTATCTCCACCTGTACTATGTTTCATTATTTATCCTTCTACTAGTACAGCTCAAGGTTATCTTGATTCCATGTTCAGACCAACAGGATATCTCTTCGCAAAGACACTTTTTTTTTTGACAATTCCTGTTTTTCATTTAAAAAAAAAAAAAATCTTTTTCAGAGTTGTGTTAAATTAAATAAACAAGATAAGAGCAATATGTTGGCTGTTGTCAGTAGATTGTCTAGTGCTAATATTTGCAATAGAGTGTCACTTCCTCCTGTAAAATAAGATCAAGTGTGATGAATATATATATATACATATACTGTGGAATACTTTATTTTCGCTGAAAAGGCTTTTTGTGTGAAATTTATTTTCACTGATTTTGATAAGTTTAATGTGAAATATAAGAAAAAAAGTATATTCGCTGGATATTATTTTTTATGGAATCATCCCTTCAGCGAAAATAGCGAAAATAAATTCCAAGCGAAAATAAAGCATTCTACAGTATATTGGGGGGGGGGGGGTCTAAACAGGAATAATGGCTATCATTGATAACTGGGTACATGTCTTTGTCTGTGAGATTAACATTAAATTGCCACCAGGACCCTAGAGAACAGGGTGAGCTTTTGTCATTTGCCGACTATTAATCTCTATGTCCTTGATCCCACACCTGTTAAAGAGTTACATTTTTTTTTTTTTACCTGACTCTATTTATTTATCACTTCTGTATCTCGGATTTTTATGTTACCATAGCGAGGTTACTAAGCAGTTAACAGCCAGAGAGTAGTTCATGTTTAATGCCAACCATGTGTGTAGGGTTACAAATATTAGCTTCTAAACATGTCAGTTTGTTGTTTGTTTCTTAACCTGGCATGTCGCAGCGTGACTCATTCATGTCCAATCTCAGTTCCTGAACCTTGCTATCGCAAACGAGACATGTCATCTTGGATTGGTGTCGGCGTCGGCGTTGGTAGCCTAAGCGATGGCAAATTTGTACATGTATACTGAAAATAACTACTCTTTTGTTATTTTTTTTGTTTGTACATTGAATAGGTGGGCCCCTGCTGTTGAAATGGGGTTAGTACCATGTGTCAATGCCATGTGATTTACCATAGTAAGCTCACATATTTTAAGTTGGGGAGAAAATAAATTTTTACAGGAGTTCCACTCATTACATTGACCATAAGCTCGGCTTGGTTTAGTATGAATATCATTATTCTCATTGTCCCTGTCTGACCCAGTCTGGTTAATATGGTTAATGATTTATTATCTGCTTTTAAAATGTTAATTAATCATTATTAATAAATTTTGGACTGTTTGGATATGGTGAATAAAATTCTGACAATTATTCTTGCATGTAAATTAATACATTTTTAGAAATAGAATTATTGAAAATTAATATCTAATTGAATAAAACCGAACCTTATGCGTTTTATAAACGCAGTGATGGTTAAAATATCAATGTTGTATTGGAGAACTAATTCCGAAGTTGTTAACTTCACTTCTGAAGTTGTGGGCATTTTAGTCTGTGGTTAATATTCTGTGTGCAAATTTCAGTCGTTTTTAATTGCACAGTGTCTGGCCTAGCAGATCTGCTGTAAAGCGTGTCTGATCTAACCAAATGTTTCAAGGCTGACTTGGCAATTTTGTTGACAGTCAGAAATAAGTTGAAGTAAACCTTTCTTTCTCTCGGGAGTTGTAGAGGTGAATTGTGGGTAAACACACTGGTCTAGTCGATGACACTAAGCGAGAGATGTTATATGCGAGCCCCAACTTCACCTGAGGTTGTTTATTAGTTTTCTGGCTTCCTTCAACATGTAATCTGAGCTTCCTGACACAATTTAAAACTCAATGAATTCAATTTTATGGTTGGTTTTCTATTTAAGAGCTTGCCGATGAATTATAGGGATTGTAATTGTACTGTATTTTGTTAGAAAAAAAACAAAAAACAATCAGACAACAGTACAATGAGTAGAATGAGTAAGGGGTGGGACTTTTGAATGGAATTTGTTTGCTTTTTTGTATTTTAAGTGATATTATTTAGTTTATGTTCATCCCATCTGTCTTTTGGCCTTGGTGTTGGTTTATGTCTATTTCTGTGAACACATTTATTATTTATTGCGTTTTAATTTCACTATTTTCACTATTAATGAAAGCTGGCTTGATTAAATCCATGAAAGATTAAAATAAACTTTATTGTTTTACAAGAAAATGCACGAGTTTTTTTAACCTAGTGAATTTGATGGAATACCAATATAGTGAAATTAAATACTAGCAAAAATTAAAGCTTGTACTGTATTGAGAGCATTTTTTTTTTCTGTTTTAGTTAATCACATACAATTCCTTGTACCCCTGGGGTCCATGGAGTTGCAAAGATGGTTTTAGGCTTCAGTTCTTTCACCACCCTTTTTAACCTATGTCACCTTTCATGGAGTATAGTTTTGGTCTGTTGTCTGATTGTCTGTGTCCGGTTTCAGTTGACTTTTGATCGAAACCAGTAAGCAATATGGCATCAAAATTAGAGAAAAAGACACCAATGCTTTGACGTAAGAATATACAGTAGGCTCAAGCAGGTGAAGTGGTAACATATTCGCAGCTGTTCTTTCTTGTGGAATCTTTAATGCTGGGTGTGGATTTCTCATCTTCCTTTATTTTATCTGTACTTATCCTTTTTTTTTTCTGTTATCAGGAGAATATAAATTGTTCATTTCCCAAAGTGAGCGGTGTGGGCAACGAGCAGAAGAAGTTGTCTCCCCAGGGAAAGATGGCAACAGTGTTGCAAGTACAGGAGGAAAACTGTGTTCCTTATGATAGCGGCGATGAATGGGAAATTGGACTCGGAGATCTTATAATCGATCTGGACGCTGATCTAGAAAAAGAAAAGCAACATACCATTGTCGACAGGATGGGTACTCCCGAATCCAGTCCTCTCAAAGTTGGGAAAATGAAAATTAAACGTAAAACTAGTAGTGTGAAAAGTGATTCTGTGAAGTATGAAATAACGCAGAAAAAAGAGGAAATAGTGACCCCAGCGCCAGCATTGGAGCAGGATCTACCGCAGGCTCTACCTCAGGCTGGTCACGAACATATCAATGGAGTATCGGCAGATAAAAGTGCAAAGCATGCACCGGAGGATAAAGGTGGCAAATCGGGAAGAAGTGGCGGACACAAAAGAGACAGTAATCGCCATGAAAAAAACAGTGGAAATAGTAGTAACAGGGGTAGTGATAGTGGACAAAGCAGTGGATCCAGCTCTGGAGGTGACAGTCACCATGGCAATGATGGAAGTGGTGGTTCAGGCCGAGATATGAATGATAACAATCGTGATCGTGATAAGGACAATAGAGATCGTGATAACCATGATGACGATGATGACGATAATGAAGAGGATGATGCTAACAAAAACGAGGGAAACAAAAACAGTAAACAGAAGGGGAAAAAATCTAAAACTGAAAAGGTGGGTAAAAACTGTATTTATGTTTTGGGAAACGCTTGAACTAGTTTCTATATAGCTTTTCTAAGTTGTTACCATGGATATAGAGCTAAACAGATAAATGGAGCAGAAATACCTGATAAATCATTCAGATAATATGAAAGTTTTAATTGGAATTAGTTCTTGGTGAAGATAAGCAAAAGTTCAGACTTCTAATCTCTGAGATGTATGTGACGCCACAATTTTTAGTCTCTTGGCTGATTTAACACTATCTCGAAATCTTGAGGAAATGAACCAATAATTGAACAACTCAAAATATAGTGATTATTGCTCCATGAATGTGATGTATATAGATTTAAAAAGAAGATGTAGATGTTTCGTTTTGATACTAATTATTTTCATTTACTTTAAGGATGGTTGGGGCCAATATTTGTCAGAGCAATTAGAGTATTAAGTGGGATAATATCTCAGTAAGGTCTTCACAAAGAACTCCTTCTTTCTCCGAGTTAGGTTTCCTTGTTAAGAGTAGGTAGAGATCATTCAATGAAGGCCACGTCAACATGATATCTTGTTGTATGTATTGTCTGGTCTCATTTACTTCTAGACTACACAACTGTAAACGATTCTCAACTAAATTGTTACGATACTGCTTTTCGTAATTAACCCTTTGAACACATCTATTTTCTCTATTTTTTTTTGCTCATTTGTAATTATTTTTCCATGTTAATTTCAGACCAAATAGACATTTCCTATTGGTCTTGATAAACAAATTTTTGAAAACAAATTTTGCAAATAATTTTCTCTAAATGGTGTTGTTGGCATTCAGTATGGGTTGTTGTTTGCCGTGGCAACTACACCAGTCCTGATCGTAGAAGGATATTGTTGTCACTACACCGACTGTAATTTTTAAATAAAAGAAAGAATCAGTTGGGTGTTATCAGTTATCTAGAGTGCAGCAATATAAAGTAAATTTAAAAATTCATATAAAAAAACAAAAAATTACCTTAAACAAAGAAAATCAGAAAATTGCACACTCACACTTTCTACTCAGTAGTATCTGTTTTGCAAAGTGAAGGAGGGAGTGAATTGGGTGATTGTAATAGCATCGATGCATACATGTACATTTAAGGGTAGGGAGTGGGTTGAGTGTTTGTAAAAGCCTTGGTAGCATTAATAGTCCTATCAAAACAGATCATGTTTTCAAATAAATTCTGTTCATATACTATAGGTTTTGCTGTTAATTTACCCTATGGATAGTAATTTGGACGCATAAATTACAACCTCCCAGAACTCTCTCTTTGCAACCATGAATTTCGTACAAACATTTTTCAAATGATTCATTCTTTCTAATGACTGGCGATAACAGTCTGCATGGGGGATTGATTTATGTATTGGATTTCACTCTGTAGAAGCAGTGTGTGCCTTGCCTCTCTTCTGCATACATGCTTTCAATGTAATAACATGTATTGGGTTATTTCTGCTTGTTATTAACACCATATCATTGACTGACGGCTAATTAATGTGGTATCTGCTGAAAGTGCAAAGGTCACCAAGCCTGTTGTTTTTAATCTCATTATGCCAATGCATGGTGATATACACAAAAATAAGCTTTTTTACAAAGTGAGCGAAAATGTTGTATCATTCACGTCAACTCGCTTTAAAATCATAGGAAAATGCCATTGTAGTGGAATGAAGTGGAAAGTTGCAGTCTGTAGCATTTTAATTCTTCGAAAAATCTTTACAATCCGGAGAGATGTACAGGGTCGCATCAGATTTGGATTTGGATTAGATGATGTGATTAGAGCACTGAAAGTTCATGCAATACTTTCTAAGCGTGCATAGAAGAATAAAATACATCGACGTTGTAATGGGTGAAAGTAAAAAAAAATCTTCTTCATAATTAATAGAAAGAGTTTAAGTAGAAATGCCAGACATTTTGGAAATTTTCTCTTTTCTTATTCAGGAAAAAAAATTATTTCAGAATTTTTAACAAAATTGTTCTGAAAAATATTTTTCATGAGGACCCGTCATTTCTACTGCATAACTCCTTGATGTATAGTCGCACGTTTCAATTGAATTGAATTAAACGGATGCAAAGATTGAAGGACGGTTTTGAGATGATATATTCAATCATCTGCTTTGATGTACTGATGCAGATATATTAGGTCAATGAATACATACTGAAGGGATAACAAAATTATTATTTTTTTTTTAAAGATATAAAATCATCTGTATCACTTAATGTTCCAATTACATCATCATTATGTCCAATCACCGTGACAGCGCTCTTCGTATTCGCTGTTAGATCACTACATTTCATGTCAATTTCATTTAAATTTTGTCAGTTGGATGGGATTATAAAAGCACTTCAGCGTTTCTTTTGTTAGGCTTTCCTTTTTTTCCCAATGAACCATAGTCCTTGAATCCATCATCGCATTGTGTTATGACTTTAGTAGAAATATTGACTATGGCATGTACAATTTTTGCACTCAATTCTGTGCAGAATTATTAATTTCAAGTCTTCCTCGGCTAGGAGGAAATGTCTTCAATTCACAGGAATCAAGTCTGTTTCCATAGACTTTAAGTAATTCAACAAAGCTACAATTCTTCACTGCACTCATAAATAAAACAGCCACTCAATCCATTTTGCCAGAACTGACTTTGATTAATGGCATTCTGAAGCATAGTATGCTGTTTAGCAGTCAGTGTAGACACGCCAGCAAGCCCCTGTGATAAACTAACTACTGTTTCAATGTGTTTGTCTAGCAATTGTGGCAACTCAATTTTATTTTTTATTACCTTGTTTTTATGCTTCATCGACACCAACGCTTGACTCAACTGAATAAAGTGATTGTTTTAAAACATTTTTGATAATTTTCCTGACATGCGAATGTCAAAAACGACCTAATTTGCATATAATTAGCATATTGTTTTTGTTAATAAATAAACTCAAGAAGTTAAATAATAAAAAATAAAAATATTTGAAAAATTATTTGTCTTAGAAAATAAATGGATCATTATCATCATGCAATCTGTTTGAGAGAAACTATGAAAATTGACTTTACTTTTCTTTTTTATTTTCTATGAAAAAAATTTGCCACAGGGCACAGACAAAAACAACTCTTTCTCCTGAGCAAGATGATTTTGTCTCACAGCTCTGTCCAATCTCTGACATCTAGTACAGAATAAAGTAGATGTCTGGGTTTTACTTCACTTTAAAATGCCATCGCTAAGATGCATCTTTCTATACACCTGACCTATCCCCGTTGAACAGTCTGACCTTTTAGACCTTCTCTTCAAACAGGTCATATCAAGAATCAATAAAACACATTAAAAAAAGTCCCTCTTGGTTTACAGACACACCACTCTATGACTGTAGACTGAGGAGGCAGAGAGCACTGAATACACAATGTCTACATAGTATAGTAGAGTATATGACCAGTGTGTCCTCTGAGCAGAAACAAATACTCATAGAATGTTGCCAGTACCGCTCATGCCAAATGTGGCCCCATATTATTCTAACCTGCACACCCTTGATAATTATGTGGTATGTTCCATCCTGATAACATAGTTGAATGTCCCAAATTCAATAATTTGGATAATAGGATTTAAATTGCAGGGAGGTGACAAAGTGATTTATGATGATCAGTTTGATTGGCAATGTGCTTACCATGGTCATCCTGCTAGTGTGCCATTGCTCCAGGTTATAAGCCTAGTCATTGCTTTGCACTGCAGTGTTCCTTTTTACTTCTTTCCTTTAACCCCTCCCGAATATTCTAACTGTAAGTTTATTCTAGCTGGGAGAGCAGAACCATTCATGGCATGATTTACCTCCCTATACCGAGTATACAAGAGATGCCACCATATTGGATTTTCTCAAATAAAATATAGCGCTATGTTTTATTTAACATGCACATATAGTTTACTGTGTAGTCTAAACAGGTCTCTTCGATGAAAATAAAGACATAAAATACATTCATAGCGTTGTTTATTAAAGACATGACTTGAACATGCTGACAGCAGGGCTACACTGGAGACAACAAAGGCTTGGTGGCTCAACAAACTGCCATTGTGTATGGCATTAAATGTATTCAATATTTCTTTCATAATTTGAATGTAGGGTGCACCATTATAGCCTTGAACTTGAGTACAGACTTGGATGCAGCTTTTCTTTGACATTAACATACTAAGTAAATGGTTGGAGTTGAGCATTCATTTGAACATAATTACCACAAAGCAATAAAATGATATTACTGTATTGTGTTGGTTTTTTTTTTTTTTTTTCCTCTTTTTTTTTTTTTTTTTTCTTTTTTTTTTTAAGTGCACTTTGATCCTATGGTGATAAATTTTTTTTAGGAGTGATTAGTTTTTTTAAAAAAAAAATTAGGTAGGCGAGATTTTCTCTGCTCCAGTGATACTGTTTGATTGTGACCTAATAAGGTCGTTGTTTGGTGTTGGTTAGCTGTAGAAGTGCTGATCTTACAATGCTGTTTTTGTTTTTATCAATCACTTCCACTCTGTGTCAGTGTTGTCTTGTGTTTATTTTTTTGCTAGTCTTTTTTAACAATTTCAAATATTACCAGTACCCTAGAGAGCCGTGTACTATTGTAAAATGCAGGGTGCTATAAAATCATTAACCAATATTTAATTTCTTTGTGTTGATTGTTTGATGCATTAAATGTCTATATAAACTGTATTTTGAAATGGAAAATTGGCTATAATGTGAATTCTTTTTTTTTTTTAATTTCAATAAAAAATATTCATATTATTTTTAATGAAATTAAAACTTTCTATGAAGTGCTTAGCTTAGGCCAAAAAAAAAATTGTTTTGTTGTCCTCAGCGACCAACTGAAAAATATGAAATATCGGGTCGCGTTTTTTTTGTCCCATATACCTCCGCTATTTACGATTCCCTTAGTTTTCACGAGTTTTAAAAAAAAAAAAAAAAAAAAATCCATCTGACCGACCCAATTTTTCAATTTTCCGACTTAAGGACAACATAAGTTGTGTTTTTGGCCTTATTAACCTGTTTTATAACATTTTAAATTTATCTTTAAAGGGGCACCTTCCAGTTAAGCCTAATCTCACAGCAAGTTTACTTTCTGGATTAAAATAACAATGGGTAACGAAAAGTAGATTAACATTGTAAACAACATAAACAATAGTGTCCCATGATTCTTTGGTGCAATCCATGGGATTGAGCGGTTCCCCTTTAAATAAAAGCAAATTAAAAAAATAAAAATTATCCATTTTATAGTTGACTTGAAAAAATTGTTTCACTTGTATATTTTAATATTTTATCTGGTTCAGATCGCTAAAATATGCTGTAATTTCAATAATGGCGATGTTCAGGCTTGGTTTTCAGCAACGATATACACTGACCGATCTGAGGTAATCTATTGTGAATGTAATGTAATGATACTGTTAGAACATTGATCAGTCTTTCTCTATAGCCATTAACTATGCTAGGATGGCTATCTTTGATTATAAAAAAGCCTTTCTCTGGGGGGGGAGGGTTTCAGCGGGAACTTAATGATGCAGGCTATATAGAAAACTTAATTCTCTTTGTGCTAAGAATATCATGGGCTCATTTTATAATATTGCCTTAAGAAAATTGCATTTTTCTAAATAGGCATATCAATAGTTTAATTCTCTGGTGTTACTTTATGTGAGATATAGTCAATTATACTATATTTTAAAATATTTGTTGTTGTTGTATGATTGAGTTGTGCTCCAGCGCCATTTTTTGTATTTTTTTTAACTGAATTTTTAAGGAAATGATTTTGTCTGTTATTTGTTTTTTTTTCTCGAAAAAATAGCTGATATTATTGAAGCTTCATGTAGTTTTTACATAGTTATTATTTTTTTCTTTATTATAGGATTTATAAAATGATTTATTTATTAAATGAAATAAAAAAAATTTAATGAAAATTGTTCTTCATCTTCAAATGCTAGGTTTTCAATTTTAAGAAATAAACAAACAAACATTGGTTTGTTTTGTTTCAGGTGAATATTGCAGTGGGAACCAGCGACATGGGAACCATCACGGAGCCAGAGTGTCTGGCACCTTGCGAACCGGGTACTAGTGTCAATCTTGAAGGAATTGTTTGGCATGAAACGGAGCGAGGTAAGCGAGGTGATGAGATTTTCAATTTAGTATTATTTGTTTTAAAACTGTTTATGTCTTGTGATTAATATCTTATTTCTCATTTATTGTATTTTTTTTTAAAAATTAATCTCACTAGTCACCCCCTTTTCCATTAGTGTACGCTTTCAGCCTATTGTAAAACACTTTATTTTCGCTATTTTTGCTAAAGGAATGATTAAGTGAAAATAAAATCTAGCGAATATACCTTTTTTCATATTTTTTACATTCAACTCTTC
Source organism: Saccoglossus kowalevskii (assembly GCF_978046115.1). Lineage (NCBI taxonomy): Eukaryota > Metazoa > Hemichordata > Enteropneusta > Harrimaniidae > Saccoglossus > Saccoglossus kowalevskii. The sequence goes on along the minus strand of NC_140653.1, from coordinate 20,389,105 downwards.
AAAAATCAGTGAAAATAAATTCCATACAAAACACCGAAAAAGTCTTTTCAGCGAAAATTATTTCCAGCTAAAATAAAGTATTTCACAGTATTTGGTGCAGATGTACATCAACTGTCGGTTGTTTGCATGACGAGAGCAGAATCCTTTCGCCAGATCCCACTGAAACCATCTGACAATCGCATGTGTCATAATGCGGTTGTATTTAGTTGATAAATAGATATAGAATTAATAGAACTAAACGGAATGTGCTATAGTGGTAATTGATTGGAATTAAAGCTTTTTTTGTCAGCGAGCTCAACCACCTTAAAAATAGAAAATTGCAAATTCTTGTTCATTTTATAAACCTATACTTTGATATGTGTCTTTGGATGTTAAAATAATATATATTTTTGATTTTAGATCTCTGTAAAGTGAATGAGAAAATCTATTCCTACAAATGGCTTTATTTTGCTCATATTGTGGTGTGTTAAGATATTAAAGTTGATGTTTACAGAAAAAAATAACCTTCAGCCCAAACATAAATCAGTCATAATAGCATAACTAAAATTGCTGTTTATCTGAAAATTTTCCCGCAATAGCTTGCTGACTTTCAACACATCGTTAATTTGCATGAGTTTGTAAATGATGTTTGCAACAGTTTGACGCCACCGTAATGTTGTGTATTTATAGTCTACATTGCTATGTAAATGACCGATTGGCATGGTGTATTTCCTCGCTTGAAGCACTCAATTTTGTCTATAGACACTGACAATAGCGTCACTGCTGTGCCCACAGTAGGTACAATCGCCATATTAGGTTGAAAACAGTTTATAGCTTGGGTTTTTGACAATCGCCATAAGACTGTCAAAATTTAGACGATAGTACCATCATACTAATTTGCCATATGTTGAATTGATTCTAAAAATATATTTTGTGTCATTATCGAGTTGTCCAGGTTTTATTCGGTATTGTGTACATATTACTTTATATATCTTGTATTTATTTCCGTGGGTTGGGCGTGTACGTGTACTAAAGAAGTAATTATCAAACGTTTAATTTCATAAATAAGGAGATATATTAATTGATTTTCAAAAATGTTATAATAAGATAAGATGTTGATGGTTATAAGCGAGATAAGTTTTTTGTTTTTGTTCTTTCACTTCGCCATCGTCCATTTACGGTTTCATCATTGTTGCAGCACACGCTGTGTAGCAGCTGGAACACTTTTATCATATTCTTTGTCGAGCTCTAACAAAGAAAATCAAAGGTCTTTGAGAAAGCGGATATCATGATATTATTAATAACTGTCAGTATTTGCCAAGCTACTTTTATATCGACATTTTTAATTACATGCGGATAATTTATATTTGAACTTGCAGCACGGCAGCCCCCCCTCAACTCAATTTAAATTTGCAGCTGCATGGTAATATAATTTCTGCAGCATTTACTAGTGAAAACAAATATTTTATATGCACTCCCGCACTTTGCTGACTTTATGAGTAGCAATGTTTATATATATTATGTCTGATAACTTCTTTTTTTGACTCAAATTTTTAAGTTACATTTTTTCTCGTTAAATTGCTACTAAATTCTCAGGATTGCAAGGATGCGAATTCTTAAATTTGTGAATGCGGGGGGAAATACAAGAAGAGAATGAAAATGAGACAGAACAGCAGTGTAACCAACTCCCCAAGGCAATTTAATATTCTCTAAGCTGGATAAAAATGTACGAATGATTTTTATATTCTAGAAATAATTAGAATATCATAGTGGTTCCAAGCTATAAATTAAATATTAGGATGAGGAATGATAACATAACGTATTGCATTTCTCGGTAGTTGGGTTCTCCTACTCCACAGATTTCTGTTATTATTGTACTACGACTAAGACCACAATGGGAGGTGATTTGAGTGGAAATCCAAACCTTACTGGCTGTTCTTTCGATTTAATTGATGCACTCCATGAATATTTTCATTAAATTCCTAATCCAGATATTTAGAAAATTAATTGTGTTTCCTCATTTTTCTTTAAATAATTATTTTCAACTGTAAATGGTATAAACGTATCATACTATGTCATCCATCAATATCCACTGATAAAATTTAAACAATCCAATCTGCCCTTCCATCGCTTTCACTCCACTCGCCCTATTCCATCCCTCTCTTCTTCCCTCTCCAGGTGCCTTTCCCCCTTCCCCTCCCTCCTGTTCTCTATCCCCGCAAAAAAAAGACTCGAGACATGAACAATGCAGGTGAATCAGAAGATGAATGGATATGAAAGCTTCAATATTTTATATACCTCTTCATCTTATTCACAGCTCCTTTTGTCAGACACACTCATTGATACTTTATGATGAGTAATATTCCTTAGGCCAACTCATAAAATATTATGTTTCTACAGCCACTGATTTACAATTTTTAGATAGCAGTTATTAATCTGCTTTTGTTTGGGGTCTAATTCTTTGTTCTATACAGATATAATTAGCATTGTAATTAATTAGTAAATTACCGGTAGTACACATTAATTTGAAATATTTTTAATAATCATGTGTGTATCTCTCCTCACATTAATGGCTTCCTTATACAGTGACATCCTGGAATACATTCTGCAGTCGTTTTATTTGTCAGTTTTTTTTATTTTGTTTTATGTTTTCATTTTCGGTGTTTTTCTTTTTTTCTTTCAATTTATGTTTTAAAACATAAACAAACTTAAAGGTTTTGTTCTATTTTTGATTTGTAGGAGTGCTTGTTGTGAACGTAACATGGCGTAACAAAACCTACGTGGGAACGTTGCTCGATTGCAGTAGACACGACTGGGCACCACCAAGGTAATTATACAACGACCCCCCCAATCTGCAACCCCCGACCCTCTCCACTGGTTGACAAAAACAAAGCTATTTGAAGTCTGAATAATTGAGCTATCAAAACACCTTGTCAAACCAATTTGGTTCATGCAAATATAAACACCCAACTGAATTTTGAATATGTAACAAAATTTTATGTGATTTGCCAGGAATAAAAACAACCCAACACTTAAAATTTAGCTGCAATTTACAACATGTGAATAGCATATATGTATAATAATACACTCTGTTAATGTCACTTTGAAACCACTGTAAGTAAAGCTTTTATGGAACATTCCAGTTCATTAAAGTGCATCCCTTTTACTGAAAATGCCTGCCGAGAAGGCCTAGAGTAAAAAGAACTCGTGCCATGATAGAAACATTTCCATAATTGATCACTAGGGGGCGGTATGATACAAAAAAATGAATTTTACAGTTACAGTTGCTTTTTATTTCATATATTTTTTAGTGTTTATTTATTTATCTTAAATTTAAGTGGCAGAATATTTCAGAGGTAGAATTTTGTCTCATAATGTTATTATACTAATGACATTTTTTGTTATTTTCTACATAGGTTCTGTGATTCTCCCACTAGTGATATAGAAACCAGAACTCCAAAAGGTGGTGGTCGGGGAAAACGAGGACGTTCTTCATCGAATACTCCTGGTACGAGTGATTTAAGCAACTATACTGAGACTCGATCGTCAATACACAGCAAATTACGCAACTCAAATGGAAAGGGGAGAAGAGGGTGTGCCTCTGGTTCTAGAACACCAACAAATGGAATGGAAAGACCAGGAAAACGGAAAAGCAAGCCTTTGGATTTAGATTTGAATTCTAGTTATGATGACATAAGATCTGTTACTAAACGCATGCGATCTAACTCTCGTGGCACGCCCACGACACCTCAAACACCGAGTGAGGCAGTGAATAATGAAATGCCTCCTTCGCCTCAGCTTATCGAGTGCCCAGAACCAAACTGTGGAAAGAAATATAAACATATAAATGGACTTCGTTATCATCAGACTCATGCACATCTTAATTCTGTGACTGTTAAAAGTGAAGTTTGTGGAGATGAACTTGACACTGAGTCAAAATCTTCCTCATCCGAGGAAAGCACTGCCATGGTGTTGGTCAACGTTAAGCATAAAATCACATCACAGAGTGAATACGATTTCTCTGATTCTAATTCAAAAAATACCACAGTTAAGGGACACTCGTCAAAAGGTGCTGAAAATAAACAACAGAATGCTGCAACTGTTGTTATTAAACAAGAGAAAGACAGTGACAAAGAGGACAGTCCTGTCAAATCGACAGAGAAACAAACTGAGAAGGGATCATGTGCAAAAAATCTCAAGTCCAAATTAGATAAAGTTCCTGTGAAATTACATAAGCACAGTGAGAAACTGAAGTCAAAGGAACCATTACTGCAGTTGCAAAGTTCGCACAAAACAAAAATAAAGAAACATGTCAGTACTTCAGGGGAAGACAACACATTGCAATTTCAGGCTATGGTAGAGAATGCACTGTCATCACCGAGTGTTGCAAGCGCAGTTCAGGAATCAAATATTCGGAAAGACGTTGTGACCGTGTCTGGCACTGTCACTCCAGCTGCGGCCGTTCCTACAAGTCATGCTGCCACCATCACTAGTGTCATTCAAACTATAAAGACTGAACCGGGGTTGAAAGATCCTGAGCCTTGTAGCGTACAGCTACCTGCGAATATTGCCGTGGACAAAATGTCTCGTGCTCCTCGGGAGGAGACTAGGATAGGTGAAGTTAGTGAGTCTGAGGGACAGAAGAAAAGAGAAAAAGAAAAACACAAATCGAGTGAAAAAGAAAAACAAAAGAAAAGCAACAAAGTTGAAAAGACTATACCAAAACTGAAAAGTGCTCGGCCGATTGCTCCTGCCCCTCCTGTTCCCCAGCTCATTGCCATCCCAACCGGATTTGCCACGTCAAGTACGACGGGAGGAACTGTTACCATCACACCAGTTACTACAAACCAGCATGCTACCCCTATAAGTCCTCCGTTAATCCCTATCCAACCCAAACCTACTGTCATGGGGGAACCCATGGTCAATCCTTCCATGTCATCATTAAAAGAAAAGAAGCGTAAGAAAAAATCTAAAGACAGGGAAGATAAACTTGACCGTTCTGGCCATTCTAAGGAGAAGGATAAAGAGACTAAGGAAAAACGTTCAAAACAAGAGACCGAAAAAAACAAATCGCAGGTAACTAATATATTGGAACGAGCTTTGACAGAGTCTGGAATCATGAGTCTGGGTCATGATGAGAAAGGTCCATCCCCTGTGCAAACTAGTGAGTCGATACCATCGTCATCATCATACACAGCACATCCGGTTGTTAACGAACCTCCAAAAGCTGTTGTTGCACCAACTAGGCCAGAGATTCCTAAACTCATTCCGAGTGATAGCGTTCCTAAGTCTGCTGCCACCCATGTTATAACTAGCACCCCAAAGTCATTAGAAATTGAGGGAGTACGTAGACATGATCGCTTGGGACCAACATCGCTCAGTGCAAATACAGCTGCTGTAGCGCCTAACTCTCATACTCCAACCGAGCCACTTCACGTCATCACGTCCACTGCCGCTGCTGGAAGCAATCAGGATGCCCAAAGTCCGGCTTATTCTGATATTTCCGATGCGAACGATGACACAACGGTGGAGAACCCAAAACAGTGTGATGATCCGTATCAATTTAATGATGATACACAGCCACCTGCAGTCAAAACGCACCATAGCGTGCATAACGAAATGAGGAAAGAACGAGATGACGTTTCTGTTAATGTGTATGCTCCATACAGTAGCAATTTAACTGCCAAAATGCACTCTCCTGTGTCAGAGAGTAAGAAACGGACTTCAGACGATAGTTTGAAATATCTGCGGAAGGAAAATGAAAAACATCATAGAAAAGATTCAGTTGATGATGCAAATGAAAATAAAAAAGCACGAAAAGATGAAGGACAGTCATCTTCATCAGCTGCTGGCTCGTTTCCAGAGCAACCAACTCATTCTCCAAAAATGATTCCACCTCAGATTTATACTCAGTATCCCTATATGCCCGGTTACATGGGCTATGCTAATAGTATTGACAACAGAACTTATCATATGCATCTTATGGCGACTGATCCTCATTACAGGCAGCAACATGAAAAGTTTTTAGAAGAACAGGGAAGACATAGGATGGAACAAGAGCGTATGGGGGTGGAAAAACGAGAAAAAACACAGGAAAAGACTGTTAAAGTGACAGAGAAAGAGATTAAAATAAAAACAGAACATGTAACAGTGTTAAAAAATGAGGAACGTAAAGCTGGTGAAAGCGAAAACTGGCCATGCGTTGAGGACAGAATGAAGGACAAAATGAAAGAGAAGCAGCGTGAGAATCACCAGATAATGGCTGAAAGTATAGAATTGAAATCACAAGTCACGCAACCAGTGACCCGGGAACAAATATATGACCCAAGGGTGTTGTACGATCAGCGACATCAAGAGGACATCCGACAACAGCAGCAGCATCACTATATGTATCAACAAAAAGTTCTTGCCCATCAGAGATTTGAGGAGGAACAGAGGAGGCATCAAGAAAAGAAGGAAAAAAGAGAGCGAGAGTCAATGGAAATGAAAGAGATTGATAATACAAATGAGGGCCACAAGAGGGAAAGATCTGCGAAGGAGTTGCATGGGAAACCAGAGAAAGAAGCTGGGAATATGACAAAACAAATAGAAGAAAAAAAAGATGAGAGGCCACGTAGTCGTGTTGAAGAAAAAATGCATCCCAGTTTAGATCCAAAAGGTCATCATGAATCTCCTAAGTTTGCTGAAGGCTATCCTCCTTATATGCAGCATCCATATGTACAGTCACCACATTTTGGACCCGTACCATTTGATCCAAATCATCCAGCATATAGGCCGGTGAATCCCATGATGGGAATTTCCCATGCTGGGTTTCATGGTTCACCATATTTGCCACCTGAGTTCAGATATCCGGGACCACCAAACATGGGCAATCCGCAGTGGAAGGTGCACATGCCGGATGAGAAAAATCCGGAGCAAGAAAGAGAAAGAGACTCTGTTGTATCCAAATCACCGCATACGGGGGTATCTCAGCATTCTTCTCCTGAACGACCAACCAAGGCACTGGAGCTGCTGCAGCAACATGCCTCTCAGTACTACAGTTCACACAAAGGGGAACCAAGACAGCCATCAGAGGAACGTAATAAAACAGTCTCTCCAGCAAGACCAACATCACGGTCACCGGCTGGACATAAAACACATGGCGCCGAAAATGCACCGGAGAAAGAAGAGAATGCTGCCAGATTTGAACCTGGAATTCATCATGAATTGTCTGGTCCTATGCTGCGACACCTACATACTCATCATCATACCCATGTTGGTGTTGGATATCCACTAATGGCTCCACCTTATGACCCATATGGTATGTACACAATAGAGTAATAAACTCACATAATATACTAGATATTTATTCAATAATGCTTTTCGAATAAATGCATTAAAGGTTTATTTAGATCAACGTCCTCAGAAACAGAAATTTTTTTTTTTTTATGTGCTGCACTTTACTAGTATGCAAAATTGACAAAAAAATGTGTGAGGCATTGAAACAAAACTCATCATTTTGAAACATACAGTTTCAGATATTGCTTTTAGTTTTTGATAAAAAGTTTGTTAATTTTTATTACCATTTCATGTGGGGAGGAGCAGAATATACATAATCATTTTGTAAATGATGCCAAAAGTTGAAAATGCTGCTAAAAGAGATTTGTATTTGGCTCTCAATTTTGGATCCAATTAAATCTGAAGGCTCCCTTTTATTCTGCATGTTTTTAAGTGTCCTGGCTTTCTCAACTAAAACTAAAAATTGAAAACATATTGTTTTTGTCATCACTGGAATTAAAAAAAAAAAAAAAGAACATTTTGTTTTGTGTTTGCGTACATTTTATAAAGGCTTGAATTTATTTTATGGACATTCATAGTCAAAGAGGATGTTTCTGTTGTCTCTAGAAGGCATTTGGTAATGCCCATTGCCAACAAGTCCATTTAGAATATCTTCACTCACTGGCCAATTTACAACCATGAATCTTAAAAGCTTACTGATTAGTCTAGTAGCTTGAAAATTATGATTTATAAATGTTTATATTCAACTAATTCTTGCGTTCATGAAATGCATTGTACTTTGGGTGCAGTTTCACTTTTGATAATACAAATCTTTAAAATTATAATCCTGTGATTATTCATATTTACATAATTGTTTTCCCCTGTGACATATAAATATTGGTATTTATCCATCTAGTTTAGTCTTGTATCTGTTTATTAACACAGAATTTCCTTTTTTCATTTAGCTGCTGTTATGGCCAACCAACAAGCTGGAATGCCGCCCTCTATACATTCTGGAGGTGAGTTACAGTAATTTTTGCGATGAGTGTATTATGAATACAGCGATAATCTTCTTTATTTTGTAATTTTTTCAAGCATTGTAATGCCATTGGCTAGAAATGAGTTTGATTGACATGTCTCAGGAATGTGACCTTCATCAGAATTTATCTGTCATAGATCGTAGCTTATTGTATAAATCATTGAATATTTGTTTGTGATAGAAAAGGCGCAAATACACAAATTGTCGAAATTACAAATGAATTGTTATGTAACTATAGCGATATTCATATGACAGCAAATATTTAATCAGTAACAATAAACAAAAATCTCCTATCTAGCCACGAACAGATTTTCAGAATTCTGAAGGAAATATTCATGTATTGAATCCCCTTATTCCACATGCATTTAAAATATAGTTTAGATTATTTTGTGCATTGCAATGTTGCTGTTATTACTCTATTTGAAGCACATCTCCAATAAAGTACGTCAAGCTAACAGCAATGTGTCAGTGTTCCACTGTAGTATTTACAAATCATTTTTCATTGATGATCAGAGAAAAACTGTTCACATTGTTGGATATGTATTTACATTCATGTGACAGACATGATACAAAGAGAAGCCAGTTTATTTGTGCGATTCCTTTCTTTATTCTGCCAATGACATTCATAATGCATTTCCAGCATGAAAATTACGACTAGCTATCTTGAATCGTATTTTGAAAAAGATGTATGTGCAGATGTGTTACAAGATGTACCGGAATGTGTAAAATTTTAACATGATCAGTCTAGCCACGTTGGCGATATGGCTTTGAAAACAGCATTTGTTAAAAACAATAATTACTAAAGTTAAATACCATGAAACTAAAATGTCTGAAATCTTTTTTTTTTTTAATTTCAGAAAATGAACAAAGGTTTAAGCAGTGTAAGGACAATTTTATGTGTCATAGTTAACTTGTGGATCTTTTGCGACTTGCATCACATCATATAACAATTTGGTGCTGGAACTTCTGTCGTCACCCTGGTGATCTATTTTGTGTGGACTTATACATGAGTAATCAGTGCGTGTATCTAATTGACAAGAGGAATATCTGCCATAGCATGTGTGTGCATATCTCCAGGACTATTTACGCTACTGCTAGCCATACAACAAATTGGAATTAAACAGCTGTAGTATGACATGTGTTCATCAAAAAGGAAACTACATTTTGTGAATGTGAATCTTCGTAATAAATATCTTTTCGATTATCATCGCCAGCGTTCTCTGACTCGGATACATTTGCTGTGGATACCACATCAGGAATCACAACCTCTGCATAATTGTATTGAATATTCAAAATGACTTCCTCCAATCCTAAGTACAGATTATAAACTAGGAAGTAGTATTATACAACATCAAGTTTCATCTCCTACCCTTTTCGCATGTGATTGTAAATTGCACGAGTCGATACATTTATCAAATCAACATTGATTGGTACATTTGTTGTCGCATTGTCAAATTCTACATGTTTGTGTGACATTTGTTTTATCGCTACTTGGTGCTAGATCATTACACAACAATGTTTGTTTATTTTGTATAACCATTAGAAGTTAGGTGCGTGTTCGCTAACAAAAATGGATGAAACAACAAACTGCAGCCGACCCTTGCTGGTTGTTTTAGTCTGTTTACAAGTTGTTCATGCAATATTTCTTGACATAAACTTTTGCATGAAACAATTTCACATTGGGTTACTGTCCCCAATTTTCACATAGTGTAGTGGAAAATACAGCACAAATTTCAATGTTCCAGTTTGGATTGGAGAAAAGAGGTACTTTGTATCAATATTTACGATTTGACAAATGTTTAACTGAAATACAAATTTTGAAATAAATGTCTTCACTTCAATTGTTGTTAAGCTTTTCTTAGGTTGATTAGCAACGCCTCACTGGTGAAAACACCAAATAAAAGGCCTTTCGTCATTGCCTGATACAGACATTCTGACAGATCAAGTTAAGATAAAGAAATTGTCATTTCTACAATGTATTAGTATTAAAAACTTATTAAAAGTATTATCAATTTTTAGTGGATTACTGCAGTTGGTCATTTTAATTTTGGTATCCAGGATATTGACCTATGATGAATTTTTTACTGATTAAAGCCATGTGATTGGCTGGATTCCAGGAGTGGGTCAAAGTTCATCATGGCGGATTCACCTGGCACGATGACACTAGGATAATTGTCAGTATTCAGTTGGTGTGGATTTGTGTTTAAACATGTTATTTGCTGTCTTAGGGTGCAATCAATGAAATTACAGGACAACAAATTTCATTTTTTAAGACTTGTGCAGCCTTGATTTAAAACTTAAATTTTGGTGCTGTTGTCTTTGTTCACTCCTTTGTTCAGTCCTTTGAATAATAATTTGCCTTAACTAGATGGGAGCTACCATTAATTTCAGGGGTGTAACCACTCATCTATACTTGTGGTTTGTTTGCTTGTTTTTTTGTAAATAGAAAGAGTACTTGTTTCCTCAAGTTAACCTAACTTTTATAGCTGTGCCTTTTTGGATTTAATTGCAAAGTTAGGTAGGATAGTTACAAAGTTAGGCATTTTTATCACCCCCATGTAATTTTAAAATAAGTGTAAAAATGATTGTCCTTTTCAAGTTTCTTGTTACATTTTCCTATCCATGATGTTTTACCAATAAAAAACAGAGTTGAATTTGTTTTATAATGAAAATATCTTTCATGTTGGTATTCTTTTATGTTTCATGGCTCTGTGATTGCACTATGCATTCACTTGTATGGATGTGCGTTCACCACCAAATCTCAGTGAAAAAAAATGTCTGGACATTACTACAGAATTGATTTCTCGTCATGATCCCACTTAGTATTTTGCCTCTTACTTTAAAGTATGCTGTCTTTAATTCCATACTATATATTGCAGCATATGTGGACTACTTGGGATGCTATAGCCTAACTCGTATGTCTAGTCTGGAACAAGACATTATGTGTTAACTCACTTCACAGTAAATTAAAAAAGAAAAGAAATTTTTTTACGATGGTCGTAGGGACATAAGCTTTATTTTTGCCAATTTGTCACACAACTTTTAATCCATGTAAAAATCTACCAAAATTCTATTTATGGTGCCAAATGAACAGGTAAAATTTGCTGCAGTTTAGCTGCTTTTATTGGCCGCTTAGGATATTCTGACATTACGTTGCGGCCATAGAGCTGCAGATTGCTCACCATGTCTACGTACATGTAATTCACCACACAAGTCACTGGCTACGTACATGAACATATTTCATTCAAACTTCATATGTCCATTGAACATAATGGGACCTTGATGCACAACAGTTTTAACTCAAATTTGATTCTAAATGGCTGACTGATGGCCATTTTGTTTTTAACAAATGCTGTTTTCAAAGCCATATCGCCAACGTGGCTAGACTGATCATGTTAAAATTTTACACATTCCGGTACATCTTGTAACACATCTGCACATACATCTTTTTCAAAATACGATTCAAGATAGCTAGTCGTAATTTTCATGCTGGAAATGCATTATGAATGTCATTGGCAGAATAAAGAAAGGAATCGCACAAATAAACTGGCTTCTCTTTGTATCATGTCTGTCACATGAATGTAAATACATGTAATTAGTTGTCACTAATTTTGACAGGGACTTGTTATTGACAATTGTTCATTAATTTGTCCTTTCATCAATTTTTCAGACCTGCTTTTACCAATCACTTTTAAGCTTAACACCATAGACCATATACCGGTATGATGACTTATTTTTCATTACCATTTGATTAAGTATGGCTGACTGGCGGCCATTTAGGTCATCAAAATTACCAATTCTGATTCTTAAACATTCCTGCTCCTCAGAGACGATCAGGGCAAGTTCATTCAAATTTTGTATCATGCATTTTGTGTTACAGGTGCATACAATACTGGCCGAGTGGCAGCCGTGTTTTTATTCTTTACCAGGCAGATTCCTCTCTAATATATTGTCTGATTCAGTTGAAATATTCTTTAGATAATGTATTACCTGATATGACACCATTTTTATCATTCATTTTCAATAGGTGTTCTGTTCACAAATATTTGATAAGAATTGATAAACTTGTATTCTGTTTCGAGATTCGAGATTTGAGATTGTGTAAATGAAATATAAATAACATGCTTATCTACCGGCCCGAGGTGAAACTTTTATGTGTCATGTACGTGATATACAGTGAAAAGTACGATGTGTTGTAGTATGATCACAATTTGATGAAAGTAGAGCCTTCAGTCGCCTTAATTCCTGCGCTTTAATTCATGCCATTGTCTCGCAAGAACAACAACCAATAGTAACTTGTGTTACAAACTTTTTCACAGTAAGGTACAATGCCATTGGTTAACAAATTCAATCAGAAAAACGTATAGGTACAATGTAGTTGTACAAATTTTATTTGTAACCTTGATAGGTGTGTTGACCCATCCACGACTTGTCGAAAGTCTACAAATTGTTACTCCCAATACTATCATACCAATGGACCTAATTAAATCTGAATACAAATATGTAAACCAAGTATCAGTTTATTACTAGTATACGCAACAGAAAGAAAAGGTTTTTAGTACTTTGATTCGATTCCTGTGAACTGAACAAATATTATTGAAGCTGAATTACGATGATTCAGTATTGTCCGAGGAATTGGGGAGAATGGGATTTAATTAGATAATTATTCACTCTGGGATATATAGACACATTTTGTGAATTTAATATAACTAAGCTCAAGGGAGATCCAGGATTTACAGGACCAACTGTCATTAGACTTCTCATGCGTGTCAGTGGAAAACCTTCGCTTCGCAATTTCTTTTTTTTGTTTAGATTTCGTGTAGCATTGAAGTGCGCCACACGTGGTCGAATTAGAAAATGCTTGTTGTGCATACGTCGACTGGTGCAAGTGCACTGTGTGGATACGCGAATATTTCGACCTATTAAAATTCGATTTATTCGACTTATTCAAAAGTGCTACTTAATTATAGATCTGGATGTATGCCATAGACCTCTGAGTGTTTTTTACCCAGTACAAATCATAGTATTAGAGAAAATCGCGTTGGGCATTCTTGGAAAAATTCCAGGGGAATCCATGTAAAGGCATTTATTATATGGAAAATACAGTATTCCCTCAGAATCTCATAATATTTCGTGATACCCAGGCCCGTAGCCAGCACTTTTGAATAGGGGGTTCGAAAACAACAATAAATGATATATTTGATGTGAAACGTGTGAATTTTATAATATTCAAAAAGTGTGTTTGAGCTCTGTTACATACATTTTTAAATTCTCGATTTTAAATTCAATTGGTTTACTTTGTGTTACGTTGGTAAGTTGTTCCACATAACATTTTTGAACTATTTTACCATTTTAGAGAAGGGGTCCTAGGCCATTCCCCACCCACAAACACACACCCTTAATTCATTACGGCAAAATGTTGTACACAAAAAAACAAGACTGTACGTATCTTAGCATTATTGTCCGAGCATTTTAAGGTAGAATGCTACTCACGAACTTTTTCGCTCTTCACAGATGTTAGCGCACATACAAGTGACACAATTTCATGTCGAAATCTGCCTACAATTATTCATTTTAGTATTAGTCAATTATGTAATTTTATTTCTGTACAGGGCCTCACCACATCGTACAAGATGTAATGGGTAGAAAAGTGCATATCACGTTTTAAAAACAATACAACATTCATGTAAACATATGGTACTAAGTTAAGCTGGATTCATATTTATCTCGTCGCTTGAAAACTTTTATAAGATACAGAGCTAGTTGATATATGGTGTGGCAGTTTGTGTAGCGACGAAGTAAGCCCAGACTGTCAGTATTTGCATAATTGCATAAAATTATTGACAAAAGATTAGCCCTTAGATCATTATAAAATGAACATATAAAAACAAAGTGAATTTCATTTTCTATCATGCTAAATTCAAACGTATCACTGCAAAAACTAAAAATTTATTGATCTAATTGTATTTTTGTGTGCCTGTCTAATTCAACATTATGTTTATGGCCAAAACAGCGAAAACTCGTCGGTATAAATTTTAGTCTATAATTGCTTGCCAATAAATCTCCCAGGTTATAATATTACATCGATTTTTTCGAAAGTACACAGCCTGGATGATTGTGAAATTGAGGCATGCCATTCTTGCTGACAACAATTTTTGTTATTCTTTGAGTAAATATCTCTAAGAAATTTGCAGTATCTGCAACTTGTTTTCCAAACCAGGCAATGCCGAAACCATATTTGAACAGGCGATTTTTATGTGGGTATCCCAAGTAAGTCTCCCATGATATAACATGTTTTGGGGTTCCAGCTATTTATTATTTAATTTTAACCAATATAAGATACAACACTTGAAATAACCACAGCATAATGGAAGCCTTCTACATTCGTCCAACATCGCTACATTGTTTTTACAACTATTAATGTTAAGTACCGGGTAGATATCTGCAAAATGTTATCTGTACCCTCTCGATTTCCGAATTTTGGTACCCCCATATCACTACCATAAGAAATAGTTGGCACGGTGATTGCATCAAACAAATTAAATGCACTAACCAATGGCATACTACCAAGTTTCTTGCAGTACGTAAATTTGTTGGTTTACTGTAAATCTGATTTTAGAGGGCGGTAAAATAATATGCATATAGTAGCAGTTTAGCAGCGGTCTCAATAAACTTCTCCTTTTTATGAACCCACTAAAAATATAGAAAATTTTCTAAGACATAAAAAAAACGTGTAAAAAAATATGTTTGAAAAATATGATTTATCGCATAGTTTCAGTGCTGAAGCAACACTGTGGGATAACTTTTTGGCTGCAAGAAGCTCTTCAACCAACCTTCAACTCGTGATGATAAATCTTCGTCATTTTTTTAATGATGTTTTCAATTCTTAGCTGTACACTATGTCCAATAACACAGGCTACACGTACTAATACAATAAGTTGACTACATTTGGCTGATACACTTAGAACAAAACAGTATATATGCCATCATTAACTTGAAGAATACAAAACTAATGAACCACTATGAAAGTACAGTGTCGTGTTGTCGTCTCAATCCCGTTCGAACCCCACACTTTACTAACTGAGCGAACACTAGCACAAGACAAACGAACCTATTCAGGACCACCACATCCTTCAGAGAGTGACTACCATTACATTATTGTTTCAATGTTGCTTTAATATTTCACATCAGCTGCTTGAACGCGATCTTCATTACACCATCGCGGAATCACCGAATAAAAGCTTGCCCATTTATAACAACCTGTTTTGATTGGCAGCTGTTGAACTGAGACGGCGTAACTTCACGATTGACATTTAAAGCTCGTTGTCACCTAAATGTTCATTACTATGCAATTTCGACCGAGTCTGATAGTTACCTCACTGAGTCAAGTTATTTAAACGATGATAATTATTTTAATTAATACTGTTTGTTTTATTATGTTCTAATCTACGATCATAAATCTATTCACTTCCAAAATTTAGGGGGTTCGACTGAGCCCCCCGAACCCTCCCAAACTACGGGCCTGATACCCATAATTCCCTATCTTATAACAAAATACTGTTAGAATGGTGTTTTCAGATATGGCGAGACTGTTCCCTACGGGAAACAATGTTGAATGGCTCAAAAATCGCCATTTCACGCATAAGTGGTCCCGTGACCATAAGTGAACAACATTTTGTAACAACAACTTACAACAAAACCATACTGCAAAAAATATTGAAATGTGAATATCAGTTCTGATAATCGCGAACGACCTTGTAATATTAATACATCTTGTGGGAGGAACCATAGCTTTTTAAAGATGAATAATACATGTTCAATGTTGAATAAAGACCTTGCAGCTGATGTATCGAATACTAGTTTACTTGAAAAGAAAAACAAGGAAAAATCAACGCACAGAAAACTTGAGTTTAAATTTTCTTGAAGATAAGAAGCTAAACCTCTTTTGCCTCAGTTGTAACATAGTTTCAAATACTGTGGAATACTTTATTTTTGCTGGAATTAATTTTCGCTGAAAAGGCTTTTTGGGGAAAAAAGGCTTTTTAGGAAAAAAAGTATATTCGCTGGATTTTATTTTCACGGAATCATCCCTTCAGCGAAAATAGCGAAAATAAATTCCAAGCAAAAATAAAGTATTCTACAGTACGAGAAAAAACAAATATTTGGCTTTTGGAAATACACACAGTAGTTACATTTGGACAATAACACCATTATCTTACATGTTGGTCAATGCGGTTCGCCTTCGAACATTTTCACTGATACCGGACAAGAATAATTGGAATGCGCGTCAACGAGTATAGCGCCACCAAGTGGGCGTAACTAAATCATACCATACCGCTAATCTGTAGATTACGCGATACTTCAAAGTTCATATTTTGTTTCTAGAATTAACACCAAGTTTACCTTGGCTTACCTTACAATTAAGTGATTGGAAGGAACTACACGCTATTTATTGTCAGCGGAGTAAAACAACGCGCGGGTAAGGTGAAATATTGAGTGTGTGTTTCCTGCTCGAATAATTCGCTATTGCGGTAAGCCTTTTAGTCTGCATGTTTAGATGTTTTTTTTTGGCGAAGCCATTACACCGAAACATTACGCTACCGACATATTACTAAAAACAAATCAAACTACGACAGTTAAAGGGCGGTGGTCGTCGCGCAACGCATGCGCGAGTTATGGGTTTCATTGTTTAACTTGTATATTAATGACCTTGTTAGATTCTAGTAAAGAACCATTAAATCCAGCTGTTTTAGACAAGCAATCAATTAATTCTTGTCTCTATGCAGATAACTTGGCCCTAATGTCTCAAACACCGTCTGGATTACGGATGAAATCAACATACTACACACATGCATGGAAACATAAATGAAAACTAGAAATCAATTTATCTAAAAAAAAGTCATTATATTTAGTAAAAGATCACTGAAAACATCAGACACGTGAAACTATGGCAATAAAAACATCAATTGCTTTACAAGCTACTGTCATGAGGGAATTTCTCGTCGTGTCTCTATACACGTCTGCTTGAGGTACGGGATCGGAAAAGTCACTTAAGCTTTACAGTCAAATAGACATACACAACAAAATACGTTTTAACTTTTCGTCTTTAGTCGGCCAGTCGAGTATTAAGATGCAGCTTTCACCTACAGTATGTGTATTTGTAGATATGTTGTATGTTATTTGTACCCCACACTGTGAGATCCTGGGGTACTCCTATTATTGACGTCTGCGGGTATGTGCTGCTTTTTTCATCCTCTCATTTTCACGGTTGAGCCAATCTTATGCCCCCTTAATATTGCTGTTTTAACGAACTTTGGTTATGCTGCACTAAACTTTGGGACATTTTGGGGGACAAACAAGCCAAAAAACACCCTGAAGAGCACTTCCACACAAAAATAGAGTATCCATTCCCGGGTGTGGGATACAGAGGCAATGGCACTGGATATGCGCAGTGTTGTTTATATTGATTTGTGTTGATAAATTTATGCTGCAAATAGGTACCTAATAATTGATACATGATTTTGTACTACGAACAATTCAGCTGGGAAATAAGAATGTAGCTGTTTGATTAACTACGCCATCACAACTGAATTTGAGCACAATAGGGTACTTTTTAATTTTTTTAAATATGATTGGGTACTGTGTGAAGTGTATGTTATGTTAATGACCAAAGTTAACCAAGCTTGATTTAGGAAAAATTACTATGGAACACTGTTAGACCCTGTTTTAGAATTTATTGAGGTTGTATACCGAGTTTAACTTTTAACGACTGCCATTCAATTTAGTCAGTTATGTGGACACGCCGGACAAAAGCGTCAAATTTTCTGTGGGGCTTCCTTAGGCCCTTAGCATCAAATCTTGAAGGGGTGCCAAAATATCTAATGATTTGGTGGCCAGATAGAGGGCGTTATTAAAAATGACCACCAAAATCTAGGAAAACCACATAATAGCGGGTAAAATGGCAACTTTTGAGTTTTTATCAAGGAGATTTTGAAGCATTGAGCAGTTTTCGAGGGTTATTAACATGTCTGTGGCTTACAAGAAAAAAACGACAGACAAAATAAATAACGAATTCTGAGTTATGTTGCACTAAATAGATTCATACAGAAAATGCCAATCAGATTCAGAGTTTAGAAATTCAGAGTAAACTTTAAAACAAGTACAATTTTAAATAAATCAACAGCTGTAAACCTAAAGTTTCTTGTCTCCATGCTGTTAATTGGAACCAATTTAAAGGATCAACAAGTAGTAGATTCACAGGCATATCTCTCTATAGCACAGCTGATCATTTTCAACTGCAAACAAAGACCATCGTCTACAGAAGTGTCACACCATTCCACAGACTATGAGCCATCGCTTCCTTTGTATATAAAGAATAATATTCACACGCTCACCTCAACTGTATAAATTGAGCCTATGTGTGAGTTATGATCGGGTTCTTCAGCTTGAATCCAAACTGGTGACAGCTGTCTGCAATCAGTTTGAGGAACAGGGTGTTGAGTCCCCTTCTCAGTTGCGTCACAGTCTTTTCACTGTTGGTGCCTTAGACAACATTGACCACAACCACTCAAGTACTACAGCCAAATATTCTTTCCATAATACTGCTATTAGCTCATTTCAGTCTCCATCTAAGACCAATCTTGGATCAAGCCAAAAGCTATCTCCATCTCTTCGAATGGTATACAGAAAAACCTGTTCTGCCTGACAAATACACAGCTGTTCAAGGTGTGTGTTCCTGAAGCTCCACGCAACATTAAGAAGGTAGAGGGCCATCTACAAGAAGCACGGATCAAGGAGGAACACTGGTTACAGCACGCTTTACATCAAGTAGCAAAGCAACAACTAGACAAAGGCGACACTGTGACTTGGGCAGCATTTCATGCCTCTTTACAGCCTCATACTAAAATAGAAAAATATAAAGCCCTAAACAAATTCAGACTCTCAAATATCAATAGTGACTTGACCACTTATAGAGTTGCTAAAAATAATTTCAAAGCAATATGTAGAAATAAGAATCGGTTATCTATAGACAAACAAAAATACAAACTTTTAGAAGCAAAACAAGATTCTGTGAAATTCTGGGCTACTTTGCGAAATATTAAATGTAATGCGCCCCTAACCAATGAAATTAAAGCGGACTGTTGGTACAATTATTTTCATGGCCTGTTAAACAAACCAATCTCACCTGCAAATGAATTCACAAAAGCTGTAATTAGGAACCTAGAACTACACGATGAGCATTGTGACCAGTGTGATGATAATGTGCCACTTGATTTAAATGCAAATATAACTATGTTAGAAATTGAGAAAGCGATTAGAAGTTTGGCAAATAACAAGGCTCCGGGTCACGATGGCCTTGTAATAGAACTATTTAAACATAGCTGGATTCACATTAGTCCTGTCTTATTGCTTCTATTCAATAACATACTCTCCAGCTGCAACTTTCCATTAACCTGGTGTAAAGCCATTATCTCGCCACTACACAAAAAAGGTGATCGCTCTGATGTCAACAATTACAGGGGTATCTCTCTTATATCAGTAACAAGCAAGATTCTAACAAAAATCCTAAATTCACGTCTGGACCACTGGTGTCGTAAGAATTGTATATTATCTGAAGTGCAATGTGGTTTTCGGCGAGGCTACAGTACAAGTGACAATATTTTTACACTCCAAGCCATGGCAGCAAAATATTTAATGAAGAAAAAAGGGCGCTTTTATTGTATTTTTATTGATTTCGCTAAGGCGTTTGACTCGATTCAACATGATTTTCTGTGGTCGAAACTAATCAATTATGGGATTCATGGAAAATTCTTGTCGGTTACTCTCTCAATGTACAGTAAGTTGCAATCTTGTGTGATTTCATCTGGTAGTCTCACTGAATATTTTAAATGCACTATCGGGACACGTCAAGGTTGTATGCTTAGCCCTATATTATTTACTATTTTTATCAAGGATCTCGTTTCATACACTAGTACTGTTGGATGTGAGGGTGTTTGCATTGACAACGATCTTCACAACCTTAATATATTGATGTACGCGGATGACGTAGCCGTGGGTTGTGATATGCCAATACATACTCAACGACAAATAAATAACGTACACCAATTTTGTTCTCACTGGGGTCTAACTCTAAACCTAAACAAAACACAGATAATTGTTTTTCGCAGGGGTGGTTTTCTAAAACAAGGTGAAAAATGGTTCTATCGCGATCATGAAATTAAAATCGTCCCTCAGTACAAGTATCTTGGTGTATTATTTTCCTCCAGATTAAGTTGGAATCCGACCAAATTAAACCAATCAGCCCAGGGTAAAAAAGCTATGTTTCAACTTAAAGTATTGATTCGAAAACTTGGTGGTATGACCACATCTGATTCATTCAAATTATTTGATTCCATCATTGTGCCAATCTGGGGTTACGGGAACGCTCCTCAAATTGAACAAGTTCAGAATCAATTTTGTAAATTTCTACTCGGTGTGAGTAATAACTCACGCGATTTATCAGCTGTTGGCGAATGTGGTCGTTTTCCTCTCTATGTTATTTACTTTAAAAGATGCATTAGCTACTGGCTGAGATTATTACAAATGGACGGTAATAGATATCCTCATAAATGTTATTTAATGTTAAAAAGATTATCCGACCAACGTGTTATAACGTCGGTAAATTGGGCTTTTAATGTAAACATTTTGCTATTTCGCTTTGGATTCGGTCATGTATGGCTGAACCAAGGTGTAGGCTCGAAAAGTGTGTTTCTTTCACAGTTCACACAAAGACTTAAAGATTGTGTGCAACAAGTATGGCACGACGACACTGCTTCTTCCCCCAAACTCCGTTCCTATCTCGATTTTAAGTCGTCACTTGAGCAAGTAAAATATTTGTCTTGCATCCATGTTTTCAAATTCAGAGCTGTATTGTCAAGGTTACGTTGTTCTTCTCACAATTCGCGTATTGAAAAGGGAAGACATGGAAATGCCCCCTCGATAATAGATTGTGTGAATACTGTGTTGAACGAAATCAACTTTATGTTGAAGACGAATATCATTTTATAGCTATTTGCCATCGTTATCAACGTATTAGAGCAGAATTTTTGCCTGTATGGTTCCGCACCAACCCCACTTACAACAAATTTATCTCGCTCATGAGTTCAAGAAACGATGTAATTTTAAATCAGTTAGTGAGTTATGTTTATTTCGCCATGAAAAGCAGAACTTAAATGATTTTTTGTTTTCTCTATTGTTACAATTGTTAAGTGAAACTGTATTTGCTTATTGGGCCAATGGCTTTTTTGCTTTGTAATACTTATACTAAAAAAAACTACTCAGAAAGAGAGGAGGCTTCACTCAACTCTTGCGGCTATTTTGTGAGAAGGCAGCTACAGTAGCCATGATCAAACATGGAATGAATGTGCTTCATGAAGCTACATAATATCTCAATCCTGTTGTCGCAATGGATGTCCCTCTTTTTGCCCTTGGCAAGTTTGTTCAGTGGCACTGGCCCAATACCCATAGTGAAGACATTTACACTGTCATGTTAATAATGTTTATAATGTTAATAATAATGTTAACTACGCAATCAGGAGGTCTCCATATTGAGATGACCATGTGGGAAACATTCGGTGACTTCTTAGATGGTTCTGGGTGGACAATAGCACTTACAAATGCAGGTGTTGCTTCATCAGGTACAGTTGACTCATTCCTCAAGGCTTCCAACCTTACACGAACTAGATGCGCCCATCAACTCAGTGAGTTGGCCTTAGCTAAGCTACAGACGGATGCAATCTTGAAGACCGAAGGTTCGCATGGCGATAATGATATGATAGCATGGAGACAAGAAATAATCAGCACACCATCCTCAATATGGAGATAATGGGTCTTATTTGTGTTAGAGCTCATCTGAAACAGAACTTTCCTCTCTACGTAGAAGTCCTTAAATGTATTGTTCCATGGTTCTTTGATCATCAGAATTATGCTTGATGGTTACCAATACATATCCGTGACATGGCGACCCTTCCACCACCTATTCGATCTGAATTGGAAGACCATGGCCACTGGACTGTACAGAAGACATTGAACAGACGTTTTGCAATGCCAATAGATCAGGCACATGAACAAAGCAATCTGCTCGTTAAGGCTGCTTATGGTGCAGTTGGGCACAACACAAAACCCATTTGCTTTCAGGAAGTGGATGGTAGCTGGTCCAGAACAGGCAAGACTTCTTTCAGAATTTGAAAGTGAATACATATATTCAACTGAATAGAAGCTGTTACACCATGAGTAAGGGTTTGTAGCACAAGAAACATTCAAAGAGCAAACAGAGGCTTTGGTCTACACTATTAGTGACATGAGTAATCCATTCTTAGATAATGCTCTGGAACTGCTTGTCATGGACTCCCAGTAGTTGAGAAAGTTCACTGTATTGAAGTATCAGGCAAGGAGCAATACAATAATTATCACAAGAGTGTCATCGTAGACCGAACGCAATTGATTCATGACCCAATTAAGAAAAACTGTCTCCCCCTCTTCAAGTGCCCATCCCGCAAAAAGTCACCAAAGCAAACAGAGAAAATGCTAAAGGACGATGTTGCTCTTTTTCAGGACTTCTCATCATAATGCAGCATACAGAAGGTGATATGAGTATATTCTTCCAGCATGAGAATCACTCTTACCCTCCCTCATTATCTATCGGGAGCAAAATGCGGTTTTCCATCAAGGCTGACCTTCTCAAGAAGATGGAGCTGAAGAATCAGAAAGACCTGCCTACTAACTTTGAAGTTAAAGTACTGGATGGTACTGCAGTGGTATTTCCACGGATAATGTTCCCACATTTGACGGATATGCTGATAATGTATTTGTACCATACATCCTGCAACATTCAGCGAATACAGACAGAGTGGATGTGGTATTGGATACCTATGTTGATAGCAGCATTACAGAGTCAACTTGAGGAAAGCATGGTACAGAGATTCGTTGAAAAGTGGAAGGTTGGAATAAAACCTTTTTGCATGACTCTAAAAACAAGGAAGAACTCTTTCCTTTCCTCTCTAACAAAGTTTCAATGACAAAATGTCCAAAAGGAGGAGAGATCTTCATTACATATGGCAGGTCAGTAGACACATATCTACTTATTCATCTCTTGGATGCATTACAAAATGGATACACTACATGCCAAGTACGCACTGTGGATACTGATGTACTGGTGATTCTCATTGGCAAATTGCAACATCTACATTCAGCTGCAGACATATGGGGTGCTTTTGGTAGTAAGAAACATTTTAGATACTTCCATGTTAACGCCAACTGCACAGCTCTTGGTAAAGACAGATCTCTAGCATTTCCTGTATTCCGCACTTTCACTGGGTGTGACACTACATCATTCTTTTTCTAAAAAGGAAAGACATTAGCATGGGACACCTGGAATTCCTTCCCCAATGTGACTCAAGCTTTCACCTGGATGGCACTCAATTCCTTTGCTTTTGTACATCTAAAATCTCCTATAAGCTTCTGGAACGCTATGTGGTTGTGCTATATGATAATTCCAGTAACTTTGAATCAGTCAATGAGTCAAGAAAAGAGTTATTCTGCCACATGAACAGGTCCATGAATGGCATTCCACCTACACAGGACGCTCTGTTGCATCACACAAAACGTGCTGCATACCAGGCTGGTATTTGGACAACCAGCGAATTGCACAAGCAACACGTTCTTTCACCAGAGGGATGGGAATGGATGCAGGAAGAAGACACTCCAGATACTCCCATCATGGATTCCTATTTGGATCACCCTTCCCATTTCCTCTAAAGCCTGCAGTGAACTTGTGAAGTGCAGTTGCAAAAGCCAGCATGATTGCAGTGGCAGGTGTGGATGCAACAAGGCAAACAAAAAGTGCACAGAACTTTGTAATTGTAACTGCGAGATAAAATAACTGATTACATAATACTGTCCAACATGCCATTCTTAGGTCCCAGGTGAGATTCGACTATTGACTTTTCCACACAAAGAATGGTTGTACAATACAAACATTTGTATCTAGTGCTTTCAACATGACTAGCAAGAACATTAATTCACCTTTGAGTCACAGTACAAAATAGAACGTTAACATTTTGAAAGTAATATTTTAAGATATTTATGGGTTACACAAATTGTGTAACTCACTTGAGCGACCATTTTGGGAATAGAACTTCCTTTATAAGTACATAATATTGATCATTATTAAGCCATTGACATGTTCATGCTATCAGAAATATATTACCACCCTATAACACCCATCAATTACTAAAATAATGTTGTTTTCACAGCTAAAGGTCATTTTGTGGTTTTTTGGCAGTCACTAATTTTCGCTTGATAGATGAATATTGATACAATATGTTTCTCATCACACTAACCACATAGTGTTACATATACAGCACTAAAGTATCCATTTCAGACCAATTGTACGACTTTTTGATGTGTCGTAATGTATCAAGAGAGGTGATAGCCAGTGTCTGTGTATCCGAATACATTTTTAGTACAGCTGGATATAATAATGCATTGCACCAATGTGAATATATTACAGTAAACATATATGTGAAGTAATTTTCAACTATTTTCAATTCATGTTTAGATTTATTCAGCTGTGGTTATTATGATGTAGGAGACATGTTATCAAAATACATTTCTTCTTATGGTGATCATTTAGCAACTATTAAAAGATGGTGGTTTTCTTGCAGCACATGCTTGAATTCAATATAAATAAACAATGTATTTTAAGCATGTTATGTATGTTGCCATGCGATCGATATCGAACAGGACGCGTTGCGACGACCGCCCCCTTTAACGTTTGTAGAAACATGTATCGAATAGATGCAAGTAATCATACCAGTTTACATGAACGAAGGTGGTGGTACAAAAATATGTTTGTCGGAAAGAACAGTAAACAAGCTAAACGATTACAATTAGGGTTAGGGATCTTCTTTTCTTATGGTTTTTAAAAAAGAGGAATGATTTTTGAAGTTGACCTAAATGATTTTGAGGTTGATACCATAGATGATGACATGATTTCTATACTGAAACTACCTCTTCCAATCTTTCTTCGAATATAGTTAAGTTATAGTTAAAGATAGTATAGTTAAGATATAGTCATTCAAATTAAGCATTAGAACTTGTGTTCACACTTGCATAGTAAACTGCTTTTATATTCGCGCTCGATACAATTTGGCATGGTTTTGAAATGGAGATTTAAATGCTTTTCTTCTCAAGTTGTCACACATAATATTAGCTAACTTATTAAAATGACAAAGCACTTTGGTTTAAAAATCAACATAAAATGCGGGATTTGGCAGTTCCAAAATTAAATTACATTATTTTCGTGGCTACTGTAGTTTTATTTTATAACCCTCCATTCAATATTCGTACCTGAATAATTGCAGTAAAACAGGAGCGCATCAAATTTTTCATCTGACACAGTTCTATCGAAATTGCCACCATCATCATTAATTCTCTGAAAAATATTTTTGCAAAATTGACTCCACCAATATTCTCCCCACCAGGATTCAATTTTCTGATTAGTTAGACCTGTTCTATATAAAAAGGCTGGCAATGGAAGTGAATTCTAGAAACTTCAGGAACTGTTCTACGTGGCCGTTATCGGTCCAGAAATCTCCTCTCACGATCTTAGGCATCTTGGTTATTTTTGCCTGCTGTAATGTACTATTGGCATTAGCTTAAGGTAGCGAGATAGTTTTTTGGCATGGAAAATGTAAACATCTATAATCGGAGTAAATTTTACAAGAACCTATACAATCTATATATGTTTGGAAAGCCCTTGACTTGTACTTTTCTATTATTAATATTTTGTGAACACTGTGTTTGTTTTAGCGTCACGTGATTCTGAAAATCGGCGCGGCTGATAATTAACTAACGTGAATACATTTTTAAATGTCAGCTCTACGGTCATGCATGCGGCCAAAAACTTTACACTGTTTTGAAGCAAAGGTCATGAAGTTTAAATCCGTATTTCTATTTTTTAAATTAAGTTTTTTTTTCCTATCCGAAAATGGAAAATTTCAAGCACGTTTTTTGGTGTTGAAGTTAGTGTATACCGGTGGTTTGCGCGAGGTTTGTGAAAATACGCGATAGAATTTCGCAAAAATGTAAATACGGATACGAAGCCAACATATTCGAGAGTACGGAAAGCCAAACGGCGACATCGTAGCGCTACTCACTGAAACGCCATTTAAAATTAGGTCAACGGCAATTGCCAGAAATCGAACACCGAGAAATCGGCACTTTTATGATTTTAAACTTCAATCAAGGTTAACTCCCGTTTTAGCAGCAACAATTATATAGGTTGGCAGTAAATAAATTACCTTGAAGGTTGTTTTCAGAAAAAATCATGATTCGACATTTATGTCTGTGAAAAAACTGTATTTTTACCGTTTTCTTTCACGCTATGGAGTTTTGACACGGTCTGTGCGGATAACGAACGGTGACGTCATTCATTACAGCTGGGATTATGCAAAGTGGGCGGTTCTGTTTGCAGGTAGCAAACAACACAAATACTACACTGGGCAGTTGAAGTGTTTGTCAACATAGCGTATTTATGTTTGGGCCGTTTTATTTGCAAACTTATTTTCTTGAGTATTCCACAAGTTTCAAAGTCTTTTAGAGACACAAGAACACTTTCCGACAATAATTATCAGACTCCCGCGAGCAAACTTGCGCAGATTACGGTAGAATAAGAAAATGGAATGACGGCTGTGGGGTAAGTTTTTTTATGTGTGGAATTGGAAGAAATGCAGAGTAAATTTTCAACACGAAAATATTGTAAATCATTATCCGACGAGACCGTTTTTGTTGGACTTGTTATTTTCGGGAGGGACCTTTTGTAATGTTCGTGCAAGTTTAGTTTTCATTTTACCTGAATAAGCCTAAAGCGATTTTTAGACGAATTCGAAGGAAACTCTGCCCCTCCTTACCAAAGTGTTCGTCTTACAGCACATTTACATGCACTCTTTTTGCAGGTACGTCGGACTTTGGTTTGATTTTATTTTAAGATAGTAACAACCACCATCAGCTAAATTCAAGTCCATTATGTTCGCAAATAATTGTGCTGCATCAAGTTTTAAACTTGCCACTTTATCGTGAAGATTCTGGCGATCTCGGCAAAGGAAGCTACCGTAGTGTGGCTCCCCAACAGCAAGTATATTGCGGATAACTCTTTTTTTCTCATGATGATAACAGTGATCAATCACTGTCAACAGACTCTTGACGACTCTTTCAACGTAATTCGACCAATGAAAATGCAGTGTTCTAAAATATTGACAGACACTAAACAACCCCACGTGGTTTCTTGTTATGGCTATGACGGGGCTTCAAAGTGTCTTTTTGTCGTCTTTTTGTTGCTTTAACCGGACTTTTCTGGTCTGTTTATAATTCACACTTACGCATTGAATACGTCGTACTATCTTGGGAAACATCCTTTACCATTGTGAGTACCGCCGTTGAGGAAACGAAAACTGCTGTGAATGACGGTGGAGTCAATGAAAGTAAATTACTGAACAGCAAACTTCAAGAGGTGTTAGCTGGGGAAGCTAACTGTGGAGAAGAAGATGACGAATTTGACTTTTTAGACGAAGACAGTTTGAAGGTGAAGATATCACAGATGCCCTTCAAGTATTTGTGAATGACGCTGACGAATCCGACGTTGGGGGCTTTTAGTTTTACAGCCAAAACAAAGTCAGCTTGGACTTTCAGTTGCGAGACGTGACCCCCCAAAAAAAACGCAGCGAGTGATACATTTCGAAGACAAAAATACAAAACAATCGCAATCAAAGACGCCGACCACGCGCGTTAGAAATAAATAGAACACGCTGTTTCACTGGCTTCTTTCACTCACGCAATATAATTATGCTATTTCCAAACGCTTATATTGATCACTGTAAAAGTGGATATATTCAAACCAGCCATCAAATTAAAAATTCGGATCTCGTTGAATGTCAATCAACACGGAACTCGGTAAGGGTCAAGGCCCCCTGATCTGATCCTAAAAAGCATATAATGTATCAAACAGAAATAAAAAAAAATAAAAAATCTCCAACTGTGACATTGTACTTTTATTTTGACAACAGATTTATTAAAATAACATTTAGAACATAAATTTGTCTTCCCAAAATATTTTTAAAAAAATCTTAAAAAATACCAAACTGCCGTTAAACGGCCCGGGCGAATTTATGGCAAAATCCGGTAACATGTGATACACTCATGTACTATTTTGTTTATACAAAATTTGTTGTGTTTCGAAAGTGTTTTTTGTTTTTGTTTTTGCTGTACAGCTTCCTCTTCTTGAAACGAAGCAGTGCACACATCTTATCAGCTGTGTGTAAACTACAAACAGATATCTTATCAGTTGTTTGTAAATAGCTTAGCCCCAGTTCAGTTATGTTTGTTAACCATGAATATTAATGAGAAGCACTCATGGGGTGTACACTGGATAAACAAAAAACTTGGGTATTTGTTTGCACACAAGAAAAAAAACAGTTTACTTGTACAAGATATTATTTTTTCAATAAAATAAATACACTAATGTATGTGGCATGCCTTATGGAGCTATGCTTGTGATTTTCAAAAAAAAATGTGAAAAGTGCCCAAAAAACTATTCCGCTACCTTAAATGCTTTGAACCACATTATTTTACGAGAGTATCCATCGATTGCAACATTTATGTAAATCCGTATGATTTTAGCTTGCTGTAGCCGGACGAAATCTAAATTTGGCATAAATGAACGATATGTTCATCTACATAGTAGATGTATTGAATGCAATGCTAAGCATTCGGGGTTCAAGTCTGTAATAATGCGTCTTACAGTCTCGCGAATTGTATAGCCCAGACTTTCACCTTATGTGGATAGGGGTAACCTCTCATAAAGCATACTCACTTTAAACCATTTTTTAAAATTTATTTACCCACTTCTAAACACAAGTGTTTTCAGCGACCCACATGGCTTAACTCATACCACATACACTATGTCAGCTGCGGGAGGGGGTTGGATAACTGATGAGGACCTGTGTCAACATCCTTTATTCTATGTTTTTGTCATATTACCTCAAACTCTGTAAAAAGAAGTGTGCATGGAATCATGGGAAGAAACTGTGCATTGCTGTGTGATAACTGTCATAAAGGTGATTGACAGGTCATACTTGTTTACCACTCTGGAAGGACAACTTGAATCTACCAGGTGTGCTTGTGATTTCCATAACAAAGGATGTTTATAGTCTACTGACTTGCCTGCGGGAGACAGCTGCTAGGAAGATAACATTGTGATTGGCTAACATTCTAAATGTTTCAAATTCATCCACTCATGTGGAAATTCAGGTGGTGTCCCTGAATCTGGGCCATTTAGGCCTATAAAATGGACAGACTGAGGCCAGTTTGGCCCATCATTTGTGAGAAAAGTGATACAGGCTTCAATCATTGTTCTGTGAGACTTGTATGAACTGCTCTGCGATATCCTGCTTTCAACGGTGCCCTCCAGAATACCAGTGTTCTTCTGCCAGAAAGACTCATGTATTTCTTCGTTGTTGTATTGCAGAGGCCATTGGCCATTTTGTTTCCAGTACTATTGTCTTGTCTACTCCATTCTAGCAGTGAAATAACCCCCTGTGTGAGTTATGTGGGTGCCCCTCTCAACAGCAATACGCAGGCCTTACATTCTGACAACCTGTGAAAAAATAAATAAATGCTACACACTTCTAAACCAAAACATTGATAAATTACTCTAAACAAAAAAAACGTGAAATGACACCCCAGTCGGGCGGCACATATCCGTATTGAATTCTATGGAAGTAGCCTCTCTGGGTTGTATAGATTCTATTGTAAATGCAATATAGATGCATCCAGCTATATTCATGAAGTTGATCCACCTAGTTGATCCACTTAATAATCTGGCACAGGTTGTGGATGGTTAGATGATGTGACACCACATTCCGCAGTATTTACGTTTTGGGTACATACTAGAATATGTCCCACCTTGATCAACTTCGTGATACCATTAATATCTACCTTATAAGGTGCCAGTACGCTCAACAAAAGTACCAGGAACCTATTTTCTATCACTATTTCTTTACATAATTCTTCCCCAACTTAAATTGACGCATTTTTACTCCTGACATGATATTGAACTTGTTTATCCTGTTTTTAATAACGGTCTGTTCGAGATCGGGTTTTAAGAGGGTAAACCGGTTTCGAATTTGCCTTTTCAAGAATAAAGGGGCTTGAGTTTGATCAGTAACTTGATGAGGTCTGGACCTATATCTACATGTATAAAAGAAATGAGGCTATTTGATGGGTCTAACACTTTTTTGTGAAGTTATATTTCATGGTTTGTACACTTTTCTCAGCTGCTCCATTGGATGCAGGATGGTAAACATGTACCAAATGGTGTTCAATAACATTGTTTCTCATAAATGTTTCAAATTCATCAACCAAGGGCCGTTATTTTCTCTGTGAGCTCGAAATAAGCAAACCCTACGTGTAGTTGCATTGGTATTAGTTGTCATTGGTATTGCATCGATCCACTTGGAATACGAATCATATGCAATTAGTAGATATATACCATTTTCTCGGCAAAGTCAATATGAATGCATTGCCATGGCCGACTGGCCTGCTACCAAGTTTATAAGGGTGCTTTTGGTGGATTATTTTGTACTGCCATACATACATCACAGGATTTTACCTAGTCTAGGCCACCAGAAATAGCTTCTAGCAAAGGTTTTGGATCGGACAATTCCCAAATATTTCCCTTGCAGTTTATTCAAAAGTCATCACTTGCATTCCCCATAGGACAATTTTCTGATCAATCGACAGTTCTTTACGACGATTTATGGATTGATCATTCCATCCTCTTTATCAGGTCATCCATGTATTATGAAATCATGGCGAGATGTGGATTAGGTATTTCATAGTGGCCTTGACTACATCCCTTGATCTCAAAGTTAAATCATTTATACAGGACATTTTTATAAATTCTGCTATCTTCATAATCATGTTTCATTGGGGTAGATGTGATAAGGCATCTGCATTGCCGTAATCTGCTGATCGATTGTACTCAATATCATAATGGTAACCAGACAAAAGCACAGCCCAACGTTGCATTTGAGCGGCTGCAATTGGTGGAATGCCTGATTTTGAAACAAGAATTGTTGTCAGCAGTAAACTGGTATCTGGTAAACTTCTGTTTGTATAAGTATTTGTAAAACGTTTTCGATTTGAACATAATTTCTTTCACTCACAGACAATGTTTGTGAAGCATAGGCAATTGGCCTCTCACAACCATCCTCCATCCCATGGACAATGATTGACCCAACTCCATGGGGTGATGCATCACTATATAACTTAACTGGTAACTTTGGATCATAATAAACATCAGAACTGAGTAAGGCTTCCTTATATTTAATCATGGCTGTTTCACAGCTTTCACTCTAATTTCATGCAACCACTTTCTGTAACGATTTGTATTTAATGATTCAACATGGATGATAAAATGCCATGGAAACGTAACTTTGTAGGGCTTGGTGCTTCCACGATGGCTTCTAGATTTTCATCAGGTGGCTTAATACCTTCTTTATCCTGCTGATGTCCAAGGAAAGTTAAACTCACACAGTACTTGCACTTGGCCACATTCAAACTTACATTATGTTGGAGTACTTGATATAATTTCCTGATCATCACGTGTGGAAATTATAATATCATCTATGCAACAAACAACATAAGGAATGCCACTTAGAATGTTATCCATATTTTTCTGAAAATGGCTGGTGCAATTGCGATTCCATAATTCAGTTTCTTATAACGGTATAAACCGAGTTGAGTATTTATGGTTTAAAATTCTAGCTCTAATTGTGTATAGGCTTGTTCCAAATCTAATTTAGTTAATATTCTCCCACTTGACAATTGTGAAAAACAATCTGCCAGTGAAGTAAGTGGGTACTGATCTACCTCTAGTTCTCTATTTACAGACACTTTATAATCACCACAAATTCTAACAGAACCATTACAGTAGAACTGACTCAATGTATATTTTGCTTTCTATCTCTAAGTGATCTAATTGTCCTTCAATGCATGAATGGGAATGGGTCGTGCTTTAAAAATTAGGTTTAGTGCCCTTTTTCAAGTTTACTGTAAATAAACAATTTCCCTAATTCCTTTATTGGATTGGATCCAGTGTCAACTCATTTCCCTTACAAACTGTATATACAGTATAAATTCCTAATCAGAAATTCCTAAATTCCATCATCAGAACTTGTTCCGTCTCTGTCACTTGTAGTACAGCTCACTTCATGGACACGTTTCTCTGAATGGCACATTTTTGGCGATCCGTTCCGCTAGAATTGCTTTTAAAATCATTGTTGTGTGTGATCTCCAGTGTTTTCATGTATTAACTCTTCTGTGATTGTCTTGGCCTGGCTCAAATTTGGCAAGCAGGTCACACCTTCAATCTAATTAGTGAGTAAAATCTTAAAAACATTTCCGATCCACCGTTGCGATGGCAACAGCCAACCAACTATTTTTTTGAATACCTTTGCGCTAAATGTATCTCACCCTACAATTCTAGGATTAGAATGTTTTGGCGAACTTCGAAATGACCACGGGGCCCGGGTTTAGTTATAAACCGACGCTAGCTTCCTGTTCATGTCCTACCATAGTAATAGCCTAACATGTTTTTTTTAATGGAGGGATCGCCAACCAGCCTACCCGCTTGTCTTAGTATGCCCAATTTGCAAACACCAGAAAGACTGGGAATTCATAAATTCACACTAATTTGCGTCGTGATTAGTAAATCCACATCTCAAACATGGTTTATGGGTAAAATTATGCTGGGATGACCTTTGACCTGTGTAGGTTGACTCTTTTTGAACCCACCATGTCTTAGTTTTCCCCTTTCACGATTTCTGAGTCTGTATTTCTTTCTACCGACCACTTTGTTTACACTACTGTCTAGGTCCCCTAGAAACTGTCTGGAATCGCTATTGGCGGCAACAGTAATCTCACATTCCAGTTTGAAAGTCAATGCCTTCTTTGTTGGTTAGAGGGACGGCAAGGGGGGTAGCTGGTACAGTTTTACGGGAAATTTACGGGAAATAAAAAAGGCATTTTACAATTTACAAGGAAAAAAAGAGGTTTTTACAGTTTACAGTGAAAATTGAATGTTTACAGTTTACAGAGAAAATAAAGGTTATTTTACATTTTACGGAAGATTAAGAAAGAAAACCTAGAAAATTCTTGTACGTACCGAGAAAAATGACACATTTTTACAGTGTACGAAAAAATATTTGATTGATTACAGAATTACGGAATTTATTTTTTCAATTTACGTTGTACGAACAAAAAAATATTGCAATTACGTTGAACGAAAATAACCCTTGCCCCCCCTGGTTACTGTTAAGACTACAAACTAATCGATCTCGGAGGGCTGATTTGGGGAAATCACCAAAGTGACATTTGCAACTCAACTGCTTCAAGGCCACCACATAATCGGAAATAGACTCACCCGCCTTCTGTTCACGTTTTTGAAACTCGAATCGCTCGGCGATTATCAGTGGTTCAAAATATCCCTTTAACGTCTCCGTAAGTAAGCCGTGCATACTTTTTCTCACCGTGTTTCATCGGAGCTACAAAATTCCTGAGTATACTATAACTCCAATCTAATTAAAATCTGATGTAACGAGATTTCAACGAGACCCACTATCGATGATTTTAGTCAACGAATCACAGACCTCCTTCTATAGCGCACGTGGTGACGTCACCATGCAGAGTCAATTGGCAAACACACTCAAATAAAATGGCGGATTATACCGACGTTAGCGACCAAGAAAATCACGGCTTTCGGTAAGTTTATCATTGTCAAATGCACCGAAAGTCATTTTTTATGTTTATATTGTGGCTCGAATGGTTCGAGTTTAGATCGTTATTTTGCGTAGTTATTCTGGGAGTTTCGATTTTGTTTACACCGGTTCGACCGAACACCGGTGTCTTTTTCCAGTCGCTTGCCCTGGAGACGGGTGATGTTTTGTTGACGACCGGGTCAAAATCATCTACGGTATTGAAGCCGTAGCTGTAAATATTCATCAAAATGTATCAACATTTTGTACATTATACAATAACTCTTTATTGAAGTAATTGAGCTGATTTGGACTGGAATGAAATATTTTTTATTTGGAACACATCGCAATTGATCAGGAAATATTTTTTTTGCTCCAATTTTCTGCGTCGATGCCGTGGGCTGGTGACTGTTATACAATTTAAAATCAGTTTGCATTGTTTACTATAGCTGTTTACAGTGTTCTAATCATTACGATTTACGTTGTTTTTGCTTTCATTCTAGATAAGTATGCTCAGTGTTTGATGTAAAATTGAATCGATGACTGAATAAACGAACCTTGGCTGGCGAAGATGTACACAAGTGTACACATTTGTTGGAAGTGAAAAAATTATTCAATGTATACGTAATGACAAAAATTGTAAAATGCTGTGGAATTTCTTTTGTAAATAAAAATATACTAGCAATTTTCTATTAATGGTTTATTAAAGTGGGCAAAATATAATGTACAGAAACATTGCCCCTAGAGTATCGCTACACTAACAAGTAAGCAACCGACAGCCTGTATAAAAGGGGGGCTGTTACTTACGCGAGATTTGAACGGGACTTGCTTAGGCGTCGGATCAGATGTATGTAGGGCGGAATTAAAAAAAATCAAAATCAAAGTAAAATGATAAATGATAAAATAAAAAGGCAGTAATAAAAAATAAAATTAAAATAAGTTTATAGCCAAAATAATTAAAGCCCGTACACTACATCAGATTTTAATCAGATTGACTATAATTCTTACCTCCAAGACAACTGAGTAAGACCGCCCGTTTGTTGTCTTCATCAGTGACCCCATTGGTTACATAGAATTGCTCTAGGCATTCGAAGTAGCACTCAAAACATCAAAGACACATCTGAGTAACACCAGTCTCTGGGAATTTCGTCAATTTCGTGTCTGTGTCCTAATGTTATGCCCCCCCCATCGTCACCAAATGTGATGTATTGCACTCAAACTACGGCAGTAACAAAGACATCTGAATGCAAGATGAATGCCATGTGAAACTTCACTCTATATTACGCATGTGCACAGTAGCAACTCTGATTTACTACAGTCATCACATCATCAACAGTTCTATTCGTGCGACAAAGACGTTTTAAATACTTCACACTAATACCATTGCTGTGACATGATGCTAAAATGAAACATGGAAGGCTATTCCATGTTCCTGTCTGTGTTTGTAATGACAGTCAATAAATAATGAGATGTTGGGTATGTGGCGAGCACAAGATAGGAAGTCATGACCACCAGACAGGAATGTTTAGGAGGACAGACAGGAGATTAAGTTCAATTTTCAAAATCCGATCATGAACATACAATCAGTGAATGCCAGGGAGACCAGGGATCTATCTTATACTCACCAAACGTCATGTTCTGCTATTCCTCAATACATTATGTCCCCAACATTGAATGAGAAAAGTATTATCCAACGTAGGTTGCATAGAAATGCGTCTTCAATGAACATATGAAAAATAATAATAACAATGTTTCATGTTTATCATTTATTAGTTCTCGTTCGAACGAAATTCCTGTCTGTCTTTCCGTTTGAAGATATATTAAAACCCGCTAGACTGACTCATTTTATTATTTGCATGTACTTTACTAGAGATATATGTACGGTTTAGTGATCCAAGACTGGCAGTCATTTAGTTTTTTGAAAATGTGGTATCTTGGAATGCTTTGTCAGTTTTTGTTCAATTTTGGTACATACATTTTACATATTAAGATACGTATCCGTGATGATACCGTTTCGCGATCAGACCAAAGACTGGCAGTCAACTTGCTTTTTTGAAAATGTAGTATTGGTACATACATTATACATCTTGGGATACATGTTCGTGACAATTTATTTGCTTTCCAAGACTTATGGACCATTTACATCTATATTTGTCGTATACATCATAGATGTTGGAATACATGATTACGTCAGTTGGTTTCATAATCAAATCGAAGGTGGCCGACTGGCAGACATCTTTTTTTTTGAAAATGTGGAATGCTTTGTCAGTTCTCATTCAAATTTGGTACATACTTAATACATGATGACTGGCAGCCATCTTTTTTTTAGAAAATGTATCGGTAACATGTTTTTTCTTCAATTAAATGTGTCAAGGCATCTAGTTTCACAATTGCATCAAATATGATCGACTGACAGCAATTTCCTTAATATTTTGCTATATTATTATATCTTTTCACACATTTACCCTCTTCATTGATATTTAAAACAAATTGATACATGTCCAGTTAGTGATTTGATTAATGATATGTGCGTTTCTGGTTGCAAATATATTTATGAATGGTTCGATTACCCCTACATGCATATCAACTTATACAACAGATCACAAATATAGATCTGAGTAAACTTTAACTGACACAAAGTTGTATAATCCCAAACATACATTGTATGTTAG
Source organism: Saccoglossus kowalevskii (assembly GCF_978046115.1). NCBI lineage: Eukaryota > Metazoa > Hemichordata > Enteropneusta > Harrimaniidae > Saccoglossus > Saccoglossus kowalevskii. Next base: position 20,352,308 of record NC_140653.1, on the reverse strand, counting down.
TCACTTGTTACACGTTCGTGTTGGTTTTATTCTTCGTACTCATAAATTTGTAAAGTGTTTTAATTTGTGTTTGTTTAATTGTGTAATACCATAACACACGATTACGATACTAAAGACATGCACCTTACTTGAGTTTGGATACAAAAAATAGCAAATAAGTTTGTGACCATATATTAGATTGCAAATTTTGAAAATCTGATTTGTATTGACATTATATTAACATATTATTCACTCCCAATTACTGACCAGACACTACAAATTTATTCAGAAACAATTTACATGGTCACATGACCAATGATGTTAATATCCAATTTGATTGCATATTAATATGTAGAAATTTGTGATCAGATAAAAGACAACAGATATGCAACAATCTTGCTTTTGTGGTCACATTACTTTATCTTTAGCAGGACTAACATTTCCCCTAATTGCAACAGAAACTAGGTATTATTGATCTTAACTTTTGAAATGTATAATAGTTTTTGTTATGTACGTTACACGTTTTGTAAATAAACATATTAATACAACTTTGGATTCCTGAATGAGCATGGTTATTACTTCAAATAATATATGCTCAGTAAAGAGCGGTACCCTGATTGCTAAAATAGCACAACGTCACATGATTTTCACACTCATTCAAACTCAATAGGAAAAAGCAGTTCCACACAATTTCACGAACAACGTACTGAAAAGAACATGACATGATAAATATATACCATTAGTTGAAATAATTGTTAATTTATATTATCTCTGCGCTTTTGCTATTTTCTATAATAAATCACTATATACAGAATATTTCATACAGGTATATTTTCCCCTCCATATAAGAACATTTCACATGTCTTACAACACACAATAAATATATGAACTTCCTTTATTATTCCTGCATACATTATTTCAATATAGTGATATTTACATAACATAAATGTAGTCTAAACATAAAAATAATGACAGTTGGAACCAATTTGAGTTACAGATAGAAAACATTTCACGAGTGTCTCTACAATATCAAATTTATTACTTTATTACATAGTGTAGTAAATTATATTTGTTCCAATAATTCAGTTTGGGGGTATTTGAAATGTCGTCTCGAATATTTGCGCCTTTATATTATGCTTCTAAAAATATTCAAATTATATAATTCCTATAAAATAATATAGTAAACAACCAACCTATTTCGATATTGACGCATTTTGTGATAGCCAGCAATGGCGCCTTTTGATTAAAACAATATTCATCTTAACTGTATAATAGTACAATGGCAATTCCCAACCTATATTATCCCAAAATGTTCTAAACTATTTTATATGGTTTTTAATGTGTGCCCATTGAAACATGACACGTCTTTACCTTGTTATATATATATATATATACTTTTGTATGTCAATGTTCTATTGAAATCCAACACTAATGTTAGTAAAAATATTCAAAATCCACATGTGTGTGCATGTTCTATATAATACAAATAATGACATCATACAAACACATCAAGTGTGTCTTTCTTTGATGACAACGTCATATTGTTTGGGGACCAATGTTATACCCAGAACACCCTCAGTGCAGGGTTTCTTGGTTCCGACTGGCAAGGTGAACTTGAACTGATGCACCATGGCTGAGAAGTATAGAAATAATTCATGTTTTGCCAACTGTTCACCCATACAGACACGTCGACCTACAAAAATACAACATTGAAATACAAAACTACAAATGCATAACACAATCAAGACGTGAGACTTAAATCCAGCTGGCTATTGCATTTTCCTCTAACCTTCTCCGAACGTTAATTAGAAGTGCAGTTAAATCGTGAAACGTGACCTATATAGTATTATATATTTTTAACAAAGTATCGGCATTCCAATTGAAACACATTGTGCTTCTTGCTGGCAGATTAATTCCTCCATTCCTTCAACAGTTGTCCGGTAAATAGAATGTTCATGCTTAAAGCAGACAAATTATGGTGCTAGCTTGTATAGGAATGTATCGAGTTTACCCATTTGTATGCAAAAAATGTTGGTTGATTGTGAAGTCATTGTCGTACAGTTGTCTGCAAACTTGCTCTAGGTGCTTGTCGTGATCTGTTTTATCGATGCCACCAATGTAGATGTCGTCACACATATTTCTAGTGGTTTAAAACAATTTTAAACTACGAGCATATTCTAATCTTTTTTGTTTGTATGTGTATATATGTATGTGTGTGCACGTGTGTATGCGTATATATATGTATATATATGTATGTGTGTGTGTGTGTGTATATGTGTATGTATATGTGTGTGTATGTATATATATATGTATATGTGTGTGTGTATGTGTATATATATAGCCTGCATAGAAATGTATATTGGTTAGGATTGGGCCACAGACTAGATTAGTTCGGATGAACTACCTCTGTGGTCCACACCAAGAAATTTTTATTATTATTATTATTATAAGATTACTAGAATTGTTATTATTATTGGGGAAATAATTCATAAATCATAAATCAAATCTTGTTGGGCCTGTTGGGTTCTGATACTAGAATTGGGTGAACTCAAGGTGACCTTGTGCGCACTCGATGGTGTCCTCTTTTTCAAGCTAATTTAGGTTTTCTTCAACTTGTTTTCTCACATGGAAAAGAATACGGCGGTGGGGTTGTTTCACAGGTCTTGTGTTTTCATCAACACTTGCATTCACCCATATCTGTGGTTATATTTGGCAAACTGTCGATCATATCAGGCCATGAGTCGATTTCTGTGATTTGTACTACAATGAGAACATTGTGGTAGCAAAGTCGAGCAATGAATTCTTCTTGAAAACTGCCAGCGCAATTTGATACCAAGTATCAGAGCAATTGAGCTGGTTGTTTTTAATGGACAAGCTTGGAATCTGGTGCTATAGTGAGAAATTCTGCAGTTCAGAACTTGTGATACTTTATCATCTTCAATTCATTTATTGGACTGGTATTTTGATCTAATATTTCATGGTAAAGACATGCACAAGTGCAAAATGACCTATTTCAACTATTCGGGAACAAGTTACAGATACAGAACATCTTTCATCACATGGAATAAATATTTACTTCCCTAGCAAGATTTAGTTTACAGATTTATTTTACATGGTGTATTCACCATAGATAAAAATAATAAAACTATTTTAAACTAGTTGGATTTTAGAAACACGTGGTATTTTGTTTTTCTCCTCTTTATATTTTCAGAAGTTGGTAACCCCTGCTCTGATAGGTTGACTCTTAAGCTAGATTTGCACGATATTGCATTGAGTCAGATGTAGTTAAGGCGACCGAGGTACGACATATACAAAACAAAACAACGTCAAGTAAATCAAAAACTATTCATAAATTACAATAAAATATATAAAAAATGAATTGGAGCCTTATACCCCCATCGGATTGTGACATTACGTATTACAAAACTCCTAACGTAAACACCAACCAAGAAAACATTTACAATAAAACTTATTCACCTGCAGAAAAAGGCATGAAATTTTCCGACTTCTTGACTGTATTGTTCTTTTCATCGTAAAACCTCATAGGGTCAAATTTGTCTGGATCTGGCCACGTATTTGGATCTCTATGAATCGACCTGTTGCAAGGGTTATTATAAAAAAGAATTAGTGCAAATTGGCACCATGTTAAAGATAATACACCTCATAACATCTCGAGTACGACTGTACACTAATTTATTAACCAAGTATTCCTGAATGTACATTGTATGCAGTTGATCAATTTCTTCTAATTATTCTAATTATATTATGCTCATATATAGTGATTATGTATAATACACAGGCGATAATACGCATATAATTAGACCAGCTGCTCACTGAATACGTACAGATATCACTCACCAAAGTAATATAGTGACTGCAGTTCCACTGGGAATATTGTATCCACCAAGAGCAGTATCTCTCAAGGCACGATGTGGTAGTGCGAATGGTAGAATACTTCCAATTCGTTGTATCTCCAAAAGAGTGGCTTTCGTATAAGGCAAGTGTTTACGATCATCGAGTCTCGGAAGGCGATTTGCTCCAACAACCTTTGTTCAAGATTTAAAAAACCAAGATTACATCAGTTGGGACTTTATCCAATTTGTACAATTGCTAGAATCATTTACATGAATGCTGTTGAATTTGAGCAGGTCATTCGAAAATCATATATAATCATATAGATATATAATTATATACCTCACATACCTGATCTAATTCATTATACACTCTCTCCTGTATCTCTGGATGTAGAACCATAAACAGTAATCCCCATGTAAGTGTAGTCACTACAGTTTCAGTGCCGGCGCCAAAGATATCCACTAACATAAATTTTAACTGATCGTCAGTGAAATCTACTTTGCTATTGTGTTTGGTCCGCTCAGCCAAGCATGCATCGATGAAGTCTCCAATGTGGTTTGGATCAAATACTTCACGATGCTCATCAATCTGCTGTTTGCAGAACTTCCCAACATCTTTACGAGTTGCAATGAAAGTTTTTATATTTGACTGGTTAAATGGTCTCAGAAATGGTAGAAAATCCAAGACGTACACTTTACCGTGGCTCTCAAATAATTTCCCCAAGATATCAACAATAAAAACAAAATTTGGATCAGAATATTTGAATCGTTTACCAAACGTTATTGAACAAATTATGTTGGAAACACTCCTGTTAATGATATTGCCTGCGTTGATAGGTTGATTTTGAATATCCTAAAATAAGATAAAATTATTATCACACAGTGGATATTTTTGTTTTTGCGTGAACTGAATTTATTTTGGAGAAATTGTTTATACAAAGGGTATTGTACTACGTATTATACATGCTAAGTGAATAGTCTAGCCACAGAATAGCCATGCAGAAACATGCAAATCAAATCATGGGATATATGATAACCTTCCATTGACATGAACTGAAAGCTTGTCAGCGATAATAGCAATTTGTTATTAAATAGAGTGAATTATATTAGATTTTGGGTTTATAGTATAGTCTTACCCGAAATTCGTCTAACAAAAACAAGATCTCCTCACATATTTTACTTTCCATACTTGTTTTACCAAATCCGAAGCTTCTAAGCGTTGCATGGGCGAATTGCCTACGGTGTTGCCATTTATTGTCGAAATGACCACGAACAATACCTGTTGAAGGATATACATTTATACCATAACACTACATAACATTGTATCATTTGAAATTTGGAGAAACGACTGACAATCCACTGCTAGAAATGTGTACCTTCATATCTTGGGTTAAAGAGGTCGATCGTCCACGTATCAGGTCTATCAGCGAAATCATTTCCTTTCTGCACGAGACATTCTTGTATAGCCTTCACTCCACTGACAACAATGGCTGTATGAGATCCCATCTTCAGACTATAAACATCACCATATTTCTTCGAGAGTTTCATCATGTCTGTGTGTATGTCAGATCCGAAGTACATAAAGCTGCCAATGATAGGTAAGCCCCAAGGTCCGGGTGGGAAGTTCTTGCAAGGTACCAGGTAGTGTTGGGTGGTTATCCATGCTAAGAGCATTGTCATCAACAACACCAGTAGTGATACAGGATCAGTTGGCACAAAAACCATTTTGGTACAACTTGATGCGGAATAGTCTGTAAATATATACTCAATATAGATTAAACGATGATGATAAACGGCGGTGAATTTAATTGCACCATCATTGTGCAGTTGATTATGTATGAGAGTGGCGTGAACACAAATGCTTAGAACTGAGTGATGATGTGGTTCGTGGGGATAATATACGACCCGTCAAATAGTTGCGCAGGTTTGGTTTCATTTTAGAGCCAGGTGCTATTGACTAACTGGACCAGTCGTCAAAGTTGTATCATGTTATCTCCACTGTTTTTACATTAGGAATAAGGCAATATAGATTTGGCTGGATATCATTTTTTTCACATTAGAAAGAATTCAATAGTCAGCCAATAAGAGGTTCTATAGTACTAAAAGTGTTCTTGTAGAAATTTTGGGCGAGTGCAAAACTTTATTATTTCAGTTCTTTTAGAGTGCTGGATTTGATTTGGGTACATAAAGTTTGAACTCAATTCCATGAATGGCCAGGATAATTTACGATATTAAGTCCCGTATATACATACTTATGCCAAAATTAAAAGCTGTCAACTTGTATTAATTGGAAAGCCACAGCAAAAAACAGTATAAATTATGTAAACATTGATGGTACATTGGTTTCCGTGACGAATAGTGTACGGACACATGGTGTTATGTTTAACAGGTAGATGGTGCTAACCATACATATTGTATACAGCTGTAAAACGTCATTTTATCACCTTCAAAGAATATCACAAATTATGAAATGTTTATCCATTGAAACTATCGAAATGTTTGTACACGGCCTTGTCAGTTCATGAATAGACTACTGTAATTTCCTGATTTATTCAGTGTTATGATTTCTAAATTGCAGAGGACTCAGAATCTGCTTCTCGACTTATCGTTTGCAGTGAAATATATGACCATATCACTCCAACCATTATTAAACTACATTGGTTAAAATTAGAATTCAAGATACAAGGCCTCAGTCTATATAAGCGACATGATGATATGATACATGCCACTGGCATCTTGGTTACGCTTCTCTAGCCAGTGTGTTGTACCAAAATCTAATTTAGTAGCTTGTGGTGGTAGGGCGTTTCCTGTTACTGGTTTAGTATTATTGAACGGCTTACCACACGCTATCAAAAACAGTATCGAACTATTTTAACCATTTCAATAACCATTTGTTCATTTTTGAAAATGTATTAGTGCTTGTTTCTGTATATTATTATTTTCTGTTTTTGTAATATTCTATTCTTCTGTCATGCATCGGGCGTGTCTGTCACATTCGCAATATCAGTAAATAAGTTGTTATTAGTATTATTAACTCCACTGAAATCCGTATTATAACAGAAACATAACATAACAGAAACAATTGCTATACAACTTAAGTTTGTTTTACAATTCAACCCATGTGATTTGGTGTTTAATAAGTTACTTATATGCATGTAGAAATATATCACATATGTATAATTGCAACTGGAGGACCGTTTATGACCACATTATTGTATGTACGAACAAATATGTCACATGTAGTATTATTGTTGTCAGCATAAGTGTCAAATTGTGTCGAGTATTGTTCTCCGATGGGAAGCACAATGATTATTTGGTTAATATAACACATATGGTGAACAATTTAGTATTGGAAATTAAAAACAGATTTAAAAAAATTAAGATTCAAACTATTCTCGAAATAAAACAATCCTCGAAACTATAATTCAAAAGTGAAATGCACACACTAAACCATGGAATGCAACAATGAATAGGTGCGAGATCTGGCATGATGTGTGAAAGGCGCGGATCGAACATCTGGTGCATGATTTGATTTTAAACTTCTATTTTTATAGTTCAATCACAGTCAGCTGGCGCACACGTGATAATAAAATAAATACAATATTTACTACATGGGGCCGCCATCTTGAATGACGCATAAAACTAAATAAGAGACAAGTTGTGAAACGCGTTTTTCAGATTCCTACAAATCAGGACAAAAATACCAATCTTTCACAAAAATATGGTCCGTTGGGGTTATATTAGGCCAACCGAGAACAAAATTCGACCTAATTCGTCGTTTTTGTGTAGAAAAATCCCTTGCATACGAACACCTAATTACGCGACGAATTAGGCCGAATTTTGTTATCGGTTGGCTTAATATGACTCAAACGGACCGTATTCTTGTGAAAGATTGGTATTCTTGTCCTGGTTTGTAGGAATCTGAAAAACGCGTCATCAAGTATAGAAATAACGATGACGCTAGGACCTTAGTTGTCTTGTTTCTATGTTCCAGTGAACAGAAACTGGTCTATTATTAGTACAAATTCCAGACACACAATGAATGTTAAAAATTGTATACCTATAAAACATTTATACAACGAATTATCGTAAAATTATTTTGCAAATCAATTTTACTCATGCTGTAAGGCGAGTGAAAATATAAAATTGAAAGATTCAGCAATCAGTTGCAATACCAGTGCTCAGCGCTGAACGTATAAAAATGTATATACAAAACAAAATATGCAATGCCCGTTTTGTAATTCTCTCATGAATAGTTCAATGCACACTACTCGACGTTGAAATGTGCGGTTTATAGACTCTGACTCAAATTATGACGTTATATCCGACATCCAACACTTTCTTGTTGTGTTTCATTAATACACGTGCCTGACAGAACAATAGGCCATGTGGCCATTAGTGGTATAAAAATAGTTCACAACCTGCCCGCATGAATTTAGTTGATATATACATACAGTGAACACTATTCAATATCGATGTACATTTAGTATTGTTATTATTAATTGTGAGCCACCATGTACATAATTACATATGCAATTGTAAGCTAAACTACTGCAACAATTCCAGTGTGGCAATAGGCTTTCTAATGTCAAGACAAATGGAATGCCACATATTATATGTTTCAGGATTTAACTCAGAATTCAATGGAAACTTGTCTATTGATGTCTAAAACATAGAATATGTAGAGAATATAAAACAACAACCTACCCTATACTGCACTCAATCGCTGCAGCACGCAATGATTAGTTTGTGTCACAGTGTGTGCCGGCGCTCTGTCGCATGAGTGCCCTCTTACCAACAAACTCTGTCTGACGTTCTGTCTACACGTTTATTAATAGAACACAACGAGAGAATATGGGTTGTTGAATATAGCGTCATACTTTTAGCCAGAGTCTGTAATTTGTTTGTTTATTTCACCAAATAATACAAATGTCTACAGACAATTCAAATGACAATAAAATAGTAAACAGAAAATGAAAAAAAAGTGAAAGCAAAAACTCTCAAAAAATAATTTGGTGAGGATCACAGTTGTAGTCATGTTGGACTAATCGAGTCTGTGACCCCACAATGAATAAATTTGCATGACCTGCATAACAGATAATAACAGCTGTATTTCATCATAACGCATTGCATTAACTAATGAGTAATTGATTTACATGCAAAATAAATAACTGAAGTAAATGTATAAATATTTCAAATTAAAAGTTAATTCAGAATATTAGATTCTAATCTAAATAAAATTATAATTAGTTTTGAAGAAGGTATTTCTTTAAATTATACTTGATAGTTTTAACAGTTTTTATACAATTGGAAGAGCATTCCAGTGTTTAGTTGCAGCATACTTGAAACTGTGTTTGGATAATGAGAGGTTAAGTTGTGGGATGTTAAAATTATCATTGACTGAGTTGTTTAAATAGAGGGGCAGAATGAGCATGGTGGTCAGAGAAAGTGACAAGGCGAACAACTTTTTTCTGCAATAAAAGGATAGGTTTCAATGAAGTAAAATGTGATTGTCCTCAGATTTCAATACAATAGATAATTTGTGGTAATAATAACGAATTGTACAATAGAAGAAGGATAATTATACTGGGGGACATAATGACGAAATAAGACCTACTTTCGGGGCAACCTGATTTTTAACCTTTTCAATGTGCGACTTCCAGTTCATATGACGATCAATGGATACTCCCACGTGAGTAGACGAACGTACGACCTCTATTTGTTTACCATCCATGCATAGCCTGCCCTGAATACGCAATGAGTTATGGGGTGTGGTAATAAGCATATAGTTTGTTTTGTCATATTTATGGTGCTTTGTTGGCACTGCACCATTCACGGACTCTATGAAGTTTATTATTAATTAGGGGAAGATTAATACAATTTGTGTTATAGTATTTAAACAAATTTGTAACGTCTGCAAAAAAAGACTAAAGTCAAATGCAGTAGAAGAGTTGGCTATGTCGTTGGCGATTTGATAAACAGTTTTTTGAACCAAAGCCTTTGAGTCCCACAGATACCGTAATGGTTTAATTTACATAATAATATGTCACGATTTAATGTATCAACAGCCTTTTAAATTAGGAGGACTTTTGTAATTTTAAGTGAAGCGGAAAAAGTACCCTTACTAAGTGAACAATTGACAATGTGGGCAAAACGACGAGAAATGTTATGAATGTTAATTATGTTTGCCGAATGTATAACCAGTTTAGGGTGAATATTATCGTGCTCAAACGATTTGCTTATATCCAAGTGTTTGATTTCAATGAATACATCCTGTTCACTCACAGGACGAAGAAAAAATGAGTTACTGTAACTACCACGTAGGTACTTATGAACATTGTGATTCGATTTAATTGTTGATGCCAGTTTGGACCAATTCTAGTAAAGGATTCGTTAAACTCGGTAGCTATATATCCACTAGTTATACTTGTTAGGGAATATACTGTCAAGCCTGGAAAGGTCTATGTTAGTAGATGTTTTATTCAAATTTTCATTAATTACTTTCCAAGTTTTACCTTGGACTGATCACAATTCATGAGCGTTTCTTTGCCGACTTGAGTAGTTTTGTAAATTTTTAGTTTATATACCGTTAGTGAGCCAGGGTTTTCCGTTTAATTTAAACTTAATACGAGTGGAATTGAAATTTGGATTTTGTAATATTTGTCGTAGAATGCCGAATAAGCTTCATTTGGGTCTGAGCAGTCATAAACCGACTGCCATGACTCATTGACCATGTCGCATAGATCATATTTACTAAAGTCGTAAATTCTATTTATATTATTTGGCGATAAAATATGCTTAAGGCCTTTGATTGTGCAAAATACAGGAAAATGCTCGATGATTTCTGACTCAATAAACGTCAGTGGGAGTGTTGATTATTTGAAGAAAATCATACGTGTTAAATCGGGGCTGGTACTGTGTCGAAGGGGGAGGGGATATTCTGTGTTGTGTCAATGTTTACGTCGCCAACAATAATACACTCGGTGCCCTTGACCGACAACAGGTGAAGACATTCCTCCAAACTGTCAAGGAATTCATTGGAAGGGGTAGTTGGTTTACGGTAAATGACGCCTGCAATAATTTTGTTATTAATGAGTGTCTCCACAAAGATCGATTCACAGTGCATAATATTAATTGTTTTAATGGTGGTAAAAGGCAGAAGGCTGTGAACATATAGCTGTGAAAATACAGTGCCACATACTCCTCCCTCCCTTGGTTGTTTTTCGATTAGAAGTAAGTAAATAGAATGATGGGATGTTATATAAGGAGGAATTTAAAAAGCTTATCAATGGCAACACACGGTCACACGTCCGGGGAGGGTTGCCGCCGTACATACACCGTTTTCAAGTATTTTTTGTCGAAATTCCCGTCCGTAAATGCGCGGTCTCAATGTTTTATAATATTCGACATACATGTAGTCTATAACGTTGTCATTTAGTTTTTTAGTCGCGGATTTGTCGCTCTTACGCTTTCCTGGCAGGATACTCTCGGTGGTAACAAACCGTTTGACGATATTATAAGCTGTCTGCTTTGAAATGACAGTCCACGAAAATACAAGGCATCGAACTTTTTATCAAAAATAGAAAACATTGTGGGCAATATCTGTCAATCATTCCTCTGTTTTGCAGCCGATGTTTATATTTCTAGTTACAACTTCTGTAAATTTGAAAACAAAGTGTGAAACCTATTGTAGTAAGTTATCAACATCTAGCACTACTTCAGCGTCAAATCAGTGCCTGGAATTGTAATCTCACTTCCGGGTTTGTCATCGTGTGTACGTCCATGTGTACAGCGGTAGCGAACATGGCGAACACGTTTGCTGTGTGCCAAACCTGGATCAACTATTAAATTTGAAATTAAGTTAAAAAAAAAAATCCGACCGACCGGCCTAATCAAATGTACACGGTTTCTATGAGCGGGGGGGGGGGGGGGGGGGCTATCGGTTGGTATCTAGTGTAAAAAATAGACAAGTGATGAAGGCTTCAGCCAGCTCATATTTTTAAACTGGAAAAACGAACAGAATGAAAATAAAATCTATAAAAAATACCAGGTTGAAGAATATTAGTTGCTCTTTCAAATTCCGCCAAAGTCTTACCTATATTTTACCTTTGTCTGCAGAATAAATCAAGAAAACTACACAAATTGACTCCATTTATGAATAATTAACGGTTGGTCCGAACGCACGACACAGTTGGAGGCGTGGCCAGTTCAGACTTTGTCAACACCCAATCATAAGACTGGTTACGAACCACGCCGAGGTTACGACTCGGTTAGCCTCGCTCAACTGGTTCGTAACCAGTTTTGAGATTGGTTCTTGACAAATTCTGAATAGGCCAGTGTGCCATGCGTTCGGGTCAACCGTTAATATTATATCACTCAACACTTCCAAGCACTGAAGCACGAGAGCCCAGGAACTATGATCAACTGCACGCACTCCCTGTCAGCGGGGGGGGGGGGGGTATCGGCTGGTATCTAGTGTAATAAATAGACAAGGGATGAAGGCTTTAGCTAGCTCATATTTTTTAAACTCGGAAAAACAGACGAAAAGAATGAAAAATAAAATCTAAAAAAATACCAGGTTGAATAATATTAGTTGCTCCTCCAAATTTCGCCAAAGCCTTGCCTACATTTTACCGATATCTGCGGAATAAATCAAGAAAACTACACAAATTGACTCCATTTAGGAATTCCTAACGGTTTGCCCGAACGCACGGCACAGTTGGAGGCGTGGCCTGTTCATCAGAGGCCACGGCTCAGTTAGCCTTGCTCAACTGGTTCGTAACCAGTCTTGTGATTGGTTGTTGACAAAATGCGTCGCCAATCGCCCGAGGCCAAAGGAAGTGGGTCTAGGGAGAGTAGTGTCCCCCTCTTTTGGTATGGGCACTTTGGGAATATAACACTGCTGCAGATGTTTTTTTATGCAATTTTTGGACCGAACAAATTTCTGACACTCCCCTAGTTATCAAGCTAGGCATCAAACAACAATAGTGCCCTTTGAAAGGGGAATTCCTCAATAAGTATTGCCTCATAGCTTAAACGAATGAGCTGATCCAAACACTCTTTCTGCCTCTGCATTCCCAACCAATATTCACAAGACCAGCAACATCAGGTTGAACATGCCTATTTTCAAAAATAAATAAAAAGAAATGTGTAAAATGTGTTATAGGAGTGCTATAAACAGGTAAGTTGTCAGAAGAATATAAATATGATATGCCATTCAGCTCAGTTCTTTGAATTTTACTATTACTAACAGTGTACAAATTTAACAATAAAATACATTTATATACTGATTTGATTTTTTTTAATTGTTGTCATTCGTCAATTGACAAAAGATTTATTATTTGCAAAATAGCAGTTCTGAATTTTTCAAAGGCTTTGAGGGTGGATTGTTGGCATTGGGAAGTGTCAGAAATTTGTTCGGGCGTCGGTAGGACTTCATAATTTTTTTTTACAGATTTTTTTATATTCTGGCTAGAACCTGGATAGACATACAGTGTAGATAAGGTACCATAAGGTAGCACCATTTCAGGGATATTTTGGCATGCTTGACTGACTGCTAGATGTAAACGATGACATACACAATGTATGCATACAGAATAAGGGTTGTCCTGATGAATTAAAACACTTACCCTATTCATATCTGAAGCCATAACGTTAGCCCCATCTGCTGCAAAGCCAACCATCTTTCGTCCTGTTCGATATCGATCGCATGGCGACATACATAACGAGCTTAAAATACATTGTTTATTTATATTGAATTCAAGCATGCGCTGCAAGAAAACCACCACCCTTTAATAGTTGCTAAATGATCACCATAATAAGGCATGTATTTGGATAACATGTCTCCTACATCATAATAACCACAGCTGGATAAATCTAAACATGAATTAAAAACAGTTGAAAATTACTTCACATATATGTTTACTGTAATATATTCACATTAGTGCAGTGTATTATTATATCCAGCTGTACTAAAGATGTATTCGGACACACAGACACTGGCTATCACCTCCCTTGATACATTACGACACATCAAAAAGTCGTACAATTGGTCTGAAATGGATACTTTAGTGCTGTATATGTAACAATATGTGGTCAGTGTGATGAGAAACATATTGTATCAATATTCACCTATCAAGCAAAAATTAGTGACCGCCAAAATACTAAAATTACAGCTAAAGGTCATTTTATGATAATTGATGGGTGTTATAGGGTGGTAATATACTTCTGATGGCATGAACATGTCAATGGCGTAATAATGATCAATATTATGTACTTATAAAGGAAGTTCTATTCACAAAATGGTCGCTCAAGCAAGTTACACAATTTGTGTAACCCATACATATCTTGAAATATTACTTTCAAAATGTTAACGTTCCATTTTGTACTGTGACTCAAAGGTGAATTAATGTTCTTGCTAGTCATGTAGATACAGATGTTTGTATTGTACAACCATTCTTTGTGTGGAAAAGTAAATAGTCGAATCTCACCTGGGACCTATTAATGGCATGTTGGACAGTATTATGTAATCAGGTACTTTATCTCGCAGTTATAATGACAAAGTTTTGTGCACATCCAGTTTGCCCTTTTGCATCCACACCTGCCACTGCAACCACGCTGGCTTTTGCAACGACACTTCACAAGTTCACTACAGGCTTTAGAGGAAATGGAAAGGGTAATCCAAAGAGGAATCCATGTGTGTCTATCCCATCCCTCTGGTAAAAGAACGTGTTTCATGTGCAATTCGCTGGTTGTCTAAATATCACACCTCGACAAATTCCCATCATTTCAAAATGTGGTGTGTTGCGGAGCTGGTGGAAACAATTATATCACTTGGTGGTAAAAACGTATTCGTGATGGCCTGTCACACGCAACGTAATGTTACTGTAATTGGTATAGTACAGGTGTGATGGTTCAAATACCAAAATGGCAACAGTAACAAAAAGACTTCCCTGGCGGCGATGATAAAATACGAACACAGAGCCAACAGATGAGGTTTCAACTGGTACTGGTATTATTATACTCTGCAAACATCAAGTACAATAACGCGGTAAAACTCCACTACTCCAATAACTAGATACTTAAACTCCAATACAATTCAACGAGATCCCCGATCTCATCTCAGTGCTGAACAACTCCCCTATATATACCCACACCATTACATCAGCATACATAATGAGTCTGGAACTTACTACAAATTTCTAGAATGTTCCATTACCTTCTATTGCCTTCTACAGTGTCCTATTACCAATTCAACCAACTAAACATTCCACCCAGACACAGTACGGTTCTAGAACATTCTCAGTCACACGGAAGTGGTAAACAAGTTGTATGCGACATGGCCATACTGTCAATTGCATGTTGATTTGTATATATGTGTTCATATTATATGAGTCCATATTGGTCTATTAATCATTGGCAGTTTAATTTATCTGACATGGTCGAACTATAAATATAGCGAGGGTTTCCAAATATTTGTTGTTGTCAATGAAGTGAATGCAATACACCAACTTAAATAATGATGTGTTTCAGTGAGTTGTATATTAAAATCAGCTAGATATAATGGTTTAGTGCATTGTGGAGATGATTATATGCATTGACAATTTCCATTATAATATAAGGTTAGACGGAAAAAGGGCGACATATGTTCATGTTTTTGCTGAATAATACTTTAAAATCTCGTTGTTCATATAACTAGATTAAATCATTATTAACAATAAGTTACATTGTGGCATGTTCAGTTAAGCTACAATGTATTTGCTCGTACAATGAAAATAAAGTAAGATTGGTATGTTCACGAAATGATATATCAGAAGAAACTTGTGTTTAATATTTATCTGTTTATCTTTTTTGTTTGTCGTATTTGCTTTGTGACAGTTGTCACAAATTTGATATTGATACGCGATGTAAAGTATAAATCCTGGTTCACATCTAGTATTTCAGTGGGACTCGTCCTCCATCAAGTTCCTTTAGAAACAATATCCTTTATTTACAGCATGTGGTTGAGCTCCACAGTAACTGACAAAAGTTGCAGTAATTATCTAGTTCAAAACATACTTGGGAATATTATATTGATTATCATAGCGTACGTTGGATCGAATCTGTTTAAACGATGTATGTAGTTGTGAAAGCTGGATCTAAGTATGAATTTACTAAAAATAAGTGGGCTAGTTACAGTAAAACTGGGGAGTGAATGATGCTCGGTAATATACCAAGTTGTTAATCGCATTACTTTAAATTAGAGCACTTAATCAGAATCAGTTTTCTGCATCAATCGAGTCTTTATTTGCCGACAACCACAACAACCTCGGCAAGGATATACGACAAAATCGGTACATTACGAACAGCGGAGATGCCGGTATTTCAACCTAGCATACCATGCAATAATATACTCATAGCACAGAAATTCTAGAGGGACTATTTGTGAATTCAAGATAGCCGCAGCCCGCGCTTGAAAAACGTCTAAAGGACGATGGTCGTCACGCTACATCAAGTAGGATGCGGGTCGCATGCGACATGTATAACACGTGTTAACAATTTTTGTTATTTATCTGCATCATGATAGCTTGTTGGTATGAGGGCGTCATGCAATAGAGCGCCAACAAACACACAGCGACAAAACTAAACATTGTGTGGACTGCAGTGAGTGATTTCAGCCATCATTAAAGCATTAAAGGGTAGGTTGTTTTTTAGTATTTTCTACATATTCCCTGTTTTACCCATTGAGAGACGAGTTTCCATTGAATTCATTGAGTTTATTCCTGAAAGATGTAATATGTGGCATTTGATTTCTCTGGAGAGTATATTGTCACGAACCAGTGTAACACTAATAGAAAATTAAAAAAAAAAATGGCAAAAATCTACAGTGTCGAATATGTAGATTACCACAATATTTATAATTATGTAAATTGAAATAATAATAATAATAATAATAATAATAATAATGAATGTTATTTAATAAAATCTGTACATAAATGTTGAATTGTGTTAACTGTATGCATAGATAAACCAATGGCAGGTTGGTTTTATACTATTTTTATACCACCTTTGGTCACATGACGCATTGCTTTATCTGCACGTTCATTAATGGAACACAACAAAAAAGTGATGGTTGTCGGAAATAACGTCATAATTTGAGTCAGAGTCTGTAAATCACACAAGCGAAAAGGTATTAGAATAGTCGTAGTATGCATTGAATTAATCACGGGCAAATTATAAAGCGGACATTACATATTTGTATTTATATAAATTAGCACATGTTCAGCACTGAATCACTCCATTTTATTTTTTCAGTTGCCTTACAGCATGGCTAAAATGTATTTGCATGATATTTTATAGTACTATTAACAATGATTCGTTGTATAAATCAGATAATTTAGGTATTCCATATAATTTAGGTATTCCATATATCTACTGCTGTTGTTCGGTAGGTTTACTTCCCATTTGGTTTCCAACCTGTTAGGAAAAGCGTATCCTGCTACATTTGACACGATTTACTCAACTTATTGTATTGGTAATAATTGTGAGTCAAAACAAAATTGTTTGTACAGTGCGTTAAGTTTTATTATAGCGCAAATTTGAAATTATTGTTGTCCCAGTCAACGAAGTGTGGCCAAATCTATATGGCTTTCTTCCTGATAGCACCTGACCCAAAACCAAAATCAAACCCGTGGAACTATTTTACAGGTCGTATATCATCCCTACTACGCACGTATATTTTTGAATGGTCATAATCATCATTGAAGTATGAGTTCGAAACTTGTGCCACATAACTGGACAATGATGGTGGAATTAAATTCGCTAGCTATCAACATCGTTTAATCTCCGTTACGTATTTGACTGTATCTTTACAGACTGTTTTGCACGCAGGTCTAACGTTATGGTCTCAGTGCCAACTGATCCGTTATCACTACTGGTGTTGTTGATGATAATGCTGTTAGCATGGATAACCACCCAACACTACCTGGCACCTTGCAAGAACTTCCCACCCGGACCTTGGGGATTACCTATCATTGGCAGCTTTATGTACTTCGGATCTGATATACACAAAGGCATGATGAAACTCTCAAAGAAATATGGTGAAGATGGGATGTCATACAGCCGTTGTTGTAAATGGAGTGAATGCCATCAAAGAATGCCTGGTAAAAAAAGGAACCGATTTTGCTGATAGACCATATTCTTGGATAGTTGAACTAGATAATCCAAGATATGAAGGTAATAATTAAACTGTAATCAATAAAATAATTAACTAATTAAAACAGCCAACGATTGGGACCACTAATTCTAAAAAAAGGTAGATTAGCGTCATTTATTCTCTATAGTTTCTTTTCATGTAATAACTGCCAGTCTATCACCAGGTATTACTGATGCCCACTTCGATGAGAAATGGCAACGTCGCCGACAATTTGCCCACACAACGCTTAGAAGCTTTGGATTTGGTAAAACCAGCATGGAAAGTAAAATATGTGAGGACATCTCTTTCTTGCTGGATGAATTTAGGGTAAGGACCACTATTAAAATTCGATCGACACAGGCCCATTCATTACATACAACTCCTGTTACATGCATTAGCTAAGACTTGATCTAATTTGTGAAGAAAAGTTTATGTAGCAAAGTCATTGTACATGGTCAGCAACATTATGGATTTATCCTTAGCTAGAACATCGTCTCTGAAATTGCTCGATATTACATGTGAAACCATTATATTATGTTATATTTCAAGGATATTCAAGATAAATCTATCGATACAGGCGCCATCCTTAACAGGAGTGTTTCCAACGTAATTTGCTCGATAATGTTTGGTAAACGATTCAACTATTCGGACCCAAAATTTAGTTTCATTATTGACACTATAGGCAAATTGTTTGAGCTTATGGGCACTATGTATGAACTTGGTTTTCTACCGTTTCGAAGGCCGTTAAATCAATCAATTATAAATAATTACAATACACTTGGTGATGATCTGAGGAAATTCTGCAAACAGCAAATTGATGAACACCGTGAAGTATTCGACCCAGACAACATAGGTGATTTCATCGATGCATACTTAGCTGAGACAATGAAACAAGACGGCAATAAAGATCTTACAGACGACTAGTTAAAATATACATTAGTTGACCTTTTTGGTGCTGGAACTGAAACAACAGCGACAACACTTAAATGGGGGTTACTATTAATGGTTCTTCATCCAGAAATACAGGACAGAGTGTGTAATGAAATTGATCAGGTACGTACAATACAAAATGCATTTGCAAATTAAGCCAGGTGTATCTTGAATCGCATAATTGTGAAATAGCCACATCTGCTTCAAACTATTGAGTGTCCTTATGTTGAACGTTGTTTGTAATCCCGACCACTATTCGGTTTCTCATGATTCCAGGCTGTTGGTGCAAACCGTCTCCCGAGACTTGACGATCGTAAAAACTTGTCTTATACTGAAGCTACGCTTTTGGAAATACAGCGATTTGGTAGTATTGCACCATTCACACTTCCTCATTGTGCGTTGAAAGACACTTCACTTGGAGGATATAATATTCCTAAGGGAACGGAAGTAATTATTTTACTGTGGTAGGTTTCATCTATGCGTATTCATCTATATACATGTTTAATTAGATAATGTTAAAACGGTCAATTGGCGAAAAAATATATTTTTGATGTTTTGTCAACATATTTATACGGTAAAACAGTATAGAACTCCAAGACGTGTTCCGATATTGATAAGAAAATATTCGACATCTGAGAGTTTACTATTCCTAACACCAACGTTATTTTACAATTTTAACGCAGGTCAATTCACAAAGAGCCAACTATTTGGCCAGATCCAGACAAATTTGACCCTATGAGATTTTATGATGAAAAGAACAATGCAGTCAAGAAGTCTGAGAATTTCATGCCATTTTCTGCAGGTGTTTAAGTGCATGTTATTATGTTTACAAATCTTAACTCAGAAACTGTAGCAAATCTATCTCCAAGATACTGATATAAAGCGTATTTCAAACCACATTGAATACAGTTGATAATTATTATTCGATAGTATTTAGCCATAGGGGATTTCAATTTGATACATGCATACATAGGTATTTGATACTGTTACTTATACCACTGTAACCACTTTACTGAAAACCAGTAACTTGCTTATAATATATTTGTAAGTAATTTCTGTGTGTACCACTCATTGCTTTGCTTTTTATAGGTCGACGTGTCTGTATGGGTGAACAGTTGGCAAAACATGAATTGTTTCTATACTTCTCAGCCATGATAAACCAATTCAGGTTCAGCTTGCCAGTTGGAACCAAGAAACCCAGCACTGATGGTGTTTTAGGGCTAACATTGGTTCCTGAACCATATCAAGTTGTGATCAGAGAGAGAGAAGCACTTGATGTTTGTGTATAACAATTCAAAATGCCAGAATCTAAAAACCTTGCTTACTATATATGATAGGAGTATACATCAATCAGAGTATCTCTATACTTGTGAGTATCGTAATGTTGTGGTTTTTATATCCTACTCTTTTAGGAAGCGTAAATTCCAAATATAAAACGATTGTGTGATATGAACACGCCCTGCTGTATTTACTTAAAGTTATTCTCGTAATTACTTCATAATGTCTATCTTACTATCTTTATATATTGTTGATGATACATAAAGATCTTTTAAATAGTAACTGACTTGAGTCTTCGTGTTAGGAAAATGAGGATATATGTCCATTAATTTGCAGAATAGCTTTCAAATTGATTTGTATGTTATATACAAACCGAACGTAAAACAGAACAAACAAAGGTCATAGTGTCGCAGTGACTTCAACGTGGGATTCGACAAACGCAAAACTGTTGGTTATTTCATGCCTAACAAGTTCATAGTATGCATTACGCGAGATCTCGGAGTGAACGGAAAATTATCTATAAAACTATATGTATTATGTGTCTCTGATCAAAATCGTACAGTTAAAACGGAATAATTTGTCATGTGTAGTTTGTAGTGTTAAAGATTTTCTAATCTATGTAAAGGAATTCACGTGTAATCCGTTTATTAATGCTCATTTATAATAATGATCATTGCTTTGTTGCAAATATGAAGGAGATCGGACAAGAAAATATTTAGTGAACATCCATTCCTAAGTTATGTTCCAACTGGCCAACCATGGGCTTCCTTATTATATACATACATACTTATAAGTCCGGCTTATCATTTGTCATTCTTTGAGCCGTTTGTTAGGACGCTAATTGACCAAATGTACGTGATTGTCAATTTTTGGCGGCGTATCAAGAGGTCGTATGATAGTCACTGTCACAATACGAGCACTGGGTGAAATGAACTAATAGATTACTTCCATTGTTAACTACATACATTAGGTAATGGTTCCTTGTGTTGATTATTCAAATTATTTGGTAATGCTTATGTAATTATTTCTATCAATTTGGAATATTATTGACGAACGTTATGATACCCCAAAAGCTGCTCGGTTGTTCCTCCCCTCTACTCCATTCAGAAAACATGAGGTACATACATCCCCCTCCTACTACTGAACGTTTTAGTCAAACAGCTTCTGCAATCAAGGGAAGTGATACAATGGTCGGTTCGATGGTAAAAAGAACGGATGTCCTACCCGCTGAGGGGTCTAAGAGTATGTATTGTACCGCACGTAAATATTGACAAATAAAAATACATATGCCCAAATGAACTTCGGGAGTTGTTTAGTGGCTCATTGTAAACTGCCTACTACATGAATAAAAATAAAAATACCAACCCAAACGAGAAAAAAATCTCACCGCCATGTCACCAACATTTATTTTATCCACTCAACTATGTACAGAGCAATAAAACTACCATTCCAAATGCGAAAAAATATACCGCCAGCAAGCCTATATTTACCCGTCGGCCCCTGGCTATTTACACGATTAGTTGACTGCTTCTGAACTGAATAAATTTGTCAGAGTGTGGATACGTGATATAAGTCAAATAGTTGGGCATAATAATTGTGTATTAAAGCATAAATCAATAATTAATTTGTTGATATATTGTTAATTCTACTTATTGTTATGATATTCTATTTTTGCTGTAAAATGAATGTATTTTGATAATGCCCAGTTAGCTAGTGAGGCCTGCCCAGCTGCGGAATTAGAATAGACAGCATGTATTGTCATTGCTAATTAATATTTTTTTGTTCGTGCTTGTGCAAGACGAACGTGAACACGAGTTGGTCAAGTTGTCACCCAGCTCCCGACCAGTGCAGGGCAGTTCAGCTCAACTCCGGTGCAGTGTCAACGTGGCAGCCAACGTATGTCTCAAGATAATGCATGACCAATTCGGCATGAGGGACTAATAGATGCAAAACAGTCTTCTGTGGTTCTGCACTGTAAAACCAGCCTTATTCAAAGACCTGTTTTTCGCCAGAAAGCGTGGTTTGCTGATCTTGGTCTTTTCTCTGCACGGACGGTATAGAGGTCGTGTAACATTACGGTCAGTGTCGTGTAATTTGCATTCCCCGAGACCTCGTAGTTTGGAGCTGTATAACTGATATCGCCGTCGACGTTGCTGTGATTAACTGTACTATCGCTGAAGCTACGCAGTACGAGTTCTGCACTTAGGTAGGGTAGGCAATTCCGAGCTGGGCTATTATCATTAATGTTATATTTATTGTGATGTATATTGTTGACCGGTTTGTGATTTATATCACTCCTGTTATTGGTTTATGCTTATTGTATTATTAAATTAGTATTATTGGACATATCCTGACTGTGTGCCTTTGTTTGACCCTTTAGTGTTGCGTTCTGGAGTGCGAGATATTGGCGGCCAGGTTCGCGGGAGACTATCTCGTATTCCCGTTCGTAACAATATCAACACAATTGTACCTTTTATTTTGTTATGATAGCGACTTCACGTTTGCACATACGGTTCACACGCCGTTAGGCTATTTTTTAGAATAAACAACTTGCATGTTTAGGGTTGAGAATTTAAACATATATTACAGGAATTTTATTAATAGATTGTTTACTTATTGTATTTAGTAGTGGCAAATTTGCAAGTCTTTAACCGTGAGGCACATCCATGGTAATCACGTGATCGTGCCAACGACTGCAGCGATTGGCTAGTCGCACAGTTACTTTGCCACGCCTTAGAGATTTTACTTATAATATAAAATTTGTAAACTTTGTTAAGAGAGAGAGAGAGAGAACGAGAGAACGGTGCAGCGAGGGGTTACCTCGGCTGACTGCTTGTGTGAATAAAGCTGGACTACCTGTAATGAACTTATGTGTATTCATTAGGGTCGAATCTGGTACCTCTACGTGTAAGTGACATCAGCCAAGCGAGACGAAGTTCCCCGATCCCTGAACACAACGCTTGTGTTCACAAAAATTTCATAAACTAGACATGTCATTTTGGTTAACATGTCAGATTTGTGTATGGACAATCTAGCTTTGTTTGATTCATTCATGTTCCGAATATAGTAGCTCCAGTATCTAAAGCTTTTTAAAACTTGATTTGTTTAAACCAACATGGTTATCATTCACTCATGTAACTAATTTTTAAAATGTATCAGAAAAACGAGTAAATGTCCGCTAGTCACCAACATTGAATTAAATAGCGAAACAAAAAGACGTGCTTCGGCAACCTAGCCTGATTTATGACAATGCCAAATTGGTAAAATTTTCAATGAAAACAGAAATCCATGACTGACATATTAAAACTGGTAAATTGATATTTATATGATATTTCCTTAAGAATGATCACAGGTAAATCACAAAAACCCCTTCCCTTCATTGTATTAATTCACTGAACATGTTTATGCAACCAAAGCCAATTTTATAACAAATTTATTTATGTTATTGAACATGTTAGTTCAATGAACTTTTGTTGTCCACCATCTTTTTGGGGGTGAGCCGTTTTAATATATTTTCAGCCATAACTGGTTAAAAATAAAATATGTGTTGGTAATTAATTGATACTCAGTTGCAACAATTATACAGTGAAAACAAAAATTGAAGAAAATTGTTGCAGATTGTGGGACTTTAACTAAATAGAAAAAAGGTCAAAATTATTCCAAAATGCTTTTGATCAACTTTTGTTTGTTATTAATTGTTTTAATAAGTTACTTTTGCTCAAATTAATCATTTTATATACAGAATTTCTTTGTTCCAAGTATCTGATTTATTACTCAGGTGTTTGTGACGAACACAGTATATTACTTATGTTACAGTTTTGGCATGTTAAGTATTGTTTTACCCATTGTAAAATGTGAACATCTAAATACAACCCATGTAGGCCATGTATTAAGATATGGTGTAATACTTTAATAATAAAGTATTGTTAGTTTCTGCAGTTTGTTGTTGATACTAACATTATTTTAAGTACATAGATGATATTACACAAACTTTAAGTCCCTCTGAACAGTACAGTTTATTTCAATCCCCCCTCTCAACTGAAATAAATATCAGGTACCCCCTGATCTCTTCAGACCCCATAAGTATTTTTAATGTAGGCGGCCTTCAAAGTTCATGCGGGTTTGTGATTTGTAGTCATATTCGGGATATTATAACGCTCGATTGTGATTTCGATCACGCTGATTACCCATCAGTATAAATTGTATACAAGTATATTTCACCTAAACCGCCAACCGTTCAGTTTTGAGAAAGAGAATAACGCCTTTAAATAGAAGTCGTAATATATTTTTTTTAATTTAAAACTACCAGAAAGCTCCTATAGTCGAAATCTCGTTATTGATGCATTTACTGTAATTTACATGTGAAGTGTTTTTTTAGAATATTGTGGTCTTATTCTTACACCACGATCGCGGAATACCTGACATGTTAAATCATTTTTTTATTTGCCAAAATAGCCGACGAAATTTTCCGAAACAAATTATTAATATATATCGTCTGAAATAGCAATATTATATAACATTCTACACATATCGACAATGCCATGATATAATTAGGCCACAGCGACTAAATAGATTTCGTTACTTTGATTCAATTTATTATACATATCCAATAACCATGTCAACATATAACGCATTGTCACTGTTTATTAATCACAGGAATTAATATGACGTCCAAGACGCATTACGTTATCTCAGTGGCTTGTGTATTTGAACATGAAAGGGTCATTTTTCAATGATTTTGTAAGTCTTTCAGGGTTTAAACGTGGGACTTATCAATCGGAATGTCAACTGTGAATGTATGCACACTCATCCAGAGGTCAGCGTGGCATTATATTGTTATAAGTTCGTGACCTCTTTGACTCACTGCAATAATGGTGTTACTTTCAAATTTACTTACACTTTTTGCACTTAAAGAGCAGATTTTCCCACATAACTCAAAGTAAAAATTAAAAATTTTGAATAATATTGATTATATTTATTTTGTTTCAAATACCAGGTGTTATTTCTAAAAACAGATCGATCCACTTATGGAGTATTATACGTTTTGGTCTGTTAAAATAGGGTGACAACCTCGCAATTTGAACAATCAAATCTTTGTAAGAGAAATATATTTGAAGCATAGATGTATATCAAGCAGAGTTGAATCTACAACATGCACAATATTCCTCACATACATACCGTCTATAAAGACGTAGCTCGTGTTATTGAGGTCGAAGATATAACTGTGATACAACTGAAATGGGATTATCTATTTATTTAGCTTTGTTGTCATTGAAGATCGGAGCTAAAAAAGGTGATTGCTGCCGCGGATGCATTTATTCTTCGTCTGCACCTACATCCACTTTTGCTAAAAAATGGAAATAAAGAAATGTTTAGTAGACCTACGTGAGTTTTGTAACATTTGCAATCGGCCATGGCAACAACCATATAAACTGCCATGTTCGTGATATGGCAACTAACTATTAACTAATATCTCATCGTACACAATGTTATCAACTTTGTTGAAAGAAAAAGTGGAGTTATTGCGTTTGTTTGTGCATAATGTGACGGTTTAGAACTGCAGTAATGTGTACCTAGACACATTAACACTCATCATTTCATGATTTAGTGTGTTGTAGATCTAGTATAAACAATTATATCACTTGGTGGTGAAAACTTATTTGCGATGGCCATTCTGTTCTGTGTGTCAAATGCATGTTGATTTATATATATATGTGTTCATATTATAAATGGTTACAAAGTGATGTAATTCTACTTATTGATTTTGTTGATTCCATATTATATCAGTCATTGGCAGTTTTAGTTATTTATTTGTTTATCTGACATGATGAAACTATAAATATAGTGATGGGTTCTCAAATATTTGTTGTCAATGAAGTGAATGCAATACACATGCCTAGTGAAGAGGAAAATGATTTTGCTGACAGACCAATAGTCTATCAACTTAAATAATGATGTGTTCAGTGAGTTCCATATTAAAATCAGCTAAATATAATGGTTTAGTGCATTGTGGACATGGTTATATACATTGACAATTTTCATTATCATGTTTTTGCTAATAATACATAAATCTCATTGTTCATATAACTAGATTAAATCATTATTAACAATAAATTCCATTGTCGCATTTTTAGTTAAGCTACAATATATTCGCTCGTACAGTGAAAATAAAGTATGATTCGTATGTTCAAGAAAAGATTTATCAGAAGAAACTTATGTTTAATATTTATCTGTTTATCTTTTTTGTTTATCGTATTTGCTTTGTGACAGTTGTCACAAATTTGATATTGATACGCGATGTAAAGTATAAATCCTGGTTCACATCTAGTATTTCAGTGGGACTCGTCCTCCATCAAGTTCCTTTAGAAACAATATCCTGTATTTACAGCATGTGGTCGAGCTCCACAGTAACTGACAAAAATTGCGATAATTATCTAGTTCAAACCACACTTGGGAATATTATATTGATTATTATAGCGTACATTGGAATAAATCTGTTTAAATGATGGATGTAGTCATGACAGCTGAGTCTAAATATGAATTTACTAAAAATAAGCGCTTTGCAAACGTCTAAAAGACGATGGTCGTCACGTTACATCAAGTTCGATACGGGTCCCATGCGACATGTGTAACACGTGTTAAAAACCTATCTGGATCACGATAGCTTGTTGGTATGAGGGCGTCATGCAAGAGAGCGCCAACACACACAGTGGCACAAACTAAACATTGTGTGGACTGCAGTGAGTGATTTCAGCCATCATTAAAGCATAGGGTAGGTTGATTTTTAGTATTTTCTACATATTCCCTGTTTTACCCATTGAGAGACGAGTTTCCATTGAATTCATTGAGTTTATTCCTGAAAAATGTAATATGTGGCATTTGATCTCTCTGGACAACAGAGAGTCCATTGTCACGAACCAGTGTAACACTATTAGCAAATTTAAAAAAATCTAAAAATGGCAAAAATCTACAGTGTCGAATATGTAAATTACAACAATATTTTAACCTATGTAATTATGTAAATTGAAATAATGATTCTCAATTAATAATAATAATACTGATGTTATTTAATGAAATCTGTACATAAATGTTGAATTGTGTTAACTGTATGTATATATAAACCAATGGCGGGTTGGTTTTATACTATTTTTATACCACCTTTAGTCACATGACCCATTGCTTTATCTGCACGTTCAATAATGGAACACAACGAAAAAGTGATGGTTGTCGAATATAACGTCATTATTTAAGCCAGTAAATCACACAAGCGAAAAGGTATTAGAATAGTCGTAGTATGCATTGAATTATTCACAGGCAAATTACAAAGCAGACATTACATATCTGTATTTAAATAAAATAGCATACGTTCATCACTGAATCGTTCCATTGTATTTTTCAGTTGCCTTACAGCATGGCTAAAATGTATTTGCATGATATTTTATAGTACTATTAACAATGATTCGTTGTATAAATCAGATTGATAATTAAGGTATTCAATATAATTTAGGTATTCCATATATCTACTTCTGTTGCTCCGTAAGTTTACTTTACATTTGGTTTCCAACCTTTTAGGAAAAGCGTGTCCTGCTACATTTGACACGATTTACTCAACTTATTTTATTTGTAATATTTGTGATCAATTTCTGGCACACCTTTCTGGCACACCAAAGTCAAAACAAAATTGTTTGTACAGTGCGTTAAGTTTTATTATAGCGCAAAGTGGACATTATTGCTGTCCCAGTCAACGAAGTGCGGCCAAATTTATATGACTTTCTCCCTGATGTTGTGATAGCACCTGGCCCGAAACCAAAATCCACCCCGTGGAGCTATTTGACAGGTCGTATATCATTCCTACTATACACATATATTTTTGAATGGTCATAACCATCGTTGAAGTATTAGTTCTAAACTTGTGCCACATAACTGAACAATGATGGTGCCATTAAATTGGCTGTCATCATCGATTAATCTCCGTTACGTATTTGAATATATGTTTACAGACTGTTTTTCATGCAGTTGTAACGTTATGGTGTCTGTGCCAACTGATCCGTTATCACTACTGGTGTTGTTGATGATAATGTTGTTAGCATGAATAACCACCCAACACTACCTGGTACCTTGTAAGAACTTCCCACCCGGACCTTGGGGGCTTACCTATTATTGGCAGCTTTATGTACTTCGGATCTGATATACACAAAGACATGATGAAACTCTCAAAGAAATATGGTGATGTTTATAGTCTGAAGATGGGATCTCATACAGCCGTTGTTGTAAATGGAGTGAATGCCATCAAAGAATGTCTGGTAAAAAAAGGAACCGATTTTGCTGATAGACCACATTCTTGGACAGTTGAACAATATAATCCAAGATATGAAGGTAATAATTAAACTGTAATCAATAAAATAATTAACTAATTAAAACAACCAACGATTGAGACCACTAATTCTAAAAAATTCTATGGGCACTATGTATGAACTTGATTTTCTACCGTTTCGAAGGCCATTTAATCAATCAAATATACATAACTACAATACACTTGGTGATGATCTGAGGAAATTCTGCAAGCAGCAAATTGATGAACACCGTGAAGTATTCGACCCAGACAACATAGGTGATTTCATCGATGCATGCTTAGCTGAGACAATGAAACAAGACGGCAATAAAGATCTTACAGACGACCAGTTAAAACACACATTAGCTGATCTTTTTGCTGCTGGAACTGAAACAACAGCGACAACACTTAAATGGGGGTTACTATTAATGGTTCTTCATCCAGAAATACAGGACAGAGTGTTTAATGAAATTGATCAGGTACGTACTATACAACATGCATGTGCAAATTAAGCAGGGTGTATCTTAAATCGCATAATTGTGAAATAGCCACATCTGCTTCAAACTATTGAGTGTCCTTATGTTGAACATTGTTTGTAATCCCGACCACTATTCGGTTTCTCATGATTCCAGGCTGTTGGTGCAAACCGTCTCCCGAGACTTGACGATCGTAAAAACTTGTCTTATACTGAAGCCACGCTTTTGGAAATACAGCGATTTGGTAGTATTGCACCATTATCACTACCTCATTGTGCGTTGAAAGACACTTCACTTGGTGGATATACTATTCCCAAGGGGACGGAACTAATTATTTTACTATGGTAGGTTTCATCTATATGTATTCCTCTGAACTTCCGTAGCTGTACGGACATATACAATTGTGTAGTCTGTATAAATAAATAAATCTATATACATGTTTAGTTAGATAATATTAAAACGGTCAATTAACTTTCGATAAATAACCAGATGCAGACTATAACGGCACTCGCATGTAATGAAAACACAATATTGGTAAAATTACCACGTACAATAAATAATTATCTCCAAACAATACAATCGATAATAATAACAATTAATACTACTACAGCCTCTGGAATTCCCTACACTAATACGAATGTGTGTATGAGTTACCGGCAGCAAATGTCATGGTCTTTCTAGTCAGCCTTTTGTGGTATCAAGATGAAATCGGTGATTTCCTTGTCTTCGCTCAGCACGATAATTCACTACGTTTAATTACCCACCATAGACACCGGTCAGTCAAAATGACTATTTTGAACTGTAGGCATTAATCAGCGATTCTGCAAATGACGGAGAGATACAATATAGGTCAGGGGAAGCCCCATGACCCTAAGATTTTTTCCTTACGTCACGAACCACGTGACCGAGTTAATGTGGCTACGCCACCTCACCTTGACATTCACTGTTTTCTTTTCTCCACAGCAATGGGGATGAAGTCTAGGCTGCCGTTTTCTGTCCAGGTTTCTGGCTTGAGTTGCTACCTTATTTTTTACCACCGTGTCGTTTTTTGTGTATAATTTTTTACAAGAATTTAAAACCCGGCGACACAGGTTAACCACGTTGTAAGTTTTTTTCTGCGTATTTTCCAACTGTATTTCACTTCCCTCATGCATGTCGTGTTCATTTTATGCAGTTTTGTCTCCTCGTTTTTCGAGGCGACTGTGCAGTGGTTATAATCAGAATTTACCAGCATAGAACCCGCATTTGAAATGCTATTTTTGCCATGACTGCATGCAGCGTTCAGGATTTTTGCCTTGAAGGCGTGTGTTTTTCACTGGAGTTCTGAAGCCTGGGATGTTTTCCAGAGCCATGAAAAATCGTC
The DNA here is from genome assembly GCF_978046115.1 of Saccoglossus kowalevskii. Classification (NCBI taxonomy): domain Eukaryota; kingdom Metazoa; phylum Hemichordata; class Enteropneusta; family Harrimaniidae; genus Saccoglossus; species Saccoglossus kowalevskii. The sequence goes on along the minus strand of NC_140653.1, from coordinate 20,321,923 downwards.
CCTGGCAGGCTGGGTAGATCAGATGCAGTCGGAGTGAGCTGTCTCCACTGCGGCCCTTCGGCCGACAAGCAGGAAGAAACACAAAAGCATTGCTCGCATTCAAAACATGTCTCTTCCGGTGAACCTCCCATTCTCAGCTGTAACTCGTCCACTGATTTGGGTGAGGCAAAAGCTCAGGCTAGTTGCACTGGGTCGCTTCTGGAACCTCCGGCACTGAATATCAATGGGAATACTGGCAGCCAAGCCTCCGATTTTGGGGCAGGACTTTCGGGTCAGGAGATGCTGTCTTAGACGCGTGAGTTTTTGTCTTGCGAACTGAGTCAGGGAGTACGTCACCACCTCAGTTACACAGACTGGACATCTTCCACCCTCTTTGATGGGGAGATGGCGGGTGCAGTCTCAGAGCTTCAGAGTGCAACAAACCAGATGGTTCAGATCAAATCTGCTAGCCAGTTTGTCACTGACAAGGGTAAACGGAGGGCGCCCCAAGCACAGAAAACACAACGCCCTAAGGCAACATCAGCTAGCCAGAGTCAGCCAGGAGGCAAGGGCTCATACCCTTCAGCGGGAGGGAAGAGTAAAGGTGCACCCCCAGAGAAGAAGGAACCAGGTGGTGGCTCATCATCCTTGATGGGCGATCGTCCATTCCAGCAACGAGGGAAGCATGTTTTACACTTACCTCTGCAACAGGGGGCATGTGTTCGGCGAATAGCCAGGTCACAACTTAGTGACTACTGCAGGCCTTGGGGAAATCCACCTCTTTGGAGAAGAGAGCACCCACACCTCGCAACTGCTGAACCCATGGACACATATCCCTGTCGCACATAGATTTCACCAGTGTAGTCCAGTTTGGAGGCGGCGGGTGACTGATCCCTGGATTTTACAGGTGGTGACATATGGTTACAGGATCCCGCTGAATTATCCATCTCCCCGGTCAATGTCTCCCCCATTGAGGGCACTGCCAGGGGACTCTCGCAAGGTGGAGGCAATCAGACAGGAAGTAGACTGTTTGCTGGAAAAGAGCGCCATACACAAGGTAGATCAGCCGGCATTGAGTGAAGGCTTCTACTCAAATGTGTTTGTAGTTCCAAATCTACAGGTGGTGGGCATCCAGTTCTGGACCTATGCAGACTGAATCAGTATGTGCTCCTCGATCGGTTCTGCATGGAGACGCCATTCAGCGTTCTCTCCATCCACCATTTCAACTGGCTAGCCTCACTAGAGTTGAGCGGGGCCTACCTGCACATATCAATGTACCCGGCGAGTTGCCATCTCCTTCGAGTTGGCCAGTTGGGCCATATATTTTAATCTCGGGTGCCCCCTTCAGGTTATGCACAGCCCGCTTCGTTTCACCAGAATGGATGGGACAGGTGGTGCTGCTGCTTCACCAAACGTCGGTACACATCAATCCGTACCTAGACGACTGGTTATTACATAACTCAAACAAGCGATTATTAGCCAAGCAAGTAAGGCTTACACAGAATTGACTTCACCAGTTGGGCTCTTTAGTAAATCAGACAAGTTCCATTCCTACCCAATGCAACAGTTGGTGCTCCTGGGCATTGAGTTTGACACATAGGTAGGCTTGGTATATCTATTTCAAGCATGTTGCTTGGTGCTAAGCAGCCTAGCCGAACACCTGGTCAGCATTCCCTCAGTGTCCCTCCAAGAACTAATGCGGCTGAAAGGGGACAATGCTTATTGCTACAACACCGAGCTCACCTATGGGAACTAGACAGGTGGGTATTGATCTCGGACCAAGCGAAGGAAGCCCTGCCCTGGTTGTCGTCACTTGCCAGCATCGGACAGGAGGTCCCCTTGGACCCACTCACCACAGCTATGACTCTGGTAACAGATGCCTCCCTTGGGTTGGGAGCGCATCAATTGGACGATCAAGAAAATTGTATATGGCCCCTGCATTAGTTTTGGGACTGCCATATCAACTGGCTTGAACTGAAAGCAGTGCACTTAGCACTACCACACTTTCTACCTGTAGTTCGAGACCACAGAGTTCTGCTCCACACAGACAACACAGTGATGGTCTCCTACAAGGAGGGGGACGCGTTCCCCATCACTGTCAGTCCTAGCTGTGTTGTCAGTCCCAGCTGTTATCAGCTGTGGAGCTCCCAACATACATAACACTGCTGACTCAGGGATGCCTTATCGACCCCGTAGACCCACATTTTGACTGACCAGTAGTGCTGTGTGGTGTCGCACGATAATTTCTCAGAAATGTGTACATTTCGTGTTTCCACGACTTCCCTTCAACTTGCGCTGTGCGGATGGCTTTTCCTAGTGTTCTCATCATTTGTTCCGCCTCTCCGTTTGCCTGTGGCCATAGGGGAGTAACTTTACGGTGTTTAAAACCAAGATGTCTTGCAAAGTCTCTAAACTCGTGGCCCTGGAACGGCGGCCCATTGTCTGATGTTGCGATTTCAGGGATACCATATTCCGAGAATACTTTGTCGAGTATCAGAATTACGATTCGCGATGAAGTAGATCGTATTATTTCAACAACAACAAATCTGGAATAGTTATCTATTATCACGAGTAAATAATCTCCGCTGGGGAACGGCCCACAGAAGTCCATCGACACGTGTTGCCATGCGTAGTCAGGAAGTGACGTCATTTGTAACGGTTCGCGCCTATTTTGTGGTGTGGCGGCTTGACAGGCTAAGCAGGTTTTGATTTTATTTTCCACCAGCTTGTCAATGTTGGGAAAATAAACTTTTTCTCTCAGTAATCTTTTCGTTTTGACTACACCCTGGTGTCCTTCGTGGGCAAGACTAACTGTCCGCTCTTGTAACGATTTCGGAATGATAATTCGTGATCCGCGTAAAATTAGATCTTGAGTTGACACCAGTGTTAGAGATTCCCTTTCTTTTCGCACCATTTCGAAAGAAATTCGGTCGATGTCTGTAGAATCGATGTCTGAAGAATTCGTGTGGTCGTACCATCTACCAGTTTTAATCGCCATGTTTACGGCTTGCAGTGTGGGATCAGATTTTGTTTCTTCTTTGATTTCATCCAAGGTTAGCGCTGTGGGTGCTGCATGACCAGCGATAAAGTTGATATATTCTTTAGTGACTTTCTCTTGTCTCCTGTTTGGCGTGCTTTTCGTGTTCGGGTGTCTCGACATCTAATCAGCTGGATTGTCTTTTCCCGGCCTATACACGATCTTGAATAAATAGTCTTGTAGCCGTAGAGCCCATCTCTCGATTCTGGCTGGCGGTTTAGCATTTGGGTTGTTGTAGAGACGCTCTAGCGGTTTGTGATCGGTTACTATGGTTACAGGTTTGCCATATACGTATAAATGATAATGCTCACACGCCCATACAACAGCTAACGCCTGGCGTTCTGTCTGAGAATATCTTTGTTCGACTGGAGTAAGTGATCTGCTCGCGTAACTCAGAACTCGTGGTGCGTCTTCATCACCATTTTTCTGAGTGAGCATTGCTCCTAGACCAACAGGGCTTGCGTCTACTACAATTTCAGTCTCTTTATTCAGATCAAAGTATGCCATGAATGAATTGCATGTTAATCGATCTTTGATCGTGTTGAGCGCATTACGATGAGTACTCGACCATTCCCATACCGTGTCTTTTACGGTTAATAATCGAAGGGGTTGCGTAATAGTCGCTAGGTCGGGTATAAATCGTGAGAAATATGTTACCATACCGAGTAAACTTCTCACCTCAGTTGCGTTTGTTGGGGCTTCAGCATTCTTGACAGCCGCGACTTTATCTGGGTCTGGTGACATACCTTCCGCTGAAAATCGATGACAGTAGAATATGAGATTTGATTTGTTGAATTCACATTTTCGTTTGTTTAGAGTAAGTTTTCTTTTGCATAGTCGTTGGAATACAGCTTTCAGACTGTTTTGATGGTCTTCCTGCATTTTGCCGTGTATGAGTATATCATCGCTAATGTTCTTTGCGCCTGGTATACCCTCGATTGCTTGTCTAATAGCGTTTTGGAATATTTCGGATGCCGATGATATTCCAAAATTGAGTCGCTTATAACGACGTAGACCAACGTGTGTACTAAATGTAGTAATGTACCTCGATGCCGGTGTTAGCTCGAGTTGATGATAGCCTTGATTCAGATCAAGTTTGGAAAACACTGTGGAGTTGTTCAGATCTTGAATGATTTCATCAGTCGTCGGCCTAGGCCTGTGAATAAATCATTGTATTCGCTCACTAGTTTGTCTGTTGCGGTCTGTCTCCCGACTTGTTTAATTATTTGTATGAGTCCCAAATCTTCTGCTGTCTGAAAACTTAGTAGCGATTCCCCGAAATTACCGTTGCGCTTGACGACATGAATTAATATATTCGATAGCGGTTTTCTTCCAGTATTCGTTTTACATTTGATGTCTGTCCGGAATTCGCCTAGGGTTTCGATTGGATATTGACTCTTGTATGGAAATACTTTTGTATAAGTCTGTCTCAACTTGACTTTCCCGTTTTTCAAAGTCACTTTCATCCATTATGTTGATCGATGCACCAGTATCAATCAAGAATTTAATTTTCTTACCGTGAATTGTGATGTCAGCTGTTGGAAACTTTGCCTTGGTTGCGGGAATAGTTTCCGTGCGTATACCGAATACGTATGTCGCTTGGTCGGTGTCTCGGCTGGACTCACTACTCGAATCTGTGTCAGCGTCCACTCGCCTTATAGATCGTTTTGGTTTGCGGTCTCTTTCCTTGTTTGGTTTGGATCTGCAAACTTTGGCAAAATGTCCATCTTTCCCGCATGATTTACATTTCTTGCCTTTTGCCGGGCACGGTCCGTCATGAGGATAATCGCCCCCACAAAAGTAGCATAATCGAGAGGTTGATCGCGATTCATTGACGGCTACCCGTTTTGGTTTTCCACGTTTATTATGTTTAGACTTGAAGCCTCGGCTAACTGCATTGACTGTTGACGCATGCAGGTTGCCCTCGATGTCCGCAGCCTGAGACTCAGAGACTTCCATCGTTCTGGCAAAGTTTAACAAGTCTTCTAGCTTCATGTCTTCCCTCAATGCTCGCCATCTTAGTCTTTGCGACGTACAGTGTTCAATGATTTGTGTGCAAACTTCCTCGTCAGGGTTGGCATAATTGCAGTTTGCCACAAAGTTGTAACCGGGCGTGGTACCGTCGACTCACCATCTTTTTGCTTTGCTTGACGAAACACGTGTTTTTCGTACGCTTTCGTTCGTTTTGGAGCAAAACGTTTGTTGAGAGCTTCGATGAGTTTCTTGACATCGTCTTCTTCGCCGGTGTCTGGGAGTGCTTTGATTTCACGTCGTACTTCTTTCTCCGCATAGTGGATAAGTAGAGCTCGTTGTCTCTTAGTGCTCGTGATGTCACACGCGATCATCAGGATTTGAAATCCTTCCAACCATTCCTCCCACCTTTTTCCAGAGGTGCTAGGTTCCTCGTGGACTTGGAATGGTTCATAGTGAGGGATGCTTTCGGACGCCATGAGTTCCTGAATCCGTCGTCGCCAATGTAACGTATTGACAACCCCGTATATCAATGCCTGGGTAATAGGGAGCAAGTAAGACTAGATACAACCCGTTTCAATGCTAAAGTACAAGTGATTTATTTATAGCAATGACCATGACTCATGCGCCAGATGGCAGGAACAGATACGATGTTTACATATCAGATAACAACATTACAATTACGTCAGTTGGTTTCATAATCAAATCGAATGTGGCCGACTGGCAGACATTTTTTTTTTGAAAATGTGGAATGCTTTGTCAGTTCTCATTCAAATTTGGTACATACATAATACATGATGACTGGCAGCCATCTTTTTTTTTAGAAAATGTATCGGTAACATGTTTTTTCTTCAATTAAATGTGTCAAGGCATCTAGTTTCACAATTGCATCAAATATGATCGACTGACAGCAATTTCCTTAATATTTTGCTATATTATTATATCTTTTCACACATTTACCCTCTTCATTGATATTTAAAACAAATTGATACATGTCCAGTTAGTGATTTGATTAATGATATGTGCGTTTCTGGTTGCAAATATATTTATGAATGGTTCGATTACCCCCTACATGCATATCAACTTATACAACAGATCACAAATATAGATCTGATGAGTAAACTTTAACTGACACAAAGTTGTATAATCCCAAACATACATTGTATGTTAGTCACTTGTTACACGTTCGTGTTGGTTTTATTCTTCGTACTCATAAATTTGTAAAGTGTTTTAATTTGTGTTTGTTTAATTGTGTAATACCATAACACACGATTACGATACTAAAGACATGCACCTTACTTGAGTTTGGATACAAAAAATAGCAAATAAGTTTGTGACCATATATTAGATTGCAAATTTTGAAAATCTGATTTGTATTGACATTATATTAACATATTATTCACTCCCAATTACTGACCAGACACTACAAATTTATTCAGAAACAATTTACATGGTCACATGACCAATGATGTTAATATCCAATTTGATTGCATATTAATATGTAGAAATTTGTGATCAGATAAAAGACAACAGATATGCAACAATCTTGCTTTTGTGGTCACATTACTTTATCTTTAGCAGGACTAACATTTCCCCTAATTGCAACAGAAACTAGGTATTATTGATCTTAACTTTTGAAATGTATAATAGTTTTTGTTATGTACGTTACACGTTTTGTAAATAAACATATTAATACAACTTTGGATTCCTGAATGAGCATGGTTATTACTTCAAATACTATATGCTCAGTAAAGAGCGGTACCCTGATTGCTAAAATAGCACAACGTCACATGATTTTCACACTCATTCAAACTCAATAGGAAAAAGCAGTTCCACACAATTTCACGAACAACGTACTGAAAAGAACATGACATGATAAATATATACCATTAGTTGAAATAATTGTTAATTTATATTATCTCTGCGCTTTTGCTATTTTCTATAATAAATCACTATATACAGAATATTTCATACAGGTATATTTTCCCCTCCATATAAGAACATTTCACATGTCTTACAACACACAATAAATATATCAACTTCCTTTATTATTCCTGCATACATTATTTCAATATAGTGATATTTACATAACATAAATGTAGTCTAAACATAAAAATAATGACAGTTGGAACCAATTTGAGTTACAGATAGAAAACATTTCACGAGTGTCTCTACAATATCAAATTTATTACTTTATTACATAGTGTAGTAAATTATATTTGTTCCAATAATTCAGTTTGGGGGTATTTGAAATGTCGTCTCGAATATTTGCGCCTTTATATTATGCTTCTAAAAATATTCAAATTATATAATTCCTATAAAATAATATAGTAAACAACCAACCTATTTCGATATTGACGCATTTTGTGATAGCCAGCAATGGCGCCTTTTGATTAAAACAATATTCATCTTAACTGTATAATAGTACAATGGCAATTCCCAACCTATATTATCCCAAAATGTTCTAAACTATTTTATATGGTTTTTAATGTGTGCCCATTGAAACATGACACGTCTTTACCTTGTTATGTACGTTATATATATATACTTTTGTATGTCAATGTTCTATTGAAATCCAACACTAATGTTAGTAAAAATATTCAAAATCCACATGTGTGTGCATGTTCCATATAATACAAATAATGACATCACACAAACACATCAAGTGTGTCTTTCTTTGATGACAACGTCATATTGTTTGGGGACCAATGTTATACCCAGAACACCCTCAGTGCAGGGTTTCTTGGTTCCGACTGGCAAGGTGAACTTGAACTGATGCATCATGGCTGAGAAGTATAGAAATAATTCATGTTTTGCCAACTGTTCACCCATACAGACACGTCGACCTACAAAAATACAACATTGAAATACAAAACTACAAATGCATAACACAATCAAGACGTGAGACTTAAATCCAGCTGGCTATTGCATTTTCCTCCAACCTTCTCCGAACGTTAATTAGAAGTGCAGTTAAATCGTGAAACGTGACCTATATAGTATTATATATTTTTAACAAAGTATCGGCATTCCAATGGAAACACATTGTGCTTCTTGCTGGCAGATTAATTCCTCCATTCCTTCAACAGTTGTCCGGTAAATAGCATGTTCATGCTTAAAGCAGACAAATTATGGTGCTAGCTTGTAGAGGAATGTATCGAGTTTACCCATTTGTATGTAAAAATGTTGGTTGATTGTGAAGTCATTGTCGTGCAGTTGTCTGCAAACTTGCTCTAGGTGCTTGTCGTGATCTGTTTTATCGATGCCACCAATGTAGATATCGTCACACATATTTCTAGTGGTTTAAAACAATTTTAAACTACGAGCATATTCTAATCTTGTTGGGCCTGTTGGGTTCTGATACTAGAATTGGGTGAACTCAAGGTGACCTTGTGCGCACTCGATGGTGTCCTCTTTTTCAAGCTAATTTAGGTTTTCTTCAACTTGTTTTCTCACATGGAAAAGAATACGGCGGTGGGGTTGTGTCACAGGTCTTGTGTTTTCATCAACACTTGCATTCACCCATATCTCTGGTTATATTTGGCAAACTGTCGATCATATCAGGCCATGAGTCGATTTCTGTGATTTGTACTACAATGAGAACATTGTGGTAGCAAAGTCGAGCAATGAATTCTTCTTGAAAACTGCCAGCGCAATTTGATACCAAGTATCAGAGCAATTGAGCTGGTTGTTTTTAATGGACAAGCTTGGAATCTGGTGCTATAGTGAGAAATTCTGCAGTTCAGAACTTGTGATACTTTATCATCTTCAATTCATTTATTGGACTGGTATTTTGATCTAATATTTCATGGTAAAGACATGCACAAGTGCAAAATGACCTATTTCAACTATTCGGGAACAAGTTACAGATACAGAACATCTTTCATCACATGGAATAAATATTTACTTCCCTAGCAAGATTTAGTTTACAGATTTATTTTACATGGTGTATTCACCATAGATAAAAATAATAAAACTATTTTAAACTAGTTGGATTTTAGAAACACGTGGTATTTTGTTTTTCTCCTCTTTATATTTTCAGAAGTTGGTAACCCCTGCTCTGATTGGTTGACTCTTAAGCTAGATTTGCACGATATTGCATTGAGTCAGATGTAGTTAAGGCGACCGAGGTACGACATATACAAAACAAAACAACGTCAAGTAAATCAAAAACTATTCAAAAATTACAATAAAATATAGAAAAAATGAATTGGAGCCTTATACCCCCATCGGATTGTGACATTACGTATTACAAAACTCCTAACGTAAACACAAATCAAGAAAACATTCACAATAAAACATATTCACCTGCAGAAAAAGGCATGAAATTTTCCGACTTCTTGACTGTATTGTTCTTTTCATCGTAAAACCTCATAGGGTCAAATTTGTCTGGATCTGGCCACGTATTTGGATCTCTATGAATCGACCTGTTGCAAGGGTTATTATAAAAAAGAATTAGTGCAAATTGGCACCATGTTTTTAAAGATAATACACCTCATAACATCTCGAGTACGACTGTACACTAATTTATTAACCAAGTATTCCTGAATGTACATTGTATGCAGTTGATCAATTTCTTCCAATTATTCTAATTATATTATGCTCATATATAGTGATTATGTATAGTACACAGGCGACAATACGCATATAATTAGGCCAGCTGCTCACTGAATACGTACAGATATCACTCACCAAAGTAATATAGTGACTGCAGTTCCACTGGGAATATTGTATCCACCAAGAGTAGTATCTCTCAAGGCACGATGTGGTAGTGCGAATGGTAGAATACTTCCACTTCGTTGTATCTCCAAAAGAGTGGCTTCCGTATAAGGCAAGTGTTTACGATCATCGAGTCTCGGAAGGCGATTTGCTCCAACAACCTTTGTTCAAGATTTAAAAAACCAAGATTACATCAGTTGGGACTTTATCCAATTCGTACAATTGCTAGAATCATTTACATGAATGCTGTTGAATTTGAGCAGATCATTCGAAAATCATATATAATCATATAGATATATAAATATATGCCTCACATACCTGATCTAATTCATTATACACTCTCTCCTGTATCTCTGGATGTAGAACCATAAACAGTAATCCCCATATAAGTGTAGTCACTACAGTTTCAGTGCCGGCGCCAAAGATATCCACTAACATAAATTTTAACTGATCATCAGTGAAATCTACTTTGCTATTGTGTTTGGTCCGCTCAGCCAAGCATGCATCGATGTAGTCTCCAATGTGGTTTGGATCAAATACTTCACGATGCTCATCAATCTGCTGTTTGCAGAACTTCTCAACATCTTTACGAGTTGCAATGAAAGTTTTTATATTTGACTGGTTAAATGGTCTCAGAAATGGTAGAAAATCCAAGACATACACAAGATATCAACAATGAAAATAAAATTTGGATCAGAATATTTGAATCGTTTACCAAACGTTATTGAACAAATTATGTTGGAAACACTCCTGTTAATGATATTGCCTGCGTTGATAGGTTGATTTTGAATATCCTAAAATAAGATAAAATTATTATCACACAGTGGATATTTTTGTTTTTGCGTGAACTGAATTTATTTTGGAGAAATTGTTTATACAAAGGGTATTGTACTACGTATTATACATGCTAAGTGAATAGTCTAGCCACAGAATAGCCATGCAGAAACATGCAAATCAAATCATGGGATATATGATAACCTTCCATTGACATGAACTGAAAGCTTGTCAGCGATAATAGCAATTTGTTATTAAATAGAGTGAATTATATCAGATTTTGGGTTTATAGTATAGTCTTACCCGAAATTCGTCTAACAAAAACAAGATCTCCTCACATATTTTACTCTCCATACATGTTTTACCAAATCCGAAGCTTCTAAGCGTTGCATGGGCGAATTGCCGACGGTGTTGCCATTTATTGTCGAAATGACCACGAACAATACCTGTTGAAGGATATACATTTATACCATAACACTACATAACATTGTATCATTTGAAATTTGGAGAAACGACTGACAATCCACTGCTAGAAATGTGTACCTTCACATCTTGGGTTAAAGAGGTCGATCGTCCACGTATCAGGTCTATCAGCGAAATCATTTCCTTTCTGCACGAGACATTCTTGTATGGCCTTCACTCCACTGACAACAATGGCTGTATGAGATCCCATCTTCAGACTATAAACATCACCATATTTCTTTGAGAGTTTCATCATGTCTGTGTGTATGTCAGATCCGAAGTACATAAAGCTAACAATGATAGGTAAGCCCCAAGGTCCGGGTGGGAAGTTCTTGCAAGGTGCCAGGTAGTGTTGGGTAGTTATCCATGCTAAGAGCATTGTCATCAACAACACCAGTAGTGATACAAGATCAGTTGGCACAAAAATCATTTTGGTACAACTTGATGCGGAATAGTCTGTAAATATATACTCAATATAGATTAAACGATGATGATAAACGGCGGTGAATTTAATTGCACAATCATTGTCCAATTGATTATGTATGAGTGTGGCGTGAAAACAAATGCTTAGAACTGAGTGATGATGTGGTTCGTGGGGATAATATACGACCCGTCAAATAGTTGCACAGGTTTGGTTTGGTTTTAGAGCCAGGTGCTATTGAGTAACTGGACCAGTCGTCAAAGTTGTATCATGTTATCTCCACTGTTTTTACATTAGGAATAAGGCAATATAGATTTGGCTGGATATCATTTTTTCATATTAGCAAGAATTCAATAGTCAGCCAATAAGAGGTTCTATAGTACTGAAAGTGTTCCTGTAGAAATTTTGGGTGAGCGCAAAACTTGCTGGATTTGATTTGAAAAATCGTTTTGGGTACATAAAGTTTGAGCTCAATTCCATGAATGGCCAGGATAATTTACGATATTAAGTCCCGTATATACATACTTATGTCAAAATTAAAAGCTGTCAACTTGTATTAATTGGACAGCCACAGCAAAAAACAGTATAGATTATGTAGACATTGATGGTACATTGGTTTCCGTGACGAATAGTGTACGGACACATGGTGTTATGTTTAACAGGTAGATGGTGCTAACCATACATATTGTATACAGCTGTAAAACATCATTTTATCACATTCAAAGAATATCACAAATTATGAAATGTTTATCCATTAAAACTATCGAAATGTTTGTACACGGTCTTGTCAGTTCATGAATAGACTACTGTAATTTCCTGATTTATTCAGTGTTCTGATTTCTAAATTGCAGAGGACTCAGAATCTGCTTCTCGGCTTATCGTTTGCAGTGAAATATATGATCATATCACTCTAACCATTATTAAACTACATTGGTTAAAATTAGAGTTCAAGATACAAGGCCTCAGTCTATATAAGCGACATGATGATATGATACATGCCACTGGCATCTTGGTTACGCTTCTCTAACCAGTGTGTTGTACCAAAATCTAATTTAGTAGCTTGTGGTGGTAGGGCGTTTCCTGTTACTGGTTTAGTTTTATTGAACGGCTTACCACACGCTATCAAAAACAGTATCGAACTATTTTAACCATTTCAATAACCATTTGTTCATTTTTGAAAATGTATTAGTGCTTGTTTCTGTATATTATTATTTTCTGTTTTTGTAATATTCTATTCTTCTGTCATGCATCGGGCGTGTCTGTCACATTCGCAATATCAGTAAATAAGTTGTTATTAGTATTATTAACTCCACTGAAACAGAAACATAACATAACAGAAACAATTGCTATACAACTTAAGTTTGTTTTACAATTCAACCCATGTGATTTGGTGTTTAATAAGTTACTTATATGCATGTACAAATATATCACATGTGTATAATTGCAACTGGAAGAACGTTTATGACCACATTATTGTATGTACGAACAAATATGTCACATGTAATATTATTGTTGTCAGCATAAGTGTCAAATTGTGTCGAGTATTGTTCTCCGATGAGAAGCACAATGATTATTTGGTTAATATAACACATATGGTGAACAATTTAGTATTGGAAATTATAAACAGATTTAAAAAATTAAGATTCAAACTATTCTCGAAATAAAATAATTCTCGAAACTATAATTCAAAAGAGAAATGCACACACTAAACGTTGGAATGCAACAATGAATAGGTGCGCGATCTGGCATGATGTGTGAAAGGCGCGGATCGAACGTCTGGTGCATGATTTGATTTTAAACTTCTATTTTTATAGTTCAATCCTGGGGTATTTAAAACTAAAAAATTGCATTCCAGCTCAGCATCCAATCAGCGACGGCCTAACGCTTAGATGACAATTTCGGTTTCAAATACCCCGGCTTAGTGTTCTAGGTTCTTCGCGTAATTAGGTGTTCGTATGCAAGGGATTTTTCTACACAAAAACGACGAATTAGGTCGAATTTTGTTCTCGGTTGGCCTAATATAACCCCAACGGACCATATTTTTGTGAAAGATTGGTATTTTTGTTCTGATTTGTAGGAATCTGAAAAACGCGTTTCACAACTTGTCTCTTATTTAGTTTTATGCGTCATTCAAGATGGCGGCCCCATGTAGTAAATATTGTATTTATTTTATTATCACGTGTGCGCCAGCTGACTGTGAGTTCAATATCCAAATGCCGAGCTGTCAGAGGGAAGTGCGACCATCATGAAATGTGTATAGCACATTATGAAACGTAGAAATACCCGCAAAATTCTACAGAAGCTGGCCTATTATTAGTACAAATTCCAGACACACAACGAATGTTAAAAATTGTATACCTATAAAACATTTATACAACGAATTATCGTAAAATTATTTTGCAAATCAATTTTACTCATGCTGTAAGGCGAGTGAAAATATAAAATTGAAAGATTCAGTAATCAGTTGCAATACCAGTGCTCAGCGCTGAACGTATAAAAATGTATATACAAAACAAAATATGCAATGCCCGTTTTGTAATTCTCTCATGAATAGTTCAATGCACACTACTCAACGTTGAAATGTGCGGTTTATAGACTCTGACTCAAATTATGACGTTATATCCGACATCCAACACTTTCTTGTTGTGTTTCATTAATACACGTGCCTGACAGAACAATAGGCCATCTGGCCATTAGTGGTATAAAAATAGTTCATAACCTGCCCGCATGAATTTAGTTGATATATACATACAGTGAACACTATTCAATATCGATGTACATTTAGTATTGTTATTATTAATTGTGAGCCACCATGTACATAATTACATATGCAATTGTAAGCTAAACTACTGCAACAATTCCAGTGTGGCAATAGGCTTTCTAATGTCAAGACAAATGGAATGCCACATATTATATGTTTCAGGATTTAACTCAGAATTCAATGGAAACTTGTCTATTGATGTCTAAAACATAGAATATGTAGAGAATATAAAACAACAACCTACCCTATACTGCACTCAATCGCTGCAGCACGCAATGATTAGTTTGTGTCACAGTGTGTGCCGGCGCTCTGTCGCACGAGTGCCCTCTTACCAACAAACTCTGTCTGACGTTCTGTCTGCACGTTTATTAATAGAACACAACGAGAGAATATGAGTTGTTGAATATAGCGTCATACTTTTAGCCAGAGTCTGTAATTTGTTTGTTTATTTCACCAAATAATACAAATGTCTACAGACAATTCAAATGACAATAAAATAGTAAACAGAAAATGAAAAAAAAGTGAAAGCAAAAACTCTCAAAAAATAATTTGGTGAGGATCACAGTTGTAGTCATGTTGGACTAATCGAGTCTGTGACCCCACAATGAATAAATTTGCATGACCTGCATAACAGATAATAACAGCTGTATTTCATCATAATGCATTGCATTAACTAATGAGTAATTGATTTACATGCAAAATAAATAACTGAAGTAAATGTATAAATATTTCAAATTAAAAGTTAATTCAGAATATTAGATTCTAATCTAAATAAAATTATAATTAGTTTTGAAGAAGGTATTTCTTTAAATTAGCCTTGATAGTTTTAACAGTTTTTATACAATTGGAAGAGCATTCCAGTGTTTAGTTGCAGCATACTTGAAACTGTGTTTGGATAATGAGAGGTTAAGTTGTGGGATGTTAAAATTATCATTGACTGAGTTGTTTAAATAGAGGGGCAGAATGAGCATGGTGGTCAGAGAAAGTGACAAGGCGAACAACTTTTTTCTGCAATAAAAGGATAGGTTTCAATGAAGTAAAATGTGATTGTCCTCAGATTTCAATACAATAGATAATTTGTGGTAATAATAACGAATTGTACAATAGAAGAAGGATAATTATACTGGGGGACATAATGACGAAATAAGACCTACTTTCGGGGCAACCTGATTTTTAACCTTTTCAATGTGCGACTTCCAGTTCATATGACGATCAATGGATACTCCCACGTGAGTAGACGAACGTACGACCTCTATTTGTTTACCATCCATGCATAGCCTGCCCTGAATACGCAATGAGTTATGGGGTGTGGTAATAAGCATATAGTTTGTTTTGTCATATTTATGGTGCTTTGTTGGCACTGCACCATTCACGGACTCTATGAAGTTTATTATTAATTAGGGGAAGATTAATACAATTTGTGTTATAGTATTTAAACAAATTTGTAACGTCTGCAAAAAAAGACTAAAGTCAAATGCAGTAGAAGAGTTGGCTATGTCGTTGGCGATTTGATAAACAGTTTTTTGAACCAAAGCCTTTGAGTCCCACAGATACCGTAATGGTTTAATTTACATAATAATATGTCACGATTTAATGTATCAACAGCCTTTTAAATTAGGAGGACTTTTGTAATTTTAAGTGAAGCGGAAAAAGTACCCTTACTAAGTGAACAATTGACAATGTGGGCAAAACGACGAGAAATGTTATGAATGTTAATTATGTTTGCCGAATGTATAACCAGTTTAGGGTGAATATTATCGTGCTCAAACGATTTGCTTATATCTAAGTGTTTGATTTCAATGAATACATCCTGTTCACTCACAGGACGAAGAAAAAATGAGTTACTGTAACTATCACGTAGGTACTTATGAACATTGTGATTCGATTTAATTGTTGATGCCAGTTTGGACCAATTCTAGTAAAGGATTCGTTAAACTCGGTAGCTATATATCCACTAGTTATACTTGTTAGGGAATATACTGTCAAGCCTGGAAAGGTCTATGTTAGTAGATGTTTTATTCAAATTTTCATTAATTACTTTCCAAGTTTTACCTTGGACTGATCACAATTCATGAGCGTTTCTTTGCCGACTTGAGTAGTTTTGTAAATTTTTAGTTTATATACCGTTAGTGAGCCAGGGTTTTCCGTTTAATTTAAACTTAATACGAGTGGAATTGAAATTTGGATTTTGTAATATTTGTCGTAGAATGCCGAATAAGCTTCATTTGGGTCTGAGCAGTCATAAACCGACTGCCATGACTCATTGACCATGTCGCATAGATCATATTTACTAAAGTCGTAAATTCTATTTATATTATTTGGCGATAAAATATGCTTAAGGCCTTTGATTGTGCAAAATACAGGAAAATGCTCGATGATTTCTGACTCAATAAACGTCAGTGGGAGTGTTGATTATTTGAAGAAAATCATACGTGTTAAATCGGGGCTGGTACTGTGTCGAAGGGGGAGGGGATATTCTGTGTTGTGTCAATGTTTACGTCGCCAACAATAATACACTCGGTGCCCTTGACCGACAACAGGTGAAGACATTCCTCCAAACTGTCAAGGAATTCATTGGAAGGGGTAGTTGGTTTACGGTAAATGACGCCTGCAATAATTTTGTTATTAATGAGTGTCTCCACAAAGATCGATTCACAGTGCATAATATTAATTGTTTTAATGGTGGTAAAAGGCAGAAGGCTGTGAACATATAGCTGTGAAAATACAGTGCCACATACTCCTCCCTCCCTTGGTTGTTTTTCGATTAGAAGTAAGTAAATAGAATGATGGGATGTTATATAAGGAGGAATTTAAAAAGCTTATCAATGGCAACACACGGTCACACGTCCGGGGAGGGTTGCCGCCGTACATACACCGTTTTCAAGTATTTTTTGTCGAAATTCCCGTCCGTAAATGCGCGGTCTCAATGTTTTATAATATTCGACATACATGTAGTCTATAACGTTGTCATTTAGTTTTTTAGTCGCGGATTTGTCGCTCTTACGCTTTCCTGGCAGGATACTCTCGGTGGTAACAAACCGTTTGACGATATTATAAGCTGTCTGCTTTGAAATGACAGTCCACGAAAATACAAGGCATCGAACTTTTTATCAAAAATAGAAAACATTGTGGGCAATATCTGTCAATCATTCCTCTGTTTTGCAGCCGATGTTTATATTTCTAGTTACAACTTCTGTAAATTTGAAAACAAAGTGTGAAACCTATTGTAGTAAGTTATCAACATCTAGCACTACTTCAGCGTCAAATCAGTGCCTGGAATTGTAATCTCACTTCCGGGTTTGTCATCGTGTGTACGTCCATGTGTACAGCGGTAGCGAACATGGCGAACACGTTTGCTGTGTGCCAAACCTGGATCAACTATTAAATTTGAAATTAAGTTAAAAAAAAAATCCGACCGACCGGCCTAATCAAATGTACACGGTTTCTATGAGCGGGGGGGGGGGGGGGGGCTATCGGTTGGTATCTAGTGTAAAAAATAGACAAGTGATGAAGGCTTCAGCCAGCTCATATTTTTAAACTGGAAAAACGAACAGAATGAAAATAAAATCTATAAAAAATACCAGGTTGAAGAATATTAGTTGCTCTTTCAAATTCCGCCAAAGTCTTACCTATATTTTACCTTTGTCTGCAGAATAAATCAAGAAAACTACACAAATTGACTCCATTTATGAATAATTAACGGTTGGTCCGAACGCACGACACAGTTGGAGGCGTGGCCAGTTCAGACTTTGTCAACACCCAATCATAAGACTGGTTACGAACCACGCCGAGGTTACGACTCGGTTAGCCTCGCTCAACTGGTTCGTAACCAGTTTTGAGATTGGTTCTTGACAAATTCTGAATAGGCCAGTGTGCCGTGCGTTCGGGTCAACCGTTAATATTATATCACTCAACACTTCCAAGCACTGAAGCACGAGAGCCCAGGAACTATGATCAACTGTACGCACTCCCTGTCAGCGGGGGGGGGGGATTTATCGGCTGGTATCTAGTGTAATAAATAGACAAGGGATGAAGGCTTTAGCTAGCTCATATTTTTTAAACTCGGAAAAACAGACGAAAAGAATGAAAAATAAAATCTAAAAAAATACCAGGTTGAATAATATTAGTTGCTCCTTCAAATTTCGCCAAAGCCTTGGCTACATTTTACCGATATCTGCGGAATAAATCAAGAAAACTACACAAATTGACTCCATTTACGAATTCCTAACGGTTTGCCCGAACGCACGGCACAGTTGGAGGCGTGGCCTGTTCATCAGAGGCCACGGCTCAGTTAGCCTTGCTCAACTGGTTCGTAACCAGTTTTGAGATTGGTTCTTGACAAATTCTGAATAGGCCAGTGTGCCGTGCGTTCGGGTCAACCGTTAATATTATATCACTCAACACTTCCAAGCACTGAAGCACGAGAGCCCAGGAACTATGATCAACTGTACGCACTCCCTGTCAGCGGGGGGGGGGGATTTATCGGCTGGTATCTAGTGTAATAAATAGACAAGGGATGAAGGCTTTAGCTAGCTCATATTTTTTAAACTCGGAAAAACAGACGAAAAGAATGAAAAATAAAATCTAAAAAAATACCAGGTTGAATAATATTAGTTGCTCCTTCAAATTTCGCCAAAGCCTTGGCTACATTTTACCGATATCTGCGGAATAAATCAAGAAAACTACACAAATTGACTCCATTTACGAATTCCTAACGGTTTGCCCGAACGCACGGCACAGTTGGAGGCGTGGCCTGTTCATCAGAGGCCACGGCTCAGTTAGCCTTGCTCAACTGGTTCGTAACCAGTCTTGTGATTGGTTGTTGACAAAATGCGTCGCCCATCGCCCGAGGCCAAAGGAAGTGGGTCTAGGGAGAGTAGTGTCCCCCTCTTTTGGTATGGGCACTTTGGGAATATAACACTGCTGCAGATGTTTTTTTATGCAATTTTTGGACCGAACAAATTTCTGACACTCCCCTAGTTATCAAGCTAGGCATCAAACAACAATAGTGCCCTTTGAAAGGGGAATTCCTCAATAAGTATTGCCTCATAGCTTAAACGAATGAGCTGATCCAAACACCCTTTCTGCCTCTGCATTCCCAACCAATATTCACAAGACCAGCAACATCAGGTTGAACATGCCTATTTTCAAAAATAAATAAAAAGAAATGTGTAAAATGTGTTATAGGAGTGCTATAAACAGGTAAGTTGTCAGAAGAATATAAATATGATATGCCATTCAGCTCAGTTCTTTGAATTTTACTATTACTAACAGTGTCCAAATTTAACAATAAAATACATTTATATACTGATTTGATTTTTTTAATTGTTGTCATTCGTCAATTGACAAAAGATTTATTATTTGCAAAATAGCAGTTCTGAAATTTCTAAAGGCTTTGAGGGTGGATTGTTGGCATTGGGAAGTGTCAGAAATTTGTTCGGGCGTCGGTAGGACTTCATAATTTTGTTTTACAGATTTTTTTTATATTCTGGCTAGAACCTGGATAGACATACAGTGTAGATAAGGTACCATAAGGTAGCACCATTTCAGGGATATTTTGGCATGCTTGACTGACTGCTAGATGTAAACGATGACATACACAATGTATGCATACAGAATAAGGGTTGTCCTGATGAATTAAAACACTTACCCCATTCATATCTGAAGCCATAACGTTAGCCCCATCTGCTGCAAAGCCAACCATCTTTCGTCCTGTTCGATATCGATCGCATGGCGACATACATAACGAGCTTAAAATACATTGTTTATTTATATTGAATTCAAGCATGCGCTGCAAGAAAACCACCACCCTTTAATAGTTGCTAAATGATCACCATAATAAGGCATGTATTTGGATAACATGTCTCCTACATCATAATAACCACAGCTGGATAAATCTAAACATGAATTAAAAACAGTTGAAAATTACTTCACATATATGTTTACTGTAATATATTCACATTAGTGCAGTGTATTATTATATCCAGCTGTACTAAAGATGTATTCGGACACACAGACACTGGCTATCACCTCCCTTGATACATTACGACACATCAAAAAGTCGTACAATTGGTCTGAAATGGATACTTTAGTGCTGTATATGTAACAATATGTGGTCAGTGTGATGAGAAACATATTGTATCAATATTCACCTATCAAGCAAAAATTAGTGACCGCGCCAAAATACTAAAATTACAGCTAAAGGTCATTTTATGATAATTGATGGGTGTTATAGGGTGGTAATATACTTCTGATGGCATGAACATGTCAATGGCGTAATAATGATCAATATTATGTACTTATAAAGGAAGTTCTATTCACAAAATGGTCGCTCAAGCAAGTTACACAATTTGTGTAACCCATATATATCTTAAAATATTACTTTCAAAATGTTAACATTCCATTTTGTACTGTGACTCAAAGGTGAATTAATGTTCTTGCTAGTCATGTAGATACAGATGTTTGTATTGTACAACCATTCTTTGTGTGGAAAAGTAAATAGTCGAATCTCACCTGGGACCTATTAATGGCATGTTGGACAGTATTATGTAATCAGGTACTTTATCTCGCAGTTATAATGACAAAGTTTTGTGCACATCCAGTTTGCCTTTTTGCATCCACACCTGCCACTGCAACCGCGCTGGCTTTTGCAACGACACTTCACAAGTTCACTACAGGCTTTAGAGGAAATGGGAAGGGTGATCCAAAGAGGAATCCATGTGTGTCTATCCCATCCCTCTGGTAAAAGAACGTGTTTCTTGTGCAATTCGCTGGTTGTCTAAATATCACACCTCGACAAATTCCCATCATTTCAAAATGTGGTGTGTTGTGGAGCTGGTGGAAACAATTATATCACTTGGTGGTAAAAACGTATTCGTGATGGCCTGTCACACGCAACGTAATGTTACTGTAATTGGTATAGTACAGGTGTGATGGTTCAAATACCAAAATGGCAACAGTAACAAAAAGACTTCCCTGGCGGCGATGATAAAATACGAACACGGAGCCAACAGATGAGGTTTCAACTGGTACTGGTATTATTATACTCTGCAAACATCAAGTACAATAACGCGGTAAAACTCCACTACTCCAATAACTAGATATTTAAACTCCAATACAATTCAACGAGATCCCCGATCTCATCTCAGTGCTGAACAACTCCCCTATATATACCCACACCATTACATCAGCATACATAATGAGTCTGGAACTTACTACAAATTTCTAGAATGTTCCATTACCTTCTATTGCCTTCTACAGTGTCCTATTACCTATTCAACCAACATCTAAAAATTCCACCCAGACACAGTACGATTCTAGAACATTCTCAGTCACACGGAAGTGGTAAACAAGTCGTATGCGACATGTCTCCCCTCTCAAGAATATTATAACATATAATATTACATGACTAGCAACGACGTCAATGATACGAATACGATAACAATTCCAAATAAAACAACAATACAATATATCAAATCGAACTGAATAAAGCTCTGAGTAAAAAAATTCGAAAATCACATACAGTAGAATATAATAAAATATGAAATACAGTCATAAACGAATAACATTCTACTATACTGTTCAGAAGTTCCTCAGTCCATCAATCTACTCAGGTAGTCTGCTACTACATTGTCCCGTCCAGGAATATCCTCAACACGATAATTATATCCTTGCAGAGTCATCGCCCATCTCATCACTCGGTCATTTGCAAACTTGGCTTTATCCAGGTAAGACAATGGTTTATGATCCGTCTGCAAAATGAACTCCACACCGGCTAAATATAGGCGAAATTTATTCACGCCCCATACAATGGCTAAACATTCCCTTTCTACAGTTGAATATTTCTTTTCTGCATCGGATAACTTCTTACTTGCATACGCAACTGGATGAAGCTTCTCACCATGATTCTGCATAAGTACTGCTCCAATTCCTACCTGAGACGCGTCCGTCCGCAACACAAACGGTTTTTGTGGGTCTGGAAACTTCAAAATTGGTTTGCCCAATAAGTATTCCCGCAAAGTGTTATATGCTTTCTCCTGGGCCTCTCCCCATACAACTTTGTTGGGTTGTCCTTTCCTTAGTAGATCACTCAGGGGTGCTGCAATAGTTTCGAATAAGGGGATGTGGTCTCTGTAGTAATCTTGGTCGCTGGTCTTTGCGCTTCTCGAATTTTCTCCATGTTGTCGTGACTTGGACTCGCCCAATTGTGTCCAATTACATGACCCAGGAATTCTACTGATGGTGCACCCAGAACACACTTGGATGGTCTAGCTGTTAGGTTCTCTGCCCTCAGTCTTCGTAACAACTCAGATAATACTTGCACATGCTCATCCCAGCAGCTTGAATAAACTATCAGGTCATCTATATAGCTTTCAACCCCCTCCATACCTGACAATAATTTTCTGACTCCCCGCACCAGAGTAGCTCCCGAATTCTTCATTCCAAATGGCATCCTTAAAAATTCATAAGTTCCATCAGGAGTAACAAATGCTGTCTTTGGTATATCTTCTTCAGCTACTGGTATCTGCCAATAACCCTTGCTTAAATCAATTTTTGACAGGAACTTACTATTATGTAGCCTCTGAAATATGTCCCCTGTTGTTACCATTGGCTCAGGGTCGGTTACAGTGACCTTATTTAATTTCCTATAATCTACACATATGCGATTCGATCCATCCTTCCTCTTTACAATCACCACCGGTGACGCATAGGGTGATGTGGACTTCCTGATTACTTCCATTTTTAACATATCTTCAATATCTTGCCTGAGGTTCTCCCTTATTGCATATGGTAGTGAGTATGGCTTAGATCGTATTGGTGTATCATTTGTCAGGTCAATCTTATGACTGATTATCTTGGTCTTTCCTGGCAAGTCAGTAAACACCTTATCATAAGTATTGACTAAACCCACCAGTTCTTTTTTCTGGTGTTCTGTTAGGTCTGTACCAATTTGAACATCTTTACCTGACTCCTTGGGTTTACAAGTTCTTAACTCTAGAAGATCATCTTCGTCTACAGCATTCTCTTCATCTGACTCGTTGCACCCCTGCTGTAGCTGCGCGCACAGCATTCATCAAGTCTATGGCCGTATTTGGTGAGTAACTTGTCTCACTTCCATCTGGTTGAGGTGACATCTCCCGCTCAACATACAACTTTAACATATTTACATGATACGTCTTCACTTTGTCACCTACCCTCACTCGATAATCGTTTTCGCCTATTACCTGCTCCACCACATAAGAACCCTTCCACTGCATCAATAGCTTGTTGTTGTCAGTTGGCAGCAAAATTAACACCCTATCTCCTTCCTTAAGCACTCGTTTCTTCGTTTTACGATCATAGTAACACTTGTATCGGTTCTGTGCCTTTTGTAATTCCTCTCGAGCAATCTCTAAAGTCTGTTCTAACCGATCTCTCAACTCAAACACATACTGGTAACTATTAACTATCTCAGGAGTATCGCTCTCTTTGGTCCATAACTCTTTAAGGATCTTTATCGGGCCTCTAACTGACCATATAACAGCTCAAATGGGGAAAACCAGTTGACGCCTGTGGTACCTCTCTATATGCGAAGAGTAAAGCACTAATATACCGATGCCATTGCCTTGGTTGTTCATGGCACAACCGCTTTAACATCTTCTTCAAAGTACCATTAAACTTTTCCACCAGTCCATTACAGATGGGGTGATAGGGCGTAGACGTCAGTCTCTTAATGCTGAGCAATCTTGATACTTCTCGCATGCATTCTGACACAAACTGAGTCCCCATGTCATTTAGTACTCCTTCTGGAACCCCCAATCGGCTATAAAAGTCAATCAACGCCTCGGCTACAGTCTCCGTTTCTATATTTTTAAGTGGAACGACCTCTGGATACCGTGTAGCATAGTCCACCATAGTTAAGATGTATCGATGACCCCCGTCACTGGCTGGTGTAATTGGTCCAACCAAATCTATAGCCACACGCTTGAATGGCATATCAATTAAAGGCATCTTACCTAATGGGGCCTTCACAACTGATCCCTTTGAAACAGTCTTCTGGCACACTTCACACGACCTACAAAAACTGGTAACATCTTGATGTAGCCCAGGCCAATAAAAGCTAGTCACAATCCGGTCTTCTGTCTTCTTTATCCCCATGTGTCCACCAAATATTGAATCATGGGCAATCTCCATAACACGAGTCCTCAACAGTTTCGGCACAACCACTTGACGTACCGTCTTGCCTCCTGGAACTGAAAGATCTCGATACACACAATATAACAAGCCTCCATATACTTGGAACTCGGTTGTATGATGCCCTCTCACTTCTGGTTCTCTCTTACTATAATACTTCTTCAACGATGTGTCTGCTTGCTGCATCTCGATTAATTTGTCTTTTGTTACATGTGCTCCAGTCTTTACATCACACACTTTGAGTGGCTTCACCTTACCAGATTTCTTCGCTTGCGCTCTGGTTGTTACTGCTCCACTCACATTCCACACTGGATCCGGGTCATCTGGTGGTCTTGCTCCGGGCACATTCCAACAATTAACTCATAGATTGGGTCCTGCACACATAATGCTTCAACCGTGCCTCTCAAATATGGTGTATCAATTTCCACCATGGCGACTGGAACCCTTCTTACAGTATGATCAACCATCAACATATGACCCATCTTTTTTGTAAACTGGTCATCTGGTACCAAGCTCTTCTTGACTATAATGCCATTACACCCAGTGTCTTTCAACATGGTCACAACTGTGTCACCAACCTTCCCTTGACCCACAGGCAAAGTCCTGTCCTCCACAATGCCACTCCGTTCCATGCACCATTCACAACCTTTAACTGCTCCCCGATGCTAACAACAAATGGTCCTTCTCAACCATTTTAGGCACGTCACCGTTAATTTGAACAGCACAGCTAGCACTGATATTAGACTCCTCTTTCACCACTGCAGCTGCACCAGTAGTAGTGCTGGATTTGACACTTTCTTTCTTGACCCCTGTGTTGTCCACTACGGCAGAACTTAGCCACATGTCCTATAGCACCACACTGAAGGCACTGTCCATCTTTGTCATGGTTGACATCAGTAACGCGGGATGGACATTGTACTGCTCGATGACCAACACCCTGACATACATAACACCGGATACTACTACCCTGTCCCACATCAGTATTTCTAATGGCCGTCTTATTATCGTTACGCCTCACCTGGTCCTTTGTGGATAACTGTCGACCATGTGCCACTAGGTACTGCTTTGCTATTACTGCCAACTCATCTAAATCTTTGGGTGCTCTTTCTTTAAGATAAACTGCAAGATCTTTTGTACAGGCACCAATAAACTGCTCCTTCACCATCAAGTCGGTAACACCATCATATGTTGCTGCAGTGCCTGACAACTCAACCCATTTAGCAAAATAATTCTTAAGCCGCACAATTAACTGGTCAGGACTCTCGGAACTTTCAGGTTTAATTTCACGGAATCGCTTCCTGTACCCATCCTCTGTGAAATCGTATCTTGTCAACAGCGCCACCTTCACACGATCATAGTCAACTGCATCAGTGTCGGACATCCTGGAATATACTTCCAGTGCTCTACCAGTCAACAGCGCACTCAATTTTGCGACCCATCCATCTCTATGCCAACTCGCATTCGTTGCAAACCTCTCAAACCGCAATAAATAAATAACTAAGTTCGTCCTTACCATCAACAAATGCAGGCAACTTTGGTGACTGTGCATCACTGACCACATTTCGTTGACCACCAAAATCAGCCTGTTGAAACCCCGGCATTGTTGCTTGCAGCTCTAATTTCCTCAACTCAAATTTTCTTTCCTTTTCTTCCGCTTCCAATCGTAACTTTTCCCTTCTTTCCTCAATCTCCCTTTCCTTTTCTCGCTGTTCTGCTTCGGCTTCCAGCCGTAACTTTTCCTTTCTTTCCTCAATCTCCCTCTCTTTTTCTCGCTGTTTTGCTTCCGCTTCCAGACATAACTTTTCCTTTCTTCTCCAGTCATTTCCAGTTCATCCGCCCATTCCATCAACTCTTGTTTCGACATATCTTTTATCTCGCTGGCCATGTTGTCTTCTATATGTCTTCACTGTTCCCGGACGAGCCCCCAGATGTCACACACAACGTAATGTTACCGTAATTGGTATAGTACAGATGTGATGGTTCAAATACCAAAATGGCAACAGTAACAAAAAGACTTCCCTGGCGGCGATGATAAAATACGAACACAGAGCCAACAGATGAGGTTTCAACTGGTACTGGTATTATTGTACTCTGCAAACATCAAGTACAATAACGCGGTAAAACTCCACTACTCCAATAACTAGATACTTAAACTCCAATACAATTCAACGAGATCTCCGATCTCATCTCAGTGCTGAACAACTCCCCTATATATACCCACACTGTCTATAAATAGACCATTACATCAGCATACATAATGAGTCTGGAACTTACTACAAATTTCTAGAATGTTCCATTACCTTCTATTGCCTTCTACAGTGTCCTATTACCAATTCAACCAACTAAAAATTCCACCCAGACACAGTACGGTTCTAGAACATTCTCAGTCACACGGAAGTGGTAAACAAGTCGTATGCGACATGGCCATACTGTCAATTGCATGTTGATTTGTATATATGTGTTCATATTATATGAGTCCATATTGGTCTATTAATCATTGGCAGTTTAATTTATCTGACATGGTCGAACT
Source organism: Saccoglossus kowalevskii (assembly GCF_978046115.1). Lineage (NCBI taxonomy): Eukaryota > Metazoa > Hemichordata > Enteropneusta > Harrimaniidae > Saccoglossus > Saccoglossus kowalevskii. Next base: position 20,295,099 of record NC_140653.1, on the reverse strand, counting down.
ATAAATATAGCGAGGGTTTCCAAATATTTGTTGTTGTCAATGAAGTGAATGCAATACACCAACTTAAATAATGATGTGTTTCAGTGAGTTGTATATTAAAATCAGCTAGATATAATGGTTTAGTGCATTGTGGAGATGATTATATGCATTGACAATTTCCATTATAATATAAGGTTAGACGGAAAAAGGGCGACATATGTTCATGTTTTTGCTGAATAATACTTTAAAATCTCGTTGTTCATATAACTAGATTAAATCATTATTAACAATAAGTTACATTGTGGCATGTTCAGTTAAGCTACAATGTATTTGCTCGTACAGTGAAAATAAAGTAAGATTGGTATGTTCACGAAATGATATATCAGAAGAAACTTGTGTTTAATATTTATCTGTTTATCTTTTTTGTTTGTCGTATTTGCTTTGTGACAGTTGTCACAAATTTGATATTGATACGCGATGTAAAGTATAAATCCTGGTTCACATCTAGTATTTCAGTGGGACTCGTCCTCCATCAAGTTACTTTAGAAACAATATCCTTTATTTACAGCATGTGGTTGAGCTCCACAGTAACTGACAAAAGTTGCAGTAATTATCTAGTTCAAAACATACTTGGGAATATTATATTGATTATAATAGCGTACGTTGGATCGAATCTGTTTAAACGATGTATGTAGTTGTGAAAGCTGGATCTAAGTATGAATTTACTAAAAATAAGTGGGCTAGTTACAGTAAAACTGGGGAGTGAATGATGCTCGGTAATATACCAAGTTGTTAATCGCATTACTTTAAATTAGAGCACTTAATCAGAATCAGTTTTCTGCATCAATCGAGTCTTTATTTGCCGACAACCACAACAACCTCGGCAAGGATATACGACAAAATCGGTACATTACGAACAGCGGAGATGCCGGTATTTCAACCTAGCATACCATGTAATAATATACTCATAGCACAGAAATTCTAGAGGGACTATTTGTGAATTCAAGATAGCCGCAGCCCGCGCTTGAAAAACGTCTAAAGGACGATGGTCGTCACGCTACATCAAGTAGGATGCGGGTCGCATGCGACATGTATAACACGTGTTAACAATTTTTGTTATTTATCTGCATCATGATAGCTTGTTGGTATGAGGGCGTCATGCAATAGAGCGCCAACAAACACACAGCGACAAAACTAAACATTGTGTGGACTGCAGTGAGTGATTTCAGCCATCATTAAAGCATTAAAGGGTAGGTTGTTTTTTAGTATTTTCTACATATTCCCTGTTTTACCCATTGAGAGACGAGTTTCCATTGAATTCATTGAGTTTATTCCTGAGTTTATTAATAATAATAATAATAATAATACTGAATGTTATTTAATGAAATCTGTACATAAATGTTGAATTGTGTTAACTGTATGTATATATACCAATGGCGGGTTGGTTTTATACTATTTTTATACCACCTTTGCTCACATGACCCATTGCTTTATCTGACCGTTCATTAATGGAACACGACAAAAAAGTGATGCTTGTCGGAAATAACGTCATTATTTGAGTCAGAGTCTGTAAATCACACAAGCGAGAATAGTCGTAGTATGCATTGAATTATTCATGGGCAAATTACAAAGCGGACATTACATATTTGTATGTATATAAATTAGCACATGTTCAGCACTGAATCGTTCCATTTTATTTTTTCAGTTGCCTTACAGCATGGCTAAAATGTATTTGCCTAATATTTTATAATACTATTAACAATGATTCGTTGTATAAATCAGATTGATAATTTAGGTATTCCATATATCTACTGCCGTAGTTTCGTAGGTTTACTTCCCATTTGGTTTCCAACCTGTTAGGAAAAGCGTATCCTGCTACATTTGACACGATTTACTCAACTTATTTTATTGGTAATATTTGTGATCAATTTCTGGCACACCTTTCTGGCACACCAGAGTCAAAACTAAATTCTTTGTACAGTGCGTTAAGTTTTATTATAGCGCAAATTTGACATTATTGCTGTCCCAGTCAACGAAGTGCGGCCAAATCTATATGGCTTTCTTCCTGATAGCACCTGACCCGAAACCAAAATCCACCCCGTGGAGCTATTTGACAGGTCGTATATCATTCCTACTACACACATATATTTTTGAATGGTCATAATCATCATTGAAGTATTAGTTCTAAACTTGTGCCACATAACTGAACAATGATGGTGGAATTAAATTCGCTAGCTATCAACATCGTTTAATCTTCGTTACGTATTTGACTGTATCTTTATAGACTGTTTTGCACGCAGGTCTAACGTTATGGTCTCAGTGCCAACTGATCCGTTATCACGACTGGACAATGATGGTGCAATTAGATTCACCGCCGTTTATCATCATCGTTTAATCTATATTTAGTATATATTTACAGACTATTCCGCATCAAGTTGTACCAAAATGATTTTTGTGCCAACTGATCTGTTATCACTACTGGTGTTGTTGATGACAATGCTCTTAGCATGGATAACCACCCAACACTACCTGGCACCTTGCAAGAACTTCCCACCCGGACCTTGGGGATTACCTATCATTGGCAGCTTTATGTACTTCGGATCTGATGTACACAAAGACATGACGAAACTCTCAAAGAAATATGGTGATGTGTATAGTCTGAAGTTGGGATGTCATACAGCCGTTGTTGTAAAGGGAGTGAATGCCATCAAAGAATGTCTGGTAAAAAAAGGAACCGATTTTGCTGATAGACCACATTCTTGGTCAGTTGAACAATATAATCCAAGATATAAAGGTACTATAATAATTTAAAACTAATTAAAACAGCCAACGATTGGGACCACTAATTCTAAAAAAAGGTAGACTAGCGCCAATTATTCTCTATAGTTTCATTTCATGTAATAACTGCCAGTCTATCGCCAGGTATTGCTGATGGACGCTTCAATGATAAATGGCAACGTCGTCGACAATTTGCCCACACAACGCTTAGAGGCTTTGGATTTGGTAAAACCAGCATGGAAAGTAAAATATGTGAGGAAATCTCTTTTTTATTGGATGAATTTAGGGTAAGGATCACTATTAAAATTCGATCGACACAGGCCCCATTCGTTCCATACATCTGTGCAACCAACCAGAATTCCTGTTGCATGCATTAGGGAAGACTTGATCTAATTTGTGAGAAAAGTTTATGTAGCAAAGTCATTGTACATGGGCAGCAAAATTATGGATATATCCTTAGCTAGAACATTGTCTCTGAAATTTCTCGATATTACATGTGAAACCATTATATTATGTTATATTTTAAGGATATTCAAGATAAATCGATCGATACAGGCGCCATCCTTAACAGGAGTGTTTCCAACGTAATTTGCTCGATAATGTTTGGTAAACGATTCAACTATTCGGACCCAAAATTCAGTTTCATTATTGACACTATGGGCAAATGGTTTGAGCTTATGGGCACTATGTATGAACTTGGTTTTCTACCGTTTCGAAGGCCGTTTAATCAATCAAATATAAATAACTACAATACACTTGGTGATGATCTGAGGAAATTCTGCAAGCAGCAAATTGATGAACACCGTGAAGTATTCGACCCAGACAACATAGGTGATTTCATCGATGCATACTTAGCTGAGACAATGAAACAAGACGGCAATAAAGATCTTACATACGACCAGTTAAAATATACATTAGCTGACCTTTTTGCTGCTGGAACTGAAACAACAGCGACAACACTTAAATGGGGGTTACTATTAATGGTTCTTCATCCAGAAATACAGGACAGAGTGTTTAATGAAATTGATCAGGTACGTACTATACAAAATGCATTTGCAAATTAAGCAGGGTGTATCTTGAATCGCATAATTGTGAAATAGCCACATCTGCTTCAAACTATTGAGTGTCCTTATGTTGAACGTTGTTTGTAATCCCGACCACTATTCGGTTTCTCATGATTCCAGGCTGTTGGTGCAAACCGTCTCCCGAGACTTGACGATCGTAAAAACTTGTCTTATACTGAAGCTACGCTTTTGGAAATACAGCGATTTGGTAGTATTGCACCATTCACACTTCCTCATTGTGCGTTGAAAGACACTTCACTTGGAGGATATAATATTCCTAAGGGAACGGAAGTAATTATTTTACTATGGTAGGTTTCATCTATACGTATTCCTTATTTTCGTATCTGCGCGGACATATACAATTGTGTAGTCTGTATAAAAAATAAATCTATCTATATACATGTTTAATTAGATAATGTTAAAACGGTCAATTGGCGAATAAATATATTTATGATGTTTTGTCAACATATTTATACGGTAAAACAGTATAGAACTTTAAGACGTGTTCCGATATTTATAAGAAAATATTCGACATCTGAGAGTTTACTATTCCTAACACCAACGTTATTTTACAATTTTAACTCAGGTCAATTCACAAAGAGCCAACTATTTGGCCAGATCCAGACAAATTTGACCCTATGAGATTTTATGATGAAAAGAACAATGCAGTCAAGAAGTCTGAGAATTTCATGCCATTTTCTGCAGGTATTTAAGTGCATGTTGTTATGTTTACAAATCTTAACTCAGAAACTGTAGCAAATCTATCTCCAAGACACTGATATAAAGCGCATTTCAAACCACATTGGATACAGTTTATAATTATCATTCGATAGTATTTAGCCACAATACAGGAGATTTCTATTTGATACATACATACATACATACATACATACATACATACATACATACATACATACATACATACATACATACATACATTTCTAATTTTTATTCGCAGGTATAAAAAAGATATTTACATTTCTGTTATTACATAACTAAAAAAGATAAAAATATAGGTTTACATGAAAACCAAGATATCAAATTCGAATAAATACGACGAGTAAGTATTGTTCAGGTAGGTAGTAAAGATACTATTTAAGTATTAATCGTTATAAATAATACAGCTCTCATTGTTATTAACAAATACGATGATGATAATGTTCATAAGGGTGTTATTTCAAATAATCCGCGTAGACGAGTATATCTTCTGCAATGGATGCCAGCGCATTGTTGTTACACCACCGATACTTGAACTGGTCAACGGTATGGTTGAGATAGTGGTAGTTGTACTCTGTGTTAATTCTCCATTTTAGTCTCGCCTTAAAGGCTTGAGTGACGTCCGTTTTCGGTAGTCCTTTCATTTTCTTTACCCGTGTCACGTGGATAGCTGCTTTCAATGAGACGAGTATGTAGCATAGTAATCTATGGTTCTGTGTTATGCTCTTGCCTCTAGTGGCGCCTAGTAGATACTGTGATAGTGGTATTCTTTCTCCGTCAAATAGATTTTGTATGATGCTGTTGAACAATTTGAAGAGTGGTTCAAGTCTTGTACACTCTACAAAAATATGGACGAGATCGTCTTTATCCTGGCAAAATGGACAGTTATCTGTTTGTTGTAAACCAGACTTAACCAGAAAACCTCCAGTAGGGTATGCCCCATGAAGAAGTCGCCACTGTAAATCTCCATCTTTTTTCGTTAGCGGTGCAATGTAGCAATCTTGAAATATTGGTTTGTCGGGGTCAAGAGATAACAGATCACACCAAAGTGTGCCTGGGTGGGTGGGATCTTTTATCAGTTTTCGGGTATAGATTAGAAATTTATAAATTGTGCCCTTTTCTAATTTATACAGTGGACAGTTTATTAATATGTCATTATCGTCATCTCTATAGATTAATTCAAGAGAATATGTGGTAGTCGTGACATTCGTATTTGGCGCATTGTTAGTTTTTTGTAATATTTCTTTAAATTGAGCTGGGATTGCTTTGTGTATTACATTCAATGCGATATTAAGAACACGTTTGGAGTACATATTAATATGAGGATGGAGCAGTTCAGCTGAGCGCCATTCATTACCATCGATGAGATCACCAATTTTTGTGAAGCCGGCCTCGATAAAGTGTGTGAGATTCAATGGCGTTTTATGTAGATGGTGTAGGATTAGTTTATTGTGAAACAACGGTTCTTGACATAGATTATGCATATTAGATGGCGTATCTTTACGAATATATGTGACTGACCGCCAGGTTTTTAGTAAGTTACGATAGAAATCAGGCATATTATACGAATGTTGTGGGAATTCAGTAATAAACAATTGTTTGTCATATTTCAGGTGTTGGAACTTTCTAAGAAAGAAGTCAGTAAACATGAAACAAGGGTGACCTGGACTGAAGTAAAGATATCGCTGTATAAATTGCAGACGGTATGAAGTAATGCGCGTTGGTAGATGCGTCAGTCCTTGTCCACCCTCATTTATTGGTAAGTAGACAACTTCTGCATTTACCCAGTGTTTACCTTGCCAAAAAAAGTCAAGGAGCTTTCGTTGGACAGACTCAACAATATGTGTGGGCGGGGACAGACATATCAACCCATGAAGCAATTTGGATACTACAAGGTTATTAATTACAATAGCACGCCCTCTATAGGACATGACAGGTGCATATTTGCTCCACTGACCTAGCTTTACCTCAACTTTTTCTAAGATACCGGACCAGTTTTTATCCACGAACGTGGGATTATTTCCGATATAGATACCAAGGATTTTCAACCCGTTATTGTTCCAACCTATATTAAGTGGTTTGTCAGTTCTAGTTTTCCATGCACCAACCCATAAGCCCTGCGATTTACCATAGTTGATGCGCGAGTTGCTAGCTTTCTCGTAAATTGAAAGCCACTCCTGCAGTTTGGCAAAATCGGAGTTTTCGGTGATGAAAAAACTGATATCATCAGCATATGCAGTTTGGTTTACTTTTTGTTCAGGCATGTTATCAATTATGATACCGCGAATGCCGCTTTGGGTACGAATTTTGTGCAGGAGCGGCTCGATAGCAATACTGTACAATTGTCCTGACAGTGAACATCCCTGTCGGATACCACGCATAAACTGCACGGGACTGGTCAAAGAGTCATTTATGCGAACAAGACTTTGTGTGTCGGTGTATAAAAGTCGTATATACTTAATCAGCTCTGGGCCAAACCCAAATGCTTTTAAGGTTTCTAAAAGGTATCCGTGGTGCACCCGATCAAAAGCTTTTTCTTGATCGAGGGATACAATACCCAATGTTATATTTAGTTCATTACCATATGTAACGACGTCTCTGACGAGGTGTATATTGTCGTATATCTGTCGACCAGGAATGGAATAACTTTGATCAGAATGAATAATATCACCTAAGACGGTTTTTAAACGGAGGGATAGTGCCTTTGTTAAGATCTTATAATCAGCGCACATCAAGCTCACTGGTCGCCAATTTTTTAAAAGATTGGTGTTCCCTTTCTTTGGTAGAAGCGTTATGACCGCTCGCCTACAAGAAATAGGAAGCTGATTAACCTCGATCGAAGCTTCAAATACCTGGTGAAGATCAGTGCCCAAAATGGGCCAAAAGTGTTTGTAATATTCAACGGGCAGACCATCTATTCCCGGAGTTTTGTTGCTAGAGATTAATTTCATTGCATTTGTCAGTTCCTCGTGAGTGATAGGTGCGTCACAATTTTCACGCTTGATACTGTTCAGTTGGGGTAGATCCGCCAAGATTACATTTTGGCACTCTGGTGAGACATTGTCTGGAGAGAAAAGATCGCTGTAGAAGTCCCATGCTAGTTTTCGCATTCCACTTTGTAGTTCAGTAACTTCGCCGTTCGGTTGTTTTAGCTGCGACATCATTTTCCTATTTCCTTTGTATTTCTCAAGATCAAAGAAAAACGATGTTGGGGCGTCGTTTTCATTTAACATTTTATAGCGTGATCTAATAGCGGCTCCTTTAGATTCTGTCATCATTAATTTTTCAAGAAGTGACTTTGTTTCGTCCAGCTTGTTGCTAAGTGCAGGATTGTTAGCTATTTCCTGTTCAATAGATTTAATTTCATCATTTAATTTGATTTTATTCTGTTTGTATGTATTTGCAAGTCTAGCAGAGTATTGTTTAGTCAGCTGTTGAATTTTAAGTTTACCAATGTCCCACCATACAGATAGAGACTCAAAGCGAGCTTTTTCTCGACGCCATTTTAACCAGTACTCATTTATTATATTACAGTATTCTTGATCCTGGAGGAGGCTGAGATTGAGATGCCATACAGGATTCCGAGTACTCGTGTGATTAAAAGATACAAGTATTTTAACAGGGCAGTGATCAGACATATTACAGTGTGGTTGAATTGATGATGATTTGACTCTTGATACAATAGATTTCGAGATATAAAATGTATCAATCCGCGATTTACTCTCATGCCTTGACCACGTGAATTGTTTAGCGGTAGCATGAAGAGTACGCCATGCGTCTGCGAGCTTGAAACGACGGATAATGTGTTGCAAAGATGTTGAAGAGTGAGCATGTGGTTCAGAGCTGTCAGCTCTGTCTACATTAGCATTGAGAGTACAGTTAAAGTCCCCTCCCATTATAATGGGGTCATTATTCAATCTATTAATGAGACTTTTTACGTGTTGAAAAAATTCTACACGTTCTGGGCCATTGGTGGGTGCATAAACATTTATTAAATGAACCGGGAGACCGTTGATATCAACATGAACATGCAATAGTCGTCCTGTGATCACATTGTCAACATTTAAAATAGTGAAATTTCTGTTTGGGTTTAATAATATTGCCACCCCAGCTGAGTGTGTGTTTTCGTGACTAAAAATAATCGGTCCTCTCCAGACAACTTGCCAAGTAGATTCATCGGATTGGATGGTGTGTGTTTCTTGTAGAAAATAAAATGAACTAGGATGATTAATTTTGAGAAACTCGAAAAGTTGGTATCGTTTAAATGCGTCACGACATCCATGGACGTTCCATGTCAGCGCAGATACATCAGCCATGTACGAAACAGAGAACAAGACCAGGAAAAACCAATTCAATATCTTGTACACTTGTTACACACTCAGGCATAACATAGAATAGTTGAAACCCAACTATGAGAACCAGTTTCAAGTTTGATTTTAAAATATTAAACAATGCCTGATATAGGAAAAACACAGATAACGACGTTGTTGTCATGGTGACAATAGCTTGTACACTTGTTACACATTCAGGTGTAACATGGAATGGTTGAAACCCAACTATGAGAACCAGTTTCAAGTTTGATTTTAAAATATTAAAAGATACGTTATATAGACATAGCCCAGATAACGACGTTGTTGCCATGGTGAACATGGTTTGTACACTTGTTACACATTCAGGTGTAACATGGAATAGTTGAAACCCAACTATGAGAACCAGTTTCAAGTTTGATTTTAAAATATTAAACAGTGCCTGATATAGGAAAAACACAGATAACGACGTTGTTGTCATGGTGACAATAGCTTGTACACTTGTTACACATTCAGGTGTAACATGGAATAGTTGAAACCCAACTATGAGAACCAGTTTCAAGTTTGATTTTAAAATATTAAAAAATACGTTATATAGACACAGCCCAGATAACGACGTTGTTGCCATGGTGAACATGGTTTGTACACTTGTTACACACTCAGGTGTAACATAGAATAGTTGAAACCCAACTATGAGAACCAGTTTCAATTTTGATTTTAAAATATTAAAAGATGCGTGAGATAGACACAGCCCAGATAACGACGTTGTTGCCATGGTGAACATGGTTTGTACACTTGTTACACACTCGGGTGTAACATAGGAGAGTTGAAATTCAACTATGAGAACCAGTTTCAATTTTGATTTTAAAATATTAAACGATGCGTGATATAGACACAGCCCAGATAACGACGTTGCTGTCATGGTGACAATAGCTTGTACACTCGTTACACACTCAGGTGTAACATAGAATAGTTGAAAGTCAGCTGTGAAACCAAAAACTGTGTATATAGTATTAAGCAATGAGCAATGTAAAAAATTGCCACAGAGTACAAACATTGCTGCTACGGTGATAGTTGACACACCAGTTACAATCTTTGATGTAACATAAAAGAGTTGAACATCAACTCCGGAATTAATTTCCAGGCATGGTTTTACATTATTAAACCATGAACAGAGTAGACAATACCCGAAGAGCTCGGACGTTGTTGCTATGGTGAACATAGCTGGCAAAATTATCATACAAATAACGGAGGATAGTTGAATATCGACTGCAAGAGCAATCTGCATGTTTGATTTTATAATATCAACGACTGAGCAGTACAAATTATACCCAAGAAGCATTGTTGCCATAGTGACCATACCTGAAAGACTAGTAGCAGAGCAGAGTTTCATTTCAACTGTGAAAACACTCCCCAAAATCGATTTGATGATTGTGACAAATAAGGATATTAAATAGCACAATGTAGGCAAGAAGACAGATGTTAAAATCTGACAAGCAATGACTATGAAGAACATATATCCAGTTATTGGAACAATAAATAATATAATAAAACTAAGACTCATATATGGATGAATATGAGAACAACAAATAGACCATTGATACGTCACAAGTGGAGAATCCATTATTATAGTTGATACAATTACTGTTTATCTCTTTTTGACCTTCTACTACAGGTAGTAGAAATACCACGCTTTTTATCGAGGATTTCATTGCTCCGTTTGTTTTCAACTGGTGTTCTTGTGATCCCAATATTTTTAGCGATTCTGCAGGATAGTCGTTGGATGCGGACCTTTTCCTTGGAAGGCAGGTCATTGTTTTTGCGGAAATCAGTTAGCGATCTTATTAGTAAGCGGAGGTCAGGACAAAACTGGCTTGCTTGTTCCATAAGATGTTTTGAGTTGTAGGACTCGTCTAGAAATTTCTGCAAAGAGTCATGTGGAAGTAGAGAAACTTCTAAATCAGCTGCACTCTCCTCCTGGAGAAATTGGGACACATCTGACACGTCAGAAGCGACAGACTCCACATCGTCCATGTCGTGAAAGGGAAAGGATGATGAGGTCTGCTTCCTGTCAAAGACATCAATGGGCGTTGCAGTGACAGCAGCGTAAGAGAGAGGAGAAGCGGAGAGGGTTTGTACCTCTGCCGCACCAGTGGTAGTTGTTGAGCCGTTTGGTTCAGATTCAGTTGAGCGAGTGGTTGTGTCAATTGTTTCAGTGGAATGCGGGTCTGTTTGAATGAGTGACGGTGTGGGTGTATTGTCATTGACACACTCATTTTGAGAGGCATCATTTGCATTAGAAAGGACTGAACGCGTGGCAGATTGTTTGTTTTGAGCTGGTTCAGATGACGTTGTGTCGATCGCTTCGTTCATATTTGTGTCTTTATTTATATTAACGTTTTGTATGGTATCGATTGTGTTGTTTTCACTATCTGTAACATTATCGATTTGCATATCATTTGGGGGAGTGCTATCGTCATGGTTTGGGTTTTGATTTACGTTATTATCGTTTTGAATACCAGTTTGTGGGTTTGTATTGTTAGTGACTGCGGGTGTAGGTACAGGTGTTATAGTCTGAATACAGTTACGTTGAGTGTGGCCTTTTTTGTGGCATTTATAACAAATAATTTCGTCCGTTGACAAATAAATACGATAAGTACGCTCCTCAAAAACGATATTAAGAACACCTTCTAGTTTATCCTGATCGCACAGCATGTATACTTGTCTGCGAAAACTTTTAACATGTCTCAAATTGGGACTTTTGCAGCCTAGTGGGATTGTATTTATTTTGCTCACTACTTTACCATACCGTAAAAGTTGTTCTTGTAGTAGGTAATCGGGTATAAACGGGGGTACACCAGATAGCACGACTTTCGTTGCGGGTTTCACGAGTGGTTGTACAGTAATAAATGTGTGCTCAATTCCACACCCAGATGCACACACAGATTCGGCAGACTCAAGTGAATTAAAGAAAACAATTACGCTGCCATTAGCACGAGAAGCTGCAACAATTTTTTCCGGACCACAAAGCTGTGAGAAAGCCTCAACATATTTTTCAATTTTAACGCCATCCAGTGACATGCATTTAACTCCATGTTTTCGTGTCAACCCGGCAAAGGGGTTGACACGTGTACTCGTCATGGAGGCGGCCATCTTGGCAGGCCTCTTGACGAGTAACACAAACAGAGAAAACTAAAACAACTGAGAACAAGGCAGATTTTTGCCAAAACAACCAAGAGAAGCACCAACCAAAAACGGGAAGGTTACAAAAAAGGTGCAGTGAAATAAAGTGTAATAACTGACCTATAAAAGGATGAAAAATCGATTTACCAGGAGAGCGACGTGAAGGCGTGTGTATGCTCATTTACATACATACATACATACATACATACATGCATGCGAACGTAAAACAGAACAAACAAAGGTCATAGTGTCGCAGTGACTTCAACGTGGGATTCGACAACCGCAAAACTGTTGGTTATTTCATGCCTAACAAGTTCATAGTATGCATTACGCGAGATCTCGGAGTGAACGGAAAATTATCTATAAAACTATATGTATTATGTGTCTCTGATCAAAATCGTACAGTTAAAACTGAATAATTTGTCATGTGTAGTTTGTAGTGTTAAAGATTTTCTAATCTATGTAATGGAATTCACGTTTAATCCGTTTATTAATGCTCATTTATAATAATGATCATTGCTTTGTTACAATTATGGAGGAGATCGGACAAAAAAATATTTAGTGAACATCCATTCCTAAGTTATGTTCCAACTGGCCAACCATGGGCTTCCTTATTATATACATACATAATTATAAGTCCGGTTTATCATTTGTCATTCTTTGAGCCGTTTGTAAGGACGCTAATTTACCAAATGTACGTGATTGTCAATTTTTGGCGGAGTATTAAGAGGTCGTATGATAGTTACTGTCACAATACGAGCACTGGGTGAAATGAACTAATAAATTACTTCCATTGTTAACTACATACATTAGGTAATGGTTCCTTATGTTGATTATTCAAATTATTTGGTAATGCTCATGTAATTGTTTCTATCAATTTGGAATATTATTGACGAACGTTATGATACCCCAAAAGCTGCTCGGTTGTTCCTCCCCTCTACTCCATTCAGAAAACATGAGGTGCATGCATCCCCCTCCTATTACTGAACGTTTTAGTCAAACAGCTTCTGCAATCAAGGGAAGTGATACAATGGTCGGTTCGATGGTAAAAAGAACGGATGTCCTACCCGCTGAGGGCTCTCAGAGTATGTATTGTACCGAACGTAAATATTGACAAATAAAAATACATGTGCCCAAATGAACTTCGGGAGTTGTTTAGTGGCTCATTGTAAACTGCCTACAACATGAATAAAAATAAAAATAACAACCCAAACGAGAAAAAAATCTCACCGCCATGTCACCAAAATTTATTTTATCCACTCAACTATGTACAGAGCAATAAAACTACCATTCCAAATGCGAAAAAAATATACCGCCAGCAAACCTATATTTACCCGTCGGCCCCTGGCTATTTACACGATTAGTTGACTGCTTCTGAACTGAATAAATTTGTCAGAGTGTGGATACGTGATATAAGTCAAATAGTTGGGCATAATAATTGTGTATTAAAGCATAAATCAATAATTAATTTGTTGATATATTGTTAATTCTACATATCAACACAATTGTACCTTTTATTTTGTTATGATAGCGACTTCACGTTTGCACATACGGTTCACACGCCGTTATGCTATTTTTTAGAATAAACAACTTGCATGTTTAGGGTTGAGAATTGTGTTCACAAAAATTTCATAAACTAGACATGTCATTTTGGTTAACATGTCAGATTTGTGTATGGACAATCTAGCCTTGTTTGATTCATTCATGTTCCGAATATAGTAGCTCCAGTATCTAAAGCTTTTTTAAACTTGATTTGTTTAAACCAACATGGTTATCATTCACTCATGTAACTAATTTTTAAAATGTATCAGAAAAACGAGTAAATGTCCGCTAGTCACCAACATTGAATTAAATAGCGAAACAAAAAGACGTGCTTCGGCAACCTAGCCTGATTTATGACAATGCCAAATTGGTAAAATTTTCAATGAAAACAGAAATCCATGACTGACATATTAAAACTGGTAAATTGATAGTTATATGATATTTCCTTAAGAATGATCACAGGTAAATCACAAAAACCCCTTCCCTTCATTGTATTAATTCACTGAACATGTTTATGCAACCAAAGCCACTTTTATAACAAATTTATTTATGTTATTGAACATGTTAGTTCAATGAACTTTTGTGAACATCTAAATACAACCCATGTAGGCCATGTATTAAGATATGGTGTACTACTTTTATTTGATCGCATAGAAACCGTAGAAAATGATGCAGATAAATCGGAATCGATCTTGCGGAGAGAAAATGTTCGGCTGGACGGAATTGAGGAGATACCGGATGAATCGTTTGACCAATGCAAGGAGCAAGTATTGCGTATTTTGAATATGCATGTGAACAAAAAGCAGTGGGTACCTCGTGATATAGTTAGAGCACATCGAGCACCAGGTAGTAGAACAAATAGTGCGCGTCCTGTTATCGTAAAGTTTCACCACTGGGACGATAAAATGATTGCGTTGGCGGCCAGATCGGAACTTAAGGAGGTTGGTATCGGCATTGGCAACGACCTTACAAAGCGACAACGTAAAACCGTTACGGATTATAAGAAGCAAGGTAAAATTGCTTATTACAAGAGTGGAAAATTGGTTGTAATAGATAAGAAGATAGAAATGAATAGTACAAAGAAAACAACAGAGTTACAAGGTCCAGAAACACGGCTACAAACATAACAAACTAGGGGTGTGGCCTTGGCCCAAACATAGTAAGTTTTCAAACTTGGAATGTTCAAGGTTTGAATAACAAAATTAGTTCTTTAAATTTTAAAAATTTTGATGTAGTATCTTTTATTGAAACATGGGCAGAAAATGATGATCAGTTTGACCAACATTTCCCAGGATTTACATTTTACAGTACATCCCGTAAACGTAACACTACACGTGGTAGATACGCTGGGGGTGTCTGCACTATAGTGCGTAACCATCTATCCAGGTATGTCAAACGCTTAAATTCTGCTTTACATGATTGTATATTTCTTTTGTTTGATAGAAATATTTTTGGGTTAGATAAAGATGTTCTCTTTTGTAGCATTTATTCAGTATTCAGTCATCTATAATAGTCTTTCTTCGTCAAATGGCATAGAACTTTTAGAAAATGAACTTGTGGACATTCTAACTAAATTGAACGATGTTTACATTATAATTACTGGTGACCTGAATGCTAGAACAGGCGAATTACCTGATTATATAATAGATGATGATACGAAATATATGCTTGATTCCGATTACCTTTATGACAAAGATGATTTTGCGTTAACACGGGTTTCAAAAGACAAAACAGTAAATAGTTTCGGGAGGTCGCTACTTTCCCTGTGTTGTACGTTTAACTTGCATATTATAAATGGCCGCTTAGGCGAGGATGCCAAACACGGGGAATTCACTTGCATCGCCAATTCGGGTGCCAGCGTGGTTGATTATACTATTATGTCCTCTATTTTGTTTACAATATTGTCCACTTTTGCAGTTGGTACGGAATCCGATCACCTTCCCTTGTTTTTTCATTAAATGCCAGTGTACCAAATGTGACTACCACTCAGAATGAAACAAATGAATTAGTTTTAAAACGTTACGTTTGGTCACTGAGTAAAGAACATGTTTTTTCTCACAAACCCAAATCTAGTTTAGTTGACAAAGGTCTTGACAGCTTTATTTCCGACCCTAATTATGACATTTTTAATTTTGTTGATAATCTGAGTAATATCTTTACGAGGACAGCTGATTTGTGTGGAATGGGTCGACGGGCACCCGAAAACGTATCACAGTATCCTAGTCAGCCATCTTGGTTTCACAACGAGTGTAAAGCTTTGAAGTATGGGAAGTATAAATTGTTGAGAAATTTCCGAGTTGATAATAGCTTTGATTCGCTAAATTTGTATAAAGCCGCGAAAAGAAATTTCAAACTTGAGTGTAGAAAGAAAAAACGTGCCTTTTTCTGTGAAAAAAGGATTGAATTGGAATTGGGATTGAAAGATTCAAAAAAGTTCTGGAGCATTTTGCGACGTTTATCGTCCATACCTGTTAGTATTAACTCTATCCAACCTGATGAGTGGTTTGATTATTTTAGTAAATTATTTACTCCCTGTGATTCACCAGGACAGGATGATTTCCCTCCTTCTGACGAGTTTTTAAATTTAATTAACAGTGTTGATATTTCTTTTGGAGTAGAGTCGGAAGCAAACTGCGAGTTTTTAAATAGTCCGATATTGGGTGAAGAAATTATAGTAGCGGTTCGCAAGTTAAAATATGGCAAATCACCCGGACCGGATGGATTACTAGGGGAATTTTTTAAATCGAATATAGATTATCTTTTGCCGTACTTAATTGTGCTATTTAACAGATTATTTGATTAAGTATTTTTCCTCAGCAGTGGTCAAGGGCTATCATTGTACCACTTCACAAAAACGGTTCACTAAACAGACCCGATAATTACAGGGGAATATCTCTACTAAGTATATTTAGCAAAATATTCACGTCTATTTTAAACCGACGTCTCGGGTTCTGGTCGGAGGCCTTCGGAAAAATTGATGAATCACAGGCTGGTTTTCGTGTTGGTTATTCAACTGTTGATAGTATCTTCATTTTACAGTGCGTTATTCAAAAATATCTGTCTAAAAAACGTGGAAAATTTTACTGTGCATTTGTCGATTTTTCCAAGGCCTTCGACACGGTTGAACGCCAACGATTGTGGTATATTCTGCTGAGGGGTGGTGTTACAGGTAAAATGTTCAAAATGCTTTATGCTATGTACAAAGATGTCAAGTCGTGCGTGCGCACATCTATTACTAGTTGTACTGAGTATTTTAACTGCCCAACCGGTGTGCGTCAGGGTTGTATGCTTAGTCCCTTTTTGTTTTCCTTTTTTATAAATGAATTGGCACACGAGATACATTCTGGGGTTCAGAGGGGCATACAACTTTCACCGGATTTGGTTGAAATTATGTGCTTGCTTTTTGCAGATGATGTCGCTTTATTCTCTGACACTGTCATTGGCTTACAGCGACACTTTAACACATTGAGTTCTTATTGTAATAAGTGGAAACTAATTGTAAATTTATCTAAAACTAAAGTGATTGTATTCAAAGCTGGGGGTAAACTTTCAAACAATGAGGAATGGACTTACGATGGGGAACAAATCGAAGTGGTGCCATATTATAAATATTTAGGTGTTATTTTTTCAAACCGACTTTCTTGGTCTGAAGCCAACAAAAATATTATCACAACAGGCAAAGAAGGCATTTTTCAATATTACCAGGGTTACAAAAATTACTGGTATGTTATCCTTTGATGTATTTTTTAAAATGTTTGACACTATGGTGTTACCAATATTAACTTATGGTTCCGAGGTATGGGGCTTTGAAAATCATTTATGTTTGGAACGTGTACAATCTCTAGCCTGTCGTTATTTTTTGGGTATCTCCTGCAATGCTCCAAATGTTGCAGTATTGGGTGAGTGTGGCAGATTTCCTATTTATTTTCACACGGCATTAAAATGCATTAGGTATTGGACAAAATTATTAAAAATGCCAGAAACCCGTTACCCAAAGAAATGCTACCTTATGTTATATAATATTGAAAAATCCAATCTTAGATCCAGGTTAACCTGGGTTAGTCATGTCAAAAATATATTATTTTTATGTAATTTAGATGATGTTTGGGAATCACAAACTGTCAATAACGTAAATGTGTTTTTGCGCATTTTTAAGAAAAAAATGAAACAAGTTTTATATACTGATTGGTTCAGCCAGGTATGTACTTTAGAGAAACTGACATTTTATAGGGAATTTAAATTTTCATTGGAACCTGAAAAGTATTTATTTTGTGTGAAAGTGCATTCTCATGTTCAAATGTTAGCTCGACTCCGCTGTTCATGCCACTATCTTCGTATTGAGACAGATAGAAAAAATAATGTAGATAGGAGTGAACGCATTTGCTTGCTTTGTAACAGTAACAACATTAATTTAAGAATAAAGTATATTCCTGCTAACTTTTTAAATCCCCCAACAGTCAGTAAATATTACAAATTAATGGGTACAAAAAATACAGATCTTCTTCAAAGACTGAGAGCCTTTACTTTTCACGCAATGAAATTGCAAAAAGAGCTACAAGTATTGTCAATTGTTTAAAAATTGTAATTTTATTTTTAAATATAAATAATGTATGTAGATATTATGGGCCGATGGCCTTCTATTATAAATAAAGACCATATATATATATAATAATAATAATAATAATAAAGTATTGTTAGTTTCTGCAGTTTGTTGTTGATACTAACATTATTTTAAGTACATACCAGTAGATGATATTACACAAACTTTAAGTCCCTCTGAACAGTACAGTTTATTTCACCCCCCCCCCCCTCTCAACTGAAATAAATATCAGGTACCCCCTGATCTCTTCAGACCCCATAAGTATTTTTAATGTAGGCGGCCTTCAAAGTTCATGCGGGTTTGTGATTTGTAGTCATATTCGGGATATTATAACGCTCGATTGTGATTTCGATCACGCTGATTACCCATCAGTATAAATTGTATACAAGTACATTTCACCTAAACCGCCAACCGTTCAGTTTTGAGAAAGAGAATAACGCCTTTAAATAGAAGTCGTAATATATTTTTTTTAATTTAAAACTCCCAGAAAGCTCCTATAGTCGAAATCTCGTTATTGATGCATTTACTGTAATTTACATGTGAAGTGTTTTTTTAGAATATTGTGGTCTTATTCTTACACCACGATCGCGGAATACCTGACATGTTAAATCATTTTTTTATTTGTCAAAATAGCCGACGAAATTTTCCGAAACAAATTATTAATATATATCGTCTGAAATAGCAATATTATATAACATTCTACACATATCGACAATGCCATGATATAATTAGGCCACAGCGACTAAATAGATTTCGTTACTTTGATTCAATTTATTATACATATCCAATAACCATGTCAACATATAACGCATTGTCACTGTTTATTAATCACAGGAATTAATATGACGTCTAAGACGCATTACGTTATCTCAGTGGCTTGTGTATTTGAACATGAAAGGGTCATTTTTCAATGATTTTGTTAGTCTTTCAGGGTTTAAACGTGGGACTTATCATTCGGAATGTCAACTGTGAATGTATGCACACTCATCCAGAGGTCAGCGTGGCATTATATTGTTATAAGTTCGTGACCTCTTTGACTCACTGCAATACTGGTGTTACTTTCAAATTTACTTACACTTTTTGCACTTAAAGAGCAGATTTTCCCACATAACTCAAAGTAAAAATTAAAAATTTTGAATAATATTGATTATATTTATTTTGTTTCAAATACCAGGTGTTATTTCTAAAAACAGATCGATCCACTTATGGAGTATTATACGTTTTGGTCTGTTAAAATAGGGTGACAACCTCGCAATTTGAACAATCAAATCTTTGTAAGAGAAATATATTTGAAGCATAGATGTATATCAAGCAGAGTTGAATCTACAACATGCACAATATTCCTCACATACATACCGTCTATAAAGACGTAGCTCGTGTTATT
This sequence comes from Saccoglossus kowalevskii, assembly GCF_978046115.1. Taxonomy (NCBI): domain Eukaryota; kingdom Metazoa; phylum Hemichordata; class Enteropneusta; family Harrimaniidae; genus Saccoglossus; species Saccoglossus kowalevskii. Next base: position 20,275,545 of record NC_140653.1, on the reverse strand, counting down.
GAGGTCGAAGATATAACTGTGATACAACTGAAATGGGATTATCTATTTATTTAGCTTTGTTGTCATTGAAGATCGGAGCTAAAAAAGGTGATTGCTGCCGCGGATGCATTTATTCTTCGTCTGCACCTACATCCACTTTTGCTAAAAAATGGAAATAAAGAAATGTTTAGTAGACCTACGTGAGTTTTGTAACATTTGCAATCGGCCATGGCAACAACCATATAAACTGCCATGTTCGTGATATGGCAACTAACTATTAACTAATATCTCACCGTACACAATGTTATCAACTTTGTTGAAAGAAAAACTACTAAGTGGAGTTATTGCGTTTGTTTGTGCATAATGTGACGGTTTAGAACTGCAGTAATGTGTACCTAGACACATTAACACTCATCATTTCATGATTTAGTGTGTTGTAGATCTAGTATAAACAATTATATCACTTGGTGGTGAAAACTTATTCGCGATGGCCATACTGTTCTGTGTGTCAAATGCATGTTGATTTATATATATATGTGTTCATATTATAAATGGTTACAAAGTGATGTAATTCTACTTATTGATTTTGTTGATTCCATATTATATCAGTCATTGGCAGTTTTATTTATTTATTTATTTATCTGACATGATGAAACTATAAATATAGTGATGGGTTCTCAAATATTTGTTGTCAATGCAATACACATGCCTAGTGAAGAGGAAAATGATTTTGCTGACAGACCAATAGTCTATCAACTTAAATAATGATGTGTTCAGTGAGTTCCATATTAAAATCAGCTGGATATAATGGTTTAGTGCATTGTGGACATGGTTATATACATTGACAATTTTCATTATCATGTTTTTGCTAATAATACATAAATCTCATTGTTCATATAACTAGATTAAATCATTATTAACAATAAATTCCATTGTCGCATTTTTAGTTAAGCTACAATATATTCGCTCGTACAGTGAAAATAAAGTATGATTCGTATGTTCAAGAAAAGATTTATCAGAAGAAACTTATGTTTAATATTTATCTGTTTATCTTTTTTGTTTATCGTATTTGCTTTGTGACAGTTGTCACAAATTTGATATTGATACGCGATGTAAAGTATAAATCCTGGTTCACATCTAGTATTTCAGTGGGACTCGTCCTCCATCAAGTTACTTTAGAAACAATATCCTGTATTTACAGCATGTGGTCGAGCTCCACAGTAACTGACAAAAATTACGATAATTATCTAGTTCAAACCACACTTGGGAATATTATATTGATTATCATAGCGTACATTGGAATAAATCTGTTTAAATGATGGATGTAATCATGACAGCTGAGTCTAAATATGAATTTACTAAAAATAAGCGCTTTGCAAACGTCTAAAAGACGATGGTCGTCACGCTACATCAAGTTCGATACGGGTCCCATGCGACATGTGTAACACGTGTTAAAAATTGGTATGAGGGCGTCATGCAAGAGAGCGCCAAAACACATAGTGGCACAAACTAAACATTGTGTGGACTGCAGTGAGTGATTTCAGCCATCATTAAAGCATTAAAGGGTAGGTTGATTTTTAGTATTTTCTACATATTCCCTGTTTTACCCATTGAGAGACGAGTTTCCATTGAATTCATTGAGTTTATTCCTGAAAAATGTAATATGTGGCATTTGATCTCTCTGGACAACAGAGAGTCCATTGTCACGAACCAGTGTAACACTATTAGCAAATTTAAAAAAATCTAAAAATGGCAAAAATCTACAGTGTCGAATATGTAGATTACAACAATATTTTAACCTATGTAATTATGTAAATTGAAATAATGATTCTCAATTAATAATAATAATACTGATGTTATTTAATGAAATCTGTACATAAATGTTGAATTGTGTTAACTGTATGTATATATAAACCAATGGCAGGTTGGTTTTATACTATTTTTATACCACCTTTGGTCACATGACCCATTGCTTTATCTGCACGTTCAATAATGGAACACAACGAAAAAGTGATGGTTGTCGAATATAACGTCATTATTTAAGCCAGTAAATCACACAAGCGAAAAGGTATTAGAATAGTCGTAGTATGCATTGAATTATTCACAGGCAAATTACAAAGCGGACATTACATATCTGTATTTAAATAAAATAGCATACGTTCATCACTGAATCGTTCCATTGTATTTTTCAGTTGCCTTACAGCATGGCTAAAATGTATTTGCATGATATTTTATTGTACTATTAACAATGATTCGTTGTATAAATCAGATTGATAATTAAGGTATTCAATATAATTTAGGTATTCCATATATCTACTTCTGTTGTTCCGTAAGTTTACTTTACATTTGGTTTCCAACCTGTTAGGAAAAGCGTGTCCTGCTACATTTGACACGATTTACTCAACTTATTTTATTTGTAATATTTGTGATCAATTTCTGGCACACCAGAGTCAAAACAAAATTGTTTGTACAGTGCGTTAAGTTTTATTATAGCGCAAAGTGGACATTATTGCTGTCCCAGTCAACGAAGTGCGGCCAAATTTATATGACTTTCTCCCTGATGTTGTGATAGCACCTGGCCCGAAACCAAAATCAACCCCGTGGAGCTATTTGACAGGTCGTATATCATTCCTACTATACACATATATTTTTGAATGGTCATAACCATCGTTGAAGTATTAGTTCTAAACTTGTGCCACATAACTGAACAATGATGGTGCCATTAAATTAGCTGTCATCATCGATTAATCTCCGTTACGTATTTGAATATATGTTTACAGACTGTTTTTCATGCAGTTGTAACGTTATGGTGTCTGTGCCAACTGATCCGTTATCACTACTGGTGTTGTTGATGATAATGTTGTTAGCATGGATAACCACCCAACACTACCTGGTACCTTGTAAGAACTTCCCACCCGGACCTTGGGGCTTACCTATTATTGGCAGCTTTATGTACTTCGGATCTGATATACACAAAGACATGATGAAACTCTCAAAGAAATATGGTGATGTTTATAGTCTGAAGATGGGATCTCATACAGCCGTTGTTGTAAATGGAGTGAATGCCATCAAAGAATGTCTGGTAAAAAAAGGAACAGATTTTGCTGATAGAACACATTCTTGAACAGTTGAACAATATAATCCAAGATATGAAGGTACTAATCAAATAAAACTGTATTCAATAAAATAATAAACTAATTAAAACAACCAACGATTGAGACCACTAATTCTAAAAAAAAGTAGATTAGCGCCATTTATTCTCTATAGTTTCATTTCATGTAATAACCGTCTATCGCCAGGTATTGCTAGTGGACGCTTCGATGAGAAATGGCAACGTCGTCGACAATTTGCCCACACAACGCTTAGAGGCTTTGGATTTGGTAAAACCAGCATGGAGAGTAAAATATGTGAAGAAATCTCGTTCTTGTTGGATGAATTTAGGGTAAGGATCACTATTAAAATTCGATTGACACAGGCCCCATTCGCTCCATACATCTGTGCAACCAATCAGAACTCGTGTTACATGCATTAGCTAAGACTTGATCTAATTTGTGAGAAAAGTTTATGGAGCAAAGTCATTGTACATGGGCAGCAAAATTATGGATATATCCTTAGCTAGAACATCGTCTGTGAAATTGCTCGATAATACATGTGAAACCATTATATTATGTTACATTTTAAGGATATTCAGGATAAATCTATCGATACAAGCGCCATCCTTAACAGGAGTGTTTCCAACGTAATTTGCTCGATAACGTTTAGTAAACGATTCCACTATTCGGACCCAAAATTCAGTTTCATTATTGACACTATGGGCAAATGGTCTGAGCTTATGGGCACTATGTATGAACTTGATTTTCTACCGTTTCGAAGGCCATTTAATCAATCAAATATACATAACTACAATACACTTGGTGATGATCTGAGGAAATTCTGCAAGCAGCAAATTGATGAACACCGTGAAGTATTCGACCCAGACAACATAGGTGATTTCATCGATGCATACTTAGCTGAGACAATGAAACAAGACGGCAATAAAGATCTTACAGACGACCAGTTAAAACACACATTAGCTGATCTTTTTGCTGCTGGAACTGAAACAACAGCGACAACACTTAAATGGGGGTTACTATTAATGGTTCTTCATCCAGAAATACAGGACAGAGTGTTTAATGAAATTGATCAGGTACGTACTATACAACATGCATGTGCAAATTAAGCAGGGTGTATCTTGAATCGCATAATTGTGAAATAGCCACATCTGCTTCAAACTATTGAGTGTCCTTATGTTGAACGTTGTTTGTAATCCCGACCACTATTCGGTTTCTCATGATTCCAGGCTGTTGGTGCAAACCGTCTCCCGAGACTTGACGATCGTAAAAACTTGTCTTATACTGAAGCCACGCTTTTGGAAATACAGCGATTTGGTAGTATTGCACCATTATCACTACCTCATTGTGCGTTGAAAGACACTTCACTTGGTGGATATACTATTCCCAAGGGGACGGAACTAATTATTTTACTATGGTAGGTTTCATCTATATGTATTCCTCTGAACTTCCGTAGGTGTACGGACATATACAATTGTGTAGTCTGTATAAATAAATAAATCTATATACATGTTTAGTTAGATAATATTAAAACGGTCAATTAGCGAATAAATATATTCTTGATTTTTTATCAACATTGTCAGCACAAACAAATTGGTCCGTTAAGGACACCACCCAATACCCGTGATTGTGGGTCCTTTTTTTTTACCCGTCATAAACTTTCGATAAATAACCAGATGCAGACTATAACGGCACTCGCATGTAATGAAAACACAATATTGGTAAAATTACCACGTACAATAAATAATTATCTCCAAACAATACAATCGATAATAATAACAATTAATACTACTACAGCCTCTGGAATTCCCTACACTAATACGAATGTGTGTATGAGTTACCGGCAGCAAATGTCATGGTCTTTCTAGTCAGCCTTTTGTGGTATCAAGATGAAATCAGTGATTTCCTTGTCTTCGCTCAGCACGATAATTCACTACGTTTAATTACCCACCATAGACACCGGTCAGTCAAAATGACTATTTTGAACTGTAGGCATTAATCAGCGATTCTGCAAATGACGGAGAGATACAATATAGGTCAGGGGAAGCCCCATGACCCTAAGATTTTTTCCTTACGTCACGAACCACGTGACCGAGTTAATGTGGCTACGCCACCTCACCTTGACATTCACTGTTTTCTTTTCTCCACAGCAATGGGGATGAAGACTAGGCTGCCGTTTTCTGTCCAGGTTTCTGGCTTGAGTTGCTACCTTATTTTTTACCACCGTGTCGGTTTTTGTGTATAATTTTTTACAAGAATTTAAAACCCGGCAACACAGGTTAACCACGTTGTAAGTTTTTTTCTGCGTATTTTCCAACTGTATTTCACTTCCCTCATGCATGTCGTGTTCATTTTATGCAGTTTTGTCTCCGAGGCGACTGTGCAGTGGTTATAATCAGAATTTACCAGCATAGAACCCGCATTTGAAATGCTATTTTTGCCATGACTGCATGCAGCGTTCAGGATTTTTGCCTTGAAGGCGTGTGTTTTTCACTGGAGTTCTGAAGCCTGGGATGTTTTCCAGAGCCATGAAAAATCGTCCCTGGCAGGCTGGGTAGATCAGATGCAGTCGGAGTGAGCTGTCTTCACTGCGGCCCTTCGGCCGACAAGCAGGAAGAAACACAAAAGCATTGCTCGCATTCAAAACATGTCTCTTCCGGTGAACCTCCCATTCTCAGCTGTGACTCGTCCACTGATTTGGGTGAGGCAAAGGCTCAGGCTAGTTGCACTGGGTCGCTTCTGGAACCTCCGGCACTGAATATCAATGGGAATACTGGCAGCCAAGCCTCCGATTTGGGGGCAGGACTTTCGGGTCAGGAGATGCTGTCTTAGACGCGTGAGTTTTTGTCTTGCGAACTGAGTCAGGGAGTACGTCACCACCTCAATTACACAGACTGGACATCTCCCACCCTCTTTGATGGGGAGATGGCGGGTGCAGTCTCAGAGCTTCAGAGTGCAACAAACCAGATGGTTCAGATCAAATCTGCTAGCCAGTTTGTCACTGACAAGGGTAAACGGAGGGCGCCCCAAGCACAGAATACACAACGCCCTAAGGCAACATCCGCTAGCCAGAGTCAGCCAGGAGGCAAGGGCTCATACCCTTCAGCGGGAGGGAAGAGTAGTGGTGCACCCCCAGAGAAGAAGGAACCAGGTGGTGGCTCATCATCCTTGATGGGCGATCGTCCATTCCAGCAACGAGGGAAGCATGTTTTACACTTACCTCTGCAACAGGGGGCATGTGTTCGGCGAATAGCCAGGTCACAACTTAGTGACTACTGCAGGCCTTGGGGAAATCCACCTCTTTGGAGAAGAGAGCACCCACACCTCGCAACTGCTGAACCCATGGACACATATCCCTGTCGCACACAGATTTCGCCGGTGTAGTCCAGTTTGGAGGCGGCGGGTGACTGATCCCTGGATTTTACAGGTTGTGACATATGGTTACAGGATCCCGCTGAATTATCCATCTCCGCGGTCAATGTCTCCCCCATTGAGGGCACTGCCAGGGGACTCCCACAAGGTGGAGGCAATCAGACAGGAAGTAGACTGTTTGCTGGAAAAGAGCGCCATACATAAGGTAGATCAGCCGGCATTGAGTGAAGGCTTCTACTCAAATGTGTTTGTAGTTCCAAATCTACAGGTGGTGGGCATCCAGTTCTGGACCTATGCAGACTGAATCAGTATGTGCTCCTCGATCGGTTCTGCATGGAGACGCCATTCAGCGTTCTCTCCATCCACCATTTCAACTGGCTAGCCTCACTAGAGTTGAGCGGGGCCTACCTGCACATATCAATGTACCCGGCGAGTTGCCATCTCCTTCGAGTTGGCCAGTTGGGCCATACATTTTAATCTCGGGTGCCCCCTTCAGGTTATGCACAGCCCGCTTCGTTTCACCAGAATGGATGGGACAGGTGGTGCTGCTGCTTCACCAAACGTCGGTACACATCAATCCGTACCTAGACGACTGGTTATTACATAACTCAAACAAGCGATTATTAGCCAAGCAAGTAAGGCTTACACAGAATTGACTTCACCAGTTGGGCTCTTTAGTAAATCAGACAAGTTCCATTCCTACCCAATGCAACAGTTGGTGCTCCTGGGCATTGAGTTTGACACATAGGTAGGCTTGGTATATCTATTTCAAGCATGTTGCTTGGTGCTAAGCAGCCTAGCCGAACACCTGGTCAGCATTCCCTCAGTGTCCCTCCAAGAACTAATGCGGCTCAAAGGGTACAATGCTTATTGCTACAACACCGAGCTCACCTATGGGAACTAGACAGGTGGGTATTGATTTCGGACCAAGCAAAGGAAGCCCTGCCCTGGTTGTCGTCACTTGCCAGCATCGGACAGGAGGTCCCCTTGGACCCACTCACCACAGCTATGACTCTGGTAACAGATGCCTCCCTTGGGTTGGGAGCGCATCAATTGGACGATCAAGACCAATGTATATGGCCCCCACATTAGTTTTGGGACTGCCATATCAACTGGCTTGAACTGAAAGCAGTGCACTTAGCACTACCACACTTTCTACCTGTAGTTCGAGACCACAGAGTTCTGCTCCACACAGACAACACAGTGATGGTCTCCTACAAGGAGGGGGACGCGTTCCCCATCACTGTCAGTCCTAGCTGTGTTGTCAGTCCCAGCTGTTTTCAGCTGTGGAGCTCCCAACATACATAACACTGCTGACTCAGGGACGCCTTATCGACACTGTAGACCCACATTTTGACTGACCAGTAGTGCTGTGTGGTGTCGCATGATAATTTCTCAGAAATGTGTACATTTCGTGTTTCCACAACTTCCCTTCAACTTGCGCTGTGCGGATGGCTTTTCCTAGCGTTCTCATCATTTGTTCTGCCTCTCCGTTTGCCTGTGGCCATAGGGGAGTAACTTTACGGTGTTTAAAACCAAGATGTCTTGCAAAGTCTCTAAACTCGTGGCCCTGGAACGGCGGTCCATTGTCTGATGTTGCGATTTCAGGGATACCATATTCCGAGAATACTTTGTCGAGTATCGGAATTACGATTCGCGATGAAGTAGATCGTATTATTTCAACAACAACAAATCTGGAATAGTTATCTATTATCACGAGTAAATAATCTCCGCTGGGGAACGGCCCACAGAAGTCCATCGACACGTGTTGCCATGCGTAGTCAGGAAGTGACGTCATTTGTAACGGTTCGCGCCTATTTTGTGGTGTGGCGGCTTGACAGGCTAAGCAGGTTTTGATTTTATTTTCCACCAGCTTGTCAATGTTGGGAAAATAAACTTTTTCTCTCAGTAATCTTTTCGTTTTGACTACACCCTGGTGTCCTTCGTGGGCAAGACTAACTGTCCGCTCTTGTAACGATTTCGGAATGATAATTCGTGATCCGCGTAAAATTAGATCTTGAGTTGACACCAGTGTTAGAGATTCCCTTTCTTTTCGCACCATTTCGAAAGAAATTCGGTCGATGTCTGTAGAATCGATGTCTGAAGAATTCGTGTGGTCGTACCATCTACCAGTTTTAATCGCCATGTTTACGGCTTGCAGTGTGGGATCAGATTTCGTTTCTTCTTTGATTTCATCCAAGGTTAGCGCCGTGGGTGCTGCATGACCAGCGATAAAGTTGATATATTCTTTAGTGACTTTCTCTTGTCTCTTTCTCCTGTTTGGCGTGCTTTTCGTGTTCTGGTGTCTCGACATCTAATCAGCTGGATTGTCTTTTCCCGGCCTATACACGATCTTGAATAAATAGTCTTGTAGCCGTAGAGCCCATCTCACGATTCTGGCTGGCGGTTTAGCATTTGGGTTGTTGTAGAGACGCTCTAGCGGTTTGTGATCGGTTACTATGGTTACAGGTTTGCCATATACATATAAATGATAATGCTCACACGCCCATACAACAGCTAATGCCTGGCGTTCTGTCTGAGAATATCTTTGTTCGACTGGAGTAAGTGATCTGCTCGCGTAACTCAGAACTCGTGGTGCGTCTTCATCACCATTTTTTGGAGTGAGCATTGCTCCTAGACCAACAGGGCTTGCGTCTACTACGATTTCAGTCTCTTTATTCGTATCAAAGTATGCCATGAATGAATTGCATGTTAATCGATCTTTGATCGTGTTGAGCGCATTACGATGAGTACTCGACCATTCCCATACCGTGTCTTTTACGGTTAATAATCGAAGGGGTTGCGTAATAGTCGCTAGGTCGGGTATAAATCGTGAGAAATATGTTACCATACCGAGTAAACTTCTCACCTCAGTTGCATTTGTTGGGGCTTCGGCATTCTTGACAGCCGCGACTTTATCTGGGTCTGGTGACATACCTTCCGCTGAAAATCGATGACCGTAGAATATGAGATTTGATTTGTTGAATTCACATTTTCGTTTGTTTAGAGTAAGTTTTCTTTTGCGTAGTCGTTGGAATACAGCTTTCAGACTGTTTTGATGGTCTTCCTGCATTTTGCCGTGTATGAGTATATCATCGCTAATGTTCTTTGCACCTGGTATACCCTCGATTGCTTGTCTAATAGCGTTTTGGAATATTTCGGATGCCGATGATATTCCAAAATTGAGTCACTTATAATGGCGTAGACCAACGTGTGTACTAAATGTAGTAATGTACCTCGATGCCGGTGTTAGCTCGAGTTGATGATAGCCTTGATTCAGATCAAGTTTGGAAAACACTGTGGAGTTGTTCAGATCTTGAATGATTTCATCAGTCGTTGGCCTAGGCCTGTGAATAAATCATTGTATTCGCTCACTAGTTTGTCTGTTGCGGTCTGTCTCCCGACTTGTTTAATTATTTGTATGAGTCCCAAATCTTCTGCTGTCTGAAAACTTAGTAGCGATTCCTCGAAATTACCGTTGCGCTTGACGACATGAATTAATATATTCGATAGCGATTTTCTTCCAGTATTCGTTTTACATTTGATGTCTGTCCGGAATTCGCCTAGGGTTTCGATTGGATATTGACTCTTGTATGGAAATACTTTTGTATAAGTCTGTCTCAACTTGACTTTCCCGTTTTGCAAAGTCACTTTCATCCATTATGTTCATCGATGCACCAGTATCAATCAAGAATTTAATTTTCTTACCGTGAATTGTGATGTCAGCTGTTGGAAACTTTGCCTTGGTTGCGTGAATAGTTTCCGTGCGTATACCGAATACGTATGTCGCTTGGTCGGTGTCTCGGCTGGACTCACTACTCGAATCTGTGTCAGCGTCCACTCGCCTTATAGATCGTTTTGGTTTGCGGTCTCTTTCCTTGTTTGGTTTGGATCTGCAAACTTTGGCAAAATGTCCATCTTTCCCGCATGATTTACATTTCTTGCCTTTTGCCGGGCACGGTCCGTCATGAGGATAATCGCCCCCACAAAAGTAGCATAATCGAGAGGTTGATCGCGATTCATTGACGGCTACCCGTTTTGGTTTTCCACGTTTATTATGTTTAGACTTGAAGCCTCGGCTAACTGCATTGACTGTTGACGCATGCAGGTTGCCCTCGATGTCCGCAGCCTGAGACTCAGAGACTTCCATCATTCTGGCAAAGTTTAACAAGTCTTCTAGCTTCATGTCTTCTCTCAATGCTCGCCGTCTTAGTCTTTGTGACGTACAGTGTTCAATGATTTGTGTGCAAACTTCCTCGTCAGGGTTGGCATAATTGCAGTTTGCCACAAGAAGTTGTAACCGGGCGTGGTACCGTCAACTCACCATCTTTTTGCTTTGCTTGACGAAACACGTGTTTTTCGTACGCTTTCGTTCGTTTTGGAGCAAAACGTTTGTTGAGAGCTTCGATGAGTTTCTTGACATCGTCTTCTTCGCCGGTGTCTGGGAGTGCTTTGATTTCACGTCGTACTTCTTTCTCCGCGTAGTGGATAAGTAGAGCTCGTTGTCTCTTAGTGCTCGTGATGTCACACGCGATCATCAGGATTTGAAATCCTTCCAACCATTCCTCCCACCTTTATCCAGAGGTGCTAGGTTCCTCGTGGACTTGGAATGGTTCATAGTGAGGGATGCTTTCGGACGCCATGAGTTCCTGAATCCGTCGTCGCCAATGTAACGTATTGACAACCCCGTATATCAATGCCTGGGTAATAGGGAGCAAGTAAGACTAGATACAACCCGTTTCAATGCTAAAGTACAAGTGATTTATTTATAGCAATGACCATGACTCATGCGCCAGATGGCAGGAACAGATACGATGTTTACATGTCAGATAACAACATTACAATTACGTCAGTTGGTTTCATAATCAAATCGAATGTGGCCGACTGGCAGACATCTTTTTTTTGAAAATGTGGAATGCTTTGTCAGTTCTCATTCAAATTTGGTACATACATAATACATGATGACTGGCAGCCATCTTTTTTTTAGAAAATGTATCGGTAACATGTTTTTTCTTCAATTAAATGTGTCAAGGCATCTAGTTTCACAATTGCATCAAATATGATCGACTGACAGCAATTTCCTTAATATTTTGCTATATTATTATATCTTTTCACACATTTACCCTCTTCATTGATATTTAAAACAAATTGATACATGTCCAGTTAGTGATCTGATTAATGATATGTGCGTTTCTGGTTGCAAATATATTTATGAATGGTTCGATTACCCCCTACATGCATATCAACTTATACAACAGATCACAAATATAGATCTGATGAGTAAACTTTAACTGACACAAAGTTGTATAATCCCAAACATACATTGTATGTTAGTCACTTGTTACACGTTCGTGTTGGTTTTATTCTTCGTACTCATAAATTTGTAAAGTGTTTTAATTTGTGTTTGTTTAATTGTGTAATACCATAACACACGATTACGATACTAAAGACATGCACCTTACTTGAGTTTGGATACAAAAAATAGCAAATAAGTTTGTGACCATATATTAGATTGCAAATTTTGAAAATCTGATTTGTATTGACATTATATTAACATATTATTCACTCCCAATTACTGACCAGACACTACAAATTTATTCAGAAACAATTTACATGGTCACATGACCAATGATGTTAATATCCAATTTGATTGCATATTAATATGTAGAAATTTGTGATCAGATAAAAGACAACAGATATGCAACAATCTTGCTTTTGTGGTCACATTACTTTATCTTTAGCAGGACTAACATTTCCCCTAATTGCAACAGAAACTAGGTATTATTGATCTTAACTTTTGAAATGTATAATAGTTTTTGTTATGTACGTTACACGTTTTGTAAATAAACATATTAATACAACTTTGGATTCCTGAATGAGCATGGTTATTACTTCAAATAATATATGCTCAGTAAAGAGCGGTACCCTGATTGCTAAAATAGCACAACGTCACATGATTTTCACACTCATTCAAACTCAATAGGAAAAAGCAGTTCCACACAATTTCACGAACAACGTACTGAAAAGAACATGACATGATAAATATATACCATTAGTTGAAATAATTGTTAATTTATATTATCTCTGCGCTTTTGCTATTTTCTATAATAAATCACTATATACAGAATATTTCATACAGGTATATTTTCCCCTCCATATAAGAACATTTCACATGTCTTACAACACACAATAAATATATCAACTTCCTTTATTATTCCTGCATACATTATTTCAATATAGTGATATTTACATAACATAAATGTAGTCTAAACATAAAAATAATGACAGTTGGAACCAATTTGAGTTACAGATAGAAAACATTTCACGAGTGTCTCTACAATATCAAATGTATTACTTTATTACATAGTGTAGTAAATTATATTTGTTCCAATAATTCAGTTTGGGGGTATTTGAAATGTCGTCTCGAATATTTGCGCCTTTATATTATGCTTCTAAAATATTCAAATTATGTAATTCCTATAAAATAATATAGTAAACAACCAACCTATTTCGATATTGACGCATTTTGTGATAGCCAGCAATGGCGCCTTTTGATTAAAACAATATTCATCTTAACTGTATAATAGTACAATGGCAATTCCCAACCTATATTATCCCAAAATGTTCTAAACTATTTTATATGGTTTTTAATGTGTGCCCATTGAAACATGACACGTCTTTACCTTGTTATGTACGTTATATATATATACTTTTGTATGTCAATGTTCTATTGAAATCCAACACTAATGTTAGTAAAAATATTCAAAATCCACATGTGTGTGCATGTTCCATATAATACAAATAATGACATCACACAAACACATCAAGTGTGTCTTTCTTTGATGACAACGTCATATTGTTTGGGGACCAATGTTATACCCAGAACACCCTCAGTGCAGGGTTTCTTGGTTCCGACTGGCAAGGTGAACTTGAACTGATGCATCATGGCTGAGAAGTATAGAAATAATTCATGTTTTGCCAACTGTTCACCCATACAGACACGTCGACCTACAAAAATACAACATTGAAATACAAAACTACAAATGCATAACACAATCAAGACGTGAGACTTAAATCCAGCTGGCTATTGCATTTTCCTCCAACCTTCTCCGAACGTTAATTAGAAGTGCAGTTAAATCGTGAAACGTGACCTATATAGTATTATATATTTTTAGCAAAGTATCGGCATTCCAATGGAAACACATTGTGCTTCTTGCTGGCAGATTAATTCCTCCATTCCTTCAACAGTTGTCCGGTAAATAGAATGTTCATGCTTAAAGCAGACAAATTATGGTGCTAGCTTGTAGAGGAATGTATCGAGTTTACCCATTTGTATGCAAAAATGTTGGTTGATTGTGAAGTCATTGTCGTGCAGTTGTCTGCAAACTTGCTCTAGGTGCTTGTCGTGATCTGTTTTATCGATGCCACCAATGTAGATATCGTCACACATATTTCTAGTGGTTTAAAACAATTTTAAACTACGAGCATATTCTAATCTTGTTGGGCCTGTTGGGTTCTGATACTAGAATTGGGTGAACTCAAGGTGACCTTGTGCGCACTCGATGGTGTCCTCTTTTTCAAGCTAATTTAGGTTTTCTTCAACTTGTTTTCTCACATGGAAAAGAATACGGTGGTGGGGTTGTGTCACAGGTCTTGTGTTTTCATCAACACTTGCATTCACCCATATCTGTGGTTATATTTGGCAAACTGTCGATCATATCAGTCCATGAGTCGATTTCTGTGATTTGTACTACAATGAGAACATTGTGGTAGCAAAGTCGAGCAATGAATTCTTCTTGAAAACTGCCAGCGCAATTTGATACCAAGTATCAGAGCAATTGAGCTGGTTGTTTTTAATGGACAAGCTTGGAATCTGGTGCTATAGTGAGAAATTCTGCAGTTCAGAACTTGTGATACTTTATCATCTTCAATTCATTTATTGGACTGGTATTTTGATCTAATATTTCATGGTAAAGACATGCACAAGTGCAAAATGACCTATTTCAACTATTCGGGAACAAGTTACAGATACAGAACATCTTTCATCACATGGAATAAATATTTACTTCCCTAGCAAGATTTACTTTACAGATTTATTTTACATGGTGTATTCACCATAGATAAAAATAATAAAACTATTTTAAACTAGTTGGATTTTAGAAACACGTGGTATTTTATTTTTCTCCTCTTTATATTTTCAGAAGTTGGTAACCCCTGCTCTGATTGGTTGACTCTTAAGCTAGATTTGCACGATATTGCATTGAGTCAGATGTAGTTAAGGCGACCGAGGTACGACATATACAAAACAAAACAACGTCAAGTAAATCAAAAACTATTCAAAAATTACAATAAAATATAGAAAAAATGAATTGGAGCCTTATACCCCCATCGGATTGTGACATTACGTATTACAAAACTTCTAACGTAAACACCAACCAAGAAAACATTTACAATAAAACATATTCACCTGCAGAAAAAGGCATGAAATTTTCCGACTTCTTGACTGTATTATTCTTTTCATCGTAAAACCTCATAGGGTCAAATTTGTCTGGATCTGGCCACGTATTTGGATCTCTATGAATCGACCTGTTGCAAGGGTTATTATAAAAAAGAATTAGTGCAAATTGGCACCATGTTTTTAAAGATAATACACCTCATAACATCTCGAGTACGACTGTACACTAATTTATTAACCAAGTATTCCTGAATGTACATTGTATGCAGTTGATCAATTTCTTCCAATTATTCTAATTATATTATGCTCATATATAGTGATTATGTATAGTACACAGGCGAAAATACGCATATAATTAGGCCAGCTGCTCACTGAATACGTACAGATATCACTCACCAAAGTAATATAGTGACTGCAGTTCCACTGGGAATATTGTATCCACCAAGAGTAGTATCTCTCAAGGCACGATGTGGTAGTGCGAATGGTAGAATACTTCCAATTCGTTGTATCTCCAAAAGAGTGGCTTCCGTATAAGGCAAGTGTTTACGATCATTGAGTCTCGGAAGGCGATTTGCTCCAACAACCTTTGTTCAAGATTTAAAAAACCAAGATTACATCAGTTGGGACTTTATCCAATTCGTACAATTGCTAGAATCATTTACATGAATGCTGTTGAATTTGAGCAGATCATTCGAAAATCATATATAATCATATAGATATATAAATATATACCTCACATACCTGATCTAATTCATTATACACTATCTCCTGTATCTCTGGATGTAGAACCATAAACAGTAATCCCCATATAAGTGTAGTCACTACAGTTTCAGTGCCGGCGCCAAAGATATCCACTAACATAAATTTTAACTGATCATCAGTGAAATCTACTTTGCTATTGTGTTTGGTCCGCTCAGCCAAGCATGCATCGATGAAGTCTCCAATGTGGTTTGGATCAAATACTTCACGATGCTCATCAATCTGCTGTTTGCAGAACTTCTCAACATCTTTACGAGTTGCAATGAAAGTTTTTATATTTGACTGGTTAAATGGTCTCACAAATGGTAGAAAATCCAAGACATACACTTTACCGTGGCTCTCAAAACATTTCCCCAAGATATCAACAATGAAAATAAAATTTGGATCAGAATATTTGAATCGTTTACCAAACGTTATTGAACAAATTATGTTGGAAACACTCCTGTTAATGATATTGCCTGCGTTGATAGGTTGATTTTGAATATCCTAAAATAAGATAAAATTATTATCACACAGTGGATATTTTTGTTTTTGCGTGAACTGAATTTATTTTGGAGAAATTGTTTATACAAAGGGTATTGTACTACGTATTATACATGCTAAGTGAATAGTCTAGCCACAGAACAGCCATGCAGAAACATGCAAATCAAATCATGGGATATATGATAACCTTCCATTGACATGAACTGAAAGCTTGTCAGCGATAATAGCAATTTGTTATATTAAATAGAGTGAATTATATCAGATTTTGGGTTTATAGTATAGTCTTACCCGAAATTCGTCTAACAAAAACAAGATCTCCTCACATATTTTACTCTCCATACATGTTTTACCAAATCCGAAGCTTCTAAGCGTTGCATGGGCGAATTGCCGACGGTGTTGCCATTTATTGTCGAAATGACCACGAACAATACCTGTTGAAGGATATACATTTATACCATAACACTACATAACATTGTATCATTTGAAATTTGGAGAAACGACTGACAATCCACTGCTAGAAATGTGTACCTTCACATCTTGGGTTAAAGAGGCCGATCGTCCACGTATCAGGTCTATCAGCGAAATCATTTCCTTTCTGCACGAGACATTCTTGTATGGCCTTCACTCCACTGACAACAGTGGCTGTATGAGATCCCATCTTCAGACTATAAACATCACCATATTTCTTTGAGAGTTTCATCATGTCTGTGTGTATGTCAGATCCGAAGTACATAAAGCTGCCAATGATAGGTAAGCCCCAAGGTCCGGGTGGGAAGTTCTTGCAAGGTGCCAGGTAGTGTTGGGTAGTTATCCATGCTAAGAGCATTGTCATCAACAACACCAGTAGTGATACAAGATCAGTTGGCACAAAAATCATTTTGGTACAACTTGATGCGGAATAGTCTGTAAATATATACTCAATATAGATTAAACGATGGTGATAAACGGCGGTGAATTTAATTGCGCAATCATTGTCCAGTTGATTATGTATGAGTGTGGCGTGAAAACAAATGCTTAGAACTGAGTGATGATGTGGTTCGTGGGGATAATATACGACCCGTCAAATAGTTGCACAGGTTTGGTTTGGTTTTAGAGCCAGGTGCTATTGAGTAACTGGACCAGTCGTCAAAGTTGTATCATGTTATCTCCACTGTTTTTACATTAGGAATAAGGCAATATAGATTTGGCTGGATATCATTTTTTCATATTAGCAAGAATTCAATAGTCAGCCAATAAGAGGTTCTATAGTACTGAAAGTGTTCCTGTAGAAATTTTGGGTGAGCGCAAAACTTGCTGGATTTGATTTGAAAAATCGTTTTGGGTACATAAAGTTTGAGCTCAATTCCATGAATGGCCAGGATAATTTACGATATTAAGTCCCGTATATACATACTTATGTCAAAATTAAAAGCTGTCAACTTGTATTAATTGGACAGCCACAGCAAAAAACAGTATAGATTATGTAGACATTGATGGTACATTGGTTTCCGTGACGAATAGTGTACGGACACATGGTGTTATGTTTAACAGGTAGATGGTGCTAACCATACATATTGTATACAGCTGTAAAACGTCATTTTATCACATTCAAAGAATATCACAAATTATGAAATGTTTATCCATTAAAACTATCGAAATGTTTGTACACGGCCTTGTCAGTTCATGAATAGACTACTGTAATTTCCTGATTTATTCAGTGTTCTGATTTCTAAATTGCAGAGGACTCAGAATCTGCTTCTCGGCTTATCGTTTGCAGTGAAATATATGATCATATCACTCTAACCATTATTAAACTACATTGGTTAAAATTAGAGTTCAAGATACAAGGCCTCAGTCTATATAAGCGACATGATGATATGATACATGCCACTGGCATCTTGGTTACGCTTCTCTAACCAGTGTGTTGTACCAAAATCTAATTTAGTAGCTTGTGGTGGAAGGGCGTTTCCTGTTACTGGTTTAGTTTTATTGAACGGCTTACCACACGCTATCAAAAACAGTATCGAACTATTTTAACCATTTCAATAACCATTTGTTCATTTTTGAAAATGTATTAGTGCTTGTTTCTGTATATTATTATTTTCTGTTTTTGTAATATTCTATTCTTCTGTCATGCATCGGGCGTGTCTGTCACATTCGCAATATCAGTAAATAAGTTGTTATTAGTATTATTAACTCCACTGAAACAGAAACATAACATAACAGAAACAATTGCTATACAACTTAAGTTTGTTTTACAATTCAACCCATGTGATTTGGTGTTTAATAAGTTACTTATATGCATGTACAAATATATCACATGTGTATAATTGCAACTGGAAGAGCGTTTATGACCACATTATTGTATGTACGAACAAATATGTCACATGTAATATTATTGTTGTCAGCATAAGTGTCAAATTGTGTCGAGTATTGTTCTCCGATGGGAAGCACAATGATTATTTGGTTAATATAACACATATGGTGAACAATTTAGTATTGGAAATTATAAACAGATTAAAAAAATTAAGATTCAAACTATTCTCGAAATAAAATAATTCTCGAAACTATAATTCAAAAGAGAAATGCACACACTAAACCATGGAATGCAACAATGAATAGGTGCGCGATCTGGCATGATGTGTGAAAGGCGCGGATCAAACGTCTGGTGCATGATTTGATTTTAAACTTCTATTTTTATAGTTCAATCACAGTCAGCTGGCGCACACGTGATAATAAAATAAATACAATATTTACTACATGGGGCCGCCATCTTGAATGACGCATAAAACTAAATAAGAGACAAGTTGTGAAACGCGTTTTTCAGATTCCTACAAATCAGGACAAAAATACCAATCTTTCACAAAAATATGGTCCGTTGGGGTTATATTAGGCCAACCGAGAACAAAATTCGACCTAATTCGTCGTTTTTGTGTAGAAAAATCCCTTGCATACGAACACTAGAACACTAAGCCGGGGTATTTGAAACCGAAATTGTCATCTAAGCGTTAGGCCGTCGCTGATTGGATGCTGAGCTGGAATGCAATTTTTTTAGTTTTAAATACCCCAGGAAAGTGTTCCAGGTTCTTCGCGTAATTAGGTGTTCGTATGCAAGGAAGGGATTTTTCCACACAAAAACGACGAATTAGGCCGAATTTTGTTATCGGTTGGCTTAATATGACCCCAACGGACCGTATTTTTGTGAAAGATTGGTATTCTTGTCCTGGTTTGTAGGAATCTGAAAAACGCGTTTCACAACTTGTCTCTTATTTAGTTTTATGCGTCATTCAAGATGGCGGCCTCCATGTAGTAAATATCGTATTTATTTTATTATCACGTGTGCGCCAGCTGACTGTGAGTTCAATATCCAAATGCCGAGCTGTCAGAGGGAAGTGCGACCATCATGAAATGTGTATAGAACATTATGAAACGTAGAAATACCCGCAAAATACTACAGAAGCTGGTCTATTATTAGTACAAATTCCAGACACACAATGAATGTTAAAAATTGTATACCTATAAAACATTTATACAACGAATTATCGTAAAATTATTTTGCAAATCAATTTTACTCATGCTGTAAGGCGAGTGAAAATATAAAATTGAAAGATTCAGCAATCAGTTGCAATACCAGTGCTCAGCGCTGAACGTATAAAAATGTATATACAAAACAAAATATGCAATGCCCGTTTTGTAATTCTCTCATGAATAGTTCAATGCACACTACTCGACGTTGAAATGTGCGGTTTATAGACTCTGACTCAAATTATGACGTTATATCCGACATCCAACACTTTCTTGTTGTGTTTCATTAATACACGTGCCTGACAGAACAATAGGCCATGTGGCCATTAGTGGTATAAAAATAGTTCATAACCTGCCCGCATGAATTTAGTTGATATATACATACAGTGAACACTATTCAATATCGATGTACATTTAGTATTGTTATTATTAATTGTGAGCCACCATGTACATAATTACATATGCAATTGTATGCTAAACTACTGCAACAATTCCAGTGTGGCAATAGGCTTTCTAATGTCAAGACAAATGGAATGCCACATATTATATGTTTCAGGGTTTAACTCAGAATTCAATGGAAACTTGTCTATTGATGTCTAAAACATAGAATATGTAGAGAATATAAAACAACAACCTACCCTATACTGCACTCAATCGCTGCAGCACGCAATGATTAGTTTGTGTCACAGTGTGTGCCGGCGCTCTGTCGCACGAGTGCCCTCTTACCAACAAACTCTGTCTGACGTTCTGTCTGCACGTTTATTAATAGAACACAACGAGAGAATATGGGTTGTTGAATATAGCGTCATACTTTTAGCCAGAGTCTGTAATTTGTGTGTTTATTTCACCAAATAATACAAATGTCTACAGACAATTCAAATGACAATAAAATAGTAAACAGAAAATGAAAAAAAAGTGAAAGCAAAAACTCTCAAAAAATAATTTGGTGAGGATCACAGTTGTAGTCATGTTGGACTAATCGAGTCTGTGACCCCACAATGAATAAATTTGCATGACCTGCATAACAGATAATAACAGCTGTATTTCATCATAATGCATTGCATTAACTAATGAGTAATTGATTTACATGCAAAATAAATAACTGAAGTAAATGTATAAATATTTCAAATTAAAAGTTAATTCAGAATATTAGATTCTAATCTAAATAAAATTATAATTAGTTTTGAAGTAGGTATTTCTTTAAATTAGCCTTGATAGTTTTAACAGTTTTTATACAATTGGAAGAGCATTCCAGTGTTTAGTTGCAGCATACTTGAAACTGTGTTTGGATAATGAGAGGTTAAGTTGTGGGATGTTAAAATTATCATTGACTGAGTTGTTTAAATAGAGGGGCAGAATGAGCATGGTGGTCAGAGAAAGTGACAAGGCGAACAACTTTTTTCTGCAATAAAAGGATAGGTTTCAATGAAGTAAAATGTGATTGTCCTCAGATTTCAATACAATAGATAATTTGTGGTAATAATAACGAATTGTACAATAGAAGAAGGATAATTATACTGGGGGACATAATGACGAAATAAGACCTACTTTCGGGGCAACCTGATTTTTAACCTTTTCAATGTGCGACTTCCAGTTCATATGACGATCAATGGATACTCCAACGTGAGTAGACGAACGTACGACCTCTATTTGTTTACCATCCATGCATAGCCTGCCCTGAATACGCAATGAGTTATGGGGTGTGGTAATAAGCATATAGTTTGTTTTGTCATATTTATGGTGCTTTGTTGGCACTGCACCATTCACGGACTCTATGAAGTTTATTATTAATTAGGGGAAGATTAATACAATTTGTGTTATAGTATTTAAACAAATGTGTAACGTCTGCAAAAAGACTAAAGTCAAATGCAGTAGAAGAGTTGGCTATGTCGTTGGCGATTTGATAAACAGTTTTTTGAACCAAAGCCTTTGAGTCCCACAGATACCGTAATGGTTTAATTTACATAATAATATGTCACGATTTAATGTATCAACAGCCTTTTAAATTAGGAGGACTTTTGTAATTTTAAGTGAAGCGGAAAAAGTACCCTTACTAAGTGAACAATTGACAATGTGGGCAAAACGACGAGAAATGTTAGGAATGTTAATTATGTTTGCCGAATGTATAACCAGTTTAGGGTGAATATTATCGTGCTCAAACGATTTGCTTATATCTAAGTGTTTGATTTCATTGAATACATCCTGTTCACTCACAGGACGAAGAAAAAATGAGTTACTGTAACTACCACGTAGGTACTTATGAACATTGTGATTCGATTTAATTGTTGATGCCAGTTTGGACCAATTCTAGTAAAGGATTCGTTAAACTCGGTAGCTATATATCCACTAGTTATACTTGTTAGGGAATATACTGTCAAGCCTGGAAAGGTCTATGTTAGTAGATGTTTTATTCAAATTTTCATTATTTACTTTCCAAGTTTTACCTTGGACTGATCACAATTCATGAGCGTTTCTTTGCCGACTTGAGTAGTTTTGTAAATTGTTCGTTTATATACCGTTAGTGAGCCAGGGTTTTCCGTTTAATTTAAACTTAATACGAGTGGATTCGAAATTTGGATTTTGTAATATTTGTCGTAGAATGCCGAATAAGCTTCATTTGGGTCTGAGCAGTCATAAACCGACTGCCATGACTCATTGACCATGTCGCATAGATCATATTTACTAAAGTCGTAAATTCTATTTATATTATTTGGCGAAAAAATATGCTTAAGGCCTTTGATTGTGCAAAATACAGGAAAATGCTCGATGATTTCTGACTCAATAAACGTCAGTGGGAGTGTTGATTATTTGAAGAAAATCATACGTGTTAAATCGGGGCTGGTACTGTGTCGAAGGGGGAGGGGATATTCTGTGTTGTGTCAATGTTTACGTCGCCAACAATAATACACTCGGTGCCCTTGACCGACAACAGGTGAAGACATTCCTCCAAACTGTCAAGGAATTCATTGGAAGGGGTAGTTGGTTTACGGTAAATGACGCCTGCAATAATTTTGTTATTAATGAGTGTCTCCACAAAGATCGATTCACAGTGCATAATATTAATTGTTTTAATGGTGGTAAAAGACAGAAGGCTGTGAACATATAGCTGTGAACATACAGTGCCACATACTCCTCCCTCCCTTGGGTGTTTTTCGATTAGAAGTAAGTAAATAGAATGCTGGGATGTTATATAAGGAGGAATTTAAAAAGCTTATCTTCAAGTATTTTTTGTCGAAATTCCCGTCCGTAAATGCGCGGTCTCAATGTTTTATAATATTCGACATATATGTAGTCTATAACGTTGTCAGTTAGTTTTTTAGTCGCGGATTTGTCGCTCTTACGCTTTCCTGGCAGGATACTCTCGGTGGTAACAAACCGTTTGACGATATTATAAGCTGTCTGCTTTGAAATGACAGTCCACGAAAATACAAGGCATCGAACTTTTTATCAAAAATAGAAAACATTGTGGGCAATATCTGTCAATCATTCCTCTGTTTTGCAGCCGATGTTTATATTTCTAGTTACAACTTCTGTAAATTTGAAAACAAAGTGTGTAACCTATTGTAGTAAGTTATCAACATCTAGCACTACTTCAGCGTCAAATCAGTGCCTGGAATTGTAATCTCACTTCCGGGTTTGTCATCGTGTGTACGTCCATGTGTACAGCGGTAGCGAACATGGCGAACACGTTTGCTGTGTGCCAAACCTGGATCAACTATTAAATTTGAAATAAATCAAGAAAACTACACAAATTGACTCCATTTATGAATAATTAACGGTTGGTCCGAACGCACGACACAGTTGGAGGCGTGGCCAGTTCAGACTTTGTCAACACCCAATCATAAGACTGGTTACGAACCACGCCGAGGTTACGACTCGGTTAGCCTCGCTCAACTGGTTCGTAACCAGTTTTGAGATTGGTTCTTGACAAATTCTGAATAGGCCAGTGTGCCGTGCGTTCGGGTCAACCGTTAATATTATATCACTCAACACTTCCAAGCACTGAAGCACGAGAGCCCAGGAACTATGATCAACTGTACGCACTCCCTATGAGCGGGGGGGGGGGGGGTATCGGCTGGTATCTAGTGTAATAAATAGACAAGGGATGAAGGCTTTAGCTAGCTCATATTTTTTAAACTCGGAAAAACAGACGAAAAGAATGAAAAATAAAATCTAAAAAAATACCAGGTTGAATAATATTAGTTGCTCCTTCAAATTTCGCCAAAGCCTTGCCTACATTTTACCGATATCTGCGGAATAAATCAAGAAAACTACACAAATTGACTCCATTTAGGAATTCCTAACGGTTTGCCCGAACGCACGGCACAGTTGGAGGCGTGGCCTGTTCAGCAGAGGCCACGGCTCAGTTAGCCTTGCTCAACTGGTTCGTAACCAGTCTTGTGATTGGTTGTTGACAAAATGCGTCGCCCATCGCCCGAGGCCAAAGAAAGTGGGTCTAGGGAGAGTAGTGTCCCCCTCTTTTGGTATGGGCACTTTGGGAATATAACACTGCTGCAGATGTTTTTTTATGCAATTTTTGGACCGAACAAATTTCTGACACTCCCCTAGTTATCAAGCTAGGCATCAAACAACAATAGTGCCCTTTGAAAGGGGAATTCCTCAATAAGTATTGCCTCATAGCTTAAACGAATGAGCTGATCCAAACACCCTTTCTGCCTCTGCATTCCCAACCAATATTCACAAGACCAGCAACATCAGGTTGAACATGCCTATTTTCAAAAATAAATAAAAAGAAATGTGTAAAATGTGTTATAGGAGTGCTATAAACAGGTAAGTTGTCAGAAGAATATAAATATGATATGCCATTCAGCTCAGTTCTTTGAATTTTACTATTACTAACAGTGTACAAATTTAACAATAAAATACATTTATATACTGATTTGATTTTTTTTAATTGTTGTCATTCGTCAATTGACAAAAGATTTATTATTTGCAAAATAGCAGTTCTGAAATTTCTAAAGGCTTTGAGGGTGGATTGTTGGCATTGGGAAGTGTCAGAAATTTGTTCGGGCGTCGGTAGGACTTCATAATTTTTTTTACAGATTTTTTTATATTCTGGCTAGAGCCTGTATAGACATACAGTGTAGATAAGGTACCATAAGGTAGCACCATTTCAGGGATATTTTGATATGCTTGACTGACTGCTAGATGTAAACGATGACATACACAATGTATGCATACAGAATAAGGGTTGTCCTGATGAATTAAAACACTTACCCCATTCATATCTGAATCCATAACGTTAGCCCCATCTGCTGCAAAGCCAACCATCTTTCGTCCTGTTCGATATCGATCGCATGGCGACATACATAACGAGCTTAAAATACATTGTTTATTTATATTGAATTCAAGCATGCGCTGCAAGAAAACCACCACCCTTTAATAGTTGCTAAATGATCACCATAATAAGGCATGTATTTGGATAACATGTCTCCTACATCATAATAACCACAGCTGGATAAATCTAAACATGAATTAAAAACAGTTGAAAATTACTTCACATATATGTTTACTGTAATATATTCACATTAGTGCAGTGTATTATTATATCCAGCTGTACTAAAGATGTATTCGGACACACAGACACTGGCTATCACCTCCCTTGATACATTACGACACATCAAAAAGTCGTACAATTGGTCTGAAATGGATACTTTAGTGCTGTATATGTAACAATATGTGATCAGTGTGATGAGAAACATATTGTATCAATATTCACCTATCAAGCAAAAATTAGTGACCGCCAAAATACTAAAATTACAGCTAAAGGTCATTTTATGATAATTGGTGGGTGCTATAGGGTGGTAATATACTTCTGATGGCATGAGCATGTCAATGGCGTAATAATGATCAATATTATGTACTTATAAAGGAAGTTCTATTCACAAAATGGTCGCTCAAGCAAGTTACACAATTTGTGTAACCCATACATATCTTAAAATATTACTTTCAAAATGTTAACGTTCCATTTTGTACTGTGACTCAAAGGTGAATTAATGTTCTTGCTAGTCATGTAGATACAGATGTTTGTATTGTACAACCATTCTTTGTGTGGAAAAGTAAATAGTCGAATCTCACCTGGGACCTATTAATGGCATGTTGGACAGTATTATGTAATCAGGTACTTTATCTCGCAGTTATAATGACACAGTTTTGTGCACATCCAGTTTGCCTTTTTGCATCCACACCTGCCACTTCAACCACGCTGGCTTTTGCAACGATACTTCACAAGTTCACTGCAGGCTTTAGAGGAAATGGGAAGGGTGATCCAAAGATGAATCCATGTGTGTCTATCCCATCCCTCTGGTAAAAGAACGTGTTTCTTGTGCAATTCGCTGGTTGTTTAAATATCACACCTCGACAAATTCTCATCATTTCAAAATGTGGTGTGTTGTGGAGCTGGTGGAAACAATTATATCACTTGGTGGTAAAAACGTATTCGTGATGGCCTGTCACACGCAACGTAATGTTACTGTAATTGGTATAGTACAGGTGTGATGGTTCAAATACCAAAATGACAACAGTAACAAAAAGACTTCCCTGGCGGCGATGATAAAATACGAACACGGAGCCAACAGATGAGGTTTCAACTGGTACTGGTATTATTATACTCTGCAAACATCAAGTACAATAACGCGGTAAAACTCCACTACTCCAATAACTAGATACTTAAACTCCAATACAATTCAACGAGATCCCCGATCTCATCTCAGTGCTGAACAACTCCCCTATATATACCCACACCATTACATCAGCATACATAATGAGTCTGGAACTTACTACAAATTTCTAGAATGTTCCATTACCTTCTATTGCCTTCTACAGTGTCCTATTACCTATTCAACCAACTTCTAAAAATTCCACCCAGACACAGTACGGTTCTAGAACATTCTCAGTCACACGGAAGTGGTAAACAAGTCGTATGCGACATGCCTCCCCTCTCAAGAATATTATAACATATAATATTACATGACTAGCAACGACGTCAATGATACGAATACGATAACAATTCCAAATAAAACAACAATACAATATATCAAATCGAACTGAATAAAGCTCTGAGTATAAAAATTCGAAAATCACATACAGTAGAACATAATAAAATATGAAATACAGTCATAAACGAATAACATTCTACTATACTGTTCAGAAGTTCCTCAGTCCATCAATCTACTCAGGTAGTCTGCTACTACATTGTCCCGTCCAAGAATATCCTCAACACGATAATTATATCCTTGCAGAGTCATCGCCCATCTCATCACTCGGTCATTTGCAAACTTGGCTCTATCCAGGTAAGACAATGGTTTATGATCCGTCTGCAAAATGAACTCCACACCGGCTAAATATAGGCGAAATTTATTCACGCCCATACAATGGCTGAACATTCCCTTTCTACAGTTGAATATTTCTTTTCTGCATCGGATAACTTCTTACTTGCATACGCAACTGGATGAAGCTTCTCACCATGATTCTGCATAAGTACTGCTCCAATTCCTACCTGAGACGCGTCCGTCCGCAACACAAACGGTTTTTGTGGGTCTGGAAACTTCAAAATTGGTTTGCCCAATAAGTATTCCCGCAAAGTGTTATATGCTTTCTCCTGGGCCTCTCCCCATACAACTTTGTTGGGTTGTCCTTTCCTTAGTAGATCACTCAGGGGTGCTGCAATAGTTGCGAATAAGGGGATGTGGTCTCTGTAGTAATCTTGGTCTTTTTCTTCTCGAATTTTCTCCATGTTGTCGTGACTTGGACTCACCCAATTGTGTCCAATTTCATGACCCAGGAATTCTACTGATGTTGCACCCAGAACACACTTGGATGGTCTAGCTGTTATGTTCTCTGCCCTCAGTCTTCGTAACAACTCAGATAATACTTGCACATGCTCATCCCAGCAGCTTGAATAAACTATCAGGTCATCTATATAGCTTCCAACCCCCTCCATACCTGACAATAATTTTCTGACTCCCCGCACCAGAGTAGCTCCCGAATTCGTCATTCCAAATGGCATCCTTAAAAATTCATAAGTTCCATCAGGAGTAACAAATGCTGTCTTTGGTATATCTTCTTCAGCTACTAGTATCTGCCAATAACCCTTACTTAAATCAATTTTTGACAGGAACTTACTATTATGTAGCCTCTGAAATATGTCCCCTGTTGTTACCATTGGCTCAGGGTCGGTTACAGTGACATTATTTAATTTCCTATAATCTACACATATGCGATTCGATCCATCCTTCCTCTTTACAATCACCACCGGTGACGCATAGGGTGATGTGGACTTCCTGATTACTCCCATTTTTAACATATCGTCAATATCTTGCCTAAGGTTCTCCCTTATTGCATATGGTAGTGAGTATGGCTTAGATCGTATTGGTGTATCATTTGTCAGGTCAATCTTATGACTGATTATCTTGGTCTTTCCTGGCAAGTCAGTAAACACCTTATCATAAGTATTGACTAAACCCACCAGTTCTTTTTTCTGGTGTTCTGTCAGGTCTGTACCAATTTGAACATCTTTACCTGACTCCTTGGGTTTACAAGTTCCTAACTCTAGAAGATCATCTCTAGAAGATCATCTTCGTCTACAGCATTCTCTTCATCTGAATGTAGCTGCGCGCATAGCATTCATCAAGTCTATGGCCGTATTTGGTGAGTAACTTGTCTCACTTCCATCTGGTTGAGGTGACATCTCCCGCTCAACATACAACTTTAACATATTTATATGATACGTCTTCACTTTGTCATCTACCCTCACTCGATAATCGTTTTCGCCTATTACCTGCTCCACCACATAAGGACCCTTCCACTGCATCAATAGCTTGTTGTTGTCAGTTGG
Source organism: Saccoglossus kowalevskii (assembly GCF_978046115.1). Taxonomy (NCBI): domain Eukaryota; kingdom Metazoa; phylum Hemichordata; class Enteropneusta; family Harrimaniidae; genus Saccoglossus; species Saccoglossus kowalevskii. The sequence continues at coordinate 20,247,026 of NC_140653.1, read as the reverse complement.
CAGCAAAATTAACACCCTATCTCCTTCCTTAAGCACTCGTTTCTTCGTTTTACAATCATAGTAACACTTGTATCAGTTCTGTGCCTTTTGTAATTCCTCTCGAGCAATCTCTAAAGTCTGTTCTAACCGATCTCTCAACTCAAACACATACTGGTAACTATTAACTATCTCAGGAGTATCGCTCTCATCGGTCCATAACTCTTTAAGGATCTTCATCGGGCCTCTAACTGTTCGACCATATAACAGCTCAAATGGGGAAAACCAGTTGACTCCTGTGGTACCTCTCTATATGCGAAGAGTAAAGCACTAATATACCGATGCCATTGCCTTGGTTGTTCATGGCACAACCGCTTTAACATCTTTTTCAAAGTACCATTAAACTTTTCCACCAGTTCATTACAGATGGGGTGATAGGGCGTAGACGTCAGTCTCTTAATGCTGAGCAATCTTGATACTTCTCGCATGCATTCTGACACAAACTGAGTCCCCATGTCATTTAGTACTTTTTCTGGAACCTCCAATCGGCTATAAAAGTCAATCAACGCCTCGGCTACAGTCTCCGTATCTATATTTTTAAGTGGAACGACCTCTGGATACCGTGTAGCATAGTCCACCATAGTTAAGATGTATCGATGACCCCCGTCACTGGCTGGTGTAATTGGTCCAACCAAATCTATAGCCACACGCTTGAATGGCATATCAATTAAAGGCATCTTACCTAATGGGGCCTTCACAACTGATCCCTTTGAAACAGTCTTCTGGCACACTTCACACGACCTACAAAAACTGGTAACATCTTGATGTAGCCCAGGCCAATAAAAGCTAGTCACAATCCGGTCTTCTGTCTTCTTTATCCCCATGTGTCCACCAAATATTGAATCATGGGCAATCTCCATAACACGAGTCCTCAACAGTTTCGGCACAACCACTTGACGTACCGTCTTGCCTCCTGGAACTGAACGATCTCGATACACACGATATAACAAGCCTCCATATACTTGGAACTCGGTTGTATGATGCCCTCTCACTTCTGGTTCTCTCTTACTATAATACTTCTTCAATGATGTGTCTGCTTGCTGCATCTCGATTAATTTGTCTTTTGTTACATGTGCTCCAGTCTTTACATCACACACTTTGAGTGGCTTCACCTTACCAGATTTCTTCGCTTGCACTCTGGTTGTTACTGCTTCACTCACATTCCACACTGGATCCGGGTCATCTGGTGGTCTTGCTCCGGGCACATTCCAACAATTAACTCATAGATTGGGTCCTGCACACATAATGCTTCAACCGTGCCTCTCAAATATGGTGTATCAATTTCCACCATGGCGACTGGAACCCTTCTTACAGTATGATCAACCATCAACATATGACCCATCTTTTTTGTATACTGGTCATCTGGTACCAAGCTCTTCTTGACTATAATGCCATTACACCCAGTGTCTTTCAACATGGTCACAACTGTGTCACCAACCTTCCCTTGACCCACAGGCAAAGTCCTGTCCTTCACAACGCCACTCCGTTCCATACATGCACCATTCACAACCTTTAACTGCTCCCCGATGCTAACAACAAATGGTCCTTCTCAACCATTTTAGGCACGTCACCGTTAATTTGAACAGCACAGCTAGCACTGATATTAGACTCCTCTTTAACCACTGCAGCTGCACCAGTAGTAGTGCTGGATTTGACACTCGTTCTTTCTTGACCCCTGTGTTGTCCACTACGGCAGAACTTAGCCACATGTCCTATAGCACCACATTGAAGGCACTGTCCATCTTTGTCATGGTTGACATCAGTAACGCGGGATGGACATTGTACTGCTCGATGACCAACACCCTGACATACATAACACCGGATACTACTACCCTGTCCCACATCAGTATTTCTAATGGCCGTCTTATTATCGTTACGCCTCACCTGGTCCTTTGTGGATAACTGTCGACCATGTGTCACTAGGTACTGCTTTGCTATTACTGCCAACTCATCTAAATCTTTGGGTGCTCTTTCTTTAAGATAAACTGCAAGATCTTTTGTACAGGCACCAATAAACTGCTCCTTCACCATCAAGTCGGTAACACCATCATATGTTGCTGCAGTGCCTGACAACTCAACCCATTTAGCAAAATAATTCTTAAGCCGCACAATTAACTGGTCAGGACTCTCGGAACTTTCAGGTTTAATTTCACGGAATCGCTTCCTGTACCCATCCTCTGTGAAATCGTAGCTTGTCAACAGCGCCACCTTCACACGATCATAGTCAACTGCAATAAATAACTATCAAGTTCGTCCTTACCATCAACAAATGCAGGCAACTTTGGTGACTGCGCATCACTGACCACATTTCGTTGACCACCGAAATCAGCCTGTTGAAACCCCGGCATTGTTGCTTGCAGCTCTAATTTCCTCAACTCAAATTTTCTTTCCTTTTCTTCCGCTTCCAATCGTAACTTTTCCCTTCTTTCCTCAATCTCCCTTTCCTTTTCTCGCTGTTCTGCTTCGGCTTCCAGCCGTAACTTTTCCTTTCTTTCCTCAATCTCCCTTTCTTTTTCTCGCTGTTTTGCTTCTGCTTCCAGACGAAACTTTTCCTTTCTTCTCCAGTCATTTCCAGTTCATCCGCCCATTCCATCAACACTTGTTTCGACATATCTTTTATCTCGCTGGCCATGTTGTCTTCTATATGTCTTCACTATTCCGGACGAGCCCCCAGATGTCACACACAACGTAATGTTACCGTAATTGGTATAGTACAGATGTGATGGTTCAAATACCAAAATGGCAACAGTAACAAAAAGACTTCCCTGGCGGCGATGATAAAATACGAACACAGAGCCAACAGATGAGGTTTCAACTGGTACTGGTATTATTATACTCTGCAAACATCAAGTACAATAACGCGGTGAAACTCCACTACTCCAATAACTAGATACTTAAACTTCAATACAATTCAACGAGATCTCCGATCTGATCTCAGTGCTGAACAACTCCCCTATATATACCCACACTGTCTATAAATAGACCATTACATCAGCATACATAATGAGTCTGGAACTTACTACAAATTTCTAGAATGTTCCATTACCTTCTATTGCCTTCTACAGTGTCCTATTACCAATTCAACCAACTAAAAATTCCACCCAGACACAGTACGGTTCTAGAACATTCTCAGTCACACGGAAGTGGTAAACAAGTCGTATGCGACATGGCCATACTGTCAATTGCATGTTGATTTGTATATATGTGTTCATATTATATGAGTCCATATTGGTCTATTAATCATTGGCAGTTTAATTTATCTGACATGGTCGAACTATAAATATAGCAAGGGTTTCCAAATATTTGTTGTTGTCAATGAAGTGAATGCAATACACCAACTTAAATAATGATGTGTTTCAGTGAGTTGTATATTAAAATCAGCTAGATATAATGGTTTAGTGCATTGTGGAGATGATTATATGCATTGACAATTTCCATTATAATATAAGGTTAGACGGAAAAAGGGCGACATATGTTCATGTTTTTGCTGAATAATACTTTAAAATCTCGTTGTTCATATAACTAGATTAAATCATTATTAACAATAAGTTACATTGTGGCATGTTCAGTTAAGCTACAATGTATTTGCTCGTACAGTGAAAATAAAGTAAGATTGGTATGTTCACGAAATGATATATCAGAAGAAACTTGTGTTTAATATTTATCTGTTTATCTTTTTTGTTTGTCGTATTTGCTTTGTGACAGTTGTCACAAATTTGATATTGATACGCGATGTAAAGTATAAATCCTGGTTCACATCTAGTATTTCAGTGGAACTCGTCCTCCATCAAGTTACTTTAGAAACAATATCCTTTATTTACAGCATGTGGTTGAGCTCCACAGTAACTGACAAAAGTTGCAGTAATTATCTAGTTCAAAACATACTTGGGAATATTATATTGATTATCATAGCGTACGTTGGATCGAATCTGTTTAAACGATGTATGTAGTTGTGAAAGCTGGATCTAAGTATGAATTTACTAAAAATAAGTGGGCTAGTTACAGTAAAACTGGGGAGTGAGTGATGCTCGGTAATATACCAAGTTGTTAATCGCATTACTTTAAATTAGAGCACTTAATCAGAATCAGTTTTCTGCATCAATCGAGTCTTTATTTGCCGACAACCACAACAACCTCGGCAAGGATATACGACAAAATCGGTACATTACGAACAGCGGAGATGCCGGTATTTCAACCTAGCATACCATGCAATAATATACTCATAGCACAGAAATTCTAGAGGGACTATTTGTGAATTCAAGATAGCCGCAGCCCGCGCTTGAAAAACGTCTAAAGGACGATGGTCGTCACGCTACATCAAGTAGGATGCGGGTCGCATGCGACATGTATAACACGTGTTAACAATTTTTGTTATTTATCTGCATCATGATAGCTTGTTGGTATGAGGGCGTCATGCAATAGAGCGCCAACAAACACACAGCGACAAAACTAAACATTGTGTGGACTGCAGTGAGTGATTTCAGCCATCATTAAAGCATTAAAGGGTAGGTTGTTTTTTAGTATTTTCTACATATTCCCTGTTTTACCCATTGAGAGACGAGTTTCCATTGAATTCATTGAGTTTATTCCTGAGTTTATTAATAATAATAATAATAATAATACTGAATGTTATTTAATGAAATCTGTACATAAATGTTGAATTGTGTTAACTGTATGTATATATACCAATGGCGGGTTGGTTTTATACTATTTTTATACCACCTTTGCTCACATGACCCATTGCTTTATCTGACCGTTCATTAATGGAACACGACAAAAAAGTGATGCTTGTCGGAAATAACGTCATTATTTGAGTCAGAGTCTGTAAATCACACAAGCGAGAATAGTCGTAGTATGCATTGAATTATTCATGGGCAAATTACAAAGCGGACATTACATATTTGTATGTATATAAATTAGCACATGTTCAGCACTGAATCGTTCCATTTTATTTTTTCAGTTGCCTTACAGCATGGCTAAATGTATTTGCCTAATATTTTATAATACTATTAACAATGATTCGTTGTATAAATCAGATTGATAATTTAGGTATTCCATATATCTACTGCCGTAGTTCCGTAGGTTTACTTCCCATTTGGTTTCCAACCTGTTAGGAAAAGCGTATTCTGCTACATTTGACACGATTTACTCAACTTATTTTATTGGTAGTATTTGTGATCAATTTCTGGCACACCAGAGTCAAAACTAAATTCTTTGTACAGTGCATCAAGTTTTATTATAGCGCAAAGTGGACATTATTGCTGTCCCAGTCAACGAAGTGCGGCCAAATTTATATGACTTTCTCCCTGATGTTGTGATAGCACCTGGCCCGAAACCAAAATCCACCCCGTGGAGCTATTTGACAGGTCGTATATCATTCCTACTATACACATATATTTTTGAATGGTCATAACCATCGTTGAAGTATTAGTTCTAAACTTGTGCCACATAACTGAACAATGATGGTGCCATTAAATTAGCTGTCATCATCGATTAATCTCCGTTACGTATTTGAATATATGTTTACAGACTGTTTTGCACGCAGGTCTAACGTTATGGTCTCAGTGCCAACTGATCCGTTATCACTACTGGACAATGATGGTGCAATTAGATTCACCGCCGTTTATCATCATCGTTTAATCTATATTGAGTATATATTTACAGACTATTCCGCATCAAGTTGTACCAAAATGATTTTTGTGCCAACTGATCCGTTATCACTACTGGTGTTGTTGATGACAATGCTCTTAGCATGGATAACCACCCAACACTACCTGGCACCTTGCAAGAACTTCCCACCCGGACCTTGGGGATTACCTATCATTGGCAGCTTTATGTACTTCGGATCTGATGTACACAAAGACATGACGAAACTCTCAAAGAAATATGGTGATGTGTATAGTCTGAAGATGGGATGTCATACAGCCGTTGTTGTAAAGGGAGTGAATGCCATCAAAGAATGTCTGGTAAAAAAAGGAACCGATTTTGCTGATAGACCACATTCTTGGTCAGTTGAACAATATAATCCAAGATATAAAGGTACTATAATAATTTAAAACTAATTAAAACAGCCAACGATTGGGACCACTAATTCTAAAAAAAAGGTAGACTAGCGCCAATTATTCTCTATAGTTTCATTTCATGTAATAACTGCCAGTCTATCGCCAGGTATTGCTGATGGACGCTTCAATGATAAATGGCAACGTCGTCGACAATTTGCCCACACAACGCTTAGAGGCTTTGGATTTGGTAAAACCAGCATGGAAAGTAAAATATGTGAGGAAATCTCTTTTTTATTGGATGAATTTAGGGTAAGGATCACTATTAAAATTCGATCGACACAGGCCCCATTCGTTCCATACATCTGTGCAACCAACCAGAATTCCTGTTGCATGCATTAGGGAAGACTTGATCTAATTTGTGAGAAAAGTTTATGTAGCAAAGTCATTGTACATGGGCAGCAAAATTATGGATATATCCTTAGCTAGAACATTGTCTCTGAAATTTCTCGATATTACATGTGAAACCATTATATTATGTTATATTTTAAGGATATTCAAGATAAATCGATCGATACAGGCGCCATCCTTAACAGGAGTGTTTCCAACGTAATTTGCTCGATAATGTTTGGTAAACGATTCAACTATTCGGACCCAAAATTCAGTTTCATTATTGACACTATGGGCAAATGGTTTGAGCTTATGGGCACTATGTATGAACTTGGTTTTCTACCGTTTCGAAGGCCGTTTAATCAATCAAATATAAATAACTACAATACACTTGGTGATGATCTGAGGAAATTCTGCAAGCAGCAAATTGATGAACACCGTGAAGTATTCGACCCAGACAACATAGGTGATTTCATCGATGCATACTTAGCTGAGACAATGAAACAAGACGGCAATAAAGATCTTACATACGACCAGTTAAAATATACATTAGCTGACCTTTTTGCTGCTGGAACTGAAACAACAGCGACAACACTTAAATGGGGGTTACTATTAATGGTTCTTCATCCAGAAATACAGGACAGAGTGTTTAATGAAATTGATCAGGTACGTACTATACAAAATGCATTTGCAAATTAAGCAGGGTGTATCTTGAATCGCATAATTGTGAAATAGCCACATCTGCTTCAAACTATTGAGTGTCCTTATGTTGAACGTTGTTTGTAATCCCGACCACTATTCGGTTTCTCATGATTCCAGGCTGTTGGTGCAAACCGTCTCCCGAGACTTGACGATCGTAAAAACTTGTCTTATACTGAAGCTACGCTTTTGGAAATACAGCGATTTGGTAGTATTGCACCATTCACACTTCCTCATTGTGCGTTGAAAGACACTTCACTTGGAGGATATAATATTCCTAAGGGAACGGAAGTAATTATTTTACTATGGTAGGTTTCATCTATACGTATTCCTTACTTTCGTATCTGCGCGGACATATACAATTGTGTAGTCTGTATAAAAAATAAATCTATCTATATACATGTTTAATTAGATAATGTTAAAACGGTCAATTGGCGAATAAATATATTTATGATGTTTTGTCAACATATTTATACGGTAAAACAGTATAGAACTTTAAGACGTGTTCCGATATTTATAAGAAAATATTCGACATCTGAGAGTTTACTATTCCTAACACCAACGTTATTTTACAATTTTAACTCAGGTCAATTCACAAAGAGCCAACTATTTGGCCAGATCCAGACAAATTTGACCCTATGAGATTTTATGATGAAAAGAACAATGCAGTCAAGAAGTCTGAGAATTTCATGCCATTTTCTGCAGGTATTTAAGTGCATGTTGTTATGTTTACAAATCTTAACTCAGAAACTGTAGCAAATCTATCTCCAAGACACTGATATAAAGCGCATTTCAAACCACATTGGATACAGTTTATAATTATCATTCGATAGTATTTAGCCACAATACAGGAGATTTCTATTTGATACATACATACATACATACATACATACATACATACATACATACATACATACATACATACATACATACATACATACATACATACATACATTTCTAATTTTTATTCGCAGGTATAAAAAAGATATTTACATTTCTGTTATTACATAACTAAAAAAGATAAAAATATAGGTTTACATGAAAACCAAGATATCAAATTCGAATAAATACGACGAGTAAGTATTGTTCAGGTAGGTAGTAAAGATACTATTTAAGTATTAATCGTTATAAATAATACAGCTCTCATTGTTATTAACAAATACGATGATGATAATGTTCATAAGGGTGTTATTTCAAATAATCCGCGTAGACGAGTATATCTTCTGCAATGGATGCCAGCGCATTGTTGTTACACCACCGATACTTGAACTGGTCAACGGTATGGTTGAGATAGTGGTAGTTGTACTCTGTGTTAATTCTCCATTTTAGTCTCGCCTTAAAGGCTTGAGTGACGTCCGTTTTCGGTAGTCCTTTCATTTTCTTTACCCGTGTCACGTGGATAGCTGCTTTCAATGAGACGAGTATGTAGCATAGTAATCTATGGTTCTGTGTTATGCTCTTGCCTCTAGTGGCGCCTAGTAGATACTGTGATAGTGGTATTCTTTCTCCGTCAAATAGATTTTGTATGATGCTGTTGAACAATTTGAAGAGTGGTTCAAGTCTTGTACACTCTACAAAAATATGGACGAGATCGTCTTTATCCTGGCAAAATGGACAGTTATCTGTTTGTTGTAAACCAGACTTAACCAGAAAACCTCCAGTAGGGTATGCCCCATGAAGAAGTCGCCACTGTAAATCTCCATCTTTTTTCGTTAGCGGTGCAATGTAGCAATCTTGAAATATTGGTTTGTCGGGGTCAAGAGATAACAGATCACACCAAAGTGTGCCTGGGTGGGTGGGATCTTTTATCAGTTTTCGGGTATAGATTAGAAATTTATAAATTGTGCCCTTTTCTAATTTATACAGTGGACAGTTTATTAATATGTCATTATCGTCATCTCTATAGATTAATTCAAGAGAATATGTGGTAGTCGTGACATTCGTATTTGGCGCATTGTTAGTTTTTTGTAATATTTCTTTAAATTGAGCTGGGATTGCTTTGTGTATTACATTCAATGCGATATTAAGAACACGTTTGGAGTACATATTAATATGAGGATGGAGCAGTTCAGCTGAGCGCCATTCATTACCATCGATGAGATCACCAATTTTTGTGAAGCCGGCCTCGATAAAGTGTGTGAGATTCAATGGCGTTTTATGTAGATGGTGTAGGATTAGTTTATTGTGAAACAACGGTTCTTGACATAGATTATGCATATTAGATGGCGTATCTTTACGAATATATGTGACTGACCGCCAGGTTTTTAGTAAGTTACGATAGAAATCAGGCATATTATACGAATGTTGTGGGAATTCAGTAATAAACAATTGTTTGTCATATTTCAGGTGTTGGAACTTTCTAAGAAAGAAGTCAGTAAACATGAAACAAGGGTGACCTGGACTGAAGTAAAGATATCGCTGTATAAATTGCAGACGGTATGAAGTAATGCGCGTTGGTAGATGCGTCAGTCCTTGTCCACCCTCATTTATTGGTAAGTAGACAACTTCTGCATTTACCCAGTGTTTACCTTGCCAAAAAAAGTCAAGGAGCTTTCGTTGGACAGACTCAACAATATGTGTGGGCGGGGACAGACATATCAACCCATGAAGCAATTTGGATACTACAAGGTTATTAATTACAATAGCACGCCCTCTATAGGACATGACAGGTGCATATTTGCTCCACTGACCTAGCTTTACCTCAACTTTTTCTAAGATACCGGACCAGTTTTTATCCACGAACGTGGGATTATTTCCGATATAGATACCAAGGATTTTCAACCCGTTATTGTTCCAACCTATATTAAGTGGTTTGTCAGTTCTAGTTTTCCATGCACCAACCCATAAGCCCTGCGATTTACCATAGTTGATGCGCGAGTTGCTAGCTTTCTCGTAAATTGAAAGCCACTCCTGCAGTTTGGCAAAATCGGAGTTTTCGGTGATGAAAAAACTGATATCATCAGCATATGCAGTTTGGTTTACTTTTTGTTCAGGCATGTTATCAATTATGATACCGCGAATGCCGCTTTGGGTACGAATTTTGTGCAGGAGCGGCTCGATAGCAATACTGTACAATTGTCCTGACAGTGAACATCCCTGTCGGATACCACGCATAAACTGCACGGGACTGGTCAAAGAGTCATTTATGCGAACAAGACTTTGTGTGTCGGTGTATAAAAGTCGTATATACTTAATCAGCTCTGGGCCAAACCCAAATGCTTTTAAGGTTTCTAAAAGGTATCCGTGGTGCACCCGATCAAAAGCTTTTTCTTGATCGAGGGATACAATACCCAATGTTATATTTAGTTCATTACCATATGTAACGACGTCTCTGACGAGGTGTATATTGTCGTATATCTGTCGACCAGGAATGGAATAACTTTGATCAGAATGAATAATATCACCTAAGACGGTTTTTAAACGGAGGGATAGTGCCTTTGTTAAGATCTTATAATCAGCGCACATCAAGCTCACTGGTCGCCAATTTTTTAAAAGATTGGTGTTCCCTTTCTTTGGTAGAAGCGTTATGACCGCTCGCCTACAAGAAATAGGAAGCTGATTAACCTCGATCGAAGCTTCAAATACCTGGTGAAGATCAGTGCCCAAAATGGGCCAAAAGTGTTTGTAATATTCAACGGGCAGACCATCTATTCCCGGAGTTTTGTTGCTAGAGATTAATTTCATTGCATTTGTCAGTTCCTCGTGAGTGATAGGTGCGTCACAATTTTCACGCTTGATACTGTTCAGTTGGGGTAGATCCGCCAAGATTACATTTTGGCACTCTGGTGAGACATTGTCTGGAGAGAAAAGATCGCTGTAGAAGTCCCATGCTAGTTTTCGCATTCCACTTTGTAGTTCAGTAACTTCGCCGTTCGGTTGTTTTAGCTGCGACATCATTTTCCTATTTCCTTTGTATTTCTCAAGATCAAAGAAAAACGATGTTGGGGCGTCGTTTTCATTTAACATTTTATAGCGTGATCTAATAGCGGCTCCTTTAGATTCTGTCATCATTAATTTTTCAAGAAGTGACTTTGTTTCGTCCAGCTTGTTGCTAAGTGCAGGATTGTTAGCTATTTCCTGTTCAATAGATTTAATTTCATCATTTAATTTGATTTTATTCTGTTTGTATGTATTTGCAAGTCTAGCAGAGTATTGTTTAGTCAGCTGTTGAATTTTAAGTTTACCAATGTCCCACCATACAGATAGAGACTCAAAGCGAGCTTTTTCTCGACGCCATTTTAACCAGTACTCATTTATTATATTACAGTATTCTTGATCCTGGAGGAGGCTGAGATTGAGATGCCATACAGGATTCCGAGTACTCGTGTGATTAAAAGATACAAGTATTTTAACAGGGCAGTGATCAGACATATTACAGTGTGGTTGAATTGATGATGATTTGACTCTTGATACAATAGATTTCGAGATATAAAATGTATCAATCCGCGATTTACTCTCATGCCTTGACCACGTGAATTGTTTAGCGGTAGCATGAAGAGTACGCCATGCGTCTGCGAGCTTGAAACGACGGATAATGTGTTGCAAAGATGTTGAAGAGTGAGCATGTGGTTCAGAGCTGTCAGCTCTGTCTACATTAGCATTGAGAGTACAGTTAAAGTCCCCTCCCATTATAATGGGGTCATTATTCAATCTATTAATGAGACTTTTTACGTGTTGAAAAAATTCTACACGTTCTGGGCCATTGGTGGGTGCATAAACATTTATTAAATGAACCGGGAGACCGTTGATATCAACATGAACATGCAATAGTCGTCCTGTGATCACATTGTCAACATTTAAAATAGTGAAATTTCTGTTTGGGTTTAATAATATTGCCACCCCAGCTGAGTGTGTGTTTTCGTGACTAAAAATAATCGGTCCTCTCCAGACAACTTGCCAAGTAGATTCATCGGATTGGATGGTGTGTGTTTCTTGTAGAAAATAAAATGAACTAGGATGATTAATTTTGAGAAACTCGAAAAGTTGGTATCGTTTAAATGCGTCACGACATCCATGGACGTTCCATGTCAGCGCAGATACATCAGCCATGTACGAAACAGAGAACAAGACCAGGAAAAACCAATTCAATATCTTGTACACTTGTTACACACTCAGGCATAACATAGAATAGTTGAAACCCAACTATGAGAACCAGTTTCAAGTTTGATTTTAAAATATTAAACAATGCCTGATATAGGAAAAACACAGATAACGACGTTGTTGTCATGGTGACAATAGCTTGTACACTTGTTACACATTCAGGTGTAACATGGAATGGTTGAAACCCAACTATGAGAACCAGTTTCAAGTTTGATTTTAAAATATTAAAAGATACGTTATATAGACATAGCCCAGATAACGACGTTGTTGCCATGGTGAACATGGTTTGTACACTTGTTACACATTCAGGTGTAACATGGAATAGTTGAAACCCAACTATGAGAACCAGTTTCAAGTTTGATTTTAAAATATTAAACAGTGCCTGATATAGGAAAAACACAGATAACGACGTTGTTGTCATGGTGACAATAGCTTGTACACTTGTTACACATTCAGGTGTAACATGGAATAGTTGAAACCCAACTATGAGAACCAGTTTCAAGTTTGATTTTAAAATATTAAAAAATACGTTATATAGACACAGCCCAGATAACGACGTTGTTGCCATGGTGAACATGGTTTGTACACTTGTTACACACTCAGGTGTAACATAGAATAGTTGAAACCCAACTATGAGAACCAGTTTCAATTTTGATTTTAAAATATTAAAAGATGCGTGAGATAGACACAGCCCAGATAACGACGTTGTTGCCATGGTGAACATGGTTTGTACACTTGTTACACACTCGGGTGTAACATAGGAGAGTTGAAATTCAACTATGAGAACCAGTTTCAATTTTGATTTTAAAATATTAAACGATGCGTGATATAGACACAGCCCAGATAACGACGTTGCTGTCATGGTGACAATAGCTTGTACACTCGTTACACACTCAGGTGTAACATAGAATAGTTGAAAGTCAGCTGTGAAACCAAAAACTGTGTATATAGTATTAAGCAATGAGCAATGTAAAAAATTGCCACAGAGTACAAACATTGCTGCTACGGTGATAGTTGACACACCAGTTACAATCTTTGATGTAACATAAAAGAGTTGAACATCAACTCCGGAATTAATTTCCAGGCATGGTTTTACATTATTAAACCATGAACAGAGTAGACAATACCCGAAGAGCTCGGACGTTGTTGCTATGGTGAACATAGCTGGCAAAATTATCATACAAATAACGGAGGATAGTTGAATATCGACTGCAAGAGCAATCTGCATGTTTGATTTTATAATATCAACGACTGAGCAGTACAAATTATACCCAAGAAGCATTGTTGCCATAGTGACCATACCTGAAAGACTAGTAGCAGAGCAGAGTTTCATTTCAACTGTGAAAACACTCCCCAAAATCGATTTGATGATTGTGACAAATAAGGATATTAAATAGCACAATGTAGGCAAGAAGACAGATGTTAAAATCTGACAAGCAATGACTATGAAGAACATATATCCAGTTATTGGAACAATAAATAATATAATAAAACTAAGACTCATATATGGATGAATATGAGAACAACAAATAGACCATTGATACGTCACAAGTGGAGAATCCATTATTATAGTTGATACAATTACTGTTTATCTCTTTTTGACCTTCTACTACAGGTAGTAGAAATACCACGCTTTTTATCGAGGATTTCATTGCTCCGTTTGTTTTCAACTGGTGTTCTTGTGATCCCAATATTTTTAGCGATTCTGCAGGATAGTCGTTGGATGCGGACCTTTTCCTTGGAAGGCAGGTCATTGTTTTTGCGGAAATCAGTTAGCGATCTTATTAGTAAGCGGAGGTCAGGACAAAACTGGCTTGCTTGTTCCATAAGATGTTTTGAGTTGTAGGACTCGTCTAGAAATTTCTGCAAAGAGTCATGTGGAAGTAGAGAAACTTCTAAATCAGCTGCACTCTCCTCCTGGAGAAATTGGGACACATCTGACACGTCAGAAGCGACAGACTCCACATCGTCCATGTCGTGAAAGGGAAAGGATGATGAGGTCTGCTTCCTGTCAAAGACATCAATGGGCGTTGCAGTGACAGCAGCGTAAGAGAGAGGAGAAGCGGAGAGGGTTTGTACCTCTGCCGCACCAGTGGTAGTTGTTGAGCCGTTTGGTTCAGATTCAGTTGAGCGAGTGGTTGTGTCAATTGTTTCAGTGGAATGCGGGTCTGTTTGAATGAGTGACGGTGTGGGTGTATTGTCATTGACACACTCATTTTGAGAGGCATCATTTGCATTAGAAAGGACTGAACGCGTGGCAGATTGTTTGTTTTGAGCTGGTTCAGATGACGTTGTGTCGATCGCTTCGTTCATATTTGTGTCTTTATTTATATTAACGTTTTGTATGGTATCGATTGTGTTGTTTTCACTATCTGTAACATTATCGATTTGCATATCATTTGGGGGAGTGCTATCGTCATGGTTTGGGTTTTGATTTACGTTATTATCGTTTTGAATACCAGTTTGTGGGTTTGTATTGTTAGTGACTGCGGGTGTAGGTACAGGTGTTATAGTCTGAATACAGTTACGTTGAGTGTGGCCTTTTTTGTGGCATTTATAACAAATAATTTCGTCCGTTGACAAATAAATACGATAAGTACGCTCCTCAAAAACGATATTAAGAACACCTTCTAGTTTATCCTGATCGCACAGCATGTATACTTGTCTGCGAAAACTTTTAACATGTCTCAAATTGGGACTTTTGCAGCCTAGTGGGATTGTATTTATTTTGCTCACTACTTTACCATACCGTAAAAGTTGTTCTTGTAGTAGGTAATCGGGTATAAACGGGGGTACACCAGATAGCACGACTTTCGTTGCGGGTTTCACGAGTGGTTGTACAGTAATAAATGTGTGCTCAATTCCACACCCAGATGCACACACAGATTCGGCAGACTCAAGTGAATTAAAGAAAACAATTACGCTGCCATTAGCACGAGAAGCTGCAACAATTTTTTCCGGACCACAAAGCTGTGAGAAAGCCTCAACATATTTTTCAATTTTAACGCCATCCAGTGACATGCATTTAACTCCATGTTTTCGTGTCAACCCGGCAAAGGGGTTGACACGTGTACTCGTCATGGAGGCGGCCATCTTGGCAGGCCTCTTGACGAGTAACACAAACAGAGAAAACTAAAACAACTGAGAACAAGGCAGATTTTTGCCAAAACAACCAAGAGAAGCACCAACCAAAAACGGGAAGGTTACAAAAAAGGTGCAGTGAAATAAAGTGTAATAACTGACCTATAAAAGGATGAAAAATCGATTTACCAGGAGAGCGACGTGAAGGCGTGTGTATGCTCATTTACATACATACATACATACATACATACATGCATGCGAACGTAAAACAGAACAAACAAAGGTCATAGTGTCGCAGTGACTTCAACGTGGGATTCGACAACCGCAAAACTGTTGGTTATTTCATGCCTAACAAGTTCATAGTATGCATTACGCGAGATCTCGGAGTGAACGGAAAATTATCTATAAAACTATATGTATTATGTGTCTCTGATCAAAATCGTACAGTTAAAACTGAATAATTTGTCATGTGTAGTTTGTAGTGTTAAAGATTTTCTAATCTATGTAATGGAATTCACGTTTAATCCGTTTATTAATGCTCATTTATAATAATGATCATTGCTTTGTTACAATTATGGAGGAGATCGGACAAAAAAATATTTAGTGAACATCCATTCCTAAGTTATGTTCCAACTGGCCAACCATGGGCTTCCTTATTATATACATACATAATTATAAGTCCGGTTTATCATTTGTCATTCTTTGAGCCGTTTGTAAGGACGCTAATTTACCAAATGTACGTGATTGTCAATTTTTGGCGGAGTATTAAGAGGTCGTATGATAGTTACTGTCACAATACGAGCACTGGGTGAAATGAACTAATAAATTACTTCCATTGTTAACTACATACATTAGGTAATGGTTCCTTATGTTGATTATTCAAATTATTTGGTAATGCTCATGTAATTGTTTCTATCAATTTGGAATATTATTGACGAACGTTATGATACCCCAAAAGCTGCTCGGTTGTTCCTCCCCTCTACTCCATTCAGAAAACATGAGGTGCATGCATCCCCCTCCTATTACTGAACGTTTTAGTCAAACAGCTTCTGCAATCAAGGGAAGTGATACAATGGTCGGTTCGATGGTAAAAAGAACGGATGTCCTACCCGCTGAGGGCTCTCAGAGTATGTATTGTACCGAACGTAAATATTGACAAATAAAAATACATGTGCCCAAATGAACTTCGGGAGTTGTTTAGTGGCTCATTGTAAACTGCCTACAACATGAATAAAAATAAAAATAACAACCCAAACGAGAAAAAAATCTCACCGCCATGTCACCAAAATTTATTTTATCCACTCAACTATGTACAGAGCAATAAAACTACCATTCCAAATGCGAAAAAAATATACCGCCAGCAAACCTATATTTACCCGTCGGCCCCTGGCTATTTACACGATTAGTTGACTGCTTCTGAACTGAATAAATTTGTCAGAGTGTGGATACGTGATATAAGTCAAATAGTTGGGCATAATAATTGTGTATTAAAGCATAAATCAATAATTAATTTGTTGATATATTGTTAATTCTACATATCAACACAATTGTACCTTTTATTTTGTTATGATAGCGACTTCACGTTTGCACATACGGTTCACACGCCGTTATGCTATTTTTTAGAATAAACAACTTGCATGTTTAGGGTTGAGAATTGTGTTCACAAAAATTTCATAAACTAGACATGTCATTTTGGTTAACATGTCAGATTTGTGTATGGACAATCTAGCCTTGTTTGATTCATTCATGTTCCGAATATAGTAGCTCCAGTATCTAAAGCTTTTTTAAACTTGATTTGTTTAAACCAACATGGTTATCATTCACTCATGTAACTAATTTTTAAAATGTATCAGAAAAACGAGTAAATGTCCGCTAGTCACCAACATTGAATTAAATAGCGAAACAAAAAGACGTGCTTCGGCAACCTAGCCTGATTTATGACAATGCCAAATTGGTAAAATTTTCAATGAAAACAGAAATCCATGACTGACATATTAAAACTGGTAAATTGATAGTTATATGATATTTCCTTAAGAATGATCACAGGTAAATCACAAAAACCCCTTCCCTTCATTGTATTAATTCACTGAACATGTTTATGCAACCAAAGCCACTTTTATAACAAATTTATTTATGTTATTGAACATGTTAGTTCAATGAACTTTTGTGAACATCTAAATACAACCCATGTAGGCCATGTATTAAGATATGGTGTACTACTTTTATTTGATCGCATAGAAACCGTAGAAAATGATGCAGATAAATCGGAATCGATCTTGCGGAGAGAAAATGTTCGGCTGGACGGAATTGAGGAGATACCGGATGAATCGTTTGACCAATGCAAGGAGCAAGTATTGCGTATTTTGAATATGCATGTGAACAAAAAGCAGTGGGTACCTCGTGATATAGTTAGAGCACATCGAGCACCAGGTAGTAGAACAAATAGTGCGCGTCCTGTTATCGTAAAGTTTCACCACTGGGACGATAAAATGATTGCGTTGGCGGCCAGATCGGAACTTAAGGAGGTTGGTATCGGCATTGGCAACGACCTTACAAAGCGACAACGTAAAACCGTTACGGATTATAAGAAGCAAGGTAAAATTGCTTATTACAAGAGTGGAAAATTGGTTGTAATAGATAAGAAGATAGAAATGAATAGTACAAAGAAAACAACAGAGTTACAAGGTCCAGAAACACGGCTACAAACATAACAAACTAGGGGTGTGGCCTTGGCCCAAACATAGTAAGTTTTCAAACTTGGAATGTTCAAGGTTTGAATAACAAAATTAGTTCTTTAAATTTTAAAAATTTTGATGTAGTATCTTTTATTGAAACATGGGCAGAAAATGATGATCAGTTTGACCAACATTTCCCAGGATTTACATTTTACAGTACATCCCGTAAACGTAACACTACACGTGGTAGATACGCTGGGGGTGTCTGCACTATAGTGCGTAACCATCTATCCAGGTATGTCAAACGCTTAAATTCTGCTTTACATGATTGTATATTTCTTTTGTTTGATAGAAATATTTTTGGGTTAGATAAAGATGTTCTCTTTTGTAGCATTTATTCAGTATTCAGTCATCTATAATAGTCTTTCTTCGTCAAATGGCATAGAACTTTTAGAAAATGAACTTGTGGACATTCTAACTAAATTGAACGATGTTTACATTATAATTACTGGTGACCTGAATGCTCGAACAGGCGAATTACCTGATTATATAATAGATGATGATACGAAATATATGCTTGATTCCGATTTCCTTTATGACAAAGATGATTTTGCGTTAACACGGGTTTCAAAAGACAAAACAGTAAATAGTTTCGGGAGGTCGCTACTTTCCCTGTGTTGTACGTTTAACTTGCATATTATAAATGGCCGCTTAGGCGAGGATGCCAAACACGGGGAATTCACTTGCATCGCCAATTCGGGTGCCAGCGTGGTTGATTATACTATTATGTCCTCTATTTTGTTTACAATATTGTCCACTTTTGCAGTTGGTACGGAATCCGATCACCTTCCCTTGTTTTTTCATTAAATGCCAGTGTACCAAATGTGACTACCACTCAGAATGAAACAAATGAATTAGTTTTAAAACGTTACGTTTGGTCACTGAGTAAAGAACATGTTTTTTCTCACAAACCCAAATCTAGTTTAGTTGACAAAGGTCTTGACAGCTTTATTTCCGACCCTAATTATGACATTTTTAATTTTGTTGATAATCTGAGTAATATCTTTACGAGGACAGCTGATTTGTGTGGAATGGGTCGGCGGACACCCGAAAACGTATCACAGTATCCTAGTCAGCCATCTTGGTTTCACAACGAGTGTAAAGCTTTGAAGTATGGGAAGTATAAATTGTTGAGAAATTTCCGAGTTGATAATAGCTTTGATTCGCTAAATTTGTATAAAGCCGCGAAAAGAAATTTCAAACTTGTGTGTAGAGAGAAAAAACGTGCCTTTTTCTGTGAAAAAAGGATTGAATTGGAATTGGGATTGAAAGATTCAAAAAAGTTCTGGAGCATTTTGCGACGTTTATCGTCCATACCTGTTAGTATTAACTCTATCCAACCTGATGAGTGGTTTGATTATTTTAGTAAATTATTTACTCCCTGTGATTCACCAGGACAGGATGATTTCCCTCCTTCTGACGAGTTTTTAAATTTAATTAACAGTGTTGATATTTCTTTTGGAGTAGAGTCGGAAGCAAACTGCGAGTTTTTAAATAGTCCGATATTGGGTGAAGAAATTATAGTAGCGGTTCGCAAGTTAAAATATGGCAAATCACCCGGACCGGATGGATTACTAGGGGAATTTTTTAAATCGAATATAGATTATCTTTTGCCGTACTTAATTGTGCTATTTAACAGATTATTTGATTAAGTATTTTTCCTCAGCAGTGGTCAAGGGCTATCATTGTACCACTTCACAAAAACGGTTCACTAAACAGACCCGATAATTACAGGGGAATATCTCTACTAAGTATATTTAGCAAAATATTCACGTCTATTTTAAACCGACGTCTCGGGTTCTGGTCGGAGGCCTTCGGAAAAATTGATGAATCACAGGCTGGTTTTCGTGTTGGTTATTCAACTGTTGATAGTATCTTCATTTTACAGTGCGTTATTCAAAAATATCTGTCTAAAAAACGTGGAAAATTTTACTGTGCATTTGTCGATTTTTCCAAGGCCTTCGACACGGTTGAACGCCAACGATTGTGGTATATTCTGCTGAGGGGTGGTGTTACAGGTAAAATGTTCAAAATGCTTTATGCTATGTACAAAGATGTCAAGTCGTGCGTGCGCACATCTATTACTAGTTGTACTGAGTATTTTAACTGCCCAACCGGTGTGCGTCAGGGTTGTATGCTTAGTCCCTTTTTGTTTTCCTTTTTTATAAATGAATTGGCACACGAGATACATTCTGGGGTTCAGAGGGGCATACAACTTTCACCGGATTTGGTTGAAATTATGTGCTTGCTTTTTGCAGATGATGTCGCTTTATTCTCTGACACTGTCATTGGCTTACAGCGACACTTTAACACATTGAGTTCTTATTGTAATAAGTGGAAACTAATTGTAAATTTATCTAAAACTAAAGTGATTGTATTCAAAGCTGGGGGTAAACTTTCAAACAATGAGGAATAGACTTACGATGGGGAACAAATCGAAATGGTGCCATATTATAAATATTTAGGTGTTATTTTTTCAAACCGACTTTCTTGGTCTGAAGCCAACAAAAATATTATCACAACAGGCAAAGAAGGCATTTTTCAATATTACCAGGGTTACAAAAATTACTGGTATGTTATCCTTTGATGTATTTTTTAAAATGTTTGACACTATGGTGTTACCAATATTAACTTATGGTTCCGAGGTATGGGGCTTTGAAAATCATTTATGTTTGGAACGTGTACAATCTCTAGCCTGTCGTTATTTTTTGGGTATCTCCTGCAATGCTCCAAATGTTGCAGTATTGGGTGAGTGTGGCAGATTTCCTATTTATTTTCACACGGCATTAAAATGCATTAGGTATTGGACAAAATTATTAAAAATGCCAGAAACCCGTTACCCAAAGAAATGCTACCTTATGTTATATAATATTGAAAAATCCAATCTTAGATCCAGGTTAACCTGGGTTAGTCATGTCAAAAATATATTATTTTTTATGTAATTTAGATGATGTTTGGGAATCACAAACTGTCAATAACGTAAATGTGTTTTTGCGCATTTTTAAGAAAAAAATGAAACAAGTTTTATATACTGATTGGTTCAGCTAGGTATGCACTTTAGAGAAACTGACATTTTATAGGGAATTTAAATTTTCATTGGAACCTGAAAAGTATTTATTTTGTGTGAAAGTGCATTCTCATGTTCAAATGTTAGCTCGACTCCGCTGTTCATGCCACTATCTTCGTATTGAGACAGATAGAAAAAATAATGTAGATAGGAGTGAACGCATTTGCTTGCTTTGTAACAGTAACAACATTGAAAATGAATACCATTTTTTACTTATTTGTTCCTTTTTTGTTAATTTAAGAATAAAGTATATTCCTGCTAACTTTTTAAATCCCCCAACAGTCAGTAAATATTACAAATTAATGGGTACAAAAAATACAGATCTTCTTCAAAGACTGAGAGCCTTTACTTTTCACGCAATGAAATTGCAAAAAGAGCTACAAGTATTGTCAATTGTTTAAAAATTGTAATTTTATTTTTAAATATAAATAATGTATGTAGATATTATGGGCCGATGGCCTTCTATGATAAATAAAGACCATATATATATATATAATAATAATAAAGTATTGTTAGTTGTTGTTGATACTAACATTATTTTAAGTACATACCAGTAGATGATATTACACAAACTTTAAGTCCCTCTGAACAGTACAGTTTATTTCAAACCCCCCCTCTCAACTGAAATAAATATCAGGTACCCCCTGATCTCTTCAGACCCCATAAGTATTTTTAATGTAGGCGGCCTTCAAAGTTCATGCGGGTTTGTGATTTGTAGTCATATTCGGGATATTATAACGCTCGATTGTGATTTCGATCACGCTGATTACCCATCAGTATAAATTGTATACAAGTATATTTCACCTAAACCGCCAACCGTTCAGTTTTGAGAAAGAGAATAACGCCTTTAAATAGAAGTCGTAATATATTTTTTTTAATTTAAAACTCCCAGAAAGCTCCTATAGTCGAAATCTCGTTATTGATGCATTTACTGTAATTTACATGTGAAGTGTTTTTTTAGAATATTGTGGTCTTATTCTTACACCACGATCGCGGAATACCTGACATGTTAAATCATTTTTTTATTTGTCAAAATAGCCGACGAAATTTTCCGAAACAAATTATTAATATATATCGTCTGAAATAGCAATATTATATAACATTCTACACATATCGACAATGCCATGATATAATTAGGCCACAGCGACTAAATAGATTTCGTTACTTTGATTAAATTTATTATACATATCCAATAACCATGTCAACATATAACGCATTGTCACTGTTTATTAATCACAGGAATTAATATGACGTCTAAGACGCATTACGTTATCTCAGTGGCTTGTGTATTTGAACATGAAAGGGTCATTTTTCAATGATTTTGTTAGTCTTTCAGGGTTTAAACGTGGGACTTATCAATCGGAATGTCAACTGTGAATGTATGCACACTCATCCAGAGGTCAGCGTGGCATTATATTGTTATAAGTTCGTGACCTCTTTGACTCACTGCAATACTGGTGTTACTTTCAAATTTACTTACACTTTTTGCACTTAAAGAGCAGATTTTCCCACATAACTCAAAGTAAAAATTAAAAATTTTGAATAATATTGATTATATTTATTTTGTTTCAAATACCAGGTGTTATTTCTAAAAACAGATCGATCCACTTATGGAGTATTATACGTTTTGGTCTGTTAAAATAGGGTGACAACCTCGCAATTTGAACAATCAAATCTTTGTAAGAGAAATATATTTGAAGCATAGATGTATATCAAGCAGAGTTGAATCTACAACATGCACAATATTCCTCACATACATACCGTCTATAAAGACGTAGCTCGTGTTATTGAGGTCGAAGATATAACTGTGATACAACTGAAATGGGATTATCTATTTATTTAGCTTTGTTGTCATTGAAGATCGGAGCTAAAAAAGGTGATTGCTGCCGCGGATGCATTCATTCTTCGTCTGCACCTACATCCACTGTTGCTAAAAAATGGAAATAAAGAAATGTTTAGTAGACCTACGTGAGTTTTGTAACATTTGCAATAGGCCATGGCAACAACCATATAAACTGCCATGTTCGTGATATGGCAACTAACTATTAACTAATATCTCATCGTACACAATGTTTTCAACTTTGTTGAAAGAAAAACTACTAAGTGGAGTTATTGCGTTTGTTTGTGCATAATGTGACGGTTTAGAACTGCAGTAATGTGTACCTAGACACATTAACACTCATCATTTCATGATTTAGTGTGTTGGCCATACTGTTCTGTGTGTCAAATGCATGTTGATTTATATATATATGTGTTTATATTATAAATGGTTACAAAGTGATGTAATTCTACTTATTGATTTTGTTGATTCCATATTATATCAGTCATTGGCAGTTTTATTTATTTATTTATCTGACATGATGAAACTATAAATATAGTGATGGGTTCTCAAATATTTGTTGTCAATGAAGTGAATGCAATACACATGCCTAGTGAAGAGGAAAATGATTTTGCTGACAGACCAATAGTCTATCAACTTAAATAATGATGTGTTCAGTGAGTTCCATATTAAAATCAGCTGGATATAATGGTTTAGTGCATTGTGGACATGGTTATATACATTGACAATTTTCATTATCATGTTTTTGCTAATAATACATAAATCTCATTGTTCATATAACTAGATTAAATCATTATTAACAATAAATTCCATTGTCGCATTTTTAGTTAAGCTACAATATATTCGCTCGTACAGTGAAAATAAAGTATGATTCGTATGTTCAAGAAAAGATTTATCAGAAGAAACTTATGTTTAATATTTATCTGTTTATCTTTTTTGTTTATCGTATTTGCTTTGTGACAGTGGTCACAAATTTGATATTGATACGCGATGTAAAGTATAAATCCTGGTTCACATCTAGTATTTCAGTGGGACTCGTCCTCCATCAAGTTACTTTAGAAACAATATCCTGTATTTACAGCATGTGGTCGAGCTCCACAGTAACTGAAAAAAATTGCGATAATTATCTAGTTCAAACCACACTTGGGAATATTATATTGATTATTATAGCGTACATTGGAATAAATCTGTTTAAATGATGGATGTAGTCATGACAGCTGAGTCTAAATATGAATTTACTAAAAATAAGTGCTTTGCAAACGTCTAAAAGACGATGGTCGTCACGCTACATCAAGTTCGATACGGGTCCCATGCGACATGTGTAACACGTGTTAAAAATTGGTATGAGGGCGTCATGCAAGAGAGCGCCAAAACACATAGTGGCACAAACTAAACATTGTGTGGACTGCAGTGAGTGATTTCAGCCATCATTAAAGCATTAAAGGGTAGGTTGATTTTTAGTATTTTCTACATATTCCCTGTTTTACCCATTGAGAGACGAGTTTCCATTGAATTCATTGAGTTTATTCCTGAAAAATGTAATATGTGGCATTTGATCTCTCTGGACAACAGAGAGTCCATTGTCACGAACCAGTGTAACACTATTAGCAAATTTAAAAAAATCTAAAAATGGCAAAAATCTACAGTGTCGAATATGTAGATTACAACAATATTTTAACCTATGTAATTATGTAAATTGAAATAATGATTCTCAATTAATAATAATAATACTGATGTTATTTAATGAAATCTGTACATAAATGTTGAATTGTGTTAACTGTATGTATATATAAACCAATGGCAGGTTGGTTTTATACTATTTTTATACCACCTTTGGTCACATGACCCATTGCTTTATCTGCACGTTCAATAATGGAACACAACGAAAAAGTGATGGTTGTCGAATATAACGTCATTATTTAAGCCAGTAAATCACACAAGCGAAAAGGTATTAGAATAGTCGTAGTATGCATTGAATTAATCACGGGCAAATTACAAAGCGGACATTACATATTTGTATTTATATAAATTAGCACATGTTCAGCACTGAATCACTCCATTTTATTTTTTCAGTTGCCTTACAGCATGGCTAAAATGTATTTGCATGATATTTTATAGTACTATTAACAATGATTCGTTGTATAAATCAGATAATTTAGGTATTCCATATAATTTAGGTATTCCATATATCTACTGCTGTTGTTCGGTAGGTTTACTTCCCATTTGGTTTCCAACCTGTTAGGAAAAGCGTATCCTGCTACATTTGACACGATTTACTCAACTTATTGTATTGGTAATATTTGTGATCAATTTCTGGCACACCAGAGTCAAAACAAAATTGTTTGTACAGTGCGTTAAGTTTTATTATAGCGCAAATTTGAAATTATTGCTGTCCCAGTCAACGAAGTGTGGCCAAATCTATATGGCTTTCTTCCTGATAGCACCTGACCCAAAACCAAAATCAAACCCGTGGAACTATTTTACAGGTCGTATATCATCCCTACTACGCACGTATATTTTTGAATGGTCATAATCATCATTGAAGTATGAGTTCGAAACTTGTGCCACATAACTGGACAATGATGGTGGAATTAAATTCGCTAGCTATCAACATCGTTTAATCTCCGTTACGTATTTGACTGTATCTTTACAGACTGTTTTGCACGCAGGTCTAACGTTATGGTCTCAGTGCCAACTGATCCGTTATCACTACTGGTGTTGTTGATGATAATGCTGTTAGCATGAATAACCACCCAACACTACCTGGCACCTTGCAAGAACTTCCCACCCGGACCTTGGGGATTACCTATCATTGGCAGCTTTATGTACTTCGGATCTGATATACACTAAGACATGATGAAACTCTCAAAGAAATATGGTGATATTTATAGTCTGAAGATGGGATGTCATACAGCCGTTGTTGTAAATGGAGTGAATGCCATCAAAGAATGCCTGGTAAAAAAAGGAACCGATTTTGCTGATAGACCATATTCTTGGATAGTTGAACTAGATAATCCAAGATATGAAGGTAATAATTAAACTGTAATCAATAAAATAATTAACTAATTAAAACAGCCAACGATTGGGACCACTAATTCTAAAAAAAGGTAGATTAGCGCCATTTATTCTCTATAGTTTCTTTTCATGTAATAACTGCCAGTCTATCGCCAGGTATTACTGATGCCCACTTCGATGAGAAATGGTAACGTCGCCGACAATTTGCCCACACAACGCTTAGAAGCTTTGGATTTGGTAAAACCAGCATGGAAAGTAAAATATGTGAGGACATCTCTTTCTTGCTGGATGAATTTAGGGTAAGGACCACTATTAAAATTCGATCGACACAGGCCCATTCGTTACATACAACTCCTGTTACATGCATTAGCTAAGACTTGATCTAATTTGTGAAGAAAAGTTTATGTAGCAAAGTTATTGTACATGGTCAGCAACATTATGGATTTATCCTTAGCTAGAACATCGTCTCTGAAATTGCTCGATAATAAATGTGAAACCATTATATTATGTTATATTTCAAGGATATTCAAGATAAATCTATCGATACAGGCGCCATCCTTAACAGGAGTATTTCCAACGTAATTTGCTCGATAATGTTTCGCAAACGATTCAACTATTCGGACCCAAAATTCAGTTTCATTATTGACACTATTGGCAAATTGTTTGAGCTTATGGGCACTATGTGTGAACTTGGTTTTCTACCGTTTCGAAGGCCGTTAAATCAATCAATTATAAATAATTACAATACACTTGGTGATGATCTGAGGAAATTCTGCAAGCAGCAAATTGATGAACACCGTGAAGTATTCGACCCAGACAACATAGGTGATTTCATCGATGCATACTTAGCTGAGACAATGAAACAAGACGGCAATAAAGATCTTACAGACGACTAGTTAAAATATACATTAATTGACCTTTTTGGTGCTGGAACTGAAACAACAGCGACAACACTTAAATGGGGGTTACTATTAATGGTTCTTCATCCAGAAATGAAATTGATCAGGTACGTACTATACAAAATGCATTTGCAAATTAAGCCAGGTGTATCTTGAATCGCATAATTGTGAAATAGCCACATCTGCTTCAAACTATTGAGTGTCCTTATGTTGAACGTTGTTTGTAATTCCGACCACTATTCGGTTTCTCATGATTCCAGGCTGTTGGTGCAAACCGTCTCCCGAGACTTGACGATCGTAAAAACTTGTCTTATACTGAAGCTACGCTTTTGGAAATACAGCGATTTGGTAGTATTGCACCATTCACACTTCCTCATTGTGCGTTGAAAGACACTTCACTTGGAGGATATAATATTCCTAAGGGAACGGAAGTAATTATTTTACTATGGTAGGTTTCATCTATGCGTATTCCTCTGAACTTCCGTAGCTGTACGGACATATACAATGGTGTAGTCCGTATAAATAAATAAATCTATATACATGTTTAATTAGATAATGTTAAAACGGTCAATTGGCGAAAAAATATATTTATGATGTTTTGTCAACATATTTATACGGTAAAACAGTATAGAACTCTAAGACGTGTTCCGATATTTATAAGAAAATATTCGACATCTGAGAGTTTACTATTCCTAACACCAACGTTATTTTACAATTTTAACGCAGGTCAATTCACAAAGAGCCAACTATTTGGCCAGATCCAGACAAATTTGACCCTATGAGATTTTATGATGAAAAGAACAATGCAGTCAAGAAGTCTGAGAATTTCATGCCATTTTCTGCAGGTATTTAAGTGCATGTTGTTATGTTTACAAATA
Source organism: Saccoglossus kowalevskii (assembly GCF_978046115.1). NCBI lineage: Eukaryota > Metazoa > Hemichordata > Enteropneusta > Harrimaniidae > Saccoglossus > Saccoglossus kowalevskii. Next base: position 20,219,287 of record NC_140653.1, on the reverse strand, counting down.
TTAACTCAGAAACTGTAGCAAATCTATCTCCATGATACTGATATAAAGCGTATTTCAAACCACATTGAATACAGTTGATAATTATTATTCGATAGTATTTAGCCAGAGGGGATTTCAGTTTGATACATGCATACATAGGTATTTGATACTGTTACTTATACCACTGTAACCACTTTACTGAAAACCAGTAACTTGCTTATAATATATTTGTAAGTAATTTCTGTGTGTACCACTCATTGCTTTGCTTCTTATAGGTCGACGTGTCTGTATGGGTGAACAGTTGGCAAAACATGAATTGTTTCTATACTTCTCAGCCATGATAAACCAATTCAAGTTCAGCTTGCCAGTTGGAACCAAGAAACCCAGCACTGATGGTGTTTTAGGGCTAACATTGGTTCCTGAACCATATCAAGTTGTGATCAGAGAGAGAGAAGCACTTGATGTTTGTGTATAACAATTCAAAATGCCAGAATCTAAAAACCTTGCTTACTATATATGATAGGAGTATACATCAATCAGAGTATCTCTATACTTGTGAGAATCGTAATGTTGTGGTTTTTATATCATACCCTGTTAGGAAGCGTAAATTCCAAATATAAAACGATTGTGTGATATGAACACGCCCTGCTGTATTTACTTAAAGTTATTCTCGTAATTACTTCATAATGTCTATCTTACTATCTTTATATATTGTTGATGATACATACAGATCTTTTAAATAGTAACTGACTTGAGTCTTCGTGTTAGGTAAATGAGGATATATGTCCATTAATTTGCAGAATAGCTTTCAAATTGATTTGTATGTTATATACAAACCGAACGTAAAACAGAACATACAAAGGTCATAGTGTCGCTGTGACTTCAACGTGGGATTCGACAAACGCAAAACTGTTGGTTATTTCATGCCTAACAAGTTCATAGTATGCATTACGCGAGATCTCGGAGTGAACGGAAAATTATCTATAAAACTATATGTATTATGTGTCTCTGATCAAAATCGTACAGTTAAAACGGAATAATTTGTCATGTGTAGTTTGTAGTGTTAAAGATTTTCTAATCTATGTAAAGGAATTCACGTTTAATACGTTTATTAATGCTCATTTATAATAATGATCATTGCTTTGTTGCAAATATGGAGGAGATCGGACAAGAAAATATTTAGTGAACATCCATTCCTAAGTTATGTTCCAACTGGCCAACCATGGGCTTCCTTATTATATACATACGTACTTATAAGTCCGGCTTATCATTTGTCATTCTTTGAGCCGTTTGTAAGGACGCTAATTGACCAAATGTACGTGATTGTCAATTTTTGGCGGCGTATCAAGAGGTCGTATGATAGTCACTGTCACAATACGAGCACTGGGTGAAATGAACTAATAGATTACTTCCATTGTTAACTACATACATTAGGTAATGGTTCCTTGTGTTGATTATTCAAATTATTTGGTAATGCTCATGTAATTGTTTCTATCAATTTGGAATATTATTGACGAACGTTATGATACCCCAAAAGCTGCTCGGTTGTTCCTCCCCTCTACTCCATTCAGAAAACATGAGGTACATACATCCCCCTCCTACTACTGAACGTTTTAGTCAAACAGCTTCTGCAATCAAGGGAAGTGATACAATGGTCGGTTCGATGGTAAAAAGAACGGATGTCCTACCCGCTGAGGGGTCTAAGAGTATGTATTGTACCGCACGTAAATATTGACAAATAAAAATACATGTGCCCAAATGAACTTCGGGAGTTGTTTAGTGGCTCATTGTAAACTGCCTACTACATGAATAAAAATAAAAATACCAACCCAAACGAGAAAAAAATCTCACCGCCATGTCACCAAAATGTATTTTATCCACTCAACTATGTACAGAGCAATAAAACTACCATTCCAAATGCGAAAAAATATACCGCCAGCAAACCTATATTTACCCGTCGGCCCCTGGCTATTTACACGATTAGTTGACTGCTTCTGAACTGAATAAATTTGTCAGAGTGTGGATACGTGATATAAGTCAAATAGTTGGGCATAATAATTGTGTATTAAAGCATAAATCAATAATTAATTTGTTGATATATTGTTAATTCTACATATTGTTATGATATTCTATTTTTGCTGTAAAATGAATGTATTTTGATAATGCCCAGTTAGCTAGTGAGGCCTGCCCAGCTGCGGAATTAGAATAGACAGCATGTATTGTCATTGCTAATTAATATTTTTTTGTTCGTGCTTGTGCAAGACGAACGTGAACACGAGTTGGTCAAGTTGTCACCCAGCTCCCGACCAGTGCAGGGCAGTTCAGCTCAACTCCGGTGCAGTGTCAACGTGGCAGCCAACGTATGTCTCAAGATAATGCATGACCAATTCGGCATGAGGGACTAATAGATGCAAAACAGTCTTCTGTGGTTCTGCACTGTAAAACCAGCCTTATTCAAAGACCTGTTTTTCGCCAGAAAGCGTGGTTTGCTGATCTTGGTCTTTTCTCTGCACGGACGGTATAGAGGTCGTGTAACATTACGGTCAGTGTCGTGTAATTTGCATTCCCCGAGACCTCGTAGTTTGGAGCTGTATAACTGATATCGCCGTCGACGTTGCTGTGATTAACTGTACTATCGCTGAAGCTACGCAGTACGAGTTCTGCACTTAGGTAGGGTAGGCAATTCCGAGCTGGGCTATTATCATTAATGTTATATTTATTGTGATGTATATTGTTGACCGGTTTGTGATTTATATCACTCCTGTTATTGGTTTATGCTTATTGTATTATTAAATTAGTATTATTGGACATATCCTGACTGTGTGCCTTTGTTTGACCCTTTAGTGTTGCGTTCTGGAGTGCGAGATATTGGCGGCCAGGTTCGCGGGAGACTATCTCGTATTCCCGTTCGTAACAATATCAACACAATTGTACCTTTTATTTTGTTATGATAGCGACTTCACGTTTGCACATACGGTTCACACGCCGTTAGGCTATTTTTTAGAATAAACAACTTGCATGTTTAGGGTTGAGAATTTAAACATATATTACAGGAATTTTATTAATAGATTGTTTACTTATTGTATTTAGTAGTGGCAAATTTGCAAGTCTTTAACCGTGAGGCACATCCATGGTAATCACGTGATCGTGCCAACGACTGCAGCGATTGGCTAGTCGCACGGTTACTTTGCCACGCCTTAGAGATTTTACTTATAATATAAAATTTGTAAACTTTGTTAAGAGAGAGAGAGAGAACGAGAGAACGGTGCAGCGAGGGGTTACCTCGGCTGACTGCTTGTGTGAATAAAGCTGGACTACCTGTAATGAACTTATGTGTATTCATTAGGGTCGAATCTGGTACCTCTACGTGTAAGTGACATCAGCCAAGCGAGACGAAGTTCCCCGATCCCTGAACACAACGCTTGTGTTCACAAAAATTTCATAAACTAGACATGTCATTTTGGTTAACATGTCAGATTTGTGTATGGACAATCTAGCTTTGTTTGATTCATTCATGTTCCGAATATAGTAGCTCCAGTATCTAAAGCTTTTTAAAACTTGATTTGTTTAAACCAACATGGTTATCATTCACTCATGTAACTAATTTTTAAAATGTATCAGAAAAACGAGTAAATGTCCGCTAGTCACCAACATTGAATTAAATAGCGAAACAAAAAGACGTGCTTCGGCAACCTAGCCTGATTTATGACAATGCCAAATTGGTAAAATTTTCAATGAAAACAGAAATTCATGACTGACATATTAAAACTGGTAAATTGATATTTATATGATATTTCCTTAAGAATGATCACAGGTAAATCACAAAAACCCCTTCCCTTCATTGTATTAATTCACTGAACATGTTTATGCAACCAAAGCCACTTTTATAACAAATTTATTTATGTTATTGAACATGTTAGTTCAATGAACTTTTGTTGTCCACCATCTTTTTGGGGGTGAGCCGTTTTAATATATTTTCAGCCATAACTGGTTAAAAATAAAATATGTGTTGGTAATTAATTGATACTCAGTTGCAACAATTATACAGTGAAAACAAAAATTGAAGAAAATTGTTGCAGATTGTGGGACTTTAACTAAATAGAAAAAAGGTCAAAATTATTCCAAAATGCTTTTGATCAACTTTTGTTTGTTATTAATTGTTTTAATAAGTTACTTTTGCTCAAATTAATCATTTTATATACAGAATTTCTTTGTTCCAAGTATCTGATTTATTACTCAGGTGTTTGTGACGAACACAGTATATTACTTATGTTACAGTTTTGGCATGTTAAGTATTGTTTTACCCATTGTAAAATGTGAACATCTAAATACAACCCATGTAGGCCATGTATTAAGATATGGTGTACTACTTTAATAATAAAGTATTGTTAGTTTCTGCAGTTTGTTGTTGATACTAACATTATTTTAAGTACATACCAGTAGATGATATTACACAAACTTTAAGTCCCTCTGAACAGTACAGTTTATTTCAAACCCCCCCCCCCCTCTCAACAGAAATAAATATCAGGTACCCCCTGATCTCTTCAGACCCCATAAGTATTTTTAATGTAGGCGGCCTTCAAAGTTCATGCGTGTTTGTGATTTGTAGTCATATTCGGGATATTATAACGCTCGATTGTGATTTCGATCACGCTGATTATCCATCAGTATAAATTGTATACAAGTATATTTCACCTAAACCGCCAACCGTTCAGTTTTGAGAAAGAGAATAACGCCTTTAAATAGAAGTCGTAATATATTTTTTTTAATTTAAAACTACCAGAAAGCTCCTATAGTCGAAATCTCGTTATTGATGCATTTACTGTTATTTACATGTGAAGTGTTTTTTTAGAATATTGTGGTCTTATTCTTACACCACGATCGCGGAATACCTGACATGTTAAATCATTTTTTTATTTGTCAAAATAGCCGACGAAATTTTCCGAAACAAATTATTAATATATATCGTCTGAAATAGCAATATTATATAACATTCTACACATATCGACAATGCCATGATATAATTAGGCCACAGCGACTAAATAGATTTCGTTACTTTGATTCAATTTATTATACATATCCAATAACCATGTCAACATATAACGCATTGTCACTGTTTATTAATCACAGGAATTAATATGACGTCTAAGACGCATTACGTTATCTCAGTGGCTTGTGTATTTGAACATGAAAGGGTCATTTTTCAATGATCTTGTTAGTCTTTCAGGGTTTAAACGTGGGACTTATCAATCGGAATGTCAATTGTGAATGTATGCACACTCATCCAGAGGTCAGCGTGGCATTATATTGTTATAAGTTCGTGACCTCTTTGACTCACTGCAATACTGGTGTTACATTCAAATTTACTTACACTTTTTGCACTTAAAGAGCAGATTTTCCCACATAACTCAAAGTAAAAATTAAAAATTTTGAATAATATTGATTATATTTATTTTGTTTCAAATACCAGGTGTTATTTCTAAAAACAGATCGATCCACTTATGGAGTATTATACGTTTTGGTCTGTTAAAATAGGGTGACAACCTCGCAATTTGAACAATCAAATCTTTGTAAGAGAAATATATTTGAAGCATAGATGTATATCAAGCAGAGTTGAATCTACAACATGCACAATAGTCCTCACATACATACCGTCTATAAAGACGTAGCTCGTGTTATTGAGGTCGAAGATATAACTGTGATACAACTGAAATGGGATTATCTATTTATTTAGCTTTGTTGTCATTGAAGATCGGAGCTAAAAAAGGTGATTGCTGCCGCGGATGCATTCATTCTTCGTCTGCACCTACATCCACTTTTGCTAAAAAATGGAAATAAAGAAATGTATAGTAGACCTACGTGAGTTTTGTAACATTTGCAATCGGCCATGGCAACAACCATATAAACTGCCATGTTCGTAATATGGCAACTAACTATTAACTAATATCTCATCGTACACAATGTTATCAACTTTGTTGAAAGAAAAACTACTAAGTGGAGTTATTGCGTTTGTTTGTGCATAATGTGACGGTTTAGAACTGCAGTAATGTGTACCTAGACACATTAACACTCATCATTTCATGATTTAGTGTGTTGTAGATCTAGTATAAACAATTATATCACTTGGTGGTGAAAACTTATTCGCGATGGCCATACTGTTCTGTGTGTCAAATGCATGTTGATTTATATATATATGTGTTCATATTATAAATGGTTACAAAGTGATGTAATTCTACTTATTGATTTTGTTGATTCCATATTATATCAGTCATTGGCAGTTTTATTTATTTATTTATTTATCTGACATGATGAAACTATAAATATAGTGATGGGTTCTCAAATATTTGTTGTCAATGAAGTGAATGCAATACATATGCCTAGTGAAGAGGAAAATGATTTTGCTGACAGACCAATAGTCTATCAACTTAAATAATGATGTGTTCAGTGAGTTCCATATTAAAATCAGCTGGATATAATGGTTTAGTGCATTGTGGACATGGTTATATACATTGACAATTTTCATTATAATATTATAAAGTTAGACGGGAAAAAGGCGACATATGTTCATGTTTTTGCTAATAATACATAAATCTCATTGTTCATATAACTAGATTAAATCATTATTAACAATAAATTCCATTGTCGCATTTTTAGTTAAGCTACAATATATTCGCTCGTACAGTGAAAATAAAGTATGATTCGTATGTTCAAGAAAAGATTTATCAGAAGAAACTTATGTTTAATATTTATCTGTTTATCTTTTTTAATTATCGTATTTGCTTTGTGACAGTTGTCACAAATTTGATATTGATACGCGATGTAAAGTATAAATCCTGGTTCACATCTAGTATTTCAGTGGGACTCGTCCTCCATCAAGTTACTTTAGAAACAATATCCTGTATTTACAGCATGTGGTCGAGCTCCACAGTAACTGACAAAAATTGCGATAATTATCTAGTTCAAACCACACTTGGGAATATTATATTGATTATTATAGCGTACATTGGAATAAATCTGTTTAAATGATGGATGTAGTCATGACAGCTGAGTCTAAATATGAATTTACTAAAAATAAGCGCTTTGCAAACGTCTAAAAGACGATGGTCGTCACGCTACATCAAGTTCGATACGGGTCCCATGCGACATGTGTAACACGTGTTAAAAATTTATCTGCATCACGATAGCTTGTTGGTATGAGGGCGTCATGCAAGAGAGCGCCAAAACACATAGTGGCACAAACTAAACATTGTGTGGACTGCAGTGAGTGATTTCAGCCATCATTAAAGCATTAAAGGGTAGGTTGATTTTTAGTATTTTCTACATATTCCCTGTTTTACCCATTGAGAGACGAGTTTCCATTGAATTCATTGAGTTTATTCCTGAAAAATGTAATATGTGGCATTTGATCTCTCTGGACAACAGAGAGTCCATTGTCACGAACCAGTGTAACACTATTAGCAAATTTAAAAAAATCTAAAAATGGCAAAAATCTACAGTGTCGAATATGTAGATTACAACAATATTTTAACCTATGTAATTATGTAAATTGAAATAATGATTCTCAATTAATAATAATAATAATAATAATAATAATAATATGTTATTTAATGAAATCTGTACATAAATGTTGAATTGTGTTAACTGTATGTATATATAAACCAATGGCAGGTTGGTTTTATACTATTTTTATACCACCGTTGGTCACATGACCCATTGCTTTATCTGCACGTTCAATAATGGAACACAACGAAAAAGTGATGGTTGTCGAATATAACGTCATTATTTAAGCCAGTAAATCACACAAGCGAAAAGGTATTAGAATAGTCGTAGTATGCATTGAATTATTCACAGGCAAATTACAAAGCGGACATTACATATCTGTATTTAAATAAAATAGCATACGTTCATCACTGAATCGTTCCATTGTATTTTTCAGTTGCCTTACAGCATGGCTAAAATGTATTTGCATGATATTTTATAGTACTATTAACAATGATTCGTTGTATAAATCAGATTGATAATAAAGGTATTCAATATAATTTAGGTATTCCATATATCTACTTCTGTTGTTCCGTAAGTTTACTTTACATTTGGTTTCCAACCTGTTAGGAAAAGCGTGTCCTGCTACATTTGACACGATTTACTCAACTTATTTTATTTGTAATATTTGTGATCAATTTCTGGCACACCTTTCTGGCACACCAGAGTCAAAACAAAATTGTTTGTACAGTGCGTTAAGTTTTATTATAGCGCAAAGTGGACATTATTGCTGTCCCAGTCAACGAAGTGCGGCCAAATTTATATGACTTTCTCCCTGATGTTGTGATAGCACCTGGCCCGAAAGCAAAATCAACCCCGTGGAGCTATTTGACAGGTCGTATATCATTCCTACTATACACATATATTTTTGAATGGTCATAACCATCGTTGAAGTATTAGTTCTAAACTTGTGCCACATAACTGAACAATGATGGTGCCATTAAATTAGCTGTCATCATCGATTAATCTCCGTTACGTATTTGAATATATGTTTACAGACTGTTTTTCATGCAGTTGTAACGTTATGGTGTCTGTGCCAACTGATCCGTTATCACTACTGGTGTTGTTGATGATAATGTTGTTAGCATGGATAACCACCCAACACTACCTGGTACCTTGTAAGAACTTCCCACCCGGACCTTGGGGCTTACCTATTATTGGCAGCTTTATGTACTTCGGATCTGATATACACAAAGACATGATGAAACTCTCAAAGAAATATGGTAATGTTTATAGTCTGAAGATGGGATCTCATACAGCCGTTGTTGTAAATGAAGTGAATGCCATCAAAGAATGTCTGGTAAAAAAAGGAACCGATTTTGCTGATAGACCACATTCTTGGACAGTTGAACAATATAATCCAAGATATGAAGGTACTAATCAAATAAAACTGTATTCAATAAAATAATAAAATAATTAAAACAACCAACGATTGAGACCACTAATTCTAAAAAAAAGTAGATTAGCGCCATTTATTCTCTATAGTTTCATTTCATGTAATAACCGTCTATCGCCAGGTATTGCTAGTGGACGCTTCGATGAGAAATGGGAACGTCGTCGACAATTTGCCCACACAACGCTTAGAGGCTTTGGATTTGGTAAAACCAGCATGGAGAGTAAAATATGTGAAGAAATCTCGTTCTTGTTGGATGAATTTAGGGTAAGGATCACTATTAAAATTCGATCGACACAGGCCCCATTCGCTCCATACATCTGTGCAACCAATCAGAACTCGTGTTACATGCATTAGCTAAGACTTGATCTAATTTGTGAGAAAAGTTTATGTAGCAAAGTCATTGTACATGGACAGCAAAATTATGGATATATCCTTAGCTAGAACATCGTCTGTGAAATTGCTCGATAATACATGTGAAACCATTATATTATGTTATATTTTAAGGATATTCAGGATAAATCTATCGATACAAGCGCCATCCTTAACAGAAGTGTTTCCAACGTAATTTGCTCGATAACGTTTGGTAAACGATTCCACTATTCGGACCCAAAATTCAGTTTCATTATTGACACTATGGGCAAATGGTCTGAGCTTATGGGCACTATGTATGAACTTGATTTTCTACCGTTTCGAAGGCCATTTAATCAATCAAATATACATAACTACAATACACTTGGTGATGATCTGAGGAAATTCTGCAAGCAGCAAATTGATGAACACCGTGAAGTATTCGACCCAGACAACATAGGTGATTTCATCGATGCATGCTTAGCTGAGACAATGAAACAAGACGGCAATAAAGATCTTACAGACGACCAGTTAAAACACACATTAGCTGATCTTTTTGCTGCTGGAACTGAAACAACAGCGACAACACTTAAATGGGGGTTACTATTAATGGTTCTTCATCCAGAAATACAGGACAGAGTGTTTAATGAAATTGATCAGGTACGTACTATACAACATGCATGTGCAAATTAAGCAGGGTGTATCTTAAATCGCATAATTGTGAAATAGCCACATCTGCTTCAAACTATTGAGTGTCCTTATGTTGCACGTTGTTTGTAATCCCGACCACTATTCGGTTTCTCATGATTCCAGGCTGTTGGTGCAAACCGTCTCCCGAGACTTGACGATCGTAAAAACTTGTCTTATACTGAAGCCACGCTTTTGGAAATACAGCGATTTGGTAGTATTGCACCATTATCACTACCTCATTGTGCGTTGAAAGACACTTCACTTGGTGGATATACTATTCCCAAGGGGACGGAACTAATTATTTTACTATGGTAGGTTTCATCTATATGTATTCCTCTGAACTTCCGTAGCTGTACGGACATATACAATTGTGTAGTCTGTATAAATAAATAAATCTATATACATGTTTAGTTAGATAATATTAAAACGGTCGATTAGCGAATAAATATATTCTTGATTTTTTATCAACATTGCCAGCACAAACAATCCGGTCCGTTAAGGACACCACCCAATACCCGTGATTTTGGGTCCTTTTTTTTTACCCTTCATAAACTGGGTCATATGGACCTTTCGATAAATAACCAGATGCAGACTATAACGGCACTCGCATGTAATGAAAACACAATATTGGTAAAATTACCACGTACAATAAATAATTATCTCCAAACAATACAATCGATAATAATAACAATTAATACTACTACAGCCTCTGGAATTCCCTACACTAATACGAATGTGTGTATGAGTTACCGGCAGCAAATGTCATGGTCTTTCTAGTCAGCCTTTTGTGGTATCAAGATGAAATCAGTGATTTCCTTGTCTTCGCTCAGCACGATAATTCACTACGTTTAATTACCCACCATAGACACCGGTCAGTCAAAATGAATATTTTGAACTGTAGGCATTAATCAGCGATTCTGCAAATGACGGAGAGATACAATATAGGTCAGGGGAAGCCCCATGACCCTAAGATTTTTTCCTTACGTCACGAACCACGTGACCGAGGTAATGTGGCTACGCCACCTCACCTTGACATTCACTGTTTTCTTTTCTCCACAGCAATGGGGATGAAGTCTAGGCTGCCGTTTTCTGTCCAGGTTTCTGGCTTGAGTTGCTACCTTCTTTTTTACCACCGTGTCGGTTTTTGTGTATAATTTTTTACAAGAATTTAAAACCCGGCAACACAGGTTAACCACGTTGTAAGTTTTTTTCTGCGTATTTTCCAACTGTATTTCACTTCCCTCATGCATGTCGTGTTCATTTTATGCAGTTTTGTCTCCGAGGCGACTGTGCAGTGGTTATAATCAGAATTTACCAGCATAGAACCCGCATTTGAAATGCTATTTTTGCCATGACTGCATGCAGCGTTCAGGATTTTTGCCTTGAAGGCGTGTGTTTTTCACTGGAGTTCTGAAGCCTGGGATGTTTTCCAGAGCCATGAAAAATCGTCCCTGGCAGGCTGGGTAGATCAGATGCAGTCGGAGTGAGCTGTCTCCACTGCGGCCCTTCGGCCGACAAGCAGGAAGAAACACAAAAGCATTGCTCGCATTCAAAACATGTCTCTTCCGGTGAACCTCCCATTCTCAGCTGTGACTCGTCCACTGATTTGGGTGAGGCAAAGGCTCAGGCTAGTTGCACTGGGTCGCTTCTGGAACCTCCGGCACTGAATATCAATGGGAATACTGGCAGCCAAGCCTCCGATTTTGGGGCAGGACTTTCGGGTCAGGAGATGCTGTCTTAGACGCGTGAGTTTTTGTCTTGCGAACTGAGTCAGGGAGTATGTCACCACCTCAGTTACACAGACTGGACATCTTCCACCCTCTTTGATGGGGGAGATGGCGGGTGCAGTCTCAGAGCTTCAGAATGCAACAAACCAGATGGTTCAGATCAAATCTGCTAGCCAGTTTGTCACTGACAAGGGTAAACGGAGGGCGCCCCAAGCACAGAAAACACAACGCCCTAAGGCAACATCCGCTAGCCAGAGTCAGCCAGGAGGCAAGGGCTCATACCCTTCAGCGGGAGGGAAGAGTAGTGGTGCACCCCCAGAGAAGAAGGAACCAGGTGGTGGCTCATCATCCTTGATGGGCCATCGTCCATTCCAGCAACGAGGGAAGCATGTTTTACACTTGTTTTACTCTGCAACAGGGGGCATGTGTTCGGCGAATAGCCAGGTCACAACTTAGTGACTACTGCAGGCCTTGGGGAAATCCACCTCTTTGGAGAAGAGAGCACCCACACCTCGCAACTGCTGAACCCATGGACACATATCCCTGTCGCACACAGATTTCGCCGGTGTAGTCCAGTTTGGAGGCGGCGGGTGACTGATCCCTGGATTTTACAGGTGGTGACATATGGTTACAGGATCCCGCTGAATTATCCATCTCCCCGGTCAATGTCTCCCCCATTGAGGGCACTGCCAGGGGACTCTCGCAAGGTGGAGGCAATCAGACAGGAAGTAGACTGTTTGCTGGAAAAGAGCGCCATACACAAGGTAGATCAGCCGGCATTGAGTGAAGGCTTCTACTCAAATGTGTTTGTAGTTCCAAATCTACAGGTGGTGGGCATCCAGTTCTGGACCTATGCAGACTGAATCAGTATGTGCTCCTCGATCGGTTCTGCATGGAGACGCCATTCAGCGTTCTCTCCATCCACCTTTTCAACTGGCTAGCCTCACTAGAGTTGAGCGGGGTCTACCTGCACATATCAATGTACCCGGCGAGTTGCCATCTCCTTTGAGTTGGCCAGTTGGGCCATATATTTTAATCTCGGGTGCCCCCTTCAGGTTATGCACAGCCCGCTTCGTTTCACCAGAATGGATGGGACAGGTGGTGCTGCTGCTTCACCAAACGTCGGTACACATCAATCCGTACCTAGACGACTGGTTATTACATAACTCAAACAAGCGATTATTAGCCAAGCAAGTAAGGCTTACACAGAATTGACTTCACCAGTTGGGCTCTTTAGTAAATCAGACAAGTTCCATTCCTACCCAATGCAACAGTTGGTGCTCCTGGGCATTGAGTTTGACACATAGGTAGGCTTGGTATATCTATTTCAAGCATGTTGCTTGGTGCTAAGCAGCCTAGCCGAACACCTGGTCAGCATTCCCTCAGTGTCCCTCCAAGAACTAATGCCGCTCAAAGGGTACAATGCTTATTGCTACAACACCGAGCTCACCTATGGGAACTAGACAGGTGGGTATTGATCTCGGACCAAGCGAAGGAAGCCCTGCCCTGGTTGTCGTCACTTGCCAGCATCGGACAGGAGGTTCCCTTGGACCCACTCACCACAGCTATGACTCTGGTAACAGATGCCTCCCTTGGGTTGGGAGCGCATCAATTGGACGATCAAGACCAATGTATATGGCCCCCGCATTAGTTTTGGGACTGCCATATCAACTGGCTTGAACTGAAAGCAGTGCACTTAGCACTACCACACTTTCTACCTGTAGTTCGAGACCACAGAGTTCTGCTCCACACAGACAACACAGTGATGGTCTCCTACAAGGAGGGGGACGCGTTCCCCATCACTGTCAGTCCTAGCTGTGTTGTCAGTCCCAGCTGTTTTCAGCTGTGGAGCTCCCAACATACATAACACTGCTGACTCAGAGACGCCTTATCGACCCCGTAGACCCACATTTTGACTGACCAGTAGTGCTGTGTGGTGTCGCATGATAATTTCTCAGAAATGTGTACATTTCGTGTTTCCACGACTTCCCTTCAACTTGCGCTGTGCGGATGGCTTTTCCTAGCGTTCTCATCATTTGTTCCGCCTCTCCGTTTGCCTGTGGCCATAGGGGAGTAACTTTACGGTGTTTAAAACCAAGATGTCTTGCAAAGTCTCTAAACTCGTGGCCCTGGAACGGCGGTCCATTGTCTGATGTTGCGATTTCAGGGATACCATATTCCGAGAATACTTTGTCGAGTATCGGAATTACGATTCGCGATGAAGTAGATCGTATTATTTCAACAACAACAAATCTGGAATAGTTATCTATTATCACGAGTAAATAATCTCCGCTGGGGAACGGCCCACAGAAGTCCATCGACACGTGTTGCCATGCGTAGTCAGGAAGTGACGTCATTTGTAACGGTTCGCGCCTATTTTGTGGTGTGGCGGCTTGACAGGCTAAGCAGGTTTTGATTTTATTTTCCACCAGCTTGTCAATGTTGGGAAAATAAACTTTTTCTCTCAGTAATCTTTTCGTTTTGACTACACCCTGGTGTCCTTCGTGGGCAAGACTAACTGTCCGCTCTTGTAACGATTTTGGAATGATAATTCGTGATCCGCGTAAAATTAGATCTTGAGTTGACACCAGTGTTAGAGATTCCCTTTCTTTTCGCACCATTTCGAAAGAAATTCGGTCGATGTCTGTAGAATCGATGTCTGAAGAATTCGTGTGGTCGTACCATCTACCAGTTTTAATCGCCATGTTTACGGCTTGCAGTGTGGGATCAGATTTTGTTTCTTCTTTGATTTCATCCAAGGTTAGCGCCGTGGGTGCTGCATGACCAGCGATAAAGTTGATATATTCTTTAGTGACTTTCTCTTGTCTCCTGTTTGGCGTGCTTTTCGTGTTCGGGTGTCTCGACATCTAATCAGCTGGATTGTCTTTTCCCGGCCTATACACGATCTTGAATAAATAGTCTTGTAGCCGTAGAGCCCATCTCTCGATTCTGGCTGGCGGTTTAGCATTTGGGTTGTTGTAGAGACGCTCTAGCGGTTTGTGATCGGTTACTATGGTTACAGGTTTGCCATATACGTATAAATGATAATGTTCACACGCCCATACAACAGCTAACGCCTGGCGTTCTGTCTGAGAATATCTTTGTTCGACTGGAGTAAGTTATCTGCTCGCGTAACTCAGAACTCGTGGTGCGTCTTCATCACCATTTTTCTGAGTGAGCATTGCTTCTAGACCAACAGGGCTTGCGTCTACTACGATTTCAGTCTCTTTATTCAGATCAAAGTATGCCATGAATGAATTGCATGTTAATCGATCTTTGAGCGCATTACGATGAGTACTCGACCATTCCCATACCGTGTCTTTTACGGTTAATAATCGAAGGGGTTGCGTAATAGTCGCTAGGTCGGGTATAAATCGTGAGAAATATGTTACCATACCGAGTAAACTTCTCACCTCAGTTGCGTTTGTTGGGGCTTCGGCATTCTTGACAGCCGCGACTTTATCTGGGTCTGGTGACATACCTTCCGCTGAAAATCGATGACCGTAGAATATGAGATTTGATTTGTTGAATTCACATTTTCGTTTGTTTAGAGTAAGTTTTCTTTTGCGTAGTCGTTGGAATACAGCTTTCAGACTGTTTTGATGGTCTTCCTGCATTTTGCCGTGTATGAGTATATCATCGCTAATGTTCTTTGCGCCTGGTATACCCTCGATTGCTTGTCTAATAGCGTTTTGGAATATTTCGGATGCCGATAATATTCCAAAATTGAGTCGCTTATACCGGCGTAGACCAACGTGTGTACTAAATGTAGTAATGTACCTCGATGCCGGTGTTAGCTCGAGTTGATGATAGCCTTGATTCAGATCAAGTTTGGAAAACACTGTGGAGTTGTTCAGATCTTGAATGATTTCATCAGTCGTCGGCCTAGGCCTGTGAATAAATCATTGTATTCGCTCACTAGTTTGTCTGTTGCGGTCTGTCTCCCGACTTGTTTAATTATTTGTATGAGTCCCAAATCTTCTGCTGTCTGAAAACTTAGTAGCGATTCCCCGAAATTACCGTTGCGCTTGACGACATGAATTAATATATTCGATAGCGATTTTCTTCCAGTATTCGTTTTACATTTGATGTCTGTCCGGAATTCGCCTAGGGTTTCGATTGGATATTGACTCTTGTATGGAAATACTTTTGTATAAGTCTGTCTCAACTTGACTTTCCCGTTTTTCAAAGTCACTTTCATCCATTATGTTGATCGATGCACCAGTATCAATCAAGAATTTAATTTTCTTACCGTGAATTGTGATGTCAGCTGTTGGAAACTTTGCCTTGGTTGCGTGAATAGTTTCCGTGCGTATACCGAATACGTATGTCGCTTGGTCGGTGTCTCGGCTGGACTCACTACTCGAATCTGTGTCAGCGTCCACTCGCCTTATAGATCGTTTTGGTTTGCGGTCTCTTTCCTTGTTTGGTTTGGATCTGCAAACTTTGGCAAAATGTCCATCTTTCCTGCATGATTTACATTTCTTGCCTTTTGCCGGGCACGGTCCGTCATGAGGATAATCGCCCCCACAAAAGTAGCATAATCGAGAGGTTGATCGCGATTCATTGATGGCTACCCGTTTTGGTTTTCCACGTTTATTATGTTTAGACTTGAAGCCTCGGCTAACTGCGTTGACTGTTGACGCATGCAGGTTGCCCTCGATGTCCGCAGCCTGAGATTCAGAGACTTCCATCGTTTTGGCAAAGTTTAACAAGTCTTCTAGCTTCATGTCTTCTCTCAATGCTCGCCGTCTTAGTCTTTGCGACGTACAGTGTTCAATGATTTGTGTGCAAACTTCCTCGTCAGGGTTGGCATAATTGCAGTTTGCCACAAGAAGTTGTAACCGGGCGTGGTACCGTCGACTCACCATCTTTTTGCTTTGCTTGACGAAACACGTGTTTTTCGTACGCTTTCGTTCGTTTTGGAGCAAAACGTTTGTTGAGAGCTTCGATGAGTTTCTTGACATCGTCTTCTTCGCCGGTGTCTGGGAGTGCTTTGATTTCACGTCGTACTTCTTTCTCCGCGTAGTGGATAAGTAGAGCTCGTTGTCTCTTAGTGCTCGTGATGTCACACGCGATCATCAGGATTTGAAATCCTTCCAACCATTCCTCCCACCTTTTTCCAGAGGTGCTAGGTTCCTCGTGGACTTGGAATGGTTCATAGTGAGGGATGCTTTCGGACGCCATGAGTTCCTGAATCCGTCGTCGCCAATGTAACGTATTGACAACCCCGTATATCAATGCCTGGGTAATAGGGAGCAAGTAAGACTAGATACAACCCGTTTCAATGCTAAAGTACAAGTGATTTATTTATAGCAATGACCATGACTCATGCGCCAGATGGCAGGAACAGATACGATGTTTACATATCAGATAACAACATTACAATTACGTCAGTTGGTTTCATAATCAAATCGAATGTGGCCGACTGGCAGACATCTTTTTTTTGAAAATGTGGAATGCTTTGTCAGTTCTCATTCAAATTTGGTACATACATAATACATGATGACTGGCAGCCATCTTTTTTTTACAAAATGTATCGGTAACATGTTTTTTCTTCAATTAAATGTGTCAAGGCATCTAGTTTCACAATTGCATCAAATATGATCGACTGACAGCAATTTCCTTAATATTTTGCTATATTATTATATCTTTTCACACATTTACCCTCTTCATTGATATTTAAAACAAATTGATACATGTCCAGTTAGTGATTTGATTAATGATATGTGCGTTTCTGGTTGCAAATATATTTATGAATGGTTCGATTACCCCCTACATGCATATCAACTTATACAACAGATCACAAATATAGATCTGATGAGTAAACTTTAACTGACACAAAGTTGTATAATCCCAAACATACATTGTATGTTAGTCACTTGTTACACGTTCGTGTTGGGTTTATTCTTCGTACTCATAAATTTGTAAAGTGTTTTAATTTGTGTTTGTTTAATTGTGTAATACCATAACACACGATTACGATACTAAAGACATGCACCTTACTTGAGTTTGGATACAAAAAATAGCAAATAAGTTTGTGACCATATATTAGATTGCAAATTTTGAAAATCTGATTTGTATTGACATTATATTAACATATTATTCACTCCCAATTACTGACCAGACACTACAAATTTATTCAGAAACAATTTACATGGTCACATGACCAATGATGTTAATATCCAATTTGATTGCATATTAATATGTAGAAATTTGTGATCAGATAAAAGACAACAGATATGCAACAATCTTGCTTTTGTGGTCACATTACTTTATCTTTAGCAGGACTAACATTTCCCCTAATTGCAACAGAAACTAGGTATTATTGATCTTAACTTTTGAAATGTATAATAGTTTGTGTTATGTACGTTACACGTTTTGTAAATAAACATATTAATACAACTTTGGATTCCTGAATGAGCATGGTTATTACTTCAAATACTATATGCTCAGTAAAGAGCGGTACCCTGATTGCTAAAATAGCACAACGTCACATGATTTTCACACTCATTCAAACTCAATAGGAAAAAGCAGTTCCACACAATTTCACGAACAACGTACTGAAAAGAACATGACATGATAAATATATACCATTAGTTGAAATAATTGTTAATTTATATTATCTCTGCGCTTTTGCTATTTTCTATAATAAATCACTATATACAGAATATTTCATACAGGTATATTTTCCCCTCCATATAAGAACATTTCACATGTCTTACAACACACAATAAATATATCAACTTCCTTTATTATTCCTGCATACATTATTTCAATATAGTGATATTTACATAACATAAATGTAGTCTAAACATAAAAATAATGACAGTTGGAACCAATTTGAGTTACAGATAGAAAACATTTCACGAGTGTCTCTACAATATCAAATTTATTACTTTATTACATAGTGTAGTAAATTATATTTGTTCCAATAATTCAGTTTGGGGGTATTTGAAATGTCGTCTCGAATATTTGCGCCTTTATATTATGCTTCTAAAAATATTCAAATTATATAATTCCTATAAAATAATATAGTAAACAACCAACCTATTTCGATATTGACGCATTTTGTGATAGCCAGCAATGGCGCCTTTTGATTAAAACAATATTCATCTTAACTGTATAATAGTACAATGGCAATTCCCAACCTATATTATCCCAAAATGTTCTAAACTATTTTATATGGTTTTTAATGTGTGCCCATTGAAACATGACACGTCTTTACCTTGTTATGTACGTTATATATATATACTTTTGTATGTCAATGTTCTATTGAAATCCAACACTAATGTTAGTAAAAATATTCAAAATCCACATGTGTGTGCATGTTCCATATAATACAAATAATGACATCACACAAACAAATCAAGTGTGTCTTTCTTTGATGACAACGTCATATTGTTTGGGGACCAATGTTATACCCAGAACACCCTCAGTGCAGGGTTTCTTGGTTCCGACTGGCAAGGTGAACTTGAACTGATGCATCATGGCTGAGAAGTATAGAAATAATTCATGTTTTGCCAACTGTTCACCCATACAGACACGTCGACCTACAAAAATACAACATTGAAATACAAAACTACAAATGCATAACACAATCAAGACGTGAGACTTAAATCCAGCTGGCTATTGCATTTTCCTCCAACCTTCTCCGAACGTTAATTAGAAGTGCAGTTAAATCGTGAAACGTGACCTATATAGTATTATATATTTTTAACAAAGTATCGGCATTCCAATGGAAACACATTGTGCTTCTTGCTGGCAGATTAATTCCTCCATTCCTTCAACAGTTGTCCGGTAAATAGCATGTTCATGCTTAAAGCAGACAAATTATGGTGCTAGCTTGTAGAGGAATGTATCGAGTTTACCCATTTGTATGCAAAAATGTTGGTTGATTGTGAAGTCATTGTCGTGCAGTTGTCTGCAAACTTGCTCTAGGTGCTTGTCGTGATCTGTTTTATCGATGCCACCAATGTAGATATCGTCACACATATTTCTAGTGGTTTAAAACAATTTTAAACTACGAGCATATTCTAATCTTGTTGGGCCTGTTGGGTTCTGATACTAGAATTGGGTGAACTCAAGGTGACCTTGTGCGCACTCGATGGTGTCCTCTTTTCAAGCTAATTTAGGTTTTCTTCAACTTGTTTTCTCACATGGAAAAGAATACGGCGGTGGGGTTGTGTCACAGGTCTTGTGTTTTCATCAACACTTGCATTCACCCATATCTGTGGTTATATTTGGCAAACTGTCGATCATATCAGTCCATGAGTCGATTTCTGTGATTTGTACTACAATGAGAACATTGTGGTAGCAAAGTCGAGCAATGAATTCTTCTTGAAAACTGCCAGCGCAATTTGATACCAAGTATCAGAGCAATTGAGCTGGTTGTTTTTAATGGACAAGCTTGGAATCTGGTGCTATAGTGAGAAATTCTGCAGTTCAGAACTTGTGATACTTTATCATCTTCAATTCATTTATTGGACTGGTATTTTGATCTAATATTTCATGGTAAAGACATGCACAAGTGCAAAATGACCTATTTCAACTATTCGGGAACAAGTTACAGATACAGAACATCTTTCATCACATGGAATAAATATTTACTTCCCTAGCAAGATTTACTTTACAGATTTATTTTACATGGTGTATTCACCATAGATAAAAATAATAAAACTATTTTAAACTAGTTGGATTTTAGAAACACGTGGTATTTTGTTTTTCTCCTCTTTATATTTTCAGAAGTTGGTAACCCCTGCTCTGATAGGTTGACTCTTAAGCTAGATTTGCACGATATTGCATTGAGTCAGATGTAGTTAAGGCGACCGAGGTACGACATATACAAAACAAAACAACGTCAAGTAAATCAAAAACTATTCATAAATTACAATAAAATATATAAAAAATGAATTGGAGCCTTATACCCCCATCGGATTGTGACATTACGTATTACAAAACTCCTAACGTAAACACCAACCAAGAAAACATTTACAATAAAACTTATTCACCTGCAGAAAAAGGCATGAAATTTTCCGACTTCTTGACTGTATTGTTCTTTTCATCGTAAAACCTCATAGGGTCAAATTTGTCTGGATCTGGCCACGTATTTGGATCTCTATGAATCGACCTGTTGCAAGGGTTATTATAAAAAAGAATTAGTGCAAATTGGCACCATGTTAAAGATAATACACCTCATAACATCTCGAGTACGACTGTACACTAATTTATTAACCAAGTATTCCTGAATGTACATTGTATGCAGTTGATCAATTTCTTCTAATTATTCTAATTATATTATGCTCATATATAGTGATTATGTATAATACACAGGCGATAATACGCATATAATTAGGCCAGCTGCTCACTGAATACGTACAGATATCACTCACCAAAGTAATATAGTGACTGCAGTTCCACTGGGAATATTGTATCCACCAAGAGCAGTATCTCTCAAGGCACGATGTGGTAGTGCGAATGGTAGAATACTTCCAATTCGTTGTATCTCCAAAAGAGTGGCTTCCGTATAAGGCAAGTGTTTACGATCATTGAGTCTCGGAAGGCGATTTGCTCCAACAACCTTTGTTCAAGATTTAAAAAACCAAGATTACATCAGTTGGGACTTTATCCAATTTGTACAATTGCTAGAATCATTTACATGAATGCTGTTGAATTTGAGCAGGTCATTCGAAAATCATATATAATCATATAGATATATAATTATATACCTCACATACCTGATCTAATTCATTATACACTCTCTCCTGTATCTCTGGATGTAGAACCATAAACAGTAATCCCCATGTAAGTGTAATCATTACAGTTTCAGTGCCGGCGCCAAAGATATCCACTAACATAAATTTTAACTGATCGTCAGTGAAATCTACTTTGCTATTGTGTTTGGTCCGCTCAGCCAAGCATGCATCGATGAAGTCTCCAATGTGGTTTGAATCAAATACTTCACGATGCTCATCAATCTGCTGTTTGCAGAACTTCCCAACATCTTTACGAGTTGCAATGAAAGTTTTTATATTTGACTGGTTAAATGGTCTCAGAAATGGTAGAAAATCCAAGACGTACACTTTACCGTGGCTCTCAAATAATTTCCCCAAGATATCAACAATAAAAACAAAATTTGGATCAGAATATTTGAATCGTTTACCAAACGTTATTGAACAAATTATGTTGGAAACACTCCTGTTAATGATATTGCCTGCGTTGATAGGTTGATTTTGAATATCCTAAAATAAGATAAAATTATTATCACACAGTGGATATTTTTGTTTTTGCGTGAACTGAATTTATTTTGGAGAAATTGTTTATACAAAGGGTATTGTACTACGTATTATACATGCTAAGTGAATAGTCTAGCCACAGAATAGCCATGCAGAAACATGCAAATCAAATCATGGGATATATGATAACCTTCCATTGACATGAACTGAAAGCTTGTCAGCGATAATAGCAATTTGTTATTAAATAGAGTGAATTATATTAGATTTTGGGTTTATAGTATAGTCTTACCCGAAATTCGTCTAACAAAAACAAGATCTCCTCACATATTTTACTCTCCATACTTGTTTTACCAAATCCGAAGCTTCTAAGCGTTGCATGGGCGAATTGCCTACGGTGTTGCCATTTATTGTCGAAATGACCACGAACAATACCTGTTGAAGGATATACATTTATACCATAACACTACATAACATTGTATCATTTGAAATTTGGAGAAACGACTGACAATCCACTGCTAGAAATGTGTACCTTCATATCTTGGGTTAAAGAGGTCGATCGTCCACGTATCAGGTCTATCAGCGAAATCATTTCCTTTCTGCACGAGACATTCTTGTATAGCCTTCACTCCACTGACAACAATGGCTGTATGAGATCCCATCTTCAGACTATAAACATCACCATATTTCTTCGAGAGTTTCATCATGTCTGTGTGTATGTCAGATCCGAAGTACATAAAGCTGCCAATGATAGGTAAGCCCCAAGGTCCGGGTGGGAAGTTCTTGCAAGGTACCAGGTAGTGTTGGGTGGTTATCCATGCTAAGAGCATTGTCATCAACAACACCAGTAGTGATACAGGATCAGTTGGCACAAAAACCATTTTGGTACAACTTGATGCGGAATAGTCTGTAAATATATACTCAATATAGATTAAACGATGATGATAAACGGCGGTGAATTTAATTGCACCATCATTGTGCAGTTGATTATGTATGAGAGTGGCGTGAACACAAATGCTTAGAACTGAGTGATGATGTGGTTCGTGGGGATAATATACGACCCGTCAAATAGTTGCACAGGTTTGGTTTCGTTTTAGAGCCAGGTGCTATTGACTAACTGGACCAGTCGTCAAAGTTGTATCATGTTATCTCCACTGTTTTTACATTAGGAATAAGGCAATATAGATTTGGCTGGATATCATTTTTTTCACATTAGAAAGAATTCAATAGTCAGCCAATAAGAGGTTCTATAGTACTAAAAGTGTTCTTGTAGAAATTTTGGGCGAGTGCAAAACTTTATTATTTCAGTTCTTTTAGAGTGCTGGATTTGATTTGGGTACATAAAGTTTGAACTCAATTCCATGAATGGCCAGGATAATTTACGATATTAAGTCCCGTATATACATACTTATGTCAAAATTAAAAGCTGTCAACTTGTATTAATTGGAAAGCCACAGCAAAAAACAGTATAAATTATGTAAACATTGATGGTACATTGGTTTCCGTGACGAATAGTGTACGGACACATGGTGTTATGTTTAACAGGTAGATGGTGCTAACCATACATATTGTATACAGCTGTAAAACGTCATTTTATCACCTTCAAAGAATATCACAAATTATGAAATGTTTATCCATTGAAACTATCGAAATGTTTGTACACGGCCTTGTCAGTTCATGAATAGACTACTGTAATTTCCTGATTTATTCAGTGTTCTGATTTCTAAATTGCAGAGGACTCAGAATCTGCTTCTCGACTTATCGTTTGCAGTGAAATATATGACCATATCACTCCAACCATTATTAAACTACATTGGTTAAAATTAGAATTCAAGATACAAGGCCTCAGTCTATATAAGCGACATGATGATATGATACATGCCACTGGCATCTTGGTTACGCTTCTCTAGCCAGTGTGTTGTACCAAAATCTAATTTAGTAGCTTGTGGTGGTAGGGCGTTTCCTGTTACTGGTTTAGTTTTATTGAACGGCTTACCACACGCTATCAAAAACAGTATCGAACTATTTTAACCATTTCAATAACCATTTGTTCATTTTTGAAAATGTATTAGTGCTTGTTTCTGTATATTATTATTTTCTGTTTTTGTAATATTCTATTCTTCTGTCATGCATCGGGCGTGTCTGTCACATTCGCAATATCAGTAAATAAGTTGTTATTAGTATTATTAACTCCACTGAAATCCGTATTATAACAGAAACATAACATAACAGAAACAATTGCTATACAACTTAAGTTTGTTTTACAATTCAACCCATGTGATTTGGTGTTTAATAAGTTACTTATATGCATGTACAAATATATCACATATGTATAATTGCAACTGGAGGACCGTTTATGACCACATTATTGTATGTACGAACAAATATGCCACATGTAGTATTATTGTTGTCAGCATAAGTGTCAAATTGTGTCGAGTATTGTTCTCCGATGGGAAGCACAATGATTATTTGGTTAATATAACACATATGGTGAACAATTTAGTATTGGAAATTAAAAACAGATTTAAAAAAATTAAGATTCAAACTATTCTCGAAATAAAACAATTCTCGAAACTATAATTCAAAAGTGAAATGCACACACTAAACCATGGAATGCAACAATGAATAGGTGCGAGATCTGGCATGATGTGTGAAAGGCGCGGATCGAACATCTGGTGCATGATTTGATTTTAAACTTCTATTTTTATAGTTCAATCACAGTCAGTTGGCGCACACGTGATAATAAAATAAATACAATATTTACTACATGGGGCCGCCATCTTGAATGACGCATAAAACTAAATAAGAGACAAGTTGTGAAACGCGTTTTTCAGATTCCTACAAATCAGGACAAAAATACCAATCTTTCACAAAAATATGGTCCGTTGGGGTTATATTAGGCCAACCGAGAACAAAATTCGACCTAATTCGTCGTTTTTGTGTGGAAAAATCCCTTGCATACGAACACCTAATTACGCGAAGAACCTAGAACACTAAGCCGGGGTATTTGAAACCGAAATTGTCATCTAAGCGTTAGGCCGTCGCTGATTGGATGCTGAGCTGGAATGCAATTTTTTAGTTTTAAATACCCCAGGAAAGTGTTCCAGGTTCTTCGCGTAATTAGGTGTTCGTATGCAAGGAAGGGATTTTTCCACACAAAAACGACGAATTAGGCCGAATTTTGTTATCGGTTGGCTTAATATGACTCAAACGGACCGTATTTTTGTGAAAGATTGGTATTCTTGTCCTGGTTTGTAGGAATCTGAAAAACGCGTCATCAAGTATAGAAATAACGATGACGCTAGGACCTTAGTTGTCTTGTTTCTATGTTCCAGTGAACAGAAACTGGTCTATTATTAGTACAAATTCCAGACACACAATGAATGTTAAAAATTGTATACCTATAAAACATTTATACAACGAATTATCGTAAAATTATTTTGCAAATCAATTTTACTCATGCTGTAAGGCGAGTGAAAATCTAAAATTGAAAGATTCAGCTATCAGTTGCAATACCAGTGCTCAGCGCTGAACGTATAAAAATGTATATACAAAACAAAATATGCAATGCCCGTTTTGTAATTCTCTCATGAATAGTTCAATGCACACTACTCGACGTTGAAATGTGCGGTTTATAGACTCTGACTCAAATTATGACGTTATATCCGACATCCAACACTTTCTTGTTGTGTTTCATTAATACACGTGCCTGACAGAACAATAGGCCATGTGGCCATTAGTGGTATAAAAATAGTTCATAACCTGCCCGCATGAATTTAGTTGATATATACATACAGTGAACACTATTCAATATCGATGTACATTTAGTATTGTTATTATTAATTGTGAGCCACCATGTACATAATTACATATGCAATTGTATGCTAAACTACTGCAACAATTCCAGTGTGGCAATAGGCTTTCTAATGTCAAGACAAATGGAATGCCACATATTATATGTTTCAGGATTTAACTCAGAATTCAATGGAAACTTGTCTATTGATGTCTAAAACATAGAATATGTAGAGAATATAAAACAACAACCTACCCTATACTGCACTCAATCGCTGCAGCACGCAATGATTAGTTTGTGTCACAGTGTGTGCCGGCGCTCTGTCGCATGAGTGCCCTCTTACCAACAAACTCTGTCTGACGTTCTGTCTGCACGTTTATTAATAGAACACAACGAGAGAATATGGGTTGTTGAATATAGCGTCATACTTTTAGCCAGAGTCTGTAATTTGTTTGTTTATTTCACCAAATAATACAAATGTCTACAGACAATTCAAATGACAATAAAATAGTAAACAGAAAATGAAAAAAAAGTGAAAGCAAAAACTCTCAAAAAATAATTTGGTGAGGATCACAGTTGTAGTCATGTTGGACTAATCGAGTCTGTGACCCCACAATGAATAAATTTGCATGACCTGCATAACAGATAATAACAGCTGTATTTCATCATAATGCATTGCATTAACTAATGAGTAATTGATTTACATGCAAAATAAATAACTGAAGTAAATGTATAAATATTTCAAATTAAAAGTTAATTCAGAATATTAGATTCTAATCTAAATAAAATTATAATTAGTTTTGAAGAAGGTATTTCTTTAAATTAGCCTTGATAGTTTTAACAGTTTTTATACAATTGGAAGAGCATTCCAGTGTTTAGTTGCAGCATACTTGAAACTGTGTTTGGATAATGAGAGGTTAAGTTGTGGGATGTTAAAATTATCATTGACTGAGTTGTTTAAATAGAGGGGCAGAATGAGCATGGTGGTCAGAGAAAGTGACAAGGCGAACAACTTTTTTCTGCAATAAAAGGATAGGTTTCAATGAAGTAAAATGTGATTGTCCTCAGATTTCAATACAATAGATAATTTGTGGTAATAATAACGAATTGTACAATAGAAGAAGGATAATTATACTGGGGGACATAATGACGAAATAAGACCTACTTTCGGGGCAACCTGATTTTTAACCTTTTCAATGTGCGACTTCCAGTTCATATGACGATCAATGGATACTCCCACGTGAGTAGACGAACGTACGACCTCTATTTGTTTACCATCCATGCATAGCCTGCCCTGAATACGCAATGAGTTATGGGGTGTGGTAATAAGCATATAGTTTGTTTTGTCATATTTATGGTGCTTTGTTGGCACTGCACCATTCACGGACTCTATGAAGTTTATTATTAATTAGGGGAAGATTAATACAATTTGTGTTATAGTATTTAAACAAATTTGTAACGTCTGCAAAAAGACTAAAGTCAAATGCAGTAGAAGAGTTGGCTATGTCGTTGGCGATTTGATAAACAGTTTTTTGAACCAAAGCCTTTGAGTCCCACAGATACCGTAATGGTTTAATTTACATAATAATATGTCACGATTTAATGTATCAACAGCCTTTTAAATTAGGAGGACTTTTGTAATTTTAAGTGAAGCGGAAAAAGTACCCTTACTAAGTGAACAATTGACAATGTGGGCAAAACGACGAGAAATGTTATGAATGTTAATTATGTTTGCCGAATGTATAACCAGTTTAGGGTGAATATTATCGTGCTCAAACGATTTGCTTATATCTAAGTGTTTGATTTCAATGAATACATCCTGTTCACTCACAGGACGAAGAAAAAATGAGTTACTGTAACTACCACGTAGGTACTTATGAACATTGTGATTCGATTTAATTGTTGATGCCAGTTTGGACCAATTCTAGTAAAGGATTCGTTAAACTCGGTAGCTATATATCCACTAGTTATACTTGTTAGGGAATATACTGTCAAGCCTGGGAAGGTCTATGTTAGTAGATGTTTTATTCAAATTTTCATTAATTACTTTCCAAGTTTTACCTTGGACTGATCACAATTCATGAGCGTTTCTTTGCCGACTTGAGTAGTTTTGTAAATTTTTAGTTTATATACCGTTAGTGAGCCAGGGTTTTCCGTTTAATTTAAACTTAATACGAGTGGATTTGAAATTTGGATTTTGTAATATTTGTCGTAGAATGCCGAATAAGCTTCATTTGGGTCTGAGCAGTCATAAACCCACTGCCATGACTCATTGACCATGTCGCATAGATCATATTTACTAAAGTCGTAAATTCTATTTATATTATTTGGCGATAAAATATGCTTAAGGCCTTTGATTGTGCAAAATACAGGAAAATGCTCGATGATTTCTGACTCAATAAACGTCAGTGGGAGTGTTGATTATTTGAAGAAAATCATACGTGTTAAATCGGGGCTGGTACTGTGTCGAAGGGGGAGGGGATATTCTGTGTTGTGTCAATGTTTACGTCGCCAACAATAATACACTCGGTGCCCTTGACCGACAACAGGTGAAGACATTCCTCCAAACTGTCAAGGAATTCATTGGAAGGGGTTGTTGGTTTACGGTAAATGACGCCTGCAATAATTTTGTTATTAATGAGTGTCTCCACAAAGATCGATTCACAGTGCATAATATTAATTGTTTTAATGGTGGTAAAAGACAGAAGGCTGTGAACATATAGCTGTGAACATACAGTGCCACATACTCCTCCCTCCCTTGGGTGTTTTTCGATTAGAAGTAAGTAAATAGAATGATGGGATGTTATATAAGGAGGAATTTAAAAAGCTTATCACTGGCAACACACGGTCACACGTCCGGGGAGGGTTGCCGCCGTACATACACCGTCTTCAAGTATTTTTTGTCGAAATTCCCGTCCGTAAATGCGCGGTCTCAATGTTTTATAATATTCGACATATATGTAGTCTATAACGTTGTCAGTTAGTTTTTTAGTCGCGGATTTGTCGCTCTTACGCTTTCCTGGCAGGATACTCTCGGTGGTAACAAACCGTTTGACGATATTATAAGCTGTCTGCTTTGAAATGACAGTCCACGAAAATACAAGGCATCGAACTTTTTATCAAAAATAGAAAACATTGTGGGCAATATCTGTCAATCATTCCTCTGTTTTGCAGCCGATGTTTATTTTTCTAGTTACAACTTCTGTAAATTTGAAAACAAAGTGTGTAACCTATTGTAGTAAGTTATCAACATCTAGCACTACTTCAGCGTCAAATCAGTGCCTGGAATTGTAATCTCACTTCCGGGTTTGTCATCGTGTGTACGTCCATGTGTACAGCGGTAGCGAACATGGCGAACACGTTTGCTGTGTGCCAAACCTGGATCAACTATTAAATTTGAAATTAAGTTTAAAAAAAAAATCCGACCGACCGGCCTAATCAAATGTACACGGTTTCTATGAGCGGGGGGGGGGGGGCTATCGGTTGGTATCTAGTGTAAAAAATAGACAAGTGATGAAGGCTTCAGCCAGCTCATATTTTTAAACTGGAAAAACGAACAGAATGAAAATAAAATCTATAAA
The DNA here is from genome assembly GCF_978046115.1 of Saccoglossus kowalevskii. NCBI lineage: Eukaryota > Metazoa > Hemichordata > Enteropneusta > Harrimaniidae > Saccoglossus > Saccoglossus kowalevskii. The sequence continues at coordinate 20,190,002 of NC_140653.1, read as the reverse complement.
AAATACCAGGTTGAAGAATATTAGTTGCTCTTTCAAATTCCGCCAAAGTCTTACCTATATTTTACCTTTGTCTGCAGAATAAATCAAGAAAACTACACAAATTGACTCCATTTATGAATAATTAACGGTTGGTCCGAACGCACGACACAGTTGGAGGCGTGGCCAGTTCAGACTTTGTCAACACCCAATCATAAGACTGGTTACGAACCACGCCGAGGTTACGACTCGGTTAGCCTCGCTCAACTGGTTCGTAACCAGTTTTGAGATTGGTTCTTGACAAATTCTGAATAGGCCAGTGTGCCGTGCGTTCGGGTCAACCGTTAATATTATATCACTCAACACTTCCAAGCACTGAAGCACGAGAGCCCAGGAACTATGATCAACTGTACGCACTCCCTATGAGTGGGGGGGGGGGTATCGGCTGGTATCTAGTGTAATAAATAGACAAGGGATGAAGGCTTTAGCTAGCTCATATTTTTTAAACTCGAAAAAACAGACGAAAAGAATGAAAAATAAAATCTAAAAAAATACCAGGTTGAATAATATTAGTTGCTCCTTCAAATTTCGCCAAAGCCTTGCCTACATTTTACCGATATCTGCGGAATAAATCAAGAAAACTACACAAATTGACTCCATTTAGGAATTCCTAGCGGTTTGCCCGAACGCACGGCACAGTTGGAGGCGTGGCCTGTTCAGCAGAGGCCACGGCTCAGTTAGCCTTGCTCAACTGGTTCGTAACCAGTCTTGTGATTGGTTGTTGACAAAATGCGTCGCCCATCGCCCGAGGCCAAAGGAAGTGGGTCTAGGGAGGGTAGTGTCCCCCTCTTTTGGTATGGGCACTTTGGGAATATAACACTGCTGCAGATGTTTTTTTATGCAATTTTTGGACCGAACAAATTTCTGACACTCCCCTAGTTATCAAGCTAGGCATCAAACAACAATAGTGCCCTTTGAAAGGGGAATTCCTCAATAAGTATTGCCTCATAGCTTAAACGAATGAGCTGATCCAAACACCCTTTCTGCCTCTGCATTCCCAACCAATATTCACAAGACCAGCAACATCAGGTTGAACATGCCTATTTTCAAAAATAAATAAAAAGAAATGTGTAAAATGTGTTATAGGAGTGCTATAAACAGGTAAGTTGTCAGAAGAATATAAATATGATATGCCATTCAGCTCAGTTCTTTGAATTTTACTATTACTAACAGTGTACAAATTTAACAATAAAATACATTTATATACTGATTTGATTTTTTTTAATTGTTGTCATTCGTCAATTGACAAAAGATTTATTATTTGCAAAATAGCAGTTCTGAAATTTCTAAAGGCTTTGAGGGTGGATTGTTGGCATTGGGAAGTGTCAGAAATTTGTTCGGGCGTCGGTAGGACTTCATAATTTTTTTTTACAGATTTTTTTTATATTCTGGCTAGAGCCTGGATAGACATACAGTGTAGATAAGGTACCATAAGGTAGCACCATTTCAGGGATATTTTGGTATGCTTGACTGACTGCTAGATGTAAGCGATGACATACACAATGTATGCATACAGAATAAGGGTTGTCCTGATGAATTAAAACACTTACCCCATTCATATCTGAACTTTCATAACGTTAGCCCCATCTGCTGCAAAGCCAACCATCTTTCGTCCTGTTCGATATCGATCGCATGGCGACATACATAACGAGCTTAAAATACATTGTTTATTTATATTGAATTCAAGCATGCGCTGCAAGAAAACCACCACCCTTTAATAGTTGCTAAATGATCACCATAATAAGGCATGTATTTGGATAACATGTCTCCTACATCATAATAACCACAGCTGGATAAATCTAAACATGAATTAAAAACAGTTGAAAATTACTTCACATATATGTTTACTGTAATATATTCACATTAGTGCAGTGTATTATTATATCCAGCTGTACTAAAGATGTATTCGGACACACAGACACTGGCTATCACCTCCCTTGATACATTACGACACATCAAAAAGTCGTACAATTGGTCTGAAATGGATACTTTAGTGCTGTATATGTAACAATATGTGATCAGTGTGATGAGAAACATATTGTATCAATATTCACCTATTAAGCAAAAATTAGTGACCGCCAAAATACTAAAATTACAGCTAAAGGTCATTTTATGATAATTGGTGGGTGCTATAGGGTGGTAATATACTTCTGATGGCATGAGCATGTCAATGGCGTAATAATGATCAATATTATGTACTTATAAAGGAAGTTCTATTCACAAAATGGTCGCTCAAGCAAGTTACACAATTTTTGTAACCCATACATATCTTAAAATATTACTTTCAAAATGTTAACGTTCCATTTTGTACTGTGACTCAAAGGTGAATTAATGTTCTTGCTAGTCATGTAGATACAGATGTTTGTATTGTACAACCATTCTTTGTGTGGAAAAGTAAATAGTCGAATCTCACCTGGGACCTATTAATGGCATGTTGGACAGTATTATGTAATCAGGTACTTTATCTCGCAGTTATAATGACAAAGTTTTGTGCACATCCAGTTTGCCTTTTTGCATCCACACCTGCCACTGCAACCACGCTGGCTTTTGCAACGACACTTCACAAGTTCACTACAGGCTTTAGAGGAAATGGGAAGGGTGATCCAAAGAGGAATCCATGTGTGTCTATCCCATCCCTCTGGTAAAAGAACGTGTTTCTTGTGCAATTCGCTGGTTGTCTAAATATCACACCTCGACAAATTCCCATCATTTCAAAATGTGGTGTGTTGTGGAGCTGGTGGAAACAATTATATCACTTGGTGGTAAAAACGTATTCGTGATGGCCTGTCACACGCAACGTAATGTTACTGTAATTGGTATAGTACAGGTGTGATGGTTCAAATACCAAAATGGCAACAGTAACAAAAAGACTTCCCTGGCGGCGATGATAAAATACGAACACGGAGCCAACAGATGAGGTTTCAACTGGTACTGGTATTATTATACTCTGCAAACATCAAGTACAATAACGCGGTAAAACTCCACTACTCCAATAACTAGATACTTAAACTCCAATACAATTCAACGAGATCCCCGATCTCATCTCAGTGCTGAACAACTCCCCTATATATACCCACACCATTACATCAGCATACATAATGAGTCTGGAACTTACTACAAATTTCTAGAATGTTCCATTACCTTCTATTGCCTTATACAGTGTCCTATTACCTATTCAACCAACTTCTAAAAATTCCACCCAGACACAGTACGGTTCTAGAACATTCTCAGTCACACGGAAGTGGTAAACAAGTCGTATGCGACATGCCTCCCCTCTCAAGAATATTATAACATATAATATTACATGACTAGCAACGACGTCAATGATACGAATACGATAACAATTCCAAATAAAACAACAATACAATATATCAAATCGAACTGAATAAAGCTCTGAGTACAAAAAATCGAAAATCACATACAGTAGAATATAATAAAATATGAAATACAGTCATAAACGAATAGCATTCTACTATACAGTTCAGAAGTTCCTCAGTCCATCAATCTACTCAGGTAGTCTGCTACTACATTGTCCCGTCCAGGAATATCCTCAACACGATAATTATATCCTTGCAGAGTCATCGCCCATCTCATCACTCAGTCATTTGCAAACTTGGCTTTATCCAGGTAAGACAATGGTTTATGATCCGTCTGCAAAATGAACTCCACACCGGCTAAATATAGGCGAAATTTATTCACGCCCCATACAATGGCTAAACATTCCCTTTCTACAGTTGAATATTTCTTTTCTGCATCTGATAACTTCTTACTTGCATACGCAACTGGATGAAGCTTCTCACCATGATTCTGCATAAGTACTGCTCCAATTCCTACCTGAGACGCGTCCGCCCGCAACACAAACTGTTTCTGTGGGTCTGGCAACTTCAAAATTGGTTTGCCCAATAAGTATTCCCGCAAAGTGTTATATGCTTTCTCCTGGGCCTCTCCCCATACAACTTTGTTGGGTTGTCCTTTCCTTAGTAGATCACTCAGGGGTGCTGCAATAGTTTCGAATAAAGGGATGTGGTCTCTGTAGTAATCTTGGTCGCTGGTCTTTGCGCTTCTCGAATTTTCTCCATGTTGTCGTGACTTGGACTCGCCCAATTGTGTCCAATTTCATGACCCAGGAATTCTACTGATGTTGCACCCAGAACACACTTGGATGGTCTAGCTGTTATGTTCTCTGCCCTCAGTCTTCGTAACAACTCAGATAATACTTGCACATGCTCATCCCAGCAGCTTGAATAAACTATCAGGTCATCTATATAGCTTCCAACCCCCTCCATACCTGACAATAATTTTCTGACTCCCCGCACCAGAGTAGCTCCCGAATTCTTCATTCCAAATGGCATCCTTAAAAATTCATAAGTTCCATCAGGAGTAACAAATGCTGTCTTTGGTATATCTTCTTCAGCTACTGGTATCTGCCAATAACCCTTACTTAAATCAATTTTTGACAGGAACTTACTATTATGTAGCCTCTGAAATATGTCCCCTGTTGTTACCATTGGCTCAGGGTCGGTTACAGTGACCTTATTTAATTTCCTATAATCTACACATATGCGATTCGATCCATCCTTCCTCTTTACAATCACCACCGGTGACGCATAGGGTGATGTGGACTTCCTGATTACTTCCATTTTTAACATATCTTCAATATCTTGCCTAAGGTTCTCCCTTATTGCATATGGTAGTGAGTATGGCTTAGATCGTATTGGTGTATCATTTGTCAGGTCAATCTTATGACTGATTATCTTGGTCTTTCCTGGCAAGTCAGTAAACACCTTATCATAAGTATTGACTAAACCCACCAGTTCTTTTTTCTGGTGTTCTGTCGGGTCTGTACCAATTTGAACATCTTTACCTGACTCCTTGGGTTTACAAGTTCCTAACTCTAGAAGATCATCTTCGTCTACAGCATTCTCTTCATCTGACTCGTTGCACCCCGCTGTAGCTGCGCGGACAGCATTCATCAAGTCTATGGCCGTATTTGGTGAGTAACTTGTCTCACTTCCATCTGGTTGAGGTGACATCTCCCGCTCAACATACAACTTTAACATATTTACATGATACGTCTTCACTTTGTCACCTACCCTCACTCGATAATCGTTTTCGCCTATTACCTGCTCCACCACATAAGAACCCTTCCACTGCATCAATAGCTTGTTGTTGTCAGTTGGCAGCAAAATTAACACCCTATCTCCTTCCTTAAGCACTCGTTTCTTCGTTTTACGATCATAGTAACACTTGTATCGGTTCTGTGCCTTTTGTAATTCCTCTCGAGCAATCTCTAAAGTCTGTTCTAACCGATCTCTCAACTCAAACACATACTGGTAACTATTAACTATCTCAGGAGTATCGCTCTCTTCGGTCCATAACTCTTTAAGGATCTTCATCGGGCCTCTAACTGTTCGACCATATAACAGCTCAAATGGGGAAAACCAGTTGACTCCTGTGGTACCTCTCTATATGCGAAGAGTAAAGCACTAGTATACCGATGCCATTGCCTTGGTTGTTCATGGCACAACCGCTTTAACATCTTCTTCAAAGTACCATTAAACTTTTCCACCAGTCCATTACAGATGGGGTGATAGGGCGTAGACGTCAGTCTCTTAATGCTGAGCAATCTTGATACTTCTCGCATGCATTCTGACACAAACTGAGTCCCCATGTCATTTAGTACTCCTTCTGGAACCCCCAATCGGCTATAAAAGTCAATCAACGCCTTGGCTACAGTCTCCGTATCTATATTTTTAAGTGGAACGACCTCTGGATACCGTGTAGCATAGTCCACCATAGTTAAGATGTATCGATGACCCCCGTCACTGGCTGGTGTAATTGGTCCAACCAAATCTATAGCCACACGCTTGAATGGCATATCAATTAAAGGCATCTTACCTAATGGGGCCTTCACAACTGATCCCTTTGAAACAGTCTTCTGGCACACTTCACACGACCTACAAAAACTGGTAACATCTTGATGTAGCCCAGGCCAATAAAAGCTAGTCACAATCCGGTCTTCTGTCTTCTTTATCCCCATGTGTCCACCAAATATTGAATCATGGGCATTCTCCATAACACGAGTTCTCAACAGTTTCGGCACAACCACTTGACGTACCGTCTTGCCTCCTGGAACTGAACGATCTCGATACACACGATATAACAAGCCTCCATATACTTGGAACTCGGTTGTATGATGCCCTCTCACTTCTGGTTCTCTCTTACTATAATACTTCTTCAACGATGTGTCTGCTTGCTGCATCTCGATTAATTTGTCTTTTGTTACATGTGCTCCAGTCTTTACATCACACACTTTGAGTGGCTTCACCTTACCAGATTTCTTCGCTTGCGCTCTGGTTGTTACTGCTCCACTCACATTCCACACTGGATCCGGTCATCTGGTGGTCTTGCTCCGGGCACATTCCAACAATTAACTCATAGATTGGGTCCTGCACACATAATGCTTCAACCGTGCCTCTCAAATATGGTGTATCAATTTCCACCATGGCGACTGGAACCCTTCTTACAGTATGATCAACCATCAACATATGACCCATCTTTTTTGTAAACTGGTCATCTGGTACCAAGCTCTTCTTGACTATAATGCCATTACACCCAGTGTCTTTCAACATGGTCACAACTGTGTCACCAACCTTCCCTTGACCCACAGGCAAAGTCCTGTCTTCCACAACGCCACTCCGTTCCATACATGCACCATTCACAACCTTTAACTGCTCCCCGATGCTAACAACAAATGGTCCTTCTCAACCATTTTAGGCACGTCACCGTTAATTTGAACAGCACAGCTAGCACTGATATTAGACTCCTCTTTAACCACTGCAGCTGCACCAGTAGTAGTGCTGGATTTGACACTCGTTCTTTCTTGACCCCTGTGTTGTCCACTACGGCAGAACTTAGCCACATGTCCTATAGCACCAGACTGAAGGCACTGTCCATCTTTGTCATGGTTGACATCAGTAATGCAGGATGGACATTGTACTGCTCGATGACCAACACCCTGACATACATAACACCGGATACTACTACCCTGTCCCACATCAGTATTTCTAATGGCCGTCTTATTATCGTTACGCCTCACCTGGTCCTTTGTGGATAACTGTCGACCATGTGCCACTAGGTACTGCTTTGCTATTACTGCCAACTCATCTAAATCTTTGGGTGCTCTTTCTTTAAGATAAACTGCAAGATCTTTTGTACAGGCACCAATAAACTGCTCCTTCACCATCAAGTCGGTAACACCATCATATGTTGCTGCAGTGCCTGACAACTCAACCCATTTAGCAAAATAATTCTTAAGCCGCACAATTAACTGGTCAGGACTCTCAGAACTTTCAGGTTTAATTTCACGGAATCGCTCCCTGTACCCATCCTCTGTGAAATCGTATCTTGTCAACAGTGCCACCTTCACACGATCATAGTCAACTGCATCAGTGTCGGACATCCTGGAATATACTTCCAGTGCTCTACCAGTCAACAGCGCACTCAATTTTGTGACCCATCCATCTCTATGCCAACTCGCATTCGTTGCAAATCTCTCAAACCGCAATAAATAAATAACTAAGTTCGTCCTTACCATCAACAAATGCAGGCAACTTTGGTGACTGTGCATCACTGACCACATTTCGTTGACCACCAAAATCAGCCTGTTGAAACCCCGGCATTGTTGCTTGCAGCTCTAATTTCCTCAACTCAAATTTTCTTTCCTTTTCTTCCGCTTCCAATCGTAACTTTTCCCTTCTTTCCTCAATCTCCCTTTCCTTTTCTCGCTGTTCTGCTTCGGCTTCCAGCCGTAACTTTTCCTTTCTTTCCTCAATCTCCCTTTCTTTTTCTCGCTGTTTTGCTTCCGCTTCCAGACATAACTTTTCCTTTCTTCTCCAGTCATTTCCAGTTCATCCGCCCATTCCATCAACTCTTGTTTCGACATATCTTTTATCTCGCTGGCCATGTTGTCTTCTATATGTCTTCACTGTTCCCGGACGAGCCCCCAGATGTCACACACAACGTAATGTTACCGTAATTGGTATAGTACAGATGTGATGGTTCAAATACCAAAATGGCAACAGTAACAAAAAGACTTCCCTGGCGGCGATGATAAAATACGAACACAGAGCCAACAGATGAGGTTTCAACTGGTACTGGTATTATTATACTCTGCAAACATCAAGTACAATAACGCGGTAAAACTCCACTACTCCAATAACTAGATACTTAAACTCCAATACAATTCAACGAGATCTCCGATCTCATCTCAGTGCTGAACAACTCCCCTATATATACCCACACTGTCTATAAATAGACCATTACATCAGCATACATAATGAGTCTGGAACTTACTACAAATTTCTAGAATGTTCCATTACCTTCTATTGCCTTCTACAGTGTCCTATTACCAATTCAACGAACTAAAAATTCCACCCAGACACAGTACGGTTCTAGAACATTCTCAGTCACACGGAAGTGGTAAACAAGTCGTATGCGACATGGCCATACTGTCAATTGCATGTTGATTTGTATATATGTGTTCATATTATATGAGTCCATATTGGTCTATTAATCATTGGCAGTTTAATTTATCTGACATGGTCGAACTATAAATATAGCGAGGGTTTCCAAATATTTTTTGTTGTCAATGAAATGAATGCAATACACCAACTTAAATAATGATGTGTTTCAGTGAGTTGTATATTAAAATCAGCTAGATATAATGGTTTAGTGCATTGTGGAGATGATTATATGCATTGACAATTTCCATTATAATATAAGGTTAGACGGAAAAAGGGCGACATATGTTCATGTTTTTGCTGAATAATACTTTAAAATCTCGTTGTTCATATAACTAGATTAAATCATTATTGACAATAAGTTACATTGTGGCATGTTCAGTTAAGCTACAATGTATTTGCTCGTACAGTGAAAATAAAGTAAGATTGGTATGTTCACGAAATGATATATCAGAAGAAACTTATGTTTAATATTTATCTGTTTATCTTTTTTGTTTGTCGTATTTGCTTTGTGGCAGTTGCCACAAATTTGATATTGATACGCGATGTAAAGTATAAATCCTATTTCACATCCAGTATTTCAGTGGGACTCGTCCACCATCAAGTTACTTTAGAAACAATATCCTTTATTTACAGCATGTGGTTGAGCTCCACAGTAACTGACAAAAGTTGCAGTAATTATCTAGTTCAAAACGTACTTGGGAATATTATATTGATTATCATAGCGTACGTTGGATCGAATCTGTTTAAACGATGTATGTAGTTGTGACACCGGGATCTAAGTATGAATTTACTAAAAATAAGTGGGCTAGTTACAGTAAAACTGGGGAGTGAATGATGCTCGGTAATATACCAAGTTGTTAATCGCATTACTTTAAATTAGAGCACTTAATCAGAATCAGTTTTCTGCATCAATCGAGTCTTTATTTGCCGACAACCACAACAACCTCGGCAAGGTTATACGACAAAATCGGTACATTACGAACAGCGGAGATGCCGGTACTTCAACCTAGCATACCATGCAATAATATAGTCATAGCACAGAAATTCTAGACGGACTATTTGTGAATTCAAGATAGCCGCATTACAGCCCGCGCTTGAAAAACGTCTAAAGGACGATGGTCGTCACGCTACATCAAGTAGGATGCGGGTCGCATGCGACATGTATAACACGTGTTAAACATTTGTGTTATTTATCTGCATCATGATAGCTTGTTGGTATGAGGGCGTCATGCAATAGAGCGCCAACAAACACACAGCGACAAAACTAAACATTGTGTGGACTGCAGTGAGTGATTTCAGCTATCATTAAAGCATTAAAGGGTAGGTTGTTTTTTAGTATTTTCTACATATTCCCTGTTTTACCCATTGAGAGACGAGTTTCCATTGAATTCATTGAGTTTATTCCTGAAAAATGTAATATGTGGCATTTGATTTCTCTGGAGAGTATATTGTCACGAACCAGTGTAACACTAATAGAAAATTAAAAAAAAAAAAATGGCAAAAATCTACAGTGTCGAATATGTAGATTACCACAATATTTGTGATTATGTAAATTGAAATAATGATTCTCAATTAATAATAATAATAATAATAATAATAATACTGAATGTTATTTAATAAAATCTGTACATAAATGTTGAATTGTGTTAACTGTATGCATATATAAACCAATGGCAGGTTGGTTTTATACTATTTTTATACCACCTTTGGTCACATGACGCATTGCTTTATCTGCACGTTCATTAATGGAACACAACAAAAAAGTGATGGTTGTCGGAAATAACGTCATAATTTGAGTCAGAGTCTGTAAATCACACAAGCGAAAAGGTATTAGAATAGTCGTAGTATGCATTGAATTAATCACGGGCAAATTATAAAGCGGACATTACATATTTGTATTTATATAAATTAGCACATGTTCAGCACTGAATCACTCCATTTTATTTTTTCAGTTGCCTTACAGCATGGCTAAAATGTATTTGCATGATATTTTATAGTACTATTAACAATGATTCGTTGTATAAATCAGATAATTTAGGTATTCCATATAATTTAGGTATTCCATATATCTACTGCTGTTGTTCGGTAGGTTTACTTCCCATTTGGTTTCCAACCTGTTAGGAAAAGCGTATCCTGCTACATTTGACACGATTTACTCAACTTATTGTATTGGTAATAATTGTGATCAATTTCTGGCACACCAGAGTCAAAACAAAATTGTTTGTACAGTGCGTTAAGTTTTATTATAGCGCAAATTTGAAATTATTGCTGTCCCAGTCAACGAAGTGTGGCCAAATCTATATGGCTTTCTTCCTGATAGCACCTGACCCAAAACCAAAATCAAACCCGTGGAACTATTTTACAGGTCGTATATCATCCCTACTACGCACGTATATTTTTGAATGGTCATAATCATCATTGAAGTATGAGTTCGAAACTTGTGCCACATAACTGGACAATGATGGTGGAATTAAATTCGCTAGCTATCAACATCGTTTAATCTCCGTTACGTATTTGACTGTATCTTTACAGACTGTTTTGCACGCAGGTCTAACGTTATGGTCTCAGTGCCAACTGATCCGTTATCACTACTGGTGTTGTTGATGATAATGCTGTTAGCATGGATAACCACCCAACACTACCTGGCACCTTGCAAGAACTTCCCACCCGGACCTTGGGGATTACCTATCATTGGCAGCTTTATGTACTTCGGATCTGATATACACAAAGACATGATGAAACTCTCAAAGAAATATGGTGATGTTTATAGTCTGAAGATGGGATGTCATACAGCCGTTGTTGTAAATGGAGTGAATGCCATCAAAGAATGCCTGGTAAAAAAAGGAACCGATTTTGCTGATAGACCATATTCTTGGATAGTTGAACTAGATAATCCAAGATATGAAGGTAATAATTAAACTGTAATCAATAAAATAATTAACTAATTAAAACAGCCAACGATTGGGACCACTAATTCTAAAAAAAGGTAGATTAGCGCCATTTATTCTCTATAGTTTCTTTTCATGTAATAACTGCCAGTCTATCGCCAGGTATTACTGATGCCCACTTCGATGAGAAATGCCAACGTCGCCGACAATTTGCCCACACAACGCTTAGAAGCTTTGGATTTGGTAAAACCAGCATGGAGAGTAAAATATGTGAGGAAATCTCTTTCTTGTTGGATGAATTTAGGGTAAGGACCACTATTAAAATTCGATCGACACAGGCCCGTTCGTTACATACAACTCCTGTTACATGCATTAGCTAAGACTTGATCTAATTTGTGAAGAAAAGTTTATGTAGCAAAGTCATTGTACATGGTCAGCAACATTATGGATTTATCCTTAGCTAGAACATCGTCTCTGAAATTGCTCGATATTAAATGTGAAACCATTATATTATGTTATATTTTAAGGATATTCAAGATAAATCTATCGATACAGGCGCCATCCTTAACAGGAGTGTTTCCAACGTAATTTGCTCGATAATGTTTGGCAAACGATTCAACTATTCGGACCCAAAATTCAGTTTCATTATTGACACTATTGGCAAATTGTTTGAGCTTATGGGCACTATGTATGAACTTGGTTTTCTACCGTTTCGAAGGCCGTTAAATCAATCAATTATAAATAATTACAATACACTTGGTGATGATCTGAGGAAATTCTGCAAGCAGCAAATTGATGAACACCGTGAAGTATTCGACCCAGACAACATAGGTGATTTCATCGATGCATACTTAGCTGAGACAATGAAACAAGACGGCAATGAAGATCTTACAGACGACCAGTTAAAATATACATTAGTTGACCTTTTTGGTGCTGAAACTGAAACAACAGCGACAACACTTAAATGGGGGTTACTATTAATGGTTCTTCATCCAGAAATACAGGACAGAGTGTTTAATGAAATTGATCAGGTACGTACTATACAAAATGCATTTGCAAATTAAGCCAGGTGTATCTTGAATCGCATAATTGTGAAATAGCCACATCTGCTTCAAACTATTGAGTGTCCTTATGTTGAACGTTGTTTGTAATTCCGACCACTATTCGGTTTCTCATGATTCCAGGCTGTTGGTGCAAACCGTCTCCCGAGACTTGACGATCGTAAAAACTTGTCTTATACTGAAGCTACGATTTTGGAAATACAGCGATTTGGTAGTATTGCACCATTCACACTTCCTCATTGTGCGTTGAAAGACACTTCACTTGGAGGATATAATATTCCTAAGGGAACGGAAGTAATTATTTTACTGTGGTAGGTTTCATCTATGCGTATTCCTCTGAACTTCCGTAGCTGTACGGACATATACAATTGTGTAGTCCGTATAAATAAATAAATCTATATACATGTTTAATTAGATAATGTTAAAACGGTCAATTGGCGAAAAAATATATTTATGATGTTTTGTCAACATATTTATACGGTAAAACAGTATAGAACTCTAAGACGTGTTCCGATATTTATAAGAAAATATTCGACATCTGAGAGTTTACTATTCCTAACACCAACGTTATTTTACAATTTTAACGCAGGTCAATTCACAAAGAGCCAACTATTTGGCCAGATCCAGACAAATTTGACCCTATGAGGTTTTATGATGAAAAGAACAATGCAGTCAAGAAGTCTGAGAATTTCATGCCATTTTCTGCAGGTATTTAAGTGCATGTTGTTATGTTTACAAATATTAACTCAGAAACTGTAGCAAATCTATCTCCATGATACTGATATAAAGCGCATTTCAAACCACATTGAATACAGTTGATAATTATTATTCGATAGTATTTAGCCAGAGGGGATTTCAGTTTGATACATGCATACATAGGTATTTGATACTGTTACTTATACCACTGTAACCACTTTACTGAAAACCAGTAACTTGCTTATAATATATTTGTAAGTAATTTCTGTGTGTACCACTCATTGCTTTGCTTCTTATAGGTCGACGTGTCTGTATGGGTGAACAGTTGGCAAAACATGAATTGTTTCTATACTTCTCAGCCATGATAAACCAATTCAAGTTCAGCTTGCCAGTTGGAACCAAGAAACCCAGCACTGATGGTGTTTTAGGGCTAACATTGGTTCCTGAACCATATCAAGTTGTGATCAGAGAGAGAGAAGCACTTGATGTTTGTGTATAACAATTCAAAATGCCAGAATCTAAAAACCTTGCTTACTATATATGATAGGAGTATACATCAATCAGAGTATCTCTATACTTGTGAGAATCGTAATGTTGTGGTTTTTATATCATACCCTGTTAGGAAGCGTAAATTCCAAATATAAAACGATTGTGTGATATGAACACGCCCTGCTGTATTTACTTAAAGTTATTCTCGTAATTACTTCATAATGTCTATCTTACTATCTTTATATATTGTTGATGATACATACAGATCTTTTAAATAGTAACTGACTTGAGTCTTCGTGTTAGGTAAATGAGGATATATGTCCATTAATTTGCAGAATAGCTTTCAAATTGATTTGTATGTTATATACAAACCGAACGTAAAACAGAACATACAAAGGTCATAGTGTCGCAGTGACTTCAACGTGGGATTCGACAAACGCAAAACTGTTGGTTATTTCATGCCTAACAAGTTCATAGTATGCATTACGCGAGATCTCGGAGTGAACGGAAAATTATCTATAAAACTATATGTATTATGTGTCTCTGATCAAAATCGTACAGTTAAAACGGAATAATTTGTCATGTGTAGTTTGTAGTGTTAAAGATTTTCTAATCTATGTAAAGGAATTCACGTTTAATACGTTTATTAATGCTCATTTATAATAATGATCATTGCTTTGTTGCAAATATGGAGGAGATCGGACAAGAAAATATTTAGTGAACATCCATTCCTAAGTTATGTTCCAACTGGCCAACCATGGGCTTCCTTATTATATACATACATACTTATAAGTCCGGCTTATCATTTGTCATTCTTTGAGCCGTTTGTAAGGACGCTAATTGACCAAATGTACGTGATTGTCAATTTTTGGCGGCGTATCAAGAGGTCGTATGATAGTCACTGTCACAATACGAGCACTGGGTGAAATGAACTAATAGATTACTTCCATTGTTAACTACATACATTAGGTAATGGTTCCTTGTGTTGATTATTCAAATTATTTGGTAATGCTCATGTAATTGTTTCTATCAATTTGGAATATTATTGACGAACGTTATGATACCCCAAAAGCTGCTCGGTTGTTCCTCCCCTCTACTCCATTCAGAAAACATGAGGTACATACATCCCCCTCCTACTACTGAACGTTTTAGTCAAACAGCTTCTGCAATCAAGGGAAGTGATACAATGGTCGGTTCGATGGTAAAAAGAACGGATGTCCTACCCGCTGAGGGGTCTAAGAGTATGTATTGTACCGCACGTAAATATTGACAAATAAAAATACATGTGCCCAAATGAACTTCGGGAGTTGTTTAGTGGCTCATTGTAAACTGCCTACTACATGAATAAAAATAAAAATACCAACCCAAACGAGAAAAAAATCTCACCGCCATGTCACCAAAATTTATTTTATCCACTCAACTATGTACAGAGCAATAAAACTACCATTCCAAATGCGAAAAAATATACCGCCAGCAAACCTATATTTACCCGTCGGCCCCTGGCTATTTACACGATTAGTTGACTGCTTCTGAACTGAATAAATTTGTCAGAGTGTGGATACGTGATATAAGTCAAATAGTTGGGCATAATAATTGTGTATTAAAGCATAAATCAATAATTAATTTGTTGATATATTGTTAATTCTACATATTGTTATGATATTCTATTTTTGCTGTAAAATGAATGTATTTTGATAATGCCCAGTTAGCTAGTGAGGCCTGCCCAGCTGCGGAATTAGAATAGACAGCATGTATTGTCATTGCTAATTAATATTTTTTTGTTCGTGCTTGTGCAAGACGAACGTGAACACGAGTTGGTCAAGTTGTCACCCAGCTCCCGACCAGTGCAGGGCAGTTCAGCTCAACTCCGGTGCAGTGTCAACGTGGCAGCCAACGTATGTCTCAAGATAATGCATGACCAATTCGGCATGAGGGACTAATAGATGCAAAACAGTCTTCTGTGGTTCTGCACTGTAAAACCAGCCTTATTCAAAGACCTGTTTTTCGCCAGAAAGCGTGGTTTGCTGATCTTGGTCTTTTCTCTGCACGGACGGTATAGAGGTCGTGTAACATTACGGTCAGTGTCGTGTAATTTGCATTCCCCGAGACCTCGTAGTTTGGAGCTGTATAACTGATATCGCCGTCGACGTTGCTGTGATTAACTGTACTATCGCTGAAGCTACGCAGTACGAGTTCTGCACTTAGGTAGGGTAGGCAATTCCGAGCTGGGCTATTATCATTAATGTTATATTTATTGTGATGTATATTGTTGACCGGTTTGTGATTTATATCACTCCTGTTATTGGTGTATGCTTATTGTATTATTAAATTAGTATTATTGGACATATCCTGACTGTGTGCCTTTGTTTGACCCTTTAGTGTTGCGTTCTGGAGTGCGAGATATTGGCGGCCAGGTTCGCGGGAGACTATCTCGTATTCCCGTTCGTAACAATATCAACACAATTGTACCTTTTATTTTGTTATGATAGCGACTTCACGTTTGCACATACGGTTCACACGCCGTTAGGCTATTTTTTAGAATAAACAACTTGCATGTTTAGGGTTGAGAATTTAAACATATATTACAGGAATTTTATTAATAGATTGTTTACTTATTGTATTTAGTAGTGGCAAATTTGCAAGTCTTTAACCGTGAGGCACATCCATGGTAATCACGTGATCGTGCCAACGACTGCAGCGATTGGCTAGTCGCACGGTTACTTTGCCACGCCTTAGAGATTTTACTTATAATATAAAATTTGTAAACTTTGTTAAGAGAGAGAGAGAGAACGAGAGAACGGTGCAGCGAGGGGTTACCTCGGCTGACTGCTTGTGTGAATAAAGCTGGACTACCTGTAATGAACTTATGTGTATTCATTAGGGTCGAATCTGGTACCTCTACGTGTAAGTGACATCAGCCAAGCGAGACGAAGTTCCCCGATCCCTGAACACAACGCTTGTGTTCACAAAAAATTCATAAACTAGACATGTCATTTTGGTTAACATGTCAGATTTGTGTATGGACAATCTAGCTTTGTTTGATTCATTCATGTTCCGAATATAGTAGCTCCAGTATCTAAAGCTTTTTAAAACTTGATTTGTTTAAACCAACATGGTTATCATTCACTCATGTAACTAATTTTTAAAATGTATCAGAAAAACGAGTAAATGTCCGCTAGTCACCAACATTGAATTAAATAGCGAAACAAAAAGACGTGCTTCGGCAACCTAGCCTGATTTATGACAATGCCAAATTGGTAAAATTTTCAATGAAAACAGAAATCCATGACTGACATATTAAAACTGGTAAATTGATATTTATATGATATTTCCTTAAGAATGATCACAGGTAAATCACAAAAACCCCTTCCCTTCATTGTATTAATTCACTGAACATGTTTATGCAACCAAAGCCACTTTTATAACAAATTTATTTATGTTATTGAACATGTTAGTTCAATGAACTTTTGTTGTCCACCATCTTTTTGGGGGTGAGCCGTTTTAATATATTTTCAGCCATAACTGGTTAAAAATAAAATATGTGTTGGTAATTAATTGATACTCAGTTGCAACAATTATACAGTGAAAACAAAAATTGAAGAAAATTGTTGCAGATTGTGGGACTTTAACTAAATAGAAAAAAGGTCAAAATTATTCCAAAATGCTTTTGATCAACTTTTGTTTGTTATTAATTGTTTTAATAAGTTACTTTTGCTCAAATTAATCATTTTATATACAGAATTTCTTTGTTCCAAGTATCTGATTTATTACTCAGGTGTTTGTGACGAACACAGTATATTACTTATGTTACAGTTTTGGCATGTTAAGTATTGTTTTACCCATTGTAAAATGTGAACATCTAAATACAACCCATGTAGGCCATGTATTAAGATATGGTGTACTACTTTAATAATAAAGTATTGTTAGTTTCTGCAGTTTGTTGTTGATACTAACATTATTTTAAGTACATAGATGATATTACACAAACTTTAAGTCCCTCTGAACAGTACAGTTTATTTCAGTCCCCCCTCTCAACTGAAATAAATATCAGGTACCCCCTGATCTCTTCAGACCTCATAAGTATTTTTAATGTAGGCGGCCTTCAAAGTTCATGCGGGTTTGTGATTTGTAGTCATATTCGGGATATTATAACGCTCGATTGTGATTTCGATCACGCTGATTACCCATCAGTATAAATTGTATACAAGTATATTTCACCTAAACCGCCAACCGTTCAGTTTTGAGAAAGAGAATAACGCCTTTAAATAGAAGTCGTAATATATTTTTTTTAATTTAAAACTCCCAGAAAGCTCCTATAGTCGAAATCTCGTTATTGATGCATTTACTGTTATTTACATGTGAAGTGTTTTTTTAGAATATTGTGGTCTTATTCTTACACCACGATCGCGGAATACCTGAAATGTTAAATCATTTTTTTATTTGTCAAAATAGCCGACGAAATTTTCCGAAAAAAATTATTAATATATATCGTCTGAAATAGCAATATTATATAACATTCTACACATATCGACAATGCCATGATATAATTAGGCCACAGCGACTAAATAGATTTCGTTACTTTGATTCAATTTATTATACATATCCAATAACCATGTCAACATATAACGCATTGTGACTGTTTATTAATCACAGGAATTAATATGACGTCTAAGACGCATTACGTTATCTCAGTGGCTTGTGTATTTGAACATGAAAGGGTCATTTTTCAATGATCTTGTTAGTCTTTCAGGGTTTAAACGTGGGACTTATCAATCGGAATGTCAACTGTGAATGTATGCACACTCATCCAGAGGTCAGCGTGGCATTATATTGTTATAAGTTCGTGACCTCTTTGACTCACTCGCACCACGGTTACTAATACAGAACAGTGCTCGCACATAACGGTAGACTGAGCTTATTCTAATAACTCGTACATATCACCAGATCGCTTTTGAGACAGGTAAAGGTTAGTTATATGGTGTTTTGATCGCCACTGTCTAGAGTAGTCAGTGTTCATGCAGTATGTATCATTGTCGGAAAATATATTTGTAGATAAACAACGTCTAATAAAGTGCAAGTGTCCATGGCATTGGTTCTGCATCGGTCACTGTAATGCGAAAATCAATGCAAAGCCTAACATCCCCTTCATTCTTATTTACAAAAAACAATTGGAGAGGCATAAGGTGAATTTGATGGTTCAATTACTCCCATGCTCTTAAACTCTGACCTCACTACATCTGTCAGAACGAATGGTAAAGGGTATAGTTTCGATCTAACTGGTTCAGCTGTTATCAATTTAATGCCATGCTCAATAATTTTTGACTTTCCAGGACAATCAGTGATAACATTAGAAAATTATCTCACAATCCATAAATGTTAGTTGACATTCAACTCATGACAATCAACAATTGTTCTCTTACACTGATTTGGTACAGACTACAATTCACTACTATCACACAGTACTGTGTCACTCTTAGCAGTATCGTATTCTACAACTGCAGTGAACACACAGTTCATCACATATGTAACCACTTTCTTGTCATTCAGTTTGTCCTTTTCATTATATGCTTTCAACAAGTTAGCATGATAAATTTCCACCTTGCCCTTCACATTCATTCTGTGGTCCATCATACTCACTCTCTCTTTAATTACATATGGCCCAAGTCATTGCATCAACAACTTGTTGTGGTCAGTGGGAAGTAACACCAACACGTTGTCACCAGGTTGGAGCTTTCTATCATTGGCTTTCTTATCATATTACCTTTT
Organism: Saccoglossus kowalevskii; assembly: GCF_978046115.1. NCBI lineage: Eukaryota > Metazoa > Hemichordata > Enteropneusta > Harrimaniidae > Saccoglossus > Saccoglossus kowalevskii. The sequence goes on along the minus strand of NC_140653.1, from coordinate 20,170,541 downwards.
GTATCTGAACATTTGCCTTAGCTAACTCAGCTTGAGCAAATTTACATGTCTCGTCAAGGCGATTTCTCAAATCAATGACTTACTTGTATATAGTTGCAGTGGCCTCCTTTGTTCACAACTATCTTAAAATCGTCATTGGGCCCCTCACTGTTCTAACGTAAATGAATAAATAAAAACCTGAAACTTTCCTGGGGTACTTATTTATAGGCAAACAGTACTGGGTCAAGATACCTATCCCAATCCTTGGGTCGTTCTTAGTACATGCATTTCAACATACTTTTCAAAGTAGTATTAAACTGCTCATCCAAACCATAACATGATGGGTGATATGTAGTTACTAATTGTTTAACAGACAACAAACATTCTACTCACTTCTTTCATAATGTCATCCACAAACTGTGTCCCTTAATCAGTTGAAATTTCTTTGGGTACACCAATCCTAATATATATGCTGACGAATGTGTCAGCAACCACCTCGGAAGTATTTTTTTAATGCTACATTTTCAGGGTATCGTGGAGCATAGTCTACAACAATAAAATGTATCTATGGCTTTTCTCAGTCGCTGGACTGATTGAACCAATCAGATCCATAGCTATCATTTGAAATGGTATTTCAATCAAGGGCATATCGCCTAATAGTACCTTGCTAACTCGACCCTTAGGAATAGTCTTCTGACATATATCACATGACCTGCAATACATAACATCATATTGCATCCCAGGCCGATAAGACTGAGTTGCTATTCTATCTGTAGTCTTCTTAGCACAAAAATGACCTGCCATAACTGACTCATGAGCCTGTGTTGTATTTGATCACGGTAACACAATGGTACAAATAATTGGAAACACATACGTTCTCTATCAACACGAAATGACTGAAATTCCCTATACATCAGCTCCTTGTTCATCAAAACATTATCATTCTGACTGGAATCAATTGCGGGATAACAACCAATCCCACTAACTGAAGGCTTTCTTAAATCAACACCTGGAAAATAACCTTCATCAATAGAAGGGACACTAGCCTGACTACTAGTAGATGTACAACCTTAATTACCTGAGAAAACACTAGTCTCAATACTCGAATGACAACAACCTTCACCACCATAAGGCATACTAGTCCCATCACCTGAAGGAGTACTATGTTCATCACCTGAGGCCGAACTAACCTCACCATGCCCTACACCAGGAGCTAAACCTAGCTTCCAACCAAAAGCAGGATCCTTAGGATCCTAGCTCCACTAATATTACCAATAATAAGATCATACACTGGGGTCCTCATACACCATGTTTTGACCTCACTAGTAGGGTATATCTATATATAGTCTAGCATCTAGGGCTTTCCAACATGTACAATCCATCATCACACAGATATGACTCTCCCCAGTCAATTGACTTTCCTCAAAAACTGACAGCAGAATAATTTGGATCACCACAAATATAACAGCCTGTCGTTTGCTCAGTCTGGCTTTTGCCTTACTGACCTGTGCTCCAGAACTGACCTTTCTGACTACTAGCTTGAAACTAGATTTCAGATTTTTACCACCTGTCTGTCAAGGTGCTTCTCTAAACTTGTCATCTATGTCAGCCATTTCTTTAACTGACTTTGGGTGACCTTTGACTTTTATCAACTTCAGACAGCTCTACCATTCGGTCAAAATAACTACCTAATTTAGCTGCAATTTGCGGAATGATATCTCCACCATCTGCCCTACTAGTTCGAAATCTCTTTCTATAACCTTCTTCATTCATATCATTACGCTTCAACAAAGCTGTCTTTACAGCATTGTAATCCATGGACTCTGCCACAGACAATACAGAATACACATATAAAGCTTTACCTGTCACTGCAATAAGATTCATAACTCAACTTTCAAGCGATCATTTGAGTTGCAGAGAATTGCTCAAACTTTAAAATAATGCGTTCATCTCGTCCCTAGTCTCATCAAACAATGGTAGCTTTGGACCCTTAGAACTAACAATAGGCTGTCCTACGCCTCTATTTTGACCATTAGCTTTCTCACGCAACCTCAACACTTCAAGGTCATACTGTCTTACTTTCTCTGTCTCTTCACAGTCTTGTTCCCCCTCTCTCTCTATTTCCTCATTATTATGTGCCTTGCGTTAGTTTTCAAACTTTCAGCCTCATGTTTGGCTGCTCTCTCAGCCCTCTCAACGTTCTTTCTTCTCATACTCTGCCCTCACAAATTTAGTCAGACTTTCCCCCTCATACCCAATTCTCTGCCTATTTCTTTAAGTTCTTTAACAATATGCATGCTGAAAAAGTGTAATTCTAGTTCCAGTAATATTAAATAAAGCAATTTAATGTCTATCAAGCAGTCCAGGCCGGTTTGACAGCACTGTGGTTTCTAGAGTTTCAGAAGTTACGAAACAGTCAATATCAGGGATATCAAAATAGATAGTGGTTCAAAATCAGAAAAAGATACTGAATAAGAATCTCAATTCAACTCAGAATAACAAATGAATCCGAATAACAATCAAAATCACAATCCCACTTCTGAGACCAAAATGGCACAGTGTAAGGCCTGCTTATTGATGTTGAGAGGGACACCCAAAGAACTCAGATTGGTTAGGAGGGTCTTTCACTGCTAGAATGGGTAGACAATACAATAATACTGGAAATAATACACACGAAAATACAATAAATTAACAATAAATTGATAAAGGAGTCTTGCTTCCAGAGGAAATATCTTGGATATTCTTGGGGCACCGCTGATAGCATGAGATCGCAGAGCAGTTCATACAAGTCTCACAGATTGATGATTGAAGCCTGGATCACTTGTCTCACAATATCGCATCAGCAACGCACAGTTGAAATTGAGCAATCAATTGAAATGATAGTCCACAATTGTCCTCAATCTAGCCCAGTTTCAGGTGCACCACCTGGGTTTCCACAGCAACAAACCAAAATCTGGTCGTGTTACCAGCTGTCTTCCGGTGACATGCAGACACTAACATAAGCAACTAATTAGATCGTAAATATCTTGTGTTATGTAAATCACAAGCACACCTGGTAGATTCACAAATCGTCCTTCCAGAGTTGTAAACAAGTACGACCTGTTAATCACCTTTATGACAGTTATCACACGGCAATTCACACTGTTTATTCACATGAATCCATGCACACTTCTATTTGCAGGGTTTTAGGTAATATATAAATAACATAGAGTAAAGAATGCTGACACTCAGGGATAATGCTTATAGCTGCTCATTTTGTGTTTGAAATCCGTTCACAATAATGACCTAATTGACAAAATAATGAGCAGCAGAATTTCAAGTGTGCCACTGATATTTGAACTTCTCGAAATATGTCAATAAAACTTGCTACATAGGGGGTCTGGGCTAATCCACATACCTGGTCTGTTCTTCGTTGGTTTCCGTAGATATTATTAGAACCAGTCAAATGATTTCAATGCAACTTGGTTCATACCTGAATAGCTATTTGTTGCAATAAATGCTTTAATTTAATTTGCGTAAATTGCTAGTGTTTAGCTGACAGATTTCGGTTTTCAAAATATTTACCTTTGTCATAAAATATTTCGAGTTTTCTGTATTATCAACTGCAATACTGGTGTTACTTTCAAATTTACTTACACTTTTTGCACTTAAAGAGCAGATTTTCCCACATAACTTAAAGTAAAAATTAAAATTTTTGAATAATATTGATTATATTTATTTTGTTTCAAATACCAGGTGTTATTTCTAAAAACAGATCGATCCACTTATGGAGTATTATACGTTTTGGTCTGTTAAAATAGAGTGACAACCTCGCAATTTGAACAATCAAATCTTTGTAAGAGAAATATATTTGAAGCATAGATGTATGTCAAGCAGAGTTGAATCTACAAAATGCACAATATTCCTCACATACATACCGTCTATAAAGACGTAGCTCGTGTTATTGAGGTCGAAGATATAACTGTGATACAACTGAAATGGGATTATCTATTTATTTAGCTTTGTTGTCATTGAAGATCGGAGCTAAAAAGGTGATTGCTGCCGCGGATGCATTTATTCTTCGTCTGCACCTACATCCACTTTTGCTAAAAAATGGAAATAAAGAAATGTTTAGTAGACCTACGTGAGTTTTGTAACATTTGCAATCGGCCATGGCAACAACCATATAAACTGCCATGTTCGTGATATAGCAACTAACTATTAACTAATATCTCATCGTACACAATGTTATCAACTTTGTTGAAAGAAAAACTACTAAGTGGAGTTATTGCGTTTGTTTGTGCATAATGTGACGGTTTAGAACTGCAGTAATGTGTACCTAGACAAATTAACACTCATCATTTCATGATTTAGTGTGTTGTAGATCTAGTATGAACAATTATATCACTTGGTGGTAAAAACTTATTCGCGATGGCCATACTGTTCTGTGTGTCAACTGCATGTTGATTTATATATATATATGTGTTCATAAATGGAAATTATAAATGGTTACAAAGTGATGTAATTCTACTTATAGATTTTGTTGATTCCATATTCTATCAGTCATTGGCAGTTTTATTTATTTATTTATTTATCTGACATGATGAAACTATAAATATGGTGATGGGTTCTCAAATATTTGTTGTCAATGAAGTGAATGCAATACACATGCCTAGTGAAGAGGAAAATGATTTTGCTGACAGACCAATAGTCTATCAACTTAAATAATGATGTGTTTCAGTGAGTTCCATATTAAAATCAGCTGGATATAATGGTTTAGTGCATTGTGGACATGGTTATATACATTGACAATTTTCATTATAATATTAGTTAGTTAGACGGGAAAAAGGCGACATATGTTCATGTTTTTGCTAATAATACATAAATCTCATTGTTCATATAACTAGATTAAATCATTATTAACAATAAATTCCATTGTCGCATTTTTAGTTAAGCTACAATATATTCGCTCGTACAGTGAAAATAAAGTATGATTCGTATGTTCAAGAAAAGATTTATCAGAAGAAACTTATGTTTAATATTTATCTGTTTATCTTTTTTGTTTATCGTATTTGCTTTGTGACAGTTGTCACAAATTTGATATTGATACGCGATGTAAAGTATAAATCATGGTTCACATCTAGTATTTCAGTGGGACTCGTCCTCCATCAAGTTACTTTAGAAACAATATCCTGTATTTACAGCATGTGGTCGAGCTCCACAGTAACTGAAAAAAAAATTGCGATAATTATCTAGTTCAAACCACACTTGGGAATATCATATTGATTATTGTAGCGTACATTGGAATAAATCTGTTTAAATGATGGATGTAGTCATGACAGCTGAGTCTAAATATGAATTTACTATAAATAAGCGCTTTGCAAACGTCTAAAGGACGATGGTCGTCACGCTACCTCAAGTTCGATACGGGTCCCATGCGACATGTGTAACACGTGTTAAATATCTATCTGCATCACGATAGCTTGTTGGTATGAGGGCGTCGTGTAATAGAGCGCCAACACACACAGCGACAAAACTAAACATTGTGTGGACTGCAGTGAGTGATTTCAGCCATCATTAAAGCATTAAAGGGTAGGTTGATGTTCAGTATTTTCTACACATACCCTGTTTTACCCATTGAGAGACGAGTTTCCATTGAATTCATTGAGTTTATTCCTGAAAAATGTAATATGTGGCATTTGATTTCTCTGGAGAGTATGTTGTCACGAACCAGTGTAACACTATTAGAAAATTAAAAAAAAAAAATGGCAAAAATCTACAGTGTCGAATATGTAGATTACCACAATATTTTAACCTATGTGATAATGTAAATTGAAATAATGATTCTCAATTAATAATAATAATAATAATAATAATAATACTGAATGTTATTTAATGAAATCTGTACATAAATGTTGAATTCTGTTAACTGTATGTATATATAAACCAATGGCGGGTTGGTTTTATACTATTTTTATACCACCTTTGGTCACATGACCCATTGCTTTATCTGACCGTTCATTAATGGAACACGACAAAAAGTGATGCTTGTCGGAAATAACGTCATTATTTGAGTCAGAGTCTGTAAATCACATAAGCGAGAATAGTCGTAGTATGCATTGAATTATTCACGGGCAAATTACAAAGCGGACATTACATATTTGTATGTATATAAATTAGCACATGTTCAGCACTGAATCGTTCCATTTTATTTTTTCAGTTGCCTTACAGCATGACTAAAATGTATTTGCCTGATATTTTATAGTACTATTAACAAGGATTCGTTGTATAAATCAGATTGATAATTTAGGTATTCCATATAATTTAGGTATTCCATATATCTACTGCCGTAGTTCCGTAGGTTTACTTCCCATTTGGTTTCCAACCTGTTAGGAAAAGCGTATCCTGCTGCATTTGACACGATTTACTCAACTTATTTTAATGGTAGTATTTGTGATCAATTTCTGGCACACCAGAGTCAAAACAAAATTCTTTGTACAGTGCTTTAAGTTTTATTATAGGGCAAAGTGGACATTATTGCTGTCCCAGTCAACGAAGTGCGGCCAAATCTATATGGCTCTCTTCCTGATAGCACCTGACCCGAAACCAAAATCCACCCCGTGGAGCTATTTGACAGGTCGTATATCATTCCTACTACACACATATATTTTTGAATGGTCATAATCATCATTGAAGTATTAGTTCTAAACTTGTGCCACATAACTGAACAATGATGGTGGAATTAAATTCGCTAGCTATCAACATCGTTTAATCTTCGTTACGTATTTGACTGTATCTTTACAGACTGTTTTGCACGCAGTTCTAACGTTATGGTCTCAGTGCCAACTGATCCGTTATCACTAATGGTGTTGTTGATGATAATTCTGTTAGCATGGATAACCACCCAACACTACCTGGCACCTTGCAAGAACTTCCCACCCGGACCTTGGGGATTACCTATCATTGGCAGCTTTATGTACTTCGGATCTGATGTACACAAAGACATGACAAAACTCTCAAAGAAATATGGTGATGCTTATAGTCTGAAGATGGGATGTCATACAGCCGTTGTTGTAAATGGAGTGAATGCCATCAAAGAATGTCTGGTAAAAAAAGGAACCGATTTTGCTGATAGACCACATTCTTGGTCAGTTGAACAATATAATCCAAGATATAAAGGTACTATAATAATTTAAAACTAATTAAAACAGCCAACGATTGGGACCACTAATTCTAAAAAAAAGTAGACTAGCGCCAATTATTCTCTATAGTTTCATTTCATGTAATAACTGCCAGTCTATCGCCAGGTATTGCTGATGGACGCTTCAATGATAAATGGCAACGTCGTCGACAATTTGCCCACACAACGCTTAGAGGCTTTGGATTTGGTAAAACCAGCATGGAAAGTAAAATATGTGAGGAAATCTCTTTCTTATTGGATGAATTTAGGGTAAGGATCACTATTAAAATTCGATCGACACAGGCCCCATTCGTTCCATACATCTGTGCAACCAACCAGAATTCCTGTTACATGCATTAGGGAAGACTTGATCTAATTTGTGAGAAAAGTTTATGTAGCAAACTCATTGTACATGGGCAGCAACATTATGGATATATCCTTAGCTAGAACATTGTCTCTGAAATTTCTCGATATTACATGTGAAACCATTATATTATGTTATATTTTAAGGATATTCAAGATAAATCTATCGATACAGGCGCCATACTTAACAGGAGTGTTTCCAACGTAATTTGCTCGATAATGTTTGGTAAACGATTCAACTATTCGGACCCAAAATTCAGTTTCATTATTGACACTATGGGCAAATGGTTTGAGCTTATGGGCACTATGTATGAACTTGGTTTTCTACCGTTTCGAAGGCCGTTTAATCAATCAAATATAAATAACTACAATACACTTGGTGATGATCTGAGGAAATTCTGCAAGCAGCAAATTGATGAACACCGTGAAGTATTCGACCCAGACAACATAGGTGATTTCATCGATGCATACTTAGCTGAGACAATGAAACAAGACGGCAATAAAGATCTTACAGACGACCAGTTAAAATATACATTAGCTGATCTTTTTGCTGCTGGAACTGAAAAAACAGCGACAACACTTAAATGGGGGTTACTATTAATGGTTCTTCATCCAGAAATACAGGACAGAGTGTTTAATGAAATTGATCAGGTACGTACAATACAAAATGCATTTGCAAATTAAGCAGGGTGTATCTTGAATCGCATAATTGTGAAATAGCCACATCTGCTTCAAACTATTGAGTGTCCTTATGTTGAACGTTGTTTGTAATCCCGACCACTATTCGGTTTCTCATGATTCCAGGCTGTTGGCGCAAACCGTCTCCCGAGACTTGACGATCGTAAAAACTTGTCTTATACTGAAGCTACGCTTTTGGGAATACAGCGATTTGGTAGTATTGCACCATTCACACTTCCTCATTGTGCGTTGAAAGACACTTCACTTGAAGGATATAATATTCCTAAGGGAACGGAAGTAATTATTTTACTATGGTAGGTTTCATCTATACGTATTCCTTACTTTCGTATCTGCGCGGACATATACAATTGTGTAGTCTGTATAAAAAATAAATCTATCTATATACATGTTTAATTAGATAATGTTAAAACGGTCAATTGGCGAATAAATATATTTATGATGTTTTGTCAACATATTTATACGGTAAAACAGTATAGAACTCTAAGACGTGTTCCGATATTTATAAGAAAATATTCGACATCTGAGAGTTTACTATTCCTAACACCAACGTTATTTTACAATTTTAACTCAGGTCAATTCACAAAGAGCCAACTATTTGGCCAGATCCAGACAAATTTGACCCTATGAGATTTTATGATGAAAAGAACAATGCAGTCAAGAAGTCACCCACACACCCCCCCCACCCCCCCCCCACCCCCCCACATACACACCCACACCCACCACACCCCACACACACACATGGTTTTGTTTATTCTCGATTATAAAAAAAAATTTACATTTCATATCTTGCTATTTACAAATAAAATAATTTAAATTGGGCAACAATAGTTATAGTTATAGTACCAATGAACAACACACACAAAAAAAATCGAATTATGAAAGCATTAATCGTGTAGTCAATCGCGTTCATGGGATGTGCAGATTAAGTGTCAGTTATTCTATTTTGAACATCCAGTTTTTCATCAGTTGGGGTATGGCGAGTTTCAGCGTCATATGCATCTTTTTGTCTTGGCTGAGTAGTCTTCATAAAGTATTTTCCTAGCTTTGAAGTTAATCGTTGGATTCGTATTTTGTCCTTGCTTTTTATGTCAGTGTTTTTGCGTAGATTTGTTAGTGATCTTATAAGCAATCTGAGATCAGGGCAGAACTCAGTCGCATGATCAAAAATTCTTTTGGAGTTAACAGATTCTTCCACGAACAACATAAGAGATTCATTAGATAGCAGATTGTCAGTTTCCTTAGGATAGTCATCTTGTATAATCTGTGATAAGTTCGAGACGTCTGACGCAATAGACTCCATGTCGTCTACTTCCTCGGCGCAATTGGCAGATGTCTGATTTTTCTTGTGGAATATATCAGCTGGTGCACTGGACGCTCCCTCTAACCCCTTGGAAAAGGAGAAAGAGCTACAAGAGATCGCGGACGGCAGTGTGAAAACGGGAGGTTTCCGTATTTTCACTTTGCTAACAGTTCTTTTTGTAATTATTGGCTTTGTCCCAGTCGTCGTTTGAGGTGCAGTCACTGTGGTTTCGGCGTCTGTATTTTTATTACAGAAGAAAGAACAAGAGAATCCGGAAGGCATTGAAAAAGGAGTCGGTGTTTGTAATGTTTCTTCATCAGTAGTAGGCTCGATTTGCATTTTATTAAATTTACCTGTGTCGTCGTCACTAACATCATGTTCGTCTGTTTTAGTAACCGTTGCCATAGTTTCATCGTCTTCAGCAGTGGTGTTATTTTTAGCACCTTCATTTGCATTGTTTTTTCCGGCGCACGTGGCGTCATTAGTGGCAGTATCAGTGTCGGCATGTTCATTGGTCAACGGCTGTTGTTTAACTGAATTGTTTATAGTAGTTTCTTGTGAAACGTCCCTGCAGTTGCGCCGAATATGGCCTTTCTTGTGACACTTATAACACACGACTTCATCAGTAGTTAAATAAATGCGGTATAATTGTTCATCGTATGCAATATTAATCACGTTGTCTAGTTTACTTTCTTGGCTTAGCATGAAAACTTGTCGGCGGAAAGATTTGACATGTCTTAGTTCAGGTTGTTTACAACCAAGGGGTATGGTGCGAATATTGCTGACGATACGTCCGTAACGGGATAGTTCTGCCACGAGAATATCGTTTGGAATAAAAGGGGGGACTCCCGACAACACAACTTTTGTGGCTGGTTTAACCAGCGGCTCTGTATAAATATGGGAATTTCCGAAAACGATACCATCTGTGCACACTTTTTCAACAGATTTAACAGAGTCAAGGAAAACGATAACCCTGCGGTTAGCTCGGGAGGCAGCAACGATATTTTTTGGTTCAACAATATGAGCAATGGCTAGTACATAGTCTTCAATATTCATGCCAATAAGTGATTCACACTTTATTCCATGGTTTCGTGTTAGTCCATCAAATGGGTTGCTCCGTTGAGATCTAACCATGGCGGCCGCCATATTGGATTCAAGTAGTCGCGGGCCTGAAAAGGCCCACGAACAGAAAAACGAAGATTAGCAGGTAAAATAATGTCCGATAACGACGGTAGACCTACCAGTAACTTCACAAGGTATTCACAAACGAAGTAGTTAACAGGTTTCAGCTCAGACGATTATGAAAACGGAGAAATATGCAATTTTTGCAGGAGCTCTGCTCAGTGACGTGTACGCACATACATACATACAGACATACATTTGAATATTTTATTCTCGGTTAAAAAAATCAATTAACATTGTCTAGTTTAAATACAAACGAATCATATATCAGTAAGTATAAAACATAATCGAATATAACGTGTACAAAATATCGATATAAAAAACGAGGTATAAATTAACAGTACAGGTAAACATTAGTCATTCGAGTAAATATAGCAAAATATACAAACGGTGAGTAGAATTATAATCGAATATATACAGAAAAACGATTTCGAGAACAAATCAAATGTCTGATTTTATTATGAAAATAATCTCATTGTTTATTACATATATTAAAAAATTCTAAAAAACCAGCTGAAAATTATTGTCCATTTAAGTCAAAATTGGCGATATTATAAGTTCGTCTTGATCAATGGTAGCTAGGACATCGTTGGTGCACCACTGGGCGATGAATACTTTGAACGAGTGACAAAGGAGATGGTACTTATATTCAGCTCTTATTCTTCCTTTCAGTCTATGCTTGAAGCACTGTACGACATCAGTTTCAGGTAGGTCTTTCATTTTTTTGACACGGGTAACATGAATGGCTGCTTTGAGTGTTGGCAAGATAAAACATAATAGACCATGTTCCTTTGTTATAGCTTTTCGCCTTGGCGGACCAAGTACAAAATGGGCTAAGGAGATTTGTTCATAATCAAATAAATTTGACAACATATTTTTTACCATTTGTAAGAGTTGTTCCAGCCTTGCACACTCTAAAAATATATGGACAAGATCGTCTTTCTCGTTACAGAAAGGGCAGAGGTCATTGTCCCGCAAGCCCGATTTCGACAAAAAAACCACCAGTAGGGTACGCACCGTAGAGGAGCCTCCACTGCAGGTCCCCGTTTTTTTTTCTTAGAGGGGAAATATAGCAATCTCTGAAATTAGGTCTTTCTCCATGGAGAGACAGTAAATCACACCAAAGTGTTCCAGGCAGAGAAGGGTCCTTGTCGAGTTTTTTTAGACAGGACCAAGAACTTATAAATTCTGCTTTTCTCTAGTTTGTACAGAGGACAGTTAAGTAGAATATCATTCTCATCGTCTCGATGCAAGAGCTCAAGAGAATACTTGGGCGTGACTAATTCTGCATCTTGAATATACCCGCGATTTATTGTGTCTTTAAAAGCTATCGGTATTGCACTATATATAACGTCAAGAGCGACGGAAAGCAAGCGTTTAGAATAAATACCTACATTCACATGCATGGATTCAACAGACCTCCAGATGTTATTGTGTAAAAGGTCACCGATTTTTGTGATACCAGATTCAATAAAGTGTGTGAGTTTGAGTGGTACATTTTGAATCGGATGCAGTATAGATTTGTTATAGAACAAAGGCTCGTCGCATACACTTTGAAAGTTAGATGGTAAATCTTTACGAATAAAAGTGATAGAGGACCAAGTTTTCAGTAAATCTTGATAAAATATAGGCAGGTGTAACATACCTTGTGGCAAATCAATGATAAATAACTGTTTATTATATTTCAGGTTATGAAATTTCTTGAGAAAATAGTCAGTAAAGAGAAAGCAAGGATGACTATTGTTAAAGTACAAGTAGCCAGTGCCGACCCTGCCAAAGGAAGTCGAGAAATAATTTTTGGACAGAAACAATAATATGTTTAGGCGGACAGTGACACACCAACCTATGAATGAACTTGGAAGCAACAAGACTGTTAATAACAAGAGTACGCCCTCTATAGGACATGGCAGGTGCATACTTTGACTAATGTCCCAGTTTTGTTTCTACGTCATCTATAATACCCGACCAGTTATTATCCATGTACCCCGGAGTGTTGCCAATAAATGTACCAAGGATCTTGAGACCGTCATTTCTCCATTCGATGTTTAAAGGAGAATCTTCTCTACCTTTCCATGCACCTACCCATAAACCCTTTGACTTGGAAAAGTTTATGCGGGAGTTACTAGCGCCCTCGTATATAGAGAGCCATTCCTGTAACTTTGAAAAATCAGAGTTATGTGTTAGAAAAAAACTGACGTCGTCAGCATATGCAGTGAGGTTCGTATTTTTTTCTTGCGAACCATCGACTCGCATACCATGAATACCACTACGGGTTCGAATTTTGTGCAACAACGGCTCAATTGCTATTGAATATAATTGTCCGGACAGTGAGCATCCTTGACGGATGCCACGCTTGAACTGTACCGGGCAAGAAAGAGAGTTATTAACACGGACAATACTCTGTGTGTGAGTGTATATGAGACTAATGTATTTAATGAACTGTTGACCGAACCCAAAGGCTTCAAGCGTGTATAATAAGTACCCATGATGCACTCTGTCAAACGCCTTCTCTTGATCAAGAGAGACGATGCCAAGAGTGATGTTATTTTCGTTTGCATATGTGATGACGTCACGAACCAAGTTGATATTATCATATATTTGTCTTCCAGGTATTGAATAACTCTGGTCAACATGTACTATACCACCAAGAACAGGTTTTAGACGAAGAGAAAGTGCTTTTGTGAGTATTTATAATCAGCGCACAGTAAACTTACTGGACGCCAATTTTTTAGCAACCCGTTGTTTCCTTTTTTGGGTAAAAGAGTGATGATGGCTCTTCTGCATGAAACAGGGAGTTCACCACCCTCGACGGAAGCTAAAAACACCTGATGCAAATCGTTACCCATAGTTGACCAAAAATGTTTATAGAATTCCCCGGGCAATCCATCAATACCCGGAGATTTGTTATTTGCCAGCAGTTTAACAGAGGCTGTCAGTTCGTCATACGATATGGGGGAGTCACATTTACCTTTGAGGGCGCCATCCACCTGAGGAAGATCAGCTAGAAGTTCATTTTGACATTGAACAGATATTGGATTGGGTGAAAATAAATCACTGTAAAACTCTCTAGCCATTTGGCGCATTTCACACTGCTGTGTAGTTACGGTGCCGTCCGGCCGCTCCAAGTGTGACATGATTTTCTTGTTACCCTTATGTTTTTCGATATCAAAGAAAAACGACGACGGAGCGTCACTCTCATTAAGAATGTTATGACGTGACCTGACAGCAATTTATCAAGCAAACATTTTTTATCATTGAGCACATCATTGAGGTTCGGGTTGTTGTGTAATAATTCTTCAATATTTTTAATTTCTTTACACAATGTATATTTCTGTTGCTTATAAGAACTACTTATTTTACCACTATATTGCTTTGTAAGTTCTTTGAGATTCAATTTCCCAACATCCCACCATGATTGTAGAGACTTAAATCGCGGCTTTGCATGGCGCCATTTTCCCCAGTAGTCACGCACAATGCCACAATAATCCTCGTCCTGGAGGAGGTTTAAGTTAAAACACCACACCGGATTACGGTTACTTAAGTGTTTGAAGGATAAACGTAATTTTACCAAAGAATGATCAGATATATTGCCGTATGGTTCAATTGTTGTAGAAATAATGCGCGATGTACTTGACTTTGATATGTAAAATGTATCAATTCGCGATTTACTAGTATTTTTGGACCATGTGTATTGTCTCGTCGTACTGTTATGAAAGCGCCACGCGTCAACAAGTTTAAAACGACGTACAATTGATTGCAATAGCCTAGATGAAGGCAAGTGAAGCTCCCGACTATCGCATCTATCCATATCGGGATTGATCGTACAATTGAATTCCCCGCCTAAGATTACGGGATCATCATTTAAGCCATTTAATACATTTTTAAGCCTTTGAAAGAACTCTGCTCTTTCAGTACCGTCTGTTGGAGCATAAATGTTGATAAGATGTACAGGAGAACCATTTACATTAATGTGGGCATGCAATAGCCGTCCAGGAATGGCATTATTGACATGTAAAACATCATACTTTTTATTAGGATTCAACAAAATTGCGATACCAGCGGAGTGTGAATCTCCGTGCGAAAATAGAATGGGGGCTCTCCAGACAAGTTGCCATACTGCTTTGTCTGATGAAACACTATGCGTTTCTTGTAAAAAAATAAAAATCACTCTGATGATTGATTTTTAAAAATTCGAAAATTTGGTATCTTTTCAAGGTGTCACGACATCCTCGAACATTCGAGGTAAGAGTAGAAAAATCTGACATGACTTGGCTAAAAGAAGCAATCAATAGTAGCAGGCAACTCAAAATCAAATGGTAGCGTGAGTCCATACTTTAAGACAATACAAACGTGTAGACAAAACAAAGGTAAGCAGCACCAGACAAAGCCTATCGCGATCACGCGAGTTGCAGGTGCGTGTGGAAAATGAAAGTCTGAGTTCATTAAGATAGCTGATAAATTGGATGTAAAAACGCGGTGACGGACAAAACCGTAAACCGTTGGACATTAAAAATAAGTTAAACAAATGACATACCACAATGTAGAGAACAAAGAATATATTTCTTTCTTTTATTGTTTGCCTCTTCGTGACATCACATCGCATATTGGGTGTGAGTTCAGATGATAATGACACAACCTGACCAGAGTGAGAAACACATTCTGTACTAGAGCAGTAACCAAGCAAGTGACGCTTATTCACGGAGTGTGAATTATAAACCTTATTGTGAGACATAATTAAAACAAATAATTCAGTCAATTGAATCAATATCGGATTGCGAGGAAATACCTCGCCGCTTATACATTATCTCCTGCTTTAAACAAGAGGGTTCATTTATTACATCGCGTGCACTAGTACCCTCGGTCTGTTTTACATGATTCCAGATACGACTAGTCATGCGCTGTAGCCGTATCTTTTCGGAAGCGGAGAAGCTGGGGGTTTTACTATATTTGTTTAAAGATCGCGCAAGTAATCCAAGGTCCGGACAAAAGGCAGTTGCTTGCTCTACAAGTTTTCTGGAGTTAAACGTGTCCTTTACAAAACGTGCCAGTGCTACACTTGATATTTTTTTCTCTTTTGTTTCAGAAGTCGTTTCTTCCATACAGCTGACTGCAGACAAGTCAGACATATCTGACATGATTGACTCATTATCGTCTCTATCACCAGGTGACTCGATTCGCCCTTTATCAAATACGTCACCATCTCCCGAACCCGGCAAATTGTCAGATACAGAAAACCTGACGAAATCCTGAGGAGGGGAAAGAGAGAATGTAAAGTCTCCTGAAGGAGGTGGCTGAGAGTGAGGGGTTCGTACCCTCTCCTCATCTATTACAATATCTGACGTGCGTGAAAAATCATCATCGCTTTCATTAACCTTATTTGACTCATTAACATTACAATTACCAGCACGCGTGCCACCATCAGTATCATTTAATTCTTTTTCAACAGTATCGTTTAAATTGTTTTCGTTATCAATAGCATTATCAGTTTGCATTTCATTTGTGGTAGTATCATCGGTTTGGTTTAAGTTGAAATTCGTACTATTATTATCATTTTGAGTTTCAGTTTGCGAATTTTCAGTTTGATTATTTTGATCGGCAGATTGCGAATTTTCAGTTTGATTATTTTGATCGTCAGATTGTGAATTTTCAGTTTGATTATTTTCATCGGGTGATATACTGCTTGGTGCATTGTTTTGATCAACAGATTGCGAGTTTTCAGTTTGATTATTTTCATCGGGTGATACACAGCTTGGTGCATTGTTGATGGTAGCAGTGTGTGCAGACACGGTTATTATATTTTCACTGCAGTTGCGCTGAGTATGACCTTTTCTATGACATTTGTAACAAACGATTTCGCCCGTGGACAAATAAATACGGTACATTCGTTCTTCAAATATAACATTTATCACACCTTCAAGTTTATCGTGATCACATAACATATATACCTGCCTGCGAAAACTTTTCACATGCCTCAAGCTCGGGTTTTTACAGCCAAGTGGAATTATATTGACCTTACTGACTACTTTTCCATACCTTGACAATTGCTCTTGCAACAAGTAGTCTGGTATGAAAGGAGGAACACCAGATAACACGACTTTTGTGGCAGGTTTAACCAGTGGTTGAACAGTAAGGAACTGGTTCTCAATGCTGCACCCAGTTACACAAACAGACTCCGCACAGTCAAGCGCTACCATTCGCACGAGAGGCAGCCACTACATTTTCAGGGCCAACCAATCCAGAAAAACTTTCAACATACGTCTCAATTTTAACTCCGTCAAGTGACATACACTTGACACCATGCTTACGTGTCAACCCAACAAAGGGATTGACACGTGCACTCGCCAAGGCGGCGGCCATCTTGGCAAGCCCCTGGCGAGTGACACAAATCACAAAAAAACTAAAAACCAACAGAAACACGGCAGATTTATGCCAAAAACGGCCAAGAAGACACCAAGTAGTACTATAAACTATTTACAAAGGATATTAAATCAAAACTAGTGAGCACTTATCTTGAACCAAGGTAAAAAATAGCAGTTTTTGCAGAGCTCGATGTAGGCACGTCCTGAGGAAACAACATACATACATACATACATACATACAGGTATTTGATATTGTTACTTATACCACTGTTACTGCTGAAAACCA
This sequence comes from Saccoglossus kowalevskii, assembly GCF_978046115.1. Classification (NCBI taxonomy): domain Eukaryota; kingdom Metazoa; phylum Hemichordata; class Enteropneusta; family Harrimaniidae; genus Saccoglossus; species Saccoglossus kowalevskii. Next base: position 20,153,214 of record NC_140653.1, on the reverse strand, counting down.
GAATTTGCTTATAATATATTTGTAAGTAATTTCTGTGTGTACCACTCATTGCTTTGCTTCTTATAGGTCGACGTGTCTGTATGGGTGAACAGTTGGCAAAACACGAATTATTTCTATACTTCTCGGCCATGATACACCAATTCAAGTTCAGCTTACCAGTCGGAGCCAAGAAACCTAGCACTGATGGTGTTTTAGGGCTAGCATTGGTTCCTGAACCATATCAAGTTGTGATCAGAGAGAGAAGCACTTGATGTTTGTGTATAACAATTCAAAATGTCAGAATCTAAAAACCTTGCTTACTATATATGATAGGAGTATACATCAATCAGAGTATCTCTATACTTGTGAGTATCGTAATGTTGTGGTTTTTATATCATACCCTGTTAGGAAGCGTAAATTCCAAATATAAAACGATTGTGTGATATGAACACGCCCTGCTGTATTTACTTAAAGTTATTCTCGTAATTACTTCATAATGTCTATCTTACTATCTTTATATCTTGTTGATGATACATACAGATCTTTTAAATAGTAACTGACTTGAGTCTTCGTGTTAGGTAAATGAGGATATATGTCCATTAATTTGCAGAATAGCTTTCAAATTGATTTGTATGTTATATACAAACCGAACGTAAAACAGAACAAACAAAGGTCATAGTGTCGCAGTGACTTCAACGTGGGATTCGACAAACGCAAAACTGTTGGTTATTTCATGCCTAACAAGTTCATAGTATGCATTACGCGAGATCTCGGAGTGAACGGAAAATTATCTATAAAACTATATGTATTATGTGTCTCTGATCAAAATCGTACAGTTAAAACGGAATAATTTGTCATGTGTAGTTTGTAGTGTTAAGGATTTTCTAATCTATGTAAAGGAATTCACGTTTAATCCGTTTATTAATGCTCATTTGTAAGGACGCTAATTTACCAAATGTACGTGATTGTCAATTTTTGGCGGAGTATTAAGAGGTCGTATGATAGTTACTGTCACAATACGAGCACTGGGTGAAATGAACTAATAGATTACTCCCATTGTTAACTACATACATTAGGTAATGGTTCCTTATGTTGATTATTCAAATTATTTGGTAATGCTCATGTAATTGTTTCTATCAATTTGGAATATTATTGACGAACGTTATGATACCCCAAAAGCTGCTCGGTTGTTCCTCCCCTCTACTCATAATAATAATACTCTAATAAAGGATATCTATTCAGAAAACATGAGGTGCATGCATCCCCCTCCTACTACTGAACGTTTTAGTCAAACAGCTTCTGCAATCAAGGGAAGTGATACAATGGTCGGTTCGATGGTAAAAAGAACGGATGTCCTACCCGCTGAGGGCTCTCAGAGTATGTATTGTACCGAACGTAAATATTGACAAATAAAAATACATATGCCCAAATGAACTTCGGGAGTTGTTTAGTGGCTCATTGTAAACTGCCTACAACATGAATAAAAATAAAAATAACAACCCAAACGAGAAAAAAATCTCACCGCCATGTCACCAAAATTTATTTTATCCACTCAACTATGTACAGAGCAATAAAACTACCATTCCAAATGCGAAAAAAATATACCGCCAGCAAACCTATATTTACCCGTCGGCCCCTGGCTATTTACACGATTAGTTGACTGCTTCTGAACTGAATAAATTTGTGGATACGTGATATAAGTCAAATAGTTGGGCATAATAATTGTGTATTAAAGCATAAATCAATAATTAATTTGTTGATATATTGTTAATTCTACATATCAACACAATTGTACCTTTTATTTTGTTATGATAGCGACTTCACGTTTGCACATACGGTTCACACGCCGTTAGGCTATTTTTTAGAATAAGCAACTTGCATGTTTAGGGTTGAGAATTTAAACATATATTACAGGAATTTTATTAATAGATTGTTTACTTATTGTATTTAGTAGTGGCAAATTTGCAAGTCTTTAACCGTGAGGCACATCCATGGTAATCACGTGTTCGTGCCAACGACTGCAGCGATTGGCTGGTCGCACTGTTACTTTGCCACGCCTTAGAGATTTTACTTATAATATAAAATTTGTAAACTTTGTTAAGAGAGAGAGAGAACGAGAGAACGGTGCAGCGAGGGGTTACCTCGGCTGACTGAATGTGTGAATAAAGCTGGACTACCTGTAATGAACTTATGTGTATTCATTAGGGTCGAATCTGGTACCTCTACGTGTAAGTGACATCAGCCAACCAAGACGAAGTTCCCCGATCCCTGAACATAACGCTTGTGTTCACAAAAATTTCATAAACTAGACATGTCATTTTGGTTAACATGTCAGATTTGTGTATGGACAATCTAGCCTTGTTTGATTCATTCATGTTCCGAATATAGTAGCTCCAGTATCTAAAGCTTTTTTAAACTTGATTTGTTTAAACCAACATGGTTATCATTCACTCATGTAACTAATTTTTAAAATGTATCAGAAAAACGAGTAAATGTCCGCTAGTCACCAACATTGAATTAAATAGCGAAACAAAAAGACGTGCTTCGGCAACCTAGCCTGATTTATGACAATGCCAAATTGGTAAAATTTTCAATGAAAACAGAAATCCATGACTGACATATTAAAACTGGTAAATTGATATTTATATGATATTTCCTTAAGAATGATCACAGGTAAATCACAAAAACCCCTTCCCTTCATTGTATTAATTCACTGAACATGTTTATGCAACCAAAGCCACTTTTATAACAAATTTATTTATGTTATTGAACATGTTAGTTCAATGAACTTTTGTGAACATCTAAATACAACACATGTAGGCCATGTATTAAGATATGGTGTACTACTTTTATTTGATCGCATAGAAACCGTAGAAAATGATGCAGATAAATCGGAATCGATCTTGCGGAGAGAAAATGTTCGGCTGGACGGAATTGAGGAGATACCGGATGAATCGTTTGACCAATGCAAGGAGCAAGTATTGCGTATTTTGAATATGCATGTGAACAAAAAGCAGTGGGTACCTCGTGATATAGTAAGAGCACATCGAGCACCAGGTAGTAGAACAAATAGTGCGCGTCCTGTTATCGTAAAGTTTCACCACTGGGACGATAAAATGATTGCGTTGGCGGCCAGATCGGAACTTAAGGAGGTTGGTATCGGCATTGGCAACGACCTTACAAAGCGACAACGTAAAACCGTTACGGATTATAAGAAGCAAAGTAAAATTGCTTATTACAAGAGTGGAAAATTGGTTGTAATAGATAAGAAGATAGAAATGAATAGTACAAAGAAAACAACAGAGTTACAAGGTCCAGAAACACGGCTACAGAAACGCACAAAAGAAAACGCCAGGACAAACATAACAAACTAGGGGTGTGGCCTTGGCCCAAACATAGTAAGTTTTCAAACTTGGAATGTTCAAGGTTTGAATAACAAAATTAGTTCTTTAAATTTTAAATATTTTGATGTAGTATCTTTTATTGAAACATGGGCAGAAAATGATGATCAGTTTGACCAACATTTCCCAGGATTTACAGTTTACAGTACATCCCGTAAACGTAACACTACACGTGGTAGATACGCTGGGGGTGTCTGCACTATAGTGCGTAACCATCTATCCAGGTATGTCAAACGCTTAAATTCTGCTTTACATGATTGTATATTTCTTTTGTTTGATAGAAATATTTTTGGGTTGGATAAAGATGTTCTCTTTTGTAGCATTTATTCAGTATTCAGTCATCTATAATAGTCTTTCTTCGTCAAATGGCATAGAACTTTTAGAAAATGAACTTGTGGACATTCTAACTAAATTGAACGATGTTTACATTATAATTACTGGTGACCTGAATTCTCGAACAGGCGAATTACCTGATTATATAATAGATGATGATACGAAATATATGCTTGATTCCGATTTCCTTTATGACAAAGATGATTTTGCGTTAACACGGGTTTCAAAAGACAAAACAGTAAATAGTTTCGGGAGGTCGCTACTTTCCCTGTGTTGTACGTTTAACTTGCATATTATAAATGGCCGCTTAGGCGAGGATGCCAAACACGGGGAATTCACTTGCATCGCCAATTCGGGTGCCAGCGTGGTTGATTATACTATTATGTCCTCTATTTTGTTTACAATATTGTCAACTTTTGCAGTTGGTACGGAATCCGATCACCTTCCCTTGTTTTTTTCATTAAATGCCAGTGTACCAAATGTGACTACCACTCAGAATGAAACAAATGAATTAGTTTTAAAACGTTACGTTTGGTCACTGAGTAAAGAACACGTTTTTTCTCACAAACTCAAATCTAGTTTAGTTGACAAAGGTCTTGACAGCTTTATTTCCGACCCTAATTATGACATTTTTAATTTTGTTGATAATCTGAGTAATATCTTTACGAGGACAGCTGATTTGTGTGGAATGGGTCGACGGGCACCCGAAAACGTATCACAGTATCCTAGTCAGCCATCTTGGTTTCACAACGAGTGTAAAGCTTTGAAGTATGGGAAGTATAAATTGTTGAGAAATTTCCGAGTTGATTATAGCATTGATTCGCTTAATTTGTATAAAGCCGCGAAAAGAAATTTCAAACTTGTGTGTAGAGAGAAAAAACGTGCCTTTTTCTGTGAAAAAAGGATTGAACTGGAATTGGGATTGAAAGATTCAAAAAAGTTCTGGAGCATTTTGCGACGTTTATCGTCCATACCTGTTAGTATTAACTCTATCCAACCTGATGAGTGGTTTGATTATTTTAGTAAATTATTTACTCCCTGTGATTCACCAGGACAGGATGATTTCCCTCCTTCTGACGACTTTTTAAATTTAATTAACAGTGTTGATATTTCTTTTGGAGTAGAGTCGGAAGCAAACTGCGAGTTTTTAAATAGTCCGATATTGGGTGAAGAAATTATAGTAGCGGTTCGTAAGTTAAAATATGGCAAATCACCCGGACCGGTTGGATTACTAGGGGAATTTTTTAAATCGAATATAGATTATCTTTTGCCGTACTTAATTGTGCTATTTAACAGATTATTTGATTAAGTATTTTTCCTCAGCAGTGGTCAAGGGCTATCATTGTACCACTTCACAAAAACGGTTCACTAAACAGACCCGATAATTACAGGGGAATATCTCTACTAAGTATATTTAGCAAAATATTCACGTCTATTTTAAACCGACGTCTCGGGTTCTGGTCGGAGGCCTTCGGAAAAATTGATGAATCACAGGCTGGTTTTCGTGTTGGTTATTCAACTGTTGATAGTATCTTCATTTTACAGTGCGTTATTCAAAAATATCTGTCTAAAAAAAGTGGAAAATTTTACTGTGCATTTGTCGATTTTTCCAAGGCACGGTTGAACGCCAACAATTGTGGTATATTCTGCTGAGGGGTGGTGTTAAAGGTAAAATGTTCAAAATGCTTTATGCTATGAACAAAGATGTCAAGTCGTGCGTGCGCACATCTATTACTAGTTGTACTGAGTATTTTAACTGCCCAACCGGTGTGCGTCAGGGTTGTATGCTTAGTCCCTTTTTGTTTTCCTTTTTTATAAATGAATTGGCACACGAGATACATTCTGGGGTTCAGAGGGGCATACAACTTTCACCGGATTTGGTTGAAATTATGTGCTTGCTTTTTGCAGATGATGTCGCTTTATTCTCTGACACTGTCATTGGCTTACAGCGACACTTTAACACATTGAGTTCTTATTGTAATAAGTGGAAACTAATTGTAAATTTATCTAAAACTAAAGTGATTGTATTCAAAGCTGGGGGTAAACTTTCAAACAATGAGGAATGGACTTACGATGGGGAACAAATCGAAGTGGTGCCATATTATAAATATTTAGGTGTTATTTTTTCAAACCGACTTTCTTGGTCTGAAGCCAACAAAAATATTATCTCAACAGGCAAAGAAGGCATTTTTCAATATTACCAGGGTTACAAAAATTACTGGTATGTTATCCTTTGATGTATTTTTTTAAAATGTTTGACACTATGGTGTTACCAATATTAACTTATGGTTCCGAGGTATGGGGCTTTGAAAATCATTTATGTATGGAACGTGTACAATCTCTAGCCTGTCGTTATTTTTTGGGTATCTCCTGCAATGCTCCAAATGTTGCAGTATTGGGTGAGTGTGGCAGATTTCCTATTTATTTTCACACGGCATTAAAATGCATTAGGTATTGGACAAAATTATTAAAAATGCCAGAAACCCGTTACCCAAAGAAATGCTACCTTATGTTATATAATATTGAAAAATCCAATCTTAGATCCAGGTTAACCTGGGTTAGTCATGTCAAAAATATATTATTTTTATGTAATTTAGATGATGTTTGGGAATCACAAACTGTCAATAACGTAAATGTGTTTTTGCGCATTTTTAAGAAAAAATGAAACAAGTTTTATATACTGATTGGTTCAGCCAGGTATGTACTTTAGAGAAACTGACATTTTATAGGGAATTTAAATTTTCATTGGAACCTGAAAAGTATTTATTTTGTGTGAAAGTGCATTCTCATGTTCAAATGTTAGCTCGACTCCGCTGTTCATGCCACTATCTTCGTATTGAGACAGATAGAAAAAATAATGTAGATAGGAGTGAACGCATTTGCTTGCTTTGTAACAGTAACAACATTGAAAATGAATACCATTTTTTACTTATTTGTTCCTTTTTTGTTAATTTAAGAATAAAGTATATTCCTGCTAACTTTTTAAATCCCCCAACAGTCAGTAAATATTACAAATTAATGGGTACAAAAAATACAGATCTTCTTCAAAGACTGAGAGCCTTTACTTTTCACGCAGTGAAATTGCGAAAAGAGCTACAAGTATTGTCAATTGTTTAAAAATTGTAATTTTATTTTTAAATATAAATAATGTATGTAGATATTATGGGCCGATGGCCTTCTATTATAAATAAAGACCATATATATATATATATATAATAATAAAGTATTGTTAGTTTCTGCAGTTTGTTGTTGATACTAACATTATTTTAAGTACATACCAGTAGATGATATTACACAAACTTTAAGTCCCTCTGAACAGTACAGTTTATTTCAAACCCCCCTCTCAACTGAAATAAATATCAGGTACCCCCTGATCTCTTCAGACCCCATAAGTATTTTTAATGTAGGCGGCCTTCAAAGTTCATGCGGGTTTGTGATTTGTAGTCATATTCGGGATATTATAACGCTCGATTGTGATTTCGATCACGCTGATTACCCATCAGTATAAATTGTATACAAGTATATTTCACCTAAACCGCCAACCGTTCAGTTTTGAGAAAAAGAATAACGCCTTTAAATAGAAGTCGTAATATATTTTTTTTTAATTTAAAACTCCCAGAAAGCTCCTATAGTCGAAATCTCGTTATTGATGCATTTACTGTTATTTACATGTGAAGTGTTTTTTTAGAATATTGTGGTCTTATTCTTACACCACGATCGCGGAATACCTGACATGTTAAATCATTTTTTTATTTGTCAAAATAGCCGACGAAATTTTCCGAAACAAATTATTAATATATATCGTCTGAAATAGCAATATTATATAACATTCTACACATATCGACAATGCCATGATATAATTAGGCCACAGCGACTAAATAGATTTCGTTACTTTGATTCAATTTATTATACATATCCAATAACCATGTCAACATATAACGCATTGTCACTGTTTATTAATCACAGGAATTAATATGACGTCTAAGACGCATTACGTTATCTCAGTGGCTTGTGTATTTGAACATGAAAGGGTCATTTTTCAATGATCTTGTTAGTCTTTCAGGGTTTAAACGTGGGACTTATCAATCGGAATGTCAACTGTGAATGTATGCACACTCATCCAGAGGTCAGCGTGGCATTATATTGTTATAAGTTCGTGACCTCTTTGACTCACTGCAATACTGGTGTTACTTTCAAAATTAATTACACTTTTTGCACTTAAAGAGCATATTTTCCCACATAACTCAAAGTAAAAATAAAAATTTTTGAATAATATTGATTATATTTATTTTGTTTCAAATACCAGGTGTTATTTCTAAAAACAGATCGATCCACTTATGGAGTATTATACGTTTTGGTCTGTTAAAATAGGGTGACAACCTCGCAATTTGAACAATCAAATCTTTGTAAGAGAAATATATTTGAAGCATAGATGTATATCAAGCAGAGTTGAATCTACAACATGCACAATATTCCTCACATACATACCATCTATAAAGACGTAGCTCGTGTTATTGAGGTCGAAGATATAACTGTGATACAACTGAAATGGGATTATCTATTTATTTAGCTTTGTTGTCATTGAAGATCGGAGCTAGAAAAGGTGATTGCTGCCGCGGATGCATTCATTCTTCGTCTGCACCTACATCCACTTTTGCTAAAAAATGGAAATAAAGAAATGTTTAGTAGATGCATGTTGATTTATATATATATGTGTTCATATTATAAATGGTTACAAAGTGATGTAATTCTACTTATTGATTTTGTTGATTCCATATTATATCAGTCATTGGCTGTTTTATTTATTTATTTATTTATCTGACATGATGAAACTATAAATATAGTGATGGGTTCTCAAATATTTGTTGTCAATGAAGTGAATGCAATACACATGCCTAGTGAAGAGGAAAATGATTTTGCTGACAGACCAATAGTCTATCAACTTAAATAATGATGTGTTCAGTGAGTTCCATATTAAAATCAGCTGGATATAATGGTTTAGTGCATTGTGGACATGGTTATATACATTGACAATTTTCATTATCATGTTTTTGCTAATAATACATAAATCTCATTGTTCATATAACTAGATTAAATCATTATTAACAATAAATTCCATTGTCGCATTTTTAGTTAAGCTACAATATATTCGCTCGTACAGTGAAAATAAAGTATGATTCGTATGTTCAAGAAAAGATTTATCAGAAGAAACTTATGTTTAATATTTATCTGTTTATCTTTTTTGTTTATCGTATTTGCTTTGTGACAGTTGTCACAAATTTGATATTGATACGCGATGTAAAGTATAAATCCTGGTTCACATCTAGTATTTCAGTGGGACTCGTCCTCCATCAAGTTACTTTAGAAACAATATCCTGTATTTACAGCATGTGGTCGAGCTCCACAGTAACTGACAAAAATTGCGATAATTATCTAGTTCAAACCACACTTGGGAATATTATATTGATTATTATAGCGTACATTGGAATAAATCTGTTTAAATGATGGATGTAATCATGACAGCTGAGTCTAAATATGAATTTACTAAAAATAAGCGCTTTGCAAACGTCTAAAAGACGATGGTCGTCACGTTACATCAAGTTCGATACGGGTCCCATGCGACATGTGTAACACGTGTTAAAAACCTATCTGCATCACGATAGCTTGTTGGTATGAGAGCGTCATGCAAGAGAGCGCCAACACACATAGTGGCACAAACTAAACATTGTGTGGACTGCAGTGAGTGATTTCAGCCATCATTAAAGCATTAAAGGGTAGGTTGATTTTTAGTATTTTCTACATATTCCCTGTTTTACCCATTGAGAGACGAGTTTCCATTGAATTCATTGAGTTTATTCCTGAAAAATGTAATATGTGGCATTTGATCTCTCTGGACAACAGTGAGTCCATTGTCACGAACCAGTGTAACACTATTAGCAAATTTAAAAAAATCTAAAAATGGCAAAAATCTACAGTGTCGAATATGTAGATTACAACAATATTTTAACCTATGTAATTATGTAAATTGGAATAATGATTCTCAATTAATAATAATAATAATACTGATGTTATTTAATGAAATCTGTACATAAATGTTGAATTGTGTTAACTGTATGTATATATATACCAATGGCGGGTTGGTTTTATACTATTTTTATACCACCTTTAGTCACATGACCCATTGCTTTATCTGCACGTTCAATAATGGAACACAACGAAAAAGTGATGGTTGTCGAATATAACGTCATTATTTAAGCCAGTAAATCACACAAGCGAAAAGGTATTAGAATAGTCGTAGTATGCATTGAATTATTCACAGGCAAATTACAAAGCAGACATTACATATCTGTATTTAAATAAAATAGCATACGTTCATCACTGAATCGTTCCATTGTATTTTTCAGTTGCCTTACAGCATGGCTAAAATGTATTTGCATGATATTTTATAGTACTATTAACAATGATTCGTTGTATAAATCAGATTGATAATTAAGGTATTCAATATATTTTAGGTATTCCATATATCTACTTCTGTTGTTCCGTAAGTTTACTTTACATTTGGTTTCCAACCTGTTAGGAAAAGCGTGTCCTGCTACATTTGACACGATTTACTCAACTTATTTTATTTGTAATATTTGTGATCAATTTCTGGCACACCTTTCTGGCACACCAGAGTCAAAACAAAATTGTTTGTACAGTGCGTTAAGTTTTATTATAGCGCAAAGTGGACATTATTGCTGTCCCAGTCAACGAAGTGCGGCCAAATTTATATGACTTTCTCCCTGATGTTGTGATAGCACCTGGCCCGAAACCAAAATCCACCCCGTGGAGCTATTTGACAGGTCGTATATCATTCCTACTATACACATATATTTTTGAATGGTCATAACCATCGTTGAAGTATTAGTTCTAAACTTGTGCCACATAACTGAACAATGATGGTGCCATTAAATTAGCTGTCATCATCGATTAATCTCCGTTACGTATTTGAATATATGTTTACAGACTGTTTTTCATGCAGTTGTAACGTTATGGTGTCTGTGCCAACTGATCCGTTATCACTACTGGTGTTGTTGATGATAATGTTGTTAGCATGGATAACCACCCAACACTACCTGGTACCTTGTAAGAACTTCCCACCCGGACCTTGGGGCTTACCTATTATTGGCAGCTTTATGTACTTCGGATCTGATATACACAAAGACATGATGAAACTCTCAAAGAAATATGGTGATGTTTATAGTCTGAAGATGGGATCTCATACAGCCGTTGTTGTAAATGGAGTGAATGCCATCAAAGAATGTCTGGTAAAAAAAGGAACCGATTTTGCTGATAGACCACATTTTTGGACAGTTGAACAATATAATCCAAGATATGAAGGTACTAATCAAATAAAACTGTAATCAATAAAATAATAAACTAATTAAAACAACCAACGATTGAGACCACTAATTCTAAAAAAAAGTAGATTAGCGCCATTTATTCTCTATAGTTTCATTTCATGTAATAACAGTCTATCGCCAGGTATTGCTAGTGGACGCTTCGATGATAAATGGCAACGTCGTCGACAATTTGCCCACACAACGCTTAGAGGCTTTGGATTTGGTAAAACCAGCATGGAGAGTAAAATATGTGAAGAAATCTCGTTCTTGTTGGATGAATTTAGGGTAAGGATCACTATTAAAATTCGATCGACACAGGCCCCATTCGCTCCGTACATCTGTGCAACCAATCAGAACTCGTGTTACATGCATTAGCTAAGACTTGATCTAATTTGTGAGAAAAGTTTATGGAGCAAAGTCATTGTACATGGGCAGCAAAATTATGGATATATCCTTAGCTAGAACATCGTCTGTGAAATTGCTCGATAATACATGTGAAACCATTATATTATGTTATATTTTAAGGATATTCAGGATAAATCTATCGATACAAGCGCCATCCTTAACAGGAGTGTTCCCAACGTAATTTGCTCGATAACGTTTGGTAAACGATTCCACTATTCGGACCCAAAATTCAGTTTCATTATTGACACTATGGGCAAATGGTCTGAGCTTATGGGCACTATGTATGAACTTGATTTTCTACGGTTTGAAGGCCATTTAATCAATCAAATATACATAACTACAATACACTTGGTGATGATCTGAGGAAATTCTGCAAGCAGCATATTGATGAACACCGTGAAGTATTCGACCCAGACAACATAGGTGATTTCATCGATGCATGCTTAGCTGAGACAATGAAACAAGACGGCAATAAAGATCTTACAGACGACCAGTTAAAACACACATTAGCTGATCTTTTTGCTGCTGAAACAACAGCGACAACACTTAAATGGGGGTTACTATTAATGGTTCTTCATCCAGAAATACAGGACAGAGTGTTTAATGAAATTGATCAGGTACGTACTATACAACATGCATGTGCAAATTAAGCAGGGTGTATCTTAAATCGTATAATTGCGAAATAGCCACATCTGCTTCAAACTATTGAGTGTCCTTATGTTGAACGTTGTTTGTAATCCCGACCACTATTCGGTTTCTCATGATTCCAGGCTGTTGGTGCAAACCGTCTCCCGAGACTTGACGATCGTAAAAACTTGTCTTATACTGAAGCCACGCTTTTGGAAATACAGCGATTTGGTAGTATTGCACCATTATCACTACCTCATTGTGCGTTGAAAGACACTTCACTTGGTGGATATACTATTCCCAAGGGGACGGAACTAATTATTTTACTATGGTAGGTTTCATCTATATGTATTCCTCTGAACTTCCGTAGCTGTACGGACATATACAATTGTGTAGTCTGTATAAATAAATAAATCTATATACATGTTTAGTTAGATAATATTAAAACAGTCGAATAAATATATTCTTGATTTTTTATCAACATTGTCAGCACAAACAAATTGGTCCGTTAAGGACACCACCCAATACCCGTGATTGTGGGTCCTTTTTTTTTACCCGTTATAAACTTTCGATAAATAACCAGATGCAGACTATAACGGCACTCGCATGTAATGAAAACACAATATTGGTAAAATTACCACGTACAATAAATAATTATCTCCAAACAATACAATCGATAATAATAACAATTAATACTACTACAGCCTCTGGAATTCCCTACACTAATACGAATGTGTGTATGAGTTACCGGCAGCAAATGTCATGGTCTTTCTAGTCAGCCTTTTGTGGTATCAAGATGAAATCAGTGATTTCCTTGTCTTCGCTCAGCACGATAATTCACTACGTTTAATTACCCACCATAGACTCCGGTCAGTCAAAATGACTATTTTGAACTGTAGGCATTAATCAGCGATTCTGCAAATGACGGAGAGATACAATATAGGTCAGGGGAAGCCCCATGACCCTAAGATTTTTTCCTTACGTCACGAACCACGTGACCGAGTTAATGTGGCTACGCCACCTCACCTTGACATTCACTGTTTTCTTTTCTCCACAGCAATGGGGATGAAGTCTAGGCTGCCGTTTTCTGTCCAGGTTTCTGGCTTGAGTTGCTACCTTATTTTTTACCACCGTGTCGTTTTTTGTGTATAATTTTTTACAAGAATTTAAAACCCGGCGACACAGGTTAACCACGTTGTAAGTTTTTTTCTGCGTATTTTCCAACTGTATTTCACTTCCCTCATGCATGTCGTGTTCATTTTATGCAGTTTTGTCTCCTCGTTTTTCGAGGCGACTGTGCAGTGGTTATAATCAGAATTTACTAGCATAGAACCCGCATTTGAAATGCTATTTTTGCCATGACTGCATGCAGCGTTCAGGATTTTTGCCTTGAAGGCGTGTGTTTTTCACTGGAGTTCTGAAGCCTGGGATGTTTTCCAGAGCCATGAAAAATCGTCCCTGGCAGGCTGGGTAGATCAGATGCAGTCGGAGTGAGCTGTCTCCACTGCGGCCCTTCGGCCGACAAGCAGGAAGAAACACAAAAGCATTGCTCGCATTCAAAACATGTCTCTTCCGGTAAACCTCCCATTCTCAGCTGTGACTCGTCCACTGATTTGGGTGAGGCAAAGGCTCAGGCTAGTTGCACTGGGTCGCTTCTGGAACCTCCGGCACTGAATATCAATGGGAATACTGGCAGCCAAGCCTCCGATTTTGGGGCAGGACTTTCGGGTCAGGAGATGCTGTCTTAGACGCGTGAGTTTTTGTCTTGCGAACTGAGTCAGGGAGTACGTCACCACCTCAGTTACACAGACTGGACATCTTCCACCCTCTTTGATGGGGAGATGGCGGGTGCAGTCTCAGAGCTTCAGAGTGCAACAAACCAGATGGTTCAGATCAAATCTGCTAGCCAGTTTGTCACTGACAAGGGTAAACAGAGGGCGCCCCAAGCACAGAAAACACAACGCCCTAAGGCAACATCCGCTAGCCAGAGTCAGCCAGGAGGCATGGGCTCATACCCTTCAGCGGGAGGGAAGAGTAGTGGTGCACCCCCAGAGAAGAAGGAACCAGGTGGTGGCTCATCATCCTTGATAGGCGATCGTCCATTCCAGCAACGAGGGAAGCATGTTTTACACTTACCTCTGCAACAGGGGGCATGTGTTCGGCGAATAGCCAGGTCACAACTTAGTGACTACTGCAGGCCTTGGGGAAATCCACCTCTTTGGAGAAGAGAGCACCCACACCTTGCAACTGCTGAACCCATGGACACATATCCCTGTCGCACACAGATTTCGCCGGTGTAGTCCAGTTTGGAGGTGGCGGGTGACTGATCCCTGGATTTTACAGGTGGTGACATATGGTTACAGGATCCCGCTGAATTATCCATCTCCCTGGTCAATGTCTCCCCCATTGAGGGCACTGCCAGGGGACTCTCGCAAGGTGGAGGCAATCAGACAGGAAGTAGATTGTTTGCTGGAAAAGAGCGCCATACACAAGGTAGATCAGCCGGCATTGAGTGAAGGCTTCTACTCAAATTTGTTTGTAGTTCCAAATCTACAGGTGGTGGGCATCCAGTTCTGGACCTATGCAGACTGAATCAGTATGTGCTCCTCGATCGGTTCTGCATGGAGACGCCATTCAGCGTTCTCTCCATCCACCATTTCAACTTGCTAGCCTCACTAGAGTTGAGCGGGGCCTACCTGCACATATCAATGTACCCGGCGAGTTGCCATCTCCTTCGAGTTGGTCAGTTGGACCATACATTTTAATCTCGGGTGCCCCTTCTGGTTATGCACAGCCCGCTTCGTTTCACCAGAATGGATGGGACAGGTGGTGCTGCTGCTTCACCAAACGTCGGTACACATCAATCCGTACCTAGACGACTGGTTATTACATAACTCAAACAAGCGATTATTAGCCAAGCAAGTAAGGCTTACACAGAATTGACTTCACCAGTTGGGCTCTTTAGTAAATCAGACAAGTTCCATTCCTACCCAATGCAACAGTTGGTGCTCCTGGGCATTGAGTTTGACACATAGGTAGGCTTGGTATATCTATTTCAAGCATGTTGCTTGGTGCTAAGCAGCCTAGCCGAACACCTGGTCAGCATTCCCTCAGTGTCCCTCCAAGAACTAATGCGGCTCAAAGGGTACAATGCTTATTGCTACAACACCGAGCTCACCTATGGGAACTAGACAGGTGGGTATTGATCTCGGACCAAGCGAAGGAAGCCCTGCCCTGGTTGTCGTCACTTGCCAGCATCGGACAGGAGGTCCCCTTGGACCCACTCACCACAGCTATGACTCTGGTAACAGATGCCTCCCTTGGGTTGGGAGCGCATCAATTGGATGATCAAGACCAATGTATATGGCCCCCGCATTAGTTTTGGGACTGCCATATCAACTGGCTTGAACTGAAAGCAGTGCACTTAGCACTACCACACTTTCTACCTGTAGTTCGAGACCACAGAGTTCTGCTCCACACAGACAACACAGTGATGGTCTCCTACAAGGAGGGGGACGCGTTCCCCATCAGTGTCAGTCCTAGCTGTGTTGTCAGTCCCAGCTGTTTTCAGCTGTGGAGCTCCCAACATACATAACACTGCTGACTCAGGGACGCCTTATCGACACCGTAGACCCACATTTTGACTGACCAGTAGTGCTGTGTGGTGTCGCACGATAATTTCTCAGAAATGTGTACATTTCGTGTTTCCACAACTTCCCTTCAACTTGCGCTGCGCTGATGGCTTTTCCTAGCATTCTCATCATTTGTTCTGCCTCTCCGTTTGCCTGTGGCCATAGGGGAGTAACTTTACGGTGTTTACGATTTGCGATGAAGTAGATCGTATTATTTCAACAACAACAAATCTGGAATAGTTATCTATTATCACGAGTAAATAATCTCCGCTGGGGAACGGCCCACAGAAGTCCATCGACACGTGTTGCCATGCGTAGTCAGGAAGTGACGTCATTTGTAACGGTTCGCGCCTATTTTGTGGTGTGGCGGCTTTACAGGCTAAGCAGGTTTTGATTTTATTTTCCACCAGCTTGTCAATGTTGGGAAAATAAACTTTTTCTCTCAGTAATCTTTTCGTTTTGACTACACCCTGGTGTCCTTCGTGGGCAAGACTAACTGTCCGCTCTTGTAACGATTTCGGAATGATAATTCGTGATCCGCGTAAAATTAGATCTTGAGTTAACACCAGTGTTAGAGATTCCCTTTCTTTTCGCACCATTTCGAAAGAAATTCGGTCGATGTCTGTAGAATCGATGTCTGAAGAATTCGTGTGGTCGTACCATCTACCAGTTTTAATCGCCATGTTTACGGCTTGCAGTGTGGGATCAGATTTCGTTTCTTCTTTGATTTCATCCAAGGTTAGCGCCGTGGGTGCTGCATGACCAGCGATAAAGTTGATATATTCTTTAGTGACTTTCTCTTGTCTCCTGTTTGGCGTGCTTTTCGTGTTCGGGTGTCTCGACATCTAATCAGCTGGATTGTCTTTTCCCGGCCTATACACGATCTTGAATAAATAGTCTTGTAGCCGTAGAGCCCATCTCACGATTCTGGCTGGCGGTTTAGCATTTGGGTTGTTGTAGAGACGCTCTAGCGGTTTGTGATCGGTTACTGTGGTTACAGGTTTGCCATATACGTATAAATGATAATGCTCACACGCCCATACAACAGCTAACGCCTGGCGTTCTGTCTGAGAATATCTTTGTTCGACTGGAGTAAGTGATCTGCTCGCGTAACTCAGAACTTGTGGTGCGTCTTCATCACCATTTTTCTGAGTGAGCATTGCTCCTAGACCAACAGGGCTTGCGTCTACTACGATTTCAGTCTCTTTATTCAGATCAAAGTATGCCATGAATGAATTGCATGTTAATCGATCTTTGATCGTGTTGAGCACATTACGATGAGTACTCGACCATTCCCATACCGTGTCTTTTACGGTTAATAATCGAAGGGGTTGCGTAATAGTCGCTAGGTCGGGCATAAATCGTGAGAAATATGTTACCATACCGAGTAAACTTCTCACCTCAGTTGCGTTTGTTGGGGCTTCGGCATTCTTGACAGCCGCGACTTTATCTGGGTCTGGTGACATACCTTCCGCTGAAAATCGATGACCGTAGAATATGAGATTTGATTTGTTGAATTCACATTTTCGTTTGTTTAGAGTAAGTTTTCTTTTGCGTAGTCGTTGGAATACAGCTTTCAGACTGTTTTGATGGTCTTCCTGCATTTTGCCGTGTATGAGTATATCATCGCTAATGTTCTTTGCGCCTGGTATACCCTCGATTGCTTGTCTAATAGCGTTTTGGAATATTTCGGATGCCGATGATATTCCAAAATTGAGTCGCTTATAACGGCGTAGACCAACGTGTGTACTAAATGTAGTAATGTACCTTGATGCCGGTGTTAGCTCGAGTTGATGATAGCCTTGATTCAGATCAAGTTTGGAAAACACTGTGGAGTTGTTCAGATCTTGATTGATTTCATCAGTCGTTGGCCTAGGCCTGTGAATAAATCATTGTATTCGCTCACTAGTTTGTCTGTTGCGGTCTGTCTCCCGACTTGTTTAATTATTTGTATGAGTCCCAAATCTTCTGCTGTCTGAAAACTTAGTAGCGATTCCCCGAAATTACCGTTGCGCTTGACGACATGAATTAATATATTCGATAGCGATTTTCTTCCAGTATTCGTTTTACATTTGATGTCTGTCCGGAATTCGCCTAGGGTTTCGATTGGATATTGACTCTTGTATGGAAATACTTTTGTATAAGTCTGTCTCAACTTGACTTTCCCGTTTTTCAAAGTCACTTTCATCCATTATGTTGATCGATGCACCAGTATCAATCAAGAATTTAATTTTCTTACCGTGAATTGTGATGTCAGCTGTTGGAAACTTTGCCTTGGTTGCGTGAATAGTTTCCGTGCGTGTACCGAATACGTATGTCGCTTGGTCGGTGTCTCGGCTGGACTCACTACTCGAATCTGTGTCAGCGTCCACTCGCCTTATAGATCGTTTTGGTTTGCGGTCTCTTTCCTTGTTTGGTTTGGATCTGCAAACTTTGGCAAAATGTCCATCTTTCCCGCATGATTTACATTTCTTGCCTTTTGCCGGGCACGGTCCGTCATGAGGATAATCGCCCCCACAAAAGTAGCATAATCGAGAGGTTGATCGCGATTCATTGACGGCTACCCGTTTTGGTTTTCCACGTTTATTATGCTTAGACTTGAAGCCTCGGCTAACTGCATTGACTGTTGACGCATGCAGGTTGCCCTCGATGTCCGCAGCCTGAGACTCAGAGACTTCCATCGTTCTGGCAAAGTTTAACAAGTCTTCTAGCTTCATGTCTTCTCTCAATGCTCGCCGTCTTAGTCTTTGCGACGTACAGTGTTCAATGATTTGTGTGCAAACTTCCTCGTCAGGGTTGGCATAATTGCAGTTTGCCACAAGAAGTTGTAACCGGGCGTGGTACCGTCAACTCACCATCTTTTTGCTTTGCTTGACGAAACACGTGTTTTTCGTATGCTTTCGTTCGTTTTGGAGCAAAACGTTTGTTGAGAGCTTCGATGAGTTTCTTGACATCGTCTTCTTCGCCGGTGTCTGGGAGTGCTTTGATTTCACGTCGTACTTCTTTCTCCGCGTAGTGGATAAGTAGAGCTCGTTGTCTCTTAGTGCTCGTGATGTCACACGCGATCATCAGGATTTGAAATCCTTCCAACCATTCCTCCCACCTTTTTCCAGAGGTGCTAGGTTCCTCGTGGACTTGGAATGGTTCATAGTGAGGGATGCTTTCGGACGCCATGAGTTCCTGAATCCGTCGTCGCCAATGTAACGTATTGACAACCCCGTATATCAATGCCTGGGTAATAGGGAGCAAGTAAGACTAGATACAACCCGTTTCAATGCTAAAGTACAAGTGATTTATTTATAGCAATGACCATGACTCATGCGCCAGATGGCAGGAACAGATACGATGTTTACATATCAGATAACAACATTACAATTACGTCAGTTGGTTTCATAATCAAATCGAATGTGGCCGACTGGCAGACATCTTTTTTTTGAAAATGTGGAATGCTTTGTCAGTTCTCATTCAAATTTGGTACATACATAATACATGATGACTGGCAGCCATCTTTTTTTTTTAGAAAATGTATCGGTAACATGTTTTTTCTTCAATTAAATGTGTCAAGGCATCTAGTTTCACAATTGCATCAAATATGATCGACTGACAGCAATTTCCTTAATATTTTGCTATATTATTATATCTTTTCACACATTTACCCTCTTCATTGATATTTAAAACAAATTGATACATGTTCAGTTAGTGATTTGATTAATGATATGTGCGTTTCTGGTTGCAAATATATTTATGAATGGTTCGATTACCCCCTACATGCATATCAACTTATACAACAGATCACAAATATAGATCTGATGAGTAAACTTTAACTGACACAAAGTTGTATAATCCCAAACATACATTGTATGTTAGTCACTTGTTACACGTTCGTGTTGGTTTTATTCTTCGTACTCATAAATTTGTAAAGTGTTTTAATTTGTGTTTGTTTAATTGTGTAATACCATAACACACGATTACGATACTAAAGACATGCACCTTACTTGAGTTTGGATACAAAAAATAGCAAATAAGTTTGTGACCATATATTAGATTGCAAATTTTGAAAATCTGATTTGTATTGACATTATATTAACATATTATTCACTCCCAATTACTGACCAGACACTACAAATTTATTCAGAAACAATTTACATGGTCACATGACCAATGATGTTAATATCCAATTTGATTGCATATTAATATGTAGAAAATTGTGATCAGATAAAAGACAACAGATATGCAACAATCTTGCTTTTGTGGTCACATTACTTTATCTTTAGCAGGACTAACATTTCCCCTAATTGCAACAGAAACTAGGTATTATTGATCTTAACTTTTGAAATGTATAATAGTTTTTGTTATGTACGTTACACGTTTTGTAAATAAACATATTAATACAACTTTGGATTCCTGAATGAGCATGGTTATTACTTCAAATAATATATGCTCAGTAAAGAGCGGTACCCTGATTGCTAAAATAGCACAACGTCACATGATTTTCACACTCATTCAAACTCAATAGGAAAAAGCAGTTCCACACAATTTCACGAACAACGTACTGAAAAGAACATGACATGATAAATATATACCATTAGTTGAAATAATTGTTAATTTATATTATCTCTGCGCTTTTGCTATTTTCTATAATAAATCACTATATACAGAATATTTCATACAGGTATATTTTCCCCTCCATATAAGAACATTTCACATGTCTTACAACACACAATAAATATATCAAATGTATTACTTTATTACATAGTGTAGTAAATTATATTTGTTCCAATAATTCAGTTTGGGGGTATTTGAAATGTCGTCTCGAATATTTGCGCCTTTATATTATGCTTCTAAAAATATTCAAATTATAGAATTCCTATAAAATAATATAGTAAACAACCAACCTATTTCGATATTGACGCATTTTGTGATAGCCAGCAATGGCGCCTTTTGATTAAAACAATATTCATCTTAACTGTATAATAGTACAATGGCAATTCCCAACCTATATTATCCCAAAATGTTCTAAACTATTTTATATGGTTTTTAATGTGTGCCCATTGAAACATGACACGTCTTTACCTTGTTATGTACGTTATATATATATATATACTTTTGTATGTCAATGTTCTATTGAAATCCAACACTAATGTTAGTAAAAATATTCAAAATCCACATGTGTGTGCATGTTCCATATAATACAAATAATGACATCACACAAACACATCAAGTGTGTCTTTCTTTGATGACAACGTCATATTGTTTGGGGACCAATGTTATACCCAGAACACCCTCAGTGCAGGGTTTCTTGGTTCCGACTGGCAAGGTGAACTTGAACTGATGCATCATGGCTGAGAAGTATAGAAATAATTCATGTTTTGCCAACTGTTCACCCATACAGACACGTCGACCTACAAAAATACAACATTGAAATACAAAACTACAAATGCATAACACAATCAAGACGTGAGACTTAAATCCAGCTGGCTATTGCATTTTCCTCCAACCTTCTCCGAACGTTAATTAGAAGTGCAGTTAAATCGTGAAACGTGACCTATATAGTATTATATATTTTTAACAAAGTATCGGCATTCCAATGGAAACACATTGTGCTTCTTGCTGGCAGATTAATTCCTGCATTCCTTCAACAGTTGTCCGGTAAATAGAATGTTCATGCTTAAAGCAGACAAATTATGGTGCTAGCTTGTAGAGGAATGTATCGAGTTTACCCATTTGTATGCAAAAATGTTGGTTGATTGTGAAGTCATTGTCGTGCAGTTGTCTGCAAACTTGCTCTAGGTGCTTGTCGTGATCTGTTTTATCGATGCCACCAATGTAGATGTCGTCACACATATTTCTAGTGGTTTAAAACAATTTTAAACTACGAGCATATTCTAATCTTGTTGGGCCTGTTGGGTTCTGATACTAGAATTGGGTGAACTCAAGGTGACCTTGTGCGCACTCGATGGTGTCCTCGTTTTCAAGCTAATTTAGGTTTTCTTCAACTTGTTTTCTCACATGGAAAAGAATACGGCGGTGGGGTTGTGTCACAGGTCTTGTGTTTTCATCAACACTTGCATTCACCCATATCTGTGGTTATATTTGGCAAACTGTCGATCATATCAGTCCATGAGTCGATTTCTGTGATTTGTACTACAATGAGAACATTGTGGTAGCAAAGTCGAGCAATGAATTCTTCTTGAAAACTGCCAGCGCAATTTAATACCAAGTATCAGAGCAATTGAGCTGGTTGTTTTTAATGGACAAGCTTGGAATCTGGTGCTATAGTGAGAAATTCTGCAGTTCAGAACTTGTGATACTTTATCATCTACAATTCATTTATTGGACTGGTATTTTGATCTAATATTTCATGGTAAAGACATGCACAAGTGCAAAATGACCTATTTCAACTATTCGGGAACAAGTTACAGATACAGAACATCTTTCATCACATGGAATAAATATTTACTTCCCTAGCAAGATTTACTTTACAGATTTATTTTACATGGTGTATTCACCATAGATAAAAATAATAAAACTATTTTAAACTAGTTGGATTTTAGAAACACGTGGTTTTTTGTTTTTCTCCTCTTTATATTTTCAGAAGTTGGTAACCCCTGCTCTGATAGGTTGACTCTTAAGCTAGATTTGCACGATATTGTATTGAGTCAGATGTAGTTAAGGCGACCGAGGTACGACATATACAAAACAAAACAACGTCAAGTAAATCAAAAACTATTCATAAATTATAATAAAATATATAAAAAATGAATTGGAGCCTTATACCCCCATCGGATTGTGACATTACGTATTACAAAACTCCTAACGTAAACACCAACCAAGAAAACATTTACAATAAAACTTATTCACCTGCAGAAAAAGGCATGAAATTTTCCGACTTCTTGACTGTATTGTTCTTTTCATCGTAAAACCTCATAGGGTCAAATTTGTCTGGATCTGGCCACGTATTTGGATCTCTATGAATCGACCTGTTGCAAGGGTTATTATAAAAAAGAATTAGTGCAAATTGGCACCATGTTAAAGATAATACACCTCATAACATCTCGAGTACGACTGTACACTAATTTATTAACCAAGTATTCCTGAATGTACATTGTATGCAGTTGATCAATTTCTTCTAATTATTCTAATTATATTATGCTCATATATAGTGATTATGTATAATACACAGGCGATAATACGCATATAATTAGGCCAGCTGCTCACTGAATACGTACAGATATCACTCACCAAAGTAATATAGTGACTGCAGTTCCACTGGGAATATTGTATCCACCAAGAGCAGTATCTCTCAAGGCACGATGTGGTAGTGCGAATGGTAGAATACTTCCAATTCGTTGTATCTCCAAAAGAGTGGCTTTCGTATAAGGCAAGTGTTTACGATCATCGAGTCTCGGAAGGCGATTTGCTCCAACAACCTTTGTTCAAGATTTAAAAAACCAAGATTACATCAGTTGGGACTTTATCCAATTTGTACAATTGCTAGAATCATTTACATGAATGCTGTTGAATTTGAGCAGGTCATTCGAAAATCATATATAATCATATAGATATATAATTATATACCTCACATACCTGATCTAATTCATTATACACTCTCTCCTGTATCTCTGGATGTAGAACCATAAACAGTAATCCCCATGTAAGTGTAGTCACTACAGTTTCAGTGCCGGCGCCAAAGATATCCACTAACATAAATTTTAACTGATCGTCAGTGAAATCTACTTTGCTATTGTGTTTGGTCCGCTCAGCCAAGCATGCATCGATGAAGTCTCCAATGTGGTTTGGATCAAATACTTCACGATGCTCATCAATCTGCTGTTTGCAGAACTTCCCAACATCTTTACGAGTTGCAATGAAAGTTTTTATATTTGACTGGTTAAATGGTCTCAGAAATGGTAGAAAATCCAAGACGTACACTTTACCGTGGCTCTCAAATAATTTCCCCAAGATATCAACAATAAAAACAAAATTTGGATCAGAATATTTGAATCGTTTACCAAACGTTATTGAACAAATTATGTTGGAAACACTCCTGTTAATGATATTGCCTGCGTTGATAGGTTGATTTTGAATATCCTAAAATAAGATAAAAATATTATCACACAGTGGGTATTTTTGTTTTTGCGTGAACTGAATTTATTTTGGAGAAATTGTTTATACAAAGGGTATTGTACTACGTATTATACATGCTAAGTGAATAGTCTAGCCACAGAATAGCCATGCAGAAACATGCAAATCAAATCATGGGATATATGATAACCTTCCATTGACATGAACTGAAAGCTTGTCAGCGATAATAGCAATTTGTTATTAAATAGAGTGAATTATATTAGATTTTGGGTTTATAGTATAGTCTTACCCGAAATTCGTCTAACAAAAACAAGATCTCCTCACATATTTTACTCTCCATACTTGTTTTACCAAATCCGAAGCTTCTAAGCGTTGCATGGGCGAATTGCCTACGGTGTTGCCATTTATTGTCGAAATGACCACGAACAATACCTGTTGAAGGATATACATTTATACCATAACACTACATAACATTGTATCATTTGAAATTTGGAGAAACGACTGACAATCCACTGCTAGAAATGTGTACCTTCATATCTTGGGTTAAAGAGGTCGATCGTCCACGTATCAGATCTATCAGCGAAATCATTTCCTTTCTGCACGAGACATTCTTGTATAGCCTTCACTCCACTGACAACAATGGCTGTATGAGATCCCATCTTCAGACTATAAACATCACCATATTTCTTCGAGAGTTTCATCATGTCTGTGTGTATGTCAGATCCGAAGTACATAAAGCTGCCAATGATAGGTAAGCCCCAAGGTCCAGGTGGGAAGTTCTTGCAAGGTACCAGGTAGTGTTGGGTGGTTATCCATGCTAAGAGCATTGTCATCAACAACACCAGTAGTGATACAGGATCAGTTGGCACAAAAACCATTTTGGTACAACTTGATGCGGAATAGTCTGTAAATATATACTCAATATAGATTAAACGATGATGATAAACGGCGGTGAATTTAATTGCACCATCATTGTCCAGTTGATTATGTATGAGAGTGGCGTGAACACAAATGCTTAGAACTGAGTGATGATGTGGTTCGTGGGGATAATATACGACCCGTCAAATAGTTGCACAGGTTTGGTTTCGTTTTAGAGCCAGGTGCTATTGACTAACTGGACCAGTCGTCAAAGTTGTATCATGTTATCTCCACTGTTTTTACATTAGGAATAAGGCAATATAGATTTGGCTGGATATCATTTTTTTCACATTAGAAAGAATTCAATAGTCAGCCAATAAGAGGTTCTATAGTACTAAAAGTGTTCTTGTAGAAATTTTGGGCGAGTGCAAAACTTTATTATTTCAGTTCTTTTAGAGTGCTGGATTTGATTTGGGTACATAAAGTTTGAACTCAATTCCATGAATGGCCAGGATAATTTACGATATTAAGTCCCGTATATACATACTTATGTCAAAATTAAAAGCTGTCAACTTGTATTAATTGGAAAGCCACAGCAAAAAACAGTATAAATTATGTAAACATTGATGGTACATTGGTTTCCGTGACGAATAGTGTACGGACACATGGTGTTATGTTTAACAGGTAGATGGTGCTAACCATACATATTGTATACAGCTGTAAAACGTCATTTTATCACCTTCAAAGAATATCACAAATTATGAAATGTTTATCCATTGAAACTATCGAAATGTTTGTACACGGCCTTGTCAGTTCATGAATAGACTACTGTAATTTCCTGATTTATTCAGTGTTCTGATTTCTAAATTGCAGAGGACTCAGAATCTGCTTCTCGACTTATCGTTTGCAGTGAAATATATGACCATATCACTCCAACCATTATTAAACTACATTGGTTAAAATTAGAGTTCAAGATACAAGGCCTCAGTCTATATAAGCGACATGATGATATGATACATGCCACTGGCATCTTGGTTACGCTTCTCTAGCCAGTGTGTTGTACCAAAATCTAATTTAGTAGCTTGTGGTGGTAGGGCGTTTCCTGTTACTGGTTTAGTTTTATTGAACGGCTTACCACACGCTATCAAAAACAGTATCGAACTATTTTAACCATTTCAATAACCATTTGTTCATTTTTGAAAATGTATTAGTGCTTGTTTCTGTATATTATTATTTTCTGTTTTTGTAATATTCTATTCTTCTGTCATGCATCGGGCGTGTCTGTCACATTCGCAATATCAGTAAATAAGTTGTTATTAGTATTATTAACTCCACTGAAATCGGTATTATAACAGAAACATAACATAACAGAAACAATTGCTATACAACTTAAGTTTGTTTTACAATTCAACCCATGTGATTTGGTGTTTAATAAGTTACTTATATGCATGTACAAATATATCACATATGTATAATTGCAACTGGAGGACCGTTTATGACCACATTATTGTATGTACGAACAAATATGTCACATGTAGTATTATTGTTGTCAGCATAAGTGTCAAATTGTGTCGAGTATTGTTCTCCGATGGGAAGCACAATGATTATTTGGTTAATATAACACATATGGTGAACAATTTAGTATTGGAAATTAAAAACAGATTTAAAAAAATTAAGATTCAAACTATTCTCGAAATAAAACAATTCTCGAAACTATAATTCAAAAGTGAAATGCACACACTAAACCATGGAATGCAACAATGAATAGGTGCGAGATCTGGCATGATGTGTGAAAGGCGCGGATCGAACATCTGGTGCATGACCTAGAACACTAAGCCGGGGTATTTGAAACCGAAATTGTCATCTAAGCGTTAGGCCGTCGCTGATTGGATGCTGAGCTGGAATGCAATTTTTTAGTTTTAAATACCCCAGGAAAGTGTTCCAGGTTCTTCGCGTAATTAGGTGTTCGTATGCAAGGAAGGGATTTTTCCACACAAAAACGACGAATTAGGCCGAATTTTGTTATCGGTTGGCTTAATATGACTCAAACGGACCGTATTTTTGTGAAAGATTGGTATTCTTGTCCTGGTTTGTAGGAATCTGAAAAACGCGTCATCAAGTATAGAAATAACGATGACGCTAGGACCTTAGTTGTCTTGTTTCTATGTTCCAGTGAACAGAAACTGGTCTATTATTAGTACAAATTCCAGACACACAATGAATGTTAAAAATTGTATACCTATAAAACATTTATACAACGAATTATCGTAAAATTATTTTGCAAATCAATTTTACTCATGCTGTAAGGCGAGTGAAAATATAAAATTGAAAGATTCAGCAATCAGTTGCAATACCAGTGCTCAGCGCTGAACGTATAAAAATGTATATACAAAACAAAATATGCAATGCCCGTTTTGTAATTCTCTCATGAATAGTTCAATGCACACTACTCGACGTTGAAATGTGCGGTTTATAGACTCTGACTCAAATTATGACGTTATATCCGACATCCAACACTTTCTTGTTGTGTTTCATTGACAGAACAATAGGCCATGTGGCCATTAGTGGTATAAAAATAGTTCATAACCTGCCCGCATGAATTTAGTTGATATATACATACAGTGAACACTATTCAATATCGATGTACATTTAGTATTGTTATTATTAATTGTGAGCCACCATGTACATAATTACATATGCAATTGTATGCTAAACTACTGCAACAATTCCAGTGTGGCAATAGGCTTTCTAATGTCAAGACAAATGGAATGCCACATATTATATGTTTCAGGATTTAACTCAGAATTCAATGGAAACTTGTCTATTGATGTCTAAAACATAGAATATGTAGAGAATATAAAACAACAACCTACCCTATACTGCACTCAATCGCTGCAGCACGCAATGATTAGTTTGTGTCACAGTGTGTGCCGGCGCTCTGTCGCATGAGTGCCCTCTTACCAACAAACTCTGTCTGACGTTCTGTCTGCACGTTTATTAATAGAACACAACGAGAGAATATGGGTTGTTGAATATAGCGTCATACTTTTAGCCAGAGTATATAATTTGTTTGTTTATTTCACCAAATACAAATAATACAAATGTCTACAGACAATTCAAATGACAATAAAATAGTAAACAGAAAATGAAAAAAAAAAGTGAAAGCAAAAACTCTCAAAAAATAATTTGGTGAGGATCACAGTTGTAGTCATGTTGGACTAATCGAGTCTGTGACCCCACAATGAATAAATTTGCATGACCTGCATAACAGATAATAACAGCTGTATTTCATCATAATGCATTGCATTAACTAATGAGTAATTGATTTACATGCAAAATAAATAAATAACTGAAGTAAATGTATAAATATTTCAAATTAAAAGTTAATTCAGAATATTAGATTCTAATCTAAATAAAATTATAATTAGTTTTGAAGAAGGTATTTCTTTAAATTAGCCTTGATAGTTTTAACAGTTTTTATACAATTGGAAGAGCATTCCAGTGTTTAGTTGCAGCATACTTGAAACTGTGTTTGGATAATGAGAGGTTAAGTTGTGGGATGTTAAAATTATCATTGACTGAGTTGTTTAAATAGAGGGGCAGAATGAGCATGGTGGTCAGAGAAAGTGACAAGGCGAACAACTTTTTTCTGCAATAAAAGGATAGGTTTCAATGAAGTAAAATGTGATTGTCCTCAGATTTCAATACAATAGATAATTTGTGGTAATAATAACGAATTGTACAATAGAAGAAGGATAATTATACTGGGGGACATAATGACGAAATAAGACCTACTTTCGGGGCAACCTGATTTTTAACCTTTTCAATGTGCGACTTCCAGTTCATATGACGATCAATGGATACTCCCACGTGAGTAGACGAACGTACGACCTCTATTTGTTTACCATCCATGCATAGCCTGCCCTGAATACGCAATGAGTTATGGGGTGTGGTAATAAGCATATAGTTTGTTTTGTCATATTTATGGTGCTTTGTTGGCACTGCACCATTCACGGACTCTATGAAGTTTATTATTAATTAGGGGAAGATTAATACAATTTGTGTTATAGTATTTAAACAAATTTGTAACGTCTGCAAAAAGACTAAAGTCAAATGCAGTAGAAGAGTTGGGTATGTCGTTGGCGATTTGATAAACAGTTTGTTAAACCAAAGCCTTTGAGTCCCACAGATACCGTAATGGTTTAATTTACATAATAATATGTCACGATTTAATGTATCAACAGCCTTTTAAATTAGGAGGACTTTTGTAATTTTAAGTGAAGCGGAAAAAGTACCCTTATTAAGTGAACAATTGACAATGTGGGCAAAACGACGAGAAATGTTATGAATGTTAATTATGTTTGCCGAATGTATAACCAGTTTAGGGTGAATATTATCGTGCTCAAACGATTTGCTTATATCTAAGTGTTTGATTTCAATGAATACATCCTGTTCACTCACAGGACGAAGAAAAAATGAGTTACTGTAACTACCACGTAGGTACTTATGAACATTGTGATTCGATTTAATTGTTGATGCCAGTTTGGACCAATTCTAGTAAAGGATTCGTTAAACTCGGTAGCTATATATCCACTAGTTATACTTGTTAGGGAATATACTGTCAAGCCTGGGAAGGTCTATGTTAGTAGATGTTTTATTCAAATTTTCATTAATTACTTTCCAAGTTTTACCTTGGACTGATCACAATTCATGAGCGTTTCTTTGCCGACTTGAGTAGTTTTGTAAATTTTTAGTTTATATACCGTTAGTGAGCCAGGGTTTTCCGTTTAATTTAAACTTAATACGAGTGGATTTGAAATTTGGATTTTGTAATATTTGTCGTAGAATGCCGAATAAGCTTCATTTGGGTCTGAGCAGTCATAAACCGACTGCCATGACTCATTGACCATGTTGCATAGATCATATTTACTAAAGTCGTAAATTCTATTTATATTATTTGGCGATAAAATATGCTTAAGGCCTTTGATTGTGCAAAATACAGGAAAATGCTCGATGATTTCTGACTCAATAAACGTCAGTGGGAGTGTTGATTATTTGAAGAAAATCATACGTGTTAAATCGGGGCTGGTACTGTGTCGAAGGGGGAGGGGATATTCTGTGTTGTGTCAATGTTTACGTCGCCAACAATAATACACTCGGTGCCCTTGACCGACAACAGGTGAAGACATTCCTCCAAACTGTCAAGGAATTCATTGGAAGGGGTAGTTGGTTTACGGTAAATGACGCCTGCAATAATTTTGTTATTAATGAGTGTCTCCACAAAGATCGATTCACAGTGCATAATATTAATTGTTTTAATGGTGGTAAAAGGCAGAAGGCTGTGAACATGTAGCTGTGAAAATACAGTGCTACATACTCCTCCCTCCCTTGGTTGTTTTTCGATTAGAAGTAAGTAAATAGAATGATGGGATGTTATATAAGGAGGAATTTAAAAAGCTTATCAATGGCAACACACGGTCACACGTCCGGGGAGGGTTGCCGCCGTACATACACCGTTTTCAAGTATTTTTTGTCGAAATTCCCGTCCGTAAATGCGCGGTCTCAATGTTTTATAATATTCGACATACATGTAGTCTATAACGTTGTCATTTAGTTTTTTAGTCGCGGATTTGTCGCTCTTACGCTTTCCTGGCAGGATACTCTCGGTGGTAACAAACCGTTTGACGATATTATAAGCTGTCTGCTTTGAAATGACAGTCCACGAAAATACAAGGCATCGAACTTTTTATCAAAAATAGAAAACATTGTGGGCAATATCTGTCAATCATTCCTCTGTTTTGCAGCCGATGTTTATATTTCTAGTTACAACTTCTGTAAATTTGAAAACAAAGTGTGTAACCTATTGTAGTAAGTTATCAACATCTAGCACTACTTCAGCGTCAAATCAGTGCCTGGAATTGTAATCTCACTTCCGGGTTTGTCATCGTGTGTACGTCCATGTGTACAGCGGTAGCGAACATGGCGAACACGTTTGCTGTGTGCCAAACCTGGATCAACTATTAAATTTGAAATTAAGTTTAAAAAAAAGTCCGACCGACCGGCCTAATCAAATGTACACGGTTTCTATGAGCGGGGGGGGGGGGCTATCGGTTGGTATCTAGTGTAAAAAATAGACAAGTGATGAAGGCTTCAGCCAGCTCATATTTTTAAACTGGAAAAACGAACAGAATGAAAATAAAATCTATAAAAAATACCAGGTTGAAGAATATTAGTTGCTCTTTCAAATGCCGCCAAAGTCTTACCTATATTTTACCTTTGTCTGCAGAATAAATCAAGAAAACTACACAAATTGACTCCATTTATGAATAATTAACGGTTGGTCCGAACGCACGACACAGTTGGAGGCGTGGCCAGTTCAGACTTTGTCAACACCCAATCATAAGACTGGTTACGAACCACGCCGAGGTTACGACTCGGTTAGCCTCGCTCAACTGGTTCGTAACCAGTTTTGAGATTGGTTCTTGACAAATTCTGAATAGGCCAGTGTGCCGTGCGTTCGGGTCAACCGTTAATATTATATCACTCAACACTTCCAAGCACTGAAGCACGAGAGCCCAGGAACTATGATCAACTGTACGCACTCCCTATGAGCGGGGGGGGGGGTATCGGCTGGTATCTAGTGTAATAAATAGACAAGGGATGAAGGCTTTAGCTAGCTCATATTTTTTAAACTCGGAAAAACAGACGAAAAGAATGAAAAATAAAATCTAAAAAAATACCAGGTTGAATAATATTAGTTGCTCCTTCAAATTTCGCCAAAGCCTTGGCTACATTTTACCGATATCTGCGGAATAAATCAAGAAAACTACACAAATTGACTCCATTTAGGAATTCCTAACGGTTTGCCCGAACGCACGGCACAGTTGGAGGCGTGGCCTGTTCATCAGAGGCCACGGCTCAGTTAGCCTTGCTCAACTGGTTCGTAACCAGTCTTGTGATTGGTTGTTGACAAAATGCGTCGCCCATCGCCCGAGGCCAAAGGAAGTGGGTCTAGGGAGAATAGTGTCCCCCTCTTTTGGTATGGGCACTTTGGGAATATAACACTGCTGCAGATGTTTTTTATGCAATTTTTGGACGGAACAAATTTCTGACACTCCCCTAGTTATCAAGCTAGGCATCAAACAACAATAGTGCCCTTTGAAAGGGGAATTCCTCAATAAGTATTGCCTCATAGCTTAAACGAATGAGCTGATCCAAACACCCTTTCTGCCTCTGCATTCCCAACCAATATTCACAAGACCAGCAACATCAGGTTGAACATGCCTATTTTCAAAAATAAATAAAAAGAAATGTGTAAAATGTGTTATAGGAGTGCTATAAACAGGTAAGTTGTCAGAAGAATATAAATATGATATGCCATTCAGCTCAGTTCTTTGAATTTTACTATTACTAACAGTGTACAAATTTAACAATAAAATACATTTATATACTGATTTGATTTTTTTTAATTGTTGTCATTCGTCAATTGACAAAAGATTTATTATTTGCAAAATAGCAGTTCTGAAATTTCTAAAGGCTTTGAGGGTGGATTGTTGGCATTGGGAAGTGTCAGAAATTTGTTCGGGCGTCGGTAGGACTTCATAATTTTTTTTTACAGATTTTTTTTATATTCTGGCTAGAGCCTGGATAGACATACAGTGTAGATAAGGTACCATAAGGTAGCACCATTTCAGGGATATTTTGGTATGCTTGACTGACTGCTAGATGTAAACGATGACATACACAATGTATGCATACAGAATAAGGGTTGTCCTGATGAATTAAAACACTTACCCCATTCATATCTGAATCCATAACGTTAGCCCCATCTGCTGCAAAGCCAACCATCTTTCGTCATGTTCGATATCGATCGCATGGCGACATACATAACGAGCTTAAAATACATTGTTTATTTATATTGAATTCAAGCATGCGCTGCAAGAAAACCACCACCCTTTAATAGTTGCTAAATGATCACCATAATAAGGCATGTATTTGGATAACATGTCTCCTACATCATAATAACCACAGCTGGATAAATCTAAACATGAATTAAAAACAGTTGAAAATTACTTCACATATATGTTTACTGTAATATATTCACATTAGTGCAGTGTATTATTATATCCATCTGTACTAAAGATGTATTCGGACACACAGACACTGGCTATCACCTCCCTTGATACATTACGACACATCAAAAAGTCGTACAATTGGTCTGAAATGGATACTTTAGTGCTGTATATGTAACAATATGTGATCAGTGTGATGAGAAACATATTGTATCAATATTCACCTATCAAGCAAAAATTAGTGACCGCCAAAATACTAAAATTACAGCTAAAGGTCATTTTATGATAATTGGTGGGTGCTATAGGGTAGTAATATACTTCTGATGGCATGAGCATGTCAATGGCGTAATAATGATCAATATTATGTACTTATAAAGGAAGTTCTATTCACAAAATGGTCGCTCAAGCAAGTTACACAATTTGTGTAACCCATACATATCTTAAAATATTACTTTCAAAATGTTAACGTTCCATTTTGTACTGTGACTCAAAGGTGAATTAATGTTCTTGCTAGTCATGTAGATGCAGATGTTTGTATTGTACAACCATTCTTTGTGTGGAAAAGTAAATAGTCGAATCTCACCTGGGACCTATTAATGGCATGTTGGACAGTATTATGTAATCAGGTACTTTATCTCGCAGTTATAATGACAAAGTTTTGTGCACATCCAGTTTGCCTTTTTGCATCCACACCTGCCACTTCAACCACGCTGGCTTTTGCAACGACACTTCACAAGTTCACTACAGGCTTTAGAGGAAATGGGAAGGGTGATCCAAAGAGGAATCCATGTGTGTCTATCCCATCCCTCTGGTAAAAGAACGTGTTTCTTGTGCAATTCGCTGGTTGTCTAAATATCACACCTCGACAAATTCCCATCATTTCAAAATGTGGTGTGTTGTGGAGCTGGTGGAAACAATTATATCACTTGGTGGTAAAAACGTATTCGTGATGGCCTGTCACACGCAACGTAATGTTACTGTAATTGGTATAGTACTGGTGTGATGGTTCAAATACCAAAATGGCAACAGTAACAAAAAGACTTCCCTGGCGGCGATGATAAAATACGAACACGGAGCCAACAGATGAGGTTTCAACTGGTACTGGTATTATTATACTCTGCAAACATCAAGTACAATAACGCGGTAAAACTCCACTACTCTAATAACTAGATACTTAAACTCCAATATAATTCAACAAGATCCCCGATCTCATCTCAGTGCTGAACAACTCCCCTATATATACCCACACCATTACATCAGCATACATAATGAGTCTGGAACTTACTACAAATTTCTAGAATGTTCCATTACCTTCTATTGCCTTCTACAGTGTCCTATTACCTATTCAACCAACTTCTAAAAATTCCACCCAGACACAGTACGGTTCTAGAACATTCTCAGTCACACGGAAGTGGTAAACAAGTCGTATGCGACATGCCTCCCCTCTCAAGAATATTATAACATATAATATTACATGACTAGCAACGACGTCAATGATACGAATACGATAACAATTCCAAATAAAACAACAATACAATATATCAAATCGAACTGAATAAAGCTCTGAGTACAAAAATTCGAAAATCACATACAGTAGAATATAATAAAATATGAAATACAGTCATAAACGAATAACATTCTACTATACTGTTCAGAAGTTCCTCAGTCCATCAATCTACTCAGGTAGTCCGCTACCACATTGTCCCGTCCAGGAATATCCTCAACACGATAATTATATCCTTGCAGAGTCATCGCCCATCTCATCACTCGGTCATTTGCAAACTTGGCTTTATCCAGGTAAGACAATGGTTTATGATCCGTCTGCAAAATGAACTCCACACCGGCTAAATATAGGCGAAATTTATTCACGCCCCATACAATGGCTGAACATTCCCTTTCTACAGTTGAATATTTCTTTTCTGCATCGGATAACTTCTTACTTGCATACGCAACTGGATGAAGCTTCTCACCATGATTCTGCATAAGTACTGCTCCAATTCCTACCTGAGACGCGTCCGTCCGCAACACAAACGGTTTTTGTGGGTCTGGCAACTTCAAAATTGGTTTGCCCAATAAGTATTCCCGCAAAGTGTTATATGCTTTCTCCTGGGCCTCTCCCCATACAACTTTGTTGGGTTGTCCTTTCCTTAGTAGATCACTCAGGGGTGCTGCAATAGTTGCGAATAAGGGGATGTGGTCTCTGTAGTAATCTTGGTCGCTGGTCTTTGCGCTTCTCGAATTTTCTCCATGTTGTCGTGACTTGGACTCACCCAATTGTGTCCAATTTCATGACCCAGGAATTCTACTGATGTTGCACCCAGAACACACTTGGATGGTCTAGCTGTTATGTTCTCTGCCCTCAGTCTTCGTAACAACTCAGATAATACTTGCACATGCTCATCCCAGCAGCTTGAATAAACTATCAGGTCATCTATATAGCTTCCAACCCCCTCCATACCTGACAATAATTTTCTGACTCCCCGCACCAGAGTAGCTCCCGAATTCGTCATTCCAAATGGCATCCTTAAAAATTCATAAGTTCCATCAGGAGTAACAAATGCTGTCTTTGGTATATCTTCTTCAGCTACTAGTATCTGCCAATAACCCTTACTTAAATCAATTTTTGACAGGAACTTACTATTATGTAGCCTCTGAAATATGTCCCCTGTTGTTACCATTGGCTCAGGGTCGGTTACAGTGACCTTATTTAATTTCCTATAATCTACACATATGCGATTCGATCCATCCTTCCTCTTTACAATCACCACCGGTGACGCATAGGGTGATGTGGACTTCCTGATTACTCCCATTTTTAACATATCGTCAATATCTTGCCTAAGGTTCTCCCTTATTGCATATGGTAGTGAGTATGGCTTAGATCGTATTGGTGTATCATTTGTCAGGTCAATCTTATGACTGATTATCTTGGTCTTTCCTGGCAAGTCAGTAAACACCTTATCATAAGTATTGACTAAACCCACCAGTTCTTTTTTCTGGTGTTCTGTCAGGTCTGTACCAATTTGAACATCTTTACCTGACTCCTTGGGTTTACAAGTTCCTAACTCTAGAAGATCATCTCTAGAAGATCATCTTCGTCTACAGCATTCTCTTCATCTGAATGTAGCTGCGCGCATAGCATTCATCAAGTCTATGGCCGTATTTGGTGAGTAACTTGTCTCACTTCCATCTGGTTGAGGTGACATCTCCCGCTCAACATACAACTTTAACATATTTATATGATACGTCTTCACTTTGTCATCTACCCTCACTCGATAATCGTTTTCGCCTATTACCTGCTCCACCACATAAGGACCCTTCCACTGCATCAATAGCTTGTTGTTGTCAGTTGGCAGCAAAATTAACACCCTATCTCCTTCCTTAAGCACTCGTTTCTTCGTTTTACGATCATAGAAACACTTGTATCAGTTCTGTGCCTTTTGTAATTCCTCTCGAGCAATCTCTAAAGTCTGTTCTAACCGATCTCTCAACTCAAACACATACTGGTAACTATTAACTATCTCAGGAGTATCGCTCTCATCGGTCCCTAACTCTTTAAGGATCTTCATCGGGCCTCTAACTGTTCGACCATATAACAGCTCAAATGGGGAAAACCAGTTGACTCCTGTGGTACCTCTCTATATGCGAAGAGTAAAGCACTAATATACCGATGCCATTGCCTTGGTTGTTCATGGCACAACCGCTTTAACATCTTCTTCAAAGTACCATTAAACTTTTCCACCAGTCCATTACAGATGGGGTGATAGGGCATAGACGTCAGTCTCTTAATGCTGAGCAATCTTGATACTTCTCGCATGCATTCTGACACAAACTGAGTCCCCATGTCATTTAGTACTCCTTCTGGAACCCCCAATCGGCTATAAAAGTCAATCAACGCCTCGGCTACAGTCTCCGTATCTATATTTTTAAGTGGAATGACCTCTGGATACCGTGTAGCATAGTCCACCATAGTTAAGATGTATCGATGACCCCCGTCACTGGCTGGTGTAATTGGTCCAACCAAATCTATAGCCACACGCTTGAATGGCATATCAATTAAAGGCATCTTACCTAATGGGGCCTTCACAACTGATCCCTTTGAAACAGTCTTCTGGCACACTTCACACGACCTACAAAAACTGGTAACATCTTGATGTAGCCCAGGCCAATAAAAGCTAGTCACAATCCGGTCTTCTGTCTTCTTTATCCCCATGTGTCCACCAAATATTGAATCATGGGCAATCTCCATAACACGAGTCCTCAACAGTTTCGGCACAACCACTTGACGTACCGTCTTGCCTCCTGGAACTGAACGATCTCGATACACACGATATAACAAGCCTCCATATACTTGGAACTCGGTTGTATGATGCCCTCTCACTTCTGGTTCTCTCTTACTATAATACTTCTTCAATGATGTGTCTGCTTGCTGCATCTCGATTAATTTGTCTTTTGTTACATGTGCTCCAGTCTTTACATCACACACTTTGAGTGGCTTCACCTTACCAGATTTCTTCGCTTGCACTCTGGTTGTTACTGCTCCACTCACATTCCACACTGGATCCGGGTCATCTGGTGGTCTTGCTCCGGGCACATTCCAACAATTAACTCATAGATTGGGTCCTGCACACATAATGCTTCAACCGTGCCTCTCAAATATGGTGTATCAATTTCCACCATGGCGACTGGAACCCTTCTTACAGTATGATCAACCATCAACATATGACCCATCTTTTTTGTATACTGGTCATCTGGTACCAAGCTCTTCCTGACTATAATGCCATTACACCCAGTGTCTTTCAACATGGTCACAACTGTGTCACCAACCTTCCCTTGACCCACAGGCAAAGTCCTGTCCTCCACAACGCCACTCCGTTCCATACATGCACCATTCACAACCTTTAACTGCTCCCCGATGCTAACAACAAATGGTCCTTCTCAACCATTTTAGGCACGTCACCGTTAATTTGAACAGCACAGCTAGCACTGATATTAGACTCCTCTTTAACCACTGCAGCTGCACCAGTAGTAGTGCTGGATTTGACACTCTTTCTTTCTTGACCCCTGTGTTGTCCACTACGGCAGAACACATGTCCACATGTCCTATAGCACCACACTGAAGGCACTGTCCATCTTTGTCATGGTTGACATCAGTAACGTGGGATGGACATTGTACTGCTCGATGACCAACACCCTGACATACATAACACCGGATACTACTACCCTGTCCCACATCAGTATTTCTAATGGCCGTCTTATTATCGTTACGCCTCACCTGGTCCTTTGTGGATAACTGTCGACCATGTGCCACTAGGTACTGCTTTGCTATTACTGCCAACTCATCTAAATCGTTGGGTGCTCTTTCTTTAAGATAAACTGCAAGATCTTTTGTACAGGCACCAATAAACTGCTCCTTCACCATCAAGTCGGTAACACCATCATATGTTGCTGCAGTGCCTGACAACTCAACCCATTTAGCAAAATAATTCTTAAGCCGCACAATTAACTGGTCAGGACTCTCGGAACTTTCAGGTTTAATTTCACGGAATCGCTTCCTGTACCCATCCTCTGTGAAATCGTATCTTGTCAACAGCGCCACCTTCACACGATCATAGTCAACTGCATCAGTGTCGGACATCCTGGAATATACTTCCAGTGCTCTACCAGTCAACAGCGCACTCAATTTTGTGACCCATCCATCTCTATGCCAACTCGCATTCGTTGCAAACCTCTCAAACCGCAATAAATAACTATCAAGTTCGTCCTTACCATCAACAAATGCAGGCAACTTTGGTGACTGTGCATCACTGACCACATTTCGTTGACCACTGAAATCAGCCTGTTGAAACCCCGGCATTGTTGCTTGCAGCTCTAATTTCCTCAACTCAAATTTTCTTTCCTTTTCTTCCGCTTCCAATCGTAACTTTTCCCTTCTTTCCTCAATCTCCCTTTCCTTTTCTCGCTATTCTGCTTCGGCTTCCAGCCGTAACTTGTCCTTTCTTTCCTCAATCTCCCTTTCTTTTTCTCGCTGTTTTGCTTCTGCTTCCAGACGAAACTTTTCCTTTCTTCTCCAGTCATTTCCAGTTCATCCGCCCATTCCATCAACACTTGTTTCAACATATCTTTTATCTCGCTGGCCATGTTGTCTTCTATATGTCTTCACTGTTCCCGGACGAGCCCCCAGATGTCACACACAACGTAATGTTACCGTAATTGGTATAGTACAGATGTGATGGTTCAAATACCAAAATGGCAACAGTAACAAAAAGACTTCCCTGGCGGCGATGATAAAATACGAACACAGAGCCAACAGATGAGGTTTCAACTGGTACTGGTATTATTATACTCTGCAAACATCAAGTACAATAACGCGGTAAAACTCCACTACTCCAATAACTAGATACTTAAACTCCAATACAATTCAACGAGATCTCCGATCTCATCTCAGTGCTGAACAACTCCCCTATATATACCCACACTGTCTATAAATAGACCATTACATCAGCATACATAATGAGTCTGGAACTTACTACAAATTTCTAGAATGTTCCATTACCTTCTATTGCCTTCTACAGTGTCCTATTACCAATTCAACCAACTAAAAATTCCACCCAGACACAGTACGGTTCTAGAACATTCTCAGTCACACGGAAGTGGTAAACAAGTCGTATGCGACATGGCCATACTGTCAATTGCATGTTGATTTGTATATATGTGTTCATATTATATGAGTCCATATTGGTCTATTAATCATTGGCAGTTTAATTTATCTGACATGGTCGAACTATAAATATAGCGAGGGTTTCCAAATATTTGTTGTTGTCAATGAAGTGAATGCAATACACCAACTTAAATAATGATGTGTTTCAGTGAGTTGTATATTAAAATCAGCTAGATATAATGGTTTAGTGCATTGTGGAGATGATTATATGCATTGACAATTTCCATTATAATATAAGGTTAGACGGAAAAAGGGCGACATATGTTCATGTTTTTGCTGAATAATACTTTAAAATCTCGTTGTTCATATAACTAGATTAAATCATTATTAACAATAAGTTACATTGTGGCATGTTCAGTTAAGCTACAATGTATTTGCTCGTACAGTGAAAATAAAGTAAGATTGGTATGTTCACGAAATGATATATCAGAAGAAACTTATGTTTAATATTTATCTGTTTATCTTTTTTGTTTGTCGTATTTGCTTTGTGACAGTTGTCACAAATTTGATATTGATACGCGATGTAAAGTATAAATCCTGGTTCACATCTAGTATTTCAGTGGGACTCGTCCTCCATCAAGTTACTTTAGAAACAATATCCTTTATTTACAGCATGTGGTTGAGCTCCACAGTAACTGACAAAAGTTGCAGTAATTATCTAGTTCAAAACATACTTGGGAATATTATATTGATTATCATAGCGTACGTTGGATCGAATCTGTTTAAACGATGTATGTAGTTGTGAAAGCTGGATCTAAGTATGAATTTACTAAAAATAAGTGGGCTAGTTACAGTAAAACTGGGGAGTGAATGATGCTCGGTAATATACCAAGTTGTTAATCGCATTACTTTAAATTAGAGCACTTAATCAGAATCAGTTTTCTGCATCAATCGAGTCTTTATTTGCCGACAACCACAACAACCTCGGCAAGGATATACGACAAAATCGGTACATTACGAACAGCGGAGATGCCGGTATTTCAACCTAGCATACCATGCAATAATATACTCATAGCACAGAAATTCTAGAGGGACTATTTGTGAATTC
The DNA here is from genome assembly GCF_978046115.1 of Saccoglossus kowalevskii. Classification (NCBI taxonomy): domain Eukaryota; kingdom Metazoa; phylum Hemichordata; class Enteropneusta; family Harrimaniidae; genus Saccoglossus; species Saccoglossus kowalevskii. The sequence continues at coordinate 20,112,674 of NC_140653.1, read as the reverse complement.
AAGATAGCCGCAGCCCGCGCTTGAAAAACGTCTAAAGGACGATGGTCGTCACGCTACATCAAGTAGGATGCGGGTCGCATGCGACATGTATAACACGTGTTAACAATTTTTGTTATTTATCTGCATCATGATAGCTTGTTGGTATGAGGGCGTCATGCAATAGAGCGCCAACAAACACACAGCGACAAAACTAAACATTGTGTGGACTGCAGTGAGTGATTTCAGCCATCATTAAAGCATTAAAGGGTAGGTTGTTTTTTAGTATTTTCTACATATTCCCTGTTTTACCCATTGAGAGACGAGTTTCCATTGAATTCATTGAGTTTATTCCTGAGTTTAATAATAATAATAATAATAATAATAATAATAATAATAATACTGAATGTTATTTAATGAAATCTGTACATAAATGTTGAATTGTGTTAACTGTATGTATATAAACCAATGGCGGGTTGGTTTTATACTATTTTTATACCACCTTTGCTCACATGACCCATTGCTTTATCTGACCGTTCATTAATGGAACACGACAAAAAAGTGATGCTTGTCGGAAATAACGTCATTATTTGAGTCAGAGTCTGTAAATCACACAAGCGAGAATAGTCGTAGTATGCATTGAATTATTCATGGGCAAATTACAAAGCGGACATTACATATTTGTATGTATATAAATTAGCACATGTTCAGCACTGAATCGTTCCATTTTATTTTTTCAGTTGCCTTACAGCATGGCTAAAATGTATTTGCCTAATATTTTATAATACTATTAACAATGATTCGTTGTATAAATCAGATTGATAATTTAGGTATTCCATATATCTACTGCCGTAGTTTCGTAGGTTTACTTCCCATTTGGTTTCCAACCTGTTAGGAAAAGCGTATCCTGCTACATTTGACACGATTTACTCAACTTATTTTATTGGTAGTATTTGTGATCAATTTCTGGCACACCAGAGTCAAAACAAAATTGTTTGTACAGTGCGTTAAGTTTTATTATAGCGCAAATTTGAAATTATTGCTGTCCCAGTCAACGAAGTGTGGCCAAATCTATATGGCTTTCTTCCTGATAGCACCTGACCCAAAACCAAAATCCACCCCGTGGAGCTATTTGACAGGTCGTATATCATTCCTACTACACACATATATTTTTGAATGGTCATAATCATCATTGAAGTATTAGTTCTAAACTTGTGCCACATAACTGAACAATGATGGTGGAATTAAATTCGCTAGCTATCAACATCGTTTAATCTTCGTTACGTATTTGACTGTATCTTTACAGACTGTTTTGCACGCAGGTCTAACGTTATGGTCTCAGTGCCAACTGATCCGTTATCACTACTGGACAATGATGGTGCAATTAGATTCACCGCCGTTTATCATCATCGTTTAATCTATATTGAGTATATATTTACAGACTATTCCGCATCAAGTTGTACCAAAATGATTTTTGTGCCAACTGATCCGTTATCACTACTGGTGTTGTTGATGACAATGCTCTTAGCATGGATAACCACCCAACACTACCTGGCACCTTGCAAGAACTTCCCACCCGGACCTTGGGGATTACCTATCATTGGCAGCTTTATGTACTTCGGATCTGATGTACACAAAGACATGACGAAACTCTCAAAGAAATATGGTGATGTGTATAGTCTGAAGATGGGATGTCATACAGCCGTTGTTGTAAAGGGAGTGAATGCCATCAAAGAATGTCTGGTAAAAAAAGGAACCGATTTTGCTGATAGACCACATTCTTGGTCAGTTGAACAATATAATCCAAGATATAAAGGTACTATAATAATTTAAAACTAATTAAAACAGCCAACGATTGGGACCACTAATTCTAAAAAAAGGTAGACTAGCGCCAATTATTCTCTATAGTTTCATTTCATGTAATAACTGCCAGTCTATCGCCAGGTATTGCTGATGGACGCTTCAATGATAAATGGCAACGTCGTCGACAATTTGCCCACACAACGCTTAGAGGCTTTGGATTTGGTAAAACCAGCATGGAAAGTAAAATATGTGAGGAAATCTCTTTTTTATTGGATGAATTTAGGGTAAGGATCACTATTAAAATTCGATCGACACAGGCCCCATTCGTTCCATACATCTGTGCAACCAACCAGAATTCCTGTTGCATGCATTAGGGAAGACTTGATCTAATTTGTGAGAAAAGTTTATGTAGCAAAGTCATTGTACATGGGCAGCAAAATTATGGATATATCCTTAGCTAGAACATTGTCTCTGAAATTTCTCGATATTACATGTGAAACCATTATATTATGTTATATTTTAAGGATATTCAAGATAAATCGATCGATACAGGCGCCATCCTTAACAGGAGTGTTTCCAACGTAATTTGCTCGATAATGTTTGGTAAACGATTCAACTATTCGGACCCAAAATTCAGTTTCATTATTGACACTATGGGCAAATGGTTTGAGCTTATGGGCACTATGTATGAACTTGGTTTTCTACCGTTTCGAAGGCCGTTTAATCAATCAAATATAAATAACTACAATACACTTGGTGATGATCTGAGGAAATTCTGCAAGCAGCAAATTGATGAACACCGTGAAGTATTCGACCCAGACAACATAGGTGATTTCATCGATGCATACTTAGCTGAGACAATGAAACAAGACGGCAATAAAGATCTTACATACGACCAGTTAAAATATACATTAGCTGACCTTTTTGCTGCTGGAACTGAAACAACAGCGACAACACTTAAATGGGGGTTACTATTAATGGTTCTTCATCCAGAAATACAGGACAGAGTGTTTAATGAAATTGATCAGGTACGTACTATACAAAATGCATTTGCAAATTAAGCAGGGTGTATCTTTCCTTGAATCGCATAATTGTAAAATAGCCAAATCTGCATCGAACTATTGAAACATTGTGTTGAACGGTGTTTGTAATCCCGGTTTCTCATGATTCCAGGTTGTTGGAGAAAACCGTCTCCCGAGACTTGACGATCGTAAAAACTTGCCTTATACAGAAGCCACGCTTTTGGAAATACAGCGATTTGGTAGTATTGCACCATTCACACTTCCTCATTGTGCGTTGAAAGACACTTCACTTGGAGGATATAATATTCCTAAGGGAACGGAAGTAATTATTTTACTATGGTAGGTTTCATCTATACGTATTCCTTACTTTCGTATCTGCGCGGACATATACAATTGTGTAGTCTGTATAAAAAATAAATCTATCTATATACATGTTTAATTAGATAATGTTAAAACGGTCAATTGGCGAATAAATATATTTATGATGTTTTGTCAACATATTTATACGGTAAAACAGTATAGAACTTTAAGACGTGTTCCGATATTTATAAGAAAATATTCGACATCTGAGAGTTTACTATTCCTAACACCAACGTTATTTTACAATTTTAACTCAGGTCAATTCACAAAGAGCCAACTATTTGGCCAGATCCAGACAAATTTGACCCTATGAGATTTTATGATGAAAAGAACAATGCAGTCAAGAAGTCTGAGAATTTCATGCCATTTTCTGCAGGTATTTAAGTGCATGTTGTTATGTTTACAAATCTTAACTCAGAAACTGTAGCAAATCTATCTCCAAGACACTGATATAAAGCGTATTTCAAACCACATTGAATACAGTTTATAATTATTATTCGATAGTATTTAGCCATAGGGGATTTCAGTTTGATACATGCATACATAGGTATTTGATACTGTTACTTATACCACTGTAACCACTTTACTGAAAACCAGTAACTTGCTTATAATATATTTGTAAGTAATTTCTGTGTGTACCACTCATTGCTTTGCTTCTTATAGGTCGACGTGTCTGTATGGGTGAACAGTTGGCAAAACATGAATTGTTTCTATACTTCTCAGCCATGATAAACCAATTCAAGTTCAGCTTGCCAGTTGGAACCAAGAAACCCAGCACTGATGGTGTTTTAGGGCTAGCATTGGTTCCTGAACCATATCAAGTTGTGATCAGAGAGAGAGAAGCACTTGATGTTTGTGTATAACAATTCAAAATGTCAGAATCTAAAAACCTTGCTTACTATATATGATAGGAGTATACATTAATCAGAGTATCTCTATACTTGTGAGTGTCGTAATGTTGTGGTTTTTATATCATACCCTGTTAGGAAGCGTAAATTCCAAATATAAAACGATTGTGTGATATGAACACGCCCTGCTGTATTTACTTAAAGTTATTCTCGTAATTACTTCATAATGTCTATCTTACTATCTTTATATCTTGTTGATGATACATACAGATCTTTTAAATAGTAACTGACATGAGTCTTCGTGTTAGGTAAATGAGGATATATGTCCATTAATTTGCAGAATAGCTTTCAAATTGATTTGTATGTCACTCTTTATTCATTAAGAGGTCCCGCGTTATATACAAACCGAACGTAAAACAGAACAAACAAAGGTCATAGTGTCGCAGTGACTTCAACGTGGGATTCGACAAACGCAAAACTGTTGGTTATTTCATGCCTAACAAGTTCATAGTATGCATTACGCGAGATCTCGGAGTGAACGGAAAATTATCTATAAAACTATATGTATTATGTGTCTCTGATCAAAATCGTACAGTTAAAACGGAATAATTTGTCATGTGTAGTTTGTAGTGTTAAAGATTTTCTAATCTATGTAAAGGAATTCACGTTTAATCCGTTTATTAATGCTCATTTATAATAATGATCATTGCTTTGTTGCAAATATGGAGGAGATCGGACAAGAAAATATTTAGTGAACATCCATTCCTAAGTTATGTTCCAACTGGCCAACCATGGGCTTCCTTATTATATACATACATAATTATAAGTCCGGTTTATCATTTGTCATTCTTTGAGCCGTTTGTAAGGACGCTAATTTACCAAATGTACGTGATTGTCAATTTTTGGCGGAGTATTAAGAGGTCGTATGATAGTTACTGTCACAATACGAGCACTGGGTGAAATGAACTAATAAATTACTCCCATTGTTAACTACATACATTAGGTAATGGTTCCTTATGTTGATTATTCAAATTATTTGGTAATGCTCATGTAATTGTTTCTATCAATTTGGAATATTATTGACGAATATTATTGCTCGGTTGTTCCTCCCCTCTACTCCATTCAGAAAACATGAGGTGCATGCATCCCCCTCCTACTACTGAACGTTTTAGTCAAACAGCTTCTGCAATCAAGGGAAGTGATACAATGGTCGGTTCGATGGTAAAAAGAACGGATGTCCTACCCGCTGAGGGCTCTCAGAGTATGTATTGTACCGAACGTAAATATTGACAAATAAAAATACATGTGCCCAAATGAACTTCGGGAGTTGTTTAGTGGCTCATTGTAAACTGCCTACAACATGAATAAAAATAAAAATAACAACCCAAACGAGAAAAAAATCTCACCGCCATGTCACCAAAATTTATTTTATCCACTCAACTATGTACAGAGCAATAAAACTACCATTCCAAATGCGATAAAAATATACCGCCAGCAAACCTATATTCACCCGTCGGCCCCTGGCTATTTACACGATTAGTTGACTGCTTCTGAACTGAATAAATTTGTCAGAGTGTGGATACGTGATATAAGTCAAATAGTTGGGCATAATAATTGTGTATTAAAGCATAAATCAATAATTAATTTGTTGATATATTGTTAATTCTACATATCAACACAATTGTACCTTTTATTTTGTTATGATAGCGACTTCACGTTTGCACATACGGTTCACACGCCGTTAGGCTATTTTTTAGAATAAACAACTTGCATGTTTAGGGTTGAGAATTTAAACATATATTACAGGAATTGTATTAATAGATTGTTTACTTATTGTATTTAGTAGTGGCAAATTTGCAAGTCTTTAACCGTGAGGCACATCCCTGGTAATCACGTGTTCGTGCCAACGACTGCAGCGATTGGCTGGTCGCACGGTTACTTTGCCACGCCTTAGAGATTTTACTTATAATATAAAATTTGTAAACTTTGTTAAGAGAGAGAGAGAACGAGAGAACGGTGCAGCGAGGGGTTACCTCGGCTGACTGAATGTGTGAATAAAGCTGGACCACCTGTAATGAACTTATGTGTATTCATTAGGGTCGAATCTGGTACCTCTACGTGTAAGTGACATCAGCCAACCAAGACGAAGTTCCCCGATCCCTGAACACAACGCTTGTGTTCACAAAAATTTCATAAACTAGACATGTCATTTTGGTTAACATGTCAGATTTGTGTATGGACAATCTAGCCTTGTTTGATTCATCCATGTTCCGAATATAGTAGTTCCAGTATCTAAAGCTTTTTTAAACTTGATTTGTTTAAACCAACATGGTTATCATTCACTCATGTAACTAATTTTTAAAATGTATCAGAAAAACGAGTAAATGTCCGCTAGTCACCAACATTGAATTAAATAGCGAAACAAAAAGACGTGCTTCGGCAACCTAGCCTGATTTATGACAATGCCAAATTGGTAAAATTTTCAATGAAAACAGAAATCCATGACTGACATATTAAAACTGGTAAATTGATAGTTATATGATATTTCCTTAAGAATGATCACAGGTAAATCACAAAAACCCCTTCCCTTCATTGTATTAATTCACTGAACATGTTTATGCAACCAAAGCCACTTTTATAACAAATTTATTTATGTTATTGAACATGTTAGTTCAATGAACTTTTGTGAACATCTAAATACAACACATGTAGGCCATGTATTAAGATATGGTGTACTACTTTTATTTGATCGCATAGAAACCGTAGAAAATGATGCAGATAAATCGGAATCGATCTTGCGGAGAGAAAATGTTCGGCTGGACGGAATTGAGGAGATACCGGATGAATCGTTTGACCAATGCAAGGAGCAAGTATTGCGTATTTTGAATATGCATGTGAACAAAAAGCAGTGGGTACCTCGTGATATAGTAAGAGCACATCGAGCACCAGGTAGTAGAACAAATAGTGCGCGTCCTGTTATCGTAAAGTTTCACCACTGGGACGATAAAATGATTGCGTTGGCGGCCAGATCGGAACTTAAGGAGGTTGGTATCGGCATTGGCAACGACCTTACAAAGCGACAACGTAAAACCGTTACGGATTATAAGAAGCAAAGTAAAATTGCTTATTACAAGAGTGGAAAATTGGTTGTAATAGATAAGAAGATAGAAATGAATAGTACAAAGAAAACAACAGAGTTACAAGGTCCAGAAACACGGCTACAGAAACGCACAAAAGAAAACGCCAGGACAAACATAACAAACTAGGGGTGTGGCCTTGGCCCAAACATAGTAAGTTTTCAAACTTGGAATGTTCAAGGTTTGAATAACAAAATTAGTTCTTTAAATTTTAAAAATTTTGATGTAGTATCTTTTATTGAAACATGGGCAGAAAATGATGATCAGTTTGACCAACATTTCCCAGGATTTACATTTTACAGTACATCCCGTAAACGTAACACTACATGTGGTAGATACGCTGGGGGTGTCTGCACTATAGTGCGTAACCATCTATCCAGGTATGTCAAACGCTTAAATTCTGCTTTACATGATTGTATATTTCTTTTGTTTGATAGAAATATTTTTGGGTTAGATAAAGATGTTCTCTTTTGTAGCATTTATTCAGTATTCAGTCATCTATAATAGTCTTTCTTCGTCAAATGGCATAGAACTTTTAGAAAATGAACTTGTGGACATTCTAACTAAATTGAACGATGTTTACATTATAATTACTGGTGACCTGAATGCTCGAACAGGCGAATTACCTGATTATATAATAGATGATGATACGAAATATATGCTTGATTCCGATTTCCTTTATGACAAAGATGATTTTGCGTTAACACGGGTTTCAAAAGACAAAACAGTAAATAGTTTCGGGAGGTCGCTACTTTCCCTGTGTTGTACGTTTAACTTGCATATTATAAATGGCCGCTTAGGCGAGGATGCCAAACACGGGGAATTCACTTGCATCGCCAATTCGGGTGCCAGCGTGGTTGATTATACTATTATGTCCTCTATTTTGTTTACAATATTGTCCACTTTTGCAGTTGGTACGGAATCCGATCACCTTCCCTTGTTTTTTCATTAAATGCCAGTGTACCAAATGTGACTACCACTCAGAATGAAACAAATGAATTAGTTTTAAAACGTTACGTTTGGTCACTGAGTAAAGAACATGTTTTTTCTCACAAACCCAAATCTAGTTTAGTTGACAAAGGTCTTGACAGCTTTATTTCCGACCCTAATTATGACATTTTTAATTTTGTTGATAATCTGAGTAATATCTTTACGAGGACAGCTGATTTGTGTGGAATGGGTCGACGGGCACCCGAAAACGTATCACAGTATCCTAGTCAGCCATCTTGGTTTCACAACGAGTGTAAAGCTTTGAAGTATGGGAAGTATAAATTGTTGAGAAATTTCCGAGTTGATAATAGCTTTGATTCGCTAAATTTGTATAAAGCCGCGAAAAGAAATTTCAAACTTGTGTGTAGAGAGAAAAAACGTGCCTTTTTCTGTGAAAAAAGGATTGAATTGGAATTGGGATTGAAAGATTCAAAAAAGTTCTGGAGCATTTTGCGACGTTTATCGTCCATACCTGTTAGTATTAACTCTATCCAACCTGATGAGTGGTTTGATTATTTTAGTAAATTATTTACTCCCTGTGATTCACCAGGACAGGATGATTTCCCTCCTTCTGACGAGTTTTTAAATTTAATTAACAGTGTTGATATTTCTTTTGGAGTAGAGTCGGAAGCAAACTGCGAGTTTTTAAATAGTCCGATATTGGGTGAAGAAATTATAGTAGCGGTTCGCAAGTTAAAATATGGCAAATCACCCGGACCGGATGGATTACTAGGGGAATTTTTTAAATCGAATATAGATTATCTTTTGCCGTACTTAATTGTGCTATTTAACAGATTATTTGATTAAGTATTTTTCCTCAGCAGTGGTCAAGGGCTATCATTGTACCACTTCACAAAAACGGTTCACTAAACAGACCCGATAATTACAGGGGAATATCTCTACTAAGTATATTTAGCAAAATATTTACGTCTATTTTAAACCGACGTCTCGGGTTCTGGTCGGAGGCCTTCGGAAAAATTGATGAATCACAGGCTGGTTTTCGTGTTGGTTATTCAACTGTTGATAGTATCTTCATTTTACAGTGCGTTATTCAAAAATATCTGTCTAAAAAACGTGGAAAATTTTACTGTGCATTTGTCGATTTTTCCAAGGCCTTCGACACGGTTGAACGCCAACGATTGTGGTATATTCTGCTGAGGGGTGGTGTTACAGGTAAAATGTTCAAAATGCTTTATGCTATGTACAAAGATGTCAAGTCGTGCGTGCGCACATCTATTACTAGTTGTACTGAGTATTTTAACTGCCCAACCGGTGTGCGTCAGGGTTGTATGCTTAGTCCCTTTTTGTTTTCCTTTTTTATAAATGAATTGGCACACGAGATACATTCTGGGGTTCAGAGGGGCATACAACTTTCACCGGATTTGGTTGAAATTATGTGCTTGCTTTTTGCAGATGATGTCGCTTTATTCTCTGACACTGTCATTGGCTTACAGCGACACTTTAACACATTGAGTTCTTATTGTAATAAGTGGAAACTAATTGTAAATTTATCTAAAACTAAAGTGATTGTATTCAAAGCTGGGGGTAAACTTTCAAACAATGAGGAATGGACTTACGATGGGGAACAAATCGAAGTGGTGCCATATTATAAATATTTAGGTGTTATTTTTTCAAACCGACTTTCTTGGTCTGAAGCCAACAAAAATATTATCACAACAGGCAAAGAAGGCATTTTTCAATATTACCAGGGTTACAAAAATTACTGGTATGTTATCCTTTGATGTATTTTTTAAAATGTTTGACACTATGGTGTTACCAATATTAACTTATGGTTCCGAGGTATGGGGCTTTGAAAATCATTTATGTTTGGAACGTGTACAATCTCTAGCCTGTCGTTATTTTTTGGGTATCTCCTGCAATGCTCCAAATGTTGCAGTATTGGGTGAGTGTGGCAGATTTCCTATTTATTTTCACACGGCATTAAAATGCATTAGGTATTGGACAAAATTATTAAAAATGCCAGAAACCCGTTACCCAAAGAAATGCTACCTTATGTTATATAATATTGAAAAATCCAATCTTAGATCCAGGTTAACCTGGGTTAGTCATGTCAAAAATATATTATTTTTATGTAATTTAGATGATGTTTGGGAATCACAAACTGTCAATAACGTAAATGTGTTTTTGCGCATTTTTAAGAAAAAAATGAAACAAGTTTTATATACTGATTGGTTCAGCCAGGTATGTACTTTAGAGAAACTGACATTTTATAGGGAATTTAAATTTTCATTGGAACCTGAAAAGTATTTATTTTGTGTGAAAGTGCATTCTCATGTTCAAATGTTAGCTCGACTCCGCTGTTCATGCCACTATCTTCGTATTGAGACAGATAGAAAAAATAATGTAGATAGGAGTGAACGCATTTGCTTGCTTTGTAACAGTAACAACATTGAAAATGAATACCATTTTTACTTATTTGTTCCTTTTTTGTTAATTTAAGAATAAAGTATATTCCTGCTAACTTTTTAAATCCCCCAACAGTCAGTAAATATTACAAATTAATGGGTACAAAAAATACAGATCTTCTTCAAAGACTGAGAGCCTTTACTTTTCACGCAATGAAATTGCAAAAAGAGCTACAAGTATTGTCAATTGTTTAAAAATTGTAATTTTATTTTTAAATATAAATAATGTATGTAGATATTATGGGCCGATGGCCTTCTATTATAAATAAAGACCATAAATATATATATAATAATAATAAAGTATTGTTAGTTTCTGCAGTTTGTTGTTGATACTAACATTATTTTAAGTACATACCAGTAGATGATATTACACAAACTTTAAGTCCCTCTGAACAGTACAGTTTATTTCAAACCCCCCTCTCAACTGAAATAAATATCAGGTACCCCCTGATCTCTTCAGACCCCATAAGTATTTTTAATGTAGGCGGCCTTCAAAGTTCATGCGGGTTTGTGATTTGTAGTCATATTCGGGATATTATAACGCTCGATTGTGATTTCGATCACGCTGATTACCCATCAGTATAAATTGTATACAAGTATATTTCACCTAAACCGCCAACCGTTCAGTTTTGAGAAAGAGAATAACGCCTTTAAATAGAAGTCGTAATATATATTTTTTAATTTAAAACTACCAGAAAGCTCCTATAGTCGAAATCTCGTTATTGATGCATTTACTGTTATTTACATGTGAAGTGTTTTTTTAGAATATTGTGGTCTTATTCTTACACCACGATCGCGGAATACCTGACATGTTAAATCATTTTTTTATTTGTCAAAATAGCCGACGAAATTTTCCGAAACAAATTATTAATATATATCGTCTGAAATAGCAATATTATATAACATTCTACACATATCGACAATGCCATGATATAATTAGGCCACAGCGACTAAATAGATTTCGTTACTTTGATTCAATTTATTATACATATCCAATAACCATGTCAACATATAACGCATTGTCACTGTTTATTAATCACAGGAATTAATATGACGTCTAAGACGCATTACGTTATCTCAGTGGCTTGTGTATTTGAACATGAAAGGGTCATTTTTCAATGATCTTGTTAGTCTTTCAGGGTTTAAACGTGGAACTTATCAATCGGAATGTCAATTGTGAATGTATGCACACTCATCCAGAGGTCAGCGTGGCATTATATTGTTATAAGTTCGTGACCTCTTTGACTCACTGCAATACTGGTGTTACATTCAAATTTACTTACACTTTTTGCACTTAAAGAGCAGATTTTCCCACATAACTCAAAGTAAAAATTAAAAATTTTGAATAATATTGATTATATTTATTTTGTTTCAAATACCAGGTGTTATTTCTAAAAACAGATCGATCCACTTATGGAGTATTATACGTTTTGGTCTGTTAAAATAGGGTGACAACCTCGCAATTTGAACAATCAAATCTTTGTAAGAGAAATATATTTGAAGCATAGATGTATATCAAGCAGAGTTGAATCTACAACATGCACAATAGTCCTCACATACATACCGTCTATAAAGACGTAGCTCGTGTTATTGAGGTCGAAGATATAACTGTGATACAACTGAAATGGGAATATCTATTTATTTAGCTTTGTTGTCATTGAAGATCGGAGCTAAAAAAGGTGATTGCTGCCGCGGATGCATTCATTCTTCGTCTGCACCTACATCCACTTTTGCTAAAAAATGGAAATAAAGAAATGTTTAGTAGACCTACGTGAGTTTTGTAACATTTGCAATCGGCCATGGCAACAACCATATAAACTGCCATGTTCGTAATATGGCAACTAACTATTAACTAATATCTCATCGTACACAATGTTATCAACTTTGTTGAAAGAAAAACTACTAAGTGGAGTTATTGCGTTTGTTTGTGCATAATGTGACGGTTTAGAACTGCAGTAATGTGTACCTAGACACATTAACACTCATCATTTCATGATTTAGTGTGTCGTAGATCTAGTATAAACAATTATATCACTTGGTGGTGAAAACTTATTCGCGATGGCCATACTGTTCTGTGTGTCAAATGCATGTTGATTTATATATATATGTGTTCATATTATAAATGGTTACAAAGTGATGTAATTGATTTTGTTGATTCCATATTATATCAGTCATTGGCAGTTTTATTTATTTATTTATCTGACATGATGAAACTATAAATATAGTGATGGGTTCTCAAATATGTGTTGTCAATGAAGTGAATGCAATACATATGCCTAGTGAAGAGGAAAATGATTTTGCTGACAGACCAATAGTCTATCAACTTAAATAATGATGTGTTCAGTGAGTTCCATATTAAAATCAGCTGGATATAATGGTTTAGTGCATTGTGGACATGGTTATATACATTGACAATTTTCATTATAATATTATAAAGTTAGACGGGAAAAAGGCGACATATGTTCATGTTTTTGCTAATAATACATAAATCTCATTGTTCATATAACTAGATTAAATCATTATTAACAATAAATTCCATTGTCGCATTTTTAGTTAAGCTACAATATATTCGCTCGTACAGTGAAAATAAAGTATGATTCGTATGTTCAAGAAAAGATTTATCAGAAGAAACTTATGTTTAATATTTATCTGTTTATCTTTTTTAATTATCGTATTTGCTTTGTGACAGTTGTCACAAATTTGATATTGATACGCGATGTAAAGTATAAATCCTGGTTCACATCTAGTATTTCAGTGGGACTCGTCCTCCATCAAGTTACTTTAGAAACAATATCCTGTATTTACAGCATGTGGTCGAGCTCCACAGTAACTGACAAAAATTGCGATAATTATCTAGTTCAAACCACACTTGGGAATATTATATTGATTATTATAGCGTACATTGGAATAAATCTGTTTAAATGATGGATGTAGTCATGACAGCTGAGTCTAAATATGAATTTACTAAAAATAAGCGCTTTGCAAACGTCTAAAAGACGATGGTCGTCACGCTACATCAAGTTCGATACGGGTCCCATGCGACATGTGTAACACGTGTTAAAAATTTATCTGCATCACGATAGCTTGTTGGTATGAGGGCGTCATGCAAGAGAGCGCCAAAACACATAGTGGCACAAACTAAACATTGTGTGGACTGCAGTGAGTGATTTCAGCCATCATTAAAGCATTAAAGGGTAGGTTGATTTTTAGTATTTTCTACATATTCCCTGTTTTACCCATTGAGAGACGAGTTTCCATTGAATTCATTGAGTTTATTCCTGAAAAATGTAATATGTGGCATTTGATCTCTCTGGACAACAGAGAGCCATTGTCACGAACCAGTGTAACACTATTAGCAAATTTAAAAAAATCTAAAAATGGCAAAAATCTGCAGTGTCGAATATGTAGATTACAACAATATTTTAACCTATGTAATTATGTAAATTGAAATAATGATTCTCAATTAATAATAATAATAATAATAATACTGATGTTATTTAATGAAATCTGTACATAAATGTTGAATTGTGTTAACTGTATGTATATATAAACCAATGGCAGGTTGGTTTTATACTATTTTTATACCACCTTTGGTCACATGACCCATTGCTTTATCTGCACGTTCAATAATGGAACACAACGAAAAAGTGATGGTTGACGAATATAACGTCATTATTTAAGCCAGTAAATCACACAAGCGAAAAGGTATTAGAATAGTCGTAGTATGCATTGAATTATTCACAGGCAAATTACAAAGCGGACATTACATATCTGTATTTAAATAAAATAGCATACGTTCATCACTGAATCGTTCCATTGTATTTTTCAGTTGCCTTACAGCATGGCTAAAATGTATTTGCATGATATTTTATAGTACTATTAACAATGATTCGTTGTATAAATCAGATTGATAATTAAGGTATTCAATATAATTTAGGTATTCCATATATCTACTTCTGTTGTTCCGTAAGTTTACTTTACATTTGGTTTCCAACCTGTTAGGAAAAGCGTGTCCTGCTACATTTGACACGATTTACTCAACTTATTTTATTTGTAATATTTGTGATCAATTTCTGGCACACCTTTCTGGCACACCAGAGTCAAAACAAAATTGTTTGTACAGTGCGTTAAGTTTTATTATAGCGTAAAGTGGACATTATTGCTGTCCCAGTCAACGAAGTGCGGCCAAATTTATATGACTTTCTCCCTGATGGCCCGAAAGCAAAATCAACCCCGTGGAGCTATTTGACAGGTCGTATATCATTCCTACTATACACATATATTTTTGAATGGTCATAACCATCGTTGAAGTATTAGTTCTAAACTTGTGCCACATAACTGAACAATGATGGTGCCATTAAATTAGCTGTCATCATCGATTAATCTCCGTTACGTATTTGAATATATGTTTACAGACTGTTTTTCATGCAGTTGTAACGTTATGGTGTCTGTGCCAACTGATCCGTTATCACTACTGGTGTTGTTGATGATAATGTTGTTAGCATGGATAACCACCCAACACTACCTGGTACCTTGTAAGAACTTCCCACCCGGACCTTGGGGCTTACCTATTATTGGCAGCTTTATGTACTTCGGATCTGATATACACAAAGACATGATGAAACTCTCAAAGAAATATGGTAATGTTTATAGTCTGAAGATGGGCTCTCATACAGCCGTTGTTGTAAATGGAGTGAATGCCATCAAAGAATGTCTGGTAAAAAAAGGAACCGATTTTGCTGATAGACCACATTCTTGGACAGTTGAACAATATAATCCAAGATATGAAGGTACTAATCAAATAAAACTGTATTCAATAAAATAATAAACTAATTAAAACAACCAACGATTGAGACCACTAATTCTAAAAAAAAGTAGATTAGCGCCATTTATTCTCTATAGTTTCATTTCATGTAATAACCGTCTATCGCCAGGTATTGCTAGTGGACGCTTCGATGAGAAATGGGAACGTCGTCGACAATTTGCCCACACAACGCTTAGAGGCTTTGGATTTGGTAAAACCAGCATGGAGAGTAAAATATGTGAAGAAATCTCGTTCTTGTTGGATGAATTTAGGGTAAGGATCACTATTAAAATTCGATCGACACAGGCCCCATTCGCTCCATACATCTGTGCAACCAATCAGAACTCGTGTTACATGCATTAGCTAAGACTTGATCTAATTTGTGAGAAAAGTTTATGTAGCAAAGTCATTGTACATGGGCAGCAAAATTATGGATATATCCTTAGCTAGAACATCGTCTGTGAAATTGCTCGATAATACATGTGAAACCATTATATTATGTTATATTTTAAGGATATTCAGGATAAATCTATCGATACAAGCGCCATCCTTAACAGAAGTGTTTCCAACGTAATTTGCTCGATAACGTTTGGTAAACGATTCCACTATTCGGACCCAAAATTCAGTTTCATTATTGACACTATGGGCAAATGGTCTGAGCTTATGGGCACTATGTATGAACTTGATTTTCTACCGTTTCGAAGGCCATTTAATCAATCAAATATACATAACTACAATACACTTGGTGATGATCTGAGGAAATTCTGCAAGCAGCAAATTGATGAACACCGTGAAGTATTCGACCCAGACAACATAGGTGATTTCATCGATGCATGCTTAGCTGAGACAATGAAACAAGACGGCAATAAAGATCTTACAGACGACCAGTTAAAACACACATTAGCTGATCTTTTTGCTGCTGGAACTGAAACAACAGCGACAACACTTAAATGGGGGTTACTATTAATGGTTCTTCATCCAGAAATACAGGACAGAGTGTTTAATGAAATTGATCAGGTACGTACTATACAACATGCATGTGCAAATTAAGCAGGGTGTATCTTAAATCGCATAATTGTGAAATAGCCACATCTGATTCAAACTATTGAGTGTCCTTATGTTGAACGTTGTTTGTAATCCCGACCACTATTCGGTTTCTCATGATTCCAGGCTGTTGGTGCAAACCGTCTCCCGAGACTTGACGATCGTAAAAACTTGTCTTATACTGAAGCCACGCTTTTGGAAATACAGCGATTTGGTAGTATTGCACCATTATCACTACCTCATTGTGCGTTGAAAGACACTTCACTTGGTGGATATACTATTCCCAAGGGGACGGAACTAATTATTTTACTATGGTAGGTTTCATCTATATGTATTCCTCTGAACTTCCGTAGCTGTACGGACATATACAATTGTGTAGTCTGTATAAATAAATAAATCTATATACATGTTTAGTTAGATAATATTAAAACGGTCGATTAGCGAATAAATATATTCTTGATTTTTTATCAACATTGCCAGCACAAACAATCCGGTCCGTTAAGGACACCACCCAATACCCGTGATTGTGGGTCCTTTTTTTTACCCTTCATAAACTGGGTCATATGGACCTTTCGATAAATAACCAGATGCAGACTATAACGGCACTCGCATGTAATGAAAACACAATATTGATAAAATTACCACGTACAATAAATAATTATCTCCAAACAATACAATCGATAATAATAACAATTAATATTACTACAGCCTCTGGAATTCCCTACACTAATACGAATGTGTGTATGAGTTACCGGCAGCAAATGTCATGGTCTTTCTAGTCAGCCTTTTGTGGTATCAAGATGAAATCAGTGATTTCCTTGTCTTCGCTCAGCACGATAATTCACTACGTTTAATTACCCACCATAGACACCGGTCAGTCAAAATGACTATTTTGAACTGTAGGCATTAATCAGCGATTCTGCAAATGACGGAGAGATACAATATAGGTCAGGGGAAGCCCCATGACCCTAAGATTTTTTCCTTACGTCACAAACCACGTGACCGAGGTAATGTGGCTACGCCACCTCACCTTGACATTCACTGTTTTCTTTTCTCCACAGCAATGGGGATGAAGTCTAGGCTGCCTTTTTCTGTCCAGGTTTCTGGCTTGAGTTGCTACCTTATTTTTTACCACCGTGTCGGTTTTCCCCTTTTTGTGTATAATTTTTTACAAGAATTTAAAACGCGGCGACACAGGTTAACCACGTTGTAAGTTTTTTTCTGCGTATTTTCCAACTATATTTCACTTCCCTCATGCATGTCGTGTTCATTTTATGCAGTTTTGTCTCCTCGTTTTTCGAGGCGACTGTGCAGTGGTTATAATCAGAATTTACCAGCATAGAACCCGCATTTGAAATGCTATTTTTGCCATGACTGCATGCAGCGTTCAGGATTTTTGCCTTGAAGGCGTGTGTTTTTCACTGGAGTTCTGAAGCCTGGGATGTTTTCCAGAGCCATGAAAAATCGTCCCTGGCAGGCTGGGTAGATCAGATGCAGTCGGAGTGAGCTGTCTCCACTGCGGCCCTTCGGCCGACAAGCAGGAAGAAACACAAAAGCATTGCTCGCATTCAAAACATGTTTCTTCCGGTGAACCTCCCGTTCTCAGCTGTGACTCGTTCACTGATTTGGGTGAGGCAAAGGCTCAGGCTAGTTGCACTGGGTCGCTTCTGGAACCTCCGGCACTGAATATCAATGGGAATACTGGCAGCCAAGCCTCCGATTTTGGGGCAGGACTTTCGGGTCAGGAGATGCTGTCTTAGACGCGTGAGTTTTTGTCTTGCGAACTGAGTCAGGGAGTACGTCACCACCTCAGTTACACAGACTGGACATCTTCCACCCTCTTTGATGGGGAGATGGCGGGTGCAGTCTCAGAGCTTCAGAGTGCAACAAACCAGATGGTTCAGATCAAATCTGCTAGCCAGTTTGTCACTGACAAGGGTAAACAGAGGGCGCCCCAAGCACAGAAAACACAACGCCCTAAGGCAACATCCGCTAGCCAGAGTCAGCCAGGAGGCAAGGGCTCATACCCTTCGGCGTGAGGGAAGAGTAATGGTGCACCCCCAGAGAAGAAGGAACCAGGTGGTGGCTCATCATCCTTGATGGGCGATCGTCCATTCCAGCAGCGAGGGAAGCATGTTTTACACTTACCTCTGCAACAGGGGGCATGTGTTCGGCGAATAGCCAGGTCACAACTTAGTGACTACTGCAGGCCTTGGGGAAATCCACCTCTTTGGAGAAGAGAGCACCCACACCTCGCAACTGCTGAACCCATGGACACATATCCCTGTCGCACACAGATTTCGCCGGTGTAGTCCAGTTCGGAGGCAGCGGGTGACTGATCCCTGGATTTTACAGGTGGTGACATATGGTTACAGGATCCCGCTGAATTATCCATCTCCCCGGTCAGTGTCTCCCCCATTGAGGGCACTGTCAGGGGACTCTCGCAAGGTGGAGGCAATCAGACAGGAAGTAGACTGTTTGCTGGAAAAGGGCGCCATACACAAGGTAGATCAGCCGGCATTGAGTGAAGGCTTCTACTCAAATGTGTTTGTAGTTCCAAATCTACAGGTGGTGGGCATCCAGTTCTGGACCTATGCAGACTGAATCAGTATGTGCTCCTCGATCGGTTCTGCATGGAGACGCCATTCAGCATTCTCTCCATCCACCATTTCAACTGGCTAGCCTCACTAGAGTTGAGCGGGGCCTACCTGCACATATCAATGTACCCGGCGAGTTGCCATCTCCTTCGAGTTGGCCAGTTGGGCCATGTATTTTAATCTCGGGTGCCCCCTTCAGGTTATGCACAGCCCGCTTCGTTTCACCAGAATGGATGGAACAGGTGGTGCTGCTGCTTCACCAAACGTCGGTACACATCAATCCGTACCTAGACGACTGGTTATTACATAACTCAAACAAGCGATTATTAGCCAAGCAAGTAAGGCTTACACAGAATTGACTTCACCAGTTGGGCTCTTTAGTAAATCAGACAAGTTCCATTCCTACCCAATGCAACAGTTGGTGCTCCTGGGCATTGAGTTTGACACATAGGTAGGCTTGGTATGTCTATTTCAAGCATGTTGCTTGGTGCTAAGCAGCCTAGCCGAACAGCTGGTCAGCATTCCCTCAGTGTCCCTGCAAGAACTAATGCGGCTCAAAGGGTACAATGCTTATTGCTTCAACACCGAGCTCACCTACGGGAACTAGACAGGTGGGTATTGATCTCGGACCAAGCGAAGGAAGCCCTGCCCTGGTTGTCGTCACTTGCCAGCATCGGACAGGAGGTCCCCTTGGACCCACTCACCACAGCTATGACTCTGGTAACAGATGCCTCCCTTGGGTTGGGAGCGCATCAATTGGACGATCAAGACCAATGTATATGGCCCCTGCATTAGTTTTGGGACTGCCATATCAACTGGCTCGAACTGAAAGCAGTGCACTTAGCACTACCACACTTTCTACCTGTAGTTTGAGACCACAGAGTTCTGCTCCACACAGACAACACAGCGATGGTCTCCTACAAGGAGGGGGACGCGTTCCCCATCAGTGTCAGTCCTAGCTGTGTTGTCAGTCCCAGCTGTTTTCAGCTGTGGAGCTCCCAACATACATAACACTGCTGACTCAGGGACGCCTTATCGACCCCGTAGACCCACATTTTGACTGACCGGAGTCTATGGTGGGTATGAACTATGTGAATAGGTGGGTTCGAAGAACCCACTGCCTAATTTCGTGGCTTGGCATATTCACATCACTATTAGTGGCTTCCGTTATCGGCCTAGTAGAGCTCTTTTGATCAGTCTTCATGCAGCATGGCCCGACTCTCAGAGATAGACCATTACCACAACCTGCTCACACCTCGGTCGCCAATTACACTGGGGGTTCTACAGGAGGAGTGCAGGAGTAGGGACAAAGGTTATTTCAATCCTTTGTTCCAGTAGTCAGGTCAGTGACCTCATCATCTAGTTTCCTATACAATTTGGCAATGATTCGCAATGTCATTCTGCCAAGGCAGTGATACGGTTTGGTAGTAATTCTTACGTTTTTGTAAATACGTCGTTTTTCATAAACACACGTTTATAAACTACAATGTTTTGCCAGGAGCATACCTAGGTTGCATCGTGATGTCCTGACTGCAAAGTGTACGAATTGCACAAAAATCTTCCTACCTGGCTGTTTTAAATACACATGTACAATCTAGAGGCTATACATGTATAGATAAACAGATAAACTGTGACATTCATATTTATGCGTATTTAAACAGTATAGAATTTTAAAATATTCGACATCTGAGAGTTTTCTATTCCTAACAGAAACGTTATTTTATTGCAGGTCAATTCACAAAGAGCCAACTATTTGGCCAGATCCAGACAAATTTGACCCTATGAGGTTTTATGATGAGAAGAACAATGCAGTCAAGAAGTCTGAGAATTTCATGCCATTTTCAGCAGGTAAGTGCATGTTGTTATGTTTACAAATCAGTAGCCTATCTTAACTCAGAAACAGTAGCAAAGCTAACTCCACGACACTGATACAAAGCGGATTTCAAACATGTCCGCGCCACATTGATACATTTTATAATAATTGTTTGATAGTGTTTAGCCACAGGGGATTTCTATTCGACACATGCATACAAAAGTATTTGATACTGTTACATATACCACTGTTACCACTTTACTGAAAACCAACAATTTGCTTAAAGTATCATTGTTTTGTTCGTTACAGGTCGACGTGTCTGTATGGGTGAACAGTTGGCAAAACATGAATTGTTTCTATACTTCTCAGCCATGATAAACCAATTCAAGTTCAGCTTACCAGTCGGAGCCAAGAAACCTAGCACTGATGGTGTTTTAGGGCTAACATTGGTTCCTGAACCATATCAAGTTGTGATCAGAGAGAGAAACGCTTGATGTTTGTGTATAACATGTGCATACCTTTTGTTCCTTGTGAATCAATGCAACATGTCTGAATATAAAAACCTTGCTTACTATATATGATAGTAATATACATCAATCAGCGTATTTCTTTTATATCCTACCCAATTTGGAAGGAAAAGTAAAACAGAACAAAAAAGGCCATAGCGTCGCAGTGACTTCAACGTGGGTTTCGCCAAAAGCAAAATTGTTCTTTATTTCACGCCGAACAAGTTTAAAGTAAAATCATTCGATTTTTTGCGGCAGATGTTCAATCCTCGTCGTTCGTGCATTGCGCGAGATCTCGGAGTGAACGGACAATTATCTATAAAACTGTGTGTATTATATGTCTCTGATCAAAATCGTACAGTTAAAACGGAATAACTAGTCATGTGTTGTTTGTAGTGTTAAATATTTTCTAATCCATGTGAAGGGATCAACGTTTAATCCGTTTATGAATGCTCATCCATGATAATAATCACTGCATTGTTCAATTGCAAATATGGAGGAGATCGAAAAAAAAACTATTTAGTGAACTTCCATTCGTGAGTTATGTTCCAACTGGACAGCCACGGGCTTCCTTATTATGTACATACATAATTATCAAGAACCACTAAGTCTGGTTCATCATTTGCCATTCTTTGAGCCGTTTTTGAGGACGCTAAACGTGGTTGTCATTTTTTGGAGGAGTATCTAGAGGTCGTATAATAGTCACTGTCGAGCACTGGTCGAGCACAATACGAGCACTGAGTGAAATGAAATAATAGATTACTCCGATTATTAATCTTATACATTATGTAATGATTTCTTAAGTTGATAAATGTAGGATTATATACGTTAATATGTGTGATGCTCATCACAACTGGGTCACATTGAGGTGGACATCCAACATTAGTAGTAAAAAAACACTAAATATGTTGCATTAATTTGATTGAATGTTTGTGATCGGCGACTTTCTGAGTCTTGCTTCTATGTTGCTTCTATGATTCCTCCCTCAACTCTATTCACAAAATGCCTTCCCACTATGTAATTAAAAATCTCTCTTTGGCAATCTAAACGTGCAAAAATCGCACCGCCCTCCCACCAACATTTATTTTATCCACTGAACTATGTACAGAGAAATTATTATGAAATCATAATTAAAAATCAATTAAATTAAATTTTGGGGAAAAAATGTGGCAACAAAGATGTGTTTTGACAATATATAGAACAATTCTATTTATTAGTTCTACACATATTGAGTAAGTGCATTTGGTTGAATAAAGTGCTACTTAAATAGTTATTGGCCAGACATCTAAACAAAAGTCAACTCTTGGGGGCGCTATTCACATCGGATCCTTGTTACCAAACGCTTCAGCGTGGTATTAAGAGTTTGTTTTCAGGGGTGGGTGATACCAAGGTGGGAAATGGATGCACATATGGGGCTAATTCCTTGAATTGCAATATAGAGGGTTCAGGCTGAAATACAATATATAGTGTTTTCATGTTTCGTCTGATATTTCTGTGGTATTCTGCTGCTGTAAGTAATGCACGATTTGTTCCGAAATTCAGTATATTGTGTGTATTCCAGGGTTATTCGTTTTTTGCTGAAAACACCCCTATTTTTTAGTGGCAGAGTCGAATAGTCTCACTCCCACTGGGAAATCTGCATTGTTGCTTGAATGTGAGTTAATTAAAAACATTTTCCAGACCGGCGAAAGAGTATGCAACAGCCAATTTTAACAGCCTGTCACGTGATTTTAGTCTGAATGTCAACATGAAAAGAGGCTAGTCCATTTTACGCAGGAGTAATTGGGAGTAGAATATGTGAGGGATAGTATCAACAGAGATGTGTATAGTGAAAAGTAATATCTATCCTTCATTTGCATCTCTGAGCATTTCTGTTTTAGTATATTGGTTTGAAAATGTTGAACTTGCATGATTTGCAATGTGTTTTTTTAATGGGACTCCCCTATTGATCGAATCCCGGGTCTGAACGAGAACGGCACACCACGTGATTCGTTTGAATACAATGCTGATGGCAAACATGCCGTGTTACTGCGCTACTCCACTGACGGGATGACTTACTAGTACTGCATGCTACAACTTCGCTTGTGATGTTGCCTGTTAGCCATGGATTACATGAGTCTTGATTACCAGTCAAATGTTGTAACTTCCTGGTACTTCGTACTATGATAAAAATCAGTCAACATACATCAAGTTCTCTCAATCGTAGTATTCCATGTGATGTACACCTAATATGCCAAAAATGTTGCTGAACGATTTGAACTGAATAAAAATAGCAGACGAAAATGTGTTTACAAAATAAAAATACTTCGGTTGCCAATGAAAACCGGTAAAAAACAAGCAATATGTTTTCGGCTGTTATCATAGAAGGGTCATGAACGTGAAGCTAACGTCTGTTTATAACTAAAACCGGGCACCTTATACGAGGTTCGCAAAATAACATGGCAGTCATTTTCTAGATTGGAGGCAGCATTTACATTTTATTCAAAGTTCAAAGCTGCGTTGGGATTCCGTTGACAGTGGTAACAATGTCGGCGCCGGTGATCTCTTACCAGTGCGCAACGTAGCCAAAATAAAAGGCATGATCATTTGGGCACTGCTATTACAAGACTTTGGCTGTTGCCATGGTAGCGGTGGGTCAGGATTGTTTTTCCAATTAGTGATGGTACGACCTGCCTGTCAAGTATGAACCGTGACAAAATCAGCCAAGCCAAAACAAATCACAGAAGAGTTAAAAAGCCATTCCTGCTGAACAGTTACTCTAACTTCGGGGTCAACTTTCTCATTAATGAAAAAAGATATCAAAAATTCAAACAGTAACTTTTTGCCCACACTCAAGCCGAGTACAATGAGCTATGTCTGAGGTGTTGTATCACAGGGAGTTGGACAAACTTATGTATTTTAATAAATTATTGAATAATAAAATGTTATATAACTTTTCTTTTACCCCCCTCCCCTTCCTGGTATCTATTTCAAGTATTTTTGTCAGGTTCAAATCGTTCACCAGCATTTTTGGCATGTTAGATGTACATCACATAGAATACTAGGATTGGGAGAACTTAATGTTTGTTGACCACCTGGAATCTGAGTTTTATAAATCTTGAAGGGCTCTCGGAAGATCCACCCGCTGCCTGGACCCGCAGTAAAATCTCCGATTAATATGGAGCCGCAACCATCAACATCGATATACCATGAGGTTTCTGCTGGCGACGTTGCGGCGTTACTCAGTTCCAAATAAAGATTACCAACGCCAAATTAGCAAAATTTAACCGGTAACCAAGACTCAGTCTATCCACGACAAGCAAGCAACATCACAAACGAGGTTGTAGTGTGCAGCTCACGAGTCAGCGACGACCGATTTCAACGAAAGTCATTCCGTCAGTGGAGTACCCGGTGAGTACCGCAGTTGCACGGCATGTTTGCCAATGCACAGATCTGTGGAGGAACTTTTAACTTCAACATCAACCGTGTATCGTAGTCGCCAAGTTTAAGTTCTGGTTCTGTCGTGGTCCCAACTAAAGGGCGACAGTCGTCGTGTCGCGTCCTGTTCGATATGGGACTCATAGCGACGTATACAACGCGTGTAAAATACATTGTTTATTTACATGAAATTCGAACACGCGCTGCGCTACGACCACCGCGCTTAAACATCCACAAGTTATTTATTCGGACAATGACTTAAATTAGACGTCTGATTATTTTATTTTCACACGTACAGCGACACGCGTTCTACACCGACTAGTATGGAAAGCCACAGCTATCTTAAGTCGTACAATATCATATTGTGTAGTGCATTTACCATGTCATGCGGTGCATTTATCATGTTATGTAGTGCATTTACCTTGTTGTGTAGTGCATTTACCATGTCATGCGGTGCATTTATCATGTTATGTAGTGCATTTACCATGTTATGTAGTGCATTTACCATGTTATGTAGTGCATTTACCATGTTGTGTAGTGCATTTACCATGTTAGGTAGTGCATTTATCATGTTGTGTAGTGCATTTACGATGTTGTGTAGTGCATTTACTATGTTATGTAGTGCATTTATCATGTTATGTAGTGCATTTATCATGCTGTGTAGTGCATTTATCATGTTGTGTAGTGCATTTACCATGTTATGTAGTGCATTTATCATGTTGTGTAGTGCATTTACCATGTTGTGTAGTGCATTTATCATGTTGTGTAGTGCATTTACCATGTTATATAGTGCATTTGCGATGTTGTGTAGTGCATTTACTATGTTATGTAGTGTATTTATCATGTTATGTAGTGCATTTATCATGTTATGTAGTGCATTTATCATGTTGTGTAGTGCATTTACTATGTTATGTAGTGCATTTATCATGTTATGTAGTGCATTTATCATGTTATGTAGTGCATTTATCATGTTGTGTAGTGCATTCATCATGTTGTGTAGTGCTTTCATCATGTTGTGTAGTGCATTTACGATGTTGTGTAGTGCATTTACTATGTTATGTAGTGCATTTATCATGTTATGTAGTGCATTTATCATGTTGTGTAGTGCATTCATCATGTTGTGTAGTGCATTCATCATGTTGTGTAGTGCATTCATCATGCTGTGTAGTGCTTTCATCATGTTGTGTAGTGCATTTACGATGTTGTGTAGTGCATTTACTATGTTATGTAGTGAATTCACTATGGTATGTAGTGCATTTACCATGTTATGTAGTGCATTGACCATGTTATGTAGTGCATTTATCATGTTATGTAGTGCATTTACCACGTTATGTAGTGCATCGATCAATTACGCACTCGATAAAATTAAATCGTATTAATTATAAACAAATTTAATTTGGGGTTACCTGTGGTTGCTGTTACTGTATATTTGTATAAACACTTATAAATGCAGTTGTATAGATTCGATACCACACCCTATGTAGGAAACTGATCGGTGGGCTCTCAAATCAATGCGATGTCACATTCAAAGTTTATGTCGTTTGTCGGATGGGTTCCAACCGCTATGTTGAGTTTCTAAATATTTTTTTAAAAAATAACCACAAACAACTTTTTGTTAATCTGAAATGAGTGTAAAATAATGAGAATATATCTGATCGATATCTTGTGTTTTTGTTTTTTCTCTGCGTGAAATCTATATTTATTTTAGTAAACAAGACACTTCGCGGTGGGCGACTTTCGCGGTCAGTAATATTTACGAAAATGTTTCACTGTTCACTATTTTATAAACTGGCTTGGCAATTCCCACCACCAATCAGGCAATCTCACAGCATTTCGGCTACTTTCCCACCAAATCCAAAATCACTCGATAATTTTGTTTACTTTACATTTGTACTATGATTACGTTTAAAGTTTTGATAATTTTAATGCATGCATGTACGCTCACAAAAATACCCCCAGGATAAGGGAATTTAGTATATAGCCTTGACAAGAAAGCATTTTCCTTGTCTTAATATTGCATTTTTTTCGATCTGTGTAACTTCATGTTGAAATCCTAATGACATTTTAAGTTCAGCTCACAACTGTGAACTTATCCATAGAGGCTGCAAACTGCAATTTTTTATATATACATATTGTATTTACTGACATATATTTATTCTGTATTTACATTTGCCATGAGTTCCACAGTATATTTTTCTCACTGGCGTGGCTACAGTGACTGGGTAGTGTTTTTTGTTTTGTCGATTGTTGTTAGTTGTTTTGTTTTGTGTTCCTGGAATTTGGTACAAATCAACAACGGTTACATAGGTATATTATTTCCACTTTGCAGTATATCGTAGACAGTACTTGTATACTTTGTTCTCCAGCATAAATATCGGATTGTTCGGAAGCATGAGATTGTAATGTAAACTATGTCTCGGCCAGTTTACTTACTTGTTGTCAGTGTCTAACTAGTATATAAACAAATACAACCAAGTAAACGTCAGAATATCAAAAGAAAAGAAGCCCAAAAATCAATTGCCCATGCCACCGTGTTGAGGGACGGTGCCCATGCCATGCGCAGAACCAAAACATCAGCCGTCGGCGTCCATAGCAGCGATATGATTTTACACATCGAAATTGAGAATCGCAAGTGTAGACATATTGCATAGAAATGAACACTAAATACATCTATCCCGGCCAGCAATCAAATCATCAATCTTCATGGGTGATGTAACTGGTATTTCCATCCATTCCGCTGAACAGGAAGTCTATTCTGGACTAGTACCATTGCCATTTTTTGAAGAGTAGAGAACCATTTATACAGGGGACGCTCCAGTAAGAAATGTTAAAATTGCCCTATATCAAAATCCTGTATTGAAACAGCACATATTCTGTATTCACTAAAACAACGTTGTTATGTCTCTTGACTTACAACGAACTTGATACAAAACAAAAAGTCCGATCCAAACAACCTGCGTCCTTGAAAATGGAGTCTCATCGCCCTTGCGTTTCCGAGCGAAAATGCGTCCACAAACGACCGATTTTCGCAAAATCTTCTATAATTTTTAGATAATATCATTAATTCAGTCAAGCGGTTAAATAGGTTATTTATTACAGACATTCGGGAACCAAAATTGACGATGTAAATCACTTCGGCGACGAAAAATCGGCGATAATAGCCAAGGGGTGAGGGACTGAATTTCAAAAACATATTTTATATATAGGATTTATAAACATCAACAAAATAAACAAGAGACTGTATGCAAGTCTAAATCATATCGTAAAAATGCATACTATCCGCCATGTTATGCTGTGATTTCATCTTGTTGTGATGTCCTTTCGTCTTGTTGGGTGGTGCGTTTGTCATGTTGTCTTGTGGTACACTGTGTTATGATGTCCATTCGTCTCGTTATGTGGTGCATTCACCATGTTGTGCTGTGAGTCGTAAAATGAAATACGGCAATGAAAATTTTGCGACGCCGTAATACGGTTCTTACGCATGACATCATAATTCTCTCACTTCGCGCGGTCCTTTGCAGCAAACATCGTAAAATCAAGTATGAGCTGGAATTGGATACAATACTGCAAAATTTCCAGGCAGAAAACAATAGATCCACAAATAGTATCTGGCATGGCTGACCACAGGGAGCCCAGGAACTATAATCAACTGTACACAGTAACTATGAGCGGGGCGGTGGAGGTATCGGCTGGTATCTAGTGTAAGAAATAGACAAGGGATGAAGGGTCCAGTGAGCCCATATTTTTTAAACTCGAAAAACAGACGGAAAGAATAAAAAATAAAATCTATAAAAAATACGAGCTTGAACAATATTAGTTGCTCTTTCAAATTTCGCCAAAGACTTATTTTACCGATATCACTAGAATAAATCAAGAAAACTACAAAAATTGAATCCATTTACGAACAATTAACGGTTACACAGAAAGCACGCACAGGTGGCGTGGCCTGTTCAGAATTTTTCAAGAACCAATCACAAGACTGGTTACGAACTACACTACACAACATGGTAAATGCACCACACAACATGGTGAATGCACTACATAACATGGTAAATGCACCACACAACAAGGTAAATGCACTACATAACAAGGTAAATGCACTACACAACAAGGTAAATGCACTACACAACAAGGTAAATGCACTACACAACAAGGTAAATGCACTACACAACATGGTAAATGCACTACATAACATGGTAAATGCACCACACAACATGGTGAATGCACTACATAACATGGTAAATGCACCACACAACAAGGTAAATGCACTACATAACATGGTAAATGCACTACACAACAAGGTAAATGCACGACACAACAAGGTAAATGCACCACACAACATGGTAAATGCACTACACAACAAGGTAAATGCACTACACAACAAGGTAAATGCACTACACAACAAGGTAAATGCACTACATAACATGGTAAATGCACTACACAACAAGGTAAATGCACTACACAACATAGTAAATGCACTACACAACATGGTAAATGCACTACATGACATAATATTTCACGACTTAAGATAGCTGTGGCTTTCCATAGACAAGCGTTGCCAGGTCGCAGCACTGTCTTGGAGCATATTAATGGGCAATTGGGTTCCCCGATCTAAATTTCTATCCCGGTTTGTTGCACGTTCTTTTTTCAATATGAATTAATCAAATATGGGACATGTGTATAATAACAGAACCCCACACCCTCCCCGTGGCTTCGCTTGTGAAAGTACGGCAGCAGGATACACCGCATCACTCGTGAAAATAACTTCCATACGCAATGAAAGCCACGGGGAGGGTATCTGTCATAATACTTCATTATCACTGAAAACATTTTTCCCCTGAAATAAATTCCAGTGAATATGCCATTTCCCTCATACTCTATTGAGACACAGCGCAGTGAAAATTGGATTCACATGTAATGCTTGAAAACATGTCAGAAAAAATAAATTAAGTGAAATTCTACGTGACTTCATAATAGTTTGAAATGAACACATTACACCCGACCCTACCACTCCATATACAATGTAAACTACACACCAAAACATCCTTTCACCCACAGTTACTACCGTGTTTCACCAGTGTATTCTATTTGACGTCAGGAGAAATTGAAATAAACAAATTAATTATAATTTCAGCCTCTAGTTGACCACTGATTAAATAAACTACCTCGTCTTTATGTCAACCTGCAGTTATTCGTTGCCTACATCAGTGACTTCAAAATATATGTTTCAATCCCAGGAATTTCACTCGCTGTTAATTCCATGGGAGTGGCAGTCTTTAATGAATTTCTATTGTCATGTCAATTTCTTGCGATTACTCGAACATTAAGCTGTAACCACATACCGCCTAGGTGCTGTAATTAAATCCTGGTGTAAGCACCATATGAACTATGAACAATGCATGTGAAGCCAGCTGTGGGGTATATTCAATCCTATAGATTTCTCATTGTTTGGTAACTATTTGCTGCAAATGCAACAAAAATCGATATAAAAAATATTACCCACACAGTATTCTACAGGTTACTTGTATGAATAGTGTTTGTTAGGGTCTCTGTTCGATTCTTGTTGGAACGACATAAATGCGATATTCACCAATCGTATCACTAATGCCGTCATTAATTCCAGGTTTTTTGTCCATCTCATCGGTTACCTGGAAAATATATTCGAAGCCATCTAAACGACGTACAAAGCAGGTTTTCACGACCTCGGCAACACAAGAACAATATATGATCAAAAAATACTTTCCTCTCCAATCCCCTTGGTTTTTCAGTGATAAGAATATCGCTGTACTAAAGTACGAGAGGTGTCAGGTTCTATTTCTGGGTGGTGGTTAACTTTGACTTTCCTAACTTTCTTCAGCTGTCATGGCTTTGATTGCTTGTTATAATCACAAAACGTGCAAGTTTTAGAATAATGCATCCGTTTACTTTACGAGCATCAATGTAAAACACTGCCAACAACGATGTTCCTCCTTGTCAATGTCTTCAAAATTACTGCCGATGTTCTTGCCATGCAGTACGTACTCCATGCAGTTGCTTTCTTCGTTTTCTGGGAGAGAATATGTTCTCTCATGTCATTCATCTCTCAAAATGTCGTGGGACTGCATTTCAGTCGTCAAGATTTGAGAAATCAAATCCCAAATCAAAATTTGGCTCACCGGCAGCAGACAGAATCGAAGTTGCAGACGACGCCATAATATGAACAAACCAAGCGCGCACGCGCAGTAAGGACAATCAGAACTGCACGTGTCATTAATTCTGTTTTATCTCACCGGCGGTTATTGTTTTGAACATGAAGTGCAATAACAATACTTGTTGACAGCGCCAGTATAATAACAAAGGTAATATAACAATTAAAGCCTCTAAATGTCAGTTTGTTGAAGCCAAATAAACGTATGAGAATTGCCAATAATTGCAATAATCATATAGTCAGGCAATCATATGTATATGGTTCGTAGTTTGTATTCATGAAAACGAGTGATACTTGATAACAAAGCGCTTATATAACATTATATCTCATGCTCTTTGTGCATATGGCCGTAGGTGTCCAACATTCTTCATATTTATTCACTAATAATGTATTTGTATGTTTTAAAACAATTTTGTGTAGCACTCTAGCATTCAGAATGGTATGTCTTCAAAAACAGCACACCAATGAGGAAGAGGTTTAGTGTTATTAGTTTAGAGAGTGGGTGTGGGTGATAACCAGACAGAAGGTATCAGGTAATTTAGACTTTAAATGCACGGCAAATGGGGTTATTTGGGTAAATAGAGGTCATACACACCTTTCTCTGTCTCAAGACAATGAACTGCATTCAACCCTTTAACTTAGCCATGGGATACAAGTATACGACAATTTATGAGTAATAGTCACACACAGCTGCCGGTCAATGAAATTTTAGTATCAGTGCGTAACCTTTACTGTTTTTACAAGGGGCTACACCCTGGGCACACACACACTGGATCAACACTATTGACTAACTGATAGCACAGGTTTGCATGATGTTTGTACAGGGCATTGCACTACACTGAACCTTTGACCTATCCGCCATTTTTAATGAGGACATTAGTTTTTGTTCACTGCTGCGACCGACAGGTAATATTTTTTACTCACTCTATACAGTATATTTACGGCATAGTAGCTACTCAGATGATTTTAAACGGGATACATTGCAAAAAACATGTAGTCGATATGGAAGATATGCAAACAATCCGCATGGCAAACGGACAAGCAAACAGTCCTCTGAACTTATGTTGTCTGTCAGTCAAGGTAACATGTTGGAGTAGTATAGGTACGGTCGAGTACTTTCGTAACAGAAATTATTGACGTAGTATAGATTGCTGGTAACCGGTGTTCATTATGCTGTCGTTCTTCTCTGTGTCATTATTACGTAATGTAAGCTATACATAACCTTGCCATTAAACATATTACATTTTGAATGTCGTATCAGTACTAGTATTGATACGACTTTGAGCCAAATTTACCTAATGAACATTAATAACGTTAAATTATGAACAGAATTATCGTACGGGACAGTTGTCTCGAGGTCAAATCTAAGGCAAAATACTATAAGTATATGAACAATGTAAATACCGAATAGTGTGAACTGGATATTGTTGCTATCATGTGTAATCAAACTAAGCGAAAAATTAAAGTGTTTTTTGAAGTCACGGGGGTCAACGAATAATGGGATATCGATTCTGAACACTGAACAAACTGTCATATCTCTTTGCTGTAATTACATGGGATGTAAATTTATATTTTTTCAATATTTATTATATTTTTGATCTCATCTTCATTAAACATGTATTATTTACGGTAGAATGCTACTCGTAAATAAAGACAATGTCCCAAGGATGAAGGCGGATGTCACAATAATGAATAATAATATGGCGTCACCTGAATTAGTTCAGAGAAACTGTAGTGAAAATATCACGTTTTGTTTGTTTAATCGGAACCAATTAACGTTTTAGTTTAGTTTTTTAAATGACCCACTAGCGGCCATATTGTATAAATTGATACTTTTACGGGGCTATATCTCCGAGATGCCTTTACAGATAACATTCACACAACATATCATGTACCATGTCACACATATGGACGCGCATTTCTTTGGTTAACCAATTCAAGATGGTCGAATGGTGTCTGGTGACAATCATTGCCATGCCAGTGTCATACCTGCGTTGACTGATTTCACGAATACAGATATTCACTTGTTTTAATCTCTGTTTTAAATGGCGGACTCAATCTTGTCTCCTTGCACATGGGGACTGAAAAAGATAATTTACATGGTATTATCCAGCTATCTTTTGTAAATTGTCAAAAAAGAAAACGGCAAGAACTAGAAAATGATGTCTTGCCTTGCCAAATTAAAGTAAATTCGGTTACATGTATCAGAAAAATAAGAGACAATATACAAATCAAAAAAAGCTTAGAAAGAACTCCCGTGTGCAGAAGGTATTGGAGTACATATAAGGAATACTGTATGTACTGTATAAGAAGCACTTATTTGATACACATAAAGCAAAGATTGTGTTTATTACATGCATAATCATTGAAATATGTATTATTTTGACCATGTCTATGTACCATGTTTCATTAAATTCTATTGAACGGTACGTGAGAAACAAGTGCAATGCTTAAAATTGGCTAATTAATATGCAAATTATGTAATCAGATCTGAGCATTAC
Organism: Saccoglossus kowalevskii; assembly: GCF_978046115.1. NCBI lineage: Eukaryota > Metazoa > Hemichordata > Enteropneusta > Harrimaniidae > Saccoglossus > Saccoglossus kowalevskii. The sequence continues at coordinate 20,079,243 of NC_140653.1, read as the reverse complement.
CCCAGCGCAGCTATGCACTATGTTCATTAAAATTTGATAAGTCGGTCAAAAGTTGACAAAAAATGTATGTGTATAAAAATGTTGAATGTTGAAATAAAGTATGATGTCAATACCAAATTTGACTGAAATCTGTTTGTCAGATAATTGACACCAGATGGCCGGGCCCAAATCATAAGTCTATTTTACATAACATGCAATCAGCTCATACGAATAAATATAAAATGGTTAATGTTTCCAATGCCTCACTTACCAACAACTGATAACCTTCCAGAATAACTCTACCGCCAAATAATGATTACCTTGGTGGGCACTTACGTTCTGTGTCTATGTAGTAGTCTCACTCGCATGTTAATAACTAGCTGACATATCATTTGTATTACCAGATGTTATACATATTTTATAATATTTTACTATTATTTTGACAGAATATCTGATTGATTGATCCGTTCGTGAAGTTGTACCAAAATGATGTTTGTGCCAACTGATCCGCTATCACTACTGGTGTTGTTGATGATAATGTTGTTAGTATGGATAACCACCCAACACTACCTGGCACCTTGCAAGAACTTCCCACCCGGACCTTGGGGCTTACCTATCATTGGCAGCTTTATGTACTTCGGATCAGATATACACAAAGACATGATGAAACTCTCAAAGACATATGGTGATGTTTACAGTGTAAAGATGGGGTCCCGCATATCCGTTGTTGTAAATGGAGTGAATGCCATAAAAGAATGTCTGGTAAAAAAGGGAAACGATTTTGCTGATAGACCATATTCTTGGATAGTTGAACAATATAATCCAAGATATGAAGGTACTAATTAAAATCAATTACAAATGTAAATAATTAACTAAAAAAAACAATTCAAAACAGCCAACGATTGGGACCACTTATTGTATAAAAAAAAGTAGATTAGTGCCATTTGTTCTCTATAGTTTTATTTCATGTAATAACCGTCCGTCTATCGCCAGGTATTGCTGATGGACGCTTCAATGAAAAATGGCAACGTCGCCGACAATTTGCCCACACAACGCTTAGAGGCTTTGGATTTGGTAAAACAAGCATGGAGAGTAAAATATGTGAGGAAATCTCTTTCTTGTTGGATGAATTTAGGGTAAGGATCAGTATTAAAATTCGATCGACACAGGCCCTATCCGCTCTATACATCTGCCAAACCAATCAGAACTCGTGTTACATGCATTAAGTAAGACTTGATCTAATTTTTCCAGAAAGGTTTATGTGGTAAAGTCAATGTACATGGGGTTGCAAAGATATATTTAGCTAAAACACCGTCTGTGAAATTGCTCGATATTATATGTCACACCATTGTATTATGTTATATTTTAAGGATCTTCAAGATAAACCTATCGACACAGGCGCTATCCTTAACAGAAGTGTTTCCAACGTAATTTGTTCGATAACGTTTGGCAAACGATTCAACTATTCGGACCCAAAATTCAATTTCATTATCGACACTATGGGCAAATGGTTTGAGGTCATGGGCACTATGTACGAACTTGATTTTCTACCGTTTCGAAGACCATTTAATCGATCAAATATACATAACTACAATACACTTGGTGCTGATCTGAAGAAATTCTGCAAGCAGCAGATTGATGAACACCGTGAAGTATTCGACCCAGACAACATCGGTGATTTCATCGATGCATACTTAGCTGAGACAATGAAACAAGACGGCAATAAAGATCTTACAGACGACCAGTTAAAACACACATTAGTCGACCTTTTTTCTGCCGGAACTGAAACAACAGCGACTACACTTAAATGGGGGTTACTATTAATGGTTCTTCATCCAGAAATACAGGACAAAGTGTTTAATGAAATTGATCAGGTACGTACTATACACAATGCATGTGCGAATTAAGCTTGATGTATCTTTCCTTGAATCGCATAATTGTGAAATAGCCACATCTGCATCGAACTATTGAGACATTGTGTTGAACGGTGTTTGTAATCCCGGTTTCTCATGATTCCAGGTTGTTGGAGAAAACCGTCTCCCGAGACTTGACGATCGTAAAAACTTGCCTTATACAGAAGCCACGCTTTTGGAAATACAGCGATTTGGTAGTATTGCACCATTCTCACTACCACATTGTGCGTTGAAAGACACTTCGCTTGATGGATATAATATTCCTAAGGGGACGGAAATAATTATTTCACTGTGGTAGGTTTTATATATACGTATTCCTTTGAACTTTCGTAGCTGCACTACGTCTAGTCTATACAGATAAATAAATCTTGATTTTTTATCAACACATTCATAAGAAGATATTCGACATCGGAGAGTTTACTATTCCTAACACCAACGTTATTTTACAATTTTATCGCAGGTCAATTCACAGAGAGACAACTATTTGGCCAGATCCAGACAAATTTGACCCTATGAGGTTTTATGATGAAAAGAACAATGCACTCAAGAAGTCTGAGCACTTCATGCCATTTTCTGCAGGTATTATAAAACGGATGTCCAAGCCACATTGCATACAGTTTATAATTATTGTTCTACAGTATTTAGCCACAGTGGATTTCTATTTGATACATGCATACATAGGTATTTGATATTGTTACTTATACCACGGTTTACAGTAAAGTGGTAACAGTGGTATAGGTAACAATATCAAATACCTATGTATGTACAATTTGCTTATAGTATATTTGTGTGTAGTTGTTCCACTCATTGTTCTGTTCGTTACAGGTCGACGTGTATGTATGGGTGAACAGTTGGCAAAACATGAATTGTTTCTATACTTCTCAGCCATGATAAACCAATTCAAGTTCAGCTTACCGGTCGGAGCCAAGAAACCTAGCACTGATGGTGTTTTAGGGCTAACATTGGTTCCTGAACCATATCAAGTTGTGATCAGAGAGAGAAGCGCTTGATGTTTGTGTATAGCATGTGCATACTTTTGTTCCTTGTGAATCAATTGAAACCTTGCTTACTATATATGATAGTAGTATACATCAATCAGAGTATCTCTATACTTGTGAGTGTCGTAATGTTGTGGTTTTTATATCCTACTCTTTTAGGAAGCGTAAATTCCAAATATAGAAAGATTGCGCGATATAAACACGTCCAGCTGTCTTTTCTTAGAGGTATCCTCGTAATAACCTCATATTGTCTTACTATCTTTATATATTGTTGGTGGTACATAAACTGACTGTGATTTAAATTGAGTGTTCTATTTTAGATAAATGAGAATATGTTCATTAATTTTAAGAATACCTTTCAAATTGTTTTTATTCATTGAGAGGACCCGCGTTATGTACAAAACCGAACGTAAAACAGGACAAACTAAGGTCATAGCGTCGCAGTGAATGTGGGATTCGAAAAGCGCAAAATTGTTGGTTATTTCACGCCTAACAAGTTTAAAGTCAAATCATTCGGTTTTGCGACAGATGTTCAATCCGCGTCGTTCATGCATTACGCGTGATCTCGGAGTGAACGGGAAATTATCTATAGAACTGTGTGTATTATATGTATCTGATCAAGTTTGTACAGTTAAAACGGAAGAACTTGTCATGTGTAGTTTGTAGTGTTAAAAATGTTCTAATCTATGTAACGGAATTCACGTTTAATCCGTTTATGGATGCTCATCTATGATAATGATCATGTTCGATTGCAAATATAGAGGAGATCGGGAAAAAATATTTAGTGAACATCTATTGCTTAGTTATGTTTCATGAACAACCATGTTCTTCATCATTATATACATACATAATTATGAAAAAACAATAATTCCGGTTCTCCATTCTATGAGCCGTTTTTAGGGACGCTAATTTGCCAAATATACGTGGTTGTAAATATTAAGAGATCGTATGATAGTCATTTTCGCAATGGGTGAAATGAAATAAATTATGTAATGGTTCTTTATGTTGATAAATGTAGGATTATATACGTTAAATATGTGTGGTGCTGGTCACAACAGGGCAACATTGAGGTGTTGCTGTTGCCAGTATTCGGATTATCGCATTAATTGGACTGAATGTTTGTGATCGGCGACTTTTGCTTCTAGACTATTTGCAATTATGTGTATAAGGCTTTTGAAGATTTGTAACTGCTAAAAGCAGCCAAAGAGTGATCTTGCGCATTTCTATTCAAATTATTTGGTAATGCTCATGTAATTGTTCCTATCAATTTTGAATGTTATTAACGAACGTTATGGTACCCCAAAAGCTGCTCGGTTGTTTCCTTTCTCTAGTCCATTCAGAAAGTGCCCTCCCACTGTGTAATTACAAATTTGTCCACTCTTTGGCGATTTTAACTTCCCCTTTCGTCACTACACACACAGCTTTTGCACTCACAAAAGGAAAACTACACAATTGTCGTTGCGATGGGTAAAAAGAACGGATGTCCTACCTGCTAAGGGATCTCAGACTATGTGTTGTACTGAACGTAAGTATTGACAAACAAAAATACATGTGCCCAAGTGAACTGTGGGAGTTGTTTAGTGGCCCATTGTAAGCTACCTACTACATGAAAATAAATACAATTACGCATCCAAACGTGCAAATATACCCTTCCAAAAGCGGAAAATATCCCGCACACAAACCTATATTTACCCCTCGAACCACTGGCCAGTCCTCACTGAAACAACTATTTACACGATTAGTTGATTGACTGCTTCCGGACTGGTGGTGATTTATTTTGTCAGAGTGTGGATTGTTGGGCATAATAATTGTGTATTAAAGCGTCTATCAATAATTAATTTGTTGATATATTGTTGACACTACATATCAACACAGTTGTGAAGTACCTCTTATTTCATAAACTAAACATGTCATGTTGATTAACATGCCAGATCTGTGTATGGACAATCTAGCCTTGTTTAATTCAATCATTCATGTTCCGAATATAGTAGCTCCATTATCTAATGTCGTGATTCAAATTTGTCTGTAGAGCGAGAAAGATGCACCCATAAGGCTCGAATATGCTTGTACTATATTGCATTTTAGAACTTTGGAATACTTGATTTCTTTAAACCAACATCGTTATCAATCACCCATGGGACTAATTTTAAAATGTATCAGAAAAACGAGTAAATGTCCGCCAGTCACCAACATTGATTTACATAGCGAAACAAAAAGACTTACTTCAGCAACTTAGCTTAATTTATGACAATTACAAGTTTGAATGAGATAACTTTGTCATATATCGATTAAGGTGTTTTTGCCGGGAAAAATAGCCGTCAATCTACGTGTATTGTACCAACTCTGATACAAATCGATCCCGGCAAGTCTGAGAAATGACGATGGAAGGGCGCACGTAAGGACAGAGGAGGACACCCAAATCACAAGTTCCCGCTTCTGACTACAAAAGCAGGGTACGTTGCATCAATGCTAATATAAGAGATTGGATCCCTGTGATGAGTTGAGGCTATGACGTTTATTTAGTTATTTGCATATTGATATTGATACATTGTATGGAACATCTCGTGAGGATACTTCACTCGCTTAGCAACTGGTGGTTGTTATGCCTACCTTCAATGCGTTGATAGGTGAGTACCATAGCTGCATTTTATACTTGTCAGTGTGCGAGTTGTGAGCATGAATGTTACAGGGGATGCTGCTGATTATTTTAGGGGGGACCACCACATTCTGATTTGGGATTTAAATAAGGACTTGCAGGATCGGGATCCAAAGCATCATGATACAGTGAGGCTCAGGCGCGAAGAGCATGAATATGAATTGCAGATGGTTATAATTAAACAGAAGCTAAAGAAGGGAAACATGGAAGTAGTAAGTATTGTCGAGGAGTAAAGAGAAAACGTGAAGAGAAAATGAAGTTGCAGGATTGTGAATTAGAGAAGTTACGTATGGAAGGTAGGGAGCATAGTACAGATAATACTGAAATTGTAGACAAGGATCCTAACATTTCTCATTTTAAGAACATATTAAGAGACATGTGGGCTTTGAAATTGGTAGTTCATTTATCGGGTAAAGCACGGGCTGCATTTTCTAATATGAGTGATAATTAATAAAAAAAAAATAAGGACTCTAATGATTATGATTTAGTTAAAGCAGCTATCTTTCAGAAATGTGAGTTGACAGCAGAGAAATACCAGAGCAGATTTAGGAGTGTAAGTGGGATGTGGGTCGTTTACCGAATGGGGTGCCAAAATGGAATTTGAATTTGAACCTAAATCAAAAGATGAGGTCATTAAATTAAATTAGCTGAGCAGTATATTGCTGCTCGTGGTAAACCTAAAGCAGATAAGTCAATGGCATCAAATGAAAAAAATATAAATTGGCAATCTAATTCTGTTCATAATCTAAAAAGAATAGTCAAGCTAATACATCATTAAACTCATGTGTGTGGTAAAGCTGGTCATATTAGTACAACAAGTCCTATGAATCTTAAGCCGGGACCAAATAGTGGATCAGGCAAGGGCAGTGGAGTATTTTATTCTGTTGGTGAATGTAGAAAACTGTAGACAATTGTTCATATGGTAGTTTTATGGATGTACATAGGTGCAAGGGACTGATGAATTAGATAAGTTTTAGTTTTACAGGACACAGGTTGTACTCAGACATTGATAACGTCAAGGTTGTATGAAAACGTGCATACTTGTAAGAGTGCATTTGAATTGAATATTGAAAACCGGATGTAGGTGTTTAGATGCCTTAGCTGAAGATGTTATCTTGGATAATGAGTATGTATGTATGACTACAGATAGTCAAGAGAGTGCAGCTTATGTTGTCACAAGAGGAAAAAGTAAAGCATTAAGAGAAAAATGCTAAGGTAAGGTGTAATGAACAATTCACAGGTGTTCATGCAAGACCAGTGGAGCAACTGCCAGAAAGTGTTTTTGGTGTTGGTGATACTAATGACAGCATAGATGATCAAGGTGAGTTAGATAAAGTTGAGAATCATAAAGATGAGATTCCGTTACCAGTAAGTGATGATGAAGTATTTGACGTATTCAAATTGGGACGAGAGGAGTTAGATACAATTGCAGCAATCAAATGTAACATTGACATTGTCCTTGTAGTAGTGGTGATAGCAAATAGAGGTGTTTTTTTGTTTTGAAAGCTGGTCTATTATTTCGTCATGAACTCTGAAGCAGCTGAGGTGACTCACTTGGTGGTCCCGTTAAAGTGTAGAGGCGAGTTGTTAAGGATTACTCATGATATTCCTTTAGCTAGTCTTTTAGGTACACAAAACAAAGATTACTGGATCATGTTTATTGGCCAGGGATATTCTCAGATGCTGCACATTATTGCAGAATGTGTGCTGAACAATATGCTAAGAGACATGCTCATAAAAAGTGCTATGATGATATCAATGCCAATTGTGGATGTATCATATCAGAAGGTAGCAATAGATCTGGTAGGGTCTTTACCAAGAAGTAAAACAGGTAATAAATATATATTGGTGTTGTGTGATTGTGCTACTAGATATCCTGAATCTTTACAAATTCCAAATATGGAAGCTGAAACAGTAGTAGATTGTTTAATTGAGATTTTGTCAAGTAGGCATTCCAAAAGTGTTACTTAGTGGTCAAGGAACAAATTTTATGTCTAAACTTATAAGTGATATGTGTTTTGCTCACCGAGATGTTCCACAAGAAAGCACATGATTTGCTCCATTTAAGTTATTATACGGAAGACATGTAAGAGAACCTCTGGCTGTGTTAAAGGGATAGTGGACGGGAGACCTCTGGCTGTTTTGAAAGAAGAGTGGAAGGGAGATATTCCATCAAGACGTCAGAAGTTACAGGCAGAAGGACCATTTCGAATAACAAGGACAATGGCAACTGTAGATTATGAGGTGGATGTTGGTAGTCGAGGGAAAACTTGTGGAGTGTACCATATTAATATGTTGAGGCCTTGGAAGAAAAGCAAGGAAACTGCATGCTTTGTGGATATAGTAGAAGTAGTCAAAGAAGAAAATGATGTATTAGACGCATGTTTCGTCGATATAGTGGAAGAAAGAAAAAAAAGTAAGGAACATATATGACAATCTGACAAAAGTGCAGAGGTATTACAGTTACTAGAGTGTTATGGTGAGTAGTTTACATATACACCAGGACTGACTGGATTGGGGGAACATGAAGTGGTTAATTGGAAAGACTTTCCTCACGTCAGAATCCATACAAGTTACCACAAGTATAGTACACAGTAAGAGAAGAGTTAGATAAAATGCTAAAATTAGGTATTATTAGACAAACTAAAAGTCCATGGGCAATGCCGATTGTGTTAGTGGGTAAGAAAGATGGTACAGTTAGGTTAGATTATAGATCTCTTAACAGCGTCACCAAATTTGATGCTTATCCCATGGCACTTGTGGAGGATCTCATAGAAAAGTTTTGTGATGCCTGTTATATTTATACTTTTGATTTGTCGAAAGGATACTGGCAATTCCTTTGAGTAAATCTTCCTGTGAGAAATCTACTTTCAGAACCATTTTGGTCTCTTTGAATTTCAGTGATTTCCTTTGGCCATTATCTTAAATTCATTCCTAACTTCCTCTGAAATTGTTTTTTATTTGACAGAGTTAACAAAGAAGAAGTGTTCAAATCAAGTAATATGAACTGAAGAATGTGAGACATTATTTTGTAAATTGAAGCAAGCATTTACATATGGTCCTGTGTTGCATAATCCAGATTATACCAAAGCTTTTGTCTTGCAGGTTGATGATTGTGATCGTGGTATTGGTGGGATGTTAAGTCGAAATAATGACAAAGGAGAAGAACATCCCATAGTATACATTAGTAGGAAATTGTTGCTTCGTGAAATGAATTATGCAACTATCGTGAAGGAGTGTTTGGCTATTATTTGGGCAGTGGAAGCATTATAGCCATATTTGTATGGTAGAGCATTTACTGGCCAAATTGACCATCATCCTTTAAAATCGTAGACTTATACGTTGGAGTCTGTGTGCGGCTTGGTGCTTTACTGTCACCTAAATATTATGTGCTAGATATTAAGTTAATCCAGGTATTGTAGCACAGCTCAATTTTCTTATAGTAATATTCTGATTTAGAATTGCTTGCTGGTGTTAATGATTATTAATATACTTGAACTAGTCATTATTGTGTATTTTGAAGTGTATTTCAAAGTTTTTGAAACTGAATTTTCATCCTCTATAAGGGGAAAGGAATGTGATAATTTGAGGCGTTTAGTTTAGTTATTTGCATAATTGTATGTAACATCTCTTGAGGTCTCAGTGTCAGGCCTAGCAGTGAGTATTAAACATCTTAGTTACAAGTGCTTCTCTCCAGTGCGTTATTCTTCTCCCGGATTTGGTGACCAATACTCACATGATTCACTCTACCTTGAGAAGTCTGTGCACAGTTTACAGTCTTATATTTAATTTTGTTCCATAATTGTTGTCAGCATAAATACGTTAGCAGACAGCCATGATCATTGTGCACCACAAACGGTCCGGCGTATCAATTCAAGAATTCAATTATATTCAATTATATTCAATTATATTCAATTATATTATATTATATTATATTATATTATCGCGGAACACCTGAAATTCTAAATGATTTTTTCGTTAAAATGGCCGACGAAATTTTACGAAATAAAATTTTATTTTATATCGTCTGATATAGCAATAATAATATCTTATAGACCAGGAAAGCTTTACACCCGAAGCACAGTCTATGCTTATGAAAACAAAGGAAACTTCGATTTTTGCTTAAATTTGTGTTGGATTTTGGTATTTTACAGAGCAAAATATGCATATTTAAAAGTTAAAAAAACAAAAAAAAACTATTTATTTATTTTTTCATCATGTATTTTAATTTATATATCAGCATTTTCACAAATTTAACTTTTTTGATTTGCTGAACAAAAACTGTCACTGCTCTTTGTACTAATTGCTGTGTTGTCTTTCCGTCTCCTGTTATAATTAGATAAATCCAGTAAATATCTTATACAATAGTGACTTCAGACTTTAAATAAAATAATCTGATATCAGTTTAAAACTTAACTGTATAATTGGGGTTCTAGCCGCATTGCATAATCTGTTAGTTATTTGGCAACTTTAACCTCAAAATATTTAGCCTATAACATTTTTTGCATCAACAAATTTATAGGCAATATAGGTAATAGTTATTATTAAGAACACATTTGTACGATTAACTTCTTTATCGTTCTGAAATATTTTTTTTTTAAATATATGCATGAGAGCGTGTGTGAATTCTGGAAAACATGATATCAAAAACAGGGTGACCCCCCCTCTTCGAAAAATCAAAAAACAGGTTAACCCCCCTACTGATCCACCGACCCCCCCTAGGCCGAAGTAACTGACCAATCCCTTACGCGGGAGGGTCGTCACTTGCGCACGCGCGGAAATTGAGTCCCAAGCAACAATAACAACACACGTTAAAAAGACAAAGGCTCAGGGGTAGACGCTTGTTTGTAAACAATGGCACGCTATGGCCATCTGACGCATGCGCTTTAAAGGTATGTGAACATATAACGCAAGGTCACTGTTTATTAAAGGGCGGCAGTCGTCGTGCCGCGTCCTGTTTGATATGGGACTCATAGCGACGTATACAACGCGTGTAAAATACATTGTTTATTTACATGAAATTCGAACACGCGCTGCGCGACGACCAGCGGGCTTTAATCAAAGAATTAATACGACTGAGATGCTTTACGTTATCGCAGTGACTTGTGTATTTGAAAATGACAGGGTCATTTTTCAATGATCTTGTTATTCTTTCAGGGTTTAGCAATCGCAATGTCAACTGTGAATGTATGCACACTCATTCAGAGGTCAGTGTGACATTAAATTGTTATAAGTTCATGACCTCCTTAGCTCACTCGCACCACGGTTGTTAATACAGAACGGCTGAACGTATTCTATTATTTCGTACATAGCACTGAGACAGGTAAAGGTTATATAGCGTTTTGATCGCCACTGTCTAGAGTAGTCAGTGTTCATGCAGTATGTATCATTGTCGGAAGTAGCCCTGCGTACAATGATGTGTGTACGGGGACGCGTTTGTTTGCGTGGGGGACATCTATCAACCGAACGCGTCCCCGTACACACAGCACTATACGCAGGGCTAAGTCGGAAGATATATTTGTAGATAAACATATAAGTATACGTATGATATGTGAATCATAATCCGTGAATTTTTGCTTTCGATTTTGCAAAATTCTAAAGCCCTCGTTGCAAAACTTCCCCTTTACTTTCGTATACAGCAATGAGATGAGTTTTAAAGGACAATAATTAATACACAGACATGACCTTTAAAATAAGCATTAAGTGTTCGATTCTGTTCATAACACTCTCAACTGGTACGTGTTACGCTGTGCTGAAGTAAGGGGGAGTATTGCAACGGGGTTTTCAACTTTTTCGAATTTTACAAAATCGAAATCAGAAACTCACGTTTGTAAGCCACTACTGCATTAAATAGGTACTCTTCCGACACAAAAAATGTAAGTCATCGAACCCCGTTGATATTTGTTTTCCGGTCTTCTTTTGATAAACGGTGAATATAGCAGTGAACAGGTAATAGTGTAGACTGGCAAAGTCGGGACTTTTTAATTTTAATTAATTGTCAATTTACGCCACTTTGTGTGTTTATTGTATTTACAATCATGTTAACGCCCTCTTGTGTTCGCTTTACATTTTGCTACGCATGCTCTGTTCTCTCGTTGTGTTTTCCCCGCCATGTTGGTTCTGTTTTCCCGTTGAGAAATAAACGGAGTTACTCGCTCGTTAGCGCTCCAACTGAAGTGTCTGGTTGTAGTCCAAGCATTGTATACAAAAGGTCTGTGTCCATACTGGCGTTAGTCTTTTTCTTTTTAAAAGGACTTAAAACAATTTGCCAGTCTAGTGATAGTGTTGCAGATTTCATTTGTATGATGAGACCACCCTCCCAGCCAGCCAACCTCTGACAGTTTCACGATTCAGTCTATATCGCGAAATGTAATACAGCAGTGGTTTACAAACGTGAGTTTTTGCTTTCCAATTTTGTGAAACCTGGGAATGATGAAAATTCCGTTGCAATACCCTCTTACTTTCGTGTACAGCGATACACATGCCTGCTGAATGAGGTTTGTTCAATGGCTCTCTTGTGCATTTGCAATTTAAAGCAATCATTGGATTGAATAGGTCGATGTGATTATTGTGTTTGTTTTGTTTGCTGCCTGCGTATTTGTGTGAAATCATTATCGCGTATTTGTAAATTATTGATTTTAACGATTTTAATTTGTATGGACAATTTTGAATGTCGATTTGAATTGATTGTCAACAACTTTGAAATTTGTGTTTTAAGTTTTAAATTTTCGCTGTATATCGTTTTTTGGGGGGGGGATTGAATGAACGCGAAATGGATAGATATTACAGAAAATGAAGCCGCGGGAATTGATGACACGTAGAGATGTTGTAGATAAGCGGAGACGATTCTTCAGGACCTGCATTTTATCGAACCAACCTAATTTTGTCATATATATATTTCAAACTTTTGATCGCTCATTGGTTCTAGGGAGGTAAAAAAAAACACCGATATCATGTTTGCACTTCGCGGGAAGCTACATACCACAGCACTACACTAAACTATAGTGAACAGGTAATAGTGTAGACTGGCAAAGTCGGGACTTTTTAATTTTCATTAATTGTCAATTTACGCCACTTTGTGTGTTTATTGTATTTACAATCATGTTAACGCCCTCTTGTGTTCGCTTTACATTTTGCTACGCATGCTCTGTTCTCTCGTTGTGTTTTCCCCGCCATGTTGGTTCTGTTTTCCCGTTGAGAAATAAACGGAGTTACTCGCTCGTTAGCGCTCCAACTGAAGTGTCTGGTTGTAGTCCAAGCATTGTATACAACAGGTCTGTGTCCATACTGGCGTGGTGGCAGCGTCCTTCGGATCTCACGTCATTGAAAGGTAATACGGACATCGTTAACTCACAAGCCTGCTATACACGTACGGACTTTACACACGCATATTGTGTACAGCCAGTCAGTCAATATATCGACTGGATAATACCGACGTTGATTTCGTTAAGCAATACTAATCATTATGGCCAACCAACAACGGGCGCCCAAGCAGTGGTGTCTGTCAAAATCAGAAACAATTACTTCGTTTGAAAGCTGGCGTCAGAACCTGGTCTACACACTCTCATTAGACTCAAATTTTGCACAGTTCCTCGGTGAGGGCGTACAGTGGACAAAGCGAACCAAGGCTACACCGCTGAGAGGTTTCACAGATGATGGAGAAGACATCCAGGCCGGCAGACGACAAACTGCCCAGCAGAAGGTCAGTGCCCTAGAACAAATGTTGGGGCAAATAGCCAACTTCTGTCCAATCATATCTCGCAACATGATAGTCAAACATTCGACATCCATGAGCAATATTTGGCAGGTAATCCGTCTCCATTTTGGGTTCCAGTCCACTGGTGCACACCTGCTAGATTTTTGTAATATACACCTTGAACCAGATGAACGCCCAGAAGATCTCTTCCAACGCTTAACAGCATTTGTTGATGATAACCTGTTACGCAGCGACAATGGTATTTCACACTACGGTGAAACAATACCTGACGATGAGGAAATTTCCCCTTCACTTGAGAACTACATTGTACTCGCTTGGTTACAACTAATTCATAGTGACCTCCCCAAACTGGTTAAACAGCGGTATGGGACTGAGCTGCGAACACGGACTCTAGCTTCTATAAAGCCCGAGATCTCGCAAGCATTGAGCTCACTTTTAGATGAAATCCACATGACTGAGGACGCCACTATCATGCTCTCTGCTTCTTCAAGGCCTCAGAGGGGACGCATCACACCAAAACCAGTGAGATATCAAAAGACTCGGCCCAGGGAACGCAAAAGCCGCTCATGCCCATTATGTAAGCAGGCCAGCCGTCCAGACAACCATTTCCTCAGCGAGTGTGACTTCCTGCCGGACCAAGATCGTAAATTCATGACCAAGGCCAGACAGATTGTTAATATACTCGATGACGTTCCCCAGGACACTCAACAGGGCGATGATGATCTCAGTGACTCTGACACTGCGGACGTCCCTACTGCCCTTAGAATACAGGTTCGTCAGTCACCATATATTGATACATTTTATGGCCACCAGGTTACACGTCTTACCATCGACAGTGGTGCCACTGGCAATATGATTCTACTGGCCACCGCAAAACGTCTCGGCGTAGCAATAAAGTCTAGTTCTCAATCAGCACGTCAAGCAGATAGTTCATCTCCCCTAAAAGTTGTGGGTGAGACCAAATTCGCAGTGAGTCGCGATGATACGAATTTCAAGTTTGAAGGCCTCGTTGTCGAGAATCTCGATGTTGAAATACTCGCAGGTACCCCTTTCATGGAGGCCAATGATATAAGTGTTCGTCCAGCCAAGCACCAAGTCACTGTGGGAGACAACACTACATATACATACGGTTCATCGCCAAAGGGCAGTCATCGCATTCGCCGGACACTCATACTACGTGCACCACCAAAGTCAACAACAATTTGGCCCGGTGATTTCATTGAACTTGACTTGCCTACAGAAATCAAAGACTCAAGCGAGGCATTTGCACTTGAACCACGAGTAGAATCTCGCTCGCTCTCAGTCATATCATCTGACAAGCCATGGCCTGCTCCAAACATTTATTCAACCATATCGGGTAAAATTCGGATTCCGAACCAGACCAACACACCCCAAAATTTGAAACGCAATGAACATTTTTGCCAAATATGTCCTGTCTTCGTACCACCGACAAACAAAGACAGCATAGACACTACACTTCATGTAACATCACCACACAAATCAGTTCTTCCAGAAAAGAGCTACTCAGATTCGGTTAAAATTGACCCCGACCAACTCCTCTCTCCGTCTCACCGAGCAAAGTTCGCAACATTACACCATGAATATAATGATGTCTTCAACACTGCAATCAAGGGTTATAACGGTGCTTCTGGCCCATTTCAAGCAGTCGTCAACATGGGTCCTGTTCAACCACCGCAGCGCAAGGGCCGTGTTCCCCAATACTCCCGTGACAAGTTGGCTGAGTTACAACAAAAGTTTGACGAACTTGAAGAGCTCTGTGTTTTTGCTCGCCCGGAGAACGTACATGTCAATGTAGAATATGTGAACCCCTCATTCTTAGTCAAAAAACCAAACGATGAATTCCGTCTTGTCACCGCTTTTGCAGACGTTGGCCGCTACAGTAAGCCACAACCCGCCCTCATGCCAGACATCGACAGCACACTACGCCAAATTGCACAATGGAAGTATATCATCACCACCGATCTCACTAAGGCCTTCTACCAGATTCCCCTGTCACACGAGTCACAAAAATACTGTGGCGTTGTAACCCCATTCAAAGGTGTCCGCGTATACGTGCGTTCAGCCATGGGAATGCCAGGCTCTGAGACAGCGTTGGAGGAGTTAATGTGTCGCGTACTTGGTGACATGCTTGAGGATGGTAGCATTGCCAAACTCGCAGATGATCTGTACTGCGGTGCAAATACAATCAAGGACCTTCTTGTAAACTGGAGACGTCTCCTGTGTAAGTTAGCAGCCAATGACTTAAGACTGTCACCATCGAAAACTGTCATCTGCCCGGCAACAGTCACAATTCTCGGTTGGGTATGGAATGAGGGAACCATCCGCGCAAGCCAACACCGTATTTCTACGTTGTCGTCATGTTCTCCACCGGAAAAGATACGCAACCTACGATCATTTATAGGCGCATATAAGGTCCTAGCTAGAGTGCTACCAGGCTGTGCTTCTCTTGTTGCTCCACTAGAAGATGCGACTATTGGACAACAATCCCAAGATAAAATTCAATGGTCGGATGAGCTTCGCGATTCCTTTCGTGTTGCTCAGGCAGCATTATCATCAAATCACACGATCACACTCCCCAGACGCACAGATCAGATATGGATCGTCACTGATGCAGCCATTAAAAAACACAGTGTTGGGTCCACCTGTATGTCTCGCGTGGTGACAAGCTCCACCTCGCAGGTTTCTTCAGTGCCAAGCTTCGAGGCAGTCAGGCAACATGGCTTCCATGTGAAATTGAGGCCCTTTCTATTGTCATCGCAACAAGGCACTTTGGGCCATACATCATTCAGTCCCACCATAAACCGTGTATTCTTACCGACAGTAAGCCATGTGTGCAAGCGTACGAAAAACTTTGTCGGGGTGAGTTCTCAGCAAGCCCACGCATAACAACATTCCTCTCTTCTGTTAGTCGTTACCAGGCCAACGTGCGCCACCTGGCGGGCAAGGACAATATTCCATCAGACTTTGCCAGCCGCAATGCCGCAGAGTGTACCACCCCTACCTGTCAGATATGTTCGTTTGTAGAACGTGTGGAAGACTCGGTTGTCATGAACACATCCGTTGAAGACATATCATCAGGAAATAAACGCCTACCATTCACCAATAGGGCAGCGTGGCAAACTATCCAGTTGGAATGCGCTGATTTAAGACGCACACATTCTCATCTCACCCAGGGGACTCGTCCATCTAAAAAGCTAACTAACATCAAAGACGTCAAACGCTACCTCAACATCGTCACTATTGCCAAAGATGGTCTACTTGTAGTCAAGCGTACTGATCCATTCGCTCCACCTCGCGGGTGCATTGTTGTACTTCGACAGGTGTTAGATGGCCTCCTGACAGCAATTCATATTCGTCTCAGTCACCCGTCTTGTTACCAAATGAAGCAGGTCCTCCATCGTTATTTTTTCGCACTGGACATGGACAAGGCAATCCAACACGTATCCACCTCTTGTCACCAGTGTGCCTCACTTAACAAAGTACCTCACACAATTGTTAAGCAATCAACTTCAGATCCACCAGAATCTGTGGGCAGTTTATATGCAGCAGATGTAATTAAACGTGAAAGACAATTAGTCCTAGTCGTCAGAGAATGCGTCACGTCATACACCACAGCGTGCCTCATAGAAGACGAACGCAGTGAAACATTGCGCAACGCCTTACTGCGACTTTGCATTGACCTGAGCCCCCATGATGGTCCACCCGCAGTTATACGAACAGACCCAGCTCCAGGTTTTGTAGCCCTATCAAAAGACAGCCTTCTTCGAAAATACCGTCTGAATATTGAGGTCGGCCGCATCAAGAATCGCAACAAAAACCCTGTCGCAGATAGAGCAATACAGGAAGTTGAGGATGAGATTCTCTGCCAGGATCCACTGTGCGCAACTATTACGCCACTCTCCCTCTCCATAGCAATCGCTCATGTTAACTCTCGCATACGTTCAAGTGGCTTATCGGCACGTGAAATGTGGACCCAAAGAGACCAATTTACCAATTACCAGCTTCCTATTAGCGACCGTAAACTTATTTTAGACCAACACACGAAACGTTTGGCTAACCATAAAGCTAGCGAGAAGTAATAATAATAATAATAATAATAATAATGTTTATTTGCCATAGATTACATAAAAAATAACAATACAGCAATAAATAATAACTAATAAATATTGATAAATAATAATAATATTAATCTATGGCTGGGAAACAGAAATTAGCTCATGCAGAGCTAGTCTAGTCTATTTCCCATCAAAATATATTTGTAAATAGCTATTTATTAAAAAGGGCAATCAAGTAGACAGAAAAAACTTATTTACAATGGTTTGCTTACACACCGATACATGTTTGTATGCATCTATATATACATATTGGAATATAACTATGAATGATATATAAATATATAAATATATAGTTATGAATATAACTATGAAGTCAAAAGCTCCTACAGTGAAAACCACCAGTGCACCCAAACTTGAAGTTGGAGACCTCGTCTATCTACACTGTGACCGCAATAAGTCTAGTGCCTGTGATCGCTACTTAGTGATGGGTATCGATGGCCAATGGCGCAACATTCGCAAGTTCCGCGGTAGTCAACTCAGGCAAACGTCATACCGTGTCAAAGTGTCAGAATGTTATATTGTACCTTCTCCGAAAGACATCGATCAAAACCCTATGTCATATCATCTGGACGAAGACGACACTCCACTATCTCCAACACATCCACCATACCACCAAGTATACCTTCCGATCTAACACCGGCAACAGGTTGCACTGACACTCCCTTAGAAACTGAGTTGCAAAGTATTGGCTCAATAAACCCAATATTGTTGACTCCTGGAGACCAGACACCAACATCCCTGGCTGATGATAATCCAAAAGTCATGCAGCCCGTTCAACATAGACGATCAAGCCGTAACCGCCGGCTTCCGGAACAAGACTATGTCATGGACTTTTAAGTCTGTATTCAGTTTAGATTATTTTTTGTGTCTTTCCAACAACAATTTTGAATTATCATGTTGCCTGTCATTTTTCCTCATGCGTTTACTTTAGTCTTTTCGAAAATGATGTAAGTTAAAGACAATAAGTGGTTACGCCACTTTGTGTGTTTATTGTATTTACAATCATGTTAACGCCCTCTTGTGTTCGCTTTACATTTTGCTACGCATGCTCTGTTCTCTCGTTGTGTTTTCCCCGCCATGTTGGTTCTGTTTTCCCGTTGAGAAATAAACGGAGTTACTCGCTCGTTAGCGCTCCAACTGAAGTGTCTGGTTGTAGTCCAAGCATTGTATACAACAGGTCTGTGTCCATACTGGCGTTAGTCTTTGTCTTTTTAAAAGGACTTAAAACAATTTGCCAGTCTAGTGATAGTGTTGCAGATTTCATTTGTATGATGAGACCACTCTCCCAGCCAGCCAACCTCTGACAGTTTCACGATTCAGTCTATATCGCGAAATGTAATACAGCAGTGGTTTACAAACGTGAGTTTTTGCTTTCCAATTTTGTGAAACCTGGGAATGATGAAAATTCCGTTGCAATACCCTCTTACTTTCGTGTACAGCGATACACATGCCTGCTGAATGAGGTTTGTTCAATGGCTCTCTTGTGCATTTGCAATTTAAAGCAATCATTGGATTGAATAGGTCGATGTGATTATTGTGTTTGTTTTGTTTGCTGCCTGCGTATTTGTGTGAAATCATTATCGCGTATTTGTAAATTATTGATTTTAACGATTTTAATTTGTATGGACAATTTTGAATGTCGATTTGAATTGATTGTCAACAACTTTGAAATTTGTGTTTTAAGTTTTAAATTTTCACTGTATATCGTTTTTGGGGGGGGATTGAATGAACGCGAAATGGATAGATATTACAGAAAATGAAGCCGCGGGAATTGATGACACATAGAAATGTTGTAGATAAGCGGAGACGATTCTTCAGGACCTGCATTTTATCGAACCAACCTAATTTTGTCATATATATATTTCAAACTTTTGATCGCTCATTGGTTCTAGGGAGGTAAAAAAAAACACCGATATCATGTTTGCACTTCGCGGGAAGCTACATACCACAGCACTACACTAAACTATAGTGAACAGGTAATAGTGTAGACTGGCAAAGTCGGGACTTTTTAATTTTCATTAATTGTCAATTTACGCCACTTTGTGTGTTTATTGTATTTACAATCATGTTAACGCCCTCTTGTGTTCGCTTTACATTTTGCTACGCATGCTCTGTTCTCTCGTTGTGTTTTCCCCGCCATGTTGGTTCTGTTTTCCCGTTGAGAAATAAACGGAGTTACTCGCTCGTTAGCGCTCCAACTGAAGTGTCTGGTTGTAGTCCAAGCATTGTATACAACAGGTCTGTGTCCATACTGGCGTGGTGGCAGCGTCCTTCGGATCTCACAAGCCTGCTATACACGTACGGACTTTACACACGCATATTGTGTACAGCCAGTCAGTCAATATATCGACTGGATAATACTGACGTTGATTTCGTTAAGCAATACTAATCACCGATATCATGTTTGCACTTCGCGGGAAGCTACATACCACAGCACTACACTAAACTATAATGGTTAGAAACTAAATTAAAGCAGAGTGATAATATACGCCATCATGTATACATTGGTATCGCTCATTGTACTTGAATAAGGAGGCATTAGGAGGAATCGAAATGGCGAGACAAAGGGCGTGATGGCCAATAATTGTATTGCGAGCTTTAAAATTAAAGAGTTAATGTGCGACTCAAAGAAACTGACTTTGTGTGAATGATTTTTTGTTCCGTTATCACATCTAATGGTACCCGTGTATTAGTGAATGCTAGAAGTTTTCTCTCTTATTTCACAGCTTACCAAATGCGTTCACTGGATGCTGTAATGCCTAGTTAAAATACTATTAGTTAGGAATGAGTGTGAATTGACTTATAGTGTTCCCTTCTAATTGTATTTATTTATTTATTTATTTATTTATTTATTTATTTATTTTTCTCTTTACTTTCTTTTTGCAGACTTAAATTAGTTTATATTTGCTTGATTTTATATCATCATGGTATCACTTCCAACAGATCCACTATCACTACTCGTGTTCGTACTGGTAATATTATTGCTAATGATAACTTTCCATCACTACCAAGCACCTTGCAAGAACTTCCCACCTGGACCATGGGGGTTACCAATCATCGGTAGTTTTATTTACTTTGGAAAAACTTCGTACAAAGATATGATGCGATTATCAAAGCAATATGGTGATGTTTACAGCTTAAAGATGGGTTCTCGTATTGTTGTCGTTGTAAGTGGTACAGATGCAATAAAAGAATGTCTGGTGAAGAGGGGAAACACCTTTGCTGATAGACCAAACATGTGGCTAATGGATCTATTCAATCCAAAATATGAAGGTATGATTATATCAATTACGATTGATAAATGATTTGACAAATTTATCAATACCATTTTGCAACTCGAGGACAGCATATTATATACTTTGTTATGAGACGTGTCTATTCCACAGGTATTGCTGATGGTCACTTTGATGAGAAATGGCAACGTCGTCGACAATTCGCCCACACAACACTTAGAGGCTTTGGATTTGGTAAAACAAGTATGGAGAGTAAAATATCTGAGGAAGTTTCGTTCTTGTTAGATGAATTTAGGGTAAGGGTGGAATTTTAAATAGTGATACTACTATCTGTACATGACACATATTGTTTATAACCATCGTTATCTGTATATTCCTTTAATTCTTAATTTAATACAGGATATCCAAGGTAAACCTATTGATGCAGGTCCAATGGTTAACAGGAGTGTCTCCAATGTAATTTGTTCAATAGCTTTTGGAAAACGTTTTGACTATTCTGACAATACGTTCAAGTTAATGATTGATGTTATGGGTAAATGGTTTGAGTTAGCTGGTAAGATGTTTGAGCTCGACCTTTTTCCTTTCCTGAGACCCTTTAGCAAGACACACATCGATTGTTTCGTACAACTTGGTGATGATTTGAAAAAGTTCTGCAAGCAGCAAATTGATGAACACCGTGAAGTATTCGATCCAGACAACATCGGTGATTTCATTGACGCATACTTAGCTGAGACAATGAAACAAGACGGCAATGAAGATTTTACAGACGACCAGTTAAAACACACATTAGTTGACCTTTTTTCTGCCGGAACTGAAACTACAGCGACTACACTTAAATGGGGGTTACTATTCATGGTTCTCCATCCAGAAATACAGGAACGGGTTTTTAATGAGATTGATCAGGTATGTAGGATACATCAACAACTTGTGTGTCTCATGCAATTTGTATAGGTAACAGTTGCATTTTGCAGTAGATTACTAACCGATTGTTTGCAATATTTTGACCATGTGACCATGGTGGAATAGTACTGCTGATATGCTACGGTAAACGTTTGAAGTGCGTGTTCGAACAGCTTTATTACCATTTTAGATAATTGTTCGCATGGTAAAATGACAGTAATAATGCTGACAGCTTTTTGGGGGATGTCGCTAAGAAACGGTAATATTTATTTATTTCAAAGTTGACCAAGAGGCGGGACTGAACAGAAAAACAAGCGAAAGTGTCCGACAATGATGACACCGATAAAGCTGTTTACGTTTCTTTAAGAACGGTCTGCCGGAACTCCACTATCTGGTCCCATCACCCATTGCAAAGCATACAACTCAATATGGCGACTTTGAATTTAAGGCCAGTTCAGGGTGGTTCTTGCGATGGCAAAGAAGACACGCTATCGACACACGCAGTCTCAATCCAAGGCGAAGCTCGATCTGGGAACATTGACGCTGTCGGAGCTTTTCCCGAAAAACTGAGAGAAATTATCTATGAAGGTGGTTATTTTGACGAACATGTTTATAATTGCGATGAAACTGGTTTATTTTGGAAGGGAAGCTGTTACCGTCGAAGTCGCAAGCAACAGCAAGCAGCCCACATAATATCAGACACAAACAAAATAATCAACGCAATGTTTACAGCAAACATAATCATGATTTTATTCGAATACTGCCTGACACATGTGATGATACATCAATTAACTAAACCGAGGGTTTATATGTGCTTTTTATATGTTTTTCAATGCACGACCTCCCTCTTTCACGACGTCCCTCGGTAAGTCGCGGCCCTCGATAAGTCGCGGTTTTTGCTTGGATCCCAACACCCGCGACTTAGCGAGGGGCCACTGTATTTTGATTATCGTAAACTGCAAATTCGCGACTATCGACGCTCATTGACGCCATGTATGGTTGACTCGTATCACCCTGCTCTATGAACAAGTGATATCAGTTGATAACCTAGTAGTAATGTACGCTTTTGAAAACATACTATATATAGAATACTAAATAAACATTTGTTGTGATACATACGTGTAAGTTACCTTTATGTTTTCTCAATATTGAAGGTTGTTGGAGTAAACCGTCTTCCGAGACTCGAAGATCGCAAAGACTTGCCTTATACAGAAGCCACTATTCTCGAGATACAAAGACTTGGTAGTATTGTGCCATTCGCTCTGCAACATTCCACAATGCGTCATAGTATCCTGGGAGGATATAATATTCCTAAGGGAACCGAACTCACTGTTTTATTATGGTTAGTTTTCATTTTGCTTATGTTAATGTCCTAAATACAAACAGTATGCTGATCGGTATTGCTGTCTTAGGCTAATAAAGGAACGTTTGAGTACAATGTAATGTAATGCAATAACATTTAAAAATATAATAATATTTACAAATATGTATATGTATTTACTATCGTTATTATTAGGTCAATTCATCACGATCAAAATGCCTGGTCCAATCCCGGCAAATTCGATCCAAAGAGATTCTATGATTCTATGATCAATGCAGTCAGAAAAAGTGATCATTTCATGCCATTTTCTGCAGGTACCGTTTTTATTACTATATGTGTAAAAGTAACTGTTCTAGTTTTGCCATCTTCGTGTGATGTGCACTATACATATGGGGGGAAATTATTACATTACTCACCTCATAACAATACAAAGTTTTTGGATTGCAATCCGTGTCAACTAGAGTCGTATATGCAACTCCTACGTGCTGATTCATTGTTTTGTATGTTATAGGTCGACGTGTCTGTATGGGTGAACAGTTGGCAAAACATGAATTGTTCCTATACTTCACAGCCATGATACATCAGTTCAAGTTCACCTTGCCAGTTGGAACCAAGAAACCCTGCACTGAAGGTGTTCTGGGACTGACATTGGTTCCTGCCCCATTCAAAGTTATCATCGAAGAAAGAAACTCCTAAATAATGTTCATGTATATCGATGTTGATTTCTGTGTATCCGAGAAAACTTAACAAGAAGTTAATTCAATCACAACGGAAACTTTTGCATAGTAATGATGTAATGTAAACCTCGTATAGTTTTTTGATTTTGATACAGTAGTAGAATTTGAAATGAAACAGAAATCAGCAAAATTAAGTAATGTAATTGTACAGTTGATGTAGTTTCAACACAAACCCTGTAATGGCGATGTTCAAAATATGTTTGTTATTGATACGTATGATGTTACTCTGATGGTTTTTTGTCTAATTGCATTGCATCATTTACAGTATTGGCTTAAACGAGAAATGATAAGGTTGATATGGAACCAAATTGAAAATCATGTGACATGTTCATTATACTGTCATTATTATGGGCTTATGTCATCACAACATACAGGCAAGTTCTTAAAAATGGTCCATGGAGCAATTTTTCATTGAAAGGGGTCGTTTTTACACTGGTTTCCATGGTGAGAATATTTTTGTATACCTCAAAATTTTGCTTGGTAACTTAAGATGAAAAAGTCAGATATTATTATTGCTACTAATCTTAATATTAGTATTGTACAGCATATATCATTGCTGAATATGCATATATTGAGTATTTATTTCGTATTACAGGTCAATATCCAAGTCCAGTGAATGACTTTGTCGCACACATAAACAAGTATTTGTATTTTTAGAGCAACAATGGCTGTCTAAAACTCATTTATTATGATCTAATCTGCAAATTTCGTGATTCGTATTTCTTTTTGTTTGTTGTTATGTAACCTACTGAATATACTATATGTAGTCTCGATGAACAGCAATAGAATTCATCACTGTGCTGCGATTTACAGATTTTGACCAAATGTATGGCGTTATATCCGACTTTGACAAATACTTGGGGATTATATCTGAAAACCCATACTTTCTCGTGGTGTTTCTAGTACACACTATAAAACACGCCTTTATCTGAGATCCTACTACTACCGAAAATGACATTGACATCACATTGACGTATCGAACGAAATGACAAAACAAAAAATCTATTTTGCCCGTAACTCGAAGTTAACTGTTATTTTTAGTTCTAGTTACTAAATGTGGACGTTTAACAAAAATAAAAATATATGTTGCCCGTAACTCGAATTTCTGTTATTTGGTCATCGAGTTAATGGGCAACTCGATGTCCGTAACTCGAACAATTCAGCATCACCACTTTTCAAACTCGTAGAGCATATATATTTCTTCCATATACTCTCCTCGCTGCGCTCGTAATTAATTAATATTAGTTTTTTTTTAAATCAATGAATTTACCTTTTCTTTTGTATTTCTTTTCAATTGCCTCATAAATAAATCATAATTACCAAGTAATCAATGTTAAGGCTACGTAATCGTGGTCACGCACAGTACTAAGATTACACATGATCCGGTGGTGACCGAGTTCTTGTGGCCCGGCTCGCCTGATTATCTCAATTCTTCAAATTAAAATGGGGACACATAATAATAGTGTTGACTAGTGGATTTTCAGTTTGTCTGTTTTGGGATAAAACTTTGCTGTGGATGGTTTCAAGCACTAATTTTGCATGTGAAAACACATTTTTTTAGATATTGTAGCTTTGAAATCTCCAGCAATTATTATTTGCATACATCACTTTAATAAACTGTATCTCTTTCTTTCTTATATTGGAGATTCTGGAATTCTAATTGTGAGTGTTCTGAGTGTTGGTTTCTATGAATAATTTGTTTTAATTTTTTTAATAATTTTTTTGTGATTATTTATATACTTTTATACTTATATAATTGTTTAAAGGCAGTTAACTATTGTTTCATTTCAATGCGCATTTGTGATTAGTGGTACTTTGATGTCAATAGAAGCGTAGAATTTAGTACAACTTTCACATTAGTCGAAATAATCAAATAATGACATACTGTGTGTATCAGGGAAATCGAACCATGGCATAACATTTGAACATACATTGACCTAATTTCATGTCATTGGTCTCAACTATAGTTTCAAAATTACGTCATCATTGTGGGATACCAGAGTGTTCACGTGAACTCCTACGAACTTTGCCCCCGGAAGTAAACAATACCTAAAATACCTGCCGATGGTTATGCAATGAGGAGGTACGTCACAATGTACTCTAGTTGTCATTCTTGAACCACATCTTTGCAATTGTTAATATTAACGATTTACACGAGCTGTTTTGTGATTTAGTTATAGACATATAATGCACAATGGGGATACTACTGTACCAAAATTCACATGACTACGAAATCTCGTTCCGTTATTTTATGTACGAGTTTGTATTGTAATTCAAATAATATATTTGCCTTGACCTGAAATGCAAGATCGTTAGCCAATAAGACGACCTGCAGTGTGTATGTATGTATGTGTGGTATGTTGCTGCATAACTGACATTGATGATTGCAATGTGTTCGTGTCTGCCCATCGACGGTTCAATGGCATGGTAATACGACTAAAGTAAATTGACCCTTGCAAATTATGTATCGATCACAGTCAAATCTAAATATAACATGGCCATGGAATGACAATTACTTTGCCGAAAATAAAGTAGTTACAGTGGTGCTGACAAAAGTTAAGTATTATATGTTCGCAAAATATCCAAGAGCGAAAGGTCGGTCTTTAATAATCTCCCATTTTCAGAGACCGCATAACAAGTGAATAGTGTTTGCGGGCGCTTACCACACTCCAAAGCAATCACGCCATCTACGGTACAATTGATCAAGAGATTCACAAGGTGTTTACAGGTTGTACACAATTAATGAAAAGTATTTAACAACCCATTTCTCCTTATATGTTTATGTCTGTTTAAGAATCACTTTATTATAAGTTTATGTAAAATGTGCGATAGGTGAATGATTATTTGTTTTTCTCCCAACTTGAGTTTTACTGTTGGTCACATAAGCTCCTATAGTACTGTGAATCCTTCACCCGATGTTCAAGGTGTCTTATTTATCGTCAGAAAAGTGTTTTGTATTGTTGGTAGTTTGTTTTGTTCTTTCGTATTAATTAGAAAGGTGTTAGTTGCGTGGCCTTGTTCGAGAAAAAGATTTGTATAAAACCACCCAATTTTTTTTGTCTAACGAGCATATAAACTATTTATACAAGTAGTTTTATGGAAAAATGAGCTAATTATTTTTAAAACGCCCATGACCATAAACAATCATGTTTTGATATAATTAAATCGCTCGTGTTTTGACTGTGGTCGAGCTTGACATGTCAACAATATGTTATAATATTTTCTAAATATAAAAGAAAAGCATAAACATAATTTTAGACCTTGAGATTCCATTAAACAGCATCAGCTTTCTAAATATTTGTAAGTGGATTTTTCTCAATTTTCTTGCAGATATCAAGTAGTTCATCTCAGTAACAATTCTTACCATGATGATGTCATTCTCTACTGATCCAATATCTTTACTTGTGTTGTTTTTGATAATAATATTGGTATGGATAACAGTCAAGCACTACCGGGCACCTTGCAAGAACTTCCCCCCAGGACCATGGGGTTTACCAATAATCGGTAGTTTTATTTACTTTGGAAAACATGCTCCGTACAAAGATATGATGCGATTATCAAAGCAATATGGTGATGTTTACAGCTTAAAGATGGGTTCTCGTATTGTTGTCGTTGTAAGTGGTACAGATGCAATAAAAGAATGTCTGGTGCAGAAAGGAAATGATTTTGCCGACAGACCGTATTTATGGGTTATTGATCAAATGAACCCTAAATATGACGGTATTATTACTTCTTAATTTTTTCCCTATTTTTGACTTTGATATTTGAATATAATGATATTATAACAAACATGTTGTAGGTAATAATGTGATGTATATTACAGCATGAATTGCATACTTGTATTTCTTCACTGACATGTACATGCTTTCTCGTATTTAACCACTCTCTAACAAAACTATATATATAATTATATAGATATTTATGTAAAAACCTAGTCTACTGGTCTATTTTACAGGTATTGTGCATGGCCACTTCGATGATAAATGGCAGCGTCGTCGACAATTTGCCCACACAACGCTTAGAGGCTTTGGATTTGGTAAAACAGAGATGGAGAGTAAAGTAGCTGAAGAGATCTTGTTTTTGCTGGATGAATTTAGAGTAAGGCTGGTTTAATAAAAATAATATTGATTACAATAACTTCCAGTGATGTAAATGGCCATCAATTTTGATCTAATGGTCTTTATTTTTATTGACTCAATTACTCTAGAATATTCAAGGAAAACCTGTCAATACAGACTCTGTAATCAACAGAAGTGTATCCAACGTAATTTGTTCAGTAGCCTTTGGTAAGCGGTTTGACTACTCTGACCCTATACTTGGTTTCATGATTGATATTATGGGTAAATGGTTCGAGTCATCTCGCAAGATGTTGGAACTCGATGTTTTGCCATTTTTGAGACCATTCAACAAGCAACTCATTGATAACTTCTCTACATTTGCTAATGAGGTGAAGAAATTCTGCATGCAGCAGATAGATGAGCACCGTGAGGCATTCGACGAAAACAATATTGGGGATTTCATCGATGCATACTTGGCTGAGGCAACCAAAGAACACAGCAAAGAAGATTTCACTGACAATCACCTAGCACAAACGTTAGTTGATCTGTTTTCTGCTGGCACGGAAACTACGGCAACAACGCTTAGATGGGGGTTATTATTTATGGTTTTGCACCCAAAAATACAACAATTAGTTTTCAATGAGATAGATCAGGTAAGGTTTATCAATTAATTAATTAAATGGTTCACCCAGTATTTATATATGGCCTACTATATCCGTTTTAATACACGTGTACATCATATGAATGTACCTTTGTTTTCCTTTTATTATTCTTCATCAAAGTTGAAAGATATTTTCTTACTTTTTATATAATTCAAGGTTGTTGGGCCAAACCGTCTTCCTAGGCTTGCGGATCGCACATACTTGCCTTACACAGAAGCCACACTTTGTGAGATACAGAGACTGGGTAGTATTACACCAATAATATTACCACATGCTGCATTGGTAGATTCTACACTTGGTGGTTATGATATTCCAAAAGGAACAGAGATTTCGATAATACTATGGTTAGTTTTATCGTGTCTGTCTTTCATGTTGCGATTGTTATGTGCAATCAACACGTTACAATGCAATACAAACAAATGATCTTTGTTATTTCTGTAAATATTTTGTACAATGTCTGTTGTGCCATATTTCTAATAAGTGAGATTAGCTTGCCTACACGGTTCTGATGTGTTGTTTTTGTATGTACTTCTCTATTAGTGTTCTTTTCATTTACATGTAAAAATGTAAAAATCACGACAAAATATTATATCATTAGGTCTATGCACCTGGATCCACATGCATGGCCCAATCCCGACGAGTTTGATCCCAACAGATTCTATGATCAGAAGACGAATGCACTCAAGAAAAATGAGAATTTCATGCCATTTTCTGCAGGTTAATATTTTATTAAAATTCAATTCAATAATTTATATTATTACCAAACGCTTCAGCGTGGTATTAAGAGTTTGTTTTCAGGGGTGGGTGATACCAAGGTGGGAAATGGATGCACATATGGGGTTAATTCCTTGAATTGCAATATAGAGGGTTCAGGCTGAAATACAATATATAGTGTTTTCATGTTTCGTCTGATATTTCTGTGGTATTCTGCTGCTGTAAGTAATGCACGATTTGTTCCGAAATTCAGTATATTGTGTGTATTCCAGGGTTATTCGTTTTTTGCTGAAAACACCCCTATTTTTTAGTGGCAGAGTCGAATAGTCTCACTCCCACTGGGAAATCTGCATTGTTGCTTGAATGTGAGTTAATTAAACACATTTTCCAGACCGGCGAAAGAGTATGCAACAGCCAATTTTAACAGCCTGTCACGTGATTTTAGTCTGAATGTCAACATGAAGAGGCTAGTCCATTTTACGCAGGAGTAATTGGGAGTAGAATATGTGAGGAATAGTATCAACAGAGATGTGTATAGTGAAAAGTAATATCTATCCTTCATTTACATCTCTGAGCATTTCTGTTTTAGTATATTGGTTTGAAAATGTTGAACTTGCATGATTTGCAATGTGTTTTTTTAATGGGACTCCCCTATTGATCGAATCCCGGGTTTGAACGAGAACGGCACACCACGTGATTCGTTTGAATACAATGCTGATGGCAAACTTGCCGTTGTTACTGCGGTACTCCACTGACGGGATGACTTACTGCATGCTACAACTTCGCTTGTGATGTTGCTTGTTAGCCATGGATTACATGAATCTTGATTACCAGTCAAATGTTGCTCATTTGACGTTGGTAATCTTTATTTGGAACTGAGTAACTTCCTGGTACTTCGTACTATGATAAAAATCAGTCAACATACATCAAGTTCTCTCAATCGTAGTATTCCATGTGATGTACACCTAATATGCCAAAAATGTTGCTGAACGATTTGAACTGAATAAAAATAGCAGACGAAAATTTGTTTACAAAATAAAAATACTTCGGTTGCCAATGAAAACCGGTAAAAAACAAGCAATATGTTTTCGGCTGTTATCATGGAAGGGACATGAACGTGAAGCTAACGTCTGTTTATAACTAAAACCGGGCACCTTATACGAGGTTTGCAAAATAACATGGCAGTCATTAGAAGTCACTTTATTTTATTGTTAGGACGTATTCAGCCGTTAAATGTATAATTTCCAATCGTTTTGCGATAGTATTTTCTAGATTGGAAGCAGCATTTACATTTTATTCAAAGTTCAAAGCTGCGTTGGGATTCCGTTGACAGTGGTAACAATGTCGGCGCCGGTGATCTCTTACCAGTGCGCAACGTAGCCAAAATAAAAGGCATGATCATTTGGGCACTGCTATTACAAGACTTTGGCTGTTGCCATGGTAGCGGTGGGTCAGGATTGTTTTTCCAATTAGTGATGGTACGACCTGCCTGTCAAGTATGAATCGTGACAAAATCAGCCAAGCCAAAAAAAAATCACAGAAGAGTTAAAAAGTCATTCCTGCTGAACAGTTACTCTAACTTCGGGGTCAACTTTCTCATTAATGAAAAAAGATATCAAAAATTCAAATAGTAACTTTTTGCCCACACTCCAGCCGAGTACAATGAGCTATGTCTGAGGTGTTGTATCACAAGGAGTTGGACAAACTTGTGTATTTTAATAAATTATTGAATAATAAAATGTTATATAACCTTTCTTCTACCCCCCTCCCCTTCCTGGTATCTATTTCAAGTATTTTTGTCAGGTTCAAATCGTTCACCAGCATTTTTGGCATGTTAGATGTACATCACATAGAATACTAGGATTGGGAGAACTTAATGTTTGTTGACCACCTGGAATCTGAGTTTTATAAATCTTGAAGGGCTCTCGGAAGATCCACCCGCTGCCTGGACCCGCAGTAAAATCTCCGATTAATATGGAGCCGCAACCATCAACATCGATATACCATGAGGTTTCTGCTGGCGACGTTGCGGCGTTACTCAGTTCCAAATAAAGATTACCAACGCCAAATTAGCAAAATTTAACCGGTAACCAAGACTCAGTCTATCCACGACAAGCAAGCAACATCACAAACGAGGCTGTAGTGTGCAGCTCACGAGTCAGCGACGACCGATTTCAACGAAAGTCATTCCGTCAGTGGAGTACCGCAGTTGCACGGCATGTTTGCCAATGCACAGATCTGTGGAGGAACTTTTAACTTCAACATCAACCGTGTATCGTAGTCGCCCAGTTTAAGTTCTGGTTCTGTCGTGGTCCCAACTAAAGGGCGACAGTCGTCGTGTCGCGTCCTGTTCGATATGGGACTCACAGCGACGTATACAACGCGTGTAAAATGCATTGTTTATTTACATGAAATTCGAACACGCGTTGTGCTACGACCACCGCGCTTAAACATCCACGAGTTATTTATTCGGACAATGACTTAAATTAGACGTCTGATTATTTTATTTTCACACGTACAGCGACACGCGTTCTACACTGACAAGCGTTGCTAGGTCGCAGCACTGTCTTGGAGCATATTAATGGGCAATTGGGTTCCCCGATCTAAATTTCTATCCCGGTTTGTTGCACGTTCTTTTTTTAATATGAAATAATCAAATATGGGACATGTGTATAATAACAGAACCCCACACCCTCCCCGTGGTTTCGCTCGTGAAAGTACGGCAGCAGGATACACCGCATCACTCGTGAAAATAACTTCCATACGCAATGAAAGCCACGGGGAGGGTATCTGTCATAATACTTCATTATCACTGAAAACATTTTTCCCCTGAAATAAATTCCAGTGAATATGCCATTTCCCTCATACTATATTGAGACACAGCGCAGTGAAAATTAGATTCACATGTAATGCTTGAAAACATGTCAGCAAAAATAAATTAAGTGAAATTCTACGTGACTTCATAATAGTTGGAAATGAACACATTACACCCGACCCTACCACTCCATATACAATGTAAACTACACCCCAAAACATCCTTTCACCCACAGTTACTACCGTGTTTCACCAGTGTATTCTATTTGACGTCAGGAGAAATTGAAATAAACAAATTAATTATAATTTCAGCCTCTAGTTTACCACTGATTAAATAAACTACCTCGTCTTTATGTCAACATGCAGTTATTCGTTGCCTACATCAGTGACTTCAAAATATATGTTTCAATCCCAGGAATTTCACTCGCTGTTAATTGCATGGGAGTGGCAGTCTTTAATGAATTTCTATTGTCATGTCAATTTCTTGCGATTACTCGAACATTAAGCTGTAACCACATACCGCCTAGGTGCTGTAATTAAATCCTGGTGTAAGCACCATATGAACTAGGAACAATGCATGTGAAGCCAGCTGTGAGGTATATTCAATCCTATAGATTTATCATTGTTTGGTAACTATTTGCTGCAAATGCAACAAAAATCAATATAAAAAATATTACCCACACAGTATTCTACAGGTTACTTGTCGAGTACCATATTTTGAGAGATGTATGTCAATATCACCTTTTCTGTTTTGTAGGTCGGCGTGTCTGTATGGGTGAACAGTTGGCGAAACATGAATTATTTCTATACTTCTCAGCCATGATAAACCAATTCAAGTTCAGTTTACCAGTCGGAACCAAGAAACCTAGCACTGATGGTGTTTTCGGCTTAACATTAGTTCCCCGTCCATATCAAGTTGTCATCGAAGAAAGAAATATCTGACCCGTGTCGTAATGTGTCATAAGTGCCATATTAGTATTTTCCCCTAAGATATTAAAAACACAATGTACCAAGGATGGTCGATTGGCTAACACACTTTTAGTAAAAGGAATATGAAACTCAACTGTAAGCTTTCACTATCTTCTATCACTATCGGTTTCAATGTCAAGAATTTCTAGTGCGTTTTAAATTATATGGTTATTTGGCGCCATATTGTTTTGCAATATTCATTAGGTCTGACACTTTGTAATAGAATCTATTTTGTGGTTTATTTTAATTGACTCAATTAATCTAGAATATCCGAGGAAAACCTGTGGATACAGACTCTATAATCAACCGAAGTGTATCCAACGTTATTTGTTCAGTAGCCTTTGATAAGCGGTTTGACAATTCTGACCGTATATTTGGTTTCATGATTGATATTATGGGTAAATGCTTTGAATCAACTCGCAAGATGGTGGAACTCGATGTTATGCCATTTTTGAGACCATTTAACTTCTCTACATTTGCTAATGATGTGAAGAAGTTCTGCAAACAGTAGCCTTAGTTTACCAAGCGATTGCAATTTTCTCGAATCCAAAACTAAGTCGTGGCATTCGTATTGTTAATGTTTTTATTTTGTTCTTCACTATATAAGCAAAATAGTGGTTTCTATTAATAAACAGTATTGATAGTTGGTATGGAACTGGAAAAATAATTTCCACCATTAAGTCAATTGTAAACACAGTTTGGAGCCAAAACTACGGTCGAGTTCACTGTTGTCCTGGGATTATTGACCTGTGTATGACATAAATCGGAATCGTTTAGTTATTGTTAGTTTCGGCTCGAGCCAGCGTAGCCGTCTGAACACATTAAATGTATGAAAAAAGGCGATCAAAATATAAATATTTGGCCATATTTGAAGTCATATGAGATTGTTGCTAAAATAGATTTTGCCATTTAAAATGTGGACTGGAGCACGTTAATGTTAAACCGCACTTAAATGGCTTGATGGGTAAGCACTTCGATATGTTGTAAAAATATTTCTGTAGGGCGAAATTCTGAGTTAAGTCAGTGAAGTGTTATGATAGCGACTTCACGTTCACACATTCGGTTCACACGCCGTTAGACTATTGTTTAGAATCAACAACTTGCATATTTAAGATGGAGGTATAAACATATATAACATGAATTTGATAAATAGATTGTTCACTTATTGTATTTAGTAGTGGCAACTTTGCAAGGCGTCAACCGTGAGACACATCCCTGGTAGTCACGTGATCGTGCCAACGACTGCAGCGATTGGCTGATCGCATGTTTACTCCGTCACGCCTTTTTGTTTTGACTTTTATATAGAGAGTTTCTAACCTTTGTGAGAGGGGGGACGAGAGAACGGTGCAGCGAGGGGTTACCTCAGCTGACTTCTTGTGTGAATAAAGCTGAACTAACTAATAAATGTATGTGTATTCATTTGGATCGAATCTGGTATCTCTCCGTGTAAGTGACCTCGGGCAAGCGAGACGAAGTTCCCAGATCCCCGAACACAACGCTCGGTTCTAATTGTTTTCAGTTTGTCATATTATGACGTTGTATTGTAAAATTTTGAGAGATATTCAATATATTAATTGTATTTCATTTAAAATGTCCTCAACTTAAACCTCATCTCCCCTGTGTACTTTTTGTAAAAAAAAAACAGATGAAACTTTACTACCCGGTACATTTATTTTTAGACGATATTCAAAAGAGCTTTGGGGTAAAGTATTTCATACCTGGAACAAAAGTTTAAACCTAGTCAGTCTCCCAGATAAACATCAATTACTACTTGGGGTTGGAAAGGTTAGTACTATTACAAATCAGGTTATATTGTTTGCTTAATGGGCTATATATAATGCTAGATGCCTTACCCAGTTTCATAGTAGTGTTTCATTTAGTGTTGAATATTTATAAAATTAAAAGCATACATTGCAACTCATAAACATATTATGGAGCATCATGTGAATAAATGGAGTGATTTTCCAGTCGAATAAGTAAAATGTTATGTTCTTCACTTTACTCTGATAATTTGTTGTATTTGTAATTGTGTTGTACTTGTTAGTTCTGTTTTTTCTGGCGTTGTTAATTGAATAAAAAAAACTATAGAGGCAAAACTATAAGCAAACTTTCTAGCTCCATATTAAACAACATACTAATACATTATCTAGAAGACAACATCCATCCATCTCAAGGAGGATACCGCTGGAATAATAAAAAAAAAGCTCTAGTGTTGTTTTATTGATCTGAGATAATGTGTTGACAGCATATATGGAATACATAAACTGGACCAAAAATACGTGAAGAGAAATGTGTACAATGTCATAAAAGCCATGTATCAAAACAAGAAAAGTATTCTGAAATTAGTCACACGGCATCTGCACGTGAACTACGAAATAAGGTAAAACAATGGTGATCTTTGAGTCCCATCCTCATCCTCAACATTTACATCAATGATCTACTTGATGAAATGAATAACACGAATGCGCCAACACAGAATAACAAACAATACCAAGTCTGCTCTACGCAAATGATGTCAGAAATCACTACAGGACTGCAGAAATCAATAGATTTATTTCGTGCCTAAGTCCAAAAATGGGGTCTTGAAGTTAGTAAGAGGAGACGAAATCGATATTTGTCAAACATGGCTACAACCCCCCCCCCCCCCCACCGGGGGGGGGGGCTACTTCCATAGAATTGCAATACGGGTATGTGCCGCCCGACTGGGGTGTCATTTCACGTTATTTTGTTTAGAAGTGGGTAGCCATTTATCAATGGTTTGGTTTAGAAATGTGTAGCATTTATTTACTTTTTCACAGATCCTTATATTCAAAGCCAAATACTGGAAAAGGCTGAATAAAATGCATCGCCCGGATGCGCTCACTGGTTGCAAAAGTTGTGAGCTGGGTGTTTTTTTTCCCTGAAAACACTTGTGTTTAGAAGTGGGTATATAAATAGAAAAAAAATGGTTTAGAAGTGAGTATGGTTTTCGAGAGATGGGCTTCACACCCTTACCCATTTAATGTGGAAGTAGCCCCCCCCCCCCGGGGGGGGGGGGGCTACAAAACACAGAAACACATTCAATAGTAAAGTATCGATGGATCTCACCGAGCTGGAAAATTTTGAACAATCACTTCTAAATACAAAAAAAAATCGTCGAATCAACACAACTACCAATCCTTACTGATGCTGGAGAGATATGGAGTGTTCAGTATTTACAACACATATACTGAAAAATTCAACCCATGTTTCTGTTGACACTTACTGAATATAAGTATACTGCGGCATCATGTAGACATGCAACCAACTAATTAAAAAATGAGAATATTTAAATTATTTATTCAGTGCACCATTCATTGAGAAACAGTTGAATGACAGATAAGCAACAAAAACATTGGGAAAATTTAGACTTAACTGCCTATAATTAGAATATCGAAACTGGGTGACACAAAAACTGAAATCAGCATCTGAAATCATCTTCTGCTGCCGCTTTTAAGTTGTTGTTTAACCAAATCCTTATTATCATTTATATACCAAAAATAGGAATGTCAAA
This sequence comes from Saccoglossus kowalevskii, assembly GCF_978046115.1. Classification (NCBI taxonomy): domain Eukaryota; kingdom Metazoa; phylum Hemichordata; class Enteropneusta; family Harrimaniidae; genus Saccoglossus; species Saccoglossus kowalevskii. Next base: position 20,042,904 of record NC_140653.1, on the reverse strand, counting down.
CTTTCTTTACGGTGATAATAAAGTATTCTAATGAAACTTGTGTTTGTTAGCTGTGAATGTTTGTGTCGCTGGCCAATTGACGGTTTTAGCGAAACCATGCGGTTCGGGCGATGCCCTTTGATCGTTATGGGAAAACTTCTGCACATGCGCTTCGTCACGTTGTTTGGGAAGGTCACATGCGGTCACTCCCATGATCCTCGGCAGATTTTAAAGATGGCGGCTTCCAGGTTGACGGGATGGCGAAATCTCGCTGTTCGGCAGGTAAAACAAATCATACTCAATAGATTTGTAAAATTATTTTGAATATCTAAGTGGCGGCGTGTGTCGTGGCGTCACGTGATTTCACTAGTTCTCATAGATGATTATGTCTAGCTGTAAATGTTACGACTGAATGACATGTGTGCACGTTTTGGCATGACGCCGACTGACCACGAATTACATCAGCGTGCAGTTCAATTTTAGTTGTTTGTTGACTCGATTATTCTTTACGTTATCGTGAATTTCACGAATACTGAAGTTTAACCACAGCAAATACCAGTAATTTCGTATCAGGATGCTACTGAAGCACAGGGGCCTGACGATCTATTCGTCTCAATGCATGGACGTCTATGGGACCGAGCTATGTCCCGGTACAGGACCTTGTCCTTGCTCAAAATAATAGAAATTATAGAATTTTAGAACAGTTTAGTAATGCAAAGCAAGCATATGTTATTAAATTTAATCATCACGCTCCGAAACCACGAAAATCACTAATACTTGTTTCCAGCCGATCAGCTTGCACTATATACTTGCACAAGGGAGGAAACAAAATGTGCACACATTTTTCTAGCAGCCGAAAATCACACCTCAAAATACAAAATACCTTGTCCAAACCAGTTACGAGTGCTTATAAGACACTGAACTATCGCAAAATGTTGTCCGATTACATATAAATCATATATTTTTCCAGATTTTACGCATTTATGACGAAATTTCACAATTTCTATTCTCTGTGATACCAGCTTTCAGGTTGTGTCAATCTGCGCATGCGTGCACGCCCTCAACAGCAATTTCACAACAGCGGACTCGGCGTCTCATTGCTTTGAACTTGACTTTAGTCTTGAGTACAGTCCTGTAGGTTAGCCTACTTTCACTGATCATTCGGCCCCCACAGTCCTGAGAAGTCGTATAGACCGGCGATTCGACACAATGTGAAGGGCTGCATCGGGCTATTTAAGAGGCATTCTGCTTTCCAGCTAAAAAAATAAGCAGGTCGACACGTCTAATTATCCTAAATATCTTAACTGGAAGCAAAATTACAGAAGATTTCCCACTAGGGTCGATAAAATCGACATTTTCCAACGTCAACAGAAAATATACGCCGCCATCTTGTTATTGACGTATTTATAAACAAAACGTTGTTTCATTGCATAAAAATAGCTTTAGTCAACATTCCGGTGCTGTAGGTTCATTTTTCTGCCACAGGAAAGGTATTTATGATTGCTAGATTGGTCAATAGACGTTTTGGCTGATTACAATCATGAAAACTGTAGAAAGGCTCTCCGCCATAAATTTGTAGGCAGGTGTCAAATCGCCGGTCTATGCGACTTCTCAGGACTGTGGGGGCCGAATGATCAGCGGAAGAAGGCCAACCTACAGTACTGTACTCAGGGCTAAACTTGACTTCTGCTTGGGTTTATTGCTTAGCCATGATTTTGTTGCTCCAGGGTCATATTTTGACGATCGCGATATTAAAGGCCGGTAGTCGTCGCCCTGCGCATGTGCGACATTGGTGTTGATAAACATTGATTTTCCCACAATCCAACGCACTCATCTAATGCAAATCACAAGTATGAGGTTTGACCTGGGCGCAACTTGCACTAATTACTGCCAGTGAGTCCTTCCAATCACCTAAAAAAATACCTAATTAGAGCTTGGTGATATCTCAATTTGTACTAGTTGATCTGCGCAACAGTCAAAGTGTCCATCTTTGTTTATATGAGACCCATATATCTTGTGCATGCTACTACCGCCCCCTTTAAGTGGACTTTTCGCCACGGATACAATCATGTCGCAGAATAGTAAAAACTTAGTGATTAGTGTATTTCATATGGACTACCCGGTAAAACTGCTCGGAAATCAAAGATACCATGGCAATTTAGTTCAAGAAAATTACTTCTGTGCTGACTGTAAATTTTTTTATGTCATTTATAGTGTGTATGTAATGATAGACGAATACTGTGTCATCGACCTGCATCAGGTCATGTACTGATAGTGAAACAACATTCTCATGATCCTTTGGACTTCAGGCTACAACAAGTAAGTACACATGTCTGTGATGTTCTAAGACATGCAGTCACTTCACAACTGAAAAATATATAATAATAAAGTTCATTGATATATATATATAGACCACCAACTCATCGCAACATTGACATAACTATCAATCAATATAAAAATATGACCAACAGTTTCATGCAATGCGCCTTTCCTTAGCCTAGAAATCATGTCAGTAAAACTTGATAGGTTACCTATTTCATTTTGGACCATGCTTGTCTAAAGATTCACCCATTTATAGTTACATTATTCTCAAGTAGCTCAGCAGGGCAAAATAATATTCCTGTGGTACTGGCACCATCGGCATTCAAAAAGAAAATGAAACTCTTCCTTAATATTACGGGACTTGTGCAATACACAAGTTCTTTCAAGGCGATTCAAATTATCAGGTATGTTTGCATCCAGTTTCAATTGTGTCACAGGACATTCATGGAAACACTGATGGATGATATCTAGACATGATCGATTGAAACATTCCATTTCTTACATGAAAGTATGAAAAAAAAATTTTCAAATAAAGTCATTGTTTCCATTACCAACCTTTTCTCTATCATGGTAGGTACAATGTACAACAGTAATGTCCAGCTTATGCATATACAACATGTGCTCATAATTTGTCACAACCTGCTTGGGGAATCGATTATTTCTTTCCAATCACTTATATACCATATTTCATTCAAAATGGTATTCAGTGTTTATACTACTATATTTGTTCTATTAGAAAGCAGCACATATAAAACAAAAAAATGCATTTGTTGTATACTATATCAATGAAATATCACTTATTTTGACCACAGAAACACCTCTAAATGTTATTAGTAATATTAGATGCAGTACTTACCAAAATGACATAGGTGGTGTGTCTATGCATTTGCTTAGTAAGTGACGATTGTACGTACCAACATTATTTTGCATATTTATTTCTACAGGTTCAGTTTTATTCAAATCAACCAGCCAGAAAAAGCTTTTTAGCTGAATTTATTGAAAATGTCAAACAAGAATTTGCAAAAAATAAAGAAATGAAAGTAAGTTTATTTTTCTAATCGTATGCCAACTACAGTAAACTTTAAAATTCTCATGATTTCATAGTGACCTGTTCCCTGTCTTGTGGAATCTGGTGAAATGTTCACTGTTGCTCCCTGTCTTACTACTGCGGCATCTAGCGTTTAATCACCACTGCAGCATGTTAGCTAGCAGACTTGCTAGTCAAGTACTTGACTGTGGCACCAACAAGATTTTTGTCAGGTTGTGTACTAAGAAAATAGACCAGTGTGACAAAAACTTGTAATATTTGTAGGCCATTTTATTTTGTCGTGTCAGTTACATAAAATTTTGGTGACAGAAATTATAGTGTTCATGGTTAATGCTCCCAATGAAATGTTCACTGCTTCAAATTTGAAAAAAATTCATGTAAAATGAAGTTGTTTGTAGTTCTTTCTTACCAATGGTATTAATCTTTCATTCTTGATACTCAGGATAGTATAAAGAAATTCAGAGAAGAAGCCGACAAACTTGAAAAATCAGATGCCCTTCAAAAAGCCAGACAAAAATATGTAAGTCATAATTCCAGAAATTTGCTCATGTACAGCTTCCTGTAATATTAGTGAATTTGATGTTGCAGAGGTATTCACTAGGTTTTAATTCACCTAATTATGGAGAAAATATTATGTTTTATTGTTAAAATTGAATGTTAACCCAGCGAATAATTAAGCGTTATACAGTAGTAATAGACATTTAGTTTAAACAAATGTCTCAAGTATTGTGATATCAATGTGTTTTATTGGTCGTAATTGAAATGGATTTCATGGATTTGTTTCAAAGCACATAATGGGAGCCTTGGCATTTACCCTGTCTCAGTGTATGTGTGTACCCTATAGCGTGTTCCACAGATATCTCAAGAACCGTTGGTCAGATTTCAATGAAACTTGGCACATAGGTGCTTTGGAAGAATGCGCAGACCTGTTTAGTTTCGAGTAAAAATCTGTGCATTTTAATTACCTAATTTGCATAAGAATTAGTACATTTGTTCAACTTTTCCACTGATATCTCAAGTACTAATCATCTTATTTCAATACAACTTGTTACATTGATGCTCCTGAACAATGCACAGACCTGATCAGTTTTGGGTTAAAATCTGTGCATACTAACAGTTTTTAGCTTTTCCATTGATATCTTATTTCAATGAATCTTAATACATGTACATAAATGATTTAAGACAATGTGACGACCTAATTAGTTTTGCATAATAATTTAATTTTCAGCTTTTCCACCAATTTTTCTTTTTTAAATAATCATCACTTTCTAATGAAACTTAGTACATAGGTACCCAGTCACTATGCACAGACTTGATTAGTTTTGAGTTAAATACCTACATGTAATTTGTATAATAATTTTCCACCTATATCTCAAAAACCAGTGTTCTCCTCAAGGGGTTTTAGGCGGGCGGTCCGCCCATCAAGTTTTACGGCCGCCCAGTAACGTACATCCAGCTGAAATTATTTTTTAAAAGCTTGCATTGTTCTTCCCAAGCCTAAACAAAAGAGTAGTTGCCCAACCCTTTATTTTGCTATTGTTTCAAGAGTCCAAGCATAAACAATGTCCATTGGAAGTCTGCAAGCAGTTATCAAGTGTATTCATGGCAATGTGTCAATCGCTTGAATTCATTGTCGCCCGACATTGTTGCCACTTAATGCTCACGATACGCAACTACAGTGGTTTCAATTTACAGCTGTATTTTTAATAATCGTCTTCCGATCACGAAAGAAAGAAGTAAATACGAACGAAATGTATATGCACAGAAAATAAACAAATATATTAGCAGATTGCATGTAAACTCGAACAAAAATTTAAATTCTAGCCGTATTTACAACGTTCGCTCAATTTTCATTGTGAAAACAGCATGGAGAAGGCAAACTGATGACCTTTTGGCCTACCCCATTCAACGACCGTCTGCTACCCACCGCTGTTGGCGCTGTAACGATTTAGTATCTAAGTTGCATAAGGGAACAGCGCATTCTGGGTGTTCGTGTACTGAATTCGGAAAGCGGTAATAAACATCAAACATGGCTGCTGGATTGGTTTACCGCGAGTATTTGTAATTGAATAATATTTTAGTTATCTTTTCCACATACTTTTTTCAATTTATCTATTTTTTACGTCTAATCTTTCAAGAACATATCAGATTCTTTTATTTTGCCGATTGTTAGCATTTTTTTCTTGAATTCCAAAACAATGTGTGAAAACGCAACGTATCGTGGCTGTACATGCGTAAATGCATCTTACCGTCCGTCGGCACGGGTGAGTACTGATGCCACAAATAAAAATGTTATGGATTTTGTTTTGACAAATTGTCCGTTTTGGCTTCGTGGGCAAATCATCTCGTATATTTTCTACATTATAACTCAATTATGTTTTGTACTTGCTCTTGGTTACTCGAATTGCATTTCATGAACGCAGAATAATTTGCGAACGCATAAATCACCGATTTCAAACTTTTTGCATTTCGTAAATATTGATAGTGACCAATTTGTTTGTATTTCAAAAAATTGTAACATGTTCCAATTAAATTAAATTAAAAAGAGAATAGTAAATAACTTAGTGTGTATTGCAGTTCATGTCATAAATGCGAAAATGCTGTATGTAAATGATATGCAAATTAATATGCAAATTTATGCTAATTAGACTGCCCACCAGATAATTTGGATTGTGGAGAACACTGAAAACTAAATATTGCATTTCAATAATGAATTGCCTGTGGACAATGCTGAAGAACTGATTTAGTTTTGGATTGAAATTCAAGCATACTAATTACAAATGTATCTAATTTTCATAATATCCATAATCCTTAAGGCCAGACTTTTTTTATTCCTTGTTTCTTGAGTTTTTCTAAGGCAATTTTTTTGAGGAGGGCGAAAAAAAAAAAAAAATAATAATTTTTCCTATTAGATTTGTGTGATTCTCAAAGAATTGCAAATGCTATCATTGATCGGAGAGAAGAAATGAAATAACAAGTTTTTTCATGTATAACCTTGTTTCTCATCTGCGCGAGACTTCAGTACTTTGATCATGATACCACGAAAATGCAACTTGGGTTTGTTATGCGGCTGGCAAAAAAAAATGAAGATAAAAATAAGTTTTTTTTAGCAATTTTTTGCACTTACAAGTCGGCGGGCGTGAGAAATTACGCTGAAATAAAATTTTATTTTTATAAAATAAAATAAAATTTTATTTTTATTTCATTTTCGGCTCCTGTTAATTCGGCGGGTTCGCGAAACAAGGGATAATAAAAGTCTGGCCTAACATTGCATTGAAATTTGGTACATATATGCTCTTGGGTAATCCAAAGACATGGAAAAACCATGCATATTGAATGCATGGTTAAATGAGACTGCAAATCATCAAATGTACAATTAAATTTTTTTCCAATACAGTGGATCACATTGTTTTTATGTTGTGCATCACTGTATTTGCTCTATTATAAACAAAAAATCACATCATCACATTACTCGATCATTCAATTATTACTTATTTTGACCATAGAAACACCTAATGTAATTTACATTATGCATACACTACTAATATAGTAAATATGGCATGCAGATTCCATTCAGTATACTAACTGTGTTAAACTGTGTGTAAATTTTAATTTTAGAGTACACTAGAATCTGATGCAGCAGTCGGTTCAACCCAGTTAAAGAAGAAGTTGGATGAAATTGGTAGAAAAGTGTCAGAGGTAAGATTCACTGAATGTGTTTTGTTCTCAACAAATTCTGGAGCTATTTGTAACAACAATACACATTTGCTAACAAACTAATAATCACAGAAATTTGGCCAATCTGATATATTTTTTGTTAGATCTGCAACAAAGATACTCATTGCTAATGAAATAATACTATACTAGTTCGACTTATCATGTGTTTTGGTGCGGTGGCGCTTACCAGAACAAATGACAATTTTAGTTCGCCATCAGACAGATTGAGATGAATAGTAAATTTGGGGGGGGGGGGGGGTTAAATTGCGAAATTAGTTGCGTTGTCATTGATTTCAACATTTTACAATGAAGAAGCAGAAATTGTCACAATACGCACATTATTACAATTATTAATTACGTACTACTAGAATGTAAGAGGTTTAAATTATTAGTTAGTATGTTAGAACACAGTCAAAGTCAAAGTTGTCATTGTCTCCATTTCTCCTTCTCTTTCTCAATGAAAAGCACTTTCCGCCATGATGTTTTCACGCACAATTTGACCTGCAACATTGTCCTTTGACCTGATAGGTCAAGTCCATTATTAACCAATCAGAATGCTGCATTGTACCAACGCAATTCTCCCAGAATTCCCAAAAGCACTCTGGTAATTAAAAAAAAAGAAAAATAAATATAAAAAAATATAGAATATAGTATTTATCGTCTTTCACAGTTGTTAACAGGTCATTGTCAAAGCATGGTTTATGCATAGTTCCTGTAGAGTGCGCATTCATAAACAAATCATGGCGGTCGTTATCCACGCTGTATTATATAAATTTGATTACAAGTATTTAGAAAAATCAAACATTGATGAAAGAACAGTTTTTAGACGGTCAAATTTGGGGCATTTTGGAGGGGATAGCCTAGGTGCTTGGTAATTTTAACTACCGGTAATCAGCTATTCTTTGTTAAATCTGTAACAAGATTGGCTAATGAACTGCTAATCCCCAAATTTTGATGAATCAAATCAAAGAATCAAGTACAAAGTATTGTTCTGAAGCGCTGTATCAGTTACTCAAGACATAACCTTGACTTGTATATGATTGTTTAAAATCTGCAGCAATTGGAGGAAGTTCGGAAATCTGACTGGGCTAAAAAAGGTATGAATATAACTGAAGATCTTGGTAAAACGGCCAAAGATGCAGCCGAGTCTGTCGGCAAACAAGGCGAACAGATTGGTAAATCCAGTGCATTCAAAGCTTTCTCACAGGTAAGATTACTGTATTCTTTTCACCTTTATAATTAAATGAAATATTCACTGCTACTAGACAGACCCTCAGTAAGAACAGAACACCTATACTCGGGCATTACCTTTTGAAGATATCATCACAATAAAGCATTTATGCCATTCTGGAACTGGCCTTGGTATGGATGGATTTCATTCACACTTGGCACATGTATTCAACATTATGGTACCTTGATGGACGTCATTTGGGTGTCCAGATCAGATTCATAATGGCCAATTGGTAGCCATTTTGTTATAAATGAATGCTGTTCTGAAGCAATATTTTTGACATGCCAAAGCTGTTAATATTCAAACTTTATATATTTATTAAATTTGATTATTAAACTCACAGGGAAATGCAATTCGTTGTTTGAATGGGTATATATAATTTGTCCATTAACAAAGACATTTTAGAAAAAATACATAAATATTGATGTGAATATGAAGCGCCAATTTTGAGTGAGATAAACTACGAGTTAAGCGCAACATATATTTAGTGTCTTTCTGTTTGCAGAGTGTCAAATCTGTGAAAGAAGAGTTAGATGAAGCAACAACAGCGAGGGCACAACCATATAAAGCTCCAGGTACATATTTATTTATATTGATTACATGTGTTCTTAAAAGCTAATTGTTATCACACTGGCTGGTCAGTTGCATACTCTTTTCTGGTTTATATATTTTGCATATGATATTGTTAATATAGCAACTGATAAACCTTAGAAAATAAATGTGATAACACAATTAATTCTTAATTAACTTTTTCACAGAGAAGCTGCGGAAAAGATCAGATAGGTCATTTCAACCTGATCTTAAAGACAAGCCAGTAGAAGCCAATGAGTAAGTTCACAGCCCATGGATGGCTTTAATGTTATTTTTATTTCACTCCTTTGATATTTTTGCATGCAACTCCATGGGAAATCAATGAAATAAAATATGCACAATTCATCAAAGTACTGAAAGTTGTAATAAAATAATCCATTATACCCAGTATATAATTAAGCTGATGACCAGTACTGGAGTGCTACAATAACACTGCTGTATTTTTACCTCCAATGCTTGATAAATATCCCATGACTTTCATCGAAATTATGCAAACTCTTCACACATGCATGATAGTGTTTCAATCTATATTTGTGTTCTTCCCTTCAGGGATGCAACAGGAATGGTTCTTCATAAAGATTCTAAATGGTTTCAACAGTGGCAAAACTTTAAAGACAATAATCAAGTTGTTAACAGTAAGCTCGTCTATTTGTTTTGACCCACACCAACACACTGCCGAAGTTATATTCAGGGTGGATGACAATCTGTAGAATGCAGTAATTTACAGACCAAATCATTGTGTGAGTTTGTTCACATTTGAGCAATCCGTTGTCATGTTTCATTGGTTTAAAAAACTTGTTTATGGAAAAAAAAAATGAAAACCTGTGTCTGAGGACGCAATTGCGATTGATTGTCTGCAGTGACTGGTTGGCAATAAATAGTAGTCGGTTGCCCCCGGTGATACAAGATTTTAGTTGCTGCGGTTATTAAATATGCAATACTGTATTTCCTCTATTACTTGTGCATCTCTTTAAAAAACGTGCTCTTAAACCAAAAATTGTGTTTATTCTGGATCATTAAAGTATGACTTGACTGTTGACATGTCTGTTTACTGTCAAATTCACAAAGTTCAATTACCCACCATAGACTCAGGTCAGTCAAAATGACTATTTTGAACTGTAGGCATTAATCAGCAATTCTGCCAATCTATGGTGGGTATGAACTATGTGAATAGGCGGGTTCGGAGAACCCTCTGCCTAAGTTGACATGACTATGGTTTACGCAAGTGTATGCGCTACTAATAGAGCAAATATGGTATGTATTCTGTTTAATGAAACAATGTTTGGACAATTTGGTAGTAGTAGATCATGCGCTCGAACTGATCGATGCTCACCATTTTTAGTCAAACATGCCCATTATGCTTGACTCAAATGTGAACAAATTACAGGACATACTTTCAACCAAGCTCACCACATTTGTATTCTAACAAATAACTTCTTTGTTTTCAACAGAAATCTTTGATTTAAAGATGAAGTATGATGAGAGCGATAACGCTGTCATAAGAGCATCTCGGGTTGTAACAGATAAAGTTAGTCAACTTTTAGGTAAGTTGATAGACTCAGGGTTTCACTACAAACTAGTGAAAGAACTTAGTGGTGAATGAAACACCATATGCTGAAAATTAGTGACATTATCATTGCTATTCACTTGATAAAATGCAGTACAAAGTGTCAGTGAGAGCAAAAGCAAATATCCATCCATTGAATTATCTCGTGACCTTGTATACCTTAAGATATTGTACAGAAAAGCATGACCTCAGCAAATAAGTGGCATTGAATTTATATTAATATCCTGAAAATAGTTCTAATGTATTTGTTAAAAATGTGGCAAGTGCACCTTGATAAATGTTCGCTTGCTTATTTCTAATTAAGGGGGTAGAAATAATAAAATTATCATCTTTATTTGAACATGTACAATATCACTTAGTTACAAATAATGCATTCATTATCCAGTCAATCACAGATGAAATATTATAATAGTTGAAACTTCAGTAAAGAGTATGCCTGGATTTGGCTTCTACAACAATTATGTGTTAAGTGTCCATCTGACCATCACATCGTTGTATTTGAATGTGATGTCAAATATTACCTACATTACCGTAGATTAAAAAAATTATTGTATTTTGTGGTGATACTTGATACCAGATGGTATATATGAAGTGTATCAGAGCTGAATAATTTTGCTTTTCATTACAGGTGGTGTGTTTACCAAAACAGAAATGTCTGAAGTCCTGACAGAGATTATTAAAATAGATCCACATTTTTCCAAAGATAAATTTTTAAGGCAATGTGAGAGTGAAATTATTCCAAATATTCTTGAGGTAAGTGTGTATAGATATGTTTATTTCAATGTACATATACTGTAAAAAACTGTATTTTAGATGGAATTAATTTTCGCTGAATAGACTTTTTGGGTGTTTTGTATGGATTTTATTTTCACTGTTTTTTGACAAGTTGAATGTAAAATACAGGTAAAAAGGTATATTCACTGGATTTTATTTTCACTGAATCATTCTAGCAACGAAAATAACGAAAATTAATTCCAAGAGAAAATAAAGTTTTTTACAGTATCCTGAGAAGGAGACCCTAACATTATTTGATAACCTGTAAGCAGTCATATTTCCCATTCTTAAAGGTGAAAACCATGATGTGTACAAGGTTGATGTAGTTGTTTTATGTTTTGCCCTTTCACATTTTTATAGTGTCAGCCCCCCATTATGTAAAAAGAAATGACATGCGTGAGTGAGGAAATGTTTGTTTTCTGAACTGAACAAAAACAGCTCTAATACAAATTTTTCATATTGACTATTCTTCAGGCTATGATTAGAGGTGATCTAGATGTTTTAAAAGATTGGTGTTATGAAGCAGTAAGTATATGGGAACATTTTAAAAATGTCATGTGTACCATGTCAACTATTCATATAAAATAAATTGTTTATTGGCATGAAATTCCAACACACACTGTATGAGGACTGTGGTGAATTTGAATTCTCAAATTTTAATGCTGTGCTGACAAATTTTATTGAGTGCATACATTTTTATATTCAGTTCACGGTAGCCTCAAGCCCATCACTTACCATGTCCATGGCCATTTCTCTGAGCATACCTGAGTTAAATGAGTAGTTGGGATTTACATGTATATAAATCACTGTTCTGCCAACTGTGGTGTGTTCTGTAGGATATTATACCTATAATTTCACTGAGATTTCTTGCCACCAGATATGCATTAATTGTTGCAGTGTATCATCTTGAGTGTTAATAATTTGGGTCTATTGTTTGCAGCCGTTCAATGCCATAGCTGTACCAGTGAGGCAAGCTATTGCATTGGGATACAAGTTTGATTCCAAAGTATTGGACATTGATTATTTGGAAGTATGTAAACAGATATTTAAATATGTAGATTAGCTCTTTCAGTTTATTAGTCCCCGTTCGGACGCAGTCCGAAAACGGGGACTTATGTTTTGCCCTGTGTGCGTCCGTCCGTCCGTCCGTCCGTCCGTCCGTGATCACCTGTATCTCGAACATGCATGGACCGATTAAGTTCAAACTTCACTCATACATCACACATTATATGGGACATATGCACATGCATTTTTTTCATGATCCGATTAACGATAGCCGAATAGCGGCCATTTTAAGGCCGAAAATGCATCAAAATCGCACATTTTCACCATTCCGGACCCGGATCTCAGTTATGCATGGACGGATTTTGTTCAAATTTGGTACATACATTAAACATAATAGGACCTTGATGCACGTCATTTTTTTTTTGGATCGGGTTCGACTGGCGGCCATTTTGTTTTAAAGAATTCAGTTCTGGATCCGTATCTGAGACATGCTTGGATTGATCGAGTTCAAACTTCACACACACAAGGTACATCATGTCACAAATATGTATGTGCATTTGTTTCATGATCTCATTAACGATAGCCAAATGGCGGCCGCTTTAAGGCCGAAAATGCATTGAAATCGCACATTTTCACCATTCCGAACCCAGATCTCAGTTATGCATGGACGGATTTCATTCAAATTTGGTACATACATTAAACATAATAGGACCTTGATGCACGTCATTTTTTTTTTCGGATCAAGTCCGAAATAGCCGAATGGCGGCCATTTTGTTTGAAAGAATTCAGTTCTGGATCCATATCCGAGACATGTCTGAATTGATCAAGTTCAAACTTCACACACACAAGGTACATCATGTCACAAATATGTATGTGCATTTGTTTCATGATCTCATTAACGATAGCCAAATGGGGGCCGCTTTAAGGCCGAAAATGCATTGAAATCGCACATTTTCACCATTCCGGACCCGTATCTCAGTTATGCATGGATGGATTTTGTTCAAATTTGGTACATACATTAAACATAATAGGACCTTGATGCACGTCTTTTTTTTTCCCGGATCAAGTTCGAAATGGCCGACTGGCGGCCATTTTGTTAAAGAATTCAGTTCTGGATCCGTATCAAAGACATGTCTGGATTGATCAAGTTCAAACTTCACACACACATGGTACATCATTTCACAAATAGATATGTGCATTTGTTTCATGATCTGCTTAACAATAGCGGAATGATGGCCATTTTAAGGCCGAAAATGCATCAAAATCACGTATTTTCACAATTCCAGAACCGGATCTCAGTCATGCATGGATGGATTTTGTTCAGATTTAGCACAATGTGTTGTACATATGCAGGTGCATTTCGGTCATGATCTGCTTTGAATGTATATGTCACTCAAATATGAACGGAGCGGGGACGTGTCATTGACAATGACTTGTTTGTCAGCTATTGTTAATTTTCAACTTATCTCTTCTATTGTCAATCCTTGCTCTTCATCTTTAACCATTGAAGCACTGTCAATTGTTTTCACCTATGACTTATCTCGATCGCATTTGACTCATCACTTTTCTTGTCAGTCCTTACCATTCTCCCTTGATCCATAAGTACCATACTTCTATTGTCAGCCACTCTTTACAAATAACTGCTTCTATTGAAAGCCATTACAATCATCTTTTTACCAATTCATTGTGTGTCATTCATTTATACTGTATTCAAAATAATAATAGATGAATATGCAAAACAAACATGAAAATAGTTATTATAATACAATGTTTTTATTTTTTCATTCAGCTTGTCATGGGGAAAATGATGGAGCAAGGTCCAGTACTTATAATAAGTTTTCAAACACAACAGATACAAGTTGTGAGAAATGCCAAGCATGAAATAGTTGAGGGAGATGAGGTGAGTTTTTATGGGGTGTACAAGTTGTAGGAAATACCCAGATTGAAGTAGGTGAGCGAGATGAAACAAGTTTGTATTAGAGGGGGGGGGGTTACAAGTTGTGGTCTAACTGAACTGTTGTCATGAGTGATTACCTGCTATCTGGGTTATGACCTTTATTGGTTTGGACTGGTGATCTGAGTGATGACCTATAGTGGCGTCTGTATGCATGTTTTTTTCGCTGATGTTGTCAATTAATTATATTTTCTGAACATATATTTTCTTGTAGGATAAAGTTGTTAGAGTACAGTATGTGTGGGTACTATGCCGAGATCAAGAAGAACTAAACCCTGATGCTGCTTGGAAATTGCTGGATTTATCTGCCCAAACCGCACAACAGTGGGTGTAGAATGGAAGTCATTGCATATACAAAAACTTTTGGCTTTCGTTATTTTTTGGGTTGCTACTACAGAGTGTTATTATAGTGATGACAGACATGCATTCTGATGCACCATGACAAGTAGCTGGTTGTATTGGAAGGTCTCATTGGCCAACACAAACATGCTTAAACAAATGTCAATTGGGCGAACTGTGACACACATCACAAAATATACGGACTATATTAATTGGTAGTTGGACACGCTCTAGTCTAATTTCCTCCAACCATCTTGTTTTGATAAGTCGTGTACATTGTATAGTTCAATAAGTTTATTTTATCGAGTATACCGGTATGTAATCTTATGTTAGATGATTATCAATTATTTTTAAAAAAATTGCTACCCATCTTGGAGATCAACTGTTACCTTTGTAACTCTTGATAAATATAAGCATGTAGCATTTCATGTAATTTATATAAAAGGTAATAAAGGATTTGATAGGATACACACTAGTATACAAGTTTTCTTTTACAATTTCTGTATTCGCAGCCATTGTTGACTACTGTATTAAGGGGTTAACTATTCACTGCGTTTTAATTTTGCTTACCGGTATTTCGCTGACTGGAAAATGTGCTAAATTAAAACCCAGTGAATATGTAAAATTGAGCATAAAACCCCACTGAATATGCCTGAAATGGTAAATCAGCGAAATTTAACGCAGTGAAAATTAGTCATTTAACAGTAATTTGCTTTTCAAACCTTTTGGTCCCCGGCAATGATTTGCCACAGATGATTTTACCTTCATCAATGTGAAAACAAGTGAAGCAAATGGTCAGCAATGATGAGCGGATATGAGCGTATTGTGGTTGCGTAACAATTCTGTGACATAAAAATGGCTACTATCGATTGTCGTCATTCTGCATATAGCAAATCTCTCAAACGGTAATTTTCATTGACAATTTCAACAAAAACATCTAGGATGCAACTTTTACGACAGTGTATGAAAGGGTTGAAACTACGCACCAAAATCCAGTAATTTTGTCATTTAGAAACAGTTTCTTCAGATGTTTATATGGGTGGGTAGATTTGATGCCCGGACCAGAGTCATGAACTTGACTTTTTTGTTTGGTTGAACTATTTATGCTGGTAAAAAACATGGGGGAAAAAAGTCTCCTAGAAACGTAGCATTTTGACCTCTGACCTCTGTCCTCCAAGTAAAATGATTTGGTTTGCAAATGAGCTGAAAGGCATGACATTGTTTTTAAATACAAGTTGAGTAGTATCCCAAACAGGTACCGTCTGCATGCTAAGAATCCCTATCAGATATTCATATGCAATGAATGATAACATTTCATTATGTATTCATTGATTGGCTCACACCTGTGAGTCACAAAAGTCTAGTTAGTAGGAGGGGTAGCACTTGCAAAAAGTGATGAATATTGTAACTCAATCTGGGTGCTACAAATGAGTGAATGAAATTTTCTGTCAGTCATATTGAGATTTTGTAGAGGGCGAAAAATGCAGATTTACAAATTGCATTAACATTTGCAAGACATCCTTCCATTGCAATTGAAATGGACTCCTTATTTGTTAACGTACATTACTGAAGTGATGTCAGACTACCAATCGTGCATCTCACTTGCATCACTTCTGTAGCATGACGTGAATTCAACAACTTTGGTATGTATTATTATTCAGTACGATCCAGTTGGACATTATCCATATTTCAATACAAATCTCTTACCACAAATAGGGATGGGATCAGCCTACAGCTGAAGCGGATTACTCCCATATATTACATACGTATATTGTCTAGCTAAACCAATCCTATTTGTGATAGGAGATTTTACAGTATATTTCTATCACAATGGTTTAGCCAATAGTTGGATATATTGATACAGAATATTTCAAAGTACAAATCGTTCACGTTACTTCCGTCCATAGACATATGTGTTCGAATTGTAGATTACAGTATTCGGTCGCTTGACTTTTAATTGTTGCCGGCGCCGACTTGCCGTACACATTCGTATTTCAATTGAAGACTCAGAATGTTTTTTTTTACGATTTTGTAAATTATTTGTACAACCACGTCTATATGTTTGTCTTTACATGTAAATCAACTTAAGTTAATCAGGTTCAAAGTAACTATTATCACCTGAATTTACATGACATATATATCATCACCTGAATCTAACAATGAACTCTTTCAATTTGAGATACTTTCAGTTGTAGGTCTGCTTTGGTCTCGGGCTCAAATACAATGCAGTCCCCGTTTAGACACAGTCCGGGAACAGGGTCTTATGGATTACTCTCTGGACTTGCCCTGCCCGTTCACATATCTTGAAATACATGTCCATTTGTTTTATGATCAGATTCAAGATGGCTGAATGGCGGACATTTTAATGTCAACAATTCAACAAAATCAAGCATTTCTGCCATTCCAGAACAAGAACATGGTTGTGTACATTAGATATTATTGGACTTTGATTCACATCTTTTTATTTTTCCGGTAGCATTTTACAAGGCGAACTCATGAAAATCGTGTGTGCTTTTTTCAAATCATATTCAAAATGGCCGAATACAAAGGCAAAGCCATGTCACTGGCATGCGTTGACTAACCGCAATCAATCTTTACAACTTCATTATACATCATTTCATTTGTTTCATGTTTTCATTAAACCATGGATGTACATCCATGATTAAACCAATGGAGACCTTGTCATGAGATGATATGTACTCTTTAATACCATCATCAGCACACCAAATCACGCAAAGCAAGATACAGAACTCATTATAACCCCCCCCCCCCCCACTGGCACCACAATGCTATGTATACTGCTAATAATATTTGATGCGTGTAAACCGGACATCCCTACAGTAAATGATGAATTACATATCATCAAGCAACTTGCTTTTATCAAGAGACTTATCTAACAACTTATTTATTTGTAGTTACCCAGCATGCTTTCTCCGTGGTCTTCGTTGCATGTACATGTATTGTATATATGTAGTGACTTGTAAGCAGCGGGAAACTTCTAAACATGACACT
Source organism: Saccoglossus kowalevskii (assembly GCF_978046115.1). Classification (NCBI taxonomy): domain Eukaryota; kingdom Metazoa; phylum Hemichordata; class Enteropneusta; family Harrimaniidae; genus Saccoglossus; species Saccoglossus kowalevskii. Next base: position 20,025,365 of record NC_140653.1, on the reverse strand, counting down.
TAAATAAATATTTCAACAACACGACTGCACTGTCAGAAAATCATATACTCCAGTGTGTGCTATTGAAGTTAATGATTGCCACATTTTGGAGAATGCTTACAGAAGATATGATTCGCTGCACAAATTATAATAAAAACAAAAGAAATCATAAGAGTTCTCATAAATTATTATATAATACTAGTACCTAATTAGTGCCACATATTGTGCGGTAAGTACAAATCAACCATTCAGCTGCCAAAATATGTGTTGGGAGGCTGTTTTAATAAGTATACTACAACTTGTGTGGTAAAGATGGCTGGTCTGATGACGTACTAGGACAAATCAACACCATATTGTGGCACCACTAAGTTGTCTATTTATAGACTATACACTGATTTCCTACACGTGACGTACTTTACTTAACACGTACACATAGTTTAGTGACTGCATGCATACTAGACAGATCTAGTTTTCTAATTATTGCCGATCAGACTGGAAAATTCAAGAAAGACTAGTATTCAGTGGACGTGAGCACTGTAAATATCCAAACAATTAAAATATGTTTTCACTATGTTCGCATAGCTAGACCATCCGTCATAAAGTTCAATATGCAATATAGATGAGAACATGCATATATTTTAAAAACTGCTGTTTGGTATTGTGCACCACAATATGTTCTTGTAGTACACATGCGTTTGACGTCTACTGTGGAAATTGATCTTACTCAAACTGTTTCAATCGCGTGACGATATCCAGACGCGCATAAAAAAATCGGAACAATATCTGCAATATGGCGGAGCTTAATGGCAGTCGCGATATTATTCATTTCTCCGCCTGATTTCTTACCAAACAAACGTGTGCTGCAAAAGTGTTAGTTTCCGATGACTCATAATCCTATTTACTCATCACGTAGTATAGAACAATGTGTGTTTCATTCATATTGCATCATTGGCAGTGTGTTTTCTTTTATACTGTTCTTCCTTCCCCTACAATAAAAGGTTGTGTTGACATATTATAAAAAAAAAAAAAAAAAAATGTTTTCCAACACAGAAGTTGCATTTTGTTCAATAACATAACAGTATTGTTTGTTTCCTTAAAAGTAAAACAAACAACAATTGTGACTTGCATAGTGTTTATCAACAATTTTAAATTGTACAACTTTATTTTGGGCTACAGTGATGTCATATACTAGTACATAGTAACTGGGCCACGTACCTGAATGATCGTGTTCACTGCGTACCAATAGCAATAACATAGACGCCGGTAGTCATTAATACAAAATCATGCGATCGATAAGCGTTTTCTCATTTTTGATTTTATTCAACGATTTTTCTCAAATTAGACGACAACCCCTCCAGACACAAAATAATAACTGGCACATATATCATATATTTATAATTCAGTACGTCTAAATACATAACAATAATATATAGACTTATATGAGCTATACAGCTCAGGCTTCTGAAATACCGCAAATATTGCCACCGTGGAACACCCAATAGTAATATGATTGCCTGTCCCACCACGGTGTTTCCGGTAGTGAAATTACGGTTACAGAAAGAGCATAATGGTATAAAAACCACCAGTTTAATTCTCATTCTATTGGCCGAAATGTTTGTCATATAAAAAAAATACTGATTTTATTGAAGTGGGTAATCTTTGTCTAAATTCTCGCAACGCATTGGAAACTTAAATACATTCATATTTTCAATAGTGATTGAATCGTATACATTTAGGCTTTAAATAACTTTTATATGTTTTTTTTTTTTAAATGGTTTGTAAGAAACAGACTTTCTCAAGAATATCTCCAATTTATTTATTAAAGTATCGCAAAAGGAAAAAAAAAACGTTTCCGGTCAAACTAATTTAAGGTCTCGTAAAAAAATTGCTTCTGGTCAAACTTTAAAAAAATTGAAACGATGAGGCGAAAATATTTACGGTACAAACGTTGCATGTTTCATCATTTCGTCAACAGAGGGCGCTGTGAAGTGGCGAAATATCAAAAGCAGATGAAGAAAAAGGTCGGCCCCAGGATCGGCCCGTACTGTTTTTGGTAGTGCGCACGCTGACCAGAAACATACTTTTTTGTTTTGTGTTTTTAGGCCTAAAAATAAGACATTTGTTTTAAACCGCATTTTATCTTTTTCTCACGCATGTGAATATAACCCCCCCCCCCGTGTTTGGTTTCTTTCAATTGAAATTGCAATGAAAATATATATGATCGAATCTATAAAACAGGCTTTGTCTCGATTGTTAAATGTACTAAAATATTAGTGTTTAAAAAATAATAGCCTTGAAAATGACGTCAAAAAAATAATAATGACGGGGGCTACTGGTATATCCGTTTATACATAAGTGTACCAAGGTTGGGGTAAGCCACCTAAGCCCGACAAATTAAACAACCGGCAATACCGCAATTGATTGAAAAATATAGAGAAAACCACGCTCTGTTTATTGCGTTTCTACTTATTAGTGTCAATTCTCCAAACCTTTTAATTATTGGCAGCAGTCGACTTATAAATGGGGAACGAGACAGTGCAATAGAATAAGAATTATTTTCATAAACCTGGGGTGCCTTTCAGAGTCTCGGATGAGGTGATTGACTTGGTACGACGATTTCTATTTTCATTAAAAAGCTACACTTTCATTGGTACCCCTGGTGTTTGGTTTCTTTCAATTGAAATTGCAGTGAAAATATATTTGATCGAATCTATAAAACAGGCTTTGTCTCGATTGTCAAATGTACTAAAATGTTAGTGTTTAAAAAATAATAGCCTTGAAACTAATGTCAGAAAAAATAGTAATGATGGGGGCTACTAGTATATCCGCTTGTGTGCGATACGTGTACCAAAGGTTGGGGTAAGCCACCTAAGCCCGCCAAATTAAACAACCGGCATTACCACACAATGACGCAATTGATTGAAAAATATATCGGAAACCACACTCTGTTTATTACGTTTCTATTTATTAGTGACAATCCCCCAAACCTTTTAAATGTTGGCGGCACTCGACTAATTAATGGAGAACGAGACAGTGCAATTTTCATAAAGCTGGGGTGCCTTTTTCAGAATCTCGGATGAGGTGATTGACTTGGTACGACAGTCTTGTCATTGAACTGCAACTGTAGGTAGCGGTTGTACGATAGCGAGTGTCTATAGATAAACTCTTGATCTGTTTCCACCGTTATCTCAATATATATAGTTCGAATATGCCTGGAATGGAAAAACTACTGCGGGGAGTGCTTCGGTATCGGAACGGGGTCAGACAAGAATTGGTCCCGCAATTCGAACGAGTCAGAGACAATCCAGAGGTGAGTTACAAGCTGCCGTCACGTATGCAATCACAATCGAGTATGGCTACGGCACAAAACTGTTAAAACTATTGAAATGAATTAAGGGATACAAAAGTACCCAGTATAGTGTGGACCCCCACGGTATGAGAAAGTGGATCGTGCCGACGTGAAAAATTTGACGTGAATATCGAGTCGCATGGACAACGAATATTTATATATAAAAACCTGGCGGAAGTGCAATAGACGGAGCATGGGGGTAAAAAATCTTTTTACCTCCATGGACGGAGATAAAAAAAAAAAAGATAATAAAAAGCAGCAAAACAGTTTTCCTGTTGTGGTGTTTGTCGTTATGAATTGTTGCCTATTTGTAATAGTTACTAGTATACTGGAGCACTTTTGTAGATTCCTAGTTCGTCGCGAAATCTGCACCTAGTTGATGATCAGGAGGTGGTCTGAGATTGACGGAGGATAGATTTTTTATACAAAGATCAAGATTTTGATCAGTGTTGTATAGAATTACACATTGCGTGACATGAGCTATTATAACTCTGGAAATTTAAACATTACCCTGGCTCAGGTCTGTTGCACATGTGGTCAACAGGAAGAATACCAGTATGGCATAAAGTTTGCCACTGATTAATATTTATGACATTTCATTGTTTCCTTGTTATTTTGCAATTTAAAATAAATATACAAAAATTAACAGTAAAATTGTAAAAAAAGAGAATAAAATATTAAAATGAAATAAAAAGAAGAAAGGAAATAATTTAAATCCAACAAAGAAAACAAATATTTCAAAAACACTTTAAGGTAAATTTATTTTCAATTAAAAGGGGAAAAAAAAGTAAATGCAAATAAAAACAAAATTCATTCAACTTTGTCCAAGAGCTTCCATAGCCTACATAACGAGAATACAGCAAGTATGAACGATCAAATCTACACATGGCAGAGGTTGATGCAATCCCGTACTGCCAGTGTGTGTACTTTGCATTATTCTCATGATAACCTTATGCTTGTAATAATAATTTAATACAGCTCGAAATTGCAATGAAATCTGTTTTGTGCTATGCAAACATTTGTGTTCAATGATGGGATATATTTTCGTCACATGCTGTACGAGTGCTTCTGCGTCTGATGTGAACAAAAAGTGTTTGAATGTTACGTAAACATAACTCGCATTTTCCAAATAAGGAAAACAATTGAACGTGTTCAATGGCGCATTCATGCAGTCAAATAAATTCTATTGTTTTCAGTGTTGAATATATAATAAATTGTATTTTTTTGCATCACGAAAGTGTAAAGCAAATAGAAATACATATGTTAACAATGTGTTTTGAACATTACTGCATACAAGTATGAACAAGAACAATGGCTGATAAAGTGAAGCTGTCCATGTTCCAATTCGCACGGCTGAGTATGTGATTAGCTGCTGGCACAAACTGTTTCCAGTTTCATTGCTGAGACATGATGATACTTCCAGTCTTCAGTTATCAAAGGTTATAAATGGTAGTTTGATATTTGGCATATTACTCTCTCTGGGTAAAATTAAGCTCTGTTATTATCTCCTGCCAAATATTCTAATTCTCATAAAATGCACAATATATTACCATTTTTGACAATAATAATTTATAATAGTTTATTTTTGATTAGTTAATCATACACCCGCAATCGCTGTGAACAGTGCTCAGTCGAATGTAGATATTTATGGCAGTTTATTCAGTTTCAGGGCAGGATCGCAGGTCTTCTTCAGATACAAGACCTTGATTTAGCCAATCAGATGTGGTGCGACGACCATTGCCCTTCAATAAAAAGTGCGCATTTGTCATGTTTTTATTAACCTTTTCACCACCAGTTCCCTCTTTTCACCACCAGTTCCCTCTTTTCACCACCAGTTCCCTCTTTTCACCACCAGTTCCCTCTTTTCACCACCAGTTCCCTCTTTTCACCACAAATTCACAAAATAGTCCTGTATATAATCTGCACTTTCCTTCAGAAAATTGGAATAAACATAGCCAAATATTTTTAGAAAATTGACTCAAATTTTGTCTGTTGGCTCCAAAATTTAGGGTTCACTTCCAGGAATATCGAAGAATATAAGAAAAAAGTGCAGAGAAATTTGGGCGAATAAGTCTTTTGATGAAAAGGTTAGCAGTGAGTGGACAGCTCCTGCTCACTTTATAGTTCTGGCTTGTATGGTGTACATCATGCTATTGAACAGTAGTATGTGCAACTCGGCTCATTGTTCTATTATTATCAAGTTTTGAGTACGTGCATGATGACCGAATGCAGGATTAAATAGGTGATTTTCCGTTCAACTGCGAGATCTCGCATATGCATGAGAGACGCGCGTCGAACGTCTACCGCAAAAATCGAATGATTTGATTTTGAACTGGAATTTCATTATTTCATAGATCATATCGACCGGCCGATCTTCGACAGAGGAATATTGCTTTTGAATACCCTCACTTAATCGAAATTGTCTATCATCAAATGTGTACAGCACATTATTAAGCATGGAAATGCCCCCAAAATATTTTCGTGTTTGTTGAATCCCACGCGTTGTTTGACTACGACGCTATGACCTTTGTTCGTCCTGTTTTTATGTTCGATTTCACATAACGCAGGATTCTCGCAGTGTACAGAAAATGGTCTGTTGCTTTGTTCTCACACTCCGAAAGGCCAAGGATGTGAGAAATTCTTGATTCATTTTCAAGTATTGATCCAATACGTTCATTTCAATGGTGTGGGGGTCTATAGCATTAACAGTCATTATATTATATTAACATTCTAATAATGTCTTAGTGGTTTTCAAGTATGCAATGCGATGTATCCATGCTTCGATCCTTGTGAAAGTATGATGACACTGCAGGATACGGCACTTCGTATTACTCGTGTAAATAACTTCCATACTCACAAATGTTAAGATTGATGCCATGGCGTTCTGTTGTAGCTTCTTTGACTATATATATGTAACGTCGGGCATTATGTCTGCCCAGTGATAAATGAAAGTTCATTGAATTGAATGGAATAGTATTGTACATTTTTTCATTGGCATTAGGTTTAAATTGTATGGAGCTTTTATTTGATAGACATTCTAACCCTTGATCAACCTTGGTCATTGACCTGGAGGAACAGAAGGTATTTCACTCAAACTTTACTTTTGTGATTGTATTTCAATCCACACGCAGCCATTCCATCATGCTAATAACAAACTAAATCTTTCTTTTGTGCAGTTTTGAATATTCAATATGTTTGTACAGAAATGTATTTTAAGTGTATAGCATTAATGAGTTTTTAAAACATAACAATATTGCATTAACCTGATAAGAATTTCATTAGTGTTATTTGTATTTAATTAGTTCTATAGACTTTTCTGGAACTTGTGAATTCCTCAAAATTCTTTCTTTTTTTTCTCTCATTGTCATTGTTTCACTGTTTATTTGGTATTTGAGCTTAATCATCAGGTTTAATTATTTAACATGTTCATATGGAAATTTAGTGGAAATATAGCAAGAATAGCAAAATTAAAACCCAGTGAATAATTAATGCATTTAAAGTCTATGCACTAAGGACCCTCCCTGCTTTATGACATCATAGTTTGTGAAATTTGCATAAAATTAAATTGGTAATGAGATATTACTAGCATAGTTCTTAAGCATTAATGGTGAACAGATTGTACATATAACCCTTTAGGCTAAGAAAGACTTTAATGCTGAGCAGTGTGGCAGGCTTTCTCTAGTAAATCATAACGTAGAAAGGTTGCCAAGCATCTTTTGTGACATTTCCTTTTGTTTAAAGGTTGGATGTATACCTTAAGTGTATTTTACTTGTAATACCCAGTAATTGTAACATGTTTGACATCTGACGTTCAGGATTGTTATACATGTACAAGTTCAAATAACTATAGTTTATTCTTTATTCTAGCTGAAAATTTGTTTGCCATAGGAAAAACATTTATTTTCACTGAATTTTGATGAGTTGAATGTAAAACATAGGAAAAACATTTATTTTCACTGAATTTTGATGTGTTGAATGTAAAACATAGGAAAAACATTTATTTTCACTGAATTTTGATGAGTTGAATGTAAAACATATTAAAAAACATTTATTTTCACTGAATTTTGATGAGTTGAATGTAAAACATAGGAAAAACATTTATTTTCACTGAATTTTGATGAGTTGAATGTAAAACATAGGAAAAACATTTAATTTCACTGAATTTTGATGAGTTGAATGTAAAACATAGGAAAAACATTTATTTTCACTGAATTTTGATGAGTTGAATGTAAAACATAGGAAAAACATTTTTTTTTACTGGATTTTATTTTCATTGATTTATCGCTGAAGATAAAGTACTTCACAGTATACTGGTAGATTAAAGTGGAATATCTGCCTGTTAACAGATGTCAAGTTTATTCTGCCTCTAAGTAATAAATCTCTCATTACTTAGTACGGTAGGATTTTTCTAATCATGCATCCACTGAAATATGTTTATAACACCATTTTAAATGAAATATTTTACAGTAAAGTGTGTAATTTTTCTGTCACTTTTAATATTTGGCAACTTCGAAGTAATTTAAGTACTGTAAAATCTGTATTAGAAGCCGCGATTTTTATTGAAATGGTACAATGCTGCAACAGAGGAGATGTGGCTTCTTCTATGAGTATTTACACATACAAGTAATGATGAATTTTTGGTTCCAAATTGTTCAAAAAGAATGAGTGCGACTTCTATTAGGGATGTGGCTTCTAATATAGATTTTCCGGTAGTACCGTAGTCAGCTTTTATTATTAAAGCGCTACAATGGCTATAAGTCCCATAATGAACAAGTATTTATGTTCGTTCAGTTCATATAAATATGATTCTATTTTCACTCATGGTCTGTCTATGTGGTAAAACACCGGTAAAAAATGCCACTTGTAATACTGGCATAATGGGAATTGCGGAAATAGTGGTACACTACATGCTGTTCAGTAGCCTGACATGGTCTGACAAGGACTGTTCCTTTTTTAGCAATCGTGGTGTACACGTAGTAAGAAATATACATCACTGGGCTATTTTAAGATAATGACCTGATCTTTGACATTTCAAACATTGTGATCTATTTCCAGATCTAAATGTCCAGTGATGAGTTATTTATTTATTGTTTGATATCGATATAATACTAAATTATTATTATAATTGTAATAAGAACTGAAATTATTACTGCCTACTTGTATGCCATTTACACCTGGCCATTATTACCTGTGCCATTATTACTGCCTATGCCATTTACTCCTCGCCATTATTGCCTGTGCCATTATTACTGCCTATGCCATTTCCACCTGGCCATTACCTGTGCCATTATTACTGCCTATGCCATTGCAACCTGGCCATTATTACCTGTACCATTATTACTGCCTATGCCATTTACACCTGACCATTATTACCTGTGTCATTATTACTGCCTATGCCATTTACATCTGGCCATCATTGCCTGTGCCATTATTTCTGCCTATGCCATTTCCACTTGACCATTATTACCTGTGCCATTATTACTGCCTATGCCATTTCCATCTGACCATTATTACCTGTGTCATTATTACTGTCTATGCCATTTACACCTGGCCATTATTGCCTGTGCCATTATTTCTGCCTATGCCATTTCCACTTGGCCATTATTGCCTGTGCCATTATTACTGCATATGCCATTTGCACTTGTCCATTATTACTGCATGTGTCATTATTACTGCCTATGCCATTTGCACTTGTCCATTATTACTGCATGTGCCATTATTACTGCCTATGCCATTTCCACCTTGCCATTATTGCCTCTGCCATTATTACTTCCTATGCCATTTCCACTTTGCCATTACTGCCTATGCCATTTCCACCTGGCCATTATTGCCTGTGCCATTATTACTGCCTATGCTATTTCCACCTGGCCATTATTGCCTGTGCCATTATTACTGCCTATGCCATTTCCACCTGGCCATTATTACCTGTGCCATTATTACTGCCTATGCCATTTCCACTTGGCTATTATTACCTGTGCCATTATTACTGCCTACATGTATGCCATTTCCACCTGGCCATTATTACTGCCTATGCCATTTCCACCTGGCCATTATTGTCTGTGCCATTATTACTGCCTATGCCATTTACACCTGGCCATTATTGCCTGTGCAATTATTTCTGCCTATGCCATTTCCACTTGGCCATTATTGCCTGTGCCATTATTACTGCCTATGCCATTTGCACTTGTCCATTATTACTTGTGACATTATTACTGCCTATGCCATTTCCACTGTCTATGCCATTTCCACCTGGCCATTATTGCCTTTGCCATTATTACTGCCTATGCCATTTGCACCTGGCCATTATTGCCTGTGCCATTATTACTACCTATGCCATTTCCACCTGGCCATTATTACCTGTGCCATTATTACTGCCTATGCCATTTCCACTTGGCTATTATTACCTGTGCCATTATTACTGCCTACATGTATGCCATTTCCATCTGGCCATTATTACCTGTGCCATTATAACTGCCTATACCATTTCCACTTGGCCATTATTACCTGTGCCACTATTACTGCCTATGCCATTTCCACTTGTCCATTATTACTGCATGTGCCATTATTACTGCCTATGCCATTTGCACTTGTCCATTATTACTGCATGTGCCATTATTACTGCCTATGCCATTTCCACCTTGCCATTATTGCCTCTGCCATTATTACTGCCTATGCCATTTCCACTTTGCCATTACTGCCTATGCCATTTCCACCTGGCCATTATTGCCTGTGCCATTATTACTGCCTATGTTATTTCCACCTGGCCATTATTGCCTGTGCCATTATTACTGCCTCTGCCATTTCCACCTGGCCATTATTACCTGTGCCATTATTACTGCCTATGCCATTTCCACTTGGCTATTATTACCTGTGCCATTATTACTGCCTACATGTATGCCATTTCCACCTGGCCATTATTACTGCCTATGCCATTTCCACCTGGCCATTATTACTGCCTATGCCATTTACACCTGGCCATTATTGCCTGTGCCATTATTACTGCCTATGCCATTTGCACTTGTCCATTATTACTTGTGACATTATTACTGCCTATGCCATTTCCACTGTCTATGCCATTTCCACCTGGCCATTATTGCCTTTGCCATTATTACTGCCTATGCCATTTGCACCTGGCCATTATTGCCTGTGCCATTATTACTACCTATGCCATTTCCACCTGGCCATTATTACCTGTGCCATTATTACTGCCTATGCCATTTCCACTTGGCTATTATTACCTGTGCCATTATTACTACCTACATGTATGCCATTTCCACCTGGCCATTATTACCTGTGCCATTATAACTGCCTATGCCATTTCCACTTGGCCATTATTACCTGTGCCATTATTACTGCCTATGCCATTTCCACTTGTCCATTATTACCTGTGCCATTATTATTACCTGTGCCATTATTACTGCCTATGCCATTTCCACTTAGCTATTATAACTTCAACCATTATTACTGCCTATGCCATTTCCACTTAGCTATTATTACCTCAACCATTATTACTGCCTATGCCATTTCCACCTGGCCATTATTACCTGTGCCATTATTACTGCCTAGGCCATTTCCACTTGGCTATTATTACCTCAACCATTATTACTGCCTAGGCCATTTCAAAAACAAAAGATAGGTAATTTGCATAAATTAAAATTGTTTGTGAAGTTTGCCTCTTTTTAAATATGGTAAAATCTGTTGTGTTCTGGGTGCATCAATAATCTGTCAATTAAAAATGTATGTATGAATAAAAAGTATGAAAAGCTGTATTTGGTAATTCCTCATTATATACTTACCGTATTTACTCTATTAGAAGCACATCAGCAATAAAATCACATTTTGTTTTATACTGAGTCATTTATTTATTAATATTACCAATACCTAATCACATGTGCAACTGATAGAGCAATTACAGTGTATATATAATCCAACAATATTTCCACTTAGGATAACGTCTTGAATGACATGAGTGGTTTGGAGTTTTGTAACACTGAGCCATAGGCGAGAATTGATTCTATTCTGGCAGCGATCACAAGTGTCCGTTTATGTCAATTTAAAAGAAAACATTGTAGGATTATTATATATTTCAATGCATATTTTTTTACAGTTCAAAAAAGGGAAATGGCAGATTTTTTTTTTTGAGTGACTGAATAGTATTTGAAAAATAACCACATGAGCTTAGTATGTATCATGCCATTGGACAGTGTTCTATGCTTGTCCACTGATCTTACTAATGTCAAATCAGAGATCGTTTTACAGCACATTATCATGCAAGGACAATGTGATCGTTCTTGCATTCCCAGTAGCTAGGGATGTGAGAAATTCTTGATTAGTTTTCAAGCTTTGGTGTGTTCATGCATACATTGTACATCACAACTATTGTCAAGGTGAGGTCAATGGCATTCATATTAATTAGGTCATATTAATTGTCATAGCTCTTTTGACCATGGCAGGCATTATGGCCAGTGTTAAATAAAATGCTATTGTATTGTATTCTATTCTTATAATAAATGAAGCAACCCGTTTGCTTACAGAATTGTGGCCCTGTTTAGGTTAGTACTGGTAAGTGAAAAAAAAAATGGAAATTTACGAAGCTTCATTATTGACCTTAGGAATGTTGTGATTGTATCTTGCAATGCTTAATCATTCCATGCAAATAATAAAATGAATGTTACTCAGAGAAGTTGTCCAGTTTTGAATACTGATTCTGTTTATACAACATACTGTATGACACCAGTTGACCTCTACAATAAAATAGCAAATTTCCGGTAGTAAAGATTTTAATGTTTCCATTTTAATGTACTGCATACTATAATAACAGGCTACAATCTCTCTTAATCATTTGAGGGTTGATTTTTCCCACCACTATTTGGATGCATTCCACATATTTTAATGTACATTGTATAATTTTTAACCAAATGGACATAATTTAACATTGTCCTCAGGTGTTGAAGTTTATCATATTACTGGTTGTCCGTTGGCATCCGTGTCAACTTTTCACTTTATTTTTCTTGAAAACTGAAAGTCTGATTGTGGTATGTACCATGGATAGACCTCTTAGATTTGTTCATTATGTCCTCAATTCTCGAGTTTTGATAAATATTTTTGTTATTTTTTGTAAAAATTATATTTTCGACTCCTCTTACATTGGTACATCAGGTGGATCTTATTTGTTAGCCACACTGTCTTTGAAAATGACACAGAGATGCTGTTTATATATAGATAATTGACCATAGTATGTCTGTCATCTGTCCGTCCATCATCCCTCTTCCGTCAACAATTGCATTTGTGCCTTCTTCCCAAAATCTACCAGGCCAATTGCTTTGATTCTTTAGTTACATTTGGTGGATGTCTGTAAGGTTTGTTCATTCCATAATGATATATTCAGTTCTCTATTTGGTGAAAAATATTATTTTCAACGTCAGATTTGTTCAGTTCTGGCAATATCTTAAATTCTCTATTTTCAGCTCCACTGTCATGATGTAGTTTATAAGATGACAGAGCAGAACTGAGCTGTTCAGCTGAGCTGTTATAGGGGATTGTTTGTCGTCCATCCGTCAGCAATTGCAAATATGTTTGTAATTTTTGATAAAAAATGCTATTTGCAACTTCTTGAAAACTATCAGCTCAATTGCTTTGATATGTGTTATATTTGAGTACATTGAGCGGACTCTATCAGATTTGTTCATTTTATAGGAATATCTTCAATTCTCTATTTTTAGCAAATATTTTTGCTATTCTTGTAAACTACCAGCTCGGTTGTTTGGGCTTACGAAATTGAGGCCCTGTTTAGGCTAGTAAAAAAAATAATAATGGAGATTTATTTGAAGGGCTGATTTTCAAATAATTTTACAAAGTTTGTTTATTGCCTTTAGGAATGTATCAAAAGTTCCTTTTGTCATTCAGAACGTTAATTTACAAACTCGCTCTGAAATCAAACTAAAAGCAGTTATTCTTTCCTCTTGCAGCCAACAGCAATATTATTTACCTGCATGGACAGCAGAATGTTGCCGACACGGTTCTGTCAGACCAATGTAGGAGATATGTTTATGGTACGAAATGCTGGAAATCTTATACCACATTCTGAGTTATTTTGCGGTGACAGTTTGAACACAGAACCAGCCGCTCTGGAATTGGCGTGCATAAAAAACGACATCAATCATGTCATAGTGTGCGGCCATTCAGATTGTAAGGTGAGTTGGCGTATGTCATTTAGAATAATTAAAGAAGTACCATGAAGTTTGTATTTATACGATTGTTGAATCACTGAATGCCATGGGTGCTTTTAGTAACATTACTGGAAACAGACAGGTTTGATTGTTGAAACAGAAATAAGCGACGAATCACAGGATTTATTCAAAACAACAAAAATATTCATTACACGTGTACTTCACAAATAAGCAAGAAAATCAACCTGACAGCTCAATCCCGAATTTCCCACTGACTCATTTCACCATCATTTCTTCAGTGGTACAAGGAGTGTCAAAGGCCAGGCATAGATATAGTTTGTTCCTGGCTCTTTATGGGAAAAAGACTTAAAAACTACTTGGAAACAAAACAGAAACAAACAAATGTATATACATGTTTATATGAAAAAACGAAGAACAAAATGTGATAATCGCAATAATTTGTCATCTGGGAAAATTTCACTGTGCTTGTTTAAGACAGGCAATCTCAATCTTGTCAAATATAGTTACTGCAATTTCATGTAGTCGCACAGTGAATGTTCGCGTTTTGTTTAAACAATGTATTTCGTGGACCCACATTGACACTATATAGTGTAACAACTGGCACTTTAAGTGATTGAATTGTGAACATTTCTAAGTGGTGATTATACAATGGATTTTGGGTAACAGGTTTACATCAGTTTGGAATCAGAAATCAGTGTACAATATAACAAGATGAGTTTAGTGTAGATATACATATATCCAGTAAGGTAAGCACTTGTCAGAAGTAATTATATTCAGAGAGGTTACAATGTATGGAATGGTGGATATGTACCATGCGGAGATGATGCGGCACTACACACAATACTGCAAAAAATTGGAATGTATGGATGTATAAATAACATCTTGGCATTACTTTAATCCTTATCAGATCAGGTCAGGTCAGGTTAATGTAAAAGTACAAGTACATGGGATAAGGGTTAAATGTGTCCATGAATACCAAGAAATTTAATGACATATCCCGTATTGGATTACAAGGCAATTATTTTGAATGAAAGCAAGAGGTCAATATTTATTTATTGACATTAATATTTCCCATGTTGGGTTACAGTATTACCAGTAAGTGTAAGCAATTATTTTGAATGAAAGCAAGAGGTCAATATTTATTTATTGACATTAACATTTCCCATGTTGGGTTACAGTATTACCAGTAAGTGTAAGCAATTATTTTGAATGAAAGCAAGAGGTCAATATTTATTTATTGACATTAACATTTCCCATGTTGGGTTACAGTATTACCAGTAAGTGTAAGCAATTATTTTGAATGAAAGCAAGAGGTCAATATTTATTTATTGACATTAATATTTCCCATGTTGGGTTACAGTATTACCAGTAAGTGTTAGCAATTATTTTGAATGAAAGCAAGAGGTCAATATTTATTTATTGACATTAATATTTCCCATGTTGGGTTACAGTATTACCAGTAAGTGTAAGCAATTATTTTGAATGAAAGCAAGAGGTCAATATTTATTTATTGACATTAACATTTCCCATGTTGGGTTACAGTATTACCAGTAAGTGTAAGCAATTATTTTGAATGAAAGCAAGAGGTCAATATTTATTTATTGACATTAACATTTCCCATGTTGGGTTACAGTATTACCAGTAAGTGTTAGCAATTATTTTGAATGAAAGCAAGAGGTCAATATTTATTTATTGACATTAATATTTCCCATGTTGGGTTACAGTATTACCAGTAAGTGTAAGCAATTATTTTGAATGAAAGCAAGAGGTCAATATTTATTTATTGACATTAATATTTCCCATGTTGGGTTACAGTATTACCAGTAAGTGTAAGCAATTATTTTGAATGAAAGCAAGAGGTCAATATTTATTTATTGACATTAATATTTCCCATGTTGGGATACAGTATTACCAGTAAGTGTAAGCAATTATTTTGAATGAAAGCAAGAGGTCGATATTTATTTATTGACATTAATATTTCCCATGTTGGGATACAGTATTACCAGTAAGTGTAAGCAATTATTTTGAATGAAAGCAAGAGGTCAATATTTATTTATTGACATTAATATTTCCCATGTTGGGTTACAGTATTACCAGTAAGTGTAAGCAATTATTTTGAATGAAAGCAAGAGGTCGATATTTATTTATTGACATTAATATTTCCCATGTTGGGATACAGTATTACCAGTAAGTGTAAGCAATTATTTTGAATGAAAGCAAGAGGTCAATATTTATTTATTGACATTAACATTTCCCATGTTGGGTTACAGTATTACCAGTAAGTGTAAGCAATTATTTTGAATGAAAGCAAGAGGTCAATATTTATTTATTGACATTAATATTTCCCATGTTGGGATACAGTATTACCAGTAAGTGTAAGCAATTATTTTGAATGAAAGCAAGAGGTCAATATTTATTTATTGACATTAATATTTCCCATGTTGGGTTACAGTATTACCAGTAAGTGTAAGCAATTATTTTCAATGAAAGCAAGAGGTCAATATTTATTGACATTAATATTTCCCATGTTGGGATACAGTATTACCAGTAAGTGTAAGCAATTATTTTGAATGAAAGCAAGAGGTCAATATTTATTTATTGACATTAATATTTCCCATGTTGGGTTACAGTATTACCAGTAAGTGTAAGCAATTATTTTGAATGAAAGCAAGAGGTCAATATTTATTTATTGACATTAATATTTCCCATGTTGGGATACAGTATTACCAGTAAGTGTAAGCAATTATTTTGAATGAAAGCAAGAGGTCGATATTTATTTATTGACATTAATATTTCCCATGTTGGGATACAGTATTACCAGTAAGTGTAAGCAATTATTTTGAATGAAAGCAAGAGGTCAATATTTATTTATTGACATTAATATTTCCCATGTTGGGTTACAGTATTACCAGTAAGTGTAAGCAATTGAATGAACATTAATTTCCCAGATTTGTTTACGAAATTCATGTTCAGGCTACACGAAGTACAGGCTAAGATTGAAGCTAACCTTGTGTTTTCATACCAGCTAGGCATGCAGAAAGGAAACGGTGGTTAGCATGGGCTAGGGAGCGCCCAAGCTTGTTAAGATTATACAAATCTTCAGTCCTTTAGGCTATGATTACTCGGTACAGAAACTAGTAAGGTATACATGTTAGTTCAGTGTTATAAAACAATACCAAAGTAAATTCATGAAGTGTACATATAAGAGGAAGTAGTAGTGTCTCATCAGTCCATTTGTCCCTGGATTGTTTACATTGATTCTCATGATGGACTAGCATACCAAAATAAATAGTTATGAATATAACAGTAAATCTTCTAAATTAACATTGACTACACTAGTGTTTTGGCTACTTATCCAAAGCTAAGCATCTGTACACACTACTTCATCCATGGCAAAATCACCAAGTGGCAATTATATTATAACATTATTTCTCAATCTTTTTTTACAGGCAATGAACTGTCTATATGGGATAAGGAATGTCACATCTCACGACAAAGATAAAAATCCATTTGCAGCATGGCTTGCCAAATTTGGAAAGGCCAGTCTGAATGCTTTTAAAGAAGTTGAACGAGGATCCAAAAGTCCACTCAAGTTCACCGGTGAAACACCAAAGCATAATTTTGAAGCTTTTATCGATCCAGATGATAAATTTGGTATAGAAGATAAACTTTCACAGGTAACAATTGCATGCATGAACCCTTTCAATGCCAAAGTCAACTTTAAAAAAAAAAAACATATAAATATTTCTTTATACTTTAAAATTTTGTTTATCATTGAGTCATTATATTAGAAATTAATATGGAAACTATAACATAAAAATGCACTAAAATACAAGATTGTTCCTGATTGCCTACCCTACCCCAAGATCTAACAGTCAGTTTGGATACCAATTTTGTTTCTTCAGACTTTTTTATGTGGGATAATTTATCAGGAAATTACTGTGTCAAAATACTTGCCCTGTTACTAGTTAGTTAACAAAGTTGATGTTTTATATTCACTTATTCTTTGTATCTTGGATTTATTCAATATAGGTAAATTGTTTACAACAGCTCCAAAACATTAGCTCATATGGTTTTCTGAAGGACCGACTAGAATCAGGAAGAGTACGTTTACATGCGATGTGGTTTGATATTTACGCTGGCGATGTATACCTGTTCAGCCGACAAGCAAAGCGGTTTGTGGAAATAAATGAAGAAACTTGCAATGATTTATTAAAAGATTGTGAGCATCAAAAATGTCACCCAATTGAAGATTAAAGATATTTGTTATTCTTGTGAAATAGATTTGTTTTAAATGAATTACGGTTAATATATGATCTGCAGTGTTATTTTAGGTTTGTTTTTTATTTTTTATATTGTTTATACTTAATGAACACAAACTTCCTGTATTTATTATTATTTTCTACATGCAAATGTGGTTAGGAATCCAGAAAGTTTGTTTGTCAAATGTGACTGCTGTTCATCAGATGTAAACGAACAAGTCATGTTGTACATGACAAATCGTAGTTGTGGTCAAGTCAAGTCTCAAATAACAATATGAAAAATATTTTTTTAGTTCCAGGCAGTCATAACCTGAAACAGGGACTTGTTGTTATGGGGTTTGTCTATTCATAAGTGCATCTGTCAGTCCATCTGGCATATTTCTCAGAAATACCTAGACCAATTTTGTTTAAAGTTGGTACAAAGCAGAGGTGGAAATTGGTGGTTGTCCCAGGTAACAATTTTTGTCATGGGACAACCAAATTTTGAAACCAGTTGCCCGATTAGACAACCACACAAATTTATATTGTGTAATTGTTTGAATTGAAATTATAGACAACTCCATTTTCATGTGGAAAAAGTTTTCAGCGAGGTTTTCACACTGGGCAATCAGGTAATTTTCCCTGCAATAGGAGAGATGTATGCACCTTGACTCCAAAAATCAGCATTTGAAATTGTCACAAACCATTTCTCAGGCATACTGCCTGAACCAATTTCTTTCAGATTTTGCATTGACATTACTAATGCACAACTGTTTCTCAGGGATTCCTGAACTGATTTTATTCAAACTCACTATGAAACACGTGTTAGAACTGCATGTCAGACTTTGTGATTTGATTCAAAATGGCCAACTGGCGGCCATGTTGGTTGTTACATTCATGTACCCTTAACCATTTCTGTGACACTTAATTTTGTTGAAAGTAAGTACAAAAGACTATATTTAATTATATGTATGGTATTTGCTTTTTATTTCAATCAATGACCTATGGCTAACTGGTGGGCATTTTATCCAAAATAAAAAAAAACAATTTGCATACGTCAACTGTCTCTCAGGCATGCCTGGGCCGATTTTAATCAAAATTGGTTTGAACAACTCATTTGATTAGTTACAGATGCATGTCAATTCAAAATGGCTCATTGGCATTCATATTTGTTTTATTTTCATGCGTGCTTAACCACATTTCTCAGATATGATCTGATCAATTTTGTTTTTATTCAGTTGATTACTGATGCACATCACTTATTTTTTTGCTATTGGACTAAATATAGCCCATTTTATTTGTGTGCTATACACTTTCGTTGATTTGGTTTATGTTGTGAATATACCTCTCAGCTCCTTTGGGGTTTGGGTGATTTTGTTTGATCACAATATCATTAAATTGGCTCAGTCATACCTGAACCAATTTTATTCGAACACTCACGTTTTATTTTGTGATTTGAAAAATCAACTTGTCTATGCATGGATTATGCAATTTTGATATACAAGAGCAATGCCAGAACTGTGCTACTTTGATTGAAAAAAAAAATGGATAAGGTGCCATTTGAAGAACCGATAACACAATTTTTGTGGAATACTCCCCGAGCATTTATTTGTCTTATCTTCCACTTTTACGGTTTCAATTGAGTCACTAAAAACTGGATGGGGACTCAATCTGTTTTTTGTGAGTGACCCTGATTAACCAGAGTCCATCTTGTTCCTAACAGTGAAAATAAAAAACAAAACACCCAAAAAATCGTTTTAGTGAAAATTAATTCCAGCTAAATAAAGTATTTCACAGTATTATCAACAACACTTAGTTTTACAATTGTTCAATATTGACGTGAATCTGAGTACTGATTTCTGTAATATCAGTGAAATGAGAATTCTTTTCATGTGCAAAATTATCTACCATACTTCCCATAGTATAAGCTCACACCTGTTTTTAGACATTTAACGAGTCGAGGGCACCCCCCCCCCCCCCGGTGTTTTTACCAGGCATCGACTACATTTATTAAAATATGCAAGTAATTGTTAACCTTTTTCACCACCCATTCAGTCTATCACAAAAGAATTCTGTTTAGTCTACTCTATCCTTCAGAATATAGGCAAAAATAGGCAATTTATTTTAGTAAAACCTGAAACAAACAAATTTGGGCAGGAAAGTCTGATGGAGAAAGGGTTAATTTAACAGATTTGCACCCAAACCTATTCAGATCTTGGAAATGTTCCATCTGATGCTTTTGAGACACCACGTTCACAAAGCAGACTGTCTCAAAAAAAAAAAAAAACCCACATTTTAATTATGACATATAGCCAATGTGAAATTGCATCTATTTGGTTCAAAATTAACAAATTATAGAGACTATGCAAAATGTTTCTCCAAATTTGGGCTGGGAAAAATATCAGGCTCTACTCATTTTGAAAAAATTAGTTTCAGAAAAATCAATTCTTGGTGAAGCCCTAATTTGTATCAGATGTTTGAATGAATATCACAATGACAAATTCCAGAAAATTTTGAATTTATATTGAATATAATCTATCAAAGTCGGGCACTGATTTTTTTTTTCATTCTTTTTATCAGACTTTCATCACTTTGTGAAGATTTTAAATTATTACTTCAAGATGGCGCAATATTTATAAAATTCGTGATGCCGCCATGAGCATGTACAAAAAAAAATTATGCAGACTCTTAATATTTTCATGAAATTTGCACCAAATATCAAAAACTGTTTCACTAGCTATTTATTTTCCCTATTTCTAAAGCACTTTTCTCTATGAATAAGAGGCTGAATAGGACACTTATAAGCTAAATAAGCGTTTGGCACAGATGTTATGTTTTTGCAGCAAGTCTGGTGTGTAACATTGTTAAATGATGTTTACATTATAGATCATAGAGGGGTATACGTTCCATTGTTGGATTCTACTGTAATTGAAGTAGGGGCCAATATTAGCTTCTAATTTAGAGGGGTGGAGGTCTATTTTTGCAACGCCAATGCTAAATCCTACTGTCATTGCAGGTTAGAAGCCAATGTTATAATTGTTATTTATGCCAGCCAGCCTGCCTGTAAGAAGGAAATGAAACTGGGGTCGTAGATAATATTTGAATTAAAGGGGATTGATTCCACAGCAAATGTGAATGACACTTTTGAGCCAGACGACTAAAATCCATTTTTTATGATACATTGTATTTGTGTGTATTTAAATGAAGATAGTTCTGATGTTATTTAACTGACTGGTTTTGTTTGAATAGTAATTATTTACAAAGACTAAGAGTACAGTAAATGTATAATTTAATTTAATCCAGTGTACTGTGTGAACTAGCCTGAAATGGCAGAAAACAATTGATATGCTTATGTTAGCCTAATTTGTACAGCAATAATAAATGTTGCCAAAATGTATTCTGTAATCTTGTGCTTTCTTTGTGCCTCAGTTTTGCAGTAAATAAGACACCAAGATGCAGGGTGTTCAGAATGTGATTAGTTTTGCAAGTCACAATATTGGTGTCCGTATAACGACTTTGCATTCATGGTAATTTGAGATTCAATGTAATCAAAGTTGTATGGTACGTTTCAAGGATGACATGATTGCCTTTAAGGTAGCGAGACTATTATTTGTGTTGAAATTCACTATAAACTTTCATGTGATAAAGTCAACATAATATAGAAAGTCATGTAAGTTGGTTAAAATGTAGATTTTCTGACGGGAAGCAAAGCAGCCTCAGTAGTTTAACAAAATCAATAAATAACACAGGTTTAATCTGTGTGCCTACAAGTTTCAAAGATAAACTCAAGACAAAGCAATGTTAGGATGTGTTATCTGACACACAATTAGCGTTTCCAAACATTTGAGTGGTTTGTCTCCACCCGTTTGTTTCAGACACAAGGTCATACAGCCACTGAGAAAAATCATTGAATTTGGTGTTCTCAACTGCCGAATTTATCGAATTACAGCTATCCCATTCCTTTATTTTTTTGGTTTCCAATAGCCTTACACATTTGGATGCCTCTACACATGTTAAAACAGACCTTGTTGGGAAAACAAATTGTGCCGATAAACAAGCTTGAACATTTTTGTGCTGGATGTTTTCTAGGAGTTTATGTTGTTCAAAATACAAGGTTTTAACAAAAAATAACATATACTTATTGTCGTCGGATTAACACCAAATTTCCACAGCTTTAAGGTGAGAGGAACTTGAATGTGTCCAGAGAAACTATTTTATCGATTATTTACCAACGAGTTGTGGTTTAGTTGGGGGCAATGCGACTAAAACAGTAATTGAAATTCAGCACACTAAATTTTAAAACGCGTTGCTTGCATAAAACTGACCAGACACATTCAATTTACCAGACTATTGAACAACTAGGAAAAGTAAAAAAATACTTATCGCCCAGCATAAATGCGTAATTATTTTTTTACAGAAAAAGTAATTTTTCACCTTTGATTAAGTAACGGGTCATAGAATGCAGATACGGGCATGGCAAACACACCTTTGCAAAGCTTGAAGTCTGGCGATTCTAAAAATATATACTTTCCTGGGTCTATTTGTAGTCATTTGGTCACAATTAGACGATGAAAACGAGTAAGCAAATAATAGTCCCGCTACCTTAAATGGAAACTAGACTCGCACAAAGTGTAGTTTGAGATCCAATTTAGAATGAGGGGGGAAAATATGAATGTCGTGAAGATGCAGTCGAGCCATTGATTTTCATCTAGAACAGTTATTGCCACTGATTGAACTTCCATGAACTGGTTTAACTTGTCAAAAATTGTTACGGAATATCAACACACCTGAAAAGGAATAAATTCCAGAATTTTGTTTATCACCACTTTATGACTGTAAAGGCATTTTAACACTCATTGTCCACTTTGCTACAGTAATGGCTTTTATACTTATTATTCATCTCCAAAGGAAAATAAACCGAGTTTGTATTCATGAAGTATGAAGTGGGAGATGCTTGAATGAATAGACAAGTTTTTTCCTTGTCATATCAATATACATGTATGCAATAAGATTGCCAGCGACCCAGATTCAAGTATGGTTTCCTTGTAATCCAATTTGAATGTTTTAACAGTGACAAGTTACTAGTACTCAATTAGTATACTTTTCAAAAAAACATTGTACACGCAGTTTGAAATGGAACATCGTTGATCACAATAAAATCATGCGTAAAACTCATTCCTGCAAGAAAACTTGTTTTGCCATAGACACAAATTTAGGGAATGTACATTTATTTTTAATGTTTCTACGTTTCATTATTCTGTAAAAAAAAACATTCCATCTGCGCAAAGGATGTTTCAGAGATGGCCTACAAGACTTTGGAGCTAGATAGAACAGCGCCCTCTTATGACCATGACACAAAACTTGTGTTACAGGATGCTTCCTATAAAGGTGTGCTCCAACTGATTGAAAAATCTCAGAGGGAGGTTGATTGAACACTTCCTGCTCAGATAGTTGGTCAGATGCGACATAATCAGAACACAATTAAGCCACTAGTATGCACTTTTCTTTATTGCATCGTACTTTCAAAACTTGTGGTTTGTTTTCCACCTGCAGTGACTAAACAAAAATAATTGCGAAATTCAAAACAAATGAAAGAATAATTTCAATCCATGCACATGATTCAACAAACTGGACAAAAACACATTAATACCTGCATTCAAACATTTAAATCTGGTTCCACAATCTGCCCGTATAACAGTAATATATTCTAAAGTGAACACTAAACAAGGAACATCCAGCCACATGTATTCTAGGCGATTGGAACTCCCATTAAAAAAATAACAAAAGGCAACATATAAATGTACCATAATATATATCTTTAACAACTATCAGCGTATGAAACTTGTCTATTTCACAAACAAATTATTCTGTTAACAAGTTTTTTTCCCCACAAGTTATAGTCAGGCTATTTGAGTTGAATCTGCAGCTGTTTCCATAGTATCACCCTGCGATTCTTCTTCCTCTTCTTTTTTGTCTTTCTTACCATCACCTAGAAATGACATTACACAAGCATGCATTAGTAAATATGCGTTTCCAGGCAGTTTCAACAGAATTCAAATTTTGCACTACTGAGCATTTCATTGCATATATGGGCAGTGCATTA
The DNA here is from genome assembly GCF_978046115.1 of Saccoglossus kowalevskii. Classification (NCBI taxonomy): domain Eukaryota; kingdom Metazoa; phylum Hemichordata; class Enteropneusta; family Harrimaniidae; genus Saccoglossus; species Saccoglossus kowalevskii. The sequence goes on along the minus strand of NC_140653.1, from coordinate 20,001,503 downwards.
TAGAGAACTTCTAATTGTATAATGGAAAATTATTATCACACTGGAAACTAATTAAATGTTATTTTTCTAAAATGTTTTAAAAAGATTAGGATTCAAATCAATAACATGCCATCAAGTAGACTTGCATGAAATTTTGTTTTTTTTTCAATAAAATAAAATCTGGGAGTGTATCAATTATGAAAAAAAACAACCAAAAAACAATCAATAGATTGTATACCAGTCAGTCTAGCCAGCAAGCAAAATATTTCTCAATTTGCCCTGTTACACCAATTTTTTGGCTATCCTGATGAATACTTAATGAAACCATGAAGATAAATAACCATTAAATAAAGATACAATAAAATTAAAACATACATAATGTATGCATGTACTGCTGACTATTTCTATAAGAGCAAATAGTAAAACCAAAGAGTGTAAAGGTAAAGAGTGTTGACTTACCTTCTTCATTATCGCCACCTTCGCTATTGTCGCGGCGACGTTTACGATTTCTTGTATTGCGTTGCTTGGCAAAACGTGGTGGTACCGGCAATGGATCCATTCCTAGTACTTTATGTACTTGGCGGAAAGCAATCAATCTGACAGCATGCTGTAAATCAAAGTAAATTAGATCAGTTTATACAATTACACTTTCACCTTTTTTTAAAGTTTCTGTTTGTGCTCTAGTACGAGTGCATCTCTCAAACAGAAGAATACATAAATTTGTATGCTGGATTATTAAAATATGACTTGTTTTACCACAGATACACCCTCAAATATGAAAACACATGTGCTACTAATACAGTAAACATGATATACATGAAATACATGACAAACCTGTGCACTGGCAGTGATATCCTCTCTTTGCTGTGGTGCCAGGTGACCTGCAGCATCAGTTGAATCTTTTTCACATGGATCATACAGACCTGGACCACCTACAAAAACGATCGAAGAAATGATTAGCAATATAGTTTCAGAAGACAATTCAGGTCCAGTATGAGATGGTGTTTAATTTGTCTTCAACTACACAAAAAAAGAAACTTGCAGCCACAAAAGTGGCCAAAAATACATGTGAAAGTGATATCTCTTTCTCCTCACTCGATTTTAATGTTGGCTTTAATGTATTCATATTAATAAGTATGACTTACCTGGTAACAGAATACCAGAAGCAATGGCTTCAAAAACACGTCTCAGAGCATCACCAGGGCTAAGGTTATTACCAGGACTGCTTACAACCCTTTCGACCAGTAACTCCATTGCCTTTAATAAATTTATGTAGAAAATTACTGCTTAAGTTCAGACAACTTATTTATGCCCAGTGTTCTCTGCAGAACTTCAAGCACAGCAGCCAATATAAAAGTGCATATACCGTAAAATTTCTGTTTCTTTTCGTGAGCGTAAAATAATAATCATACAAAAGTTTTTTTCTTTTTCTTGTGTGCAAAATACACATTACTCACCCAGCTATTTAGGGGTGCCCATGTTGGTACTCGCTGACACAAATCCCGCAGAATACGGATGACGACAACACACGACTGTAATCCATTGGCTCTAGCCTGCAGTAATTAGGTACAAAAAATAAATAACACTATCAGTATTGCACAGACAACTGGCAATTTTCATGTATAACCCACTCAAAGAAAAGACAGGAATTGAGAAACTGGTTTATACACAAAAATCTAAACAATGGGATGTTAAATAAGTTTTAGGAAGTGAATAAAGATGTTGGCATGGCATTTTCTTTTTTCGATTACTCATCACTAGTGCAAACAGAGAAAATACAGAATTGCCGCAGTGAATAATTTCAAACTTACCTGCAGCTAGAGTAACAAAATCAAAACTGCAGTTATACAAAAGTATTTAGATTATTTAGTTTAATTGACGGTCAACTTTAGTGCCAAAGTTCCAATAGCCGGAATTAAAACCTTGTAGCTACGAGATGGGTAACATGCTTTTTAATTAAATCTAGAATAGAAAGCCATTACATCACGATTGCCACTATACCATGTCACAGATTGAGGTAATGCTGTTCAATGAAATAAAATACAACTTTGCCATACAGTCGAGTAAGAGAAAAGCAAACTCGACCTGGGTGAAGGAATGCATGATCTTGTTGTAATCAAATTTTTGTTATAACATTCAGAACGATTCTGTAAAAGATTAAATCGCAAATAATCATCATTGCGAGCTTCACCCAGGTCGGTGAGAAAACTTACAAGCTTGTACTGCAAAAGGAAGAAAATTTTGGATTCGAACCTGGAACCACTTTGCATGACGTAGAGCTGCCAAGGCATCTAGGCATTTTTGCCTGTCCAAGACGTCCGGAGGGTCTTTGACAACTTCTATAATAGTACAGTGGAATGGATGTTGGAACGGGTGTTTGACCACAGTGTCACTCAGCCAAACAATGAGGGAATCGACCACATGGTTTTGAATCAGTGTAAATAGTTTAATAGAGATAAGGTGGAACACGAGAATGCAAAGGTCACTAGCTGCTATTCAAAGCGTTGCACATGCGAATAATGGATATAAAATCAAAAATATTCTACGGCAACTGAGCTGTAAATTTCTTCAAAAGAACCAGTTTAAATAAACAGATATAGCGAACAGATCTATCGTTCTCAAGATCTTAAAAAAAAATATATTAAAAGGCTTAGCTAGCAAGCAATGGGAAGATACTGTTATGGTGTTCACACACTTACTCCAGCAAGACTATATACTTCAACAAAACCATCGTAGCACAAAAGCCCCCATGAGAAGCAAGAGACAGGTCGATGGTCAAAAATCCTTCCGTGGATTCCATACACCTGCTTGGTAGGCTAGAAGGCTTTGCACTGAATAAAATATACACTGAATATGGACTGGAAAAATTGTATAATAATAATAACAGTAATAGCAACTGCTGCGTAAAATAACCCAGCAGTTTGTGTTAGAAGAGCATGACACATCAACAACACATAAATACCACATGATGAAAATAGCTGCCCAACCCTAAAAAATCCCATGAACATTAACCTTGAACAGGCCAAAATAAGGAAAACCAATTTTGAGAATGTCAACACTATTTCCACATTGTGCATATGTCTATTTGTGGCAAGCCTTCTGCAGCATGCAATTATTATTATTATACGAATCTGTAATAAACCACACGCCGTCTCCTTACACAAGCCTTAGAGGAACAAAAATATGATCTTGACTAATATATATGGATAACACATATATCTAATTTTTTTTGGTGTACAACGCTCCCATTTAGTATAATAATGCTTGCCTCACTTCATGCTGGCATCATAGCATCTGTATTATTCACAGGCCATAATTTTGGGAGGCAAGTGACTCAATACAGGCAATATAGACTTTCAATGGAAAAAAATTCCTAACCTAAGACTGAAACAGGGACTAAAATATGGGGGAAAGAAATGCATGAATTAAGGCAATAACTATTGTATAAATATACGATAGGAATCACTATAGCAAGCCTAAATCAATGAATGAATGTCAATGACCATTTTAACAAGCGTTCCTCACTAAGGCATTTTCAGCAGGGTGTACTTTTTTTCTGAAAACACTAACCTCCTTCTGATTGCGTTTCCCTCATAACTGGCGATGACAGAGTAACGACAACTTGGGCAGGAGGCTCCTTTGACGATGAGACAATAATGGCAGCTTCTTCTACGCATAGTTTACAATCAAAACTATCTTCAGATACAACCTAGAACAGAGGGAGCAATAGATAAATATGTAAATATAGCTAGAATCAGTGAACACAACATAGGAGGCAGTGTTCTCCCCAGAAATTTTTCATAGAGTCGCGGCTAATTTGCATAATAATTAGCATAAATTAACATATTGTTTGTCATGGAGAAATAAAACAAAACCAGTTTTTTTCCTTTTTTTCTATTTATTTTATGTACAATCTGTATACAATTATTGCACTGCATGTTTAGTATTGCAAATGTCCTGTCACTCCAATTTCCACACGTTTCTTGATTAGAATTCCTGATTTCTTGATAAATATATTATTTTCAATTATGCTTCACTTAATTCATCCGAATCTGAGCACGATATACGATCCAAGTGGGAAGTTCACGCTCGCTGGATCTTACGTGGGTGACGCCATCTTGGATTCACAATCACGAGGTCAAAATTGTTTACATCATAAATATATATTTTTTCACATTTTGATCTCAAAAAACAAATACAATATCAAAAATACTGACAAAAATCAAAACTTAGAATAATAGTACTACTACATTTCTAAAAATAATAACGAAAATACGTTTCGTACACACCGGAAACATGTGGCTTTTGACCCCAAGTGTGACTATATCATTTGCATATGAATATACGTTTGGCAAAGAGCGTTTGACACCGGGGCTTACGGCTTTGTCTTTATAGAACTGCTTTGTTTTTTTAAAACGATATCCAACCAATGAGAAACAACAGGGGATTATCCCGGGAAATTGGCGTTAATACAATGCATTTGTAGATTTAACTAGTTAGCCAGGAAACTTACAGTCTGCGAGAGACTGAAGAAATCAGATCACGGGATAAATAATAGCATCGCGGAGGAAACGCATAGCGTCGCGGGCAAATCCGATCGCGTCGGAGCCCACGACGCTGTTTTGGCCTGGGGAGAACACTGGTAGGGATGCACACACAAAACAATGCTTGTTCAGTCAGTGTTCATGTCAAACACTTCCAAAGAGTATTAAGTTCTCACTGCTCAGACATGATTGTCATCTTCTTTTTCTGCAAGTCTGTTTAAAAAAAGCCAAAATACAGACAGCATGTGTGAAAAGCTGGTTGTAATAAAACTGTAATTACTTTATTTGTTCTAATATAATTAATAATTTGCTCTCTTTTCTGAGGGGGTACTCTGGTAAAATATGATTTTCTGTGTTGAGGACACTGGGAGCTTACGCAGTCAAGTACGGTATGTGCATCTGTAACAGAAGCGATTTAATGTATACTACATTATTAAAATACAACTTATGACCATTCATGTGCCACTAACAAAGCAAATAAGCTCTCACAAATTCTCGGAAAACTTAATTCCTTTTATACAATTGAAACTAACTTACAGCCAACTGTTTAGGTAGATTATCAGCAACTCGTTCGAGGAGAGTTCTTGTCGGTTTCTCAGAGCAGAGTACTACAAGATGAACATTGAGGTCTCCTCTAAGCAGTAATCCCTTAGCTAATACACCCACACGCATCACGCCTTTTAGAGCTCTTGCTGGAGTTTCATCTTTCTTATTTGAGCTGTGAAAAAAAACGAACATTTTGTACATCTATATTTTTTTTATCTAGTTTACATACAAGATTGGAAAGCAAACAGTGATATTTTTAATGCAGTTAGAGATAAAAGCAAACAAGCTGCTAACAAGCAAACTAAACAAGGTTAGTAAACTGGTGAGCAAAATCTTGTTGAGCAAAATTTGCTTGGTAAAGGTGTTAACCAAATCAACGAATCACTATTCTGAATAGCAAGTATTTGTCACACTGCTGGTAAATTATACACACTAACATTACAAGACACTAACATAGCTAGCTATATATTGAACAACATTTCTTACCCATCTTTGCCATCATCATCGGTGCTCTCTGCATTCTCAGTTTCTATTTTTTCTTCTTTGATGGCTTCTTTCTCAGGTGATTCCATTGGTGTGGGGTTATCACTGTTAAATACAATATAAAACATCAGGACTTGAACTTAATTGAAAAGACATACATTTTCAAGGCAAAATGTTATGAAATTGATTAATTATATATACATATATGTATACATGGTTTTAAAACTAGTCAACATTTTAGTACATATAATTCGTCATTATCAATATTCACTATCAATTGTCAATCACAATTGTCAAGAAAATTGAATGAAATACGAAAATGTCAACAAGGTTTAATAAGATATTAAAGTAACAATACATACATTTCAGCTATGTAATCAGACACCAGCTTCAAAGCCTTCTCAGAAGATGACACAATGCTCTGTACAGCTTGTAGCTAAAACCAAAAGAATATTGTAAATATATAGATCACTTGAAAAAATGTTTCAACTCTTAAATTAGTGTAAAATTAAATGTTGTAAATCAGTCATTAATTAACCAGAGACTTCTCTCAGAGTGCGAGTTGAGCCAAGGAAAGAACCATCAAAAACATCAATTACACTAACCACAAGAGGTAGTCTATCCAGAATTGAATGTGGTCTATGACACAGATGCTGGAATATTTAGTAAAATACACATACCTCTGTATCAGTTGGATATATACTTGAATGTTTTGCCATCACATGACGATCATCAACAGTATCTGGTCGTCTGATAGGCTACAATGAAAGCAGTTTAGAAAAATACGGTAAGCAAAGTACATCTAGGTATGGATAATATTTCTAAATTATCTATCAATTCAGACAAACTTGCTATATCCCAATGGATTAAAGTCACTATAATGTCGCTGTAAAACCATCTGCATACTTTTCAAACATCAAGTATGTGATACAAAGGTGAAAAAATGATTAGACATTTACCATATCGATAGGATGTCTTGAAGACTGTCCACCATAACCTCTTGGGCCTGGCCCTGATGCAATCCCACGGCGACGCTGCCATTCATAATACTCAACCTCTTCTTCATATCTGCGTCGTTCTTCCCAGTATCTTTCATCCTCTTGCATATGTCGCCAATACATGTCTTCTTCATAACGTCTGAGAACAAGTTCACAATACAGATCAACTAACAAATCTACTAACAGTTGCGGTTATCATTCAACCAAAAAATATGCTGCAATATGCACGATGAGTCCAGTTTTTACAACAGAGCTAACACAGGGCAATCAAAGCAATGTTATCAATTACTGTGGAATACTTTATTTTCGCTGGAATTAATTTTCGCTGAAAAGGCTTTTTGGGCGTTCTGCCTGGAATTTATTTTCACTGATTTTTGATGAGTTGAATGTGAAATATAGGAAAAAAAGTATATTCGCTTGATTTTATTTTCATGGAATCATCCCTTCCGCGAAAATAGCGAAAATAAATTCCAAGCGAAAATAAAGTATTCTACAGTACCATACTGTCTGCTGAAGCTTTTTTATACAACAGACATAAGCAATCTGCAACTAACCATGGAGGCTTTAAGAGAGTTTATTTGTTAACAAGAAACAACGCACTATTACACAAAGTTGTTGAAGCTCAGAATCCTACCCCCCTCCCCAATATCAGTGGTCACTATTACTTCAGACCAAGCTTCTTCGTGAAATTAAGATATGATCAATTTCAACTAACCTGTATTCATCTTCTTCTCGCCATCTCATCTCTTCTCTCCATCTTTCTTGTTCTCTGCGGAAATAATCTTCTTTCTGTAGCTGTTTACGAGTCTTTTCTTCTTGTATTTTACGAGCTCTCACTGATGGCTTTACATCAACTTGGAGATCTGGATTTACTTTTTTCTGAGATTTTAAAGAACATTGTTTTTTGAACTTTTTTTTTTCCTAAATCAGGCGGAACTATATATAATTTCAGGAAAATAACAGGCATAAGACTTCATATGCAAATTGCACAAATTACTGCCCAAATCATTACTGTGTTTATACTGCTTCTTTATAGTAGTATCTTTAATAGAAGCAGGCACAAATATTTTGGATGTCTCCCTTATGCACTAGATAAACTGTCTTGACGGGGAATTTGTGTAAGCACACGCAATAGAGTACAATAGAGTTGACAAACTTACCTTGTACTGTAACCTGTGTCTTCTTCCCTTCATATGCATCTCTTTGGCATTGGGATCATTAAATTTACATTCACACAGTTTGCAGTTGAAGCTCACTATTTTACCTTCGTCATTACGCACTTCTTCTATGTAGTCTTCCCCAACTGGTTGCACGTCAGGCTTCTCTGGAGTCATTGGAGATTCAATTTTAGATTCTGTTTTAGCTGTGAGTAAAAGAGTCACTTGAAAACGATTCATAATAATTTTTCAACATTCATAGTGAAAGATATCAAATGTATGATCCCCTTGAGCCTAATTTTCACTGAAATTTTTGCTCAAAGAACACATATACATACTAAACCTCAAATTAATGATTTAATTAAATTGACCATAGCTGTCTTTTGCCCAGCATGACTTTTAACATATTTGCCTGCTAAAAAATTGAAGTCCACAGGCAATATTTAAAAACTCAATAGTGTACACACAAAATTGTACTCAATACATTATAGCCAGCATACAACACTACAATTGTAAATGTGTTAAGTAGAAAAGATGAATTGTATTCATAATAAATTTGAGACACTTACCATCCATTAACGCAGATGCAGCTTGCAAAGAAGGAATTGACTTCAATTCTCCAAGTTTCTTTTCAGCGTCGGGTGTTGTAGTACTCAGTTTAGTCCCACCTGCAGTAAAACGAATAAACAAACACATAAAGCGAAGAAGTTCCACATCCATTATGAACAACAAAATATCCAAAGAAGTGGCAAAACCATCATCCTTTTTTCAATCTTCTTTTGGACAACCCGGATCAAATATTTGTTAAACTTGATACTTACCAACAAACGTGATCTTTGGAGTGACCTTTCTTGTAACAGTTTTAGCTGCAGTTGCAGTTGGTGTCTTGTTTTGAGTAACAGTTGAAGTAGCAGATGCTTTAGCAGCAATAGTAGTAGATGTAGTAGATGCTGGAGTTACAGGGACTGGTTCAGTAGATGGAATAGGTTTTCCCAACTTTGTATGCAGCTTCAGAACCTGTATAAATAATCGAGAAAATAAAATATTACCCTTAACTAGCACATGATGAACTGAAATTGTCATTTTGATAATTTCTTGAGTACTCCAGAGTAGAGTAATAGATCAAATATGACAATACTCATTTTTCTTATTACCGTAAAAACTCAATCAATTCGGCCATGTAAAAATAAATATTTTTGGGGGTGGGCCAATTGATTGAATAAATGTAGAAAATATGTTTCTGAAGTGGTCGATTTGTTTGAATAATTTTTCAGCGTTTTAAAACTGGGTTCGAAGTGTGTATCACCGGTAACTGAATAAATATATAGTTTTCCCGAGATTAGAGTAAAGGTGTAGTACTAGTCTGAGACTTGACCCAATTTTAAAACAAACTACAAGCGCGTTCAAGAAATCTGACGCAACCTGCTGTTTTGTTGCCGTGAAGACGACAGTTTTATGTCACGCTCCCCGTAAATGTAAACAAAAATGGTAACGTGAAAAACTGAATAAATATATCGTTTTCTGGGATTAGAGTAAAGGTGTACCGGTAGTACTAGTCTGAGACTTGACCCAATTTTAAAACAAACTACAAGCGCGTCCAAGAAATCTGACGCAACCAGGCCACCTGCTGTTTTGTTGCCGTGGAGACGACAGTTTTATGTCACGCTCCCGTAAATGTAAACAAACATGGTAACGTGAAAAACTCACTGGAATATAATAGAATAGAATTATGCTTTATTGCTAATTGCTGTACTATTTTTTTGAAATTATCTACAATCCAGCCGGTGATTTTATTTGGGTCAACCCAAAAAAAAGAAGATATTTTGATGTGCTGCGTGACTGTGTAAACAAAACCATGTCCAATAAAAATGACGCTTTCACGCTACACATTGGCGACTTTGTATGGACTTACTGGAAATGCCGAAGACGATACAATTTGCAAGTCGGCATTAATTAATTTTTTACCCCGTTAAAATTAATAATCTACTTGACTTTTAAACAAACAACTCTGCAGGACAATGTTTCGAACATTACTGAAACGACTGTGCTGAAACAATCCAGCAGATAATTTTATTTGGGTCAACCGAAAAAAAGAAGATATTTTGACGTGCTGCGTGACTGTGTAAACAAAACTACGTCCAATAATAATGACGCTTTCACGTAACACATTTGCGACTTTGTATGACTTGCTTGAAATTTCAAAGACGAGAGTCAAGTGTCGGCCTGAATTTTGTTGTCCCTAAACCATGGAGCTTCGTTTCGTCAGTGATTGCTAGCAATGACTTAAAGTATTTGTTCGTTGTCGATATTTTTGGCGTCGTGATGAGAATTTTCTTAGCGATTATTTACAACTGATGTACTGGATAATTTGTAATGACAATCAACAGAGTATATTTCACCATGGACGTACTAGATATTTCACACGTCTTTTGTACAACCACGGTTGACACCATGACTGCACATCTGGCGGATATCCCGATTGCTTATACCATGGATGTAAATGCTTATACATGTACATTGTATTTACGTGATAGATGTGTGAAAAAATACCTTTGTTGAGAGAGTGGCGTAAAAATCGGGCGGTGTCATCACCGGGCGAACTAATTGAATACAAACAATAGACTGAGTGGACAGATGGCCGAACTAAACGGATACATTTTAAAATTAACCATGACGCAAAAAATAGGTGGCCGAACTATTTGAGTGGCCGAATTGATTGAGCTTTTACGGTAACTATAGACTTGTATATAATTCTATGAAATTGGTTCTTAGGTCCAAGCTGTAGGCAACGCAACACTGTAGTTATGCATGCGATAACGCACAGAAGATACAGTCTATGAAACATCTAAGAACATGATTATAAACTGGATCACCCCTCTCCCCTCATACCAAAAACCAAACAAACTTACCTTCTGATGTTTTGCACCTCTGATATGTGCGGCATATGCATCACTGCCAGTGCATGTCACATCGCAAAGCTCACATCTCAGTGTATTGGCCCCAGCTCTGCCACTCGCTGTATTACCAACTTTGGCAGCTGCTTCCTTTTTCTTATGTTTTTGGCCCTCTAAATGTTCTCTGTAGGTCTATAAAAAATAATCATTTTAGCATATGAAAGGCATAGAAAATACAAATGGAAGGCACCTCATGTACGCCAAGTTACTTTGACAAATACAATGTCAGACTAGTAAATAGAATCAATATATATGACAATGTACTGGAAACTAGAATGAATGACAATCAAGGCTACAGGGCACAATATAGTAGACAATGTTGGATCAATACAATGTTTGGCTGCTTCCACTTCTTGTTGGCCTAATACTATTGTCATAAAGGTCACAATTATTCCATCTTCAACACATTATATAGAGAAGGGGGGAGGGAGGGGAATACACAACAGGGATTTGCAATAGGAAATTAATTATTTTTAAAGAATCAAATCATTTTCTGCTGAAAAACTTGCAGTGCTGTGTGCACCAATGTATTGAAACTTAAGGATAATTTATTACCTGTGGTCCAGCGCAGCTAATTTTACAGATATCACAGTAATGTATTTGGGGCTGCTTTGGTGGTGGTTTTTCTTTTTTCTTCTGATTTTGACCATATTGAGGCTTCTTATTAAAACCCCATGTTATACCTTGTTTCTGAGCTTGTTGTTGCTGGTAATATGAGGTTGCTGCAGAGTAAATAGCAGCATCATATCCAGAATAGGTTGCCCCTGATTGAAAGGGACATGGAAACAGTAAGGAATCATCAATAACAATAAATGTTAACTTAATAATACAGCATTTTCTGAACATGTTAGCCTGCAGGCACATTTTGTTCTATTTATTTTCAACAGATGTGTTAAAAGAGAAATCAATGTAGTGTTAGTTAAAATAGCTAAAAATAATTTATTCTTAGCAGGAGCCCGGGAAATAACTCACCAGTTAAAGTGACAGACGGAGTGGTCTGATAAGTAGCTGTGGTGTAGGTCACTGGTGTCACAGGTTGAGTGGTAACAACTGGATAAGCATAAGACGCTGCAGCTGCAGTTGATACTTGGACTTGTTTTGGTGTTGTTATCTGCCTTGCTGCAGTATATGCAGGGGCTGCTGTAGTATATCCAGTTTTTGAAACTGTTGGTGGAATGGTCACTGAAAAGATGATGAAATAATAATCACAAAGTGTTGGTTAGCGATTAAAAGTCTCCATATAATTCTGATAAAAAGAGAAATGTGCAGATTTTTATTTTTGAAAAGCACTTGGAATAAAATAATTTACTACATCATTTTATGTTTATGGGCTATAGTCGCTATAAAAATTACTACATCTGAATAAAATTCAACATTTTCCACCATCACTTGGTGGCATTGAAAAGAAATAAATCCATAATTTGTACAAGCAACCCCACGGTCAAAATCACCCCACTGTCTTCATACAGAGTAACCCTCAAGTTGACAATGTTGTGTACAATGAGATATTAGCTATGTGCCATGCTCATCGTTTCCACACGTTCATGTTGTATTCACAACCATAGTAGTTTACTTGTATATAGTTGTTGCCTTGGCAATCACAATTGTTATCGTCTAGTTACAAATATCTGAGTAGACCCCATGGTTCATTCATACTAAGTATCAAAGCAATAAAAAACAGCTTTTATTACCAAAAATTCAAAAAACATTCACTGAGAATAGAGAATTAAAGATATTGTCATCAAATGAGCAAATCTGACACAGGTCCACCAAAGACACCTACAAATCAAGTATCAAAGTATTTGGAACTCGAAAATAGAATTGTTGATAGATGGCAACAGACAATCTCCTATAAACGGCCCCACGATGACACCAAAGCTAATTAAAGTTAAGATGACACTAAATACACACAAGATACAAGAACACCCACTGATAACATACCTGCCTGTTGTGTATAATAGGCATCAGTTGAAGGTGTTGTATGTTGAGTTTGAGGTTGCTGATAATACTGCGTCTTATCATAGGCAGCAGGAGTAGTTGTCTGAGCATAATTATACGTATCCCTGTATGTCTGGGTTGTAGCAGAAGGTGGAGGAGGGGGTGGTACCTCTTGTGCACGATGTATACTGCAAAATGAAAGCAAAAATGGTGAAATTTTACCAAAAATAATATAAGTAAACAAAACAAATATCTCATATGAAAATCATATTCAACATAATAAAGCGGTATGCAGTTACTGGAACGCTATTGGAAATCTATCTAAAACAAACCAAATGATAATAAAAAAATTGCACAATACACGTCGTCACTAATTGTAATCATAATACTGATTTGCAGTACACACACCTGTAACCAGCATACTGTCCAGTGCTATGAGTAGCTGGATAGGTCTGCTCATATGCAGTCGCCGGGGCTTGCCTTGGGGCAGCAGTAGCATAACCGCCTTGGTGTGTCACTGCAGCTGCTTGGTGAACATAGTTGCTTGGTGGTTGAGTAACCGCTGTATGGGCATAGGATCCAGGTTGTTGACTGCAATGAAAAACGAATGGAAATAAACAAAATATGCTTTCTTCAGTTTCCGCAGAACAGAAACTGAGGTATTACTCTGCCAACTAAGGCCCCCAAGAAATTTTGTGTTTCCAGTAACAAGCTAAAAAATACTGGGTAGGTAGCCAGAGTTTTCATTTTACTTTTATTTTTACCAATTCGCTTGTACTTTGTGGTTATAGGTAAAACAATTATCAACTACAGATGTGAAAAATTACTTCAAAGTAAATTTTTTTGATTATTAAGTGCTGAGCATATAAAAATAAATAATGAGCATTTGAATAAAAAAAAAATCACAATATGGATAGGTAGGTGGTTACCAGAAACACAGAATTTATTTGATTTGGCCTATACAGTATTTAGTTGAGTGACCAGCTTTCATTCTATTACTCTGAAGTTCAAAAAAAAGAAATTAGCTGAGAATGAATTCCCAAATGTATGTGAACTTGAGATAAGGTGAATCATTGTTTACTTCTATGGCCCTCTGTCAACATTAAGAATAGAAAAGTGCAAGTCTAACAAAGTCAACTCTACCTGAAAAATTACCAATTCTAGCCTAAAATTGAATTCTAGTAAAATGTTAAATTTGTGTGTGATAATAGTATGTAATTCTGCAGTAGATGCAGAGGCTAAAATGAATAAAGACATTCGCGCAAATTTAGCTCTCATAAAAGGCCAAACAAACTAACAACTTGGAGAAACCCTATGTGATCTACAATGATGCTTTTTAAAACAACTAGTCTGGCTGTCTCAGTGATCTTAAAATTGACTGCCTTCAGAACATTCAATCCTATTTTATTAGAGACTATATTGTGAAATGTGGAGCTAGTCTGATAAAATACAATTTCATGGGAATTCTTTCCTGGCTACAACTATAGTGTTAATCTACCGGCGACAACATATGCATGTGGGCTTTGTTCTCTATGCCGGTACGTTGGAGCCGTAAACAAATGCCGTGTATACACCGATAACAGAATATAGAATTTTTGATACGTTTCAAGAAGACAATACTATCGAAACTCAATACATTTTCGACAACATACGTTCCCCAATATTCAGTAAACATGTAAAACTATGTACGAGAAACTTGTGTTATATAATTTATTCATCTGTAGCGATGACGAGTGGCGAAACAGGGATTGCTAGTATTTTGCTCACGAGTGCATTCTGAAATACAAAACCAACAAAAAATAGGCTCTTCACAACAAGTGCATCCTATTTGCAGCCGTCTTGGATAGGTTCATAGAAATACGTGCAAGTGTGGAAAACGAGCCCAGGCTGGATGTATCTAAAAGACGAGAAATGACGTTACTATTTCGCCTGTACATCAAAAACCCCATCGAGCGTCAACTCACCATTGAAAGAGGGCGACGCGTTGTCTGAAAAAAAACAGCAAAACAAAATACGTAACTGCGGCCAAAATCAAGAAAAATACACGATTACAATTGACCTGCATATAGTAAAGACATTAAGTTTCACATTTAAGAATCAACACCATAGTTAAACTTACGTATATTGAGTCCCGCCATGGGTAAAACCAAAATAACTATTCGCAGCCATTTTCAGATTCTATCGCCTCGTTCGCCCAAGCTGGGTCTCACGTGGCAAATTAGCATACGGAGATTACCGAAGCAGCGTTCGGGATTATTCGGAAAGTATTTGACGGGGGAGAAATGGGCTTATTTGTGCCGTGCTCTGGGATAAATTACAGAATTGTGGCTTTAATGTAACAATAACAACACCCTGGTCCGCTGTATGTATTTTTACATTAAATAAATTCAACAACCTTGTTTACCAGCATTTTCACGAAGTTTTCCCGAGTGGTGACCTTTCGCATGGACGAGAGAGGGCCCCAGGAACCGGAAGTGTGATAAGTAAACTCGCGCAAGAAGGCAACATACATGTAAAGGTAAGTTTCATATTGATGATAAACATGACATAGAGGGAGGAATGCACTTGTTAACACAATAAGTACATTTTTAGACATATTCTCACAGAAGTAAGATGGAGAAATTACGTCCCTGCCAAGGCTCTCAAGTGTTTAACAGGTCTTCAGTCATTTACAGTGGGCCGATCCTGGTCAGTCATTCATAATACAGGGACAAGCACTGTGGTTGGGGAGGGTGTATGTTATTAATTTCCAACATGAATGAACTTTCTGACCCCGGACTTGCATACCTGTATCCAGGTATTTTAGCTCCATGCTGTACCAGAGGCTAGTTATTTTCTTTACTCGTGGGTTTGGTGTTCACATGATAATAATTTCTTTCAATTGTTGAACTTCCAAAAAATAAAAAATAACAAATGAGTGGAACTTTATTTACCTAATGGGTACAACTGAAGACAAACATGGTCAGACAGATTGGAGAATATTTATATAACATTTTATCTATTAGGAGAGATTGACTCATAACCGTTTTTCATTTTAAACTATTTTATATTTTATTGTATAATTTTATAATAATCATCTTTATTGTTATCGTATCCTCTATGGGACTTTGATTATAGAATACAATAAAGGTATAGCAATGAAAAAATAAAAAAATTAAATGAGATTAAAAGAGTATAAAATAAAGGTATTAATAAAATATAATAAATTAAAGTAAATTATGTTTTTATTCATTTTGAGACAGCTAGTACCGTAAAATCTGTGTTAGAAGCCGCATCCCTAATAGAAGTCGCACCCATTCTTTTTGAATAATTGAGAACCAAAAAATCATCATTTCTCATATGTGTAGATGCTCTAATAGAAGCCGCATTCCCTTGGTTGCATTGTACCATTTTAATAGAAGCCGCGGCTTCTAATACAGATTTTACAGTAGTACTTTTTAGTCCCCGTTCGGACGCAGTCCGAAAACGGGGACTTATGTTTTGCCCTGTGTGCGTCCGTGCGTCCGTGCGTCCGTGCGTCCGTGATCACCTGTATCTCGAACATGCATGGACCGATTGAGTTCAAACTTCACTCATACATCACACATTATATGGGACATATGCACATGCATTTTTTTCATGATCCGATTAACGATAGCCGAATAGCGGCCATTTTAAGGCCGAAAATGCATCAAAATCGCACATTTTCACCATTCCGGACCCGGATCTCAGTTATGCATGGACGGATTTTGTTCAAATTTGGTACATACATTAAACATAATAGGACCTTGATGCACGTCATTTTTTTTTTGGATCGGGTTCGAAATGGCCGACTGGCGGCCATTTTGTTTTAAAGAATTCAGTTCTGGATCCGTATCTGAGACATGCTTGGATTGATCGAGTTCAAACTTCACACACACAAGGTACATCATGTCACAAATATGTATGTGCATTTGTTTCATGATCTCATTAACGATAGCCAAATGGCGGCCGCTTTAAGGCCGAAAATGCATTGAAATCGCACATTTTCACCATTCCGGACCCGGATCTCAGTTATGCATGGACGGATTTCATTCAAATTTGGTACATACATTAAACATAATAGGACCTTGATGCACGTCATTTTTTTTTTCGGATCAAGTTCGAAATAGCCGACTGGCGGCCATTTTGTTTTAAAGAATTCAGTTCTGGATCCGTATCCGAGACATGTCTGGATTGATCAAGTTCAAACTTCACACACACAAGGTACATCATGTCACAAATATGTATGTGTATTTGTTTCATGATCTCATTAACGATAGCCAAATGGCGGCCGCTTTAAGGCCGAAACTGCATTGAAATCGCACATTTTCACCATTCCGGACCCGGATCTCAGTTATGCATGGACGGATTTCATTCAAACTTGGTACATACATTAAACATAATAGAACCTTGATGCACGTCATTTTTTTTTTCGGATCAAGTTCGAAATAGCCAACTGGCGGCCATTTTGTTTTAAAGAATTCAGTTCTGGATCCGTATCCGAGACATGCTTGGATTGATCGAGTTCAAACTTCACACACACAAGGTACATCATGTCACAAATATGTATGTGCATTTGTATCATGATCTCATTAACGATAGCCAAATGGCGGCCGCTTTAAGGCCGAAAATGCATTGAAATCGCACATTTTCACCATTCCGGACCCGTATCTCAGTTATGCATGGATGGATTTTGTTCAAATTTGGTACATACATTAAACATAATAGGACCTTGATGCACGTCTTTTTTTTTTTCGGATCAAGTTCGAAATGGCCGACTGGCGGCCATTTTGTTAAAGAATTCAGTTCTGGATCCGTATCCAAGACATGTCTGGATTGATCAAGTTCAAACTTCACACACACATGGTACATCATGTCACAAATAGATATGTGCCTTTGTTTCATGATCTGCTTAACAATAGCGAAATGATGGCCATTTTAAGGCCGAAAATGCATCAAAATCACGTATTTTCACAATTCCAGAACCGGATCTCAGTCATGCATGGATGGATTTTGTTCAGATTTAGCACAATGTGTTGTACATATGCAGGTGCATTTCGGTCATGATCTGCTTTGAATGTATATGTCACTCAAATATGAACGGAACGGGGACGTGTCATTGACAATGACTTGTTTCAAGTTGTTCTCCCTGATTTTAAAACAATCATCTATGTACTTAGCAATTTGAGGAGCTAATTTTTTACTACCATTGTTTAGTATTGCAACTATTTTTTCTTTGTCAGGAAGTTTTGAAGGTAGCATCAAATTTTTGAGAAGCTCATTTCTTTCTTTTTTATAGAGACCGCATTTAAGAAGGAAGTGCTCTTCATTTTCTATTTTGTTTAATTGACAAAACTGACATTTTCTTTTTGAAATGTCAATGTTTTTATGTTTTCCGGTTTCTATTCTCCTAACACATGAGCACTAATTCTTAGTTTGGTCATGGATGTCCTGTGGAAGGGATTTTGCACAGTTTCTAAATATTTTTCAAAAGTGAATTTTGTTTTTAGATGTCTGTATGTGCAAGGTTTATTCTGATGTTTTGTTCCCTTATTATCATCATACATTGAATCTAAACAGTATGTTTGAAAGTTGGCTGCAAGCTTTTCAGAGACTGATTTATTCAGCTTCTCATCCTTGTAATGGTTCATTGCTGTACACTGATAGAAATGTTATTTCTAAATACGCAATAAAACATTATTATTATCATGATATGTATTCACAGGCCATTATGGGGGTTTTCGTTCTATTTGGGTAGTCCAAAATAGAACGGACATTGTGCATGTTTGCATTAAGGTATAAAGTAGAGGCACAACACATGGTTGAAGGATTATTATTGTTAATAAATCTCTGTTTACAGGATATATTTATAAATACACAAATATATTGTACATTCATTAGAAAGAGTGTCAATCTACACTTATTTTAATTATAATACTTTTATACTGCGCAGAATTTTTCAAAACTCAGGTCACAAAGTTTTTGTCACATAATTTTGTACACCAATTTCCTATTTCTAGTTGAGCTGTTATTCTGTCGCAGTATTTCTTTATCAGGGCACATACATCTTTGTTGAGTCAGAAATTAAAAATTATGATGCAATGAAATGAAATGCTGTATGAAGAAGGCAATATAGGCTTTGATTTTGGTCGGATGCATTTACATTGTCAGGGCCATGTTGGAGCCCAGTCCTGTCAGCTCAATCCTATATTTATTTACACTTGGTGGCTTCAATAAAATGTTGACATGTAAATGAGTTATATTTCTACAATCACTTTTGTGTAGTCTAGGATATATATTATGATTAAGACAGGTCTTTTATTTTTTATCAATTTCAATCATATTGTTTTGTCTTTTTAAGTATCTGTTGTTGTTTCAAGGATTTCTGAGATAAAGGTTGTAGCTGTTCTGTTGTAATCTGCGATGAAGTCATGTGAATTGTAAGATAATCACAAAATCATTTCACAAACATTTCTAGAAATACTCGTGCAAATATGTGAGTCTGATAAAGAACTGACTCAGTGTTTGGCTCAGAAAAAATGTTTTATTGTTGAGTACTGTAAAATACTTTATTACGGTAGTCCCCATTCGAACGAAGTCCGAAAACGGGGACTTATAATTCGTCTCTGTCCGTCCGTGCGTCCGTCTGGAGTCATATCTCAGAATCCCTTGGACCGATTCCGTTCATTCTTTGCATGTGCCGAGTACCTTATGTGGGACATATGCACATGCAGTGGTTTAGCGATTCAATTCAGCCGACTGGCAGCCATCTTGTTTTTTGAAAATGTTGTATTTTGGACATGCTTTGTCAGTTGTCATTCAAACTTGGTACATAGATCATACATGTTAGGATACATGTCCATGACGATTTATTTCGCAATTGGATCAAAGATGGTTGACTGGCAGGCATCTTGTTTGTTTTTTTATGCGGTATCTTGGACGTGCTCTGTCAGTTTTCATTCAAATTTGGCACATACATGTACTTTATACATGTTAGGATGCATGTCCATGACAATTTGTTTCAAAATCTGGTCAAGGATGGCCGATTGACAGCCATCTGACTTTTTGGCCTTACTATTATATTTCCACAATTTATGTACCATTTTCATTCGTATTTAGCACAAACATCATACATATCAGTGTGTTTCATAATCAGATCAAAGATGGCTGAATAACGGCTGTTTCTATTTTGGCCATATTACTACATGTATGACACGGAACACGTGTTTTGATGTAAATAAACAATCTGTTGTATACGTCACTTGGAACTCAAGTTCAAGGACAGGCTCGCGACAACCCCTCGGCTTTAATAATATGACGAGCACAAAGAGAACTTAACGGGGACTGTGTCATTTTCAATGACTTGTTTTAGCTGGAATTAATTTTTGCTGAAAAGACTTTTTTGGGTGTTTTGTATTTAGTTTATTTTCACTGATTTTTGTTTAGTTGAATATAAAATATAGAAAAAAAAAAAGTTTATTGTCTGGCACTGTATTTATTACATTCCACTAGAAAATGAACTTCATCTCCAAAACAGATTTATCATTTAGGATGTAGTAGAGGCTATTGCAATTGCATAGCATATTTCTGGAGTATATTTCATGTTCTTTGAATCCCATCAAGTTGTATATTTTTAGAAAGCTTATTTTTCAAATAATATGAAATAAATATTCCAACAAAAAAATTGAACCGTGTAATCATGTGATATGTGCAAATATAGAGGTGTTATTTTTGAAGAAACTGAAATAAGACCACAGAAATGATGTTCGCAACACTTAGAGATACTGTAAAGTGTTTGAATATAATTTCACAGTTTGTCTACTGTTGCGTGACCTAGATTTCGACCTCATAACACTTTTTAAAAACATTGTCAACGTTGTTTTGTTCACAAACGGGAGAGTTGTGTTGTATTCTCTAAAGTCAAAGTGGTAGACAAACTATCTTTGCCAGATTTCATTAGCAGCTATCAGAGAATACCTATGCCAAAAATCACCATCGTGGAGCAGGTGTGAGTCGAGATCAACTCTCTAGACTAACCCCAAATACCAATGTTTTCTTATGCGTGAAAAGTCACAAAAAAACATAAAACACGCTGTATTTCAAATTTGGCCAAAATGTATCTACATGCCAGGCAATAATGATTATATTAATTAATAAATTGATTAACCTTAATTGAGGTTATATTCAAATCTATATTTATATACTCAGATAAATCTAACATATCAATGCTATGTTAACCTGACCAGTATGTGATATTTTATGTTACAGTCATACCTGTGTCAACGACCACCTGCTCATAGCGACCACCTTAGTACCTTAGTACAGTCCCTTTGCAATTTACACATTAAAGACACTGGATATAGCGACCACCTGTCCAACGCGACCAGCGACCACCCTATTGTAGACCTATTCACACTTTAATCTTTGTATAACGACCACCAACATTTCCATCAGACTGTCTCAGCAAAAAGACAATAGCTACTTGTGAATCGCCAACAGGAAAGTGGCCATATGTTACGTTCAGATTACCGAGTACGCAATCTTTAGGGCTAATAGACAGGGGTGACCATCGCAACTTGGTTTGTGAAATTGTGAAAAAGTAAAAAAAAAAAAGTTGAATATCATCTGAATGTAATGTCTGGAGACTAGAAAGATTTTAACAACAGAAACAGTTTCATTCAAAGTTCGAAATGAAAAACTAGCTTGTTTCCGATCGGTATTATACTATCGATCCCCAGCCGGCCAGTGGCACTTCTGTGGACTCGCACATGAAGAGCAAATTCCTCCTGTCTCGAAAACAAGAAAAATGAACAAGTTTTATTAAATGAGAGATGTTTTATTTACCTTGTCGACATGAAATATCCAAACAAAATAATAAAACATAGTATAGTTACTGAGGGGGTCATCTCAGGGTTATTCTCAACGAAAGATGTTTTCTATTTTGATCCTCTTTTTTTTTTTTTTTTTTTTTTTTATAAACAGTAATATCAATAATTCGCAATCGAGAAAATTTGTTTCGTTTGGGCAGTTTTGACATGCTTGCAACAAATAACTGTAAAATTGCGTGTACGATCATCGTGTTTCATTTCTGGTTCGTTTGACTTTCTGATTCAACACCGAGAGTTGGAGCAATCCCTATGAGTTTGGTAAATTTTGTTTATTACCAATGCTTCTTCATTTTTAATGTTTGTTTGTTTTTTCAAACATGGCAACTTTGCCTGTGCATTTTGTCACAGTGTACAATCGACAATACTAACGATGGGATTGATTACCGTCTGTGATGGAATATGTGTAAGAGACCGGGGAATAAAACTACATGGCGAGAGTGTGAAAGTCCGAGCTGAAACGCCAATGCGGTCGATTGTTGACAATCGTTCTTATGCATTAAATACACCAATGAATTCATGGGCAGAATCACTTGGTTTCAGTGAATTTACATGATATAATTTGTAGTAAAAAAGTAAAGCTGTGTAATTATCCAGATGAAAATGAGTGTTCATTGTACAATGTGTAGGTTTGTTTTTATGTTTTGCTTATGATTCCCCTTAAAATTCATGCCCTAATTAATATTCATGATTGAATGAATAAATTAGGCCACCTCCATATAAAGACCACCTGTCTATAAAGGACAGTTTGGCTCAGTCTACTGACTGTCCTTTATAGACGGGTTTGACTGTATTTCATTAGTGTGTGCCACAGAATATATCAGTAACTATATAAATTGGTGCTGAACAGAGGGGATCAACAAATAATGTATATTGTTTTTATATTCTTTTCTTAGGTTCAAGAGAATACAAGTCAGCAATAGTTGCTACCAGTAAAAAGTTTGCTGCAGCCATTAATTCTGCCATCATTTTGAAAGCTATCCAACAGTTACTGCCATCAGTTAGGGGTCATTTCACTTCCACCAGTTTGAAGCCTATCAGACAATAACTGCCACCAGTTTGAAATGTAGCAGACTGTCACTGCCAAGGTTGAAAGCTTTAGTCTACAATTACTGCCATTTGATTGGAAACTAGTAGACATTATTACTGCTAGTTTGAAACCTAGCTGACAATTACTGCCACCAGTTGAAAACTCTAGAACAGTTACTGCTACCTGTTTGAAAGACCATAACTGCCATCTCCGTGTGAAGACTAAGGACAGTTTAAAGGCCTGGGGATAAGTTTGAAGCATGATTAATAATTTGACAGAAACGACCCTTGTTAGCAAAGATACGCCTGAATGCAGAGTGAAGTTTGATGTAGTAAGTGTTGATACTGATAGCGATGATGATATTAACCAAGATAGTAGTGAAACTCCTTCGTTGCCAAAAACTAACAAAACTGTAAACACAGATGTAGATGCTAAGAATTCATTCTCAGATATAGACTATGGATTACCAATTAAACGACTTAAACAACCACGTGAAATCAAACTCAAACTTTTCGTTTTCTTTTTATTCGTTCTGATTGTTATAATTGTGACTTTAATATGGGTGTTCCATGTACCGAAACTCTTGACATTAACATTAGGTAATGCAAAAATAATTGTTGATTATGGAGAACTTTATGTCAGTTACCATGGGAAGACAGTTTTACAGGGTCGACTGGGAATCAATCAACCTCAGTCTCCACCGTATAGTTGCCATGGAAATGCAGAGAGTGATGACAGAGTGTGCTTGTCATGGAAAAATCATGTTGAATTAAACACTTCATTCTATCAACAAGACTTGACTGATTGTTATGAGATTTTATGGACTTCCTTATCAAAGGATTATGTTCCAAGAGATTGTTTCTCTCTTGCCGGTGCTTATTGGTATGGAGGTGGAGATATCTATGGCCAACAGTGGCCTATTAACAATTTAAATTTTAGTACGAGTCAGTTTTTATCAACAACAGATTTGAAACACAACACAAGAGGCTTTGGTTCTGTTCTTGAGCCCTACTGGTTGTCGTCCTTGGGTGTTGCTATTTATGTTGATGATGTTTCATCGCTTCATGTTAGTATTAATGATAGTATGAGCGGTGAAATCTGTTTTGAGTCAAAGTATGAGAACTCCATGTACATTGTGCCTGAGGACAAACTAGCTACTTTAAAATACAAGTTGTGTGTTAATTCAAATGTGAAAACTACTCATCAGTACATTTCCAAACATTACCTGGGTTCTCCTATCACGCTGTCGAATGAATTTTTGTTGGAGTCACCTGTTTGGTCAACGTCACCATACTACCATACTATCAATCAGTCTATAATACTGGACTATGCTGAGAAAATTGACGCTTACAATTTTAGTAAGAGCCTTCTAGTTATTGATGATGGCTATCTCTGGCGGTATGGAGATACAGAATTTGACCCGGTGGCATTTCCGAACCCCACGGACATGTGCAATCAGCTCCATAATACCGGATTCAATGTATCCGTTTGGATGCATCCCTTTGCTAACACTAATTCCCATGCCTTTAGCGAAGGGTTGCGTCCTGGGTACTGGGTGCACAGTCCTCGTGATAACTCGCCAGCCTTGATCCAATGGTGGAACGGAATTGCCGCATCTTTGCTTGATGTTACCAGCCCAAGTGCAGTGGAATGGTTCCTGAAAAGAATGAATGAAATGAGAGAGACTTATAACATAGATTCATTTCTGTTTGCTGGTGGTGAAGTGTCCTGGCTGCCCGTAGAGTTCAGTACTCATAGGAAGCTGCTTACGCCTACAGGCTATACTACATTATACTCTATGCTGGCTGCTCAATTAGGTAGGAATGTTATGATTACATCAGCTTATCATTCTCAAACGCTGGCATTGTTTTTATCGATGAAGGAAAAAGAAAGCAGCTGGGATACCACCAGTGGATTACAAAGTGTCATTCCCACAGTGTTAACGTATAACATTTTGGGATATCCCTTTATAATGCCAGAGGTGATTGGTGGAAGGGAAAACCAAACATTTGCAGATAGAGAGCTCTACATTCGTTGGCTGGAATTAACCGCTTTCCTACCAGTTATGCATTTCTCACTGCCTCCATGGGAGTATGACCAAGAGGTTGTTGACATTGCTACAAAATGGGTTCAATTTCACAGGGATGTAATCGCTCCCATCATGATAGACCTCGCTGATAATTTCCTTCGTAGTACTGATCCAATAATTCGCCCTCTTTGGTGGGCAAGTCCAACAGACGGAACAGCTCAGCAGATTGACTCAGAGTTTCTGATTGGTGATGACATCGTAGTGGCTCCCATTTTAGAGTTTGGCAGGTACACAAGAGACGTTTACTTGCCAGATGGTATGTGGGTCAATAAACTGACCGGGCAACATATCACAGGGGGTAAATGGTTGACAGTTGTAGTTACATTAGAAAATGTAGCCTATTTCACAAGAGTATCATAGGTTGTAAGATATACCCCTTATCCTGCTACCCCATGTAGATGGACATTGACAGATAAGGGATACAGTAGTTTGTAGAACATTATACTATGTATTTCTATACCATTTATGTCCAATCTGAATTGCATCATGATCTATCAGTGGATATGTCATAATCTACTGGTAATATGCTAATTATACTGATTTATAATTGCCTTAAGCCATAAATCATGTTTTAATTAAACTAAGTATCCTATATATTATATTCAAAGTTTAGTTTCTTTTATAAGCAATACCAGTGTTTAAAATTACTACTTGCCCGAAACAGATAATTTTTCAGTTGGTACGTTAACAATAAAAACTTGCGTGCTTTGTGGGAATATTTTTTTTATTGTCTTCTTCAATAACAATTTTGAAAATACAAGGTTAATAAATAATATTAATTGATAAATTTTTAATGCAATTTTCCTCTCAATTCCAATACAAAAATCATGCAGCAAAGAATACATTAATTTAAAATTGTGAAATTTAAATTATCGGTTGAGTCTGTCAGCGGAATATGAATGTTCTGGCAATTTTGAGAAATTTCAAACACTGGCAATACAACACACACAATACCAGTGTTAGCTATGTGTAGTGATCAACTATACACCAGTAGTGAAACCACACTCATGACAAACTTAAATACCAATAGTTAACCTACCTGTTCACCAATGGTAAAATCTGTGAGTAGCAATGATAAAACTGTACCAGTGATAAATCTACTTGTATATACTAATGATAAACATGCGAGTACCTGTGGTAACCTCCCCCCCCCTCCCCATTTACCAGTGTCAGTGATATATACATGTATATATATTTACCAATCCTGACAAATTGTGCATCGATGATAGTAGTGAAAGTACCAGTGATAAATCTATATGTATATACTAATGTTAAATGTATGTAAATGAGTTCCAGTGATGATCATAATCCACCAATTATAAAACTGTACCAGAATGTACAATAATGTTATTAAATGTAGCTATGTCTATCAAAACAAATGTAAAACCAAACCATTAACCTCACTACACCAGTGGTACATACAACTACATACCGGTAATGATTTTTATGTTTATATTATTTTGTTGTATTTGATTTAACTTCTTAGAACATTTGAGCAGTTAGTTCAGTGATGCAAATTGAACAACAAACAAAAACAAAGTAACATTCTGCTAATATATGTATATGTACTGTGAAATACTTTATTTTTGCTGGAATTAATTTTCCCTGAAAAGGCTTTTTGGGCATTCTTTATGGAATTTATTTTCACTGATTTTTGATGAGTTGAATGTGAAATATAGGAAAAAAAGTATATTCGCTGGATTTTATTTTCCACGAAAATAGCGAAAATAAATTCCAGCGAAAATAAAGTATTCTACAGTCAGGGATTGAAATACCGGTAGAATTTTTTCCCTGCATGCATAGTGTGCATGTTGAATTTGAAATTTACCTGCACTAACTTGTTATGAAATGCACCACTTTTAAAGTTTAAATAAAACTTACGGGTTCTCGATTGATGCGATCACGAAAGAATAGTTTTTTTTTTTTAGTTGTTTCACAATGTTGGCTGAACTTAATTTAGGCTTAGTGAATATAATGAGAAAATGTTGTGTTAATTTCTACATGCACAGTGTGCACATTATATTTTGAGTTTACTTGCACTAGCTAATAATCTATGTGCATAGTACAGCGTGTACCAGAGTATTTCAACCCCTGACAGTATTTTATATATGGTATTCACATCTCAGTGGTCAAGTGTTGGATTTTAAAAATAAACTGCCCTCTGTAGTCAGTTATAGATAATCTTTTGTTTACAAAATGGGTTATGAAACAGTTGGATACAGTGTATTTATATTATTGCTAACACTCAAAGGGACATAGAAAATCATTGAGTTAACTTGTATTTTTTTTCATATATGTACAATTCTAATGCTACTGGGACCTGAAATAATCTTTTATTTTAGACAAGTATCTAGTTACACAGGGTTTGGTAATGATTGATTTTAAGGTTTAATTTTTAAAGTTGATAAAATTAATCTATGCAAATTTAATTCAATAGATTAATAATATTTACAGAATATTTACATGTAAAATATTATTGAGCAATAATTTCCCTTGTGTAGGTAATGCTGCCATCACCTGTCATGCAGTGGTTGCTGCATTGGACTTGTGATCTGTGGTTTCCAGTTCAGATTCTACCTGGGTTTGAGCATCAGGAAGGGGTCATCGGTGAGTGTGCCACACACTTAATTCGAAGGCCAAATCTGTGGAAGAATCTTAGTTTAGTTCCATAGTATCATGAATGATAAGTCGCCTAGCTCCAAATATTTAATAAAATTAGAGTGACTCTTGTATCTCGTGCTGTATATCTGTGCACATTGGGTTTGTATCTGTGTTATGTGCAGTGTAACATTGTGTAGTTAAGTTACCTGTAACTGAAGAGGTTCTGACCAAATTCAATTTTCTTGATATTTTTCTTAATTGGGTCCATTTTTTTGAAATGTGAAACACAAATTATGGTGAGTGGATGAAAACCATCATTTAAATTAATATAAAAAATGGCAAATCTGCGATGAAGTCATGCGAATTGTAAGATAATCACAAAATCATAAAACAAACATTGCTAGAAATACTCATGCAAATATGTGAGTCTGATAAAGAACTGACTCAGTGTTTGGCTCAGAAAAAATGTTTTATTGTTGAGTACTGTAAAATACTTTATTTTAGCTGGAATTAATTTTTGCTGAAAAGACTTTTTGAGTGTTTTGTATGGAATTTATTTTTACTGATTTTTGCTGAAGTTCAAAAAAAAGGTATATTCGCTGGATTTTATTTTTACTAAATGATTCCTTCAGTGAAATTAGCAAAAATTAATTCCAAGCAAAAATATTTTACAGTAGACAATGGAATTACGCGTGTGATAACTATAATCCTATACTATTTTCTCTTGTTGACATCAAGCAGACACAGTTTTCCATTATTTCGAGCTGTAGGCGGTAATCACAAGTGTCTGTTGATGTCACCCTAAGATAATATTAAAGGATTATATATATATTTTTAGAGATATTGCTAACTCGCATGGACTTGAAACTCTGTTGTTGTTGATAAGAATTTGATATATTATCACAATATTTTCAAAAGTATGTATTTATAAATTTAGATTATGATTATTTTTCTGTATAAATCTCTGCATCTGATTTAGTCTTATCTGCAATATATGTATAATAATTACATAATTTGGATATATAAACCTATAATTTTTATAGTCTAGTTGTGTCCATTCTTATGATTTAAATAATCAAGAAGGTTAAAGTTGGGGAGTCGTCACCTTCGCATGCGTCAGATGGCCATAGTGTGTCATTTTTTACAAACAAGCGCCTACCCATGAGCCTTTGTGTTTTAGCGTGTGTTATTGTCGCTTGGGACTCAATTCCCGTGTGTGCCCAGGTGACGACCCTCTCGCTTTAAATAAAAAAAATTGACAATGTTCTTGTTACCGATTTATTCATATTATCGATATATACCGGTAATTCTTGTTTGAGTAGTTTAGCATAGCGTAATAAATGTAGTGTATTCAGTATGGTGTATTCAGCAAATCAGTGTAGTGTAGTGTATTAAGCGTAGTGCATTCAGTGAAGTGTAATCAGCATAGTGTATTCAGCATAGTGTAATCAGTGTATACACAATAGTTTAATAAGCATAGTGTAATCAGCATAGTGTAATCAGTGTATACACAATAGTTTAATAAGCATAGTGTAATCAGCATAGTGTAATCAGTGTATACACAATAGTTTAATAAGCATAGTGTAATCAGCATAGTGTAATCAGTGTATACACAATAGTTTAATAAGCATAGTGTAATCAGCATAGTGTAATCAGTGTATACACAATAGTTTAATAAGCATAGTGTAATCAGCATAATCACAGTTACTAGTAAACGTGGCATAATGTATTCCGTCTATTAAGGGCATTAACATGGATGAAAGTTTTTGAAAAGTCAAAATGGTTTATGGTGCAATTTATTGTATCTGCCGCATGAATTTTTAAAATGAATGGCGCAGTATATATAAAATTTATTATCTATAAATCGTGAACGTATAATTTGTTTAAATTAATTTTACTCAATATTCATTTTGACATACCATGATGTTTTGGACGACTTTCGTAAGTTCTTGCGTATAATTTACAGTGCTTGTTGCTACAGCTTAACAGGAGCTGTTGATGAACGTCACATGCATATAATACGTGTGATGTTAAACGTAAGAGACAGCTAGACTACGCTATCGTTCAACCTGATTAAATTAAGATTTATTGCGCTGTCAGTCTCCGCTGCATACAGCTAGGAAATCCATCGTATTTCCTCTCTGGCTAGTTCACCTCCTATACAAGTATTGAAGTCTAAGATTGAATTTTTTTTTTCATCATAAGCTAAAACAATGGAAATTGACCACAAGATCATGAAATCATTATTGTGTTCCAATTTTCGTGGATTTTCCCAGTGTTTGTGACTTTATTAGACATTAAAATCACAATTTATATTGTAAACAAATTTTTTTCGATGGTAGCAATACAGCTAACAGTTATCCAAAATGTCTGTTAGGCACAATTGATAGAAGAAATTAAACGTACAGTACTGATATATATACCCCCGGTAAAAGTCTAATCAATCAATCAACTAATAAATAAAAGTAATATTGCCTTGGAATAGATTATTTCACTACATTACTCAGAGCCTCATAGATCTTAGTTGTAAAAGATGTCTATTCTAATATTTAGGTAAATCAAATATTTTAACAGTATTATTTTTTATGTTTGCATTATTCTGTTTATTTAAACCTGTGCTTTATTACATGCAACGCTTTCAAACATCACCATATTGCCGCCAAAATTTGTATTCAACATTTTCCATATTTGTATGTATTTTTCTATAATTTTTTTCTTAATTTTAGACTAAAATGGTCTTAATTTCTCGCAATTCATGATTAAGTTTCAGAAATTAAAATGTAAAAAAATGATGCAGGATGATTTTATAAATACATTCCGTGAATATTTGCAATTTATTTACACTACAGATACTTGTATTTTAGTTTTCAGAATGTCAAGCTTTCATATTAAGGTTTTCAGGAATTTGTATTTTCAAATTGGTTTTATAATGTGATTCAGAATGAAAAATGTGCATTTAAAAAATGATTACATGTATATTATGATTATTTCACATATGTAATTTGATGGACGCTTTTATAATATTTTATGAAATTAAATTTAAAGTGACATTCATCCCACTATATCAGGTTGAATTCGGATTCAATGCAATGAATACAATATGTGTTAAAAAATTGTTGACACAAAATATGAGTTTGGGGCTTTATATCCGTGAGTTTTAAAGACCCCAATAAAATATTCACCATTATTAAATTTCAAAATCTTGTCTTGTCAAATAAATGTGGTTTACTCAGTTCTGATCTGACAATAGATGTTGTATAATTATTTGCATATCATATTTACAGGTGTACTTTTATTACCATGCATCTCGAATAGAAACATCTTCAATTCTTTGTTTTTTAAGTTCATCTCTAATAAGCACACATAATCCATAAAAAAACACATTTACTATATACTGAATCATAAAGTTTGTCTTGTATTTACCTAAGTGTAGTAATTTACATTACAGTAATAGCATGTGCACTTGTGTAAATGACAGAGTTAACTGTATGTCAATGTTCAAAATAAAGTCATTTTAATAATCCTGCAAAAAAGTAAATGCAATTTTTGGTTTATATCTGCATCTATTGGAGATGAACTTCTCATAGATCAAAGAAAGTTGATCAAATCAGTAGATGAGCAATAAACCCACAGGGACCAGTTATGCAAACTATATGTAAATATATCTAGCGCTTTTATAAAAAAAACCATGAAAATCTGCATGGAATTGATTTTTGGTCTGAGATACAAGATATTATTTCATTGAATAAATATACACAGCCAAATGGATCAGTCATGTGACAATCTTTTATTATTCATCATCAGAAGTATGTTTATCTTGTCACTTGAGAGCTAGAATATCTTAGAAAATTGTCTTTTTCAGATTATATCACATTCATTTGTTCACACATTGTTAATACTAAACCCGATGAAAGCCATACTGTTGTCACCAAAATTTGATGTCTCATTTCGCATATTTTTATGTGTATTTCTATGATTTCTTTGTCAATTTTGGACCAGATAAACATAATATTCTATTGGCTACAAGTATTGATTAAATTTGTTAAAAACATTGATTCAGAAAAAATTTTATTTTGTGAAATTTTTTTTTCAATGGTCTTCACTGGTTTATTTGCACAAATTTCTATTCTGTATATGAATATTCAGTTTGTATTTCAAGAGAATTTCAATTTCATGCAGAATAAAAAAATCAAATATTAAATAAATACCCTGGTATCTTGTTTTATTTCTGATTTGATAATACGTTTTGATTTGCTGCCAGATTCTTTTCCTGCTGAAAATTGGGGGAAAATATATGCAATTTTTTTACAATTTTCTTCAAAATCAAGGTTTAGTCTGGAGCAAACAGACAATATGATTGGCTCATACAATTTATAAAAGTTTAGAATTGACAACATTTTTTATGAAAAACAGATGTCAAATAGTGAAAAAAAAGTTGGTAGTGGTAATTTTTCAAAAATACTTTTTTTTTTTTTCTCAAAACGTTCCTCCTTTGAAGACAAAAAATGTTGAGTATAGTTGTTCATGGAGAAAATTAATTTAAAAAGTCATCACTCAGTGGGGATTTGGACTACTGGAAAAAATACTGTCTGTCATTCTGTTATTTGTGAAAATGTTATTACCGAGAACTTATAAAATGAGATTAAAAATTGAAATAACTGGGGTCTAAACCAAATTTTTTTCTGACTATTAAAAAATTGCAGCTTATCAAAACTTGTGGACAATCCACTTTTATTGCGCTTTTTATATTGCAATAATAACATTGATAAAACTTGACAAGCGTGTAAAAATATGTGTTTGGACAGCATTTAAATTAGTTTACGATCTCGGCAGATGGTGTGTATGTAACAAAGTGACAAGCAGGAGTAAAACAAATGAAAAAACTGGGAAATTCACTGAGATGCAGCCATCTTTTATAGTTTATAAATATTAACTAAATTATTCAAATCAGAAATGATTTATAAGTAAACATGTTTTTATAAAAATGCTATTTGCATTTCTTTGGAAAGGGAAAGATAAGGTGGCCAGGAAAACAATGATAGGGGACATTTGTGTAGGTGGCCTAAAAGTACCAGATATTTTTGCAATAGTGAAGGCTCAACGAATAGATTGGCTACGTCGTCTGTTTGACAATGATATAGTCCACCCTTGGAAATGGATTTTGCAGAAGAAACTGTCTCGAGTTGGGGGAATAGAAACTCTTTTAAAGAGTAATTTTAATATTAATGTTCTTCCCATTACTGTGAGGGGTTTCTTTCGTAGTATGTTAGAGTCGTGGCTAGCAGTCACGGCTCGGCCAGATGGTGAAAAGCATCCCCTAAATCAAAGTATTTGGAACAACAAACATATTTTACAAGGAGGCAGAAGTATATTTTTGGGAGATTTCAGTGAGGCTGGTTTCCACTATGTTGGAAATCTTTTTGACAATAAGGGCCAACTTCTTCAGTGGGGTGAAGTGGAAAAAAGGGGAATACCTCGCAAGAGATTTTTGGATTGGTTTGGAATTGTGGCCGCACTACCACGAGAATGGAAAAGGGAAGTAGATATAAACAAATTTGCTAACCCTGAGGATGATATGTTGGGTATCAGATTTGTGGGCGTTCAAATTCATTTGAA
The DNA here is from genome assembly GCF_978046115.1 of Saccoglossus kowalevskii. NCBI lineage: Eukaryota > Metazoa > Hemichordata > Enteropneusta > Harrimaniidae > Saccoglossus > Saccoglossus kowalevskii. The sequence continues at coordinate 19,968,683 of NC_140653.1, read as the reverse complement.
ACAATGTAAAACTAAGTTGGTGACCCCTGAAGTGATAAAGCAATATTTTATTTCGCCAAGATCTGAAATTTATCATGTTAAAACATTAAACTCCAATATTACTGAATGGGAAAGTATTTACTTAGCACCATTTAGACTTACAATAGAGTCAAAGCTCAGGGAATTTCAATGGAAAATCAGCCACAATATCCTGGTAACCAACTCTGTTCTTTGTAAGATGACCCCACCAAAGATTGAATCAGGAGCCTGTACGTTCTGTAAGGGGCCTAATGAAAATCTGCTTCATCTTTTCTATGAATGTCCAGTAGTAAAATTATTTTGGGATACATTCTTTGAGATATGGGGGACAAAACTGAGTTTCCCTCGGGTGAACGACCCAGAATGCTTCTTGTTTGGTGATAGTCTTCTCCCCCTCCTGTTAAACTTTTTGCTTTTGGTAGCCAGGAGGTTTATTTATATTTGCAGATGTCGGGGTAAAAAACCAAAATTTGAGGAATTTAAAGACTTCGTGCAGAGGGTACAGAAAACTGAGTACTTGATTGCAAACAGAAAAGGTAAATTGGGAAAACATTTAAAAAAATGGGGAAAATTTATGAAAATTGTAGCAACGACCCAGCATATCAGCATGAATTCCTGAAAAAATTGTAATATTTTTGTGAAGACTTTGTACTTTGTTGTGCAATGTAATTTTTTTGGTACACATACATGTAACTACGTAAAGTGCTTATGTAAATTGACTCAATAAAAAATGTTTTAAATACAAAAAAAAACATGTTTTTATATTCAAGATGTTGTTAATTCAGGAAAATTTCCCCATGTTTAATATGTAACCTGTTTTTGAAAACGGTGTCTGTTCTTATACTGTTGTATAGATTTATTCATTTAAATTCAATGAAGAAACCATATTTCCTTGGATCATATCTCACAAATAAGGTGCCCTAAAACAACAGTTGTTTCCTCCTAGTAGTTTCTTTTAATAGCCAGGATGATCAAAATTTAATTTTTTGAGTGCCAATTTTTTTTTTCAAACTCAAAATTGGTGAAAATTTCTTCACATCTTTGTAATTTTCACTGATTGTAGTCTTAATTTTGAACTGAACAGACTAAATATGACATTTCTTTGAGTTATTAATCAAAATATTTGAGAACTTTCATCAAAATTTTATGTGGGGGAAAAAGTGCAGATGAAACTACCTGGTGGATTAGCGACTGAAGTTGACATTTGGCACTGCCTATATTGTTTTTATTGTTGATTTGATGTGTACATGTGGGATAACTTGACATGTCAAACGGTTCGATACATGCATGAAATTCAAATCCCATGCGACATTACATCAAAGCAAATATCAAAGTTGCATTTTCCCTGTATTCATGAGTGTCGGTGGTTAAATCACATGTCATTGTCGCTAATATGATTGAATCACTGAGGGACTACAGTCTAGCTGGTAAGTGTAGTGTGTTTGTGAATTGGCTGTCAACATACATTACTTACTGGCACTGTAAGTGTTTACTCAATAGTATTCTTTGCTAATTCATATCCATTAAAGTAGGGTGTGAGTAAATCCATTCATCATACATATTAATTTTGACACAGACTTTAAGTGTTTTTGCATTCAGTACATGATTCTGAAGACCTACAGGAAATCAAAAATTACTGAGAGTTTGAAAGAGGGATGGATATGACAACTTAGGTGAGAAAAGGTGTTTAATTGACATTCATGTTTGGTCTTTTCATTGATTTACTGTAAAATACTTTATTTTAGCTGTAATTAATTTTCGCTGAAATAACTTTTTGGGTGTTTTGTATGGAATTTATTTTTAACTGATTTTTGATGAGATGAACGTAAAATATAGGAATAAAGGTATATTAGCTGGATTTTATTTTCACTGAATCATTTGCAAGCACAAATAAAGTATTTTACAGTATTCACTCACTCACTCACTCACTCACTCACTCACTCACTCACTCACCCACCCACCCACCCACCCACCCACTCACTCACTCACCCACTCACTCACTCACTCACTCACTCACTCACTCACTCACTCACTCACTCACTCACTCACTCACTCACTCACCCACCCACCCACTCACTCACTCACTCACTCACCCACTCACCCACTCACTCACCCACCCACCCACCCACTCACTCACTCACCCACCCACTCACTCACTCACCCACTCACTCACTCACCCACTCACTCACTCACATATTCACTCACATATTCACTCACTCACCCACCCACTCACCCACCCACTCACTCGCCCACTCACTCGCCCACTCACTCACCCACCCACTCACTCACTCACTCACTCACCCACTCACCCACTCACTCACTCACCCTCTCACTCACTCACTCACCCACCCACCCACTCACTCACCCACCCACCCACTCACTCACCCACTCACTCACCCACTCACCCACTCACCCACCCACCCACCCACTCACTCACCCACCCAGTCACTCAGTCACCCACTCACTCACATATTCACTCACATATTCACTCACTCACTCGCCCACTCACCCACCCACTCACTCACTCACCCACTCACTCACCCACTCACTCACTCACATATTCACTCACATATTCACTCACTCACTCACCCACCCACTCACCCACCCACCCACTCACTCACCCACTCACTCACTCACCCACTCACTCACTCACATATTCACTCACTCACTCACTCACTCACTCACTCACTCACTCACTCACCCACCCACTCACTCACTCACCCACTCACTCACCCACTCACTCACTCACTCACCCACTCACTCACTCACCCACTCACTCACTCACATATTCACTCACATATTCACTCACTCACTCACCCACTCACCCACCCACTCACTAACCCACTCACTCACTCACCCACTCACTCACTCACTCACTCACTCACTCACTCACTCACTCACTCACTCACTCACTCACATATTCACTCACATATTCACTCACTCATTCACATATTCACTCACATATTCACTCACTCAATCACCCACTCACCCACCCACTCACTCGCCCACTCACTCGCCCACTCACTCACTCACTCACTCACTCACATATTCACTCACATATTCACTCACTCACTCACATATTCACTCACATATTCACTCACATATTCACTCACTCACTCACATATTCACTCACACATTCACCCACTCACCCACCCACTCACCCACCCACTCACTCACTCACTCACTCACTCACTCACTCACTCACTCACTCACTCACATATTCACTCAGTCACTCACCCACTCACCCACCCACTCACTAACCCACTCACTCACTCACCCACCCACTCACTCACTCACTCACTCACTCACATATTCACTCACATATTCACTCACTCATTCACATATTCACTCACTCACTCACTCACTCACCCACTCACTCGCCCACCCACTCACTCACCCACCCACTCACTCACCCACTCACTCACTCACATATTCACTCACATATTCACTCACTCACTCACATATTCACTCACATATTCACTCACTCACTCACTCACATATTCACTCACATATTCACTCACTCACCCACTCACCCACCCACTCACCCACCCACCCACTCACCCACTCACCCACTCACTCACTCACTCACTCACTCACTCACTCACTCACTCACTCACTCACTCACTCACTCACATATTCACTCACATATTCACTCACTCACTCACCCACTCACTCACCCACCCACCCACTCACCCACCCACCCACTCACTCACTCACCCACTCACTCACTCACTCACTCACTCACATATTCACTCACATATTCACTCACTCATTCACTCACTCATTCATTCATTCATTATATCTACCAGGAAATACTATTAACTGCATGCCAACAATTACCTGGGACATATCAAAAACTATCACAAAATATTATCAACTACTGGAAATGTCAACACCTACTAGGAAATAACAATAACTACTAGAAACAACAACTACATGTACCAGGAACTACAAGAAACATCAACAACTACTAGGAACATCAACAACTACTGTGAATACCAAATACCAACAACTATTAGGAAATGCCAGCAATGACCAGAAAATACAAACAACTACATGTACTAGGAATACCAACAACTACTAACATCAACAACTACTAGGAATACCAACAACTACTAACATCTACAACTACTAGGAAATACTAACAACTACAAGAAACATGAACTACAAGAACTACAACTATTAGGAAATACCAGCATTGACCAGGAAATATTAACAACTATCAACATCTACAACTACTAGGAAACACAAACTACCAGGAAATACCAACAACATCAAATTAATACCAAATCAATTCCTCTGGAGACATTGTTGGTGAGTACCGTGTTTTTAGCTTCGCTGTCGACTTTGTCGAGCGGAGCTTATCATATGAGTGATTGTCTGTCGTCGTCGTCCGTCGTCCGTATCAATGTTTTACTTTTTCGACGTCTTCTTGAAAACTACAAGCCTAAATGCTTTGATACTTGGTGTATATGTACCTTGGGTAGACCTCTCTCAGATTTGTTCATTTCATGTTGATATCTTCAATTCTCTAATTTTGATTAATATTTTTGTCATTTTCGACTTTCTGTTGATTGCTCTGATATTACATATATATAGGAACTACATGTGGGCCGCTCTGAGATTTGTATATTTCGTGATGATATCTTTGATTCTCTAATTTTGACGAATATTTTTGTCATTTTTGGTAAAAAGTGATATTTTCGACTTCTTGTTAAAAACCAATAATTCAATTGCTTTGATATTACATATATAGATACTACATGTAGACCTTTCTCAGATTTGTTCATTTTGTGATGATATTTTCAGTTCTCTAATTTTGGTGAATATTTTTGTCATTTTTGGTAAAAAGTGATATTTTCGACTTCTTGTTGAAAACTGTAAGTCCAATTGCTTTGATATTACATATATAGGTACTACATGTGGACCTCTCTCAGATTTGTTCGTTTTGTGATAATATCTTCAATTCTCTAATTAATTTATTTTGGTGAATATTTTTGTAATTTTTGGTAAAAAGTGATATTTTCGACTTCTTGTTAAAAACTGTAAGTCCGATTGCTTTGATACTATTCATATTGTTCATTTTCTAATGATGTCTTCAGTTCTTTAATTGAAATGTGCATTGCTAACAGCGGAGCTATCTCAGCCAATAGGCTGCTTGTTGATTTATGTGTTGTGTTCATTGTGAAATAAAGTTTTCCATAAAACATGGAATGGTGACCCCAGAATAAATAAAACAAAATGACTGCATACTGTATTTGCTCCATTAAAAGTACATATCCAACATAAACTAAAAATTGTATTTATAGTACCCTAAAAACCCTGGTAATTATAATAGCATTGTTGGTGGTGGCGATGCTCGGCTTTTGAAAATTGATGAGTACTCGGAGTAGCATCTTTGAATGGTGGCGGTACTTGACAGGAATTTCCATAGGAACCCCAAATGTGGTCCTTAGTAATGCGACATCCTATACATTTGTTCTAACATTTCCCTCCAACAGGCATCATGTCGAAAATTTGATTTTCCAAAGAAATTCACTAACAAAATGCTGAGACACAAATCAACAACTCAACTAGAGGAAAAGTTGAAAAACTAATAAACACAATAAAATGAAACATGCATGTTGAGAGAAAAAATAAAACATTAGTGTCATGTTTAGAATTACATTCACAGTCAACTCGCCGTAACCCTGGTGATCACAACCCGAGATCTTCATCATACAGTAACAATGTCAACAAAATCTAAATTTAAATAATACTGTCTCGTAATTTTACTACTGATATGCAACAAAAAAATAATGCTTCAAAACAATACATGTAGATCATAGCATTTCCTCAGTAAACACAGTTAAGTATTATCAGCTTGAAAGAACTGACCTTTTCAATGATCAATGACCTTTTAGTTTTGCTCTTACCTCGTAATTTCGAATTTCTGATACGTTTCTTGGACGTAACTTTAAATGTCACATCATTATTTTTTGAAAGATTTATGTACTGTCTGCAAAGCTCTATTGTATTATCACCATGACAATGTGCTGTGTGTGTGAACTTCTGGCTCAACCTGTCGGTACTGAATCAAATCATGGCATATTACGTTATTTTTTTTGAGTTTGAAAAAAAATAAAATAATTGCTGTATTTTTTTAATTCATGAACAAGAAAAAAATAATGTCCACTTCTATGCTATTTATATGTAGTCTTGAAAAAAACAACTGTTACAATTTTTACAACTGCTACGAATTAATTGAGTTTTTATGATATGCTTACACATTAAAATATATATTTTTACCACAGACTCACCTCTGTCATTTACGTAAGTGCATACACTTATAATAAAACAAATATGGTAATACAATTTTTATCTTTATACCAGTAAATATGCATTTAATTAGAAATGCCCACCTGAGTAACAAAATGACTTAATACAAATATTTGCGAGCGACACATGATTTACCATTTTTAGTGAAAGTAAAATGCTTTGTATAAATTTGTGTTCAGGGGGAATGAATTCATCCAGTGGAATGAGTGCTTTGCATCAGTGCTTTGATTAAATCTACCGAGCTATTAATGACAATTAGATGAGAAAGGTAGATTCACGATTGAATTTAAATTTCAGTGCTGTGTTTGCATCACACACTGAAAGTAATGATACATGCAATATACAAACATGAGTAAGTGTTGTCCCAATACCAGTCAAGATTATATTGAATTTATTGTGTAACATTAACAATATTTATAATACTATAAATTTATTTTCTATACTAAAATAGCACGATGACATGATATGAATGCATACAGGAAAATAATAGTTATAAACTATACTATACATATGTGTAGTAATGGCATAGCGGCTTACTTTACTTAACTGAATAATATGGGTAAATTAGATTAAGGGGTTGACCATATAATATACAGGGGGGGTCCACTGTGAACACTTTAACGTTTCAGTTAAAGCATGCTTATTTTACCCAATATCATATGTACCTTGTAATTGTTAATAATCCAGTCCAGTGATGCATTTTAGTTTGATGCTGATTGTGAAGTACAGAGACTATATTGCTAGAATTAATTAAGATACACCTTTGGGATATATTTCTATCACCAGAAGGTAATCATTCATCCAGTTTTAATTAGTTCTGACCAGTTCTGACCAGTTCCGGCATTCTTGGTTTTATGGGGAACTGTGAAACCAAGCATGAAATTACATTGCAAATTTACTCTATTAGAGGTGCAACTCCAATTGTATTGCAAATTTACTCTATTAGAGGTGCAACTCCAATTGTATTGCAAATTTACTCTATTAGAGGTGCAACTCCAATTGTATTGCAAATTTACTCTATTAGAGGTGCAACTCCAATTGTATTGCAAATTTACTCTATTAGAGGTGCAACTCCAATTGTATTGCAAATTTACTCTATTAGAGGTGCAACTCCAATTGTATTGCAAATTTACTCTATTAGAGGTGCAACTCCAATTGTATTGCAAACATTTTATTTATTTGATGTCGGATCATTTAAATATGACTCATTTCTACTCTACTCGGTTACATTTCTGGCATTTACGAATTAAAGAACGGTGGTCATCGTGACGTGCATGTTTGATTTTCATGTAAACAAACAATGTATTTTACACGCATTGTATACATCGCAATAAGTCCCATATCGAACAGGACGCCGCCATTTAAAGCAATAGGGTTGTCACCTGTGCAAGCGCGGGAATTGAGTCCCAAGCGACGATAACAACACCCGCTAAAAATGCAAAGGCTCATGGGTAGCAGCTTGTTTGTAAACAATATGACACGCTATGGCCATCTGACGCATGCGCAGGTGACGACTCCCCCGCTTTAAAATGAATGCAGTACTAGTAAGTACTAATCATTCCACATACCCGAAACATTCAATTCATCAGTTATGCTGTCCCACAACATTTTCATTACACAAGATTTGTGCATCTAATTCAGAACAGTGGTCAATGTTTGTGAAATTATGCATCTACATATAAGTGTGGTATGTTGACTGTGGTGATGATTGTCTTTCTTTAAAGTGCTTTGTACAAAATGCACACACTAACGAAAACAGTCTAGATCTCCAAATAATGAATTGCCAAAAGACATGGGAATTTAACTTCCATCATTGCTTTTAATGAATTTTGTTTAGTATTCCTGTCTCATGCCGACTGTATTCTGTCTGAGAAATTGAATATATGATACAACTTTCCTGTAAATTAAAGTTCTTCCTGTGAAGACATTATGTGAATTTCAATGTGTTCAAGGTCTTGAAATAAACCACGCTTTAACAAGAGAAGTTGAGGAAAATTATAGACGACTACCTGGCCTATTATCAGTGGTACATTTTTATGTTTGTTTGTATTCACTATATCTTTCAAACTCATGTCTATCTCATTTAAACACACAAGTATTATTTCATGTTAGTCAAAATATAAATCTTTATGAATTTTTATAAAGATCTCCACTGGCTTCAAGTTGAACATAAAATTAATTTAACAATTATATGCACTACCACCTACAAAGATATGCTTATCTGAATCAGTATATTTCAAATCCAATCCTTGTGTTTTTGGTTTTTAAAAATGTTTAAATGTTACACACTACAAACTTCAGACTTGCATGGCTCTGAGTATATGTTTTTTCGCGAGCAGTACTTTGTCTGTTGGACACCTTACCAAAAAACCTTACAAAAATAAATCATTGACAATTTTTAAAAAAATCTGAAAACTCTCATCTAACTAATCGTAAGGTGTCACTGAACAATAATTTGTATAGCATATCGGTGCTATACAAATTCACTTTATTACAGCTAGTCTCAGAAGTATTTGGGCAGCAAGTTTTAAAATTTGAACGCACACTAATCCACTGAAAATTTGTATTCATTTAAAACCTCATTAACTTTAATAATAATAATAACTTTATTACACTACTAAAAACCTCCAGAGGGTTTTTGTATGGTAAGGAAAATAAATACAAAGAAATACAAAAACATACAATACAAAAGAGATAAAATAAAATGTTAGTAAAATAAAAGAAAAAATAAATTAATTACTTTCTGTGGTTTTAAAAAATTGTGCTCTTCAAATATTTTGGTTAACATCCATTGTGTAAATATTTATTGCACACTCATCAAACACTCATTTTTTCTTTGTTCTATATAGCCTGTACAAAATAGCAGGAAATGTTTTTCATCTTCTAATGCTTTAGTCAAAACCAAAATGGTTGGTGTACTATTTATTTATTTATTTATTTATTTATTAACACACAACATCCCCCGGAGGGGATGAAAAGGGTTACAAATCAGATATTAGTAAAAGAAAAATAACCACATAAAAAGTAAGGGAACAAAAAGGCATAAAAAAAAAAAAAAAAGATAATAATTTGAATACAAGGAATGTATTACTGGCTTAGTTTATGTAGGTGCTGCTGTCTTGTATTAAAACAGTTTTTTAATAATAACATAACTGTAATAACATTAAGAGCTAAGCCCTGAAATTGCACTGTTGTTCAACCGCACAATCTAACTTGTGTCACCTAGTTCACACACACGCTAGCACAAAAAATACCTAAAATAGAAAAATAATGTGTTCAAGGAAATACATGAATACAATGAATTAGTTAATTAACCTAAAAAAAGCCTCTGTCCTCTCAGACAGGGGGAAAGTTGAAAGAACTTGTAAGTGCACTACTGTATTCGTTGTACTGTGTAGTAAGTATCTTTTTTCTCTATTAGGAGCTGATTGGTCACCATGGTAACTCTAGGTTTATCACGATCTCCATTTCCTGTTTTTTGGTTTTGTTGCAGTTGCACGGCTGATATAATAATTATTTATATTCTCTTGATTTAATGCTAGAGTGCATATATAATCATAAGCTGAAGCAAATTAATGAAATGGAGATTGGTTGTAAATATGTTGGATTCCTTTGGCAGGAAGGATACGCCCCCTCCAAAACACACAGACTCACCATTCCATTCCACTCCTAGATATTCCCTATTACCTGGACTGATTTTGTTCAAACTTGATACAAAGCATGTTGATTATTTTTTGACCTTTGACCTACTGGTGGCTATTTTTGTCGCATAAAACACCAAAAATCAAAATTTAAACTTGTCATCTAACGATTTCTTACTCAAAATTTTCTTCTGAAGGACTATTTTGTGAATTTGTGATGAGAATAGGGAACTGGTGGTGAAAAGGTTAGGGTTGGATCATTTGGAACACGCAGGGGGTACCGGTATATGCAATGATACAAAAACATGTAACTTGTTTTCTTAATATAGCTTGATATGTCAATACAGACTTTGTTTAAAAAGCTCTTTCTCTATTTCATTTTGTCATTGGAAATTTATAATAATTTCTTAATAACTTGATAAACAATCTCATTAAATTATTCGGATTAAAATGTTTTAAGTATCTTTAGAAATATTTTGGCAAAACAAATATGTTTCTGAAGGATATCTATGCATTATTTTATGTCTTAAAGTTATTTAGTAATTATATAAATTTGAGTTAATTTTTAGCTCCACTGTCGACTTAGTCAAGCGGAGCCTATCATATGAGTGATTGTCTGTCGTCGTCCGTGTCAATATTTTACTTTTTTGGCTTCTTCTTGAAAACTACAAGCCTGATTGCTTTGATACTTGATGTATATGTACCTTGGGTAGACCTCTCTCAGTTTTGTTCATTTCATGATGATATCTTCAATTCTCTAATTTTGGTGAATATTTTTGGTAAAAGGTGATATTTTTGACTTCTTGCTAAAAACTGCAAGTCGGATTGCTTTGATATTACATATATAGGTGGACCTCTCTCAGATTTGTTCATTTCGTGATGATATCTTTAATTCTCCAATTTTGATGAACATTCTTGTCATTTTTGATAAATAGCGATATTTTTGATTTCTTGTTGAAAACAGCAAGTCCGTTTTCTTTGATACCGGTACTATACATTTTGTTCATTTTCCAATGTAAATTGCTAACAGCGGAGCTATCTCAGCCGATAGGCTGCTTGTTAAATTCTTATCTCCATTACCATTACAATAGTTTTTTCTAAACTTGCTTTCTATTTAATTTAATATCCAAGGCTATACATGCCTGTAGTTCTTGCAATTAATGGTTTTGATGAGTGTTTACCCAAATAATTTTCATATATGGCCTTATTTCAGCGATGTCTTAATATGATCATTTCTAGGTTCTCAGATAATTTCTCACAACTTCATTGGGGTCTAGAGATTTATGTGAAATATTTTCACAGATTTTGCTGAATGTTGTAATTTCATTGATTTCCAGTGCGTCTGTATCATTATAGCAGTGTTCCCATTTACAGGATATGCCATGTCTCCATCATTTGTTGTTGTGTTATATTTTCAGTGTTGTTTATCTGTGTATTCAATATCATTTAAAAAATATACGTCTGTCTATTCACTGTACTTTATAGACATGCTTCTTTAATGGATTTACCTTTATCTGTTGTCTCATTAACCTAGACTTTGACTGCCAAATGTAAACTTTACTTCAGAGTAATGATAATGGCCTCACTGATGTGAGATACAGCTATATCCTCTCAATTATTGCCTTATCTGCCAGTCTGTACAAAGGTCCATCTTTTATGACTCAGTCAATATATATAGTTGCCAAATATTAATTTATTTGTAAAATTTTATGCAGAATGCCGCAGTTAAGTTAATCGTAATTCATAACCTGAGAAAGTTTAACTTGGGCAATTAATATACTGTAAAATACTTCATTTTTGCTTGAAATTAATTTTCGCTAAAGGAATGATTCAGTGAAAATAAAATCCAGTGAATATATTTGTTTTCCTATATTTTACATTCAACTCGTCAAAAATCAGTGAAAATAAATTCCATACAAAACACCCAAAAAGTCTTTTTAGCGAATATTAATTCTATAGTATTTTACAGTTATATGCAAATAAAGTGCATAATGTCAACAGATACTTCAAATTTGGAAGTTGAGAAAAATTATAATACCTCAGTTTTCTTTTTTTTTGCAAAAATTCATATTTAGACAAATTTTAGTTTATTTATCATCTTGCAAAAACGTAATATTTCAAGCAAGATTAAAACAGTATCACATGCGAATATACGTAATGCTGCCAGAGTAGACAGCGTTACACAAACCAGACTTGTTGACAATATTGTATGAAATGTGTGATTCTCCTTCATTCAAGCTTACAGAAAATAAACGCATTGCCATAATTAATATTTAGCCCTCTCCACAGTATAACCCTGCATATAATTTTTCCAAATTTTTTTGTAAATTTGTCATCTAGATCTGTTGCCAATGGGAACAGTCCATTTGGTATAAAATTAACATAAAGGATACAATGTTATAAAAAAAATATTTAAAAATATGCAAAATGATGCCTATATTTTTTTTGTGAGACAAATGATGGCGTTCAAAGGGTTATAAGTATGGAGATTTTTCTTGAAATCTGCAGCAAATGAAATAATAATATATAAATAAATAAATATATTTTATAAGAATTGTTTACATTTGGGACCCATATTGTGCATAACATAGTGTGATAACGAGCACTTTAATACAGTCTGGCAAATCTAACAAAAAATACACTTGCTCATGTTGTACTTGAGGGAATTACTCGCTGCATATGTTGAAAAAAAAACTTAATTAGTTTTGGGAATAAGGTGATTACTTATCTTGATGTTATTATGAATTTTGTGCTGTAATAAATATATACTGCTTGTTTTGATGTTGTAATATTGGATGGCTTCATCCTTGCTAATTCATTGCTGTGGGATACCTTCAATTCTGTACGACCCGAAAAAAAATATTCATGTTTCTGAATGGTGTCAGACCAAATGAATCGTGTTGGGTCAATAGACCAATGAAAAATGAATCGTGTTAGGTCAATAGACCAATGAATCGTGTTGGGTCAATAGACCAATGAAAAATTAACCGTGTTGGGTCAATAGACAAATGAATCGTATTGGGTCAATAGACCAATGAAAAATTAATCGTGTTAGGTCAATAGACCAATGAAAAATTAATCGTGTTGGGTCAATAGACAAATGAATCGTATTGGGTCAATAGACCAATGAAAAATGAATCGTGTTGGATCAATAGACCAATGAAAGATGAATCGTGTTGGGTCAATAGACCAATGAAAAATGAATCGTGTTGGGTCAATAGACCAATGAAAAATGAATCGTGTTGGGTCAATAGACCAATGAAAAATGAATCGTGTTGGGTCAAATGACAAATGAATCGTGTTGGGTCAATAGACAAATGAAAAATGAATCGTGTTGGGTCAATAGACAAATGAAAAATGAGTCGTGTTGGGTCAATAGACAAATGAAAAATGAATCGTGTTGGGTCGATAGACAAATGAAAAATGAATCGTGTTGGGTCAATAGACATTCGAAATTGAATCGTGTTGAGTCAATAGACCAATGAAAAATGAATCGTGTTGGGTCAATAGACCAATGAAAAATGAATCGTGTTGGGTCAATAGACCAATGAAAAATGAATCATGTTGGGTCAATAGACCAATGAAAAATGAATCGTGTTGAGTCAATAGACAAATGAAAAATGAATGTTTTAACAGTGTAACATGCACCAAATATATTCAGACCATGCAATGTTATCAGTTTCCGGGAGCATATGGTTTTCTACATTTCATCAAAACACAAATCACTAAGGAATAATTACAGCCACTTTACTGGATCAATGCCTATACCAATTAATGCAAATGACATACAATCAGTGTAAACCGCTTTAATTTTGTGCCTTAGTGAAAATTGGAAAAAATTGTAGCCGTGAAGATTTCCCAGCAGTGTTACAACATGGAGTCTCATTGGGAAATTTTGTCTTCACACATACTACAGCCAATTCTGAAATTGCAAAAAGTTTTAGAAATGAAAATTAAATGGAAATTTTGATGATAAAATGATAAAACGTATTTGAGTTTATATAATTGGCTTAAAATTTTAAAATGTCTTAATTGTAGTGGCATGCACATCAGTTTTGAGATTTCAAGAAAAAATCAACGCTAACAACATAATGTTCCCAAATGAAAGAGCTTGGTAAATGTAAGAAAATGCAATTTGCATTTTTTTTATATCACTTTTCATTCTCTAGATATTCAACTTTTCATCAGTTTATGTAGTCGACCATCTTGATTCTTCAGCAAAGGATTTTTTGGATATCGCACTTTACCCACAATCCTTTTGAAAATTTGAATTTCTAGAGAATGAAAAATGATATAAAAGTAATGTAAATTGCATTCTCTTACATTTGTAAAACTCTTTCATATGTGAGAATTATGTTCTTTGCCTCGACTTTTCCTTTAATATATACATACACATTGTAAACAACGTGCACATACAAACACCCTATTATTTCAAACCGTGACATAATCACAAGGGACTACAGAAATAATATGCCTGACTTGTTCGAATCTGCCCTAAAGCACCATATCTCGTGTTAAGCCTTTTTTAAATCTCGTAGCGATCTCACTTTACAGATTAAAATTGCAATGGAACACAAAAGATAAAGCATATTAATGATCTAGACAGAATATTAAGCCACAATTCCATCGTGCAATCCCAGGGATCAACAGCTGCGCCTTCAGAATTTTCCCGCTATAAATGATTGATTGAAGATTATCTATTTTTCGCTATTAGAAACTTAATATATAAAATGTATTGGTACAACAAGTTCATGTGCAAAATTGGGAAATCAAGTTCCATTTGTCCCATCGCAAAAAATAAATCTGGATTATTTTGTTCTGATTTAGTTAAAATTTTTTTATCGAGACCTACCTGTAGAAAATGGAAAATTATGTTCATACTGGATGAAACTCAAGGGGCTGAGATGGACTCCTTCAGGTTTCTTTTTTCATTGTAATAATAGCTACTCAAGTAAATCAAAAATATTACTCATGAAAACGAATTGACAGTGAACAAAACAAGACAGTCTATATTTTGTTGACGGTTTATATATAAAAATAGTTAATAATGGATCAATTTGACATTTAAATATTGCCACCGCTATATGCACACCTGTCAAAAATCCATGAGAAATAGTCCTCTCTGACCTTCACCATTTTTCCTCTCAATCCGACCTTCACCATTTTCCCTACCATTATAAGTGCAAACATGCGCCAGTGTCGCACATTTCAGTCAAAAAGGTTGTTTACATTTTTCTAATGCAAGAAAAAAAAAGGCAAATTAAGATAACACACACTAGTGTGATTCCATCCATATGTACTGGAAAAATTGCATTCCTTGTGAAGAATAAAGAACATAATACCTTTTCATTTTTGGGATCAGACTAATACATAATTATATAAATTAATGCAGAGTGCATATTAGTAGCAAATATGGCCATTGGGAAATATTAATATTTTTATTCATTCAGTAAAAATATTTTAAAATTATTATATAGTTTCTTTTTTATTAAATTAAATAAAACTATTATTAATTATTATCATTGTTATCATCCGCCTCAACGTTCAATTTATGCCAATAAAAAAAAAATGGAAAATCAAAATTTCTGTGCCTTGTTATTGAAGAAAGCCACTTACTTTCTTTCTTTCAGATTCTTTCAAATATTTAAGCAGATGTGATGTGTTGGAGGCAAGGTGCAACAGAGTGATCCAGCCAATCAGATGTAGCATACCAGGTCACATGATGGAATAATTTGAATTTATTCATGAGATACAGTTGAGAACATGAGAAGCATGAGTTAGACGTTTCAGGATTCCGTTGACTGACCTGATTTCATCTAGTCTACCTCCTGCCTTGTTATTAATTGTCTGCATTCAATTTATTAAGAGCGGCTTCTCAGGTAAGTGAATTGGATATTTTGTAATTATTTGTATAGGTGAGTGTGAAAAAGATGAATTCATGGCATCACTCAGATTTCTACTGAAACATGTGGTTGAACCTATTATGTTACTTGTATATGGGTGTGTTCTGTCTGTGATGCCCTGTATGTACAACAGACAACCCACTTACTTGCAATTGACATTATGCAGGTATATCCACAACATACGTATTTTACATGCACATGTAAATGTTGTATTTGACTAATTATTTAAACTAAATGATTCTCATTCACTGCAGCATATGTTAATTTTGCACACTCAGCAAGTAATAACGATAAAACCCATTTAGCTTAGTGCTCGTAGATATATGTCATGTGTGAGGTTTTTACCCAATACCTGATGTGTTATATGATGAAGTTGTTGTTATGCTTATTAGTAATTGAGTCTAATGAGCTAGCGATGATTTATACTTAACATAAAACACTACTAAAGTTTACATGTTATCTTGTGTGAAAATCCTACTAAATTTGGAATATTCAATTCAGAATTCATCAGCAAATAGGGATAGGGTCAATATCCAGAATTCATCACCAATGAGAGATGGGGTCATTATCCAGAATTCATCACCAATAAGTGATGGGGTCAATATCCAGAATTCATCACGAATGAGGGATGGGGTAAATATCGAGAATTCATCACCAATGAGTGATGGGGTCAATATCCAGAATTCATCACCAATGAGTGATGGGGTAAATATCGAGAATTCATCACCAATGAGGGATGGGGTAAATATCCAGAATTCATCACCAATAAGAGATGGGGTCAATATCTAGAATTCATAACCAATGAGTGATGGGGTTAATATCCAGAATTCATCACCAATGAGTGATGGGGGCAATATCCCGAATTCATCACCAATGAGTAATGGGGGCAATATCCCGAATTCATCACCAATGAGGGATGGGGTCAATATCCAGAATTTATCACCAATGAGTGATGGGGTCAATATCCAGAATTCATCACCAATGAGTGATGGGATAAATATCCAGAATTTATCACCAATGAGTGATGGGGTCAATATCCAGAATTCATCACCAATGAAGGATGGGATAAATATTCAGAATTAATCACCAATGAGGGATGGGGTCAATATCGAGAATTCATCACCAATGAGGGATGGGGTCAATATCCAGAATTAATCACCAATAAGAGATGGGGTCAATATCCAGAACTCATCACCAATGAGTGATGGGGTAAATATCGAGATTTCATCACCAATGAGGGATGGGGTAAATATCGAGAATTCATCACCAATAAGGGATGGGGTCAATATCTAGAATTCATAACCAATGAGTGATAGGGTAAATATCGAGAATTCATCACCAATGAGTGATGGGGTAAATATCGAGAATTCATCACCAATGAGTGATAGGGTAAATATCCAGAATTCATCACCAATGAGGGATGGGGTCAATATCCAGAAATTATCACCAATGAGTGATGGGATAAAGATCCAGAATTCATCACCAATGAGGGATGGGGTAAATATCGAGAACTCATCACCAATAAGGGATGGGGTCAACATCTAGAATTCATAACCAATGAGTGATAGGGTAAATATCGAGAATTCATCACCAATGAGTGATGGGGTAAATATCGAGAATTCATCACCAATGAGTGATGGGGTCAATATCCAGAAATTATCACCAATGAGTGATGGGGTCAATATCCAGAATTCATCACCAATGAGTGATGGGGTCAATATCCAGAATTAATCACCAATGAGTGATGGGGTCAATATCCAGAATTCATCACCAATGAGTGATGGGTCAATATCCAGAATTCACCACAAATGAGTGATAGGGTAAATATCGAGAATTCATCACCAATGAATGATGGGGTAAATATCGAGAATTCATCACCAATGAGTGATGGGGTCAATATCCAGAATTCTCCACAAATGAGTGATAGGGTAAATATCGAGAATTCATCACCAATGAGTGATGGGGTAAATATCGAGAATTCATCACCAATGAGTGATGGGGTCAATATCCAGAAATTATCACCAATGAGTGATGGGGTCAATATCCAGAAATTATCACCAATGAGGGATGGGGTCAATATCCAGAATTCATCACCAATGAGTGATGGGGTCAATATCCAGAATTCACCACAAATGAGTGATAGGGTAAATATCGAGAATTCATCACCAATGAGTGATGGGGTAAATATCGAGAATTCATCACCAATGAGTGATGGGGTAAATATCGAGAATTCATCACCAATGAGTGATGGGGTCAATATCCAGAATTCATCACCAATGAGTGATGGGGTCAATATCCAGAATTCATCACCAATGAGTGATGGGGTCAATATCCAGAATTCATCACCAATGAGTGATGGGGTCAATATCCAGAATTAATCACCAATGAGGGATGGGGTCAATATCCCAAATTCATCACCAATGAGTGATGGGGTCAATATCCAGAATTAATCATCAATGAGGGATGGGGTCAATATCCCAAATTCATCACCAATGAGGGATGGGATAAATATCCAGAATTAATCACCAATGAGGGATGGGGTCAATATCCAGAATTAATCACCAATGAGGGATGGGGTCAATATCCAGAATTAATCACCAATGAGGGATGGGGTCAATATCCAGAATTAATCACCAATGAGGGATGGGATAAATATCCAGAATTCATCACCAATGAGTGATGGGGTCAATATCAAAAATTATCACCAATGAGGGATGGGATAAATATCCAGATTCATCACCAATGAGGGATGGATAAATATCCAGAATTCATCACCAATAAGAGATGGGGTCAATATCCAGAATTCATCACCAATGAGGGATGGGGTCAATATCTAGAATTCATCACCAATTAGGGATGGGGTCAATATCCAGAATTCATGACCAATGAAGGATGGGGTCAATATCCAGGATTTATCACAAATGAGTGATGCGATCAATATCCAGAATTTATCACAAATGAGTGATGGGATCAATATCCAGGATTTATCACAAATGAGTGATGCGATCAATATCCAGGATTTATCACAAATGAGTGATGCGATCAATATCCAGAATTCATCACCAATAAGAGATGGGGTCAATATCCAGAATTCATCACCAATGAGGGATGGGGTCAATATCCAGAATTCATAACCAATGAGTGATGGGGTTAATATCCAGAATTCATCACCAATGAGAGGTGGGATAAATATCCAGAATTTATCACAAATGAGTGATGGGATAAATATCCAGAATTCATCACCAATAAGGGATGGGATAAATATCCAGAATTCATCACCAATGAAGGATGGGGTCAATATCCAGAATTTATCACAAATGAGTGATGGGGTCAATATCCAGAATTCATCACCAATGAGTGATGGGGTCAATATCCAGAATTCATTACCAATGAGGGATGGGATAAATATCCAGAATTCATCACCAATGAGGGATGGGGTCAATATCCAGAATTCATCACCAATGAGGGATGGGATAAATATCCAGAATTCATTACCAATGAGGGATGGGATAAATATCCAGAATTCATCACCAATGAGGGATGGGGTCAATATCCAGAATTCATTACCAATGAGTGATGGGGTCAATATCCAGAATTCATCACCAATGAGGGATGGGATAAATATCCAGAATTCATCACCAATGAGGGATGGGGTCAATATCCAGAATTCATCACCAATGAGGGATGGGATAAATATCCAGAATTCATCACCAATGAGGGATGGGATAAATATCCAGAATTCATCACCAATGAGGGATGGGGTCAATATCCAGAATTCATCACCAATGAGGGATGGATAAATATCCAGAATTCATCACCAATTAGGGATGCAATAAATATCCAGAATTTATCACCAATGAGTGATGGGATCAATATCAAAAAATCATCACCAATGAGGGATGGGATCAATATCCAGAATTCATTACCAATGGAGGGATAGGGTCAATATCCAGAATTCTCACCAATGAGGGATGGGGTAAATATCCAGAATTCATCACCAATGAATGATGGGGTCAATATCCAGAATTTATCACAAATGAGGGATGGGGTCAATATCCAGAATTCATCACCAATGAGTGATGCGATCAATATCAAGTATTCATTACCAATGAGAGACGGGATAAATATCCAGAATTCATTACCAATGAAGGATGGGGTGAATATCCAGAATTCATTACCAATGAAGGATGGGGTGAATATCCAGGATTCATCACAAATGAGGGATGGGGTCAATATCCAGGATTTATCACAAATGAGGGATGGGATAAATATCCAGAATTTATCACAAATGAGGGATGGGGTCAATATCCAGGATTCATCACAAATGAGGGATGGGGTCAATATCCAGAATTCATCACCAATGAGAGGCGGGATAAATATCCAGGATTCACTGCCAATGAATGTTGGGGTCAATATCCAGAATTCATTATCAATGAGTGATGGGGTCAATATCCAGAATTCATCACCAATGAGTGATGGGGTCAATATCCAGAATTCACTGCCAATGAATGATGGGGTCAATATCCAAAATTCATCACCAATGAGCGATGGGGTCAATACCCAGAATTCATCACCAATGAGGGATGGGGTCAATATCCAGAATTCATCACCAATGAGTGATGGGGTCAATACCCAGAATTCATCACCAATGAGGGATGGGGTCAATATCCAGAATTCATCACCAATGAAGGATGGGGTCAATATCCAGAATTCATTGCCAATGAGTGATGGGGTCAATATCCAGAATTCATCACCAATGAGTGATAGGGTCAATACCCAGAATTCATCACCAATGAGTGATAGGGTCAATATCCAGAATTCATCACCAATGAGTGATGGGGTCAATATCCAGAATTCATCACCAATGAGTGATGGGGTCAATATCCAGAATTCATCACCAATGAGTGATGGGGTCAATATCCAGAATTCACTGCCAATGAATGATGGGGTCAATATCCAAAATTCATCACCAATGAGCGATGGGGTCAATACCCAGAATTCATCACCAATGAGGGATGGGGTCAATATCCAGAATTCATCACCAATGAGTGATGGGGTCAATATCCAGAATTCATCACCAATGAGGGATGGGATCAATATCCAGAATTCATCACCAATGAGTGATAGGGTCAATACCCAGAATTCATCACCAATGAGTGATAGGGTCAATATCCAGAATTTGAAATCGTCCATGCTTATGAAATCAACTGCATAGTGTAAAGAGGTTAATTATTCACTGTGTTTTAATTTTGCTTATTTGGCTGACAGAATTCACTAAATTAAAACCCAGTAAATTTGTAAAATTAAGCATGGAATACATTATATCTAAATGATAAAACCGTGAATATAAAACCCACTGAATGTGCCTGAAATGGTAAATCAGCGAAATTTAAACCCAGTGAAAATTAGTCATTTTACAGTAATTGATTCAAGTGTGTATATCGTAATTACAATTCAGTATTCTGTATATGTAGTATATTTTATTCAGAAGCTGAGTTGATGAGTTAATTTTAAAAACATAATACCGGTACAAGTAGAAGATTCTTCAGTGATTTATTTGATTCTTATTTATCAAAATTATATAATGTTAGGAAGACATTGTGAGATTGTGTGGTTTTTATTTTCACTTTGGTAAATTCAGTCAGACATAGCTGTTAACAAAAATCACTTGTCAACCCACACACTGTGTCTACATGTGTGCTTTCCATATCAATTTAGTCTGTCAATTCGTTGATCATTTCACCTCTGACGATCTTGAATCACCCCGTTGCTGAATTATGTAAGTATTCTGCCCTGTGTGATCACACTGGTAATTACTATCATTCAGCTAAATTACCATGGTTATATTGGCGTTAATATCTATATTCAATATCTATACAACTCCCAGGATTATGCTGTTAACACAGTGTTGTGAATCTTTTATAATTCATTATAAAAGAAATTATAAAGTCATTCCATTACATCTTTATTGCATACGAGAAAATCTGACTGTGACGTTAATTTGGTTACGTTTTTCCCAACTAGCGTATGAATCTCAGTGATCAGCACTAGTTTGCGATCCACTGTAAAAAAAATTATCCTGAAGTAAATTGTTTTTATAAGAGGAACACTTAAATTTAATTTCATAAATAGCAAATAACAACTAGTTCTTGCCAACCAGTCTTGTACACGTACACGCATGCAAAATATAACTGAGTGTGACCACATGTAAATTATAATGTCAGCTAGTCCTTTGATGAGAGGAGTCTAAGAAAATAATTCATCCAATTCTTGCTTTTTTATTGATTGTCAATCTTTTAATCAAGTGCTACCAAAATATTGATGTAACTTGGTTTCATTGCCGAGGTCTCAAATTATACAAACAGGTTTAAACACGTATTAAATATTTTGAATGTTACTGTTAATTAAATTAGTACACATCTCCCTGCTCTTCAATTACGTCACTGGCTCCTTGCATACTTCGCAATATTGTCATGATAACTACATATACCCAGTAGTATTAAAGGGTGGTAGTCATCGCGCTGCGCATGTGCGATATTTGTGTTGATAAACATTGATTTTCCCACAATCCAATGCGCCCTTTTAATGGAAATGGAAGTATGAGATTTGACCTGGGCGCGACTTGCACTACCGGTAATACAGCGATATCTTCCAATCACCTAAAAAATAGCTAATTAACGCTTGGTAACTCATTAATCTGCGCAACAGTCAAAGTCGCCATCTTTGTTTATGAGACCCATATATCTCGCACATGCATCGCGCGACGACTACCGCCCTTTAAGCCTGATAACTTGTTCACGAATAGTAACTTATTAGCAGTTTATGATTTGAATTTATACATTTTGTATGACAAATGATTCTCAGCTGCCCAAACAAACTAATCCAAGTTATCACCTAAGTTAACTTATCACCTGCTAATGCATTTCTTTTTCATTCATTTCTGCTATCCATGAAGGCTTTCAGCTGGAAATTTATTATTAAACTGACACCTGCGCTATAAAATTTCAAAATTGACACATGCTATAAAATTTCCCCAATGTAGTGTTGTTTAATACTACATGTCTAAATAATCCTATAGTTACACACTGACACATGTACTATAAAAATTGCTCTATTTTCCCTAATCCATTAAAATTTGATCTTGAACAATGATTCACAATATGATTATTTGAAAAATCTTAGACGGAATCGTTTCAGAGAATAATTACCTGACTGAAGAAACTGTTTAGTCTTTAATTGCAGTTCCCATATATAATTCTGCATGTGTCTGCCAAAATGCAAAACAGTATGTATGAATTTAAATGAGTTCAAAACTGAATCTCTTCATCCTTTGACATTCATATAATAAACTGATCGAGTATTTTATCAAAGGACTATACAATGCATCAATAATTTCATCAAAACTGATCAAAGTTAACCTTGGTCTTATAAGATTAAACCATTCCCATATTAAGGACATGATATTATATGTTGTCAACTAGAAAAAAAAGGTTGTGAATTACCTAATAAATATTTATAAGTTGGAAATAAACATGCTTATGTATACATTTCTTGTTTGGTCATTTTGAAGTTGATTTTAGGAGAACATAAATGCATACATTTAGTATGTAAAACTTGTCTTTTATCCTTAAAAAGTCTTAGTTGAGGTAATGTATTCAAGATTTGTTTTACTTAGTTTCTGGACAATGAAGTCCCTGCTGACTCTCCTGACATTTTTTTTTTTCGTTCTTTGGTGCAAGAGTAGATGTGTCCCCGCTAGACTAGTCTCCTAATCCTGTAAACTAGAATGTACTCAGGTCACTCATCCAAAATACCATTATTTTCTCAATTTTCTCAGTTGTGCATATACTTATATGTGAATTACAGACATGTTTCTATGGTCAAAATAAGTAATATTATTATAATAATGATTCAGTATACGACATTTACGATTGCTGGTTTACATCTGCTTTTATTGGAAATGTGCTTCTGATAGTGAATACAGGGTATATTTTAAAAGTCCACTTTTATAACGATATTAATGACCCATTTATCATTTAGGTGATACTGCAATAATTGCTATCAAATTTGAAAAAAATTACTTAAGTACAGTTATGTAACAATTTTGAAATGTTTTACAGTATTTTGAGTTGGGACTGCCTAAAAAAATAACAATTCTGTATATGTTAGTAGTTTGTTTTCAATTTTATTCCACTTTGTACACTTAATTATACTGTATGAGCATTTAACAGATTACAAGATCGTACTCACTGAAATAGAACGGCATGATGTAATCATAGAATGTTGTGCATTAAACAGATACAGATCTACCGGGTAATGCTGCTAAAAAGTGCAGACGATAAAGATCACGTAAACCCAAATTGTGTTGTTTTTCCTCGTCAGTTCAGTGATCTGTTGCTGAACTCAAGTAAGTTACAGTAATTTTATAATTATATGATCAAAGCCCTATGGAGTAAAATACTTCTGTTTTTATTCTGGTTCGTGTACTTTAAGTTTGTCTTAACAATAATTGATCATATTACTGTAAAAACTAAAAATGTTTGACCACAATTAGTTTTGGAAAACGAAATAGAATATAAAACTGAAATTTTGACTGAGTGAAAATGATTAATTACAAAAATATTAGATAGCATATATGCTGCATCATTTGTTGTCAAAAAGTAACATTCACATATAACAATCACATGTTATGTTTAATTACACCACTGCAGGTCAAATCGTGCACAAGAAACCTGTCAGGTATCAGTTTTGTATGAATTGAATATTTAAAAATTTTATTTAAAAAAAAACAAAAAAATAACGTTTTTATATTTTTAACCTTTGACTGAATGTTAACATTGGAAAAAGTAGCTAGGTTATTTTTTTGTGTATATTCACAGTATTGATAATTGTTTGTGACATGTTTTAAATTGTCCAGTGTTGCTAACACTGTTTTCATCGATGCTTGATTTCATTAATTAATGTCTAAATTACTGTAGAATAATTATTGTTCCAAAAATTATTACAGAAGTTATGGGGAATAGACATCAACATGTATGGAATGTTGCAACAAATCATGGCATACAAAGAGTTTAAACAGTAACGCTCACTAATAAATAAATAAATAAATAAAATATCTAAATTGAATAATACCACATCACAAAAATATTCATAAATTCTTTATTTACTTTGTTCTATTTGTATCATATGAACTTACTTGAATAAGGGTATGAGTATAATGGTTGAAACATTTAGTCATATTTTTAATGTTTTAGAAATATTTTTAATGATCCTGTAAAAAAAACTGTTCATTACATGCACTTTTATTGGAGATGCAATTCCAATAAAATACAGTACTTATCATCACAGTCGGGTGCAAAAACTGTATTCATCGACATTGATGTAAAATACTTAAAAATTAAAAATTAAAATTTAACTGTGATCCATACTGACCGCAAGATAATTCGGCATCTGTAGAGTAGACTCCAGGTAGATACATTGTGTTGTCAGACTTTGTGCCTCAGCTGCATGTCCACATTACTAATCATGCCAAGTAAGTCAAATATTTAAAGTAAATGTGAGCGTAACTTGGTATATCCACCAACTTAAAAACTTAAATTGTCAGTCTATTGTGTACACCACTTAAACTTGGCCAGCAGGTACATGTCTTAAGGGAAATACCTTTACCCGGTAGTTGTATAGTTGCATGTGTGTCATGAACCAACTAGAAAATTTGAATGAGTCTTCAAGTTAGTGAAAGACGTAATAAAATATAATATCACATGCTCCATGCTAAAAGTTTATTGGATATGTGGAAACCTGTCTTTACTGAACATCAGCACCATAACACAGACCTTGTTCTATAAAGGACGGACATTGTATGGCTAAGATATGGAAAGCAAAAATGTAATCGCTATGAGTTCTTGAATTCTTGCTGAGTAATATATACTTTCAATCAAATGAAAAAACAACGAGGGGTAATTCTTACCTGAAAACAATAATAAAGTAACTACACTGTAACCTCGTTATAACAAACGATGGTCATCGCGCAGCACATGTTCGAATTTCATGTAAATAAACAATGTATTTTACACGCGTTGTATACGTCGCTATGAGTCCCATATTGAACAGGTAATGGTAGAATAAAATGAAACAACACAACTGCAATGAATTTATGAGCAATGAATAGGTTATCTGGTATAACGAACACTTCAATATAATGAACGATATGGCTGTTTCCCGACGTGTTCGTTATAATGAGGTTACAGTGTATATTTATTTATTTATTTATTTATTTATTTATTTATTTATTTATTTATTTATTTATTTATTTATTATGTTTTTATTCAAATTTTCAAATTGCTCAGTATGTAGTTTTACAATGTCTTCAATACCTGTGTCAAATTGTTATAGTTGGAAATATTCAGGTGCCCTGAGATTATAGTGCTTTAGTTGCCTTCAAAGAAAATTGGTTGAAATCACATGACAATGTTCAATGGTTTATTATGTAAAATCATGGAAATATTGTCCCATGGCACCATAAAATAGCATTATTTTGTGTGTTGTTTTGAGAAACGTTTCCCAATACTATATAATACTATATTAAAAGTAAAATGTTTTTTTTTGCATTTTTCAAAAACCCAGATTTTTGAAATATTTCAGGTCAAGAAAATGTACCCAATCATTAACAATGTATAATAGTTTCAGCCTATGTCACCAGAGTACGATTTGAGATTTGTCATAACATCTCTGCCATAGAAATCTATAATAGTAAAGCGTTATAACAAAATGACCACTATCCAACCATGATTTTCCCCAAAATTAGGCTTATGACCCCCTAACTTTTTGAAGTCAATATATCTTTATACTGTCTGAGTGTACAATTTTTTGCCAAATGAATAAATTTTATGTATCGGTATTTGCGTTTATGAGTAGGTTTCTACCGTAAAGCAGCGGAGTCGTCACCTGTATATGAGTCAGATGGCCATAGCATGTCATTGTTTACAAGCGTCTCCCCTATCATCGCTTGGGACTCAATTGCTGTGTGTGCGAATGTGACGACCCTCTCGCTTTAAGGGAATTAATTTCTAAGCTTTTTAACCATCAATTATACATATTGTCAGTCTAGAGATTCTAAATGACTTCTCTCTTCACTTCATTAACTTGTATCTACTTTTATTAGCTCTGCTGTCGTCTTTGTCGAGCGGGGCTTATCATATGCATGATTGTCTGTCGGCGACCCTGGACCGTGTCAACTTTTTACATTTTCAACTTCTTCTCGTTAACTACAATTCTTATTGCTTTGATACTTGGTGTATATGTACCTTGGGCAAACCTCGCTTAGATTTGTTCATTTCGTGATGATATCTTCAATTCTCTAATTTTGATTAATATTTTTGTCATTTTTTAATAAACAACGATATTTTTGACTTGTTGAAAACCGCAATTCTGATTGCTTTGATAATATACCTGCGGGTGGACCTTTCTCAGATTTGATATCTTCTGTTCTTTAATTGAAATATGCATTGCTAACAACAGAGCTATCTCAGCCGAGAGGCTTCTTGTTTATACTATGTGGCGATAGTTACAAATGGGTTTCATCATCAAACTTATACTCTTCCATGTTAATTAAAATTGTTAGCCCTAACAAGACATGTATGAGGCTGCCCTCTATGGGTATCGGCCAAACATTAGTTCTTTTTCTGCTCTCAAAAAGTATGGTTATCCGAAAGGGTGATGAGGTCACCTGATGGGGGAGATTTCTTCGATTTTCTCAGTAAGTGCAAAACAAAGATTTGTCAATAAATGACTCATCTTCAAAATGTTACTGTAGCAGCAACTACTAGTAAGTATCCAAAGCATTCAGTCATTGCTCTTAAATTTTTATCAAAGTTTTGAACATAAGAAATATTTCTACTGTAATAAATACTATGGCAATCAAACTGCGATGGGATATTTTTAATTCTGTTTTCAACTTCTTCATGAAAACCCTATTTACTTGGACACTTGGTATGTATGAACCTGTGGTGGACCTCTCTAAGGTTTGTTATCAACGATGTGATGTGATGCAATTGCCATGGCAACAACAATATAAACTACCATGGTTGTGATATGGAAAGATCGTTGTGGTAACAATAACCATGGTAAATAGCTCATATCTCATTATGGCAAACAATATCAAATTTTTTTTAAAGAAGACACTCTAAGGACGTTAAAGCTATTTTTGACTGTTTTGACATGATTTACATAAATTATTAGAATAATTACCATCATTTTAGAAACTTGATTTTTCTTAGAAGTTCTCCCCTCAATTCATTGCATATATGTGCAGTAACATGGTCAGTAGTGCAAAATTTGAAGTTTTTTTTCCCACAATGCATTTCATATGTTCAGTCACATGCTCAGTAAGGCAAAATTTGAATTCAGCTCAACGTGTCTTAATCGTGAATAGTCATTTCCTCTACACATTAAAGTAAATTTATTATTAAAAAAATCAATAGTAGATAATGACTATAAATCAGTCATGCAGATCGAGCTGATTGAGTAGCGATCGAAGCAGTGATGTAGTCATTACATAATTCATATGTAGAATAGTTTTTTGCATTTGACTTAAGGAAATTAAAGTCACAGAAAAGTTAATAATATGTACCAAGGGGTATATGGATAATTATTCCTACAGAATACCAAGTGTCTCACTTTTTGAACAAATTTATTGTAATTTGCATTTTTAGCAAAAGGCATGTAAGAAAAGCAAGCTCTTGATGTACATATTCTGACACAATCAAAAATAATATTTCTACTCAAAAATTCAAACATTTGAATAATTATGAGATTACCATCTGATATCACTTGTTTGTGAAGCCGGTTGATACGAGTGATGTCATTGGCTAGTATTTCATCTATGAACCAAAGGTGAGAATATTAACCAGCTCTATCATATACCGATAAGTATCTGCAGATACTCTTTTTATGACCAATTTCAAGTGTCAAAAAGACAGAGAAATCATAATTTGACAAAACCATTCTTACAAATCATGTGTTATTTTATGCTAATTAGGCATGACATCTACATGTGTCAGTATAGACATGCTTTTGCAGTTGAGGATATAGCAATGATTTTTGAAATTGGCAGAAATATTAAAATATTACTGTTCTTAGTGATATTTTATCAAAATAATTTTCAGTCAATATTGTGAGTTAATTTATTGTCATTACAACATGTGAGTAATTTCTTGTTATTCCAGTCTTGTATATATCACAACGATAAAAATGGTACTATTTGTTTTTCTCGTACTGTTCGAGCACACACAGACTGATAATGTGTGAAATCAATTAGTGATATTCAAATCACGCTAAACGTCACTACTTTGAATGACATGAATCATGGTCATGTGATAACCTCATAATAGTTAAACAATTTCTGTTCTCGTCGTCAACAAGTCTTGTCTTCTGAATAACTCTGTATTTGATTCAAACAAATTTCTCTAGTTCAGCTTTTGATGTGTCTTGCTTGTTTATGTTTTTTTTTTATATTTATAAGTTTTTATTGGTAATCATTCATAATACATACAGTAAGCAGAATACACTGTGTACATATATAGACTAATATACAAGTGCATTCAAGACATAACAATTTGATGGATTTTAATCCACTTATTACAGTGTTTCAATTTTGCCCTTGTTCACAGCAATGTTGTATTCAAGATGATAGTTATACTTGACTTGGTTCAGTAAAGTTGGAAAGAGGGGTTTTAAGGTTTCTCATTTTCATAAGATAAATGTGTCTTTTAGCCAGAAGCAGTAAGTGGTTGTGCAACCTAGACAAAGTCGCTTCCCCAAATAAAATTTCACTTAGATTTAGCACTTCCCTGGATTACTAATGCATCTATGAAACAATGGAGGAAGTGTCATGCTTGTTTATTTTTCAAGCTATGTCTGATAATGTGGCTTGAAATTTATCATTCGTGTATTACACACCTCATGGAATGGATTCAGCATTGGAACCAAGTTTCTGTATGATATATAATACTCACACAAAAGGAGTATTAGATGACACCTTATCCAATATTTGTTGTACACCAACGTAAACTGTCCTTATACATGCCTTTCATGCCAATAAAAGTTTAACAGGAAATAAGAAAGTTGACCATTCAACTATTTCATGTATTCTTTAAAAGTTGAATGATTAGTCATTTACCTTGACATTCATCCATTAAGTTTAATTACCATTCTGTCTGCAAATCTATTATATTGAATAACTGTGTAGGAATTTAATCTTTTATAGCATTTGAAAATATTAAATATTTTAAGTGATAATGTATTCAAAATAACAGGGCAAGGTTATGATAGTTGTGCTATGTTTTTTTTTTTTTGGTCTTGTTGGTGTTCAAACAGGTTTTGTGCCAACTGGATATGTTGCTCATGCTGTTATTTGCAGAATGAGACTGTTGCAATAGAATTTTCCTGCATTTTACAGTTTTTTATTTTTTTATTAAAATGTCCTCACTGTTGAATTTTGTAAAAAAAAAACCCAAAAATTCTTGATTTTCGTATCATGAACTTCACCTCTTTGAATTTGCATAATTAATCCCACCAAAACTTGTTACATATTTTTCTGTAAATTCTTTGTCATTTTTGGACAAAATGGACATTCATTACAGGTGATAATCAAAATTTTATTGATTTATTAAACTTTCTTCAAAGTGATAAAGTTGACTTAGGCATTAATAAATATCCTTGCATGAGTTCTCACTGAAAATATCCACTGACCAAAGTAATTTTACATGGCCTACCTGTTCTACTTTATTAACTTTTGTATATACTTTGCAGACAAATCCCGTAATGTGCGCACAATTTTACTCTGATATTGCTTGAGCAATCATCCTTTAAAGGGATCCACTTTGATAAGTTACAAGTAGAAATGATAAATTTTTGATTGATTCACAAATGACAAAGGTTTCCATGCTGAAGATTAATTATCTCAAAAGGGAGTTATAGAAGCATTTTAGTGTGCTAGTCTGAGTCGTGCTAGCGGCATGTAGACAGATTGTAATTTCTGAGTATACAGTAAACAAAATTACATGTGCCAGACCATTAGATTTTACCGTGAAATCACAAGATGAGATACTCTTACTGAGATGTAATGAAGCATGTCCTTGAGTTGGTGTATTAATTGACTTGAATGTTTAGAATCTTCCATGCGTATATTTGATTGCAGTCATATTAAAATTGGATGTTCATTTTAATTTTAATTTTAATGTTAGTCTGGGGGAAAAAAAATTAACAAATATTTTATTCATTGCTTTTCAATTAAATTTGTTATAGCAGGATTGGACCCTGACCCTATTATGTGATAAAATATTTTCGTATTATAGATTTTTACTTGACGTAAATGTTAACTGGTTGAACGCCAAAGGCAACTAACCTAGAAAATAAACCCGAACAGTTGTTTCCATATTTTCCTGAAAAAAAAGTGATCATGACTTTTAATCAGTCTGAAATTATGTATACTTGGTTCATATTTAACAAAGAAATTCTAGAAAAATACATAAAAATGTGCAAAAAATTTCGGCGGGAAAATTTATGACGTTATTTCCTGTGTTGTACCTTAATTAGAATCTCAAGTTATAAGCCTAAATCTTACAGCAAATGTACGGATTAAAATCAAAATGCAAAACAAACTGCGGATTAATAGTGTAAATAATTTACAATCATTATGGTTTCCCATGGTTCACTGGTGCAATATCCCGGGGACTGACTGCTTCCTCTTTATATTCCAGTCTGTCACTAAAGTATTTCTATTCAAAGGAAGTTATGTGTATAATTTTAAAAAGCCTGTCATGGTGATATCATATGTGTAATTTGAGAAGCATTGATTTACAACTTAATATTACCATGGTAACAAATATAGTTGTGAAATTAGATCAAGTAATGCTTATGCTGTCTACATGCATACATTTGTACGTGGTGGGACAATGATAGATATATATGAGATGACCCACTCTGCTTTTTATAATGCTACCAAGATGAGAGAATTAACAGAAATTAATGGGCTCAGTCATGCTCATTCATATGTATGTTGTCTTTTAGAATAATTGAATAAACAAGAGGTGCATAACACAAAGTACCAGATTGAAAAAAATGACTCTGTCTAGACCGAAATTAAATTGACTCTGTCTAGACCGAAATTAAATTGACTCTGTCTAGACTGATTTTAAATTGACTCTGTCTAGACTAATATTAAATTGACTCTGTCTAGACTAATATTAAATTGACTCTGTCTAGACTAATATTAAATTGACTCTGTCTAGACTAATATTAAATTGACTCTGTCTAGACCGAAATTAAATAGACTCTGTCTAGACTAAAATTAAATAGACTCTGTCTAGACTAAAATTAAATTGACTCTGTCTAGACTAAAATTAAATTGACCCTGTCTAGACCGAAATTAAATTGACTCTGTCTAGACTAAAATTAAATTGACTCTGTCAAGACCAAAATTAAATTGACTCTGTCTAGAGTGAAATTAAATCGTCTCTGTCTAGACTGAAATTATATTGACTCTGTCTAGATCTAAATTAAATTGACTCTGTCTAGACCGAAATTATATTGACTCTGTCTAGATCTAAATTAAATTGACTCTGTCTAGACTAATATTAAATTGACTCTGTCTAGACTAATATTAAATTGACTCTGTCTAGACCAAAAATAAAAATTGTGCATAGTGCTCCTAAGATATTTGTATTTTAGTTGTGCATAATTACAAAATTACATTTTTAGGTAATTTTCAACTCTAATAGTGAAAGTGTACTAGTGGTTTCTTGTTATTTAAACATAATATATAACTTCTGGGATGTGAAAAAAAACAACATTAAATATTATTGATTCAATTTTGATCTTCATTAAGGTTCCATCACATGGCAGCTTTGGGCGAGTTGATTTACCAAACATGCCATTTCAATGATCGTGGTGTACGTATCATTATATTATATACCCTAGCACAATTGGTGAAAAACAAAGAATTCTTTTAGACATGACATGTATGCATTCAGCAAGTCATCTGAGAGTAAAATGATGGGCATGTAGATTACCTTTGGATGAGTTGATTGTCTCTCACGAGACCCTTCAGATAAGAATATAATATATTCTCTAAAGGAATGCCAGTTCCAATTAATGAACACTTTATTCTGCTTTCAAAAATTACGTATTAATAAAGATATTATAAAAAATAATCAATTGAATAAAACAAAAAATTTGATGACTACTCCGCATAAACAATAAACTTGAAAATGTTTTGCAATTCTATTCACATATCCCAGTTTCCCAGTTTATCTCTAGTAGGTATGCAGTTGCTAAGCAACACCATCCCCCAGCAATGAGAGCAACAGTACCTATAAGGAATAATTCATGATCCAATGAATTCTACATATAAAACGTGCAATATTGATTCTTTGAACTAGGAACTCAAATTTGTTCCGTTAAGTTACATACTTGACCGAAACAGACGAGAGTCATGAATTCAATGCAAATCTCCGAGTAGTATATTTGATTAAGTATTGTGTGGTTACAAATGTCTTTTTTATCTGTAGTACATTTAATCTGTGACGCACACCGAGTTCCTGATTTATATCAAAGTGGATATTCACAAGAAATCCATGATCTGACAACCATCAAATGAGTCCTACAGATTCAGTCGTAAAATCTATCAATGCTGAAGATCAAAAGTCAAAGGTTATTTAAGGTCACTAGAAAGAGACTGAAGGAAATTATAATTCAGCGGATTGGTAGCTGAGAATGCTGTAGTGGGTGACACCACTTACTTACTCATAGCAGCTGTTACAGGTATATGATGATTTATTTATTGTTAGTCCCCGTTCGGACGAAGTCCGAAAACGGGGACTTATAATTCGGTCTCCGTCCGTGCGCGCGTCTGTGCGTCCGTGCGTCCGTCCGGAGTCATATCTCAGAATCCCTTGGACCGATTCCCTTCATTCTTTGCATGTGCCTAGTACTTTATGTGGGACATATGCACATGCAGTGGTTTAGCTATTCGATTCAAAATGGCCGACTGGCAGCCATCTTATTTTTTGAAAATGTTGTATTTTGGACATGCTTTGTCAGTTGTCATTCAAACTTGGTACATAGATTATACATGTTAGGATACATGTCCATGACGATTTATTTCGCAATTGGATCAAAGATGGTCGACTGGCAGGCATCTTGTTTTTGTTTTTTTATGCGGTATCTTGAACGTGCTCTGTCAGTTTTCATTCAAATTTGGCACATACATGTACTTTATACATGTTAGGATGCATGTCCATGACAATTTGTTTCAAAATCTGGTCAAGGATGGCCGATTGACAGCCATCTGACTTTTTGACCTTACTATTATATTTCCACAATTTATGTACTATTTTCATTCATATTTGGCACATACATCATTACATATCAGTGTGTTTCATAATCAGATCAAAGATGGCCGAATAACGGCTGTTTTTATTTTGGCCATATTACTATGACACGAAACGCGTGTTTTGATGTAAATAAACAATCTGTTGTACACACCACTTGGAACTCAAGTTTCAAGGACACGCTCGCGACAACCCCTGCTTTAATATGACGAGCACAAAGAGAACTTAACGGGGACTGTCATTCTCAATGACTTGTTTTTCTTGAAATTATTTCGCAATATCAATAACAAATTTTAGCCAGTGCATCACCTGCATTGACTGTGGTCAATCAATGTGCAGTATGTGTGTTCGAATTTTATGTAAACAAACGATGTGTTTTACATCTAATCATATGCCACTAGGGGATCCCATATAAAACTTGATGCATCAAGATAGCAACTGCCTTTCAATATGCTTTTATCATTGCTTGCTGCATGATGGTGTTTTTTTCTCATTCATTTCTACTATTCGTTAAGGTTAGACAATGTATGGGAGTCGGGTATTTGTCATAACGCGATTAATGTTTATTTCAAACTACAATAAATTACCTTTCAAGTCTGAGATGGACAGCTGGTTATGCTGAAAAATTCTGTAATTTGTGAGGTACATTAATTTTGTATGATGATCAATGGACTGAAAATTTATCATTTGCACAGGTTCAGTTTAGCGAGTGTCTGGGTTGCACAGGTTTGGCTTAGATGGGTGTCTGGGTTGCACAGGTGGGTGTCTGGGTAGCACAGGTTCAGTTTAAATGGGTATCTGGGTT
This sequence comes from Saccoglossus kowalevskii, assembly GCF_978046115.1. Classification (NCBI taxonomy): domain Eukaryota; kingdom Metazoa; phylum Hemichordata; class Enteropneusta; family Harrimaniidae; genus Saccoglossus; species Saccoglossus kowalevskii. The sequence goes on along the minus strand of NC_140653.1, from coordinate 19,933,609 downwards.
GCACCGGGTTCAGTTTAGATGGGTGTCTGGGTTGCAGAGGTTTGGTTCAGATGGGTGTCTGGGTTGCACAGGTTCAGTTTAAATGGGTGTTTGGGCTGCACAGGTTCAGTTTAGATGGGTGTCTGGGTTGCACAGGTTCAGTTTAGATGGGTGTCTGGGTTGCACAGGTTCAGTTTAGATGGGAGTCTGGGTTGCACAGGTTCAGTTTAGATGGGAGTCTGGATTGCATCAGGTTCAGTTGAGATGGGAGTCTAGGTTGTACCAGTTTCAGTTTAGTTGGGAGTCTGGGTTGCACCAGGTTCAGTTTAGATGGGAGTCTGGGTTGAATCAGGTTCAGTTTAAATGGGAGTCTGGGTTGCATCAGATTCAGTTTAGATGGGAGTCTGGGTTGTACCAGTTTCAGTTTAGTTGGGTGTCTGGGTTGCACCAGATTCAGTTTAGATAAATGTCTGGGTTGCTTCAGGTTCAGTTTAGATGAGAGTCTGGGTTGCTTCAGGTTCAGTTTAGTTGGGTGTCTGGGTTGCACCAGGTTCAGTTTAGATGGGTGTCTGGATTGCATCAGGTTCAGTTTAAATGGGTGTTTGGGCTGCACAGGTTCAGTTTAGATGGGTGTCTGGGTTGCACAGGTTCAGTTTAGATGGGTGTCTGGGTTGCACAGGTTCAGTTTAGATGGGAGTCTGGGTTGCACAGGTTCAGTTTAGATAGGAGTCTGGATTGCATCAGGTTCAGTTGAGATGGGAGTCTAGGTTGTACCAGTTTCAGTTTAGTTGGGAGTCTGGGTTGCACCAGTTTCAGTTTAGTTGGGTGTCTGGGTTGCACCAGGTTCAGTTTAGTTGGGTGTCTGGGTTGCACCAGGTTCAGTTTAGATGGGAGTCTTGGTTGCATTAGGTTCAATTTAGATGAGAGTCTGGGTCGCACAGGTTCAGTTTAGATGGGTGTCTGGGTTGCACATGCAGGTTCAGTTTAGATGGATGTCTGGGTTGCACCAGGTTCAGTCTACATGGGTGTCTGGGTTGCACCATGCAGGTTTCCTGGGTAGCATGTTGGTTTAGACATGCTGCTGGGTAACTTTTTTTAGACAGATTTCTAGGTCACAGGGATTAGTTTAAACAGGCATCTGGGCAACATAAGGTTACGTCTAAATTTGTTCACTTGAGACAGGTGTCTAAGGTTGCACAGGATTCAATTTTAATAATAGACATGTTATTGTTACATGGGTAACATTTTGCAGACTGTTGTTGAATGGTAAAATATATTATGTTTACATTTTTTTGTCGTCAACAAATGTGATCTTATGGCCTACCCTACCCTATCACACAGCATGTAAATAATGCAATGTGGATGACACTATATCAAATACAGTAAAAACAAACATGACATTCAGTATAACTGTGCAAAATCAGAATTTGACAACATGTACATTTCCGATGTGTGAATTCTATGATTTCTGATCAAGAAGATTTTTAGACTTTGGAGTATTCCTAGTATTCTAGACTATAGTATTACATAAAGGTTTTTAATCGCTATGGCAACCAAAATGGCTGCATACTGGAGGGCTGTATGATTATATTCTTTTATTTGAACTATGCTTGCATAAATAATGATATAAACAACATTTGGCAATTATTTCCTTTAACATTTTAAATTCCAATGACTTTTTAGCTCCGCTGTCGACTTTGTCGAGAGGAGCTTATCATATGAGTGATTGTTCGTCGTCGTCCGTCGTCGGTGACCTTCGTCGTCCATGTCAATGTTTTACATTTTCAACTTCTTCTTGAAAACTACAAGCCTGAATGCTTTGATACTTGGTGTATTTTCGACTTCTTGTTAAAAACATATATAGGTACTACATGTGGACCTCTCTCAAATTTGGTCATTTCGTGATGATATCTTCAATTTTCAAATTTTGATGAATATTTTTGTAATTTTTGGTAAAAAGTGATATTTTGGACTTCTTGTTAAAAAATTCAAGGCCAATTGCTTTGATATTACATATATAGGTACTACATGTGGACTTCTCTCAAATTTGTTCATTTTGTAATGATATCTTTAATTCTCTAATTTTGATGAATATTTTTGTCATTTTTGGTAAAAAGTGATATTTTCGACTTCTTGTTAAAAAACGCAAGGCCAATTGCTTTGATATTACATATATAGGTACTACATGTGGACCTCTCTCAAATTTGTTCATTTTGTGATGATATCTTTAATTCTCCAATTTTGGTGAATATTTTTGTAATTTTTTGTAAATGTGATATTTTCAACTTTATGTTGAAAACCGCAAGTCCGATTGCTTTTATATAACATATATAGGTACTACATGTGGACCTCTGATTTGTTAATTTCATGGTGATATCTTCAATTATCTAATTTTGATGATTATTTTTGTAATTTTTAGTGAAAAGTGATATTTTTGAATTCTTGTTGAAAACAGAAAGTTCCATTGCTTTACTATACATATTGTTCATTTCTCAATGATATCTTCTTGTTGAGAACAGCAAGTCTGATTGCTTTGATACAATGTACTATACATATTGTTCATTTTCTAATATCTTCAGTTTTTTAATTGAAATGTGCATTGCTAACAGCAGAGCTATCTCAGCCGAGAGGCTGCTTGTTTAAAGTACGACCTGGAGATGTTAATTATAATGGATGTCGTCCCACAAATTGAGCATTATCGTTAAATGTAAATACGTATGATTTTAATATAACACTTCCATATTAAAACCTTCTCACCATACATCATATACCCTTTCTTAAAAAAGTATTTTTGTATGAAACACAATATGTTTGTGTGAAATGTGACTCTGAAGATAGAAATCTAAATGATATTCTGAATATGTTATCTGTCTATGTTTATTAATGTCAAATCCCATGACAGCTATATTAATAATGTAAAAAGCATAACAAAATGAACAGACCAAAGTTATTCAAATTACTGATTGTCTGTCATCTTCAGTGACATCTTTTGGCATCAACATTTAACTTTTCAGACTACTTCACTTCAAAACATAAGCTGTATTGCTTTGATACCAACACATTGGATGATTCTGTCTTAGATTTGTTCATTTCATCATGATAACTTAAATTTTAATGAATAGCTTTGTCAGTTTTAGTAAAAAAATACTATTTCTGACTTTTTCTTTTTTGAAAAATATCAGTTATCAGTAATTAATTCTTAATATCATTTGATTCTTGGCTAACCAAAGACCTTAGCAAGTCTGTGAAAAATGTCAAATATTTCATTTTATCTCCATTTTTGCATGGGTTTTAGTATTTCATATTATACATACATGTATATAGATATATTCCACAGAGGTGACAGACTAAAAAATGATTTCATATAATATACCAGAAAATTGGGCCACTGAAAAACAGTGTGACCAATCACAGTAACAGTAAATATGGCGTCACTAATGTGGAAGACTGTTGTGGGTGTTATCCAATCAGCAACCAGTGTTGCACATACATACAGGGAAATATAAAACCACAAGCTTTAATTTGAATTTAAATCATTCTATATTTTGAAGTATTATCAAGTATTTACCATTATCAACATTCATAATTTTGAATAAGGGGAAAGAAGGAAAACAAAGTGGTGATGAGCTGTGATGACATAAGCAAATCTAAATAATTCTTGTGAATAATAATGCTGTGTAATTTTATAAAACAATTAAATTTATCACAAAACATTTCCAATTACACAATATGGTCTATTAAATACAATGGAAATTTATTTCCCAGAATGCATTTCCATATGCTCAGTAGCACAACATGTGATACCTGTTGGGATGTGTTGCAGTTTATTGAGCATACCAGTAATACCTGATTCTGATGATATTCTCTTAATACCCACGTGTCTAGGGATAATTTAAATTAATAAGACATTCACAGTAGATAAAACACATTAGTGAGATGTTAATCAAGAAATTGTTTGACTGTCTGATCATAAAATTAGAAATTTACATATTCCACATACAGTACTGTAGAATACTTTATTTTAGCTGGGATTAATTTTCGCTGAAAAGACTTTTCGGGTGTTTTGTATGCAATTTATTTTCACTGATTTTTGACGAGTTGAATGTAAAATATCGGGAAAAAAGGTATATTTGCTGGAATTTATTTTAACTGAATCATTACTTCAGCGAAAATAGCAAAAATTAGTTGCAAGCGAAATTAAAGTAATTTCCAGTATACATATACCATATTTGCCTTATTAGTAGCACATGCACTTAAGTATTTTTTTCCCATTTCAATGATTTAGTATATCGCCAATGTGATATTTGTTTTATAGGAACTCAAATAGAGCAAATACAGTAATGAGATACAGGTATATTTGTTTAATTTTCTAATATAAGTAAAAATAATACTAGTTATAAAATTAGTATCACTGGATTTGTGCTGAATTGTTAGTTGTTAAACCTTGTTAATCTAACATGGATTTCACTCATATATTTGATTATCCTTTTTAATCTGTGAGAACCTGATCCAGTTTATTATAGCAAGCTTATGATGATGGATTGTATATAGGGAAAGTCATTTAATATTGTAATTAATTTGTCTGTGACTAAACAGAAAGTAAAATTATTATTTACAATACAGTTGGTGTTTTTAAGCATTACGGTTTCATGACATTAAGAAGTCATGGTGTCAAACACTGTGAATATGTGAATAAATTACAAAAATAAGATTAAAAAGCAAAATAATTGCATTTATTTTTAATAAACCCTAAGAGGTATATGATAAAACCTTTATTGGACAGGGCTTTTTTGCCAATGCAAAAGCTCAGACGCTTCCGCCATAGAGTCTCAGCCCGCAAAAGCTGTATCAAGATAACAAAGATCAAAGCGGAATGATCCACAGACATGTTGATTAGATTTTTGAGTCAAAGTACCTAATAACTGTAATAATAAATTGTTTCAGTTATGTCTAAATTGGTTGAACACCATGGGATGGTGTGATTGAATACTTGTTTTTAATTATAAATTTCCCTGACAAAATAGTTTCAATTTTAAGCTAATTTGCATATCAATTAATTATGGATATTTTCACTATCCCAGCCATGCTTTCAACACATCAAAATAATTTCTAAACTTTTTTGTTGATATTTGACTATAAATTTGACTTTTTATATTTTGAACAGACATCAATTGAAAACGGAGCCGACTGAGAGTACCGGTACCAGTGTGGATTACTCAATCTCATCAGATGTATCCATGTTTCGCTTTAGTAAAAGAGTTCAACAAACTATTGCTGCGTTGCTGAGCACTTTTATGGTGACGGGTCTTCTGGCATGGTATTACATCATCCAGCATGGACACACAGTTGTACTTCAGTTGGGACCGCTGGAACTTGATAGCGGTCTTCAACAATTGACTGTTGGGGATAGTAATAATGAAGGTAAAAAGTTGATAATTGATATTGGTAAGCACTTATCAATGACGTCAATTCCGATGCAGTGTGAAGATGTCGGTGGACGAATGAATCTTTGCATAGAATGGATAGAAGACGAATCCGAGCGGTCAAATTTGAAAATAGCGCAGATGAGGGTGGACCTCAATACGATTGATACCAAAGCAACATGTTATGAAGTAAAGTGGCAAGTGATGTCGCATAATTTTGTTCCCGAGGACTGTATCAGTTTTGGTAATGAACATTGGTATGGTGGAGCGGTAGCCTATCGTCAATACCTAGTATTGGAAAAGGGCCATGTCAGTATGCAGCCGTATGTGACGGGTGATATATGGGATAATGCAAAAGGGTACGGATCTGTATTGGATCGAATATGGATGTCAAGCCATGGAATGATGATTGTCGTTCCCGATACTGTCCCGTTGCATGTTAGTGTCAATCAACCCACAGGATATTTTTGTCTCAAAGCCGATTATACTGACTCTTCGTACAAAAGTTACGATGATAAATTTGTAAATCTGAAGTACACTATTTGTGATGCTAAAAACATCCGAGACATTCAGGAGTATGTACAAGTTCGATACCTCTTCCCTCCAAATGGAAAACCTGATGAAAGTGTGGTCAACTTTCCAATATGGAACATCCGATCGTATGACATGAATACGTACACTAATCAGAGTGATGTGTTGGATATAGCAGCCCAAATCAAACAGCACAGTTTCAACCACAGTCAGTTAGTTATAAGCGACAGATATAGCATGCATCATGGTGACCTCACGTTTGATCCAAACAGGTTTCCAGATCCCGGATTAATGGCTGATAGTCTGCATGAAATGGGATTTCGCATAGGACTGAAAGTTAATCTCTTTTCCAGTGTAATGTCCGAAGCATTCAAAGAAGGATCTCGCAAGGGATTCTGGGTAACCTATGGTGAGAGCGACGTCCCCGGTCTTGTTAAACGATACGGAAATGTCGGAGTGCTGCTAGATTTAACAAATGAGAAAGCAAAATCTTGGTATAAAAAACGACTTTCCAATTTACTAAGTCACGTTGATGTTCTTCATTTTGACGGGGGTCAGGCTCAGTATCTTCCATATCAATACGATGTACATCGCACTTATTTGATGCGAAATCCCAATATGTATTCAAAAATGTTTGTGCAATTGGCAACTGATTTAGGAAATCAGAATCAGTTACAGAGTGGATGGGGTACGCAGAGGTATCCCATTTTTTTGCGGATGAGCGAAAAGAACTCTGGATGGTGCTACAGCAATGGATTGAAATCTGTCATTCCGACTGTACTTCTGTACGGAATTCTGGGATATCCATATGTTATTCCAGCAGCAATAGGAGGCAATCCCATGGGGAATACGGATATGGATGCTAAAACAGAGGGGCTACCCGAGAGGGAACTTTACATTAGGTGGATGCAAGTAGTGACTTATCTGCCAGTTATGGAGTTTACCACGTTGCCATGGCAGTATGATGCTGAAGTTGTGAGAATTGCTCATAAACTGGTGAAAATTCATGAAGTCATAGTGGCACCTATGATTAATAATCTTACGCTGGAATCTGTGCAAAATGGTGAGTCAGTCGATTAATCAGTATTTTTTTTATTATATCTAACATACATTTGAGGTTGGTTGATTTATTTTGCTGTTCGGTAACTCTTATAGATACGAGTGATTTATAAATATATTCGAATGATTGAAAACTATATGTCAACTGGCTACTTACGTTAATCCATACTCATTATCGAATGTTATGGAATAAAACTCCTGGGCATTACTGACCCAATTTGGATAAGTTGTTATTTAATCTTTTTAAGCCAAATGGACATACCGTAAGTTATTTTGTGGATGGTGACAAAAATTGATATTCAAAAGGTCATATTTCGTCATGCTGTAAAGATCTAAAATTCACCTGACTTAATTTAGCATATAAAGTAGCAATCAGTAATATTTACCTAATTTGGAAAATGAATTATTTCTTTTTTACGTGGAGCCAGTATGTATTAAGAATTAGGTTGAGAATTCTTAATGTGAAGTATGTTAACCAACATATTGCTTTAAAGTGTACTTACGAGAGGTAGCTTAATTGCTGAATGCCATGTTTAATGTAAATTACATCAACGTTAGCAGATTGATTTCCCTCTGACAATTATCTACGATTCAGGTTGCATCTGCATGCAGAGAAATGGACATCATGATTGTAATTTCACCTCGCATTCCTTACTAAAATTCATTAGACAAGATGTATACTTTTTTGTGTGCAAATTGTTTTAAATGAATTTGTACATCTTTGTATATACAAGAAGTAGTGTAAATTTGGAAAAGATTTGTATTCAAAAAATACACAAATACAATGCAAATTGTATACAAAACATGTACTTTTGTATACAACAAGTGTATCCTATATTTGGAACACTTTTGTATACAAAAATCGTAAAAAGTACAATTCACAAAATGGCATTTATAGAATTTTTATAATTCAACTTCATGAGCGGGATGGTGAGTTTCATTTTCCTTCAGTGCATAATCCTATTACCATTACTCAATCGTTTGTAATTGCAATTAACTAGTATGTTTTCAAGTGTTAATATTAAAAATAATTTATTGCATTTATTTTGCTCACTGCAGGTGCACCAATTATCCGTCCTGTATGGTGGGTGGCTCCCAACGATCCAAACACACTTGCACTGGACACAGAGTTCTTAATTGGTGATGACTTTCTGGTGGCGCCAATTCTCGAGAAGGACGCACGGAAGAGAGACATCTATTTACCTAAAGGGGATTGGAAGGCTCTACTGAATGGAAATATATACGAAGGTGAAAAATGGATTCGAGATTTTCCCATTGAACTTGATGCAATTGCAACATTTCAGAGAATGGATACACTGAGTTAAAACCGTCTTTGCGATTCATTCAAATGTGGTTTAGTTGGGATCATTACAGACAGTTGGGTGCTATTTATTTCCAATTCTTTTTTTGCAAGAATTTTGCCAAAGATGTTTTGAAATTTTATAAGTGGCTTTTTAATAATACAATGCACAGTTTTTAAAACCAAACTTGTTGGTTATATATACTTTATTCTGGTATGCAGTGGTCATTTATATCTCCCATGATGCATCACTGGGTATGGTGGAAGTCATCACACACTAAAACAATTCAATGCTCTGTTGATTTCATTAAGCTGCATAAAATAATCTATTTTGTCTAAAAATTATATATTTTTTTAAGTCAAACATATTAGATTTATTGGCATTCTGGAGAGCATTTATATGTCAAATGTATTTATTATTATTATTATTATTATTATTGATTATCTTAGGTTAGGTTTGTTTCAGCCCAAGCATTACCATGTCAACCCTTCCACTGTCCAATTTGTTTCCAAATCAACCAAATTGCCAACATTCTCATCAGTTATGCGTCAAATTCATTATTAGATTTAACAGAAGATTACGAAGAAGACTCTGATCAACGTCTTGTATGGAAATGAGTTCATTTTAAACTGGACTACATTTTGTGGATTGATACAATGATTGACAATGGTAGTTTGTGTGCACGTGTTAGGTTGGATGCAATGCATCATGGGAAATTATTCTTGATTACTCTTGCTTTGATGTTGAACACTATTTTGTATCATTCATTTACATATTTTATGTGTACTTTATAAACTTATCGCAGTCTAAGAAAAAAAATGTATCTCATTTATTTTCTATAATACAATCCACATACCACATACAGAGTGTTTAATTATAGCAATTGGACACATATCTATTTTTTGTCCCTTTGTTCTAGCTATGAGCTTATAATCCTCACAAAAAGACACCTGAGGTAAAATAAATACCGGAAATAGCTGTTTTTGTTTTGTTTTGTTTTTTTACTGTGTGAATTAAATCATGAAAGGATTAAGGGCAGTTTGCCATATTGGTTTTTTGCACATTTTATTCTTCTATTTGTCATGTAACCCAAGTTACCATCAGAGGCGGCGGCGGCGGCACACAATTTTGCATGAGGGTGCGAGATCTGCTCACCAACCTCGTGCCGAAGGCGTGACCTTACTACGGGCTGCGGGGGCATGCTCCCCCTTAAAATTTGAAATCTAGACCCTCTGAAACACTATTTCCTGCATTTTGAGGGGCATATTTTGCTGTCACAAAGGGTTTCAAACTTGATTTTGGAGGGGCAACATCCCCCAACATTTTTTTCGAGGGGCGGCTGCCCCCCCTGTGCCGCCACCACTGACCATAGAGATTGTTGCAGTAAGTTTGGTCATCAAGTTAGAGAACCTTGTTTGATGTTAATGCTTATTAGACATACAAATTATTCAGTTCCAGTGTTGTATATGTTGTGTTTTCTTCTGTCACAGTCCTGTGGTTCTGTCATTGGTTGTTTTAAAGTTCAACAAAATAGTTTTGTTGAAAACTGGATGTAAAATGTAGTGTTAATCAGTCAATTGTCTCCTAGTATTCGACAAAACATTAATTCATTTTTCCAGGTTTACCGGTACTGTCTTTTTTGTGTTGTTGATTAACGGTTAGATCATTCTATACTGAAATTTTTACAGATATATTGTGTTGTTGTTTGATGTCATTTCTTGTCGAGAATGTTTTGTATACATGTATATATTAAATATAAATCTATATTCTGTGGTATATTCTATAATGATATATATTTAAACATTAATACTCCAATGTAAAATTTGTTAATATATTAAGTGAATGTTTTTCAGCATTGAAGATGAATTATTTTTCAAGCACATGCAAGGGTCATATCTGAACAAAAAATAATTTGAAGTGGAAACTGCCATGCACATAATCCTACTCTCCCTGAAAACATAATAAACTCCTTAAAACTTTGGTACTGTATTTGCTCTATTAGAAGCACATCTGCAATAGAGGTGCATGTAACATACCGGATCATCCAAAAATATTATTTATTTGAATCATAGACACATCACTGTTTTTATTAGCACATAAGCTAATAATAGAGCAAATATGGTATATATTTAATTCAAGTCACTTAGGTTTTAGATACTGGGGTGTAGAATTTTGTTGGTGCATAGGAAGCCCAAAGTTGTTGAAACGTTTTTGCTATGATCTTTTTTTCCCCCAAAATTTCTGTCATCTTGGATAAACCACATAATCATTTCATATTTGGAATTCCATTTCCTTACAAGGTAAAATACAGATACCTCGTGCAATACCACAACATTTGGGCATGCTATAAGATTAAGATACGTGAGAGATGTATACACAATACTGTAAAATGACCAATTTTCACTGGGTTTAAATTTTGCTGATTTACCATTTCAGGCATGTTCAATGCGTTTTAAATTCATGGTTTTATCATTTAGATAATGTGTTCTATGCTAAATTTTACATATTCACTGGGTTTTAATTTAGCACATTTTCCAGTCAGTTGAACCAATTTTGAATGTTTGTATTCCTGAGTGACTATCCCTATATTTTCCAACAGAAAAACATATTTTCAGGATTATTATAACTCCACTAGGTTTGAACGAGATGTTTGATATTTCAAAGATTACTGATGTATACACCACAGATGGTCTATTAATTGTGGGGTTATTTACAAAGTTTATTTGTTTTTTTTACCTTTATTATATTATGCAAAAAGGAACTTCGCAAATTTAAATCATTTAGAATTCTGAATTAAATAATATAATCTGTGCATATTAATTAGCTAATTTACATATCACTTTTTTCACACATGTTGTAATGGCAAGCAATGTCATTTTGAAAATTTAGAAAGTGCACAAGAATGACGATGATCCGATTACATGTATCCATCATTTACATTGCTTATACGATTGATATAGCAGGGATTTATGTATTATACGCAGAATGAGGCGGTATCCTCGGGGGCGGACATCCGGGCATTTTCACCGCCTGGCAACCCGCGGCGGTGAAAACAAAGGCCCAAAACTCGCAGAAAACAGTACTTTGGGATGATTGTTGAGACTCCCCTGAACAGTGTAACAAGATTAGCCCTACGTGTGTAACATATATAAATTTGGTTGTTCAGGATTACTTCAAAGTTGAGTTTGTGTTTTCTCGAATTTTCACCGGCTCGACCGGCGTTCCACAGCAGCGCGCACAGAGCCCATAGAAATGCATGGTACAGTGGTGCGCGTTTTAGCAACATGGAACGTCTGTGACGTAGCTCCGCCCCCGAAGATACGTCTGCCTTTTTTGGGCACTTCCGTTCATTTCAAATTATCAATAGGTTATAGTGTTACACGATTATACTTCTCATTAAAATGTGTTCGTGCAGGGCAATACTTCAAAAGGTTTGCAACATGTTTTTTTGTTTTTTGTAGCAACAAGAGGGATTATTTCTCCCACTTATGCTAGTCATTAAGTGTTAAAATGCATCTGAAAAATATCCACGATCAGCTGATGTAGTTTTGTATAATATATTTAACGTCTTGATGTGTGATAATTTATTTTTTTGAACAAGTAATTGTATTTTTGTACTCTGATTGATTGTGAATCTTCACACTGTGCCACATGTAGACACAGTTGTATGTATAAATTTAAATTACAGTATATACCGGTATATGTCGACAGGTTATTTTGAAGATGTCAATTTCCTGATGATTGTCGTGAAATATACTATATATACGTTTCTGTGTAATACTACATTATTATAATATTTGTAATGATGCAATTCAATGGTAATTTTGCCTCGGCAATTTTTGTGGGTAATGAATATATCGGTTGCACAGTGTGGTCGCAAAACATGCATAGTATGGAAATAACAGGAAGGGAAACTAAGTATTATATGGATTTGTGTTCTGAACTCGTGTTGTTTTAGACAACAAATATGAATAAATTGATATCAGAAAAATAAAGGTGTGTGTTGTCTTTCTTGCATCACAAAATATTGTATTCGCATTTGTTGAGAATTTTTAATTGTAGTTATTCATTAACGATAAACTGAAATAATTATGATCTAATGATGGAGATGATTAAATTAAGTGGTGAAATCTACATCTTTCATGCTTATTCTTACATATTTAAATCCATTCCTCCAAAATCTTTAGGATTACACTAGCTAGTGTGTCATGGGAAGTTGCATGCCCTGCCTGTTGTTTATTACTCTGTACATTTTTGGAGGTGTTAATCCAGTGTTCTAATTATGTACACCATTATCAGGATATATCGTCACTTTCATTAGATTAACATGTTTTTAGACTTGCATGTCTGTTTAGTTTAAAACATGCCTTGATCGTCAAATTTTATACTGGAATTCCACTTAAAATCTTGTCAAAATAATATTCATAACTGATTGCGACAGGAAAATACCGTACACCATGCATTCTGATTATCAAATTGAGCAATTTCACGGAGAATTCTGACAAGATCCATCAACATTGAGAATGATTTGCACCTTGAAATCACAGTTGACTGTGTTGAAGTCTAGTCGCTATCTTTTTTTTATACACCCAGATCCATGATTGACATGTTTTTTGAAGTTCTATCACCCCTACTACCAACATTGTTCATCCCTATATAGATATATATATATATATATATATATGAAATAGCAAATACGTGGTTCAACAGATTTGAAACTAGTTTTTAAAACTAACTCGTATGTTTTATATTTAGAAAAAAAAATGGCATTTACAGGTACACAAGTTCATTTGAGAGGCTGAATGTCTAGAAACGTGTAGAACTAATTACCGGTAATAGCTATTTTAATATTTTATTCAATTTTTTATTCATACAGGCTTTTTTCCATTTTATGGCTTTAACCTTGATTAGCAGTTTTAAAAAAAACTAACATTTTTTTATATTATGGTATTATTTGAAATGCAGGCATGTCTCTGCAGTTGTGAACATTCATGCTGTGTCAATTCCTACCACAGAGGGCAGTATCATTAAAAGATTATGACGAGTTCCTTCAAAGAATTTCACACTGAACACTTTAATAAATTACTTATGAGATCATATTTTGCACACTAAGAGCATTATACAATTTTGGAGGTGTCATTTCCTGCTACCCAAATTATAATAAAAAATCTATAACACTGAGGGCAGTATACTGGTAATCCAGGTGTGGATGTGCTAACTTGCCATTTCACACCACTCTTTGAAGTTGCATTGTCGCTAAAACTTGAATAACTTGACTACAAATCAAATCTGTAAGTTAAGATTCACGAGTTATACCTTTCGAAACCTGACGTTTTATGTCCTTTAGTTACTCATTGTCTTCACTATAATAAATCCCATCATGCATTGCTGTTTGAATTCTGCTTGGGGTGTTTAATGAGTGAAATAGATTAGGGGGAGGGCTTAATGGCTAAACAATAAACTTTGCCGACAATACAACTTTAAAAAAAAAAAAAAAAAGAAAATTTATAATATGAAATTTTTCTAACACTGAGGGCAGTATGTTACAGTTTTGGGCATTGCTGTATGCAATTTCCAACACTGGGGGCAGTACACAGTTAGGATGTGTGATCTACAAGAAGTTGGTATAGAAGTGTACAAGCCAGTAGAAGATATTCTATAACAGCTGCCTGCAGTTCTTCTATCAGCGATGAATTCAACGCAAGATAAATAGATACAGAATTAGTTTTTAGAATTATCAAGCATTAAGACACCTAAAAGTTCATACCCTGGACAATATCAAAAGCAAATGATTCATCCCAGTCAAGATAGTCTGAAAATAATGATAGTAAAAGAAAAAACAAAACCATTTACAGTATTATGAATTATTATTTTGGTAAAGAAATAATAGTATTCTTTGAGTTTTGACTTTAGGTTTGAAAATACATTCTTGGGAGTCAACATCCGGGCATATTTTCATCGCCTGGCAACCACAACAGATAAAAACAACGGTCAAAAACTCTAGTTTTAAGACTCTCCTGAATGGTATATCAAGATTACCCCTACATGTGCAATATATATAAATTTGGTTATTCAGTTTGCGTTGTTTTCTCAAATTTAGCTGTTCCACAGCAGCTCACAGAGAGCCTATAGAAATACATTGTACAGTGGTACTAATCATACATGTATATCCACAACGACATACCATTGATATGATTTACTTGTGGTAATATGTACTGTAGATGTGCATCTCCATCAGAAACACAAAACCAAAAATTACATTTATATATCATTAAACAAAGTATTTATTGTTCATAGAAACCCCTCTGTAATATCTAACAGATATGGTAAGCACATTTGAGCATCGGGAATTATGTAAATGTTGATAGAATAAATTGAGATGATAGGCATTCCTAAATAGAATGGCCATTCAATGGGTGTTGTTTACTGGTAATTTTCAAGATAAGGTCACTTTTATCTTTTACGAAATTGACATAATTAAAGGCCCATAATACATCTGAGGACACTTCTATGAAGTATAGAGATGTGATTAAGTTGTCTATCTGAAATATTCAAATCAAGTTTTGAAAATTTCAAAATAAAACAGAAATGAACACATAATTAACCTAAGCAGTGGATTTGCAACTGGAATTTTCAATTAGCAACACTTTTAAAGCCCTATTCTAACTGAGATTGTTATTTGCCATGGTTATTAGTGTTCCTACAATGTTTTTGCCTTATCAAAAGCATTTAGTTTGTTGTTGCCATGGCAATTACAATTGTTCTCATCTTGTTACAAATCTCATGGTACAAACATGCAAAGTGTCAAAGCAATTGAGCTGGTAGTTTTCAAGAAGTCAAAAATATTTGTTAAATATACAGAATTGAAGATATCGTCATGAAATAAACAATCGACAGATCCAACCGAGGTACCTGCATACCAGGTATCAAAGCAATTGAAGTGGTAGTTTTCAAGAAGTCAAAAAAGCACTGTTGACGAATGGACAACAGAAAATCATGTATATGAACAACGACTACAGCAGAGGTAAAAAAATATTGTATGATGGGTATCTGTAGCATATGTATAGTTACAAGATGAATTTCAGAAATTAGGTTGCTTAATATTTATTTTGTAAAGATCAATACACGTACCAAAATCATCCATTTTTCTCACTGGCTAAAAAGTTTATTTTTATGCAAATAAATAATCATGCAACAATTGTAATAGATTTCTCATCCAAATAAAGATTTGCCATCTTACGAATGACAATGCATGGCAGGACTCTGTCACTATGAAGGAATGATTTTTCATAGTACATTTTGAACCAACACAAATAGATAGAGAGAAGAAAACAAAGTGACAAAAAGAACTGGTGTATGTCAGGGTATCAAACCACACACACACGAAAAAAAAGTAAAGGCACAAGCATTTAAACCAGCAAGACATATGTATGCATTATATTTGCTCCAGTAGAACAAATGTGTATCGTATAACGGATCATTAAATTACAGCTACTTTTGGCCAAATACGCTACTTGGGTTTATTTTAAGTTTTGCAAGAAATTGGGCAGTATAGAATTATACGTAGTAAACAAACAACTGATTTTGAAGAAGTAAAACGTGTGTAATACAAATATAACTGCATAGTTCTTAATGCCTCAATTTATTGAAGTCCCATAAGACACATGTACTTCTTATTCAAATAAACAAATATTGATGAACACAATATTATGAGGAATTTTGTCTTGTTGTTTATCAGTGTCAAGTACATTTACCATAGGAACTTCAGTGTCGTAATAAAGAAATTTTGGATTTATTCACAGCCCCTCGCCTCCCTCCCTAAAATTGTGTATCAAGACGCAAATAGAAAATCCCAGTGAGTGTCTATATAGCCTACTGTAAAGTACCCAGGAAAAGTATAGCGAACAAAACATTCTGATTTATGCTGTAGTTGCCAGAGCAGTCAGCTTGTATTCTCAAATTTAAAAATTTCACCATTTTGTCTTGTACAGTTTTTGGATGATTTCCAAAAAATCAAACAAAAAACTTGGGCATGTCAACAAAAACTCAAGAAAAGTATTATAGTAATAGGATATGTTAAAATACTAGTGAACTAGCGAAATGGCTTTCCTTCCATAAACACTTTGCTTCAACAAAATTTTTGACTGAAACATACATTGTATGCAGTGTTCTGTAATAAATATTAATTGTTCTGTTTTTTCAATTTGTGTTGACTGGTACTTGAAAGTTTTCCCTTGTTACTATATTATACGAATCATATACTATAAAATTAAATAATCTGGGGCGATGTAATCATGCTACAGCAAGACATTAAGTGTCTGTCTACGTAAATCCGTATTCTGGACTGCTCAGTGCAACTCCACAAATGTTTCAAGTTTTTTAGGTATATGACCTTTGTACACAATTCCATATTTCAACACGGCCTTAGCGGCGAGACATTGCAACGTTATGTAATTCATCCAGGGAATGTCACTGGTACCTTGAATCAGGTCCATTGCATTTTTTTTAGCAGCATTGCATCCATCAAAATGGGCACCATTTTCAATGAGATATTTAATTATAGTGTCTGTACTATTGCTGGAATTAAGTGCAGCCACATGTAATGGAGTATTTGAATCGCCATTGACAGCGTTCACAGATGCACCGCACTCCACTAACAGATGCACAACTTCAAGACTTGGGAAAGAACATACTGGATAGCGTCCAACAGATGATGTGTCCTTATCACAAGCCAAATGAAGAAGTGTAAACCCTTTAGCACCACGGGGAGAGAGTCTCAACAGACGATACAAACTTTTCTTGATGTTGATTTCTTTGTGTAGGTTCTTAAGCTTAGCAACTAAGCAGATAAGATGCATAAATATGAGTAGTGCCCGATTAAAATTTGTAGTGTCCTTTTCATTAAGAGGGGCTATTTGCAGCTGCTGCACTCCCCTTTCGATCTCGCTCGCCCCTTTAATAAACACCGCTATTACATCATCACTCATTAAAAAGTTACTGACTTTCTCTCCGTTTCTTTCTGCTTGCATGTAAGCAAAAAGTTCCGCAAATGAGAGCAAACTGCTCTGGGTCATAGGGTTTAAAGCCTCTAGCGCTTTCTGTTGCATGTCCAAAGCATACATCCACAGCATAATGCAGCGTTCAAAGTTTCCGGCATCAGCGTAAACAGCACCACGATAACGAATGTAATAAGAAGTGTCTGGATGTGCTGGGCCGAGAATTCGTTCTCTGATCAATAATGCTTGCATTCTCATTTTATCAGGGTCACATATAACATCATCAAGATCATCTTTTGTTCTGGCTTCCATGGTAAATTCATACGCAGGCACTATACTATTCTGTTCAGGCTTACCGATAATATTTGTTTTGTCTCTGTATCGATCATCCATAGCTAGGTTCCAGAATTTCAACGCGCCCATCATATCGCGTTTTTTGTCAACGAAGGTGGCTCCAAGGAGCTCATAAGCATCAATACGCTCTTGTTTAGAGCAATCTGGTCTGGACACCAAGTACTGTACTATAGTTGTGTGGCCGGCTACTGATGCAGCCATTAAAGGGGTCATACCATAGGCATCTACGTCCATTTTAGCCTTGTGCTTCAACAATAACTTCATAATTTCTAAGCTACCAGATTCGGCACAGTCATGGAGTGCGGTGTTACCCTTGACACTTTTCCTATTCACATGAGCGCCAAGCTGCAACAGATATCTTGCTATCTGGAGATGACCTTTGTAGCACGCAATCATCAGGCATGTGTGTCCGTGACGATTAGCTAATTCAATGTCGGCTTTGTGTTCAACAAGGTATTTAACAATATCAAAATGACCATCGAAACATGCAGCACGCAGAGGCGTAGAACTAGTGAAGGTGGTGTGATTCACTTGGGCACCGTGACGAATTAAATTCTGAACGATAACGAGATGGCCAGCGGCGGCGGCACACCATAATGGAGGTGCGCCATCGATAGTCTCGCCATCGAACGTCACGGAACCAACCTGTTCGATATCCACGACACAATCTTCGACAAAATACCTTACAATTTCGTGATGGCCATGTCTGCATGCCATCAGCAGCGGCGTTGTTCCGTTTGTAACAGCAGAAACTAGACATTTCACTTCCTCCTTCGGTCTCTGGTCAAGGAATACCTTCAATCGGCTCAATTTTCCTTCTCGGGCGGCGTTGAAAACCAGGCTCTTACAGCTGTCAAAAGAGTCTTTCTTCTCCATGCTGTCGGTATCATTCATTAGTACAGTATTCAGAAATGTTCCAGCCGGTTCACAATAAAGGTAGGGGACATATATAACTCATTTTCATCTTATAAAAATTTGTTAGCAACCAGGTTCGAACAGAATCCATATCCATAAAATGACACAAATCTAATATGGCGACTAGAATGTTCTACGCATGACCATTTTTCGTGATTCGCGAGATTTTATGCATTCGCCGCTATTGGCGCTATACTATTTTGTCGTTGTGGCGCACATAGATACACACGTATGCCTTCAAACACTGTCACCCTGAGTGCCGAGTAAATAAATAAATCACAAGACAATGTGCGGAAAAATAAAAATATCACAATGTGTTTTTTGTTTGTTTTGTTTTGTTTGTATCCACTATCTATGTTAATACCCTGACAAACGGACAAGTCACTCACTGCTATGTAAAACGACCGCTGGTGGTGTACATGCATTTCAAGCCAATAAAAACGTCCGCACCGGAATATTATGATAAGAGATATGATGAAATCAGTTGAATCAAATCTTAACCAACAAAACAAGCAAATGAACAAACTACTACAATTGTCAGAGAAAACCCAAGATATGTTCAAGAAATCTACTCAGTCGAAATCACACGACAGCTCCAATGAATTAAAAGAAGACATAAAAATACTTGGGAATAAAATCAATCTGCTAGACACCAATATCCTAAACATGAAAGAAATGATACAGCACACCCAAGCCAAGACTGATGAAGCAATTAAACTGTCTAGTGAATATAAAGTACATCTCAAGAAATCAGAAAAAGACAAAGAAAGAGTACAAGAGGAACTATTATTAGCAGAAACGAAGATAAACGAATTAACTAAAGAAAATGAGAACCTTGAAGCTAAAATAAAAGAAGGAGAGGACAATAAACAACAATCTTGGAACAACCATAATCCACCACCACTAGTTTCAACAAATCTCTCACTCCACTAATAAATGAGACTAATAATGAGGAGTCAAATCAAGTCAATAACACCATAACCACTCAAGCAAGTAATACAAATCAGTGGAGATCACCAAAGATAAAGTCCCATTCTAAGATGGAAACTCTTATTGTCGGTGACTCGATTCTGCAAAATATAAAGCCATCTAGAGTATACAGAAATACGCATGTGAGGACCCTTAGAGGCAGCAACGTTCCACAAGTTACAGACTATATTATGTCAGTCAAATCTTCAAATACAACAAATGTTGTCTTACATGTTGGCACAAATGACATTGATAGTAATATTTCTCCAGATGCCATAATGAGAGAGTACAATCGTCTAACTGAATCTGTGTCAACGAAATTCCCCGAGGCTACGATATATGTATCATCTATACTACCACGAAGAAATAAAGTAAACTTTAATATCATAGCTAACAATATAAACGCAAGACTGCAAAGCATGTGTGATGGAAATACTAAATTGGTATTTATACACAATAGAAATATTTCTATCAGACATCTATCTGATGAAGTTCATCTTAATGATAGAGGTACAGCTCTATTAGTCAGAAATATTAAAGATGTTATTGGTCCAAAACTGAGAATAAATAGAATACGCCGCTCTGTAAATAACAAATATCCTCAATACTACAGTGAAGAAAGAGCAAAGATATCTGGAACATATCACTCTACCCAGTACAATAATTTGTTTTAAATAAATAGTAACTAAATTAACAAATTCATGATCCCACGCAAATGTAAACAAAAATCCATTTCTATTTCCTACTGGAAAGTCCAGGGTATTATAAATAAACTTCAGGATACAGATTTCCTCAAAAATATCAATCATCATGACATCATAGGTCTCGGAGAAACATGGCTTACTACTGGGAACAAGAATATGTTAAATTTATCTGGTTACTATGATTACTCAGTTGTACGAAAGAATAATAAGAGAGGCGGGGTTTCCATCCTCATCAAAAAATCAATAAATAAAGGCATAACAATTATTAATTCTAACAGTGCTGATATGATTTGGTGTAAATTAGAAAAACAGTTCTTTAATGTTGACAAAGATTTGTATATTTGTTTTATATATAATCCACCAGAAAATTCAATTAATCAGTCTTTTTTTGATCAATTGGAAAAAATGATAACTGGCTATAGTTCTAATGGTTCAGTTCTAATTATGGGTGATATTAATTCTCGAACTGGTCTTCTTCCTGATTATGTCAAAAATGATACTTCCATTCATATCCCAGTTTCTTCAAACGAATTTTGTAGATTCTGATACAAATAGATGTAATATGGATAACAAGGAAAATAATTTTGGAAAACATTTGATTGATATTTGTAAAAGTTGCAATATTCGTATCTTAAATGGCAGATTACCTGGTGATTTATGTGGAAAATTTTCTTGTTATCACTGGAATGGGAATAGTACAGTAGACTATGCTATTGCCTCCAATGATATTATTTCAGAATTTGAATACTTTCATGTTAATAATTTCACTATATACTCTGATTATTGTCAAATATCCACATTACTCAAAGTTGGTTATTTGGAGCAAAAAAATGACAGAAATAACAATTTAAACCTGCCTCCTTTAAAATGGAAATGGAGTAAGTTATCTGTTTCAACTATCACATAAAACTTAAATCGACTGATACCCAATTTCTAATTAATAACTTTAATAAGACTAGTTACAGTAAAACACAGGAGAACATTAACCAAGCCACTTCTTCATTTAATGATACTATCAACCATGCTGCCACTGGTATCTTTAAGAAGCAAACATTTAGAAATACAGACAAAACTAGAAATAAAAATCATAAATGGTTTGATAATGATTGTAAATTAACAAAAAACGATCTTGTAGCTACTGCAAAATTGATTAATAGATTTCCTTTTGACAATAATCTTAGGGCAACTTATTATGCAAAAAAGAAACAATATAAAACACAAATTAAACTTAAAAAAATATTAATCCAAAAACATATTAATACTTTAAACAATCTCCATGCGAATAAATCTAATGAGATGTGGAATATTCAAAATCTTATGAAGGAGTCTAATCAAGACAAGAAAAATATTAACCATGTCTCGGGCACTGAATGGCTTGACTACTATAATAATATGAATTCAGATAACATGAACTTAAATACGTTTCATCATAGTGTTAAAAATGAATTATTAAGATTTGAAAACAGTGTACCACACAATGATATATTAGATACATCAATTACGCAAAAAGACATTGTTAATGCATTGAAAATACAAAAAACTAAAAAAGCAGCAGGCTTGGATGGTTTATGTATTGAACTTTTGAAATACAGTTGTAATTTCTTAATTGAACCTCTAGTTAAATTATTTAATTTAATTCATGAATCTTCAATATTTCCGGATATTTGGAATACCAGTATAATTACACATTTATATAAAAAAGATGACACACATGATCCCCAAAACTACAGAGGAATATCTGTATCTAGTTGTATTGGTAAACTGTTTTGTAGCATAATAAATTCTCGTCTTAATAACTATATTGAAGAGAACAAACTAATCTATAATTACCAAGCTGGTTTTAGAAAGAACCATCGTACTATTGATCATATTTTTGTCTTAAAAACTCTAATTTCAAAACAATTATGTAAGAAAAAGAGACTTTTTGTATGTTTTGTTGATTTTGCTAAAGCTTTTGATTCAATTTGGAGAATAGGACTTTTTTTACAAACTTCTTAAACATAATATCAATGGAAGGGTTTACCGTCTCATTAAAAATATGTACTCTAATACTAAAAGCACATATAAAAATATCAAATTTAATTACCCAGAGTTTTGATGTTACAAAAGGGGTGAAACAAGGCTGTGTAATTAGTCCAACATTATTAAATATTTTCATTAATGATTTTAAAGACCGCCTTGACAAAACAAACACAGAACCACCAACATTGAATAATACACCAGTAAATTCATTAATATATGCAGATGACATGGCTCTCATTTCCACTACATCAGATGAACTTCAACAACCTTTGAATGAACTTGAACAATATTGCTCAAAATGGCAACTTAAAATAAACATATCTAAACCAGAAATTGTTATTTTCAATAAATCACCACTGCAAAAAAGATACTTTTTTACTATTGGCAACCATTGCATTAAATGTAATAAACAGTATATTTATTTAGGAATTATTTTCAGTTCAAATGGTAATTTCAATGAGGCAACAGCCAATATAGCAGAGAAAGCTGGAAAAGCACTTTTTGCTATGAACAAAATACTTTAGGATAATAAAAATATTAAACTTTCTTTACATTTATTTAACGTTTTTATAAAACCCATCCTTCTATATGGATCAGAGGTATGGGGAAAAAGTTTCATCAACAACAACAAATGGGAATAAAACACGATAGAAAAAAATCATTTGAAGTTTTGTAAGCAAATCTTGCAGATTAACAGGACCTCATGTAATCTAGCAGCAAGAGCAGAATTGGGGCAATATCCTCTTTTAATTGACATCAAAAAACAAATAATAAAATATTGGCTGCATATCGTAGAATTACCAGATGATAATCTAACTAAACAAGCATTCTATGAACAGAAAAAGTTATCTATATCAAATAGTTGGTTCATTAATCTTAAAACCATATTACAGGAAGCATCTGTTCATTAGATTTTCTTCTGAAAAGAAAAATCCTCCAAACACAAACAGCAACAATTTGTAAAATGTTACAATCAAATTTACAAAGCAGGTATGTGAACAAGTGGAGAACTGCTATATCAAATGAAAATTCTAAACTCAGAACATATTCAAAATTTACAACAAAGTATAATTTGGAGCCTTATTTACTTAATTTGAACGGTGAAGATAGAAAAATGTTCACTAAATTCAGGGTTAGCGATCATAGTTTAGCTATTGAAAAAGGCAGACATTCTATCCCAAAAGTACCAATAAATAACAGACT
Organism: Saccoglossus kowalevskii; assembly: GCF_978046115.1. Classification (NCBI taxonomy): domain Eukaryota; kingdom Metazoa; phylum Hemichordata; class Enteropneusta; family Harrimaniidae; genus Saccoglossus; species Saccoglossus kowalevskii. The sequence goes on along the minus strand of NC_140653.1, from coordinate 19,910,153 downwards.
TTGTCAATTTTGTAATAACTGCATTGAAGATGAGATCCATTTCTTTTTAGATTGTCAAAAATATGAACAGCAGAGATCTCAACTGTTACATAAAATTAAAGTCCCGGCTGACAATAAAATTTCTTGTTTCACATATTTACTTTCACATCAAGATAAATTAGTTCAACAAATCAAACTTTATTTTAGCTGCGACCAAAATTAGAGATTAGATTTCTTTAATATTTTTTTATACATATTTATTTATTTGTGAATTTTAAGTACATTCATTCAAGTTATTTTCAAAATAATGTTTTGTTAACAAAAATTCTTTATTGTTGCAAACACCCTATGTAACCTACTCTTTTTTACACGGGAACAATAAAGTTCATTCATTCATTCATTCATTCATTCATTCATTCATTCATTCATTCATTCATTCATTCATTCATTCATATGGCTAAAATTTCAACTGTTTCAACTGTGTTATTACATTGCTAGTAAAGTCGTTTGCAAGCAGGGCATTTGAGAAGTTTTATGAAATACATTCAATCACTGAAAAAGATCGTCCTCCATTGATTTTTTTTCCTAAGTCAAAGTCAGCTGCTGTCACCATTGCCTAGATAGCAGTATATGGCCCGGTTCAGCTAATGTACAAGTTAAGAATTGTCAATATTTCATGCCAAATTCCTATCAGTAAGAGACTAAATATTTTTTCACAATTCCTAACAGAACGCAAATTTTAAGAGATCATTAACATACCGCGCAATGTTCTTTTCGCAGATACTCTCTGTCGTTTACTATGGTCATTCTTATCGTCTAATGTGGAAAATCTGTAACGCAGGTTTTATAAATTCTATTAATCAGTAACAATCCTATGAACACCGCTATAAAATTATTAAAGTTTGTCCATGACACGAACACATGAAATAACATCTCTCCTAATACTGTACGATATGTAGAACACAAACATATATATAAGAAACGAAATAATACTCGAATATCTGCACTCGTGGTTTTAAAACAAAAAAATACTTATAATTTTTTTGTTTAACTACCACTAATGACGTTGATCCATGATTTTTTAACTTCAAGTAAAATACAATAATTCTAACGAATTCAAACTGGATTCTCGAGTTGATAATATTCATTAGTTGGGTAAAGAATGTATGAAGAATTTCTAAAATCAGTGACTGACAAATCCGAGCACCCACACAATAAATCAGATTAATCTCAGACCAGATCGGTTAGAGTAACATTTAGTGTATAATTGCAATGGCAGCATCAAAGACGTTATAATTATATTGGACATCACCAAAATCTAATGTACCACATATTTCATAAGTGCAGTTCCCGATTTTACAGTTGCAGTTACAATGTTACTGTTCACTTCTTTTAGCAAGAAGTTGAAAACACTGAAATCCTCATGAATGGTACTTTTGTCATGATTTATATTTCAGCCTAACGGTGGTTGCCATGGCATCTACTGATAGGGGTTAGATGACGAGGTCAGTCAGTTTGACAGTGGTTGCCATGACATCTACTGATACAGGTTAATGACAAGGCCAGATGGCGAGCTAGTCGAAATCAGCCAAAGACATCTTATGAGTCTGCAGTTTTAAAAGATTACAGTACAGTAGCTGTAATCCTAAACCAATCTTGTTTGCGATTCTAACTAATGTAGTATCTTTGTGGAATGTTATTGCAAGACTATTACCCCATAAATATTAGTTAGTGTTGACAATATAGTAGTGGTTTTCTAGATAGCTTGACGATTAATCAATTGATTATGATGTGTAAAACTTTCATGTGATTGGTTGTTTGTTTGAAGGCAAGGCAAGGCAAGAGTGATTTAATGCTGTCTCGGGTGAAAACCAGGGACTTGGCAGAGAATCGTTGGAACATGAATGGAGCTTGTGTGTGTTTCTTGTGAGTCTAGCGTGGAAAACGACCGAATCCCGGTTACCTAAGTGAAAGGTTTTTTAAACATCAAATTTACCTATCACACTTATTCGAACAAAGAAAAGTTTTATTTGCGACATTTGCGACATTTGCGACATTTGCGACATTCAAACATTCAAACATTAACAAAGCAGAAGGCTCAATCTATTAGCAAGAAACGACATTTTGAATATCTGATCTCAATAAACTGGGACACCAGAACTAAAATATCATAAAATATGATGTTGCCACAAAGGCGATAGAATTAACAAAACATACTACCAGTGGGTGTTCTCCTAGTTGGTACACTGGTCTTGACGAAAAACAAAACATTCAACACACAAATAGGAAAAATATAATTATAATCGACAACCGACGTGCAAACCATGTCTATGCTACAGAATAATACATTGGTCGAGATTTGTTTAAATATCATGTATGCGTATGGCTGCGACTAGATATATAACAAATATATGGGTAGACATGTTATCAGTCGTGCTGCTGACCCACAGTAATCTCTGTCATATGAAGTAGATGTATTGAAAAGTTGTGTAATAGAACATATATTGTAACTACATACGATTTAAATTGTTGTTGCTCACATTAACTAACTAATTAATTAATTACTGAAATGTTTCTATAAATACAGTTGATCGTTTGAGGCAACATTAACATATGAGAAATTGACAGAACGACGATCATGTACAACAAAGATTATTGGAATAATACATATTGCCGGGCCTTGTACACTGATTATGTCAACAAAAAAGAATATGGTATGTGAAATGAATACATACCTATCAGGAAAGCTCTTTTCAATGTGATTATACCATTCTGGGTTAGAATGTATTAAAAACTGAGGGGCAATTTGGTTAGTTTGTTGAGAATCAGTGAATCAACCGTAAAATGTCATTTTACTGGACGCTAATAACTACGGATGGGAGGAGACTGTTTACAATGTTTAAATTTCCAAATATGACATCGCAAACCCCGACCTGTAGATTCAGGCAGTGGGCTTTGGAGGACGCTTCAGCCATCGCAGAGTACAATGTTATGTAATTGTATCGGTACGTGTCATTCTGTACGTTGCCACGCCCCCAGAGAACAGTATTTTAGTTGTTGCTCCGTATTTTGATTAGTTCTCTTCTGTTCAGCCTCCAAACACCCGCGTACGCAACGTACATAAGCTTTTGTTTGTCAAAAAAGACTTGTTTTCCGTTGCAGATGTTTCTGGTTTTGAATACTTAGCTTCAGCATTGTCAAATCGTTTTCCCGAATGTGGCCGCTTCGACGGACCACACCAGTTTGGTTGACTTTCATCAGCAATGTTTGATGTCTCTTCTAAAGAGAGCGGTGCAGTCATGGTAATGCCTCGACCAAGTTGCACTTTCACTTTAGGTCAGTAACGATTATTTTGTTATCGTCCAATTAACATTGATTTTTTGTCGTGTTGTATCTACTGCGTCATTTCCAATGTGCTGGGGTTAGTTTTATTTCGTTTTCACGCATTTTACTTCCCACCTGTTTGATCGGGACGCCGTGTCAGAGCGGTAAGTGTGTCGTTAAAGAGTTATTGTTGTAACAGGGTTCTCATCATAGCAGGATGCGATTTGCAATCTGTACAGCGAACTGTACAAAACAGAATGTTTTTATGCTGGTAATATTGTTTCTTCGATTTCTGGAGCCAAGTGCATGTTGTCATATACACTACTGCCAGTTGAATAGAGTTCGTCTTTGATAAATTCCTTAATATCCACACGCATTGTTGCGACAATGACGTTGGTGGCACACACTACATCATCCAGGTTGGTGTTTTCCGATGCATGATATCAAGTGTTGGGAATTCTATGTTTGTATATGGCGATTCGCTAGCAGGGTGTGTACATAGTATATGTAATGAGCGAGGAAGGCAAACTTTTGTGATTTCGGGCGTTTTACCTGACTTATCACATTAGTACTGTTATGTTATTTGCAGACGGTTCGCACGTGTCCAAGACACATGGGGATGAACCAAATTCGAGACGTCTTTAGTAGAATTGACCCCACAATTGATTGATTGTCAAATAGGGTTTATTTTTTCAAAACAAAGTATATGTATTTATTAAGATAATTTCAGTCTACTTTAAATATGCCAAGACCAAAATAGGGTCTGCTGGACAAATGGCGGGTCTACAATGGGGTCTACCAGACAACATTTTGGTCTAAAATGGGGTATACATTTTTGGTCTAATTTGGTCTAAAATGGGCTCTGGGTTTTGCAGTGTAGGCTACACACCTATACCATATCAGCAGCCACGTACCCACCCCGGGCTTAACGTTCCATTTTACACGTGTGAGGGCGCTGCCTATAACTCATTCGCGTGATTCGAAATGTACACATAGTGTGTGGGGTCAAAAATCGATACAAGTGCGAATTAACTGAGTTAAACATTATCGCTTAAAACCTCCTCCATTTGGCGTATTTTTCCACAGAACTGTCTAAAATAATGGCGAATATAGAGCAAAATATAGAGCAACTAGTATGACATGACATGACTTGCCATGGTTTCCTGCAGAAGCAGCGTATAGTGTTAACGCACATTATTATTCGTGTATGTGAAAAAATTACAAATAATGTTGTATTTTACGAGAGTGACAGTCACCAACAAGAGTGTACATGTATAAAACAGTAATGCATATTTTTGAAAGAAATGCGAAAACAAAAAACTACATGCACTGTGAAGCTGCAATGTGATGTTGCGAATTTCAGTTAGTAAGCATGGTGAAATAATCTCAAATTAATTACCAAAAAATAACCAATTCAATTAGAAAATGAAAATGTGATTTGTACCAAGCATTTGGTTATGGACAAATAGTGTAGAATGATACATGTCTGCCAAATATCCTGCAAGTGCGTATCTTTAAATAGCGCCCCCCGTATATAAGTCACGTGATGTTAATAATGAATAAAACGTTGACGGCGTTAGATGATAGCTAAATTTGTGTGAATGATTTCTTATGAAATATATTTAAATTGTACACACTTGTCTTTTTTTAAATATGCGAGTCCCTGGCTGCGACAACCTGATGTAATTCTAAAACTAGTACACAGTTGTCTTTTCTTAAATATGCGAGTCCCTGGCTAAGACAACCTGATTTAATTCTAAAACTAGTACACAGGTTTCTTTTTCACGCCCGTATCGTACAATCTGTGTGTACAATGTCTAAACTAATTTTCCAAATATTTGTCTAACTTTCAGAACACCATATATAAATCCACGCTGTAAACACCCCTCTTTTGTTTTCCTTGAAAGGTTGCAACCTGAATTTATCCTCCACTCATTTCGTTTCAGGTATTCCAAACGTTACAATGACTGTCACAATCTCAGTAATTTGATCATGTCGTCTGAAAACGTAACTCTAATCCAGGCTATGGTTAATGGTTCCTACTACGCCAACGAAGACACAACAGACTTGACAAGCATCGTTAAATAGCTGGACTACAGCCACCTGGCAATCTGGAAGCCAGAGATACTGATGAGGTACTATTAATCATAAATCAAGCTTTTGAGAGTATGTTATCACGTGTCAATGATGGTCCTGCCGGTACGAATATGGTGCTTGTCATTCTTTCAACTCCTAGACTGTTGGCGAAGTGACAGTTGATAGACTATATAATAATAAGATTCAAGGAGTGTTGCAGAGATTTGAAGAATTTCGTAAAGATGAGATTCTGCAGGTTAATATTCTCGTTGCGCTATTACCAATGGATGAGCATGGCTCTAAAGATTTATCATGGCGTTTAACTCGACTAGAAACGTTTCTCGAAAAATTTAAGTTTATTTTTCAAATTAAAAACCATGACCTTTTTTTTGTATGGTCATGGCAATTGTGACAGTTTAAGCCAAGGTTAAAAACTATCCAAAATACAAACAGTAGTTGCAAACGGATTAAACATTTTCTGGTGTGAAAGTCGCATATACACAGACCCATTTTTTGAATAGTTTGAATATTCCATCCACATTTTATGAACCTGCTGGAATGAATAGAAACACTAATGCAGTGAATTGTTAACTTCTTGAACAAATTATATTAAATAAAGTTTTCAATTTTAAACGGGACTTCGTTTCGTAGTGTCAAAGCGATGTTGAAATCCGCAAAAAACATTTTCGGTAAATTGTGAGCAATTAATTATAAGTGACACCTCGTCGTACAAGTCAAACCTAATCGTCTAAGTGAAGCCAGATTCAATTAATTAACTGCGTCAGTTAACACTCGAAGTGAAGCTATTACAATATTTTATACTATATAGTGAAACCTAACCCTATAACTGAAACCATTTGAATTATTTAAAGACTATTAATGTAATGGATTAATTTGAAGGTTAATTAATGTAGTGGCCTCTCTTCGAAGGTTAATTATTGTAATGGCATAACTTCGAAAGTTAATTAATGTAATGTAATGGCATCACTTTGACGGCAATTATTTGCGTATCTTAGAGTTAAAAAAAGGGGTAATGTATGGGGTAGGCTATATGACCTATATTTAGGTTATATCATCTGTATCGAACCTTGCCCCTTTCTATAACTCGAAGCATCGCATACAATTATAAATTGTCTCACTTGAACTGTTATACAGGTGTATGGGTGGATGAATGGTTGTGTATGTGCGTGTACGTGCATTCATATATTGAACATGGTTTGAACTTGTCACCATACGTTATGGACCCACGATTACAACGCCCCTACACCTGTATAATTGTGGACCTCGCCATATATTTTTGTGCCACCGTACTGTTTTGGAAAGGTCAGAACCTGTAGAGTATGACAATTTATGTGAATATGTCAGCGTTGTAGCTTAGTGGTGTTTCCGTGGCAACCTACTACCTTCACCACCTTTTCATACTTCTAATTGTCTGTGGGCAAGCATGTACACCTGTAATTCTCTCAAACACGCAAATTCCTGATCTATTTGTTGTGGTGAAAAAAAATATTCCCCTAATTTGCAAAATTGGGTGGAAATGTTACATATTGTACATATGTACAATTCTTGAGTCAGATGCTGTTGTTGGTACAATGGCCATCGACTTTTAACTAATTTTCAACAATGCTAAATTTCTTGGTTAACACACAATGCAGGAAAGGCAGCAATGCACTGTGGCTCTCAAACGAAGATATTCTTGATTAATTTGTTGGGATGTTAAGGTAGAAGCCTACTCATAAATGTAAAAAACCTAGAATTTATTCATTTTGCAATAAACTGTACTCCAAGGCAATATAAAGATATTGACCTAAAAAAAGTTGGCGGTCACCAGCTTTTTTTTCGAGAAATTGATGGTTGTATTTTAGTGGAAAGTCGCCATTTTGACACTATTATAACACTTTTCCACAGGTTCCTATGGCAGAGATATTATGCAATATCTCAAAATCTAGCCTGTTGACATAGGCTGAAAAAATCATATATTGTTAATGATGGAGTACTTTTTGTTGTTCTGAATTATTTAAAAACTCTGGGTTTTAAAAAGTGTCAAAAAATGCATTTTTTCTTTAACATTGTGTTCTATGAAATTGTGTGTAAAAATAGCAATTTTCAAGAAATATTAGAACACGTTTCTTAAAAAGCATAACTGTAACACACAATATAATGCTATTTCATTGTACCATGAGACATTAGCTTCATGATTGTAAAACTAATGAACATTGTCATGCGATTTATGACCAATTTTGTACAAAATTATAACTAGGCTTCTACCTTAACATGAATATTTTGAGATATTCCACCCTAATTTGCATAATTAGATGGTAATATTACATATTATACATATCTACTGTGATGAAAAATCAGAATCGTACCAAGAATTGACGTCATTGATTTAAGATGCTGAAGTGGTCCATTATCATCAAGGAAGAACGAGAAGCATCCAATCTGGTACCTAGTTCATGTTCCATTTCTCAACCTCTCCCTAGAAGCGATATACAATTTGCGCTTAATGATTATCTCCTCCAGGTCTGAATCCAAATTTATTCAGCATATTTTTGTTGCTATTTTAGGATCCTCAAAATTGTGACCAGTTAAGGCATATTGTAATATGATCTTTTGGATTCCCGATCCCCATTACCCAAGCATTTGCTTTCCCAAACAATGGGAAATTTAGTTAGCCTAACCAGATTCTTAGCTGCAACAAATTAAACACCTCTTTACCAAAATTCACCGGATGTACGAGTTCACAGATATTCGACAATACGCCGGTCCGTCTGAACTCGACTTTGAGATTAGCCTGATTGAAGCCCAGGCGCCATGTCAATGAGCTTTGAGGGCTGATCGTGACACTGATATTTAATTAATGACTGATTAATAACAAGAAAAATAGTGTCTATAACTGCAATCTCATTACGGTCAGCATGAAAAAACAAACGTTATTCCAAACTTTTTGTTGTTGATTGCTAATTACACAATCTTGTCAATATGGTACCAATCTATCCAAGAGTAATTCACACAGCAAGTTTGCAGCTGTCCCTTTCGAAAGATGCCCATCTGAAACAGTTGATTTGAAGGTTCACCTTGACTATTATAACAATCATGTATAGTCATCGATGTTTAATCGATTGCCAAACTTTGTGGCAACTGACACGGCGTGAAATCTCACGACTTCGTTCTCCGAGTTTCCCACAGAGACATTGAAGGCACTTATGTTGGTCTCAAGATTTTGTTACGTAACTGATTGTTAACATTAGGGCTGAACAGACATCTCTTCTGCAGCGGCCGCCAACTGAGCGCAAGTAGATCAGTAACTAGATGTATTTCCAAGAAATTAGGATTAGTAGACAAAGAAACAAGATTTATAAGTTTAAACTTGATATTGACAAGTGACGCAAAATACGACTTTACAGGGACATGTAAAAACATGTGCCATAACTTTCAATGTGGAAATAGCCATAACCATGTGTGGAAATACGTCAAATATGGCTGACGTTCAGAGCTGTCCTCTTTGCCGCACCTCAAGCAAGTCAGGTCGAACTGAAAACTTTACTGTCGTAGTGACTGAATTAGATGTAAAACAAAAGGTGTCATAATGATTCTTTGTGAATACATTATAAAACAAAATCCAGTCACCTAGTGAAATCTGATGTATGTAGGGCGGAATTAGATAAAAAAAAACACAAAATGAAAATCAAAGTAAAATAAAAAGGCATTAATAACAAAAGTAATAAAAAATAACATTAAAATAGATTTATAGCCAAAATAATTAAAGCCCGTACACTGCATCAGATTTTAATTAGATTGCTCTCGTACTTGTAACCAAGTAGGTGGAGTGGTAATCCAGTAGTTGATTCATCAATCCTATGTTGGCGTACTGGTAATAACTGTCAGTGTGAACTATGATGTGCAGTCCCTGTATGGTATTATCAAACTCGTAATGCATATAAAAGTTCTGCTTACATCCACTATATATTCTACATGTGCTTGTCATGAATTTAAGACATATTTGGTATGGCTATCAGCAAGTGTGTACATAATTGAATCATTTGGCCTATTATTTTCCCTGTATAAACTTTGTTGGTATGCCTGCCCTTGTAGCCTTCAATGACCTCGTATATCGCTTCTTTGTGGTGAAGGAGATATAGCTGTTTTCATAGTGTGGATTACTGGAGCAACATCGTACATTGTTGTAAGCGTCTCTCTGGCTCTTTCATCCAGATAAGTAATATTAGCTTAGTTAGCTCGGACATCATTTGCATTATAATATCGCAGAATTTTCTGGAACCTCTTGCATAACTACTGGCTAGTAGAAACCTTGTATTTTAAGTAGCGCTTCTTTCTCCTGCGTTTGTCTTTAAATTCGTTTTTTTCTGTGCCAGTTTTCTAGAATTGTCTTTGTAGATGCGTATAATCGTTTATTTATAATATAAGTTGATTGCATTTTGCTACCTAATTTCGATGCTTCGGCGACGCCAGGTGCGGTCACCATGCTGCCACTTGCCGTGGTTCTGCCACGTTGTGAGCTTCTTTGCATTTCGATCTTCGTGCCAATCTGAGCACTAATTGTGAGCTAATTTATTTCCATAAACTTAATCGAGTAATCGATTCAAACTAACACGAGAAATGACCAAAAACTATAATCAGCTATTATATCCCCAGGTGCGGTCACCATGCTGCCACTTGCCGTGGTTCTGCCACGTTGTGAGCTTCTTTGCATTTCGATCTTCGTGTCAATCTGAGCATTAATTGTGAGCTTCTTTGTGTTTCGATCTTTGTGTCAATCTGAGCACTAATTGTGAGCTTCTTTGTGTCTCAATCTTTGTGTCAATCTGAGCACTAATTGTGAGCTTCTTTGTGTCAATCTGAGCACTAACACAATAGTCCAACTCCAATGTTGGTTATGGGGCATTGAAGTCAGATTCTTTGTGGAATACTCGTACAAAAACATAGATTGGACAGCGAGTAATCATTAAACCTGACATACAAATGAATTATACGCAATTACGTCAGAATATTAAATAGGCATCGACTAAGAATAAATAAACAACTATAACATTACGTCATTGAGCAACAGACAATAGTGGCCTTATAAATGTAAACATAGAATCCCCTTGTATTTGTTCACGTTCAGAGATGTACCGAATAGAATGCGGTTCGTACCCGATTTTTGCAAAGACAATTTCGCCCTCTACATCAATGTGTCAATTTATTTTAACTTGAATATTAAATAGGTGTCAGCGCCCTCTGGTTGTGGATAAATGGTTATTTGCATAAGAGATAGGAACGCTGCAATACAATAACATTGTATTTGATGTTATGTAACGTACGTACTAAAAAGGGTTCATTATTATGTTTATATTTGTCATAAATATGTCATTGTAATTTCATTATGTACTCTTGTCTGAGCTACATTATCAAAGAGAGCGGAGTGTTTTATTCCAGTTATAACACTGGAAATGAACATATAGAGGAACACTTGAGAATAACAATTCAAACGTTTTGTTAGCGCGTCGAGCTTGCATTACGTGTACAATGTTAACGAACAAAACGCGAAAGCACGTAAACAGATAATGACTAAAGAATCACGTGTTGTACATGGATGTGATGGATGCTTAGCTCGGACGTTTATTAGTTGGCATACCGGATTTTCTCGCAAATATTCTACTTGTATGTACATATTCATTAATGCAGTAACATTAAAGGTGAATGTAAACGACCAGAAACAAGCCGTTAACGAGCCCAACGTACAGTTCATTAATGGCGATTAATAGAACGTAACACCTGCACATTGGCCAATTTCCCGAGCTGTCCACAATCTATGCAAATATGTGATTATCGATTCTCATCCGTGATTGATAAATGCCACAGTTAATGACGTAATTAGTGTAAAAGTACATGCTAACAACACTGACAACTTTTATATGCTGTTAAGTAGCGTTAATTTGGTTTATGAATTGATAATTAATTGCAAATAATAATATAGTTGAATAATTTTTGCTGATTTCATAATATATTTCGCATAAACTTAATCGAGTAATCGATTCAAACTAACACGAGAAATGAACCAAAAAACTATAATCAGCTATAATATCCCCTGAGTATACATTTTCACAAGTGGGAGGATACTCATGTTGGACAGGTGTTATGAAACAAAAAGCGCGGAGAGCTATTTAACTAGTGAGATTGCATTTCGTTTGTTTTGGCAATTCCATGCAAATTAGTGTATATTAAGCAGATGGTTAATTACGGGCCAATTAAAGGACAAAATTGAAACAATGGAAAATAATTGCTGAGAAATCTGGGCAATTTAGATGGCTCAACGAAACCACTCTGGCATAAGCATGTTCACTGATTCGAATTAATTTTAGATTAGGTGACAGTGTATTTTGGCTCAGCTGTGGTCAGTATATTTTCCGTTTTCTTATACATGTAGCATCTGGGGAAAATGAAACTCATGCGACCTCCAGAGTTAAGTCATTTGGGAATGTAACTTTGTCTCTAGGAAATCGACTGGAGCGAAGGTGGATCAAATAGGTAATATCATAGAAGGGAGACATAAGGCAGATAGTAATACAGCCTCGACACGTAGCGACAATGAACCTTCCACAGTATGCTATTCCATCATGAATAATCACGAGAATGTCCATACAAGCCAAGAATCTGGTAAGATGACTTTTTACCCCCAATCCAGACTACAAAAAACTCGAAGAGAAGAAATAACGATAGGAATTAGTGACTTGACGTCAGGAATGTTATGGAACCCTCTGGCTTTAAAAGTCTTCTAACGACATAAACATTGCCAAAAACGCCCATCTACTTCTTGCATTTGCATTTACCGTCCAGCATCCACATCAGAATAGGTGATATCATTGAGCAGAGAAGGAGAGAGGTTGCAAATATATCATCGAGATCACTTGACAATTGCCACTGAATGTACAGTTTTATCCATTTATAGCTTTGCAATTATTTATGCTGTTAGGCTGACAATTCATAGTCATCCAGACTTTTCAGGTTTGTTTTATCCGGGAGACAACAAAAATTGATACGCACTATTTTATATTATTTTCTCTTTTCTTAAGTTTTGTAATTAGTACCACATTGGAAAACTGCTGGCTATATGACTGATAAGTACATGCTGCATAGTTTTATGTTTCGAAATGCTAAACGCTGCGAGTAGGCGATGAAATGAAAATGAGAGATTCTAATGTACGTTAGTGGGCATGCGCACGTTTCAAATGACACTGTTGAAGGCAGTAAACTCAAATTGGATACTAAATTTCAATACAAGTGAGGTGGGGTGTACAAATACGAACAGGATATCAAGTTTGAGAATGGTATTTTCAAGTCTTTCCAGCGCTGTCAACGTCGTCAATTGTACAGGGGTCAGAAATGCACAAACTGATTAGCTAGTGAGATAATCTAATAAAACACTTAATAATTGTGCAAGGAGTGGGGTGGAGGTATGGCGCTTCAACGTTTCTTCTAGGAACGCCCTCAATCAATCGCGTGCGTTAAGCAAATACGCGAAAACCATTAGCATGAATTGAGCGCCGTATTTCAGGCAACCTCGCCGTACGGAAGATGATTTATTGCTTAGCGCTGTTTACAAACACGTTTGACAGGTTCGACTATATTTTAAAGGTCAGAAAAAAGTGTTCGGCAAATGTTATAATACTACTCATCATCAGACATCTTGTGGTGTTTTTAATTTCATACTTGTACCAGCTCAATCGTTGAGCTTACTGTGGATATCAATGGTAATCGGCATAGTTGTGTACGCGTTTGAAATGTGTAGCTTTATAACATGAATGTCTTACATAGTACACATGGACATGATCAATGATTAACAGAAACGTTTTAACGAATGTGACAAGGAAGACGACAGTAATCAACATTATAGCCTGTAGGGTGGATGTGTGTACTTGATTATACCAAGGTCGACTTCGCATCTTTTGATAAATTCAATCATTCGTGTCTGACTATGAGAGATTGTAGAACCCACCATTTCTGTTGATGAACACTCTGTATACATACACTCTAAACAAGTGATGAGCTATCCCCCAAAATAGTGAAAACAAGTCATGTATGACACAGTCCCCGTTAGTTATCAAATTTAAGATATATAGTTTTGTTTATAGTAATATAGCTGGGATATAACCATGTCAGGAATATGATTTTTTAACATTAAAATGATTGACATTTGTATCTGATCGTCAAAAAAGTACTTGTCCATATTGAGAGATATTGCTCTGGAACAGCATTCAAAATCGGCCATTTTGAATACATGTATATATATAACATGATGTATAACGAATATATAAAATTTGAATATAATCAGTCAAAGCATTTAAGAGATATGGCTCTAGAAGTCCAATCATTAAAACAAAATGGCCGCCAGACACCCATTTTGAATCCGATCTGAAAAATAAATGATGTGCATCAGGAACCTGTAATGTCTAACATATGTACCAAGTTTGAACGAAATCCATCCATAAATGCTTGATATTTGATGATGTTTTAGCACAAAAATGGCCACCATTTGGCCATTTTGAATAGGATCGTCAAACCAATATATCTGTCTATCTATGACATGATGTATAATAAATATTTAAAATTTGAACATAATCAGTGAAAGCAAGTCAGAGATATGGCACGAGACCCACATTCATTAAAACAAAATGGCCGCCAGTCGGCCATTTTGAATCTTATCTAAAAAACAAAATTATTTGCATCAAGGTCCCATAATGTCTAATGTATATACCAAGTTTGAACAAAATCCATCTGTAAACAGTCGAGAAATGCTTGATTTTGATGATTTTTTAGCACAAAAATGGCCGCCATTCGGCCATCTTGAATCAGATCGTAAAACAAAATGATGTGCATCAAGGTCCTATAATGCCTAATGTATATACCAAGTTTGAACAAAATCCATCTGTTAACAGCTGAGAAATGCTTGTTTTTGATGATTTTTAGCACAAAAATGGCCGCCATTCGGCCATCTTGAATCAGATCGTGAAACAAAGTGACGTGCATATGTATACTATCATGTATGATGTGTGTGTGAAGTTTAATTGTGGTTGGTCCAGGCTTTTCTAAGATACAACTTCGGACGCACGCACAGACGCACGCACGCACGCACGGAGGTCAAAACATAAGTCCCCGTTTTCGGACTGCGTCCGAACGGGGACTAATAAATACTGTATTTTAGCTGGAATTAATTCTCGCTGAATAGATTTTTTGGCTGTTTTGTATGGAATTTATTTTCACTGATTTTTGACGAGTTGAATGTAAAATATAGGAAGAAAGGTATTAATATTCGCTGGTTTTTATTATTACTAAATCATTCCTTCAGCTAAAATAGCGAAAATTAATTCCAAGCAAAAATATTATATACAGTATTGTTCAATTGATGTGGAACAAAGAGAGATATACATCTAGGAACAATAGAGGTGCGATGTTTACCATGCCTTACACATAGCTTGTTAGATCCATCGTTAAATACAAGTATATTTAAAAAATACTGGTGCGATTTATTTATTGTATGATTTGTCTTGAGTGAATATGACGATTACCTATGTACTGTTTAACACTACAAAACCCCTCAAATGTGGCATCTATTATATGGCTGTCATTTTTGTTACATGTGACGTATTATATCTTGAAGTTCAAATGTGTTTTATGCAGTACGATGGTTTCGATGCGAACGAGCAACACGATTATTTGTTGAATTTATATATGTATATATAATTACATGGAATTATCTATATTCAATGTCGCTCATCAATTTGAATGGAAAAATTGTGTGAGGATTATATAGCACACCGCTGAGATTTACTCTCGTCACGTAAACAATCTCTACCCCCCTGGAGCGAAATATATTTAATGCATTTTGTAGCTTAAAGTTACTTTCAATCAAATCCAAATTTCATGCTCAAACCACCTGAAGTAAGACGCAGTAATGACTGTATTTTTATGTCAGCCGTCTTACATAGTGTATATACGACGGATTCGTTTATTAAAATCAATTATCTGACAATCATTGAAACCCCCTAAAATTGGAGTTCTACATGGATGATTTCAATACCTGTATAGTGTGATGCCTACATTGTATAGTGTGATGCCTGCATTGTATATTGTGATGCCTGCATTGTATAGTGTGATGCCTACATTGTATAGTGTGATGCCTGCATTGCATAGTATGATGCCTGCATTGTATAGTGTGATGCCTGCATTGTATAGTGTGATGCCTGCATTGTATGGTGTGATGCCTGCATTGTATAGTGTGATGCCTGCATTGTATAGTGTGATGCCTGCATTGTATAGTGTGATGCCTGCATTGTATAGTGTGATGCCTGCATTGTATAGTGTGATGCCTGCATTGTATGGTGTGATGCCTGCATTGCATAGTGTGATGCCTGCATTGTATAGTGTGATGCCTGCATTATATAGTGTGATGCCTGCATTGTATGGTGTGATGCCTACATTGCATAGTGTGATGCCTGCATTGTATAGTGTGATGACTGCATTGTATAGTGTGATGCCTGCATTGTATAGTGTGATACCTACATTGTATAGTGTGATGCCTGCATTGTATAGTGTGATGCCTACATTGTATAGTGTGATGTCTGCATTGTATAGTGTGATGTCTGCATTGTATAGTGTGATGCCTGCATTGTATAGTGTGATGCCTGCATTGTATAGTGTGATGCCTGCATTGTATAGTGTGATGCCTGCATTGTATAGTGTGATGCCTGCATTGCCGATATTGGAGAAACTGTTCTTTCTATATAAGCACAAGTTTGCTTCGTCATCTTTATCTCTTTTGAAAAGAAAATCGGCTTTATTTAAATAGTAGTAAAATCATATATATATCCACAGAATTGCAACTGTATGTTCAACTCGGTGGCGAAAATTAGTATTGGCATTTAGTGAAACACAAGAAACGACAAAGTAAAATGTATTTGACTAAATTTAACGCCTTTTGTAGATAATGAATACAATGTGTTCGGGGAAGAACGGGGTAACTATAATAAAAAGAACAAACGACGTGCACAACCCTTGAAATAAACGGTGTATACATGGCAACATTAACGCATTGTCACTGTTGTGTATGCCTTATGATTTCCAACGCTGGTGTGATATACCAAAAATGTAAATGATTTCTTGTAGCCATGTTCACACTGGAAAAAATCATCACAAGTTTGATTAGCTTTGGTACATGTTTGTGCACAAGACCGAAACGCATCAGCGTGTGACTGATCCTGTGGATCTGATATAAAACGTCACTTAGCTAGGATGTAGCACCGAGGCCATATGAGTCAAATTACACGGGAGGTCTTTGAACTTGTCGCCAGTAACCTAATTTCATTGTGATCAAGTTTCTTCCTTCTGTCCGGTATCCATATAAAACCTGTTTCGCCGAATGTGCCAACTCGTTTCCGTCTTCCTCGTGTTCGCTTTCTTAATTGCAACTAAAGTAAAGGTGTCAGAGGCGAAAATGTTTCTTTACAGATGTGCGGTGAACTAGCCGGCGTAGAATCGACCCGACACAATCGATTCTGAGCGTACTCGGGACGTTAAAATGAAATTATAAATCGGATAAGATGAACCATACACACAATAGAGTTATTCACGATATAACTGTATTTATTCTGTGAATGCATCTTCATCTAATAGACTTGACATTCTCAAATCAAAACACTAATGCCCGTATTTCCTAAAAAAATAATAGTGCAAATTTAACGCTGTGCAACTTTCAATAGAATTTGGCATTAATTTAATGAATAGGGACACAACCTGTTGCTAAACCCTGATTTGATCTGATAATTATTGATCCTGTATAATTGTGATTGAACAATGTATCTAATATTACACAATAACAAACATACTATTAAACAATTAATAAACCATTGTATGTGTAATTAAAATGTGACCACAGATCAATAATATTAATGTTAACATTTAGATAACACTATTAATTCAATATACTGGATAAAAGTATATAATATAAACGAAATATTTTTTACCTAAAAAGTGTTTTTATTATGACAAATCACGCAAACAAACAAAATATAACAAATTCAGAAAAGTGCAATGTGGTGTCACGTGTTATCACTACAACTTTGTGACCAACTATATTTTAGCATTTACATCTTTACACACACACTACATCCTCGTCTTTCTCATATCGATTCTCTCGTCACTACTACGTCCAGTTATTTCTTGATTACATTGTTTTCGGCTATTTATATAAATCTTCCACACGCAATACTCAACATGTTACAATATATAAATATAATATTCGATGAGACAATTACTAATACTCTGGAAACACGTGACGACAACTTGTTTGATGATTTTGCTACATTGCTCGCCTTCTCATGTGATTAGTTGCCTTCTTTGTCCACTACTTGTCGTTGTCTGTGACAAACTTTAAGCGCATCAGACATGTATTGTGGTTGTGCCGTTCGATTAATGTAATATTACAAAGGTTTTTAACTGGCAATAGCTTAGGTATCACAAAAGACAACTGGAACCTTTCTGTACAAGATACGTATAGCCATATCACTTCGCGACATGTGATATAAGCGTGCCAATTTATTCATGAGAAACGGCAAATAACCTAGCATACCCTAGAACTGGGCACATTGCCAGCATCAAATAGACAACATTACTGTTAAAACAAACTTTTAAATCATTACTTCAAGTGTAGACCTATTCTAAATCAGACATATTCTAGTGCTGGGTACACGGCTTTAAATAATATAGTTCTAACTGGGGCAGTGTTTTAGGCATGACTATTTTTTCTAGTGTAAACGTAGTTTATACATTTCACTTAACAGTTTTCATTATTTTCTATTTATTGAAGCTGTTAGCAGCACGTCTGTAAATCTCAGATTACGCAGTTATAAATGTAACGGAGTTGTGCAATAAATACTTATAGATTTATTCATTTATATTGACAGCGGTTCAAAACAACTAAGATCATCGATTTATTTGGAGGCATGTTGTAACCAAATTGACGTCATTGGGGCGATGTTGTAAATTGATCCAATATTTGTGATTTTTTGAGTGATTCGTGTCGTATACAATACGTTTCGAATTCGATGTTTTTTACTGTATCATGAGATAATCTACCCTGGGCCGTCTACGATAGTAAGACGTCTGAAGTGCACTGTATATATACAAAATCCACATGTGGAGAGCTGCAGAATGTTAAACACTTTCTGGATATAAACGTGATAAAAGCATTTACTTAACACCTGCATCCACACTTTGAAGCATGTATCACGATTCGACGATGCGAGTGATTCATCCGTAAAATTATGTTGTTAATATTGCATTTCACAGTCCTTATAAGTTTTGGCTGATTCGTTACGACACGATACCTTTGTTAAACCTGGAATATTGAAATGGGCTTGAAATCGAGAAATTGCAATGGTTAAAACAAGGTATAAACAGCTAAATTAATTACAAATATATATATATAGAAAATGCAATTCTTCAAAATTGAATTTGTGATTCTACTACATTACCGTCAAGTAGATTTCACAGGCGGGGGTTTCATATTTGTTTTTTACTAGTGCGATCCTTAGATTGTCCGAAACTAATTGGGGGGGGGGGGTGACCAATATAGGAACGAGCAAATCGAAATCTCCAATCAAGATGTACACCGACGATAAGAAACTTGACTGGATTTAAACATTAACAATTACTCTGATTGAGATACTCATGCGTCAACAGACTCGGTCTGAACATCTCTTAATCTGAATTCATGATATTTAACACTGAGCTGCGAGTGGCCAGCACAGACACGAACGTAAATAACATTCCTATTTTTCAGTTGGACAAGACAAAACATCTATCTCTCCTATTACACAATCTAGGAATCTATTATGTATTGCATTTTATACTTTTCCATTATTGGGATTTTTATCATTGCATTTTATTGCTTCAATGTATGTATACTGAAGGTTATTGCTATTTTACTGTACGTATTTATCAATTCTGAATATATGTATTTTTTGTCTAAGCTCAGTCATAAATAAGTACGACCCACTTAAGAGCCCACCGGGTTAAATATAATTTTACTAGCAATGCTAGTGTACTCAAGACGCTGTTTGTAGCTGCAGCATTAAAATGAAGGTCACAGTTTGACGATTGATAACTATTTCGCAAATAAAACTTGTATTTTCTGTTCTTTACTACCGTTTTGCTTGATCTAGTGACAGTATAAAGAGAAACAATGTGGCCGCCAGTTGATTATGTTTAAAATACATTTTAAAGAAAACTATACATCTGACGTTTATACCTCGTCTGAATGTAATTGCAACTAGACGTGCCTGAAAAATCGTTGATGTGTTCAAAATGTGTTTTGACGAAAAAAAAATTGCCATTCCAATACATTGCATTAAAATCGCGCAAGTACATCATTATAGTATGCTTTTGTACCTAATTTATACAAACGCAGTAGGTGTGTGTCTGAGCAGTTACAAAAAAAACCTCCTGTTGGTTATTTTAATTTAAAACAATATGACGTACATTTACAGTGATGCAGCATGAGTAAATGTTCGTATGTTGGGAATTTGTAACAATACAGACAATCAGTACGTTCAACGATGACAAATGGTCATCTGCAGTTTTAGCTATCGAGTCTTTGGTTCAAATTAAAATAACAGTGCATTAACTACACAGATCAAGAACATCGTTGAAATACAATTATACAAAAATACAAATACTCTTCGTATTTCACATTACCTCGACTGAAAGTGAAATTTCAGGTTGAAATAAAGTTAAACTGGTTGGTTGTGCGTATATTTATATACTGCATATAGTATTTGCATGTCAAAACCCTCACCTGGCGACCACCAGCGTATTGCCTGTGCCCGAATCGTGCCAGAAATGTTATTTGCATCAAATTCGCTTTTAAGTCCCAGCAGTGATGCTCCGAAGCTGCGTTTTGTGTTTGTCATGCAGAGATAACGGTCACCATGCCATATATATTGGCTAGATTGTTTTTTTAAAACCAAAACTCGGTAGTAACATAACGATGTAAGTATGAAAGACTTATGTACAATGAAAACATAATTTACGCTGTGATACAGGTAATATTTTTCCATGGCGCTTATTATATTGCTTCTCACGTATTTCATGCGTATTGATGGGTGACCCAGTCTTAAAAAGTGTAACCAAATGTTGACCCATGCATTATGGTGTTTAATGTAGCGAAAAACGACATGTCAATATTCTGAGATACACAAATGAATCATTGGCAAGACAGATATTTTATGTGTCTTGGGGGGTATGCCTGATCACACAACACAACAAATGACACATATACAGCTCATCAAACACTTATTCAGAGATAAATCATTGTTTTAAAACGGTTCAGTAGAGGCGCTATAGAAATACACAACCAACAGGATACCTACCCCTCTTCCGTGCCCCTTGAATAATAAGTAATCTAGTCTTAGGCTATCGGAGGATGCTAAGTATGTATTTATGTTGTCAGAAAAAACACCAATAGCAACAACTCATTAGCATGATACATTCTACAATTGCAAAATTAATTAATGAATTAAATAACGTGTTCCTATCGTCGAATCGTGATATACAAATGCTGTAACTAGACAGAACAGGACAGGACAAGATCTGATGACAGAATAGAAATAGATGCTCCTTAATGTTTTCACTGAATCAAGAGTAGGTACAAATGGAAGACATCGGAATACTCACTATATATACTCGAGACATTTTATCGAAATTGGATTGTTGCATGACATATTTAATTGCAAGTCCAGTGTACGTGTTAAGCATTACTGAGCATCTGTGTATTGAATATTTACATCGTAATGGTAACAAAAGTGTTCAATTTTCCTATCTAAGAAAAAGTTGTATAAAACATGACATCAAATAAATCATTGTTCCGTCTAATCTCCAGGGAGCAATTGATTGAGCATACGTTGAGGTGTGTGTTAATTGATGACGTCTCCATGGAATTGGGTGTACACA
Organism: Saccoglossus kowalevskii; assembly: GCF_978046115.1. NCBI lineage: Eukaryota > Metazoa > Hemichordata > Enteropneusta > Harrimaniidae > Saccoglossus > Saccoglossus kowalevskii. The sequence continues at coordinate 19,888,766 of NC_140653.1, read as the reverse complement.
AAGCAGAAAGTAGATTCAGCTATGGGATATCATTAAAGGTAAATTACATATTTTATTTGTAGTTTTGAAATAAAATAAAATAAAACAGAATAGTATGTACATGTTAGAAGTCGGCATGTTTTATTTACTACAAAACATTGAATTAATAACGTATTTCAAATTCGTAATGTCGACAATGCGCTACGCATTCCATTATGTGTGGGTAATTTTGCGGACTTGGTTGTTCATTACTATTGTATTGAGTGTACGTTTTTTGAAAATAATAATGTCACCAGTATGAATTTTAACATATTGGAACATTTGTTTTTTTCTAAGTGAAGACAAGCTTTATGACTGAATTATACATCTACATGCTTGGAGCGGCGTGTTCCAAAATCATCAACGAATCAAAACATGTGTCGATTCCAATTAAAGTCTTCATGAAGTCATGATAATAGTTTGCTGATGCTAAAATCGTCACACGCCATTACACAACATCATGCTCTGTTAATTTTAATTCGAACATAATCTCATATACCCGGTGAATACACGTCAAATACGTGATCAAATTATATTATGCGTCATGTAGTAAAAACACGAATAAAGGCTTAAACTATTAGGGAAAAAAACATCAACAAATAAATCATTGTACAGAATACAATTAATAACTCTAATAAAACATTATTTTTCAACTATGACCATTATAATAACATGAAACTGTTCTGAAAGCATCGCACATACATTTTTCAGTCTATTATAGTTACCGATTACATAATATTGTAATGTTTATTAAACTACAAGTTCTTTTTAAGTTGATAACAAAATTGGTGGGTTCAGATTTACATGTACGTTGGTTTGAAAGAAACGAAATGCGCGCGCACGTTTAAGCTCAAACTAGTGAATGCCTTTGCTATACGTGAGCATGAATATATTGTCATGTGGTTATTGACAAATCGAAGCAGCGCATATTGTTTGTTGATTTGTACACTGAATGTATCCCTGGTCTTTTCAGAACGGCGATGAAAAACATATAATCGCTTGTATAAACAAACAGCTCAGTGGACATCTAACAATTCAATGCCCTGATTATTGTTATGTATATTAGATGAAGTATATCAATATACCCCAAAAATATCCAAGTTCCTAATTATCAACTGAAATTTACACTGTATGTATTATATATAATTAGTCATTACTCAATAATTAAAACATTTGTACAATAAATGTTTTAGTCACCTTAGTTTTTTTCAGATTTCTGAAATTTGAAAAAAAGACTAATCAGAATATATACTATGTTCATGATCACAATTCATTCACATCAAATAAAGTAAATTGGTAAAAAATATTTACAAGCACGGGTCAATGGACAAAACGAGCAAACAATTACACGAGTGTTACATTTAGCATTGATCAATATGTATATTAGGTATACAATGTTAAAGGCGACAACATATAACCCTCAAGAAGATAAGTTATAAGACAGTCGCACCAGTAAATAAACTCATCAATATATACTATGCACATAAACCTCAGGATAAACAGATAGGCAGGATAAACCTCACCTCTGTCAAAGCAAAACACAAAGCTACCTATCTTTTTCAGATAATGGACGAAACGTGGGCCACAGTTCAGTATCTGAACTATGTACGATACAAGGGTATTATTGGAGTTTGTACTGATCAATCACGTTCATCTGATTGTGTGGGTATAGATATGTAAAAGTATTTTTGGCCTTGTTTTCATAGTCCACATAACGTAAATATTAAAGATATCGCAGGTCGATAACGTTGCACTATATAATCAACGTGCCCTTTTCCAGAACTGACAAACCGAATATCTTCAACATTTATCTGGTAAATGTACTATAAATTGGTTTGGAGTAGCAGATTTTAAGTCGGATAACACCCTCGTATTCGAACTCTTCTGGGATATAGAGTATTCACAATAACATTTCGAGTCAAACTTTATATTCCATAGAGTGCTTGTACTCGGACTTTATCATAATACATGAATCTATCAGACAAATAGAACATTGCATATTGAGAGGTTTTACTTTTGTACAGGCCCTGGGCAAAACATCACTCAGTAACTAAATTAAGAGACGTATTAACACTCTATTGCTGTCCTTTCAATTTATAATATACTATCACGATTCGACGACGGTAACGAGTGACGATTTTTACGTTTAGAAGTATTTTACACGTTTAGGAGTTTTCAGTTTGGGTGGCGCACATTGATGAACTTCCACTCCAAATACTTTTTCTGTTTAGCCGTTTTATCCCAGAATGTCTTTGTTTTTCTGACGATCGATCGAATATTCTTACTTTAAAAACATGTTCTTGTTAGAGACAACATGCTTACATTTATAATGTGAAATTGTTATAAATACAAGCAATTTGCACAGCTATGAAATATTAATAATTAATTCCGTTTTTAACCACATGTCACGTATTACAGACGCAAATGTACATTAATATCAATAAAAATTTATAGTTGATTACACAAATAGTAATATTTTGTCAACGTAACTAACACTGTAGTATAAAATAAACATCACCTACATGTCAACAATATCTGGTGTACCCTGTTATATTCGAACTATTATTTACCTAGTTTACACAGTCAAATATAGAGAATATTATCGAGTCATTTTGACTTTGATCCGTAGATTAGATTCTTGTACAATTGCTGATCTCAATCAGTAGGGGCGGCATTTGAAATATTATTAGAAATGTTCTATTTAATTGTTTAAAGTGGCTTTCGGCAATTGAGTGTCGGTCGTATTCACTACGTCACCCGTCAACATTTTCAAATGTCTATATACGTATTAATGTACAGATTCCCGGTTAACATGTTGTATGGATTAATAGTCACCATGATCGAAATAGCATCGGGGAGATTTCGTGTTCGACTCTCGGGTCGGCTGAACACTCAGCTGCTTAAAAATAGAGTGTGTACTGCTCAACTAGCTATGGCGCGAGGCATTCATGGTCGCGAATATAGCGTCCATATTACGCGGAGCGTAAAGTTGTCGGTTCCGTGTGATGTTACTGTCCTCAGTTCATATGACAAAGCAGCATCTTTGTCCCAATAAGTAGCGAATTACCTCGGGATGTAAGGAACTCACTTCCATTTCAGATCTATAATTGTATTCTTTGGATGCATGCACAAACAAACAAACAATAAATAAATAAATAAATAAATAAATAAATAAATAAATAAATAAATAAATAAATAAATAAATAAATAAATAAATAAAATTTAGTTAATATTACCGGCTTAAGCCAGCCTTTGGCCTTCACTGGCAGAGACAAGCAACAAAATAAAGCGCCGCTAAACTATAACATTAGGTTTTGGAATGGCGATTTTCTTTGTGCAAGCTTGATCAAGTTTCATTTGAAGGCAAAAAATATAGTACGAAGGGCGTTGCGTGGTTGGTTCGCATGTTGCATTGTTGTTTTACCAACAGCGAGTGACCAAATTTAGTATTCAGTTTCAAATATTATTTAAGAGTATAAGTACGCAAACTAACAGGACCGGTCGTGAATACTGTGGACATTCACTTGGTGATTTTCGATCACTTATCGTAAAAAAAATCGAGAAAGCCGTTATAGTTGGCATATTTCCGAGTTGTCAATTGTACGAACGCCACTGTCACCACCGTAAACTATAAAGCATTATTTCAACGGTTTTACGTGGAAGTCGCTTGTCATGTACAAAAGCGCCGCTCATTTTTTGAATGACAATGTAATGGAACATTAACGACTTACTTGTGCCTGTAGTAAGCACACATCAGTCAATCTAAGGGCATGTCTAATAAGTTGTCCACTTGGGTTTGTTTCAACTTGTTTGTGTTTTGTTCTTCGATAGTAGTGCATACAATATGCATCATAACGATATACGATATACGTATTTGTTGTTCGTACTTTATTTGCTAATATACAACTTGTATTTGCGGACACTCAAACAGTTCATGTAAAGCTTTAACATACTGCGTGTATGGTTTAGGATAATTATTCTCGGGTCAATTCATTTCGCTGTTGTTTTTCAATCCATTAGCGTACAGGGCTTGAATTCACGCGGTGTTGTAATGCCGTATCCAGTGGCGCAAAAACGGATATAGTTTTTTAAATGATTTTTTTTCCATGTGATGTGAATGTATTTTTTTATCTAATTCAAATGTATTGAAAGACAACGTGAACGTGGTGATAGATGTTTCATGGCCTTTTTTGTGCATTATTTGTTGGCATTCATTCATACATTACTTTTCACTGTCATCTTGACATATAAATAACATAATAATAATAATAATAATAATAATAATAATAATAATAATAATAATAATAATAACAACAACAACAAAATACGGATATAGTTTTTTTTTTAGATGATTTGATGATCTTTTTCCATATGATGTGAATGTATTTTTCATCTAATTCAAATGTATTGAAAGACAATGTAGACGTGGTGGAGATGTGCATGACCTTTTTTGTACATTATTCGTTGCCATTCATACACTTTTACTTTTCACTGTCATCTTGACATATAAATAACAATAATAAAGCGATGTTTCATTTATTGTTGTTTCAGCATCCCACGTGAATATAATAAATTTCTAATGTTCTGGCATCGGTATTTGTTATATTTTTATATATTAGAATAAAAACATCAACAAATAAATCATTGTACAGAATACAATAAATAACTTTAATAAAACATTATTTTCCAACTATGACCATTATAATAACATGAAACTGTTCTGAAAGCATTGCACATACATTTTTCAGTCTATTATAGTTACCGATTACATAATATTGTAATGTGTATTAAACTACAAGTTCTTTTAAGTTGATAAAAAAATTGGTGGGTTCAGATTTACATGTACGTTGGTTTGAAAGAAACGAAATGTGCGCGCACGTTTAAGCTCAAACTAGTGAATGCCTTTGCTATACGTGAGCATGAATATTGTCATGTGGTTATTGACAAATCGAAGGAGCGCATATTGTTTGTTGATTTGTACACTGAATGTATCCCTGGTCTTTTCAGAACGGCGATGAAAAACATATAATCGCTTGTATAAACAAACAGCTCAGTGGACATCTAACAATTCAATGCCCTGATTATTGTTATGTATATTAGATGAAGTACTAGTATATCAATATACCCCAAAAATATCCAAGTTCCTAATTATCAACTGAAATTTACACAGTATGTATTATATATAAGTATTCATTACTCAATAATTAAAACATTTGCACCATAAATGTTTTAGTCACCTTAGTTTTTTTCAGATTTCTGAAATTTGAAAAAAAAGACTAATCAGAATATATACTATGTTTATGATCACAATTCATTCACATCAAATAAAGTAAATTGGTAAAAAATATTTACAAGCACGGGTCAATGGACAAAACGAGCAAACAATTACACGAGTGTTACATTTAGCGTTGATCAATATGTATATTAGGTATACATTTCAAGGGCGACAACATATAACCCTCAAGAAGATAAGTTATAAGAAAGACAGTCGCACCAGTAAATAAACTCATCAATATATACTATGCACATAAACCTCAGGATAAACAGATAGGCAGGATAAACCTCACCTCTGTCAAAGCAAAACACAAAGCTACCTATCTTTTTCAGATAATGGACGAAACGTGGGCCACAGTTCAGTATATGAACTATGCACGATACAAGGGTATTATTGGAGCTTGTACTGATCAATCACGTTCATTTGATTGTGTGGGTATAGATATGTAAAAGTATGTTTGGCCTTGTTTTCATAGTCCACATAACGTAAATATTAAAGATATCGCAGGTCGATAACGTTGCACTATATAATCAACGTGCCCTTTTCCAGAACTGACAAACCAAATCTCTTTAACATTTATCTGGTAAATGTACTATAAATTGGTTTGGAGTGGCAGATTTTAAGTCGGATAACACCCTCGTATTCGAACTCTTCTGGGATATAAGAGTATTCACAATAACATTTCGAGTCAAACTTTATATTCCATAGAGTGCTTGTACTCGGACTTTGTCATAATACATGAATCTATCAGACAAACAGGATATTGAATATTGAGAGGTTTTACTTTTGTACAGGCCCTGGGCAAAACATCACATCATTCAGTGACTAAATTAAGAGGCGTATTAACACTCTATTGCTGTCCTTTCTATTTATAATATACTATCACGGTTCGACGACGGGAACGAGTGACGATTTTTACTTACGTTTAGAAGTATTTGACATGTTTAGGAGTTTTCACTTTGGGTGGCGCACATTAATGAACTTCCACTCCAAATACTTTTTCTGTTTAGCCGTTTTATTCCAGAATGTCTTTGTTTTTCTGACGATCAATCGACACAGTCAAATATACAGAATATTGTCGAGTCATTTTGACTTTGATCCGTAGATTAGATTCTTGTGCAATTGCTGATCTCAATCAGTAGGGGCGGCATTTGAAATATTATTAGAAATGTTTTATTTAATTGTTTAAAGTGGCTTTCGGCAATTGAGTGTCGGTCGTACTCACTACGTCACCCGTCAACATTTTCAAATGTCTATATACGTATTAACGTGCAGATTCTCGGTTAACATGTTGTATGGATTAATAGTCACCATGATCGAACAGCATCGGGGAGATTTCGTGTTCGACTCTCGGGTCGGCTGAAGACTCTTAAAAAAAAGAGTATGTACTGCTCAACTAGCTATGGCGCGAGGCATTCAGGTTTGCGAATATGGCGTCCATATTACGCGGGGCGTAAAGTTGTCGGTTCCGTGTGATGCTACTGTCATCAGTTCATATGAAAAAACAGCATCTTTGTTCCAATAAGCAGCGAATTACCTCTGGATGTAAGGAACTCACTTCCATTCCAGATCTATAATTGTATTCTTTGCATGCATGCATGCATAGATAAACAAACAAACAAACAAACAAACAAACAAACAAACAAACAAACAAATAACTAACTAACTAACTAACTAACTAACTAACTAACTAAATAAATAAATAAATAAATAAATAAATAAATTTTAGTTAATATTACCGGCTTAAGCCAGCCATTGGCCTTCACTGGCAGAGACAAGCAACAAAATAAAGCGCCGCTAAACTATAACAATAGGTTTTGGAATGGCGTTTTTCTTTGTGCAAGCTTGATCAAGTTTCATTTGAAGGCAAAAAATATAGTACGAAGGGCGTTGCGTGGTTGGTTCGCATGTTGCATTGTTGTTTTACCAACAGCGAGTGACCAAATTTAGTATTCAGTTTCAAATATTATTTAAAAGTATAAGTATGCAAACTAACAGGGCCGGTCGTGAATACTGTGGACATTCACTTGGTGATTTTCGATCACTTATCGTAAAAAAATCTAGAAAGCCGTTATAGTTGGCACATTTCCGAGTTGTCAATTGTACGAACGCCACTGTCACCACCGTAAACTATAAAGCATTATTTCAACGGTTTTACGTGGAAGTCGGTTGTCATGAACAAAAGCGCCGCTCTTTTTTACATTAACGACTTACTTGTGTCTGCAGTAACACACATCAGTCGATCTAACCGCATGTCAAATAACTTGTCCACTTGGGGTTTTCTTCAACTTGTTTGTGTTTTGTTTCTTGATAGTAGTACATATATTATGTATCATAACGATATACGATATACGTATTTGTTGTTCGTACTTTATTTGCTAATATACAACTTGTATTTGCGGACACTCAAACAGTTCATGTAAAGCTTTAACATACTGCGTGTATGGTTTAGGATAATTATTCTCGGGTCAATTCATTTCGCTGTTGTTTTTCAATCCATTAGCGTACAGGGCTTGACTTCACGTATTGTAATAATAATAATAATAATAATAATAATAATAATAATAATAATAATAATAATAATAATAATAATAATAATAATAATACTGTTTAGCCCCTTGTGACTTATGTTGTATTATTAACGCGAGGAAAGGCTGATTCTGCGAAAATCTCGAAAAATAAACTTTGTATTTCAAAAAGAGAAACGTATATGGGGTGTATATTTTGATATTAGGACAGAAGGTAGTTGCCAAGTACTAGGAATGTTAATAACAATTGCTGTATAATCATTATGTGTGTACGTTTTTTTACAACAATAACAACCTTTCGAAGATGTCGTGCAAGATGACGTGCTATACATTCTCAAGGTTGAATATGCATTGTATTCTCAGAATGTCATTAATTTTTGTCAATCCTAGAAAAGTACTATCATTAAATCAATCAAATAGCATCCTGTTCTTCTCTTGGATTATTGAACTTCCGTTGCGTGACATATAAAAGCTGCCACATCGAAATCAATGTCTGCTGTTTCGATGCGTCAACAACTTCCAAGTATTTTACCTTCAGTAACTTATTATGTTTCTGCACACGTACTTTACGCATATATCGTCACACAATTAACATATGCATTGTTAACAGGCTTGCATGATGTTTTTCAATTTTGCAAATCGACTTTGTACACTGGATGAGTGCACACTTACACTTTTTTGTACGTTTGAAACATTCACTTTTTGAACTTGCTTGCAGGAAAAATTTGAAACAGTTACAATTTTTAATACAGTTCCTCTTAGACATGGATGTACATTTTCCGATTTGTGCAAAAGATTAGAACTGCCTTACTGGAATTTGGTGACCAAGTTCATTTAATCGCGGTTTTAACTGTTAAAATCTTTATTTATGTGTAATTTGAACTCATATGCCATCTAACAATTTGAAGGTTAAATCATATAACAGAGAGTAAAATCTAGAACTCATACTGGCCAATTCAAAAAGAAGGTCATGGTACATACACTGACAAAGATGATAGATATGACGATGGCGCAAATCAACATGAACAAAAAGATTCCTGAAGTGAGATTTAATTTCTGAAACGAGATCATCCATGAAATTATTCTATGGAATTAATATGGGTATTTAGTACTCAAGGAGCTCAATTTAAATACGTTCTTGCCACGTAGTAAACGTTATAGGAGAACCCTGGGTTTTAAGTATGGTACGGTATGTAGTCGAAGTGATAACCACTTTTTTCATCTATATTGGTACATTGAAAAAAATTACTTCAATACACATTGAAATATAAAACACTAAAGTGCTTACATTAGGTTGGATGATGCTTTAATACGTTGTCAATAGATTTCAGTAGCTGTAACTTTTCGAGAAAATAGTACTAAAACTCAGGAAAGTATGAATAAACAAATAACCCTATTCTCGACCAACAAACAGGATTAGACGATGTAATGCTTACACATCGTGTGAATCACCACAGGCTTAATGCTTGCAAATACAATTCAAATTCAATTCAATTCAAATCATCTTTATCCCTACAGGGCGGCACATTCGCAGTACGTAATTTGAGGCCAATTAACAAACTTTTACATAATGCAAATCTACCCGGAACTTGATCAGTGCCTTTAACCGCCCCATTGAATCGGTGTCATACTCACAACTAAAACAAACGTCCAGTCGTTCCGGGTACAGACAAATCAACCCAAGGTAAGATTTAAATTCCAAAATGACCAATCTTCAGACAACAACAGCAACCAAAGGCAACATTCCAAATGCCATACACTGCCACCAATACGGTATAATTGATCCTGGTTAGTGTGGATAAACATAATAGAAGTTGTTATTTTAGATTACTTGTATTAGTCACTTTATGATAATATACTTTATGACTATATGATAATATACAATATTCGTTCATACTTTCGCAGCATAAATTTCATAGAATATGCCCGTAAGTTTTTGAATATAATTGTGAAAAACTTAATAAACATTTGAAATGTATGATTTTTATTCAAGTTAATGCACAATGCAGCATTAGCTATGAATATTGTACATTCATTTGTTATTGAATTAGTTAATGTCGAGCTTTTGAATATCCTGTGTTCCTGGTGCTGGCTAAACAGATGGCGATCATGATAGTCAGTCTGTCAGCATATTCCGGTGTCTTGTTACTAGTATTGTATCATAGTTATACCAATAGTGATTGTAGATAAAATCTAAATGAAGGAGGAGTCATGAGCTCCTGCAATCTACAGTCAGAACTGACCGAATTTGTAATCGGGGTACAGCCATGTGTAGCGTCCGAGATGCAAATTCAAACGTGAGTTGCCAAGACAAAACAAATACACACAGAATGGAAAGTACTTAGAACCTGTAACCCTAATTCACCAGTCAAATATGGATCAATCACACTTAAGGTCGTCACCTAAGGAAAATAACTGTTATGCTTTAGGTGTCTGATACAGCACACTACTAAACACACATACTACTAAAAGTCGAATCAATCTTTTTACCATTGCAAGGTCAAATTGAAACTCGACAGCTAATACTTTGAGTTGAGTCGAGTCTGTGTTTTCTAGATCAACTAGCCTCATACGGACTAATGTCTATGAGTGATTATAAAATGTCAAGCCAACCGTTGACTTTGTCCTGTGGCGTCAAGCAATAAAAACAAAACATTAGGTGATTGGGTGGCGCCTTTAATGCAAACTTGTCCAAGTGTTCGTTTCATGATAAAGACGCGTTACGTAAAACAGTGCTCTATTTCAATTAGGATCAAAGTATGAATGCAAGATGTTATTTAATAGCCTAAGATCGAACAAGATGAAATATGAAAGGCACTGCGTGGTTGGTTCGCACGTTACACAGTTTTACCACCAGCCAATAATCAGTTACAAATATTATTTGTACAAATATGCAGACTAACAAGGCCGGACAATGTGGACAACCACTTGGGAATTATCTTGAGTTACTTATCATGGAAAGTATTTTACGGACAAAGTCTTAAAAAAGTGAGATGAGATTGACGACTTATACCAGCTGTATCTTTGAAATAAAATAAAAAAGCGGTCGGATCACATCGGATACTCATTGAGCAGGAATCAAAGCAGTGTCTGAAAGCTTCTCCCCATACCAAAGTGGATCACTGGACAGTTTTTTCCCATATCGTGTTCAGGTAAAATATGGTGAAATAAATATGAGATCAACGACTTTCAATTCATAAATGAACTTGTCAATGACACGATATAGTCAGCAGTTTATATATTTATGAGTGCAAATGGAGCTCAGCGCTCCAATTAGTTTGATGATTAATTACGGTGTTACCCGGTATCGTACTCACCGCATGTTACTTAGAAGTATGCGACATACAATACTCATTCTGTAAACGAATTGTTGCTTTAACTCGAGACATTGATATATTTGTTATTGCAAACAAAGCGGAAATCGCTTGCGGCCAGCACTATTTATACATAGTAAACATCATTGGAATCACAGCATGGCGGTGTTTTTTTTTTACAGTTTGATGTTTTCTAGTTCAAACTGTAATGGTTCTATGTTTATATAGCATGTTCATCACCGACAATCACGCATTCGAAGCATGGCTGCAGCCAGTATACGCCCGGTACGACATCACGATTGTCTGTGGTTTCAGAGAAACACCATAACAATTATTTGGGGTTTAATTATCGGTATTCATACTTTCTCATTGCATGTCATATGACAGTTATATGTCCATGACAAAAATTTGTCTAGGTTTTAATGTAATATTTCAAATAAATTTAACATTTCCACAATATACCACGAAGTTTAAGACGAATCTTTTATTATTTTACAAAGTCGTCATAAAATAAAACACGAAATAGTGTATGCTAACCAAATTGCTCCATGTTTTTTTTTGAAAAAAGCAATACTTCAATTAGCATGAGACATGATTTATATGACATGACATAATTTGCATATGTATATTTCTACCTTAGATAAGAAAGACAAACGAACTGTTATTAAAATCATGTATATATTTTTACACTACCTTGGGTATTTTGTGTTTTGTCAATCTGAAACGTACCTACTCAATCACGTGACAGCTGTGAATCTTCGCGCTCAACAAAATTCCAATTAAATGTGTCAAGAAAGAATATTATTTGGATGACATGTTCTAAGTGTTTATGTGGTGCGTATTGTGAAGTCTCACTTTTGTACGCGACCCTGGACAGAAAGGCAAAATTCTATTACGTCATCAAGTCATACAACGAAGGGCACACTGAAACGTTCGCTGTTTGCATGTAGCAAGTGGAAAATTGCTCACGAGTAGGAACGCTCAGTGTGATAACAAAAGATAAGAACAGCGTGGGCGTGTATATTTTTGACACGCTGTCATCTCACTAAATACTGTCGGCGCCACTCATGTATTTATTTTCTAACATAGTGGCCTACTAAGAGAAGTTTATTAGACGACCCGTCTTTTATACGTGATTTTTGAAGTTATGACAGTTTCGCGCGTATAAAAAGTGTGTCATCAAATATAACCTACTTTTAAAATGGCAACCAGGCGTACGAATGTTCTCAATTTACACCCTGTGCCTGCGCGAATTGCAACTACTTCCACGACTACCATTGAATAATAACGTTTCGCCGTCGTTCCAAAAACACATGAATTGGGTATTCAGAATTAGGGATACAATGTAAATGCATTAAAGCGCGGTAGTCGTCGCGCCACTCATGCACGAGATAAATGGGTATCATAAAAACAAAGATGGCGACTTTGACAGTTGCTCAGATCAACGAGTACAAACTGAGACGTTACCAAGCTTTAATGGGGTATTTTTAGGTGATTGGAAGGTTTCGTAGGAGTCACCGGTGGTAATTAGTGCAAGTCGCGCGCAGATCAAACCTAATACTTTCCATTAGAAGAGCGCATTGGATTGTGGGAAAATCAATGTTTATCAACACAAATGTCGCGCATGCGCAGCGCGACGACCACCGTCCTTTAAGTAATGTTAGCATATAAAGGTCGTGTGCATCAAATGCATTTTCTGACTATCTGTGATTTTCAAAACAACTAGCTTTTATGTGTAGAATAGATCTCGGAAGCTCGTTATCAGACTCAAACTCCTAACATGCGCATAGAGTACATAATTTTTTCCCGATCTATTCACAACTTTCATCTCACTGGGCATGCCTGAAAAGTACTTACGTCGTTTTTGTTTGTACTAAATAAATAAATATCCCAATATCAGCTCATTGTCAAAGTAATGAATTGAAAAATCAAAAAAAATCTGTCGAATAAATGTAACCAAATGAGCACAAATAAATACTGCATAAGATAGACAAAAAATGCTCAGAGAAATATTTAATACATTGAGATGAAGTTGTAATCAAATATCGCGAAATCAAATATCGCGACGTTCGATGATCTGGAATACAATATTACGTTGCAAGCCATTTAACGATTGTTAATGCCTTCGTCAAATGACTAACGACATGAAACGTCCATTTGTTTCCACATTTATTGCAGTATTTCTAACACACATTTATCATATACAATACAATGTTGAATAACCAGATTATAACTAGAGATATTAGTCATATTCGTATGTGCAGCAGACCGTTAAAGCAACATTTCTATCAATAAAAAACAAATACTTCGCAATATCATAGTAAATTGATTCCATGAATTATAAATTACTGGTAAAGTATTCGTGATTAAATAAAAAAGACGAATTTAGATTCTCCTTGTCTTTAAAATGCAGAACAAAGTAGTATCTTATGCCGGCTAGCTTTTGGACAGAGACATACATGATATTTTAAAGGGAATTGGCAAGGACAACTCGTGTATATTTAGAAACAACTCAGTAGAGAAGCCAGGGAAGGTATAATATAACCTAGCCCTTAGACATTAGAGAATACTTACTATGCTATGACATCATGGTCGCAACAATGAACGCAATCTACAGCGAAAACTCTAAGTTCGGCTACGAGGGGAATTCTTCTGCAAGTAATTATTGACTAATGAATAGTTCACATTGTGTTGAGTTTATATGAAATACACAGGGAAACAAATACACGTCAGTAATTTTAACTGAGCATGGTATACACACTTAGATAAGAATCACGATTCCTATCTGACAGATTTAATATAAACTGTTTGTACCCGTGTCCAACCTTCACGCTATGCCGCTTTGAATTGAAAAGCTTTACGTTAACACAAGACAAACTCTTCCGTGTACCGAATAATTATTTAGTTACTTTCATTCAATTTAGTTTAGACAACCCTTCTGATATTTAAGTGTAATTGGGACAGTCATACACATAGTTTATTTTTTATATATTTGTTATTTATATTTTTTATGGATCTTCTCGCAATTATATGATTAAGTGTATATATAGCATATTTAGTTTCGTCTGTTGAAATTGTCTCCTCCATACCATGTGCTTTCTGTAAACCATAGAAAGACACGTTTCTCAAAAAACAGACAAACACACACAAATTGGACAAAGAACTACCATGCTGGCATGTACAGTATATACCATCATATGGATAAACATTGGTGGGGAACAATCAAGAGGGTTCATTCATTCGCATCAATCATTCTGTTGTTAGGCAATAGTCGGTTCATGGACAATGCATGTAGTTTGTTTCAGCATCAGTGCAGTTATTGAGCGGGATACCAAAATGGATTAGATTTACCAAACTCTGAATTATCAGAGCGTTAAATCTAATGCCTACAGCACAGGATGGGTATGTTCAATCAGTGCTCACAATCAGCAACTCCAACGGCGAATGACGTTGCTCTGGGGACCAAGGTAAAGGTTAATTGTGGATTAGTGCGACGAATCAAGCTGACACACCGAAATACGGAGAAAGTTTGTCATGTGAAATTTATTATGGATGCACGGCGCTACTCCCCTTGGCAAATAGTCATGTTATGAATGCATCCATCGTTCTAGTGGTGTCTAAAATCTAAACTGTTCAATGAGTACGAGTTGTGTTTTCTATAGAATTCAATTTGCTGTTGATCTTGAATGTTGCTATTTGTCAACCATGTTTTTTTTCTAATATTCCATCCCTAATACTGAAAACTGAAAATACTGATCAGCAGCGCAAACAAGTGCATTATAAATTCAAAAAGTCGTTGGAATAAAACGTGACTTTAATCGCCGCCAATCATTACATGTAACACCCGAAATGATTATGACCTTAGCTCATGTATACAACATAGCGACTGATATTTGGTATGACCGAGATGTACATGACAACATGAGGGGGGTCAACTGTTCATCGGAATCATTTGCACGGCAATTTATTGGATATATACAAGAATACCGGAAGGGATATTTGTGATCTCTTTGTTTTTATCACAAAATGAATCCCCACTGAGAACTTCCATTAGCGGCAGTCAGACTATATACAGATTTCCTTCCATTCGTCTATGATATTTGAATATGAGAATTTACCCGCAAACAGCAAGCAATCATACACCCCAGTAGAAGTAAATAAAATAAAAAATAAATTAACAATCAAGAAATGTCTTTGATATGAGTTTGATCAATCAAAATAATATGTCACCCGGAAATGAACTCGTCAACTCTAGTCGACGATGTAGTAATATTTCTTCCACCACTAGGATTGTTTTTTGTCATTTTAAGTGTGTTACAACACATGTGATGAGATCTGCCATGACTCACGAGTTATGTGCGTTGCCATTATATACATATTACTGCACTACACTACACTACACTACACTACACTACACTACACTACACTACACTACACTACACTACACTACACTACACTACACTACACTACACTACACTACACTACACTACACTACACTAATCTACATGTACATTTTCCCGTAAGAGATAGATAACTGTTATCCACGTTAGGACAGTGAATGGCGCGTAATGAAGAGTACATTTGCCGGGGCTCCTATTCGTTATTTTATGTTTTACTAACAATGAGAAGTTTTTTTCAAATATTAAACAGTTTCAACGATAGCACTGATGATAAAATTAACCTTCGGTATACCACGTGTTTATGTCATGTTAGTACTGTCAGACATTGAATAAGTTTATTATTTGCATCGGACAGTGTGCAGGGAATGGCACTTGGATCGGGAATACTAACTTCTTATGACTATAGTTAGAAGTTTGAATCTATCATATTTGTCAGCGATGTGTTGTAAAACTGTATATGTTTTTTTTCATTATGCAATCTGAATGCCATATTTGAATGAACCTGGTCAAGGGACGTCGTGAAAACACTATGGCATACTTTAGCATACATATAACGTCGTTAGTTGTTAGCTTGCGGATATGGAAAACAAGTCTAGACCAGTAAATTGATTATTCATCAGACGACTTCGTTATGTCAAGTGCTCCTCATACAATGTAACGATAAACCATTGATGACGTGAAGATGCAATCATGAGTTATGCAGACAGGTGGTACATATATGCACGATTATGATAAGAAATATAACAAAATATGTTGAGGTTGTTGACCTGAGTTAGCTAGTTTGCACACATTCTGTAACTGAATATTTGTTATAATCTGAAACTTCATGTTTCCAGTACAATATAGCCCCTTTTAGCTTAGACAAGCGCTGTTCTTAATACAATAATTCACAAAGCATATTTCAACCTATGTCAACATACACTATTATCAATCATTATTACAAACATAATATTTGATAAATTTGACTTTTATAAGAAATATAGTGTTTGTGACAAATACGACTACCAGTGTAATGTTTGTGACAAATACGACTACCAGTGTAATGTTTGTGACAAATACGACTACCAGTGTAATGTTTGTGACAAATACGACTACCAGTGTAATGTTTGAGACAAATACGACTACCAGTGTAATGTTTGTGACAAATACGACTACCAGTGTAATGTTTGTGACAAATACGACTACCAGTGTAATGTTTGTGACAAATACGACTACCAGTGTTTAATTTCTGTATTGCGCATATCACTCAAATTTATTCAAGCTGCAATCAATTCATAGAGTTGCTATAGTCATAATGATTAGATTCAGTAGGTAATCCAAAAGTGACTTTGAAAGGCAAGTCCATTTTATTGATAGGAGTGAAACTAAAAACTGCAAAGTTAACAGTTTTTATTCCACCAAGAAAACAGGAAATGGAAACAAAAGGGGTCATATTCTCTACAAGGAAACAAAACTGTCTAACATTACACAATGGCCTGTCAAAATATGTGTCATTACAACAAGTGCATTTGTCATCATATTTAGAACCGATAATCCACCCGTTGTACACCGATACATGTGAATAATGGAACAGCATAACATATCAAACATATAACAAAGCGTAAAAAGTTAACAACTGAAACTGTTTCAGATGTATAAATCTACAGGTATATGTAGTAATGAGATTATCTATACAAGAGATTATAACTGACTTTAAACACAGGATTTTTTTGTCTCAGACACAAGTTGTATCTCCCTGGTTTCTAAGGTCTATGATAAAAATAACCATAATAATTCTTAATGATGCTTTCCTGGCTTCATTCTGCCATCTTAGATAAACTGCACAAACTGCATAAACCTATCAAGTCAGATTGAAAACACAATCATTTACATTCATTCTGTCATATACATTTGTGGCTAAAATATTGAAAACTGTTGTCGCTATCTACTATCAGCAATAGTGCGTGACGTGTAAGATGTAATTATTCTAATCAGCGTAGTATAAATGCAATCGTTGTTATTAATTGGATTAAAATCATTTTCCATCTCACGCAACCTTCCTGAACCCATATATGAATATTCAACATGGGCATCTCCGCTATCAGGGTCATCCAACATTCCTCTTTACTATTGCCTCACTTAAGTGGAATTGCTTTGTATTGATTCTAAATCTGATTTAGTTTGGCTTATATCTTGAGCTAGTAGACAATTACGGTGGTAATTACCTTACAAAAACCAATGAACTGAATAGATTTAAAGTCACTTATCTGATAGCAGAGCATAATTACCAAAACATATTTATTTACCAAGATGCAATTTCTTTCAGGCAAGTTATGTTTTAGTCAGTTGTTTATTTATATTGTATTCTTTACTTTCAAGGAGTACGTATTTGGAACTATATTGAATACATATTGCCCGGTTATCGGGACACAACCTCCCGAAAGAATGTACACACACTCAGTCACATACATTTAAGGATACTGTAGCGTTGATACACATGGTCGGAAATGATTTATGTTCGCCTATTTTATTTTTATTAAAAATGAATGCATGAAACATCAGAAGAAGGCATCCTTTGAAAACAACAAATTAAGAGCAACACAGACGTTCCAATCGGTTTACACGTAATATTGGCACCTATACTATAACTATTTTCAAAGTCAAAGTCGGAAAATGTCACCACTCACCAGATGGTTTCGTTTCTCATGTTCAATAATTTGAATACGTCAATAAATGCCAATATGTCACACAGACCAATTTTCAAGGCGGATTCTGAAAGTCGAGGTACGAACAAGTTCGGCAAAATTCTTGACATATATAAATACTTGCAAGGCAAAATGTTAATGCATGAAATCTGGGTATACTGTTGCTTATTTATGTGCCGCCAAATTATAATCGTTTTTGATTCGAAGTTTCTTGAAAAAAGGTCTAGTATCTAGTCTAAACCATACAAATCGTTAATACTTATGACACAATGGTTCATATCACGCATAACCCGAGTATGGAATGATGTAGAGATATAGGATCTATATGTACTGTCTTGTAAAGCTGGGCAGCTTTATATAAATATACATATATGCATGTACAATCGCCGTGATTTCACGGACAACAATTACTGAAACAATTTAGTAGAAAGTTATTTTCATAATTTTAAGACCTGTTTTAACTAGTGAACCATGAATGATAAAAATATCATTATGAACGTATGCGACAGACTAATTGTATTCACATTTATTGGCAAAGTTAATGTTGAATATAGACTGTGTATGCACCTGCGCCTTCCGCAAATGCATTACTACATTGAAGACTTTACAAGAAATTACTTTGCCCCAAATAACCTAGGTCAACATAAAATTGAGATGATCACGTTTATGCTAATAGTTCAGTTGAGCAATTAATGTGTCAATTATGTACAAAGCATGCATTCATTTTGTAACTCGCATTGAGCATTTTTATTTCTTCTATAGTAGATAGTCGTAATGTTACAGATCTCATTATTGTAATCTCTCTACTATTACTGAGCTCCCTTAGGCACAGATCCCCATACTAAGACATAGAGATATATGTATTATTACAGTGATCTCATTAAATATAGATCTCTGTGTCATTACAGCAATCTCCGCGCTGTTACATATATTACACATATAGCATATTTATTTGCCAAACAAACTACTAGTATTTCTAAATGTGCAAACAAAATCCTTAAATTTCGTTATAGTATCCATGCATAAAAGTTGGATTCGTTATTACACATTCATGTTGCGTCTTGCTAATTTAATATTACGTCGTGTGAATTATAAGTTTTCATTCTGGGAATTTAAAGTTGCCCTGACGCTTGTGGGCCACCGTACATTCTCGCCATGATATCGTCATAAGCTAGGTAAGATTGCTCGTTGACCTTTCTTATAACTGCACATAAACGTAGGCGACTATATATGGCTACAAAAAGAACAAGGTGACACTTTTTTTAAAAATAATAATGACAAAGTGTATTGGTGAATCATTGTATTGGAGTGGCTTCCCTACAAGCATTTAGAAAGTTTCCGATGTATAATATTGTAGTGCAATTATACATTGTTAATATGGTATAAGTGAGGGACTCCTCCTTGTGGAATGTTCAATGTCGGGAGCAACAAAGTTTGTTGAAACTCCCAGGTCAACTGATGACTCGAGTTGCAGATAAAATTATTTTAAAACTATTTTTATTGTTATTGTTATTGTGAGAGTGAGAGGGGTATATGTGGGGGAAAAGTATACGTACTAAACATGGTTGTAACATTATCAAATTAATAGAATCACATTTAATACGAGATCGTATAGAAGCACTATGGCTTTGAGATAACATAATTTTCATAATCTGGATCGAGAACACAAAGCAGTGTTAAGTGTTACTCACGCGGAGAGAAATTTGAGCTTCTTAATTACACAATAGAATATTTATACTACAAATAAATATAACAGACATTATATTTGATTTTCACGTTACTAATACGTTATATGGTGTCACGGTCTTATTACAATTAAAACGCATCGAAATTAATGCAAAAACGCATTGGTTTTCCTTCTCGTTGCCGTGTATGATGTCACAACTCTACAATGAATTTTAAGAGACATCAGTCATGACGTGCACATCGTTTGACACATTGCAAGATGGGTGTAGGCGAATGGTCCCGGGCACGCAGGTTTAATGCAAAATTGAAGTGTCTGATTATGTGCAAACTCGGATAAGTCGAATAAGATACGTGTTCAGAGAGAGTAGTATGAGGCGTAATTAAACTATCTGACCAAAGACAATATTATTATCAATGTCATCATCATTTGCTACCGTGTTACGTTAAAAAATATTTAGCTAATTTCATGCAAGTACATTCTAAATTTACACAACTTGTCGATTCATTAGTTTTAAGTACGTGCAGTTTCAAGGAAAATAATCTATTTCTTAATGTTAGCATAAGAGGACACTACTGTAATTAAACCTTGAAGATTGAGCTTGCATCTTTTAGATTACATGCATGATTGAACAATAGAACCCTTCGCTGTAAGAAAATAATTGAGTACCAGTAGGAAGTCAGCTGCGCATAATAGGCAATGTACTGCCTCAAAAATTACTTCATATATGAAGTATGTCATCATAATCATACTTAGAATATTGGTGGAATTGAAGATAATGAAATGTTTGAATTGTGTCACCGTCAAGCAAAAATGTAGACAGGCATTGTGATCGTTAAGTCAGCATAAGATAGTGATATCTACATGTCGAACGACGGTAAAATTATAAATGATTATGGTGTTTTTTTTCCGTGTGTTGGGACTGCCCTTGAATGTTAATTTCCCTTGACAGTTGTTTCAAGTGTTTTTGTTTGAAAGTGCTTTATTGCCTATTTGGTAAATAATTGGTTCCATTATGAACATATAATACGATAATAATTTTTTACTCGTAATTACACGTTGTTTACTAGTTCAAGCATTTAGTCAAAACCCCATTACTCCCTGCTGACCTCAGTGGGCTTGTGAAAATTAATTTCCCTGGTGACACTTTTTTCCGGTACCCTCACCCGCGATAAATAAATAGACAATATAACACCGGTGTAATACCTTTAAGACCTCCGTCATTTCGTGTCAGTAGGTATACTATCTCAAGTAATAGCCTACATAGGTTGATCGCTAAAGGAACACATATCAATTTGTGTTTTTGTTTTTTAGCTTTCTGTCGTGCCTCACGTGTACACGAGAGTTGTATGTTTTATTGTTAGTAATTATTTTGTGCAGACTTGTGATTAACTTGAAAGGTATGTGTTTACAAAATATATTTGAACATATACATTTGAATATTGTAATTTAAACCGGAAGGAAATTAATTGTGCGTATTCCATGGTTTTGCAGCTTAATAAATACTTCATTAAATTATTTGCCAGGTGATAGATATAATGTTACACTATCATTATATCTGTTATTAGATTGAGAAATCTTATTTAACCATAAGCCACAGCTAATCTGCTGTAATCTACTTAGTCTGTGGCAGATTCCCATTATTTGTGTAATATGAACAGTTTATTTAAATACGTCGATCCCCAGACTAAACCGTTTAAAATGTCAGAAATAAATTCTCTCCAGAACGGTAAGAAAGCATCGAACTGTACACAATATCAGGATTCCCCATGAAATCACTTTTGTCCGTCTCTGTGTGTGATTTTCAGTGTCTTCACGTATTAATTATTCTGTGATTTCTATGGCTGGGCCGATTTCGCTCAAAATTAGCAGGCAGATCACACCTTCACTTTAGTCAAGTTGGTTGGTAAAATCTGAAAAAAACTGGCCCACCATTGTCGCACGCCAAATGTATCTTCTCCTACAAATCTACAATTCTGGAAGGATTTTGTTCATACTTGGTAGGCAGGTCATACCTTCGCTCTAGTTGCGTGGTATAAAAATAACCGTGGCCCACAAGCCGAAAACTACGTCTAAGTTGGATATGAGTCACGTTGAAAGTTCAAGCAACACTGGGTGAAAATGCCTATCGTATTCGGAACACACTAGATGATTGCAGAGGCAAGAACATTGCAAAGAAAAATTACGTGGAAAGTTATATAGACAGAGTGCATGGAGTAGGATATCAATTTAGAGTTATAGATGCGGTCAATGGATAATTAGTATGAGGTCAACTTGGAAATCAATGTAGTGTAATCTATGCGGTCAATGGGTAATTAGTATGAGGTCAACTTGGAAATCAATGTAGTGTAATCTATGCGGTCAATGGGTAATTAGTATAAGGTCAACTTGCGTGAATAATATAATAATAACTGCGAAAGACACAGGAACTGACCTCCAAAGACGGAATGCGCTTTGCAAACACCCACAAAAATACCGGCTTGTTTTCTGACAAGTGATATGTAGTATACATACTCACATTCTATTTTATCTTTAGATTAAGGTTTTTTGAAAACCATGTGACCGAAAACTCATGGCATCTTCTAACGTGGCTCGACTGTCATGTAATCAAGGAGTCTTTAGATTGAACGACATGTAATCAAATTCCTTTGTCAGTCACAATTGAATGCATTATCTTTTCAGTAGAACGTGCACCATAATGACCATTAAATAAGCAACTAACTCAAGTGTTATGAGCGCGGTGACATGTGTTGTAATCAAGTATGATGAGATTTTGCGTACTTTCGTTCAAAATATTAAAACCAAGGATTTTGTTGATAGCGAATGGCTCTATCTTTCAAAAAGTGTTTTTAATGATATAATGAGTTTCTCGTTATTAAAATACAATAATACAGTTTCTAAAATTGTCTCAGATGTTATTCATGTCATTCTCGTACAAATTTGATTATTTAGGTAGTGTACTTGTCAATTGTTTTGGTTTGTTCTTGTGGATTGTTTTGTCGCTATGTGACTTTAGTTCCTAGATATAGAGTTATGCATGTTACTTTCGCCACTTTCTGAGGTTAATTTAAATAATCTACAATGATATCTAATAAATTACAAATCTACTTCATGTGATTGCCACTTTAAACCTTCTGTTTTCTCTCCATGTATCAACATTTAAAGAGAGTAAAGTTTGTGTTCATATAGTTTGTTTACCAGTATTCGTCGGATTGAAGGTGCATATTACCAAGTCACGTGGGAGTAGAATCCCACAATTGCCCTGATGACGACGGACACGATCATTTTGACACACATATGTAGTATAAATAATGAGGAAGTTATCAATAAATTTTACTTTTAACGCCAGTAATATTTATATATCCAGTGTTTGAAATTAACGATCGTCCGAATCCAAGTTTTCTGCCGGGACACAAAGTTTAGTAATGCCGTCGCCAGGTTGTCCACCTACTTCTTTGAGCAGTAGTTTATATGCGTCAGTAAGTTAAATATTTGCTTTGTTATTTCTTTGTATTTTCCATTATAACAAATGTTTGCCGCATCTTTTATTTGTTTCCTCTAGGAATATAGCAATAATATAAAACATCACGTATGCATCTAAAACATGAAAATGTTTTCAAGTTGTACTAACAGTGTGTCGCATTGACAATATAAGGGGGGGGGGTGTTATCTAATGCCGCCCTGCAACTTAACTATGTGAGTCTGATAACTGCAACAATAATTATGCGAGGGCGGCGACTCGTACGTGTGCACGGTAAGGTTTTGCTGTGGTTTTACGTTCTTTATTACGCACCATTCACTGGTTTTTATTTTTGGAATACAACAACCAATTAAGATTTAAAAAGTGGATTCAAATATTGCCTGCCAGCAACGATTACGGTCAAAAGCTGGATGACAGACTTTCTATGGATTAAAGGCAATTTACTGCAAGTTATGGTGCCCTCTCTATCAATCGAAAGTGTAGGGATAAATACTAAAAATATGCGCTAATTCGTTACTTGGCACCATCGCAAGAGAGGAATGCCCCAAAACACGAAAAAAGTGAAGGTCATCAATTAGCTCTAAATTTCCCCAAAAAATAAATGTGAAACCCCTGCAGAAAAAATACGACATTGTATACCTATTCTGAATTTGAGGATGAAATCCTGAATGAAGTTGATGGTCCAGGATGTTGTTTTTTGCTACATTTACCAAGTCAATATAATTATTGAAGCATATATAAAGTACATTCAAATACTATTTTTCGTAAAACGGAAAAACGTAGCTAAATATATATACATACAAAGGTTAAATGCTTTACGCACAAGGAAATTAGATTCAATGAACTGTCAAATATAAACATTAACACATCAATCTACATCGAATCTACCTGCGCCTTTGCCCTTCCAACAACCTTTTGCACAGGACATGGATACTGTCAGGTAAATTATTTAAAGCTACATATTGAAGTGAATTGTGAATAGAAATCGTTTTGTGTTTGTAAATCACTAACAGGATTACATATCTATCACAATTCTGACCATGTAGAAACTTATAATATTTGAAACTTAACGTATGTATATCAGTAATAATGGTATTTTTGGATGCAATATTCATTAGTCGTGTCAAAGTGTTTTAATTGATCTCGAACAACATACAAGACAACATTTATGCCATGTACACATCAGATATAGATAACGACAATCACCAGTTGGTATTTTTATGTTAATGTACTATTCACAATTATCCTTAATCGTGTACTACTATACAGTAATTAGACATCCGTTGTAATTGAATA
This sequence comes from Saccoglossus kowalevskii, assembly GCF_978046115.1. Lineage (NCBI taxonomy): Eukaryota > Metazoa > Hemichordata > Enteropneusta > Harrimaniidae > Saccoglossus > Saccoglossus kowalevskii. Next base: position 19,864,086 of record NC_140653.1, on the reverse strand, counting down.
GTTAACACTCTGGAACGAACGCTCATTAAATGTGCTAGCACGGCTAGAATACCTGCAATCAAGAGGATTGTAGATTCAATTTCGAATGACATGTAATCCAATCTTTTTGTCAATCACTAATTGTGCTCTTATAGCGTTCGATTAGAAGATGCTCCATATAACGACCACTAAATATGCAAAGAACTAAAGATTTATGAGCTATAACATTTGTTGCAATCAAGTATGACAAACCCGCATTATTTACAAATGCCTCAAATGCCAATTTTGCCATGACATCCGTGTTGACGAATTCCCCAATTCACACTCGCTATATCGATTACAATCAATCTCACTGACAATCGTCGAAAATATTTTGTACATTGTCTTTCAATTTTTCTACAATAGAATGTTAATAAATTGTGTCACATTTTATGTGATATACACCCGCAATAATCAATATAACTTCATTATTATTTATATATCGACAATGAATTTTATATTAATCGTCATTGACCTGACGTAGCATAATGGTTAGCGTGTCTGTCCAATACCATGGTGATTTTAGATTCTTTCCACATTGTCTATTGCACACCCAGAAGAGAAAAAAATGATTAAATTCTTCCAACATGCTAGCCTCACGGCATTCTGCGAAATAAATTTAAAATAAAATGTAAGTTGATATATTACATGCCCATGATAAATCAACTTAAACTACATGCATGTATATTATGAATATCATGTTGTGTACAATAGAAGAATAAAACTTTAATTAAATATATGTACAAAAATCTTAACGGGTCACGTAAACAGGATGAGCTCCAACGACGTCGACTCTACTTGAACTTTGCCTCTTCAAATTTCTAGTTTCTCTGCAAAAAATCTTTACGACTGAAATATGAGTACATTTGCACCGTTCACACGCAATACAAAAACATATATCAAAGTCTTGTTCCTATTCTATAATTTGAATAATTTAATCACATGAGAATATTTATAGACCCCGGCATGAATTCATCACATATACAGCTCGAAACTCAACACGATTGTATTCTTTCAACTCAACAGTGAGTGTTTTTTAGAGATCGCGCACAAATTGAACCATACACCAAGTGTTCTATATATCGTAAACCCAGTGTATATCACACTATGTTACGACAGTTTTAGCTCTATTGTAATGCGCGACTCGTAATTAATCGTCTATCACTATGCGTTTTGTATATGTAACATTATAGACATAGTAGTATGTGGTCCCTAATAACGTTGTTAGTGTCAATATGTGATTAAACCGAGGTTTTATGTGTACGACATGGAAGTGAGGAACACATTAGTTAGCTCATTACATAAGTAATGTAATGTCAGTTTAATATTCAGAGAGGTCTGTCAGCATGCAGTTTTAGCAAACCATATATGTGATGCCTTGCTGCGTCAATGATGGAAAATACATGGTTGTGGTTACGCTCATAGGTAATTTATATTCTGAACTGAGTTAATTTCCTGTACACGTGGGTCCGAAGATTGATCAATTGCACATCTTCAATAGAGACTTTGTGTATAACAAAACGTACTGTCGTAAACCATTCACACAACATATGTGTTCCAGAAAAAATATATATAACGGGAATAGCGTGATCAGATAACAATAATCAGTCTAAATTTTGCGTGTGCGTGTGTTATTTTTTTTATGCGGCTTCAACACATTGTCAGAAGATGTTAATTTAAATATACAATATAAAACGCTTCAAATGTTTAATTTTTCAAAAAAACGCATTTGCTAGATAGGTACACAATCTTTCTATAGACGAATTTCAAAACGGGGATTGCTTGAGATGTGAATCACTCCAATCTCTATACAGTGCTCACTATGATTACCGTGAAGAATTCGTTCAGTAGACAAGTATCTGAAGATACTATCTTCCATTTTCCCGAAATGTATTAATAGTAAAATTCTTGAAAAGATTTGTGAATAGATTGATGTCAGTTTAATATGTTGTTCTATTCAAGATGGATTCCCATCTACGTTTTTTGTCCACGATCAATCTTATGTGCAGTTATACGTTTCATGCAGCGTTACAAATATGGAAGCCTACTGTCTAAAATATGTCAATCATTTATTTATTTATTTATTCGTGTAGTGCACTGCTTGGCAGAACTTTGATTCTTTTCGAGACCGAAATATACAGAAACTTGCTTGGCGGTGATGAAACCAGTCGTTGTTTGTAAAAGAGATTTTATTTTCGACAAATCTTTAAACATTAAACTCCTAAGTGCTAATTTAGGTTGGCCTGTATACATGTGTTTATATCACCCTCTTTCACTCACTATATTAGAAGAATTTGGTATGTATAATTAAATATTAAATAAGAAGTAAATGTGTGGCGTTGGAAGAAAAATAGAGTAGTAATAATTATCTTATTGTAATTAAGCCATTCTTTATATATTACTAAATGTACACATGCTTTGCTGGAATATATGAAGATGTGATGTATGCCTTAATGATACCATATCCATCAGGATCAGGGACATTACGGGTTCGACTCCCATGGTCGGCTGCCCATTTATCAGTTTTCAAGTGCATATGCTATGTACCACATTTCATTAGTTCGGATATGAATCATGAACCAAATACGCCACAATTTGTTTTGTGCTCATTGATAAAGAAAAACTGTGTGCAAATATAAGTACATCGTATGATCTACTAAAATAGTTGGCAAAGGAAGAGATTCGAACCACAATATCAGCAGGAATAAATACCCATTTATACAAATACCCATATAAACCATTTGTATTTATGTAAATTAAGTGCTCGCTTGTTGAATATGTTTATAATGTTATTTTAATGTTATACGCGATCTGGATGCTGATCACAATAGAATCTAACTCGTGTGACTACAAATCTACCAAGCTATGTTGCCGGTACTTTTTTACGTTCTAGAATGGCAAACCTGATGCCACTTTGTAAAACCGTCCAGCCGGTAACGAACAGTTTAGTGGTTTGCCCTAAATAAATAAGATATAAACGTCAAGAGAATTAAACATTAAGGCTGAGTCCCAATGTTTATTTTTCACGAGCTCTGCCGAAGGTTTCTATTCCGCACTTAGTCACTGTATGTGTTTCCTTTGATGTATTTATTGATCACTATCGCCAATGCTTTTCGTTGCTATGCTTCAATGATTGTTATTCAAATCGGCAGTTTTGTATAGTTAAATAAACCAGAGATTACAATTCGTCACACAAATGAACTTAAGCCTAGTATAAACATGGTCAGAACGATCTACTATAAATGATAATATATTGAATGTAATATATTGATTGAGTTGCAGTTACCACGCACATGATGGTGCAACATCTCTTGAGTTATTAACAATCAGGTGGATACTTCAATTTAAATTCTCCCTTGTTGGGCTATAATGCCACAAAAGAAACAGCACATTTCCCTTATTTCAATATGCCCTTGACAAAAATATCAAGAATTTGAAAATTTCATGAAGACAAATAGCAATTGATGTTACTGGATAACCAGACAATATCTTTATATAACCCTATATTAATTCACAAAACATAACGGTAATTAAGCAGCGTATTGTTTTCTAATCATGTTCGGCATAGACAATACACAAACAACATTGAACCGAATGAGCATAAAACCTAATGAAATAGTTTTGAAATACTATGGTGACGCCAAAATGCATTTAAAAGCTCGTCGACAATACAAGTGTACAAAGGAATTGACACACACTATGCTCAACGAGATATAACATTAGTAGTGAAATAACATAATGGTATGGATGCTACTGTTAGTTGTAGCACGAAAACAACATGACCACGTGGCTACAACAGCAATAATATTATATTATATAAACTAATTAGCGTGAAAAAAACTTGGTACAGGAACTAAAATAGCGAATATGGAGTAGTTTAAATGTATTTCAATAATAGAAGCCAAATTGATAGTTGTCAAACAATGATCAGGTAGTCACACGTAGTACATACATAGAGCCGTTAAGACGTTTATGTAAATAATATCACACCTAAGGTCATAACAATTAACTGAGTGCACACCATGACAGACATTTATCCCCAGATACACCCACTGGGCAGGACTATTACTCGCACACTGATAGCAGTCATGTTGATTTTACAATTCGATTCTGGGACTTTATGTATTCTCCGGTATTACAAACTAACTAGTTACAGTAATTACACACGGGGGAGTACAGGTGGTGTGAAAGACATATAGAGAACAGTCAACTTGTAGGCATGGCGGAGATACAGTTAAGGACATATTGTCTCAAGTTATCCTTGACCTTAACACTCTTCATATGTGTCGGATATAAAGTTAAATGTACATCTATATAAATAGATCTATATTTGTGCGAATATTACAAATTGTGGCTCGGTTGTTGTGTGTGTTATTAATATTTTGTGCATGTCAACGAGACTAATATGTCAATGTTGAATCTATTTGAGAAATGTGGAATTGTATTAAACTCTATATTCATTGACGATGGGCGATTAGCATCCCCATTACCACTGTGTCAGCAAATCTTCAACACATTAGTCAATTAAATGGTACACCTTTCAACAGCAATATATATATATATATATATATATATACATGAAACTGATGTTATCTGCCCCTTTATTCATCCAAAGTATAACATAATCGACCCGCATTTCGAACGACTGCGACGTCATTAAATAGAAGATATATCGAACTGTGATGATAAAACTGCATGCTGTCTTTGAAACAATAAACACTATGATCGGTAAGCAAGCCTCGCAACATCATCGACATCACGTCTCAGATCTACATCTTCCAGGCATAACAGCTTTTAATATTTTTCAGCGTTATAGTTTGCATAGAAACTCTTTTGTAAAATAATCTGCCAAATGCATGCTCTATCTTAAAATTCACCAGTTTTATCGGCATGGGCAATTTAATTTACTTAACATAAAACGTGTTGGAGCGCAATATGGCAATTCAGGGTATCACCTCTTGTTATGACCAATGGAAAATAATAACCATAGAATTTGGAATGCGCAATGAAACGAATATACCATATAATCCTGTAATAGCTGACAAAATACTCCAAGACAGTTTAATAAAGTATTTCTTTACTTATTATTTAGAATTCAAATATTAAAAAGTTTATGAAAGTCATAGCAGTTGATTGTGCCTAATTAATCTGGCCATATATTACCAAATATTGTTATAAATAATGATACACGCGAGAATTGTTGATATAAAAATAAAATATAAATACACGGTAATTCGCACTACATCATATTTTAGTCACGTTACTCCCAATTTCACAGGGATGAAATACTTGATTACAGTCGAACTTTAAGCTTAATCTTAAGAAATGTCACAAATGATGAATATTGCAAAATCATTGACGGACAATATGTAACTTTGCAATTACTTGTTACCATTTTCCATGAACTTTGTCGTTGTTTTAACATGCTTTTCCTATGGAAACTAAAGGGCTGATACTCCTTAAGCTCAACAAAATAGATCACTCGACAATATTGAGTGCGATGTTACTAAGTAAAGTTCCATCCGTGAAATCCCGCTAGCACATTGTGATCGCATGGAAAGCCGAAAAGGACCCCTGGTATAACTATTACTATGCCAACTATTAAAAACCTTAATGAAAATTGCCGACACTTAATAACAGTGATGACCATTTGCAAGGCTTCTATATTAACAGAAAACGCACAAATTCTAAAGAAATTTTACTCACAATATAAATCCACCCTTGTATACTCGCAGTTGCCAGGGTCTATGTACGTTCTGATGTAGCACGGCACTCTTTTGCTATTTCTGGTAATACAACACTATCTGATATGGTCGTAACTGGTAGCAAAATCCCCTATTCCCGATAATGTTTGATGGACTATTTGTCATACGATTTTGCGTGTATAAACTTTATTTACTGTGCATAAAACCAGGTCAAATCAAATAATTCATTGTCGGTTCAAGTTCCGAATTTTTTCAGCTGTGCAGCCAGCAGTTCAAACAAGTACATTTCGCCCACTTGTTAGGCTCGGTGCATTCTTATTCGGGGGGATACATTAAGCTGTTGGTTTCGTGCACTACCCTATTCTCATTGCCAGTAAAAAAAAGTAGCGTATTCCTCTCAATAGTATCCTTGAGTTGTCTCTTATTTCCGAGTCCGTGAATGCGAAATGACAGTATAAGTGGGTAATATGTATCTGTCAGCTTGTTGCATTTAGTAACTCTCGCACAAAATGTGTCCATTACCCTAAGAATGATTGAAAAACTTGCGTGTCTCAAAATAACATGAATTGTGGTTTTGATTTTGGTTTAAATTGTCATGAGATGCAAGGAGATACAAAGCTAAATCTATGAAAAGTGATGAGATTGTTGTACTTTTCGCAGCAGGTACTGTATATGGCTATTTATGGCGTGTAATACAAAACACTATAACACGGCAGGCAGTTACTAGTATACAAAAACGTTGTAGCATTATATGAAATTTAGTCAATTAAACAGCATGTACATATAGTTTGTTGCTCCCTTATATATCATTTCATTTCAATGCGAATCTATAAATACTTTTTTCCAATTCAATATGGCATATTCTAACCCCATATGTGTGAATACAAGTAAAAACCCTTTTTTACGTTGGCGTGATAAACATGTCGAGGCTTTGTCAGCTTTTCAAAATATTTAATTTCAACGACGAAGTTGGTAAAAATATACCACCGTCTGGTGATTATCATATTTATTAATTGCAAGTAAAATGTCTGGATATGGTAACAATTGCTAGTTTCCTTTTAAACGCTGGCATAACGACTGTGGATTAGTGTATATTTTGCTAGATAAACTGAATTAATATTTGACTAATATGTTTGGAAGATTGTACAATTAATGTCACAGCCCGTGATTATAACTATTAACCGAGTGCACACCACGGGGGTCATTCATCCTCAGATACCGCCACTGGGCAGGACTATTACTCCCATATTCATAACATTCATGTCGAGTTCACAATTGATCTCCAAGACAATATGTATTCACCAGTATCACAAGATTACAGTAAAAGTACAGTAATTACACACAGGAGGCTACACGGTGTGTGGAACACACATCGTAACATTTTAATTTGTCGGCACGACAAGAACGCAACATGGAACATCTAATTGAGTTAAAATATGTGTAGAATGATGTACATGTGCTGCAGACACTGATGTCTATTTCTGTTTATGATAAATGAACCTTTTGTATAATCATTGATTTAGTGCGATTCGCGATTCGCATGTCCGTTTTCACTATCACTTTCCTACAGGCATGTTTTTGAAATATTTCTCCCCCACTAACATTTAGCTGCATACAAATTAGGAGTGGTATATCAATCAACAACATCATGTATTCATGAACTGCTTCCCTTTGTTCATCCAAAGCACAACTAATATAAAGTATTCGAATAGCGGGCATATCCATTTGTGACATTATAAACAATATAAGCTTTTCAGAATATCATTGCGAAATGGCCATAAACAATATGTAAACTTCGTAGAATTTGAAAAAAAAAGCTTTCAATGGCATTCACCAAGAAAGCGTGTGGCATATAATACGTTCATATGGTATCCAGATCCAGGAAGAACTTGTTCTTGTTATCAAAAGCTTTTATAATAACTTTACCTGTAGAGTAGGAAATTTCCAATTCCAAGGGTGAGTAATGTCAGCATTACCATTGACCAGATGATGAGACAAACAACTAAAAAACAGAAAAGACGTCTTTGTTTGAATCACGAATGGAAGACCTGGACTATGCTGGTGACATTGCTCCTTTATCCTATACACACCAACACATACAAGAGAACACATCCCAGCAAGTTGGCCTGAAAATCAATCACAAAAGACAGATGTAATGACTCTCAATATACCAGGACACGTAAAAGGGAACCCCCCTCCATTTACTGAGGAAAAACTTTAACTACCTGGGCATCACGAGTAGAAATGATGTAGGGGCTTGGAAAAACATCACAAATCGACCCAACATAGCCGGAATTGCTCAAGATATACCAGGGTTTCGTCCTCTCTACAATTTGCTCGGCTGACAACAAATACTCTCCAGAAGCTGTCAAGATTACATAACTAAAAGCTTAACATGCATACTGTATAATCTAGTCTAACACAATTTCTACTGAGAGATATCACCAAGTGAATATGGAAGATACACTAATAACAGACGATAACAAAACCAGGACAGCTCTTCATTGGACTCCAGAAGGAAAGAGAAAATGGATTCGGCCCAGGAACACTTGGCGACGAACTGTGGACCGTTAAATTAATAACCTTCACTATGGGGATCAATGCGAACAGAGAGATTTAGTTTTTTGTTGTTGCTGCCCTACATGCCAGGAGACATAAAGGGCAGTGAAGTGAAATATATATACACAAACAGCATTGATTACTGCTCCAGACGACATGGACAGTTGTATCTAAATATGTATGGGTTCGGTCTGAATCGATTTAAAACCACTTATGTGTGTTGTCGAACGCCATCATTGAAAAGGTGGGTCTGAATGATTATTCGGCAATCGTCAAGCAAAAAACAACACATTTTTTAAAAACTAAGTACAGAAAAACAACCATTCTATTTGTCTGTACCTTTCCCTTCATCAATTGTGCCATACTTTGTTATTTTTTCCTTGTTTTTTTGAATTGTAAAAATTGCTTGTGAAAATTGATGTCGTCTTTGTTTCTTTATTTGCCTAGGGTATTGGCATTCTATGTTTTGCGATGTCAATAATTTTTCATTTTTTCGGTTTCCCTCATCGGATACCTATAAAGTAAATTTATCTGATACATCCCATAACTGAATCGTGGCGCCATGTATTCAAACTGTTATAAATCAAAGTGTTCGACAACGATTGGTTGATATAAACATATGGCTGAAATATTTTCGAACTCTGACCCCAAACGTTGTTCATTTTAAATCCCTTCAGAAAAGCTGTAATCACTTTGTTTTTGTAATTTAACTTGTAAATAACTGGATAAATAAAAACATCATTTAATGGCCTGGATTCGATGGTGGAGATTTGCTCTAATGAGATTTGGCTTATCCGTATCCAATTCGTCGCTGATAGAGATGTTTGATAAATGTTATCTAAAGTTCTTAAGGCAGTAAGTAATTGGCACAGTGGGGTGCACATCATCATGCCGTTTGAGTACCGGGTTGAGTTTTTATAAGTTCGTTTTAAGTTTTCTCTGCTGGTTCACAAATTTATTCCCAAGGACAGCCATTGCTGAGTTGGTTGAACATATATGTGCGTGTATGTGGGGTGTGTGTATGGGGTGTATTTGTGTGTGCGTGCATTGCCTACGTGTGTATATTGCACGCTGTTTGAACGAAATTCGGCCTTTGATTTTCAACTATTCGATGGTTGGGCATGTTCATTACACGCCATTTCGGGTTGTTCTTTTAATGCAATCAAAAAGGTAGAGTTATTTGCGGGTCTGGTGCTTGATGTGATCGCAAACTCGAATCCCGTGCATTGCGGTTATATACTGTAATTCGAACTATGTTAATATACCTCAATCAGCTAGTATCAGCATGTTATCAGAAACTATAATAAACGCCAGAAAAACATGTATATAAACAGTTTTAAATACAACAAATTCGGGTTTATGTACATTGCGTGTGATCTAAAATAGACAATGAATCTCTACTACTTTGACATATTTTACATCTGAAGTTAATTAGTACCCTTGTAATTTGCTCGAACAAAAACATGTAAATCAAAACTTCTGAAACAATTGTCATAATAACCATATGTTGAATATAAAACAATGCACAAAGATCATGCGTTCGTGAACAAGTAGGTTGAATAATAACAATATGCACATTATTACTTTGTATGTACATTAATTCATTGCCAGCAACTTAGGATAGTGATTCCCACTTTATCATTCGTCTTAGGATATTTATTCAGGTGTAATTGTAAATAATGTATTTTTTTTCGGTGAGGTGAGCTATGCGAGGAAGAAGTTCAGTCATTCGTAAACCATATCTAAACTACTTATTTGAACCAACTGCCACCGTGACGTCACGTATTATACAAACAAATGTATATGGTCCATGCCTTCAGTTGTGAATGCAGACATGTAAGATTGTTCCGAGCGTTTTTTCCCAAGCATAATCAACTTCTATGTCCTTCCACATTATTCGTAGTCGCTAAAGTTTGATCTGATTTTTCAGTGACGTCATTCAAATAAATAGTGATATCTATGTTGACACTGGAACACTTCACCCGTGCTATGCCCTCAAAAGCCTGTTAAAAGATACAATCACTAGTGAAAATATGCATTCTGCATTTGCGTCAGCCAAAAGCGATTAACAAAATTTTATTTGCTCGTTAGATAGATGTTATGTAAGCTGTTTGTTGGTTGCATTGATGGATAATTTAATCGCTCTTGTGACGATAAACTGACTCGTTTCATTAAATGTCGCCGCCATTTTTTATTATAAGAATGATTACTCAATCTGGGTACTGTACTAAACATTCTATAAATAAGTATTCCAGGTAAAGCAATTTAGACTTTATATTCATTTCCCATTTCCTTTGGAATTTATATTAACGAGTCAGGCCGAATGTAAAATTGGCGCGAATGTATGTATGACTTCCTCGAATATTTGACTTCTGACATGATTGAATATCGTTGGTCTAGACAGTTTTTTTGTAGATATATATAACGTGTGGGTAATTTGTTATTGGAGCTGGTTAATACGAATGACGTAATGGAATAATGTTATCCACCAACGGAAAATGAACCAAATCGACACATTTCCGTCTGTACTTGAACATGACGATGTGTTCAATAAAGCCCTCCCAAGTAATTTCATATTTTCAATGACGTCACCTAATATCAGCCTTCACTTTGGGAGCATCTATAAAATTATTTTTCACAATCATGCGTAGGTTAGTCGTAAAATGTTGATCTATTAATAATGTACGAAAACCATGAACTGTGGAGAAGAAAGCTGCTTCAATATTTAATATAGTCATTAAATTATATTTGTTATTTTTATGACCACATACGTTGACCTAGTTACATGGACAATTACTGTTAGATCTGTTTTTCATTCTAATTCTTTACCAAAACATATGACCTTAACAAACATTTGAATGACATTATGTTCACATTGTACATAGAAATAAAACTAAATAAAAATTCGAGAAGCAAAGCTGTATAAATCTGGCATGAATAATTAACGAGCTTGTTCTAATAAATTTTTATGATTTCATCCTAAATCAACTAGCAAGTCTAATAAGTAAAGTAGTGTATTTTGTTCAGACGTCGCATGCTTTCATTATACTTAGAGATAAAGTCGTTTGCAGTAATTCAAATGTCAAGAAACGAGGAATATGTATTACAGTATTATTTGAGAAAATAAAACTATTCGTCAGAATTCCTAAATAATTTGGGACAACACATCTTATAACTTCATATTTTTTACTGCATTTACCAGAACAACATGTTGATATAAAGGAATCGTGAATGGCTCGAAAGGTAGTTCGAAGACCGTGCATCTTTTCTGAATTTTATGAGCAATCGTATAATATGAAACTATACGGTAAAAGTCAAGGGAATCCGGCGATAAGTGGTTATGGAAGCCTCCTACCTTAAGATCATTACATACACCCTTTGACAATACACACATACTTATATTAGAGTAACTATAACTTGGTATTTTACCATTGTCATACGGTATAGTGCATGCTGCAGCAGTCCATGATTGATTTTGTCTGTGCCCTGTCTGTTTGGGGCAATATATAAATATATAATGAATATAATTTTAGTCGTAGCTGTCTTACAACAAATTGGTCAATTTAATTCTATCGGACAGAAATAATGGGCAAGAATTTGTGTATACTATACTATCATACGAGGACTCGTCTGGAATATATGACCGACCAGAGACAAAATGTCGAGGCTGCAGCAAAGGGCTTTATTTGACTCAGTCAACGTCGCCAAAACCATTTATATAAAATATATAGTTTGGGGACCATTCTCATGCTTTTGAATGCATTTAATGAGTCCCGTCAACAATTCTGCTCAAATGATGAATATTCTGGTGTAACTTGATAAGATCATATTGCCCAAAGGCCGATGACTGACACGGTGTTCAATATAAACTCAACGGGCAAATTGTCGCCCACATCATCCTCTTTATGACCCCCTGATGTCCATCCAGCTTACGTGCTATCTTCCTAGCACAGTAAACCGCGGCCAGTGTTTCATCTTTGTTGTCATGTACTCTATATAACATTCCTATGAAGGTTTATGAGCAAGCGAGTATACAACACCTAGGACATGTATGCTATAATAGTAAGCGGACAATGTATGAGAACAAACGAGTATACAACACCTAGGACATGTATGCTATAATAGTAAGCGGACAATGTATGAGAACAAACGAGTATACAACACCTAGGACATGTATGCTATAATAGTAAGCGGACAATGTATGAGAACAAACGAGTATACAACACCTAGGACATGTATGCTATAATAGTAAGCGGACAATGTATGAGAACAATAAGATTTTACTAAGACTGTATATACGCGATTGCAATTGATAATTTGTGATTGGTCGAGAAGCGCTAGGCAGATTTTAAATACAACTGTAAGCATATAAACACACATAAATTACACCACACAACACGGAGTTTTACCTGACGATCACAACCAGCGCCTCGGTAGGTAGGTAGGTAGGTAGGTAGGTAGGTAGGCAGGTAGGTAGGTAGGCGCGCCACACTGATTATCTGCTTACCGCCGTGATCCATTAACTAGTTGGTATGCGTATGCCGAATATCAGACATTAGGATCTCGATGTTAACGATAAAAGTAATCAGACTATGTGTGCTCGTACAAAATGCTAAAAAAATAATGCGACAGTACTGTGTTTATGGCTGCGATTTCAGACTGGATAATTACAGTAACACAGATGGTGCAATGATACTTAGTAATTGTTTTGAGAAAATTTGCTAATAAATAGCAATATTTCAGCCGATTTCAAAAACCAACGTTCTAAGACGGCACGCATAATTAGCATAAATTAGTATAAGATTCTAGTGACTAGCTACTAAGCTAGTGACACTCGAAGTTGGTCAGGTTAGGTTATCACCTGTTGATTTTATTAACCACGAAACGAATAATATTCTCGTATCAACAAGCTCGAGAAACAAGTGATACCAGGTGATATAATATCATAAAAATATACCCACACAGAATTAACCCAGTCAGTTAAACCTTGCCTTCAAGGACAAGTATGTGCACCAGCAGAGATAGCCACTGAGGTAGAATTAATGTAATTTACAAGCACAGAACCACATACAAACACATACACGCACCCGATAACCCCCCGCCCCCATCACACACACACACACATACACTTGTCTTATTACGCTTAGGAGAAGAGCTACATAACACGGCACACAAATATCACCGTCAACTAACTAACTTAACATTCACCACGGAGCATCAGTTTTATTGTTACAGTACGATATATGCTCACGAAAGGCATTACATGTCTTTAACAACACGATCGATACACACTTTAATTGTAAATTGACCGCCTATGACTATTATTGAATTCGAATCTACGTTCCCGGCTACTTTTGATCAGGGAAACTAAATCGGAATCAGACTACGAACGAATACACTTCATATATGTACACACACGAGTATTGCACAGCAAAGGGCACCGTAAATAATTCAACAAACGGGGAAAGAAGATATCGTTTTCCGTGGTTAACTTTGACCGCCTATCATTCTTCGCTTGCAAACTATGTGTCAGAAATAGAATAGCAAGATCAAATGATAAACTTGAAGCATTGTTAATCTTGTCACAAAGTGTTCTTTATTGAACACTATAAAGTATCAGTAAACGGAAACAGCTAGACAATATATAATAAACAGATCGGATCATTGCCATGCTGTGGTTTACGTCAATATATAAAAAAAAACATTTTTGCACACAATAAAATCATCCGCAAATATGTGAACCCTTTGTAATCTTGGAGAAAAGCAGAAATTTAAGATGAATAAATGTGCAATATGTTGTTTTTGATATTGTTCATTGTGACGCAAATACAAAATGCTTTGCGCACGCATTTTTTTTCATTGATATTTGACTGACTGGTGTCCATTTGTAACCTCAACAACACCAAAAAGAAACATTTCAGGAAGTCACGTTTGTCAGAATTACCTGAGTAGATTTCATTCAAATCTGGTTTTCCGTTTCATCGATTTGATTTAAATGGTCAACTACGAAACACAATTCTTTGCGCACGCAATTTTTTTCATTGACATTTGACTGACTGGTGCCCATTTGTAACCTCAACAACACCAAAAAGGAACGTTTCAGGAAGTCACATTTATCTGAATTGCCTGAGTAGATTTCATTCTAATCTGGTTTTCTGTTTTATCGATTTGATTTTAATGGTCAACTGATGACCGTTCTAGCTGTCCGAAACCATTTCGAACACATTGACCAATATAGTAATAAATTCCATATGAATTTTTTGTTTCTATAAAATTTCTTTGTCAAGAATAATCTAATTATGTGGTCTATGTTATTGACACCGATTTATCCATTATCCACTTGTTTGAAATTCGTTTTCTCCACTGGCAATACACAAGCGCAATTCATTAAATGACGGCGCCATCATCGATTGTGTGAAAAATAACTAACTCTCGATACGCTGATCTTATTTTCAATTACTTCTTTCTTTTGAATTGATATTAACTAGCCAGTCAGTCTAGACGGTTGTGGTAGAATCTTCAAAGGCGGAGTTATATATGTTATTTTGTCTGCGTTATTTGCGACACGCAGCTGGTGTATTTACAAACGCGAACAAAATATCGTATTTCATTCGAACACGTTGGCAACGTCACTAATAATGTAGAACTTACAATGGCTGTTTTGCTCAAACCTAAAGCGGGGGGGGGGGTGGTGGCTCTCGTCACCTGCTCATGCGCGGGAATTGAGTTCCAAGCGACAATAACAACACACGCTATTATCGCAAAAGCATTTCTTTTGTATCCTGGTGTGTAAAAATGCACATTGTTTTCAGTCCAGTATCATTACCACTAGGCAATATAAATATTTATTATACCTCATATCTTTATCATACAATCAATTCCGCCGTCTATCATTTGCATATTGACGTCGAAGCGGTCAACGACGTTATATATAATTTCTGCGCTTGCATAGACGTTACAATCGATCTAAAAATGCTGATTCGTCGTTGAGATTTGTCATTGTTTTCTCAGAAATCACCTTTAATTTGTGAACAGTGACATTATCCGTATACCGACGTTTAGTCATTCTATTTATTTTTATCAAGGTAATTTTATTACTCGTTGTGTGTCGTACATACAAAGAGCTTTCATTGAATTGTTCATTTAACCGGAAATATTGTTATATTGCGTTTTATTTAGGTCCGTGTGGCCCCGATGCAGTGTGCGGTTTTTGTCTGTCTGTCTGTCTGTCTGTCTGTCTGTCTGTCTGTCTGTCTGTCTGTCTGTCTATCTGTCTGTGAGCGCGCGTCATGTGTAAAATTTGCGGTTTCTAAAGTTTCATCCGCATCGGGTCGACAAATCTGTATATCGACCTTGGCCCGGTATATCTAACTAAGTAGTGAAAAATTTAATTGACTTTAATAACAAAATTGTACGTATGGAATAAAGCTGTTCTAGGACATGACGTCCGGCTCGAGATGAATGGGTAAAACCCCAAACCATCTATTAACATATATTTTAAGGGAATCCCGTTCGTTTGAAGGTATTTAGTCAACAATTCTGCACAAAATTTGTATATTTGTAAAAGGAAACACACAGAAAGGGGTCAATTCTGTTATGACAGAATACGATTTCGGCTTGTGTAGCAGTCATATAAACACAGTATGTTCTTCCTGGGCCGTCGTAAACTAGGGCATAGCAATATCTTCGATTCTTCGACGCGGTGATTGGGACGTATTCGAAATCACACGTAAACAGACATGACACATCAAGTATTTATTCGAAGTCACAACAGCAACTTACAGAATGTCTCGCAGTTCTGAATACATTGCCCTGTCGGCGACTAAATTGCTGATCAGTTCACAACTAAAAGAAAATCTTGGTTCAAAGATGGGATGTGAATAATTAAGTAGTATCGCAAACGATGATTCTGATTCGTACGGCGATGTTCCCCACGGTAATGGTTCTTATAGCATTGTCTAGTCCGGCCACAGACGCTCGGAACGTTTCTTGGGTAATAACAAGAACCTAAAGGAGGGTCGGTATACTTAGTCAGTTGCCGATACATTCTCCGACCACTCATATAATAGCACAATATATATACGTAAGAAAGCTTTTACACCATGAAATCGAAATTGTCCGAAAATAACACGATGAGCTAATAATTTGCAATATAAAAAAAAACAAAAACGAAAAAAAACCCATCTGCATTGGTTTTGCCATGTTTTTACTAGACCTTATGAAAACAGATTAGAGTTAAGAAAATTCAAAAACAGGAAAATGTGGATATACATTCCATGAAGCATTCTGATTGAACGAAAATCATATTACGGGTATTATAAAAATATTGACCCGGGCAAGGTCGATATACAGATTTGTCATGGTTGACCGAGGCGAAACACATTTTGTAAAAGCCTACATTGTAGCATCTCTCCCGCCCAAGTTTCCAACGACAACTTCGAGACTTTTCTCCATTCACAAGTGTGGCTGTTTCATCACACTTACAATGGTTCGTATGTATTTATACTCTACGATCAGTTGCACAATACCGTTCCAAGATTTTTGTCACATTTACGAGGTGTCGACTTGCTACGATCGACTGTTTGACATTTCAAAAGCTGTGACGTTTACACATGACTCGCTAGCAGACCGACAAACACAGCACACTGCACTGGGGACCCTGTACTTGCAAAATAAAACGCAATATAGCAAAATTTCTGGTTAAATAAATAATGAATGAAACTCGCATGTATGTACGATACACACCGAGTAATAAAATTATCTTGATGAAATAAATAGAAGCACTAAACGTCGGTAAACGACGTAAACGAATATAGGAATACCGTACGAAATTCAGGTTATCAGTGTTAGCTGTGCAGTGATTACGGTCAGACCGGCTGACCGATGTAGTCATGTTGTTTGGTAATTATCTACCCGTTACAATTACTCACATATAACTGAACACGTCCCAAGGAATGCAAGACACCTTGTTGAGGAAATTTTACAGTTTTTCGATCTGTTCAAAAATTAAAGACAATTCCCCGAGAAAACGCCGACAAACCCCAACGGTGAATCAATATTTGTTAGATCAACCACAAAGTTTGCGCAAATGCAGAAGTATAATTTTACGTCTTCGCCCTATGAGAAGTCAATAAATAAATATATTGACCACTAAATGCGCGAATCTGATTGTATATCCACATGTGTATATCCACCGAGGCTAGAATCAATATTTATATTATTATACCGAATACAAGAATCATTTTGTATAAGGATGCATTCCAAAACCTTTCCTGTCCAAGGTTCCAATGACAACATTAAAAAAATTCTCCATTCACAAGTAGCTGTTTCATCACACTTACAATGGCTCGTATGGAATCCGAAATTATTGTCAGGTTTGTGTAGGTATCAACAAACTACGGTCGGCTGTCTGAAATTTCTGAAGCCGCGATGTTCACACATGACACACTACTCTGGGGTCACCCCGACCTAAATAAAACGCAATATAACACATCTCAAGTTAAAGTGGGGAAGTCGCCACCTGCGTATGCATCATATGGCCATAGTGTGCCATTGTTTATACACAAGCGTCTACCTGTGTGCCTTTTCCGTTTTTAGCGTGTGTCGCCGCTTGTGACCTAATTCCCTCGCGTGCGCAGGTGACGACCCTACCGCTTTAAATAAACAATTTAATGAAACCCACATCTATGTAAGATACACAAAGAGTAATAAATTTACCTTGATGAAATAAATAGAAGTATTAAACGTTGATATACGACGTTAACAAATCCTGGAATACTCTAGCTACTTATACGATGCGGCGATTACGGCCGGACCGACTGATATTATTTTGTTGTTCGATGGTTATATCCCGGTTACAAGTATTCACATAGAACATAACTCGGCCCAAGTAATACAAAATACCTTGTTGAGGTATAAATAATGAATATTATTACACCTCATAGCTAATCAGATTCGCGCATTTGGCGTTCGATATATTTGCTGACTCAGCGGTCTAATTATTTCGCGGTCAGCACCTTGGGTGTGTCTATCCATGCGAGGAGCTGTACTAACTACAGTTACATACATTATAACATGGTTGATAATTTACCTAAGCAGTTACGATTGCCTTGAGAGACAACCACCGGGCAGTAATAGTATTATTTACAGTCACACAAACACACACAAATTACAATATGCCTTCATGGTAGCGCCTTATGACTCCAAACAGACGAGCTGCACATTAAGGCACACTGACATCGTCACCGTATAGACAATTATTTAAAC
This sequence comes from Saccoglossus kowalevskii, assembly GCF_978046115.1. Classification (NCBI taxonomy): domain Eukaryota; kingdom Metazoa; phylum Hemichordata; class Enteropneusta; family Harrimaniidae; genus Saccoglossus; species Saccoglossus kowalevskii. The sequence continues at coordinate 19,845,538 of NC_140653.1, read as the reverse complement.
TAATATTTGTTCACGGAACTTGCATCTTAAGCTTGTTCTGAAAAACATGACTCATGCTCGCGAAATAGATTATTTGTCACAGCAGGATAAATGCTGCCAGCTTGCTCTCAAATCAATATTTATCAATGTAATCGATCACCATGAAGCTGATACAAGCTAGTTAGAAAAGAAACACAATCTATACACAATATAACTCAAGTACTAAAACACGCATGTAGTAATTTTACTTCTTCTGAGCCTTTATCTCAAATGTCCGCTTCTCAACTCTTAAGAAGCACAAACTAATGAGACCATGGGATTTGTGAGCGCGTCTCATTTGCATAAACGATCGCCGTTTGTGAACACCGATTACCGATATGACTTGTGGGCCCATTAATACATATTCATTATTCTGGAGTTGTAATGGTAAAATAATGGACTTTACCGACCATTTAGAATATCGCTGAACATGGGTGAAAAACCTGTTTGTTAAGGCTGGAAGTATTCATGGGAGCCCATGTGACCTGATATCTGAAACAGTTAATAATATTCGATAATTGGATTTTACAAAAGAGGCACACTATATAGTTTTATTAACAGTAAAATCGTATATTCCCGATTTTCACAAGCCTGCAAAGCAATGTTCGTAAAATATCAATTACCTGTCTCAACATTTCATTACCGGTGTTGAGTAGATAATAATTCATGAGAAAATCGTGGAATAAGGTATATAATTTTCTAAAGGTCAAAAATGTGTGAATGTTGGCAAAACTTAAATTTTTACTTCTTTTCTTTCCTTTCGAGAGTGTCGACCCGAACATCGTATATCAATTGAAGCCTGAGTCTATGATCTGGGTTATTACATTTATTTATTTACAAGAGTAAAAATTCATGCGAGGCTCTTCGCAATACAATAGAACAGGAAGTAAGGCGTGCGCATTTTAAGACCACATAGAAGTACTGGCATATAAGAAATAACCAACACCATAACATCAAAGTAAGCGCCGTATTTTGAGATTGTCGGTCACGAACAGTTAACATTTGTCATAGACCATTCTTATTACATATTAGTATTATTGCACGGTATGGGAATAAGAAAACATATTGCTCTAAGGCAACCACGTACTTGTTCCTAAACCAGATAAATAAGAGTGACGTCATATGTTAATATTATCTACCGGTTGTATTTATAGTTGGTACACAGACAAGACATAGTGGTACACAAAATGTATATGTATGCACGCCAATTTGTTTCTGTTACATTAACTGGTAGCAATTTGTAACCTCAAAACATAAATAAATAAAAATGTCAATGTATTACCAACTGTTCACCAGGAACGTCTTACATGACGTGAATGATCTCAGTTCCAAACAAATGCAAGAATTGTGTTCCTTATCTTGTATCGGCTGATTGTAATCGATTACAATGTTAATATTTTATTTTCGATGGAACGTTTGTATGAAATTTGAATAATAATTGATAAGATAGTGTGTACAAATGCATATTACCATAAACCACTTTGACATGCCATTAATCTGACACATACAATCCGTTTAATATTGTCAATTATGTGTAATTTGTCAAGCTGTTTCCGTTTTATGTTTAATACGACATATAATTAACCTTTATCACTCGATCTTTTTCATTCTATTTTTAACACCATGGTTTGCCGGTTGAAAAATTAAACGCTGTTAAAGTCAAGCACGAAACATGATATTCTCGTTTTCGTTTGGTAGAAATAATATACGATGTTTTGCCTCGCGATGCTTAACTGCGTACATAACGGAGTGTGTTCATTCGTAACTCGACACTTATCCATCTATTCAGAAGAAACGTGCCCGGGGACGTAGATACGTGAATCAATAATAAATAGTCTTAGATGGACAGTTTACAATTACTGTTTAGTATATTACATGCATCGGTCGTGTTGCAATGGCGATGTAATCTGTTTTGTTAAGCACATATCACGCTGTTTAGAAAAAATAAATGCAGGTTCTCAGATCATGTGGCGTGATTATGTTATAATTTATGTGTGTTTGAACTGAACGTTTTGTACACGTGAATATACAATATATATATATATATATATATATATATATAAACGTTTTTTGCGTAATTGCTATAGCATGCACAACCAGAATATTCGGAACGGGTATTAAGTAAGTGTAAAGTGATCGTTCCGTTTGACGAAGGCAGCCATATTGTCACGTGATTCGGCTGTTGACCCATCAAATGTTACAACTGGAATGTCTCCCATTAGGACTACTTGTAATGGTGTACAGTAGTATAACGTATTTAACACACTCTGCAACGACCTCGCTCATTTGTAGAATGTGAAAATAAAATAAAATATAATGAAGCTCGCCGGTAATGACAGAGGACAAAACGGAACCCGTTAATTCAAATCCTTGGTTGTACAAGTTAATTACCGGACATAAAAGCTGGTTTGGAGGTCATTCACAGCCTTCTACCGAACGTCATCAATACGTCAAGTACATCGTGAAAACTATCGTTCTGCCTTATCTATATTAAAACCGAGTTTTTACCATATCACTGATCGATTATTACTGGGATTTATCTTACTTCAATCCAAATATTTACTACCTAATACTAAAATATGTGGATATGAATATTTGGAGTAGTAACAAATATTCACTTCCGGTCCGGTTTGACTTAAAATATACCACGAATATTTACTTTTGAGATATAATTGTTTTTGCTATGCGTTGGTTCTTGGATATTTCAGCCTTGTCACTTCGTTTAGTAATTCGGACTTCCCAGATTGCGTAAAAACGGGTAGTTTTGCGGTTTTGACACGGAAAAAATGCCTGGGCTAAATCATTTGCCGAGAGATGGTCGCTTAGGTATGGGCATTCTAACCTGTATCACGTGAACCTAAAAGAGTTAGGTAATCAAACAAAAAATTACTTTGTACTAAAGTACATAAAGTACGTTCAAGGTCTCTACTTTTTCATAGCATAACACAGTTTTCACCCTCGCTTATTATGACACCCTCAAAAGCGAGTAATTTCCATTCCCCTCAAGGGTAAACAATGGTTCAGTCCCCGTACTTTATGCTAAAATTTGAAACGTGTTCATTTGCCTTCAATTAGGTTTTAGTGGTCGTAACAGCCCTCCCTAAAATCTTGCCGATAACATTTTGGTTCCAATTTACGGAGCTATCGCCGAAACAATTAAAAAAACAAATTGCGATTATTTCAAATGGCGAACGCGTAATAACAATATTTTAAACTTTGTCGCCATGTTTATTTATTTCACGCTTCCCGGACGCCTCTAATAAATTAATCTAATCGCTGGGGTGAATAAATGACATAACCAAAAAAATCATAGAAGATTGGGATTCCGACGAATGGACCAATTACTGCGACAAGGCCCTAGGTAGTAGGCTCACTACGAAGGCTGCTCACTACGGAAGCCATTCACGCTCATATAAATAAATAAGAACCATGTCTTGATGCTAATCATAAAACACGGAGGTACTAATATATGCTAGTATTCATGCCGAAACTACGGTCCCTCAACACTAGGTTGAAAAACGATGTCTTCTAAAAATGTTAATCTTCAAATGAGCCAGACGTGTTTTCCCTTTAATCAGGTCGACTATGTCTAGTTTTTTTAGTAATATTAATAATATTCTACCCAAAATAATAGTGTGTTCTAAGTTATAATGTCTCTGGTCAGCGTTACCAATGATAGTATATTGTTTAGTTTCAAAGACTGGATTATGTTAATATTCAGTTAGTCGGTGACCAATCTGATTAAAATAAGATCCTGGTTGGCTTAATTTATTTTTATATATAATTATTATTTATTATAATTATTTTTTAACGTTACAATTATTTTGCTGCAAGAATGGTTTTGTTCGTGAACGCCACCGGGATCTGAACAACCGCATAGGAACTCTCGTTCCAGTCTCACAATTTACGAGAAAAACAGCAGCCAATCAAATTCGTTGTAACATGTGCAAGATTACGCGAGTGAAATTGTTTTTTGTTATGGTCGCCATTTTGTTTTTCGTCAGCGGGAAGATTTCGGAGTTGTTATTGGTAAGTATATTATGTATTATAGATTCGTTTCTTGGTAAAAAAAAAAAACGACAGACAACTTTAGTCAACTGACAGTCTATGTATGATATATTGTGAAAATTGAAGCAATTTTGTTTGTATTTATTCGTAATGATGGATCTCAATCAATCACTTTTTGTTATTTTGCGTCGGAGGTTAGCTGCAGTTCTGTAGCTCGCTTGGTTTCGCTGTCGGGTATTTCGTTCGTCGTGGTGTTAACGCGAAACCAGAGAGTTGCAGTTTCATCCTATGCGAGTTACCATATTCGTGGAGGTAATTTTTACCTCCATGCCCTATTTTACCGACCAGAAATCAGGTCGGGCCGTAACGGCAGTTTTTTCATTATTTTCTCCTCAAGTTTTTAGTGTCGATGGGTTCCAAAACTTTTTCATCAATTATTTTAAGGACGATGGTCCGAAATTGGTCGATTTCACGACGAAAACCGCGGAAAATACGAAAACTACAGCGACATCCCAGTGTTTGCCGCCATCTTTACGTGACGTGAATATGAGCTGTATATACAAGTGAACTAATTATTAATTTTGTTTCTTTTAGTTTCAGATTGTTAGCTACTATGTCGTATGTAGTTTTGGTTTTAAAAAGGAGTTTTTGAACAAAGCTGGAAACCTTGCCAGTGGATACACCAGAATAAAGATAGATTGTCCGGAATACAGATGAAATTATTGGATTGCAAAATGGTTGGCTGTGCCCAGCAGAGCTGATATGATTGTTTTTAAGCCTGTTAGAATCAATTTTTTGGTCAAAAAATAAAATGCAGTTGTATTGTCCACAAGGATCACCCTAGGTACATGGTTTTATCGTTCCAAATGTGTGTAGGGAACAGACTATAAAACTGTTTTCACAGCAATTAAGACACATTGGCAATTGTTAATAATTTATTTAAAAAATATAACTGATGTCTCTGTACATGTTTTCCCAGCATGGGGACAGATCCAATAAAGGAAATTTTGTACTACAAGTAATAATTCATATGCAAGATAGAACTTTCAACTACAATTTCTGTGCAACTTTAACAAAAATATGACACTGGTAGTCAATCACAACATGTCCGACTCATACTGAGGAAAAAAATGGGTAAAAAAAAGGTTTTACAAATTTAATTAGTTATTTATTATTGAAGTTTGTCAAAATCTACTTGGCATCGTATCAACAATATCCCCAAAATAAGAATTTTCACATATTCAGAGATATTTGTTTAAATCTGTTGGATAACAAATACAGATCCTCATGTCACACTTGTAAATTGTGACAATAAAATACAAATACAATGCCAATCTGATTATACCAACTCCACACTGATATTATCAATGGCATATTCAGTCCTCTGTACCAGTGCTTGATGAGCTATTCTCAATTATTGCATCAGACTCTATACTGTCACTGCTAACACTATCTGTATCAGCACAGTAATGAAAAAGATGTCTTTCAATATAACTACTCTCATCTTTGCCATGTCCACATGAACACTTAGATACACAAATATCACAACAACTATGATATAATACTTTGTCTTTCAATTGATTTATTGATTGACTTGAAGCAAAATCTGCATACATTTGTGTTTCTTAAGTATGATGCAAAATAACAGAATGAGATGGTTGGTCATCTCTCCCAAATTCCTGTACATACAACTCTATATAAAATGAAGGACCATAGTGAATAACATGATGAACATTTTTCATATCAATTACCCATTCTAGGAGCTGTTGTACAAAAAATAATATGCAACTCTGAATGCGACACTTTCGTCATTTCCTTTAAGTGAGACTCTTAAACCACAGAATCAGTTTCGCTGTGGTACATCCCAATGTTAGAAATTGAGGCAGGATATTCCCCTTCAAAGTAATCATATAATCTAGATGTATAATCAAGCGATGAACAGTAAACAAGTGTATGTGGAAACTGGTCAGTTTCCTCGCTCAACTTATCAACCATCCAGTAAAAAGTTGAGGGGATATCACGTACAATTTTCAAAACACCATATCTAACATTAGCCTTATTGGGACAAACATTTATATTTTTACAGTCTGAAATGGAGACTGTCCTTGATCTGTGACTGTAACAATTTTGATGCTGTTGCGGTCAATGCCAGCACTTGCACATCAGAAAAATAGGATCATAGTGCGCCTGCCTTTGTTACTTTGAGCAATAGTCGGCGTTCCCCTGTAAAGAGAAAAAATGAAGATTCTCAACATGCGCAACTTATTCTAATATAGATACCGGTAATTCATTTTTCCTCTGTCTTAGGGGCTTGAGGATTTGAAACTTGGATTGAGTGTGAACAATATTTAACTAATTTGTACCATGGCTGTCACAAATTGGGCAGTTTCGGCAAATCATTACGTGTAGTTTAAAGTAGAGAGTAATCACCTGCGCATGGCATATAGCCATAGCATGTCATTGTTCACAAATAAGCATCTACTCATGAGCCTACGCATTTTTAACGTGTTGTTTATCATCACTTGAGACTCAATTCCAGCATGCGCACAGGTGACAATCCTCCCGCTTTAATTTGTATCAAATTTGATGATGCCTATGCTTTGATCTCATATTCGATGGTTATGGCTTTAAACAACAAATTCTAAAACGCTGTGTTGTTAATGAGCGATATACTTACCACTTTGGAACTGTATGAACTTCATCAATCACTAATACAATGATCTTGTTACCATGTTTTCCCTTCAATATTTCAATATTTTGTGTATTCTTTAAGTAAGCCTTTGGCGACCAAAAATATATTTTGGCAGGTCAGCATCAAAATTTAATTCTGTTATTGTTGCTGCTGACAAACAATTTCTTATGAAAAATATCTAAAGAAAAAATATATAATATCTAATTGACATTAATTTGTTTTCATCATTTGATCCAAACTTGATTAATTACAATACAAACATTAATCAATTGAATTATTTTTTTAGGGTGAAGTAAAGTAGAATTCTACTAAAATCATTTTATTAGGTACATACCTGGTCTTTTATCAGGGACACCAAAGGTGATACAATTATGATTGCTCCATCAGTTGGTGATTATAACATTGAAAACATTTCCCAGATCCAGTTGGCAGAATTGCAAGTACATGTACATCATTTTACCTAAAAGATACTTTATAGGCAATTTTTGTTCTCCTTTCAACTGTGTGGGATCGACACCAAACTTCTCACAGACCTTAAAATTAAATACATGTAGTAAAAAAATAACATAGGTCACAGTCATGTATAAGTAGTACCACTCGAGCAGTGTATTACCAGGTTTTTAATAAGACAATAACACGAATCGAAAGATAACTCTGACTACTATAGAACAGATGAGCATTGGTCAGATGCGTTTGTTTGGGGGCTTAACTTTTTAATCAAATAAACTGATGTGACTATAGCATATGGGTATGTTTATTATTTTATCAACTAATGCAAGATACCGGGTAGTACAAGATGTACACATAGTCCCTCTATCCCTGGGTCTGGAAATGAGGATAGAGAAATTGTGACAGGAAGTAGTATTAGTTAGATCCTATTTTTTTTTCTTGGTTAAAGATTGACAGTACTGGTAAACACTAGCCATTGTTAGATGCAGCAATACAAAATACTAGTAATTTGCAACTTGTGTATATTGAATAAAATAGAAGAAAAAACATCAAAAAACTGGGTGGAGAGGTGTTTGTTTCCGTTTGATCTAATGTAGCTTGTAATAAAACAAACCAGGGTTTAGGGTTTAGTCTCACCTGGATTTTACCCATCAAGCTTTGCACAATTTTAGTTTTAGTCTTGTAATTCAGGGTAGATAATCAAATTTACCTAATTTTCCCCTTTTAAATATCTATGAAAATACCCTTTTGGTTATAGGTATACTAATGTTGTGTTTGTTCAAGTAAGCTCTTGTAAGGGTTAAAGTGGCTGGACAACAGGAAGTGCCTGCCAAGTTTCAAATAATGAATGACATAACATCAGTACTGTCTATCTTTAAATAATCTCCACAATTGCGACAAAACATATGCAAGTTATTGCAGCTTCCTGCTGAATATTAAATGACTTCAATCGTTAATTGCGTGAGTATATCAAGTTTCCAAACGCAATGTCCACAAAAAACTACGAAACGTCCACACAACACTGTCGACGCCAACACCGCCATTTGACCTTTATATGCGAAAATTCAAAATAATGACAAATACTGCTATAAATTTGCTCACTATGTATTCATAGACATAGATATCGTAGACCAAAGTAGAAGATACTAAAAATGCTGCAACTCAGGCGAAAATTGGCCGACTTGAATGACATTACGAAAACACATAAAACAGATAAATGCGAGTGCGTTCTGAAATTTGCGAAGTATGCAAAGAAACAACGATTGTTTGTCAGTAACAATTACGAAATTCATCGAAACACGCATAAACCTACCTCGAACTTCACCTCTGCAGCAGTACATGTGTGGTCAGCCATTTTTTCATCTGGAGTTCTACGCTTACGCAAAACACGAGTTTAACCGCTTTGTAAGACGCTCCGTGATTGACTGAGTAAATTGCCTGGTTCTGGAACAAGAGTTCATATGCGGGTTGTTCAGATCCCGGTGGCTTTCACGAACAAAACCATTCTTGCAGCAAAATAATTGTAACGTTAAAAAATAATTGAAATAAATAATAATTATAGTAAATAATTAAAATAAATAACAATTATAGTAATTATATAAAAAAAATAAAAAAAAAAAATAAGCCAACCAGGATCTTATTTTAATCAGATTGGTCGGTGACCAGAATGTTAAATTTGTTTTTTGCTATGCGTGATTATACCCCGACTATTCGGGGTGCGCTTTTAATTTTGTTTTCGTTGTTATACGTATTGTATATCACTGTTAAATTGTATTTACTGGGTTGTGACACGATTCGCGTATTTATTGGCATCGACACTAGCCGAGTGATTAGCTGTATTATCGTATATGTAGTATTGTTATGTTTCTACGCACGCACCACATGCATACACTGTTTCGCATGAGCAGGATCTATTACGGTGTTGGAATGGTCTGCCGAGAACCGAGCACTTTTTACAACGACCTGAATCAAGGGATAAGTGCATTTAGAAGATTATCACAGTGTAAGGCCTGCTTATTGCCATTGAGAGAGGCACCCACAGAACTCACACTGGACAGGGGGGTCTTTCACTGCTAGAATGGGGTAGATAGACAATAGTACTGGAAATGAAATACACATACACCAAAATATCAAGTTAAAGCTCCTGACTTTAATACCTCTATAATCACAAGGAACGAAGAAATACATGACTCTTGAATTGCTTGCAGAAGAACGCTGGTTTTCTTGAGGGTACCACTGAAAGCAGGAGATCGGACAGCAGTTCCTACAAGTCTAACAGAATGATGATTGAAGCCTGTATCAATTGCCTCGCAATATCGCAGCAGCTATACACAGAGTATTCAGTTGAAACTGTCCTCAGTGTAGCCTATTTATAGGCCTAAATGGCCCAGATTCAGAGACACCACCTGGGTTACCAAATCAGCCTATCAGAATATGTTTTGCCAGCAGCTGTCTCACGGAGGCAAGTCAGTAGATCATAAACATTCTTTGTTATGTAAATCTCAAGCACAGATACTGTAATAATAAAATACCATCCAGCTGAAACCGACATGAATGAAATCACCACATTGAATGAAGATGAGATAACACACAATTTAAATGTTTTCGTGTCTCACATGAGCAGGCGCGAATGTTTTTTGTTTTATACAAGAAAAAAAAGTCCAATAAAAATAAAAAATCCAGCCAGTAATTTGCTCTTTGTGTCAAGATAACCTATTATCAGCATGTTACAATGGTGAATTGTCCCCAAAGACAGCACAATGCGTGGTATAATTCACAATAATACTTTGATTAGTCTAATCAGAATTTACAAAAGTCATTAGTAGATAAATCGTCGAAAACATAATTAAATTATATCGAACATTTGTGACATGTGCATACACATTCCGATATTAGTTTTAACAATGAACGTGTCGTTAATAAACCTGATTAGGTACATAGCACAGTAAGTCAAATAAAAAGAAACATCTACAAAAGGTCTATACAAACTTATTATTTTTCATTATTACTTTTTTTGCTTTTGAAAGGTTCAAAACATCGAAACATCAATAATTTACAACATTCATTAACAAGTCGCTTCAATATTTAATATAATCATTATTTAGTATTATTCAGATCGCTTACGTTGACCGTTACATGGGTAGCCAGTGTGTTGCTTGCAAAATGTTTGAATCCTCAATCAGAATGTGTCTCCTATAATGCTGTCAACCAAGTGTGCATTTACAATAGGGAAACATTTCATAATACATATATTATTTCACTTATTTGCATATATTTTACATATGATAGGAGTTAACTATTCTAGTCTCGTCAGGCATATATTTTACGACCCATGCTAATGGTGTTATAAATGGTTCAGAATCGAGCTACTATATAATAAATACACGTCAAAGCCACAATTTAATTAGAACGAACAATTTGTGATACATGCATACAAATTCCGATTAAGAAGGTGCACATCTGTTGTGGGTGATCACATCTATCACCACATGTGGTACCCGATATATTATAATCTGATTCATAATAAGATAGAGAACCTGTGACATGTGCGCACAGGTTCGATATTAGTTTTAACGTCGACATTCTCGTAATAATAAACCTGATACGATACATAAAACAGTAATGCAACCGATAAAAAGAAATACATCTCAAAAAATATATTTACAAAAGTCTATAGAAACTCATTTTTGTCTATTGTGACCTTTCCTTGGTTGTAAAAGGTTCAAATAAATTGAAACATCAATAATGTACAAAATTCATTAACTGTGGGTGAAGTCGCTTCAATATTTAATAAAATCATTAACAAATTCAGTATATTTCTGACGTCTTACTTAAATATATTTACATTAACAATCGCTGTGGTGATTAGAAATGTTTCAATCCTTAACCAAAATGTGTGAACATTCGGATTAATTTAAATTCACATTACATAAAAGAATAAGACAATGTGAAATTGTATTCAGTCGTGAACTAAGGTTGTATAAACATGCTATGAATAAGCAAATAACTGAAGCATGTTTTAATGAATGTTATTAACCAACATGCCTTAACTAATGTATGTGTTCACTGATACCTTCAGAGTAGTCGTTTTATATTAGTCTATTGCCATTTGACAACATTCATACTGCATGATAATTGCTATTAATTAGTCTTACCAAATATATAAATAACTGGCAAAATTATGTATTTAAATGGCACTCTCTTAATGCGTGGGGATATTAGTTTACATTAGTACTTTCCATGAAGTGTGCAATCACAATGGGCAAAACATATACTTTAATACATATACTATAATTTCACTACGGGTGCATATCAACTCTATGTGAAAGAATCTAATTATTCTAACCTGTACAGCATTACACCGTTCACATTATGATGTTCACGTCACTCTCGTGAAATGCCACAGTCTCGCTGGGAAGATAAACGCTATATATGATTTAAAATAATTAGTCGAAAGTTACATGTCTGCCATAATACATGCATGTGTCGTGCACGTGAATTCAGATTTTTTTTGAGCGATAAAAATCTTTTTTTAATATTCCTGATAGGATACATAGCACAGTAATGCGAGTGAATATTGAATGATATACATATCAAGTGGAAAAAACAAGTCTATACAAACTTACTATCGCCCTTTGTGACAGATAATCAATAATGTACAAAATTCATTAACTATGAGTGAAAAAGTGGCTCCAATATTTAATATAATTAGCTTATATTGTAATGGTGGGACCACTTACGTTGACATATTCATTTGGCCAATCACTATGTTGATAAGAAAAGTCTCAATCCTTAACCAAATGTCTGACATAAATTCCTACAACGTAAGTTGAGAGCAACTATTACCATATCTTTTCCAACATTGTTATTACATAATTCGTTATTACACCATTTTACGCAATTGATGTGCAATTGATTGATATCAGAACTTAGTAAGAAATGTTAAGTGAATGTCGTTTCCCTATATAATAATATTTTTACCCGGATATGACACAATACGTGTTATGAAGTGAAATAAAATGACATTCAGACAGGTGACATTACAAAGTCCCTCCTTCGTATGTCCCGCAATGCATGTTGTCCTCTAAGTTAAGAACATTAAATGAACGTTTCGTATACACACTGCAGATACTAAGAATATATATACGGAGCTGCATTTAATTATAAGTATGATGTCTATATTCAGATGTCTGGGCACATAAAAATACGCGTCTTGCATGGTATTAATTTAGTTTACATTATAAAAACATTGCGTAGCTTCACACACAGCAAACAAATAAATACATTGTAATAACATATAGGACGGGATATTCTATAACGTATTATTGATTTCATTATTGATTATCGACTTTCAGTGTTTGTTATCAGTTGTATTTACCAGTTCCAATAGACGTAAAGGGATTTATCAGATATATGAATATATAAATTGAAAGACTACAACTACGGTTTTCTGTGCCTACTGACATGAGGTATTTTTATGATGGCAGTAAATATTTATATTATAGATTTCAGGCTATGTCTAACACATATATACCATTTTTTTTATAGTTTTGTGAAGAGAATATGTTGGTAGTAAAATTGATGTGTGGTTTACATCATACTCCTCACTACGTTAGTTATAACGACGTGGCCATGACCTCCCATTTACTTCAATGATAATGTGGCAGCTGGTTTAGTTCTATTAAAAAAACGAGTGTGAATATACAAATGTATTTGCAGTTTCGAGAGGAAAACAGGAAGTCATAACCTTATTAATGTACGAAATATTTAAATTAGGTATAACTGTAAATAACGAAAGCGCTCTTAGCTAATCGAAGGAAATGCATGGCAGCTGATTTGCCAATTCAGACGTAGATAATCAATTGCCTCCTGTTAGAGGTTACTGTGTTTGATGCTGATATTTACAATCGATGTACTACTTCTCTGCAGGCCTTTATATTTAAGTCTGCGTGGGGCCTCGACATTTGATCTCAGGTTAGATTTTATATCTTAGACTAATTGTACTTGGGCTTCCTCACATACTTGCCAATTCACATCACGCGTGTTACATTAAACTGATACTATACATGACACAGAAACCCTTATATATCCATGGATACATTTGAGCGTCTCTGAATTTGCCGTGCTAAGAGTAGTGTTGATTATTTTCGCGTTAGGTAGTCGATTGTTCATAACCTGGGGTCACTTGAGTCTCGTCGACAATATATAATCCTATCTCGGAAATGTGGTTGAGAAGACTCTTAAAATACTATATAGGTTATATTGTTGGCTAACTCTACGAGCAAATACATATTTAAATATAATGTTGTGCGCTATCAATACTTGAAAAAACGCATTCTCATTTTTTGTTTAGTTTCCCATACAACCTGATTTCCTGTAGGGATTTTGATCACCAAATCATTATAGTCTAATTTGAACCGACATCAATAATTTTGCGGTAAAATCCTATGTTTTTTCACATTTCAACGGACCTTATAAACATCAACCCAATTATATATTTCCTCCATATGCCGTTGTGTTTCTTAAAACAAACTCACTGTGTCCAACTAAGATTGTTTTAACCACTTTAAGTAATTGTATTTCATATCAGCACTACACTACTGTAGATTTCTGCCTTAATTGGCTTCAGATGCAAACATTTCTTTATTCACAAACCATATCTACACACATTACACATACACAAAGTGAGTACACATAAACATTTCAAAAAGACATTATACGTGTCCATCAACTTGTTGAAACAACATTCATATGAATATATATATCATTTCGCATATGAATATATATCATTTCTGAGGAAAGAATGTTGAAAATTGACCATACGTTAATATAAGAAGTTATGTTATAGGCTATATTTAGAATCTCCATATCCTAATAAATACCATGGGTCAATGTATCTTTCTTTTACTGATATGCTATGCTATGCTATGCTATGTACTTATCAGTTAATAGTTTTCTCACTTATCTCAAGAATTGATTTGCTGAATGTTCTCTATAAAATAAGGGGCACATATGAATATATTGCAAATTGATTAATGATTTAATTATTTAGGCGAGAGGGCAATTCGTAGAAATACTCCTATCTTGAGAAATATATACTAGACTCAGACTGAGCATGGTGTCTTATTTTGTAATGTACTTATTCCAAAAATCAGAGACATTAGCTATTAGTCAATATGCATTTACTTCTCGCCGTCTGTTCTGTATGCACATAAAGAGTCTCTACGTTGAGTGTTCATCTTACCAACGTTTTCTCATACATCTGATATAAATAACCATGTCTACCGATACAAAATCGATCCAAAAGAAAAAAAGCAGCATTAAAAATAATATTGCTGAACGGTTAACAATATTTTCCCTTTGTTAATTAGATGAACTAAATGCCATACTTCAAACGTTTGAAAAATGTTGAAATGCTGGTCTAAAGAAATTTGAAGGTTAATCATATATATGGATATATCAATGTATTAATACTGTATGACGTAATGCGGTTCCCTTAACTAGCATATTATCACATGAATGAGTTAATAAAAGATGGATTAAAAGAATTCGTCACTACTGTGAACGATGTGTCCAAAACAGTAAATACCATTATATGAGATCAAAAAAGAAATTCTGGATCTTGTTGTGAATGTGGAAAATACAGTGAATTAGAAACAAATCAGAATTATCATTTGGTGCTGCAAAGGAAAAACTTGATTCCGTGGAGATTGCAGGTTCGAATACTGAACGCTATCTCCGAGGATACAATCTTCGCTTTGATGGAGTTACAGGAAATAAAATAATACATGGAACATCTGCAAACAGATGAATTAATATGTACTCTATGTGGGTACAACTCATCATGATTTGTGATTTCCCTTAATCTAGTATTGTACTAATAACTAAAAATCTTATATTGACCCATGTCCAAAATCTCAGAGTACACAACTGCAACCAAACTATGTCTCATACTATGGGGTGAGATTAGTGCCAAAATTAAATCTTTTCTAGTTATTTCTCCATGATTATTTTGTAATCATTATAGTGTAATTATTATACCATTATTATTTCATTATTTTAATGTGTTTACATTATTATATCATTACTGTGAAATTATTATACCATTATTATTTCATTATTTCATTGTGTTTACATTATTATATCATTACTGTGTAATTATTATACCATTATTATTTCATTATTTCATTGTGTTTACATTATTATATCATTACTGTGTAATTATTATACCATTATTATTTCGTTATTTCATTGTGTTTACATTATTTTATCATTATTGTGAAATTATTATATCATTATTGTGAAATTATTATACCATTATTATTTCATTATTTTCATTGTGTTTATATTATTTTATCATTATTGTGAAATTATTATACCATTATTATTTCTTTGTGTTTACATTATTTTTTCATTATTGTGAAATTATTATACCATTATTATTTCTTTGTGTTTACATTATTTTTTCATTATTGTGAAATTATTATACCATTATTGTTTCATTGTTTTATCGTATTTACATTATTTTATCATTATTGTGAATTTCTAAGCTAGCACCAAAATGATTATTACCCTCAGACAGCCCGTTGGATGAGTTTAAACGCAATATTTGTTTATTTTCCTTTGATTATTTCCTGTAGCCGTCAACAAACCCTTGCTGAAAAATAGGAAATATTTGCTAACCCGTAAAATGAAAGACACATATTATGGAGGCCTAAAGGGTCTACCCTGTCATGGTCGCTGGCGGGAGAGAACGCGTTCATGTGAGCCATGATGCAGACTCAGATAGCATCAGAGATGCCTGCAATCATTTTTAAGAAGCGCTAGTGATTTTATACAGAGATCAGTTGCAATTCAAGATGCACCATATGCATCTCACAGGGATGTCCATCGTGACAGAGATAGGTCGCAGTCCCAAGCTACACAGTTGTTTTCGACGGCGTCACTACTAGATGATGCGCATACTGCGTCCGGTGTGTCTCCGTCATATGGGCTATATGCGCGCTATCATGGAACGCCGGTCGAAGAGCCGGTGAAAATAGCTAAATTCAAGAAAACAGTACAAACTCAACTTCGAAGTAACCCCACTAACAACTAAATTTATATATGTTACACACGCAGGGGTAGTATTGTTACATTGTTCAGGGGAGTCTCAAAAACAATCCCAAAGTAGCGTTTTTTGTGTGAGTTTTCGGCCTTTGTTTTCACCGCGAGGGTTGCTAGGCGATGAAAAAGCCCGGATGTCCGCCCCTGAGAATAGATCTGGGCAGCACCATCAGAGACCACAGGCGCTCAGAACGTTTCTTGGACAATAACAAAATACCTAAAGTAGTGTCGGCATAGTTAGTCAGTCACCGGTACATTCGCCTACCACTCATATAATAAGAACTTCAGGTCATTTTTATTGTCCAAGAAACGTTCCGAGCGCCTGTGTCAGAGACGAAATGAGAAACACTTTTGGAAGACGTCGTTATGGGGAAAGTTTCCCGGTCATCTTCAAGCACTAGAAGATGTGGTACGAGATGACGTCATGCAGTGAACTTACACTCTTTATAAAGTTTTATATATGGATAGCCCTAGCATTGGTCGCCAGGTCCAGAAGATAGACGATTACTGATCAAAGCGGGATTGGGGGGGGGGAATTACGCGTACCTATTAGATTTGATAGTGCTGAAGTTGTGAATATTTCGGTTGAAGCATATCCAAAATAATAATTTGCAGGTGGATTTGAAATATGCAAAGTGCGAAGTTCGAGATCAATCACTGTAATTTCTTGGCAACTTGAATTCTAAAAGTGTTGCTTGTAAATCAGTGTCCCTGGGACAAATTCAATAACCATAGTGGGCTGTTCCAATCACGTTATACTTGGTCACTTTACACATGGAGGTTTTTTCACAGACAACTCTGTGAAGGTCAATAATCTATAATAATCATTTGTTTGTGGCATGTCACTGAAATGGAAAAATGACTAATTAAACAGACTATTGATAATAGTATTAAAGACAATGGTTGCCCTAATAAGGGATGAAAAGATAATTACGTAATCATTGTGCTGTTGGCTTTCAAACAGGAAACATGAATACACTGCTCGGAAAGTATGCATTTTTCACAAGTATTATCAGTGGATATGCAAAATTATATTATCGAAACTTGTGTGTTAGTTTCAAAAATAGCATTTCCGTGTAAACTGCGAAAACATGAACATTTCAAGACCAGTTATCACGTATGCGTCAAATTTGCCTTTGTTTTCTGAGACTGTTTTCTACATAAATATTTTAGCAAATTAGCTAACTCATTGTCTTCCAATGGGAAAGTCGCCCACCTTATTTTTGACGTGGACAGTATCTCAGTTTTGTGTTTCACTCTATTATGAAAAAATAACATAAAAATTTGGCACACTTTGACCGATAGTCTTCCTTGTACTTACTATATAACGAAAATTAGCGGGTCTGTGGTTGTTTACGTGGTCTCCACGTTGTGCCGATTTTTTACACGATTTTACTATTTCGGGAATTCTTAAGCAATAAAGCTTAAATAACATCATAACTTTCAATACTATTACAAACCCACTAACGGCACTAGGATACTTTTCTGAGCAGAGTGTAATGAAACAATAATGGTATAATAATTTCACGATAACGTAATAATAATGTAAACACAATGAAAATAATGAAACAATAATGGTATAATAATTTCACGATAACGTAATAATAATGTAAACACAATGAAAATAATGAAACAATAATGGTATAATAATTACACAATAACGTAATAATAATGTAAACACAATGAAACAATGAAATAATAATGGTATAATAATTTCACAATAATGAAAAAATAATGTAAACACAATGAAATAATAATGGTACAATAATTTCACAATAATGATAAAATAATGTTAACACAATGAAAATAATGAAAAAATAATGGTATAATAATTTCACAATAATGCTAAAATATTGTAAACACAATGAAATAATGAAATAATAATGGTATAATAATTTCACAATAGCGTAATAATAATGTAAACACAATGAAATAATTTTCACAATAATGATAAAATAATGTAAACACAATGAGATAATGAAATAATAATGGTATAACAATTACACACTAATGATAAAATAATTTAAACACAATAAAATAATTAAATAATAATAGTATAATAATTACACAATAATGATAAAATAATTTAAACACAATAAAATAATGAAATAATAATGGTATAATAATTACACAATAATGATAAAATAATTTAAACACAATAAAATAATGAAATAATAATGGTATAATAATTACACAATAATGATATAATATTAAAATAATCATGAAGACATTATTAGAAAATAATTAATTTTGACACTAATCTCACCCCATATCATACATGTATACATGCTCAAGAAACTGCATTCATCAATCTGAGTAAACTTTGATATACCTTTATAACAACATGACTTCTTTGTTAATTCAGGTCTTTGTATATTACTAGAACCTGGGTTTGTTTCACTATCACCACTATAATTCCCATCAAAATGTAGCCTTGACACCCCTCTGCAATTTCCACTGAGATTCGTAATAGTAAGACCTATTTATCCACTAGCCCTGACAACTGAAGCTATATTTAGACCACATGTGTCAATGTGCCTGGCCAAGATTTATAAACAGTAACTGCAAAGTGTTTTCACTGATCTTCAACTTTTTGACCAGGTATTTCAGTGATGGAATGCAATTTTTACAGTTTAATGATATAATATACAACAACATTTGTGACCACTTTTTTCAAGATTTCAGCGTTAATTTCGTATAAAACCAAACAAAAACCAGACTGTGGTCCAATGCAGATCAAGGTCATGACATTTGCATGGCATAACTTTAATATTGATGATGTTTTTATGTCATCTACATTTTGTGATATATCTCATACTGTGTGTGATTCAACCACTGACATAAATCTATACGAAAACGTTTGTCGCGGAGACCTAACATGTAACGACCGGAGATTCAAAAAAAACGAATATAAAAAAACGCGAGTAAGTAGAGTTAGACACGCCATAATAACACGACTACAAATTGAGACTGTAAAATAAAGTATTAAACCCCATACTATTCACTGAATGCCGATGTGTATTGAACATGCAACAATTTCTATTACTATCTCACTTATCTAGTTTCTTAACCACATTCTAATACATGTATGTCTGATGCCCCTTATTTTTTTCACGTGTGTCTGCATACTCATTTCTGAAGCAATATTTGAATGAATTGAACAAATTAAGGTTATTGGCAAGATAAAAGAATATTACATAAGAATTATGCAGGCGACTGTCTGATGGGAACACCCTTTTCTAGATTCATGGTGAAATGCATGTTTTTATGTGCACTTACATATTTAGAATCTGTAGCAGTTGAACACATGAATAGTAACTGAATGGAGATAAATATTGTTTAAAGTTGATTGTGATATAACGAAGTTATAGGTCATGTATCTAACGCTTGACGAAAGACAGGATTTAAAGCGGGAGGGTCATCACCTGCGCACGCGCGGGAATTGAGTCCCAAGCGACGATAACAACACACGCTAAAACGCAAAGACTCAGGGGTAGACGCTTGTTTTTTAAAACAATGACACGCTATGGCCATCTGGCGCATGCGCAGGTGACGACTCCTCCGCTTTAAATTCGATAGTGCGTGAAATCTTAAATGAACATGAAGGTGTGATAGTGTGCTAAGTATTGTTGATGGATTAAATACAAAGAAACATCTAGACCACGTGTTTTCTAGCCAATCACATGTATTGTTCAGGATTCATAACCGATTATGAGTTGCTAAGTATCTATATTATTGCGTTTCTCGACTTCAAATTTAGGCATGTTTTATCGATATCGATTATATTGAAATTTATGTGTCACATATGTATTTTGCATAAATGTATTTATTCCTAGAGAGAATCGTTTGACATATGCTCAATTGTTGAATGACCATTACTCAATTGGCGCATTTAAACACACGGTTTGACGTGCATTAGTTAGTTAGGATCGATTCGCTATTATTGTATTAATAGACAAATATTTCTTCACGAGTATGTTTTGTTTGGATTTTAAAGCGTTCACATTTGAATGTATACTTACTATACGAAGCTATCATTTATTTGTTAATCAAATTTGACATTGTCGACTCCTGAATACTGCTAGCTGAAACCTCTGCTGTAGAATGGTATAGCCTAGGTGAAGTACGATAGCAATCGAACCTCGTTAGAGTTCGACGGCCCCTTTTCAATTGGTCATACTCACTATGTATTCTCCTTAACGTCTTTTGTGCTGTATCACACATTGCACGTTGAGCAGTGAGTGAGGCGCAGCAGTGTTTTATTCTGACACTTCACAAAGCAAACCATTTATGATATATAGCGTTTACGTCTACTAATACGTTGATGCATTTATATAATGAAGACTATAACCAGTGTTGAAGTTAGTGTTTAATATAAAATAATTCTCACCGAATGTCAAATAAACGATTTCCACCCCAAAACAAGTGACAAATATCATAGTCTGTACAAATTGTTAAAACCTACAGAGCGAAGTGATAATAGAGAACGATATTATCATTATGTGCACAAGTAATTTTGCAACTGAATATTAAAAACATGGCATCTTTTTAGGAATATTCCTTGTTGAATAATTATTATTATTATTAAATCTGTATTGCAGGATATAAAGTGCAAAGTTTGTACATCCCATATTAAAAAATAAATAAAAAAACAACAACAAAAACAATAAATATAAACAAAGAGAAATAAACGAATATATAAAATAAAGACTTGATTAATAAATAAATTCATTGTTCTAGCGTAGCTGTGGCGTATACATAAGTTTACGGTAAAGAACATAACACTTTGAACATAAATGCGTGTTTGATGATAAAAGCACTGCAACGATTCTATTATAACTTTTAGTTAGATGCGTATAGAGTGAAAAACCATCGAATGTGGGAGTGTTGGAGGACATAGCTGGCACTACAGTCCCTGGGCCGACCAAAGAATAAACGAAATGCATTATTATACGCAACATAGAGATTATAAATACTTTTACGACTTTTACAACAAAATGTTCGGAACAATGTAATTTTAACCTTACTGCAGCTAGAAAATGTTCGAAGCAATATATTGGCTCTGCCGTAGAATGATCGAATCTGTCGTTTTATGTCCTCATCATCCATACAATTCTCAGTAACGACATATCCTAAATATACGTTCTTGTGCATAATTTTTAGCTTAGAGTCACCAAGATATACGGGTGGAATGAAACTGCTTCGAAGAGCACTCTTCCTTCGAATAAAATACATACATTCAGACTGAGACTATTAGACATTCACCTCCAATAATAAAGTGTAACCCTAATTATCATCCATACACTCTCTAAAAGTGTTGAGCTTTTGTATAATCCCTGTTTGAGCTCCTAATAATCACATCGTTACTGTCAGCTATAAAACTCATGCTCACAAATAGTTTGCACTAAACATCTACAATTTTAATCTTTTGGTGCTGGGAATATCTCTCTTTTTAGGAAATATCTCTCTTTTTTATGCATTGTTATCTTAGAATATTGTATGAACTATGTTCACCTCAGTATCATCAACAC
Organism: Saccoglossus kowalevskii; assembly: GCF_978046115.1. Lineage (NCBI taxonomy): Eukaryota > Metazoa > Hemichordata > Enteropneusta > Harrimaniidae > Saccoglossus > Saccoglossus kowalevskii. Next base: position 19,823,734 of record NC_140653.1, on the reverse strand, counting down.
ATTTGGACTATTTTATAGTTGAATGCACTTGCTGATACTTCGACAGCTGATGACAGTGCCAACTCAGTACTCACAACCAGGCACTTTGCCTTGTTTTGATGTGGCATTACATTCATTACTCACTTCACGTTGTCAAGCCACTAAGTTAGCATCTTCTGAATATCACAAGGCAATAAAGACTTGTACCACGACAATTTGATGAAAAACTCTACAAAAAATGCACTAGTGTTAGCCTCATTGCCGTCAGTAGAAGAGTACATTTGCATGAACACAAACGACTCTATTTAGTGCATGCTACGTAATGACGTTTACATCTGAAAAGCCATTCCCACAAAGCTCCATATGAAATAGGGCTGACTAGCAATACAAAGTCGTGGTTTGTTCCCAGTTTGGACAGCTTTCTCAATAGATAAGATAGAACTTTCATTCACCACTAAAATTCGCAAACTTTTTCAATAACGAGGTAATTAATAGTGGCGATTACTAATCTGCAGATGAAAAAACTGTAGTGATTTTAATTTGCATATAACAACAATTTAGGGTGATTACAAATTTGCATAGAGTCAGAAGGATTTACTGAAATAAATACACAATCATAACAATGGGTTTACCGACAGTGGTAAATTAACACTACTATTTGAGCTTGTATTACTTTCCGTACCATATAGATATGTAGAGTTGTATTTTATGTTAATTGGAAACAATTCGGGCTTGTGGATACATAATGCCCGCAATAGAAAAGTGTCTTTGTTTCTCACAATAATTTTCTCTCTCTCTCTGGCAATGAAATTGATGCCTGTTTGAACAATACTTTCTTTTTTGGGGATTGTAATATAAACTATAAAATTAAAATTCTTCTTTGTTTTCAAAAAGAACCCCTTCCTAAAAGTCTCACAATCATCATATATCGTATATTAAATCTAAGTTTTTAATGAACTACAAAAAATCTGCGGAACTATAATTTTTGTATCAGAGTTTGCCATAAAGTGCTGTCAGTCATGTATTAAAAATGTTCTCAGTCAAACGTGAGTGGAAAAAAACCGAAACTCGAAAGCTCAAAAAACTTTCTTGTACACGTATAGGTGCAGTCAGATTAACGAAGAATTTCAGAAAGTACTGCAAATAGCAACAACCCAGTCTGAACAAAATTAGATCCTAGTTTGGGCTCTATATTTTTCTCATTGTTTTTTAAATATGTTTGTATATGGTATTTTATTTTATTTTTAATTAATATGTACGCTGGCTATTTAAAAAATAGTGATCGCTGAAACGCACAATGATCTGACTCAATGCACATAGAAAATCTGTTCAAATCTCGTTTAAGCAACGATCAATTACAGATAGCTTTGTATACAGCTTCACATTTACCCATGCGAGAAAATGATTATCAAATATTTATATAAAAAAAAATTGCGGCACATTGAAAGGCTTTGCTATTCATTTTTTAGAAAATTTTCTCAATCCAATTATAAGTCAGCTACCGGAATACCAAGGAAGGTTTGTTCGACATGCCTGACAATTTCTCAATTGATTTTAAGGGTTCATTGACAAACGAACAGGCTTGAGACACTCACACTCGGTTATAGCTGTGGTTGCCTGACGTGTTTCAATGTTCATTGCACTTAATAATAGTGAACTGTTTTTCTCAATATTTTCAGTAAAAGCCACCATTGTATTTGAGTGTATTTGTGACCTGAAAAGGGGGTCTGTGATTGGTTGATTAATTCAGTCATAAGATATCTCATTGAAATCTCTTCATATATGCGTCGGTACAGATATATATTTATTATAAATAAAATAATAAAAATAAGATGCATGTAATAATAATATAAATTTCAAAAAGCAAAACAATATATCAAATTAAAAAAAAATACTTGCTGAACTTTACATTGTTTGTATTTGCAGCACGCAAGAGATGTGATCAAATTTGAAGATCAGCGGTTTATTAATAAACACTGCTGGACATTTCTGTTAAACTATATAAAGCAGTGAAATGTTTGTAAATTTGGTGTGAATGTGACTGGGGACATAAAAACAGTTTCAAATGTATATAACAACTGTGTTTTATAGATTGTAGCATAAGTCCCGACACTGCTGCTTGCAGCTATACATTTTAATATAGGCAAATGCCAAGTATGTACTTGTAAAACACTACACAAGACGCTTTTGTGAACGTTTTGTGTGACGTATGCATGGATCAATTGAATGACGTTTGGAGCATCTATCTGTCATGTGTCAAGGTTTTTATAAATATCACGTTTTTGAGATTAATATATAATAACATGTTATAGGAGTCTTTGGTCTTCCACATTAGCAATGATTCTGGTGACTACACGGAAAATATAGAATGTATTTTTCCAATATAGAAAATATAGAATGTATAATTCATTACAAATGATGTTTAATGTTTGCTAGTAACCACATAACATGTCGCATTTTAAGTAATGGTAAGTTAACTGCAAAGTTAGGGGAAGAGAGTTCATAGTTGGAATTACAAGCCACGTGGTACGTTGTCGGAATAATCTGTAGATACAATTACACGTGAGTCAGAAAGGTGATAATTTATAAGCACGTTCCTGACAAGCAGGTGGTATTAGTTAAATGTATAAGCAAGGACGTAGAGAAATGTATGTAGTCTTTGAACAATGTTACGAGGATATGCTTTATAGCTGGGTGGAGCTCGAAATAATTAAACATGACCAAATTGTTCTTCAGTGGGATGCATCAATGAAGGTCAAATAGTCCGTAATCGCATATTAGTACGCTGTGACTGCCACGGTAATTCAAGATGAGGTTACTGCGTCCTAGCTGACAGTCGAACTTATCCTTTTGAAAATAGCTCGTTACTGCAATCCGACCATCTGGTGTCCGTTTTCATGAAATAACCCAAAGGACGATTATGCCATTGTGCGTTTTGAACACGTATCAATTTCGTCTTCAGCTAAAAATGAGACAAATCTTGCAGTAAGTCAATACTAAAAAAGCAGACAATTACTGGGGTCATAAAATCCATCGTGTAAATTACGTGGTAAAGGCAGTGAAGAATAAATGGTTTGATTGGAAAGCCGAATTTCATCGAATTCTTCACTAGTGTTATGGAATTCTAAAGCATACTGGTTATGTCGATGGATTCAACATTAGGAGTGATATATCGTACCGACTGTACAGACAAGATTAGTCTATTACGTCACAGCGTCAGGAAATGTAGACAATAATCTGGTTTTGTTAATCTGTCTCAAGATATTTGTTAATGACTAGTGCGTTTTAATTGCTGCTATATGCGAATACGCCTGCAATTTAATATTCGAGCAGCGAATCTCTTACAAAACCATTTGGCACGCATCTAAAATCGCTGAATATTTCATACATCGCTGCATAATTATTTACAAAATGTGGTGAAGTTGGATAGCTGTTGTTCACACAGTGTCTATTATCATAATGTAAATAATTATAACTTATTTTTTGTTCATAAACAGAATTAAAGCCAATTTTCGAAAGATAATGATATTTGCTGATACATGCTGAACAATACATTGTTTGTATCTGCAGCACCTAAAAGATGTGATCAACTTTGAGGATCAGTGTTTCATTCATAACCATTGCTTAACATTCCTGCTAAACTATAGAGCAGTGTAAAGTTCGTAACCTAAAGAGTGTCAGTAATTCAGACCATTATGTTCTTGGACCTTAAAACACTGACTGTGGGTGGTGAAGTCAAATTGTGTTTGATATGCTAATTAGATATAAATTAGGGTCAATATAATGTGTAGGCTCGACACTGTAGAAATTTTCATGTAGATTAGACCATAGACCACCTTGCATTTTGAACAATACCTTTGCTGTAAGATGTACACTGACATGAATTCTGGTGTGTCATGAATAACCTAATAACACAGATAAAGTGATGCATCGAACTGCTAATGATTTGAATAATTGAACATGACGTGGGTGTGATTGGGGACTTAACAATAGTTTCAAATATATAGCAATACATAGTGTAATATAACAATTGTGTTATATAGATTGTAGCATAAGTCCTGACACTGCTGCTTGCAGCTATACATTTTAATATAGGCAAATGCCAAGTATGTACTTGTAAAACACTACAAAGACGCTTTTGTGAACTTTATGTGTGAAATATGCATGGTTCAATTGAATGACGTTTGGAGCATCTATCTGTCATGTGTCAAGGTTTTTTAAATATCACGTTTGTAAGATACAGATTAATATATAATAACATGTTATAGGTGTGTTTGTTCTTCCATATTAGCAATATGATTCTGGTGACCACATGGAAAATATAGAATGTATTTTTCTAGTATAGAAAGTATAGAATGTATAATTCATAAACATTTAAGTGCTAATGTATAATGTTTGCTAGTAACCACATGACATGTCGCGTTTTGAGACCCAGTGTCCCAAACATAAAAGTAATTTAACTGCACAGTTAGGGGAAGAGAGTTCATAGTTGGAAATACAAGCCACGTGGTACGTTGTCGGAATAGTCTGTATATACAATTGCACGTGAGTCAGAAAGGTGATAATTTACAAGCACGTACCTGACAAGCAGGTGATATTAGTTAAATTTATAAGCAAGGACGTAAATAAATGTATGTAGTCTTGAACAATGTTACGAGGATATGCTTTATAGCTGGGTGGAGCTCGAAATTATTAATAAAACTGTTCGTTTTTCAGTGGAATGAAGGTCAAATATCTCGTAATCGTATATTAATACGCTGTGACTGCCACGGTAATTCAAGATGAGGTTACTGCGTCCTAGCTGACAGTCGAACTTATCTTTTTAAAAATAGGTCGTTACTGCAATCCGACCATCTGGTGTCCGTTTTCATGAAATAACCCAAAGGACGATTATGTCGTGTGATTATAGAACTTTCGTCGTATTGCCATTGTGCGTTCTGAACACGTATCAATTTCGTCTCCAGCTACAAGTCAATACTAACAGAGAGGACAATTACTGGGTTCATAAAATCCATCGTGTAAATTACGTGGTAAAGGCAGCCGTGAATAATTGGTTTGATTGGGCATACTGGGTATGTTATGAATTCAACATTAGCGATGATATATCGTACCGAATGCACAGACAAGATTAGTCTATTACGTCACAGCGTCAGGAAAAGTAGGCAATAATCTGGTTTTGTTAATCTGTCTCAAGATGTTTGTTAATGACTAGTGAGTTTTTAATTGCCCCTATTTGAGAATATGCCTACAATTTAATATTCGAGTAGCGAATCTCTTACAAAAACAGTTGGTAAGCATTTAAATCGCTGCATTTTTTGGCAAAGTGAATGTGTGAAAAAAGGAAGGATCATGAACCTGATCCATTGACAATTTTTCAGTGCATATATACTGTCGTAAATTTGCAGTTTAAACAAAACAAAACAAAACAAGTTTGACATTGTGCTTATTCATTACTTTTCTAAAGAGTATATTTGTCAGAATTGAAAAATGTGGTGAAGTTGGATAGCTGTTGTTCACACACTGTCTAGTTTCTATAAGTCAATAAGTTTAACCTATTTCTGAGCATAAAACAAAATTAAAGCCAATTTTCCATACATATTCTGTTCTGAGGGCATACCTTAGTAAAATAATTACTAATGGAATTTAACCAAAAATTAAAACAATATATTTTAGTCGTGGTTGAATGTGAAGTAGGTAATGTAAGTATGCGACAAACAATCTAAGAAGGAACTCATTAAGTACACTCAAATTGTTCCCAAATGTGCTGCGTAATTATTCGCTTTATGTATTTTGAAAATATGTATTGTCAAAAGTTATTAAATTCGTATTCTTTATTTAATTTGAAGGATTTTAATTGATAACAGTTTTATATTATTTTAGATTCCAAATGTTCATTACATGATATTTTTCACATATGTAGTCTGTAGACTGTACTGATTTTGTTTTAGCGATCACACATTTGCGCCGAACAAATAAACAATCTAAAATCACCAAATCAAGAGCCTGAAAAATCATATCCGCACAATTCCGTGTTAAAAATCATTAATCAGAATTGGATATAAACTCAAGGATCAAGAGTTGAAGCGTTTGGTCATTAATATTAAAAATGCCAGAAGGCGCACGGCTCGAATTTAACATTGTTAATCGACATTTGAAGACGAAACTCCCACTACACTACAAACGATACTATCCACAGATTATGTACGGATATCAACAGGAAATATATAAAGACGGAGTATCAAGTTTATATATATAGTTAAATCTGTAACGAGCACCACGGAAGTTTCGCAATGTGACCAATCGTTAAGTTATTCTCCAAATTTATTGCACTTTTTTGCTGCAAGGCAAATTTCAGATTAGTGATGTTAATGGTTGTTAGGAAAGCATTTTATTTATTTTTCTGTAAATTAATTATTATGCCAAAGGCAATAACAACAATAGGCCCTTACATACACATCGATTAATCTAAATTCAATAGTAGAATAATTGAAATTGAATAATCGCGAAGCATTCTAAAAATATAATACACACAAGAATGTTATATTGACCTCAAGGTTAAAACGAAGAAGTGATAATAAGTATTTGCAAAAACGTGAGCATATCCTACCAGTAGTACCCGCCATATATATAAGTAGACAATTTTTGAAGGGACTTTCTACATACGGAACAAATGATGTTAAAACAATCAAAGATCATCTTCCTAGGTGTTTTGTTGTCACTAGCTAAAGGCATCTGTCATAGAAACGCCTGAATGTTGAGATGAGAAGTTGTTGACTACTAAGACTACCAGTAGTACGTTAAATAGATTGCTTTCTTACTTTTTAATCAAAGATGGAGACTTGTATATATGCATGCTACAAATCAATTTCGGTAAATTTTTCATGGAACATGCTACAATTTGTATACTGTATTTGTGATACTGGAAGTACATATGCCAACAATTATGTAACAAAATGTTCAGGTTTATCAACACATCTAATAGCTGTTGTACCATGTAAATTGATACTAGAAACACGTCTTTTCTCAACAAAATGTAATTATTATTATTTCTGGTAATATTAAAGGTAACAGATTTCTTGAAATTGAATTTGTATATAGTTAATGAGGTCACAGGACTGCTAATATTTTTATCCAGATTCCTACATATGCACAATACACCAATCTCCATAAAGCAGACTCAATAAACAAATCAGGGTTAACCCGACTATCAGTAAAAACATTACATGCATTGCATGCATACATATGAATCACATATCTAGTTCAAATTAATCTAAGCCCATTTTTCGTAAACTACAAATTCTTGTTATTTGTATAATTGGTAGAATCTATGTTGCTGATAAGTAGAACACTTTCAGAGTTTTCTTAATCCAGCATGCCAATACTAAATCATAACGCAAAAATTTCAGGAGACATGCTATACTCGTTATTCGTAGTATTGGTAGAGCATATATCTATCGCTTATGCTACAACAACATGTTCACGTTCGCTGGGCCACCGGAAGTATGTTAAATTGACCACTTGTGATTTGAATTAAACTCAACATGGCCGCCGAAACACGTAGCCAATCACAATTTTGAGAGTTTTGCGCACCGCTGCATATTATTCCCTACTAACTAGTCAACATGAAATACTGTAAAATGACTAATTTTCACTGGGTTTAAATTTCACTGATTTACCATTTCAGGCATAATCAGTGGGTTTTAAATTCACGGTTTCGTCATTTAGATAATGTGTTCTATGTTAAATTTTACATATTCACTGTGTTTTAATTTAGCGCATTTTTCCAGTCAGCGAAATAAGCTAAATTAAAACCCAGTGAATAATTACCCCCTTTACAGTAGTCACCATATTCTGGGTTTCAGAAATTGACCTTAGAATGTAATCAATCCAGTCTTGCAGATCACAAGGGAAACATGAAGGTAGCTTAGAAGCGGGAGTACCTTAGAGTTTTCATGCGACGATACACTTATGATGAAATTGTTTTTGCCTATCTGTTAATCGACTTAATTAGCAGAATGGCTGTGTTATGCCTGGCACCGTTTAGGCCATGTGATGTTTTGGACGGAACTTGGCTCAGTGATTTGGAACTAATTACGAGATAACCGTCGCTATTCGGACTACTATTTCTGACAGTTGGTATTCGTAGTTATTAATGTAGTGAAGATTAATCAAAAAATATGACGTGTTCAGAACTTAGTGTGATTGGATGTATGATTGAAGGCCACGCCCTAGAGTCGTTTTACTGCTTTGTAATTGGTTAGAGTTTTGAAAAAGAATAAAGTTGTTTTAGTTGGTCTTGGCGAGTACACCAGAACAGACGAGTCCTGGAGAGTCTTGACGCAATCTAGAGAGAGTCTTGGGTCAGCCTTGCGTTAGTCTTGGGGACTTTTCCCCAGGACGCTGTGTCTTATAGAGTGCTCGACTGATCGACTAAGACGTATTTCGTAGTGTGTGTCTATTTGACTGTAAAAGTTTAAGTGACTTTCCCGATCCCGTACCTCAAGCGGACGCGATATAGAGACGAGACGATATTCCCCCTGACACGTGTGGATAAACCCAGAGGAAAAGATTTTACCCCTGATACACTCATAATAAGATGTTAACCTGTTGTCCCAAGAATCTATCATGGTATTGTGGGTCACATTGGGAACATGAATCTAAACAAATCCCTTCTGCTTTGCAGTGAGCATACATATCTAAATCTACCGTCGAGTTATTTTGTGAACTTACATACACACATACACATGAGATTTGCGCAGCTTTGCTCTGGCGCAAGTAATAGTAATTACAAACACATTAACTACGCGTGGTAATTACATGTGATGAGCATGTTTTTTTCCAAACTTTAACACTGAGCACTGTTGACACCATGGCAGTCTAGTTTTTCAAGTTATTGTTAGCTATCTCTCCCTTGTTGCTCTATTGTGAATATAGGTACGCATGCACTATGACATTGACAGTTGACCTTTGGTCCTGAAAATTTAAACAGGTCTTGTGGAACTTGCATGTTATATTGAGATAATAGATACACACAAAATGTGACCTTCGAATTCACCAACAATTTCATTAACATTTCATTTTTTTTCATTCATACTAAATTTTGTGTCAAAGATAATATCTATCTATTTTAAATTTCTGCACTTGAAAAGGGGTATAATTTTACAAAAATAAACCTTTGATAAATTTAAAGCGGCACACATTCCAAATTGGTTTAAGCCAGTAATCTGCACCTGAAATACGTTGCACACTTGTTTTAATCTTGACAGTACGGTATGCTGCGAGGTTTTCCTTTATATGTGACAGAAATCCAACCACATTCGATAATACGCGTTCTTGTTCGAACGAGCGGTAGTAGGGGCCGCATGTAAGAACGATCGAGCGTCTTGTTTAGCGAGCGGGAAATCTCCCACGGGCAAGGACTCCAGCGCAGTGATAATAACAAAAGATTAAATTGAAGTGGGCGTGTACATTTCCGTTACGTGTCACCTTACTATATACTACCGGCGCCACCCAAGTATTGATTTTCCAATATTACGGCGTACTACGCGAAGGTTATACGTGGCCAAAGCTTAACACGGCAACATTTTTCTCAATTCAGTCACCGTGTTTGCACGTAGTTTAGATCATTACGCGATCGAGTATTACGCAGTGAAATGGAATGAATACTTACTAGCTGAACGACAAGATGAGTAAAATGTTTTTGTTCAAAAAATGCTGTGCTATCCAGACTGTCAATAAACCTGGACTTTGCTGTGAATTGTCTTTCACGTTGTTATATAACACAAAGGAGTTACTGAATACCTCACGTTATGACCAACCTTTGCTGATTATACATCGACAGGGGAAGCCATTATGCTGAAGGGAAATCACGTTATCAATTCAAACAAGTTATAGTTAGATGTAGGTAGATGAGGACACCTCATGTTTATAGATTTGTAGGTTGCAAACAGTTAAATATATATTCAAAGCATTTATTTAAAAGCAAATATATGTATTTACTACGCACTCGAACGTATTTTAAGTACAGTTAAAAAAAACGCGTTTTTAACGTATTTAAAGTGTCAAAAAGGAATACGATACTAGTACACGGTAGCCACCTAGACTCTGGAAATGTTATAGTCGTATATGACTCGGTGAAGCGGATATATAGAATAAACGTGGCCCTAAAATTGATGTATTAATCTCGTATGACTCTTTTCATTTGTACCTCTAATATTAATGCTAAGAAAATCTAGAACAAATCCAGTAACAGAAATAATGAAAATATCAAAACAAAATTTGAGATGTAATAGGAACTTAAGGAAATAAAAAAGAGTAAAAACTATTTAAATTATTTGCCAATAAACAATTTTGTTTGTTTACGATTCAGTCTACTAACACACATACCATAAAATCTGCTAATATTTTGATAGAACAGAGATCATAATAAGAGAAAGACCAAGTTCAACTAAAATCAAATTTTAATAATTGCTGTTATCAGTTTGGCAACACTGTATGAAAACCGACCCTCGTCGTCAGCGTCGCCGAAATGGACATCACTGACGCCAACACATTGTAAATAGTGAGTTGACTAATAGTTCTAGTTCTAGTCACCTTAACCAACAGGAGATGACAATTCAATGACAACATTGGTGTTGTTTCTAAACGTAAAATAACATGCCGATATATAGAAAGTATCTTAAAGTTCAACGCGCACACCTTTTGCAAAAAGCTGGTATTAACAGTTTCGACAGTAACACTTTATTTTTCCAAAATGGAATTATTTTGTCCATGTTTATTTCATTTATGCACGAAATGTGTGATAATGTAGTATTGTGATGATAATATAGCAGAAAAACGTATGCATATCCCACGATAATATTTTTTTCCGTCATACGGTACACCGGGTTTTACTACAATGAAAACTGTTGCATAAATGGCAACCAATGACCATTATTACTCAAATTAATATGAGTCGAATATTAATTGTGTCTCCTCTCTTCAATCACGTCGTTTTCACCGGACGTAGCTGATTTGGGGCTTTAATTTGTCACAGAGACGATTATTGCAGATACAAAGTTGAGTGAAAATGATGTTCTTGTCTGTGAATAGTACAATTTCCTTTTAATTGGATATTCTTTAATTTCAAGCTAATCGATCAAGTAGGTTACGTAATAAACTTCAGGGTCCAACGAAATATTAGTTTACGTAATATTTCGGCGACACTAGATCTACTGTATTTTTTTACAGAACTCATAATCAATGGAACAAATCGTGTTCATTCTACTAGTTAGTTAGAAAATAATTACCAGTTCGATTTTTTTGTTCATCTTGCCCACACACATCCAAAAGAGTATATGACAACTGAAGAAGTGCATGCACATTTCATGTTCGAAGTTATGTTGTTAAGATACCGATATTTATACAGCCTAGCGATGCTCATAAAGAAATCACTATGAAACAATCTCAAATGCATTTAAGTTGATAAATATGCTGCAAAGTGATAAGCTAATCATATAGAGAATGTCTAATACGAGTACTCTATTTGGGCGAAACTATAAACATTATCACAACGTGCAGTCATTACCCATTCATGTTTGGTTGCCTGAGTGAAACATATTTGTCGGCTCAGTCTACAGGTGTTCCAAATTCCACAGAGAAATTGTAAGATCTTCCCAAGCTAAGGTTATAACGATACAGCTTTATAACATATAAAACATGTACTGTAGAAGTATCTCTGTCTTAGAAATCACCCTGCGTGAAAACGCTCGAGACACCATTGTGAATCATTGTGTATTCAGCTGGGATGTGTATACACCAACCAACGCTCAAGTCGATCACGAATATGTATTATGTCGCTTAGTATGCAATATGTACACTTGGGACCATGTGACGTATGTTGTATTTTGGTGGATGCCGTACCATCTAGTGAAAGCACTCACAAGCAATGACCTATCAAGGGATTATTAGCAGAGTATTGATTTTACGGTTGATTTCATTTTCATTTTCTTGTTTCAAGACAGAATTGTTAAAAATGAATACGGTGATCGGAATAGCATACGTCGACGTTGCTCATGTGATAAATCTGTGTATACCTTCAACCGCGTTAATTTTGCGAGAAACACATTTCTGCGAATTTCGCAAGTCATTAAAAATTGTAGCGTTTTGTAGCATGTACATTTCTCTGGAGTTCAACAATACGGAGTGTCAGCGACAGTCTTTGTAAATGCCAGAATGGGTGGTATATTATTCATTCGATGCCTATTAATGCGATCGCAGTGGTGATTTGTTAGCACGGCTAATTAAAATAAATCCTCAACCACTCCAACTAACTGGGTTACTGAAGTCATATGTAAATACGTATGCTCATATCCATATCCATTTCATACATATAACATACGTTCTTTACAATTTGTGAGTGGGTGTCACAGCATGTTGGTAAAATATCATGGACTTTCAGTGCTTTGGTGTGTTGACAGTGTTGATAAGAAAAGAGGCGTACCTTGCGGCTTTCCAGCACATAGAAAATAATATTCATTCATTATTTTCACCAATTCTAAGGTATTTACATATAAATACACTTAGAACAAACTCCACACAGCCGAGGAATTTATTATTTTTCATTCTCCAATAAGTGCTTTCAGTGGTGCTTGTATATACAAGTATTTGATTTGCACTCTCCGGTGTTTTGTCGTTACAGTAGAATTTAGTTCTAACTACTGTACGTTATATTGCGCTTAGTCTAATTGTCAATGAGTAAAATTCATGGTGTATTCTATAGATGCAATTGTACCCATGTGTATATGACTGTCACTACACAGAAAAATACTTGTTTTCTCTGGTGGAGTCATTGTCATGGAAACAGAAACTATTTTGTCGTGAATGGTGTCACATCATAACACATAATTATTGACACAGCTTCAGAATAAAAGACACTATATGACACTACCTCGTTCGCCTATCAGCTTACCATCTTTATTGACTTGTATCACTCATTTACGTGACAGCAGACTGTAGAAATCACAATAGAAAACCAGCTCCAAAACAATGTCAAATCACCGAATGTATTTTTACATTATTCATAAAGCTGAATTAACATAATTTTTAAAAACGTAATATACTACATTGGGTGATTGTTATCGTAAAAACAAAATATTGCTTTTGCAACAATAATAGGAGTATTCGTTCGATCGGAAATGAAAAGAAAAAACAAACAAACAAAAACAGTAAGCATGTGCAGTGATTGTTATTGAACGTACAAACACATTTAATCAAGTTGCATTGTCAAGTATTTTTTTCTCGTTTTTGTACAAGTTCATTATGCTCATAATAATATATAAATTAATAGCGTTTAGCCATTCTTTGTGTTCAAACTTTGGTCTGTTTATCGCGGATTCGCAAGTCCTCTTTCAAAGATCGACGGAGATCTTGTTTAAAGAATGCGTAGACCAAGGGATTAAGGGAGCAGTTGGCGAAGCACATAATCTGGCTGCAATAGAAAGACCCGTGGAGTATCAACGAGTTGTCATGCGACAGTGTCGAGTACACGCGAATGGTCCAAAATGGCATCCAACATGCTACAAACACAGCCACAGCCATTAAGACCATCAACCCGACGCGGCCTAACTTTGAATGTTGTCGATTTGGTTTACCTGGTTTTGAGCTCTGTGCCAGATACAGATGAAACATAATCCGTGAGTAGCATATACTGATAACAACCAAAGGTAGTATAAACCCGATCACAAATGAATACAGACTGAATAGCTCCATCACCCATTGACAATCAGTACACATAATGTTACACGATACAGTTCCAAGAGTGTCCTGTACAGTAGCATACATCCAAAGCGGCACAGTTACCGTCAACGAGAGCAGCCAGAGAATGACGCAAACCACTCTCACCTGTAGTAGACTGCGGTTGTTCTGAGCCCAGACGGCGTGTACGATCGCAATATAGCGGTCAAAGCTCATTGCAGCAAGCGTGAATATTCCCGTGAACAGGTACATACCGTCAATTCCGGTGACAATCTTGCAGAGAATCTCTCCGAAAATCCATCTCTTGGTGAAATATGTCGTGGTGGTGAAAATCATGTTGAGGGAAAACAGAAAATCCGCTGAAGCAAGGTTGAGAATATACAAGTTGGGCACGGTTTTGAGTGTTGGGTGGCGTATAATGACACATATTACGGTGCCGTTGCCTATAAGACTTGTCACTATGATCGCGCTGAAACTCAGGGGAAGAAAAATCGTGAAGAACCACGTCGGCAATCCGCTTCGGTTATCAACACTGGTTTCGTTGGCAAACACATCAAACGTTGAATTGTAGTCCACAGATAGATTGCTAGCAAAACTGTATTCTTTCGTTGTAGACATTGCTGGCTGTAAATTTCAAACGTAACACTTGTATAAGTCAACAACAGCAAGCCGTCCTCGGCGCTGTATTGCTGGCGCTATAGTCAGTAGTGAAATGCTCGGGGATCTAAGCTGCAACTCAACTTATTTTAAACCCACTGATGCGTGCCACGTCACAGTGGCCATCTGAATCGATTGTTTTGTTTACCACACTGTATGTGCTCACTCAAAATAGAAGAACCTAATATCCGATTATAGCAGCTCACTCAATCATTTTTCCGACATTATCCAACATAACGTAATGTTGCATGGAGGCACTTGCATTATACTTGTTTCAAATGCCAAACAAATAGTCATTAATATTGGGAAAATCCTCACACATTAATTTTATCACATTTTACATTCATTCTCAGTGGTGACAAATTCGTCGTTGCGCAGTACAAATGGAAATACAACCTATTGATTGGATGCTTCTTCCTAAAAGTGCGCCATCAGTGACAACATTTATGCATTTATTATAATATGCTGCTAATGGAAACTAAAAAATTGCGAACATTCTAAATATATTTTGGATATATATGTTTAAATATATATGTTTAACATCGAAGAAATATTCAGAGCGAAAATTACACACGACGCCATTACGCAGCAATATTATTGATAGCGATATATCAAAGTGTTATTTTTAAGAAGGCATATTTTGTTGAATGAAAGAGATGTTTATTTTCTGTTTCAGAAGATATCAACCTTTAATAAACGTTAAAAGTGGAACATGTATATCTGTGTTGTAATATTAAATAATCTTAATAAATAATAAAATAACAACACATTAAAATCGCATCTTGCATCATATTTCAATTTATACTGCCAGTGGGACGTAAAGCAACATCATTTTTGTGGGGAGGGGGGCTTTACCTTGTTCTATTAGGGAACGTCTCACAACCTACAGTACATGTTTATCGGTTTTTGAAATAGTGAGCTGTAATAATAGCCTACTTCATATGTGCCGCTGGCCAGGGCTAGCTTATATATGTTAGCCGCCTTTCTTAACAGGGATTTTCAACTAATCCCGCATGGTGGGAGCAAAGAATTACCCGTATTGTACGTGATTTCATCTCGAATGAAAAAAGGGCATAAGCACAGACGTTCGCTGTGCTGCTTGAATATACTACTAACTACATCTCCTCTTGGATATACGTTAACAGGTAAATAGCCGCTGAGATACGGGTGAGAATGAACAAGTCGCAGAACTTGTTTTTTTCCTTCTGATAGGGTTTAGTTATCACTCGTTATATTGCCTATTTGTACCTTTCAGTTGCCTTGGCATGGGTAAACCATATTATTTGAACCAGTGAACAAAACGGAGCAAATCTCGTGTCTCTGTCCCCAAGATCCTAGCGGCCATTACGCCTCGAACCCATTGATATTTGCTCATATGATTCACATGCACACTACAGGTTCGCTATATCTTCTTATATCGGTATTTAAAACAGGTTATTCACCTAAATAAAATGTTCCCGGAACATTGACCATCCAAACAGGAATTGTTTTGTTTTCATTTTCCACACCGTCTAATTAATGACGTTGTACGTAACCTGGTGAAAAAGTGGCCAGTCAATATTCATCACGGAATGCGGTTTGGGTAAAATGCCCAATATCAGCTGATAATGATTATTGAGTTCAAATACAATCAATATATCCGTTTTAATAACTATCCAATATCTAACGGTCGGCGACTCTTTTATTTTCTCGCGGGAGGGGGGAGGGCTCAGACACATGGCTGAAATATAGCAAATTCACCCAAATACATTTAGCAATAAGCGTGACAAATTGAGAAAACAATCGATGTATACGTTTCGGTGTTCAAATGAGTGAGAAATCCCAAGTTCTAAACTATAAGAATGTGACGACATGTAAATCGCTGCCATTTGTCAATTGTCCAACACTAATTACTGCATCTGTCTAGTATTTATACAGCATTTTGTTTTAGAAAGTAAATCTGTTTTGCTGTATGTTGTTGTGCAAAACATTTCACCATTTCTTTATACTCCCAAATTTAATTTAACTAAATTGTTTTTTATCTTAAACTTCATAAATGACTATCATGATGTCTTAATATACAATTAACAGCATGCGATAATTTTAGATTAAATCTTCCCAATGTAAGATGATACATTCCGTTTTTTTATGCATTAATACTATGCAAATTTATAAAAAAAATAATATAAAACATCCGCGCGCTAAATTCGAACCCAGAAATGAGGCTTTCATTGGCAAGGTAACGTTCATTACCATGAGCTTTTGTGGGTTAAATGTCATACACGCGTAAGACATTCTATGCGAGTAGTTTTTAACTGTCATTTGTAATTCAGAAACATTATAGGTATTTTATATAAAATGTTCACTCTCGATTCAATATAGAGATACTAACATGATCTATCAATTCAATGTACATATTGCTATGCTTAGACAGGGTGTTTCACTTTGTAAACACAGATTTGTTGGTTTCTTATGAAAACACATTTTCGAGAGATTAATCACCGACTCAATGATAAATGACCCAATGAGAAATAATGATAACCAAATTTATTTATTAATGGCCCAATTATGTTTTTCATCATTTTATGTAAACTCGGCGACATTATGGTGGCGGAAGTTATATTAATTGCCTTGTCCACAGCAATGGACATGGTGGAACAACATTAAATTTAGATATACCTTATAAACTACTTATTTGTGATAACATTTCAGCTTACTTTATTACTCACAGAAATGAAATATTGACGTTGCAATAAGTATTGCAATAAGAAGTCTGAAAGATAGTGACTCAAAATATATTGACGGTAATTTAGTGAATATTTTTGTTGAGAACATTTTAAACCTTGCAATTAGAAAATTATATTTTTATACTGTGTTTATTTTCCGATTTAGATTGTTGCACGTTTCCATTGTATGGGTCCATTGCATTCACACACAAATAGTACAACATGGGAGATATGTACACATTGTCATATTGCAGTAATCGTCTTATGAAAATATAACAATAACTTGTGTTCATGACACTATATTTTTCGCGGCTAACCCTTTAAAAAAAACAAATAAGGAAAACATTATGCATTGTATAATATTGTCTTTGGTGTTTAAAATGTTAAAAGTGCCTTAGATAGGAAAATAGTTTATCACCTTCAAAATTGTTGACGTTTTGTGCGAAATATAATTGACAAAATATAATAATTTGTGATCTGAGTGTTAAAATAGAATTTTCATGTAATTGGATTTGATAGTGCGATAACAATATATCAATTATTTAATATTTAATCATCTGTACGAACATGTAATACAAAATGATCATATCGCACATTTGAAAATACTTTGAACATTGTCGCATACGACTTGTTTACCACTTCCGTGTGACTGAGAATGTTCTAGAACCGTACTGTGTCTGGGTGAATTTTTTAGAAACTGGTTGAATAGGTAATAGAACACTGTAGGAGGCAATAGAAAGTAATGGAACATTCTAGAAATTTGTAGTAAGTTCCAGACTCATTATGTATGATGATGTAATGGTCTATTTATAGACAGTGTGGGTATATATAGGGGAGTTGATCAGATCGGAGATCTCGTTGAATTGTGTTGGAGTTTAAGTATCTAGTTATTGGAGTAGTGGAGTTTTACCGCGTTATTGTACTTGATGTTTGCAGAGTATAATAATACCAGTACCAGTTGAAACCTCATCTGTTGACTCCGTGTTCGTATTTTATCATCGCCGCCAGAGAAGTCTTTTTGTTACTGTTGCCATTTTGGTATTTGAACCATCACACCTGTACTATACCAATTACGGTAATATTACGTTGCGTGTGACAAACATATACACTAGCAGAAACCTTGAGTTGAGTTTCCTATTTTTAAAATGTCTGATGTTCTAAAGTAATCAAACGGACTGATGTGTCTGAAGTTTTAGTAGTGCCATTGAATTAAGCAAGGAAATGAAGGTCCTTTTCTGAAATGTTTTTTTTTTTCCTCAATTGCCCAATTATATTGAATGTAGGCCATCCAAATTCTGAAAGAGACAAATTAATCAACGCATATGTTAATTTCATACATGTGTAAGTATTGTCAGGTACTCGTTATTGACATTTAAATTCGTTATATTGTTGTGTGTATTCAGCTATTGATTAGAAAGTAAGTCAAATTTATAAGAATGAAGACGAGATGTCTACTTTGTTACAATGCCTACAATGTTATTACTTGCACGTTTTATTGCTTTCGCTGGAAATTTTGTCTCTTTACTAAAACTAATACTGTTAATGTTACATATGTATACATAATTTACAGTGCTTATACTGGTGTGCATATCCGGGTATTCAATATATAATGAGAAAAGTATATAATATTCGAGACAAAACGTCTAATTTGTCACAACAATATATTAAATGATTGCTTAGCAAATGTGCGCAATTCTAGATGAAACTACTACAATATTGATAGCGCCATGATTTAAATAAATCGTATCGGACAGTTTTTATTTCATAGTCAAACCTGTATAAATTGTGCTACATTTGTGCAAAAGTAGAGTGTGTGCACTTACATAAATATCACTATAAAATGCAAATCCCATTTCTGACACCATGACATATATTGATGAATATCTATTGCATTCTCAATATTGATTGCAATTTAATAAAAAGAAATAGGCTGTCATATTATTTGAACTTGAAAGTGTATGTATGTTACATTAATCTGCGGCAGCAATATAAACTTATAAATACTGTGACAGTGTTATACATTTAAACTATAATCTTTGAATTCATTGTCATCTAGTATGGCCATGCATAATAATTCTACGCGCTCATAAACAAGTATTTATTTAACGTTTAAACTTCAACGTTTGCATCTCCAATATACCTCAAGGATACTGCGATGTGTAACATTAACATTTTCAATTCAATCGCGTTACTTCTGCTCTTCGATTTCGTTCTAACCTTGTTTTACCAAACAACACGTCCTCTTTTTAGTTAAATACAAATAAACTTCTTAAATATTATTTTTTCAAAAAAACTGGTTTTACAAAATTACTTTTAAAGAGATGACGATCCCTGAATGTTCATGCTATGGTTAACAATGATCTGGGCGAAAGAGCAGTAGTTTGTAAGTTCGGCTTGCATCAGGGAAGATCTGGGTTCGACTGTTTGCTCACCAGTTTAGTTAGATCAATAGTTTTTAGAGACTGGTTCTCATGTGCACTTGCAATTAACACGTAATTCAAAAATGTGATATAAGTGTCAGGAAATGTCGCTTGACACAAGACTATAATATCAAAATATACACATTCATACTGGTAATATTCAAGATGATGATATGGTCTATGTTTGACCACCACAACATATACTTAGCTGTAGGTATGTGATAGGCATGATGCAGACATGAGATATCGACGTATGTGTACACAGTAGAGATATACTCGGTTTGATTTTTGTCTTAATGTGCTGCCTGCAATGAGTCAAACTTTTCCAAACTCTTCGATTAGATCCTTATCCATACTAGGCGGATGTACTCTCAACTTCTCTTATCAATTCTCTGTCGTGCATGTGTTCAACAAGCACGCACATGGAGACTCGGTCCTAATGTCAGAGCCACGTATGCAACTGTGCATGGTGCATGTTGACATCATGTGTATGTCTGAATGCACGCTTCACTAATTGAAATATATGTACAGTGTGAATGCCTGACAGTTGTCAATGAGCTGATGGTATTAGCCTAGATTAAACCCGGAATGGATCGTAATCTACACGAAGGTCTGCATTCCTACGTCATCTCTCTACTTTGGTTTGGTTTGATCGTTATCTAAATGGTTTGCGCACATGTCAATACGTGTATACGCCATTTTCTAACACAGAGTTACAGTTTTAAGGTTGCGTTGCAGGGAAAATGCATTTAGACATTTTCAAAATTTTATATAGCAGAAAACGTCCTAGTTCTTGAGTGAAAATTTCAAAATTCCATTGTGTCGCAGTGAGTAGAACACCTAATAAACTAGGTTTAAATTATTACAAACAAGCACATGTGCCATTGTCTTACTTCAACTGTTTAATTTGCGAAAATCGTGCATAATTAATGTTGATTGATTTCTGGAGCTTAAAAAAGTGGGCCGTAATGGAAGTTTCTGAAGTCCAGAGAATAATCAACCTAATGTCCCTGAACGAATGCTTGAAGATAGCGCAACCTGTGCCCTTCTCACGGGAAAGGAACTTTGACCCTGCATTAAAAGACGTGACAAGGTGTAGGTGTTTTCTCGAGTTAAGCTGTTTGAATGGCGACTGTCGGAGAGCTGTAGAAATGACTTCTTCAACACGAAATGGAAAACATTTCGCGATTTACAGAAAGTAAATTCTGGGAATGAGAGCACTCGGCAAAGGAAGACACGCGCTAATCAAATTATCAAGTTTCTTTGGACTTCCGCCACTAATTTCCGCTGACCCATACAAAAACCACACCGCCATTTTGGCTTCAAATAGCGAGGAGACGGTCGAACAAGAATTTCTGTCGGCTGTAAGAAGAGTTACAATAAACACATTTTCCCAGAAATTACGGAGACAATAATTTGTGATGCACAATATACTTTTACATAGCCTGTTAACGTTATTTTATTTTATTCTGACATTTGCGAGGCGGATTTTACCCCGGGCCCCTGACGAGTCGGGATTTATAAACAACCAGCTGATCGGTAATTTGCATACAAGTGCGTACAAGCTCGACCCACTGTTGACTTTATAAACATAGCAATACATCAGAAGCTTGGCTCACGAAGACAGTTTCTCCAACTCGCGTTTTGTGGAACAAACAAGCTCACCAAATTATATTTGCGCAGTGTCCGAAAGGTAGGCGAAGCGATATTCATGGTTTCGCGTAAATTTAAACAAAATGACGATTATCTCAACTTCATTTTTGACTTTAACCAGGTCCAACTATTTATCTTTTATTGTTAAAGTAACCGCACTGACAATCGGCAATAGCGTTAATTACTGGTCAATTTAAAAGTGTGAAACTTTTAAAAGGCATTGTGAAAATATTATTCAATGGAAATATTACAAACTTGTGTTCTATTGTCCTAGTGAACATATGTTTCTGGTATATAACATAACAAATTAACGTATTTGTTAGTAGTGTAATTTATTGTTTAAAATTTCTATAAATCATGGTGCAGCGCCACCTTGACATCAACATGGTTGCAATGCGGCATGTATTCATGCTTTATTCTTAAAATATATTCCATAATAAATTATTATTATACCCCTTAGATCCGAAATCACGGCTAGACTAGTTATTTTTTGTTTTACGTCTTACAATATATTTATCCCCCCCCCCACACACACACACAATGTGCAAATCAAGTTTTGGCGGCTTTCAGAATTTATCTTGAGTCTCGACTTGAGATATTCTCTGTACGAATAAAGTCACATGTGAAACACAGGCGCCCTTTCCGATTATTATGGCATGTATAAGGTAATATGCATCAAATATGCAGGCATTTGTGAGTGTTAACTATACCCATGGGTAATTAACACACAATCAAGATGGGACAGATAACACTGACTATAAAACACGTATGTCATTAACCACACAAAAATATGTACTGTGTGAAATCAGTACAATTGAGTAATTATAATTAATGAATTACAATCTGAGAAAGATGATACGATTAATGATTAAATGAAATTTTATTTGATGGTATTACATTCGTTCACGTGTGCCACACCCATCTGATTAAATGTTTATTTTAATAAATTTAACTACGTACAACAGATCTACATTATCCATGTTTGTGAATCTCAAATATTACATCTGGAATGTAAAATAAAAATTAGCATATTGTTAACATGTAAGCGACAGCATACTCATTACAAATCGTTCCTATTGAATGATATAAGATTCCAAAGGCCATCGGAATTTGGGTTTTGCAGGGTCATTTGCATGTTCTATAAAAACATGTTCTTCAGTGTTTGTGTAATTTGAACGGATATGCTGTTCTTGCATTTTCGACACAGTGAAACGGGGCAATCAATGTGAGAAGTAAATGTTAAATATCGTAAGACAACTGTCACTGAACTACCCACAAAACTATGCAATTTATTTTCCAGTCGAGACATATTATGTTAATTTTATATTCATATCATTTAATATCAATATAACACTATATATATAAACACTCTCACAATAAACAACAACAACAACAACAACAACAATTACAAAGCCTTGGTTACTGGCCATATGTATTTTTTCAAAGCTAGAACATGAAAACATGGAATGTTTATGCATACGAATTTATTGAACATAGATGTAAACAAAATATTTGTTTTTAAATGATTAAGTATTTACTTTCAAATGCATATTATATAAAATTTCATTAATTCAATCTTAATTTATTCCTAATAATCTCATAAAATATTCACGTTTTGACTACGAAATTTCGAATTTAACATGTACATTTTAGTCACTGTAGGCACGTGTTCGCTACACGCCATTTACAGCCTCACTTGTTGGGGCAGTGCGTTATGACGTAGCAGAGAGCAGTGGCGTGGCACATTTGTTTATTTGTAATATTCCTGTAGTTATGCCACGTCAATATATTATATATATTATATATACGTAAATGTTAATATGACTGAACTAATAGACAATCGGTGTGCAATCCGCAAATACACTACAAAACACATGCTATTTGCATAATCAACCATAATCGATCTTTACATGGTATCAAACTACCTTAATTTTGATGTACAGTGTGTCCGGCATGTATGGCAGTGAAGTCAATTTCCTGGTTATTTTCCACTTCCACTACGGGACTTAATGACTGAATGATCCACCGTGTGTACGTACGACGTGAACTTATTAGCATCTCGAGTTTATGTTGATGTTAATCAGAGTATTAACTTCGTTTTCCAAATTTATTGTATTCAATGAGCTGACATAAACTTACAGAACACTACCTAACGCGCATTTCAGATTATATAGAATTTTTCTTTCGAATATATTTTTGACATCTTTTCTGTTCTAAGGCAAATCCAGTTATATTAATTTAAAGCTTTGAGTGTCTAATCACTGCAGAAACTAGCGTGGTAATCATGACGAATGGTTACGTATTTTCTAATGATGTTTAACTACTTTTTGCACTAGATGTATTCTCAGCCGTAAACGTTACTTACACAAAGCACCATTTATAGTTCATCAGCTATGAGGGAAACAGGATGTGAATAGAATGAGTCATTTGAGACCTCAGTGATTTATAAAGGTAATCATATATCAATGGAGTCGTAAAGCACCATTCAATGGCTGTCAGATGTCACATGTAAGTACATTGTGATGTGATGATACACCCATCTGCGATCATTTATTTAACATTCAAGGCTCTGATTGTCGTAGCCCCAAGAAAATGAATACATAGTTGTGACAAGAATGAAGTGTGAAATACTTATTCAATGATCAATGGTTTCTATGGATGATTTGATTTCATTTTAAACTGTTGCAGCTGCAACATTTACTTTGTATTAGCACAAAAGACGATGGTTACCACAAAACTACATGACATGAGACATCACATAGACTATTATCCTACTGTATTGTTGTTAATATAAGCTTATCACTATTGTTGAAATGACGCAATGGTCGTCTACGTGTGATTCTACCATGCTTTGAGCAACAGGTCATGTTTAAAATAATGCAATGCCATTTCAATCTTATACAGTGATTGTTGATAAAACTGAACATGCTTTTCCGAATCCACATTCAATTCTTTTGTGTACAATCTTAGATGTCCTATCTATATGAAACACAGGATAAACTGCGTCAAAATTACCAAAAGTTAGAAAATTGTATTGTTTTTGATGAACTAATGCATTTTTATTTTTATTTGAACAATATGAAATAAATGACATTAAAACATGTAATGTAAATTAACATTTTCAGCCTCCACTAATTAAACACATTTTAAAAAATATCAGTCAGCATTGTCTACATTTTTAGACATTAAGTTTTTATATATAGTGGTTAAAATAACGTATCCCGAATGTTGGATAAAAGTTCCGGAATGAAATGACAAAATAATTCTTTTCTCTCAAAATGTTGAAATCCATACTTTGAATGATTATAACTGAAAGGAAGGATAAACAAACGTAAAAACCAGTATTAAAAGTGTTTATTTTGATAAAAATATGACTCAAACCAATTGAATTTGAAAAGTCATCGAATATTTATTTCAAGAATGACACGTATGTGTAGCGAAATGATTAAATGTTCAAGTGTTCACATGAAATTATTGGCGATTTTTTATGCTTCATCGTCGTCTTAAAGATGTATTAATCTATAACTGGATGTGATAACATGTTAACGTAAAAATTCAATGTCATATTTGGACAGTCACAGTTGCTGTAATTGATTTTCCTTTTCAGAAAAGGTCGTTAGTGTAAGTACAGCAAAAGCCATCGAAATCAATCGTTAACTAGTTTGTAGAACTAAGGTGTTTATGTATCTTAAAGTGAATGTTATCACTGACGCCATGCTGTCTCAAACATGGCAAAATAGATGGGATTCAGCTTAATAGTCTCGTAGACTGTTCTCTATACACATAGAAATTACTTTGTACTTAGTATTTATTATCAAACGTACCACAGAGCCATGGATTAAATAAATAAAATCCATAATCAAATTGCCACTGCGTGGGGTGTCCAACATTTTCTTTCATATGCTCACAGCATGGAATTCGTAGGCCTGATGTTTGAGTGTAGCCACTAATTGCATTTCGAAGCCCATAGTAGCATCATTCACGTAATCCGGTAAATCCAATTTGTATTACTTCCTTCGTATACAACACACATTTTAAACTGAAACTTATTTAAATCTATAATTTGTGTCACTTTGTGTCATGTGAGTATACGAATAAAATTGAATAAATCCTTCATTGTGTTAGTTGTATGAATGAATGACAAACGTGCAACTGATGAAAGAACTTTTCAGACCATCAAGGAAATTGTACGGTCTTTTGTGTAGACTCAGCAAACGACTTCTACAAGTCTAATTCTTTTCTAAAGATTCTTATCTGTCTATTATTATTATTATTATTATTATTATTATTATTATTATTATTATTATTATTATTATTACAACAAACTTAATTAATGTTTCTACTCTACAATTCAAGGTTCACTGAATGAAAATCCTTCGTGTTTGGTTTTTACGAGTTTTTTTTTTCGCTCGAAAACGCAAGGGCGGTACGACTCGATTTTCAAAAACACTAGTCGTTTGGATCAGTTAGTTTCTCATCAAAAAATGCCCACTTGAAAAATAGTATGGGCTAGAGAATTTTGTGAATTAATATTTCAGGGCCCTGGCATAAAATTTTATGAAACATTGTGGAAAATAAATATTTTTTTAATCATGCTGTATTACACCCATTAACATTATCACAACTTTATACGTAAACTTAGTACACGTGCGTTGTAAACACAATTATTCCAATTAATTTTAATTCAAATTTAGAAGTGATAAAGATTACATAGCAAGGTATAACATTAAAATGTCACTGACCGTGTCTGATGGAAAAATAAATCAAAAAGATTATGGAAATTGAAAAAAAATGAGGGCAAAGCAGATGTGCCCAAGAAAGCACACAATTACAGAAATCCATGCGACACAGAAGGGTAGGCGTTCTGAAGTTAAAGCTGAGGGTCGTCACCTGCACACGCGCGGGAATTGAGTCCCAAGCGACGATAACAACACACACTAAAAACGCAAAGGCTCATGGGCAGACGCCAAGACACGCTATGGCCATCTGACGCATGCGCATGTGGCGACACTCCTGCTTTAAGCCACGCATATGTACATTATTGTAATGATTCAATAGTTAGGAGCCAAGTTGACGACTGGGTGTTGTGTTTTTTGGCAGCATATACTACACATTTGAGCTTATACGTTATGTTTTGGAGCACCGTGGAGACAGAATATAAAAATATGTCATAGCTTTTTGGATTTGAACATTTGCTAAGAATCCGGTCATTGTAGGCTATATTCGAATATTGCGAGATTGTTGTAATTTGTTTATGTATGTAATGTGTGTTTTATTTATGTGTTTACATTAATAAATCATTACATATTGCACATTAAATAATGTTGGGTATGTAGGAATTTAATGAATTTAACAATGTTATATTTATTTATATAGGACAGGGTATATTCAATTATAAGAAAGATTTCTTGTTTTAGGGTTGAATCCTCATAACTCAAACTAAGACATTTTGGTTTTAAATTTGTATTTGATTTAATTATACCATAGATAAACAGTCAATTTGTTGGTACATGTATGCATGTATCATGAGAACTACATACCTGGTTAAAATAAGATAACAATGTAACGTATTCCTACAAAAATATACAAATTAAAAAAGCTTAGTCAAGTCTCCTTTCGCCATGTGTGCCTATGCACATAAACCATCTACACATGATGCTTGGGAATGTTACCCAAAACCCTGCATGTTCTATTGCGCTTTGTAGGTATATTTCTGATCAGTATCCGAAAGGACTACAACAACATTACAATTCCATACACACACATTTCAGATTAGATAGCAATAATTACTCGGATGGTTCAATGACAATAACTATTAATAATGAATACGGAAAAATAGGTACACATATTTTTAAGACGGGTAGCATTTCGGAAACCATCGGTGGCAAATACGCATCGTGCATATTTAGCATAAATATAATATGTGTAAGAACAGTTTCGAAAAATCACAGAAACACTCCGTTTTGGTCATGTGATAAAAAGGGTGAAACTTTGATATCACTTATTCATGGAGCTCGTTGATACTTGTGGCGCCAAGAGCAAGTACACTTTTCAGTACTAAGATTTCTTTACATGTTTATATAAACTACCAGAATAACGAGTAAGTGATAACAATCGATCAAACGGCGGAAATCAATTTCGAACCAGCGTTGCTAAAGATACCCCAAATAACCGCGTATAAAGTCGTATCCTTTACAGGGATCCAATGTTCATGTACGCATGCGCTCACTTTAATTACGGAATTAGTTGATAGTAGTCAAACATTTGACGTGCTGGGTTGCAAGAAAATTGCGTAATCAATTATTGCATGATGTACATACCGGTCTTCACTGCAATGCCGTCAAAACTGCGCATATGCAAGTGAGGACCGGCTAAAAAGTTGTTCATTTATGAACAACCTTGTAAATTCATACAACTGTACAACATGAAGCAGATGTCGTTATCATGTCATCTAAGGAGTATTTTGCCAGATCATTTTTGTGGTCAATTACGGGGCACTGATTCGCAAAATCATCGTATCCAACCGCCCCAACCGGTAAGTGCTAAATATTGTTCGAATCAATCAATTTATTTTCATTCAAAATGAGTTTCTATTTTCAGTTGTTTCATTTAATTTTCAAATCAATTTTCGTTTAAAATTTATTTCCATTTTCATCGTCGTTTCAAATATTTTTCCATTCCATTTTCACTTTTTTATCCACATAGTCGCACACCCATCGATCAGTCTAAACCTTAAGTGACTTTCCCTCATACTGAACAACTTATGAAACACCTCAGTGGGAAGTGACATGCAAGACACTACCCCAGTCTCACCCTACACTGCTACACTGTAAATCCAAGTGATATAAAATATGATACATTTTTGTTTCCACTTTAAAATTACACACGTATTGAAGTATTCATTTTCACAACACTTTTAAAAGTGATTTTACTGAACACACATTTTGAAAAGTATTAACAATTTTGAATATGACAACACTTTCAAACATAAGTGATTTAACTAGATACATATTTTGAAAGATTTTCCAGCATAAACACGTCCTGAAAGGTGTTCATTATCACAACACTTTTAAAAGTGCTTTTACTAGAAACACATTTTTAAAAGGGCTTCAAAATAAAAACAGTTTAGAAGAACTCTTATTAAGAAGTTGTGTATATGTTGTATATATGTATAGTCGGATGTTTTACCTTGAAACATTGCATGAGTGTTTGTTTTAGAAAATGCTTCAAGACAAAACAATTTAGAAGAAAAGTGTTTTAGTTCCTCTCATGAACAAAAATGTGCCTTATGAATTAACGCTTTGCGAAACATTTATAGTCTGGTGTTTTGGGTTGAAACATTGTTGGTGATTTTGCTTTCTGGGGTGTTTCAAACAGTTTTCGATAAAAAATGTTTCAATAACATGTGCTCAGATGTGATTGGAAAATACAACTACCGTTCACCAAATGCTGAGTATAAAAATCCATTTGGCCACGAGATACTTAATTCAGTACATGTCTCAATTTCTAGTTGCACTTAGGTTGGTAAGAACATATAGGCTAGTAAGACCATATAAGCGTACATACAATAAAGTTTTCCACAACCTGGTGCTTGACATAAAATTTGTTTTTTCTGAAAGTAATGTCATGAATCATCTCTCAGATGCGGCGACACGAAATTTTGCATAGGGACGTCTGCTCACCATCCCTTGCGCCCGCAAGTGGTCGCGCATTTTTTCAGGAGGAGGGGGCGACCCCCGGTGCTGCCACCACTGTCTAATCAGGCGTTGAATTACGTCAACTTCGGTTACTGTCTAGTTGGGATATATACAATAATGTTTGCTTACGAGTCTCCAGACTTTTCACTATTTTTTTCTCTACAGCTTGCATAAAGTTGGATGCACTGGTCAATAAACACTTAACAACACATTTATATTCCCGTAAAACATTCAGTGTTTTATTTTGAGAAAGAGTCTATTTGTGTGTTTACAAAAATATTCATCAGGCAATTCATGCTGAATAGTCATCAAAAAGTATTTTAATTACTCTAACAAATATTTTTCCAAAATACTAAAACACTAACGTTTTGTTATAAAATACTGGTGTGTTATAATATAATACACATGTTTTCAATTTAAACAGTGTGTTTTCATGAAAATCACGAAAGTGTCCTGAAGATTTACAGTATACGTGTTGGGCACATATGAACAAATGGGCTTGACAATTTAGCATGCACATCAAACGGTCCGAGCGCCATGCGATATACTGGTGCGTTGCGTCCCACAAAATGTGGGTAACGTGGGTGGGGGAGGAGACTGACATTGAACATGGACAAGCTTTGCATGGTCATGTTTATTGTTTCAACTTTTTTTCGAAAAAAATAATGTCCAGATGAGTTTTGATCAAAATTATTACCGGGCTCATACAACCATTAATGTTACATCCAGATATTACAGTCAGGTTTTAGAGATCACTGGGCATTTACAGGCACATTTTAGAAGTAATAACAAAAAACACTAATAACTCGATATGTCATTTATCTGATATGTGAGCATTGTTATATACTGTGTTAAATGGTCATTGTGAGTAATGACAAATAAATGATTTTATTAGCAATCATGCAAGGATGAATTTTAAAATATAAACAAACATTTTGTATCCTAATATATAACGAAAATGGATTTGATAACTAAATGGAAATAGATTAAAATCGATTTAAAAATTGAAATGGATTTAATAATAATAATAAATTTAACAAAATGATTTTAAACTGAAAAAGAAATGAGATTTCTCCCATTACAATCCCCCATATAAAATGATTTTAGAACATTTTTGAAAGGCTGACATAATATTTAACATTCTTAAATTTTCTAATCATCTTTTGATGTGATGAAATATATATATAGCTTAAAACCTATAATTTGTGTCGCATACGACTTATTTACCACTTCCGTGTCACTGAGAATGTTCTAGAACCGTACTGTGTCTGGGTGGAATATTCTAGATTTTTTTAGAAACTGGTTGAATAGGTAATAGAACACTGTAGGAGGCAATAGAAGGTAATGGAACATTCTAGAAATTTGTAGTAAGTTCGAGACTCATTATGTATGCTGATGTAATGGTCTATTTATAGACAGTGGGGGTATATATAGGGGAGTTGCTCAGCACTGAGATCAGATCGGAGATCTCGTTGAATTGTGTTGGAGTTTAAGTATTTAGTTATTGGAGGTTTGGAATTTTACCGCGTTATTGTACTTGATGTTTGCAGAGTATAAAAATACCAGTACCAGTTGAAACCTCATCTGTTGGCTCCGTGTTCGTATGTTATCATCGCCGCCAGGGAAGTCTTTATGTTACTGTTGCCATTTTGGTATTTGAACCATCACACCTGTACTATACCAATTACGGTAATATTTCGTTGCGTGTGACAATTTGCATAAATTAAGAAAAATACGTTGCGAAATATGACAACCGCTCGACGAAGTTCATACTAATTCAAATATAATCCAGATATGTCACACTTTTCGTGAAATATAAACATTTTACATTCTGACCATAATGAAGTAGAAATATTCAATTATTCAGCATATTTATTATAATAGACCACTCATAAGGACTAAGGTTTTTTGCTAATATTTTAAACTGTTTATTAGGCTATTAGATAACTATAATGTTGGGTTGAAGGTATATTTTGTTCTCAAAATGGCAGACTGGTGGCTATGTGTTTGTTAATATATCTCTATTTGTATTTTTGCATGCAATAACTGTTTATGGTTACGTTTTGCTAAGAAACAGACATAAATGTTATAAAAATACAGTGGGAGGTGTGAACTAATAATGCAAGTTTTGTTAAATCGCTCAATTTTAACAACCGTTTTTCATTAACAGCCGAGCCAATAATGTCTTGCTCAAGATATATCTACAGCATAAAACATCGCAAATATTGAATACAACCCCACCTTATCTTGCCTACGAAAATCAGTATTGTTATTATTATAAGATCAGATATTTTGCATGATGTAATATATTAAGCCCTTAGCTTTCCAAGCTAAATCTCTTGCTAATAAAACTCGAGCTACCACTCATGAGCACATACAACAAAAATGTATGAACTTTTTAAGCGATTATGAAGCTTATAAGCTATATACTAATTCTATGTACTAACATACAATTCACACACCAAATAATGCACTAATTTCGTAGCACAACAAATTACGAAAAATTCAAAACTGTGCCAAATGCAAACTCGGGAGTTCGATTCTTCGCATCACGAGATGTGAATTACTGCAAACAAATAAATGTAGACAGAGTTGTATGTTCAATTATGCAAGACACTTTGAAACAGAACTGAATCATAAACACACAAAT
The DNA here is from genome assembly GCF_978046115.1 of Saccoglossus kowalevskii. Classification (NCBI taxonomy): domain Eukaryota; kingdom Metazoa; phylum Hemichordata; class Enteropneusta; family Harrimaniidae; genus Saccoglossus; species Saccoglossus kowalevskii. The sequence continues at coordinate 19,792,239 of NC_140653.1, read as the reverse complement.
ACGCGACTGGTGCAGCAATTTCAATGTGTTCTATTATTACTAAAATGATATTGTTGTACATTGTATCAGAACTATATATTAGTTAATTGCTCAGCTTTTTAAATGAAACAATTCAATAATATAACATTTCAATTTATAGCACTCATAAAGGGATCCCAGTTCAAAGGAATACATATGTTTATCTTTGGTGGTTCAAATTCACGAATTATTCTATGTGTTGATGATTGCACTCCCGCACACGCATGCGCAATGTCATACCGTAACGCCGTACACTGATGAATGATATGTATATTTGATTTCTATTAGCTGCAATTAATTTTGATTGTCATTGCTCTTTTTTTAGCAATGAGAACAATCGTCATCATTAATCAGTCAGACAGTATCTTGCAGGCAATTATTGAAAACGTTCTGGTCTCATTAAAGGACATCAATCATGTCTTAGTGTAAACACGTGATGTCAGGAAAACATTACACTAATGAATTCCGCAATTTCGTAAAGTGTAAATGCATGTTATGTGTGGCAAGCAGTACGAAAAGTGTCAAATAGAATATCCTGTTTGAACTCGTAAGCATATATTGTGCCACAAAAATACAAAAGATAATAAATACCAAAATATAATTCAATATATCAAGACCCATTCAAATATAACTCATATTATCCCCAAGTAATCCAACGAGTGAAAAACACCATAATGCTAGCAGTGCTGAATATGGTGGTCTTATAAAGAATATGATTTCTTATCTACTTTATTTTCTGCTTTTATATGAATATGTTAGAGTGGCATCTTATCCATCTAGCGATCACTATGCTAAAAGATAAAATGAGCAGATATTAGTATATAACAAATATTGTCCTATTCGATAACGCTATGAAACAGTTATTTCTATTGTGCACAGCAAATAAGGTGGGTATATATGTTTTTATTCTGAAATACTTGCAATCTCTATCTGCAAGGGGGTTGAACCGCTTATCTATGTAACCATGCACAGTCGACTGGCGTACAAGATGTGTCCAAGATGGCTGCCCCATATAGTAAATATCAGTAAATTAATCGCATTTATGTTATTATATCATTCGCTTCGCGACTACTTGCGAAAGAGATATCCAATACAATTTAACAAATAAGAGAGCATGAACACGCAAACAATTTTGGAACCAACGTGAGTGATTTATTATTAAGTAATTGAAAATATATAATCACGCCCAACGTTACGGACCGACAAATCGTATGATAGGTTGAGGCCAAGCCGAGTGTTTATGTATTTCTAATATCATGGATATTAAAACTGTGTTAGTGAATCCTCGTGGTAACGTATGTCCATGTTAATTTAAATTCGTTGCTGAAAAACACATTTATAATAAGAACGTGATAGTTTTCAATACCACATTCATTAAAAATTTGACTATTTTGATGTAAATTGTGCCTATCAATTACTACTATTCCGAGACAGCTGTTGAAAGTAGGACAATATCAAATCATGATCCTAAAAGCACGAATGTTGTCATGTATAACGACAGCCTTTACATTTCTTTGTAAACATGCTTATTCTGCTGTAAACCACGGGTAATTTAAGCTACATCGACATATTTATCGAGTCGCCATAAATCCAACAATATTCGTTGCTATGGTTACCTCATTCATGCAAAATATACTCGAAAAGACATTGTATGACAGTGTAAGTCTTGCATTGTTTACCCTTTGGAAGAACCCGCTGGCTGATCGCAAAACACTGCGATAATATCTCACATTTTTACAATTTTGTCCAAAGTTAGAGTAAAAGGTTTAATAATTGCCACGCTATTTTACTCAGGATAGGCACATTAAATTACATCACCATGACAACACACAAAAGAAAATTACACGCAAAAATTGTATCCAATGGATGAAATAATTGGCGTTCCTATGCAACGCGTTCTAGTATTTGGTGCATGAATGTACACATTCAAAAACGTTTCTTTATAGACAATTAAAGATTGTCCAGATTTAAAAATTTAGAATAAATATAAATGATGCATGGTAAAGAATTGATGTGAATTGTAAACTGGTAGTTACATGGATACCCGCATATACTGTACCCGCAATACATACATGCATGTGCAGGAACATTCGGTATCACGTGACCACCAGTGATTTCGTTAACAGCTGTAATGTGAGAATGGGAACAGGCACCCGAGGGACTATAATTTCCTGTTGTCTCTTTTTAGTTTATGTCTGACCTTTCTGGGGGTTATTTAGAACAGATTTGTCATTATCGACGTGATTAGACAACATATTCGGATAATTAAATGGACTGGAATTCCAAGCAACGACTGTGTGTAGATGTTCAATGTTTCTGTTATATGATGCATATAATCTGTGTGTTATATAGTTTGTATATATCGTAATATAGGGTCGATCTACAATGCATTTGCCATGACAATAGTGGAAAATTGAATGACACGTGATGCCGGTAGGCCGTCAAGGCCGCCTTGTTCTTTCATAAAACTTTAACTGTATGTGCAAGCCTACGGCTTATTTTAGATGTACTGATCATTTGCTTAACAGAATAAAATTGGTTAAAAATTTGGGTACTTGAAACATGTAAAATGAATAAACAGGAGATATATTATTTCAGGAAGTATAACACCACATTGGGCCAATCATAAAATAACACGATAATAAAATTAACAATATACATTAATAACGTACTCTGTTGTTGATTACCCAGTTATTAGTCATAAATTAAGCTTATCAACAGTGCGTACTCATCGATTATTAATATTATAATCCTAGATTGACCTATCAGGCTATATGCTCGCAGTTTCGTGTGCCTACTACTCATGTAATACGTATTAACCGTAGTGGAAGCTCGTAGGTCAACCCGGAAATGTTGGTTATTCAATAGAAAATGATAGAAAGTTCAAGTTGGTTGCATAATTACAGACGAATACACATTGCATGTTCCATATAGTATGTAAAAATGTAGCTTTTGAATATATCATGCAGATTGCACATGGACGTTGCACATTATTACCCTGGTTAATTGGTCGTAAAATATCTCAACTGCTCCGCAACTGTAAACACATATGATTAATGTGCAAAATATTCCAGTCAATGTCCAGAGAATGTACATGAATATAACAGTACACTTTGAGTCGAGCTCAAAATCACCTTCTAACTTATAAACATGTGTTCAATATGCTCAGAATGAATACCACCTGTCACTACGCGTTATGCTTGTATATATGTATTTATATGAATGTAGTTGTTTGTCAATTCCAATGTCACGAATAACAGGAAATTAATAACAATTTAGGTACAAATCATTTTATATTGAGAAAAATGGCGAATTTTCACGGCTCTTTACACGATAACCTTTTTATGACATCATTACGCACGTTTTCTATTAAGTTAATCGTGCCGAAATTTAATAAAATCTGTCATTAGCAGAACAATTATTAGACAAGATTTATATTTACAACATACGGGGTAGCTGTACTATTCAGATACGAATGAATTATAATCTTGTCAACGTACAGCGGATGGAACATTAATTATTATTATATGGTCACAATTCGAATTATGCTTCTATGTTTACAAATAATTCATCAATGCCATGTGTCAAATAGAATACTGAATAACATTTATCTTTTACTTTATATGTTAAAATGTGTGTAGTTTATCGTGACGTTTCAGATAAATTATGTGTTTTTGTAAGCAGTCCTAACACATCGCAAACGGTGATTTTTGTAATTGTGGTTACTCATCATCTTATCCAGTATGTACATGAATCTGATTATAATAATAATAAAATTGTATATCCATCTCTCTTCACGTACCATCTAAATGGTCTCTCCTATAATCAGTCTATTGTAGCTCCCAGTGTTGATTTTGCGCATTAGTTATTTTGAAACATAAAAAAATCATTGCAACTTTAGATTATTTTACTAAACAGTATTATTTTGCCAAACTTGATAAAAGTATACTTTTAGTATATTGGTCTTAAATCACATATCTCTCTTGTGAAAACAATGGTACTCGACACACGCTTGATTTTTTGTTTAAAAACAAACACGTAATTTGATTGAGTTCTTGACAGGTTAAGAATATGTTTACGTTATTTTTACTTCAATTAAAAATAATAATATATTATTATATTATATAAAATTAAAAACTAGAACACAGAGATGTTTAAATGATAACACTATTTCTACTTCAATTGAAATATTAGTATTCTAATATTTGTGGGTTACATTTATTACTTACATTTGTATCTAACATTTGTAAAATAAAATCGAAACTCACTGATCAGAACAGATCATTGTAGGGTAATTTGGTTCATTATATTTCATTTCAGTATTGTATATAATATATTTGTACAGTAACAACATCGAGCTATTCAAATAAAAAAACTCTTTTTCGATGTCAATTATAGCATTGTTTTGACGACAATATTCGATATGCACATAGAGATTACGTCACAAAATATACAACTATAATTTTCTTGTCAGCAACCAATGATTGTTGATATCTTATGATGCCAATGTCTGGTAAAGACCAACAAATCCCTGTTTTAGTAAAATATTTGTGATGCGAGAAACATGCAATTGTATATATTCCAATGCCGTTTATTATTCCAATAAGCAAAAAAAATGTATAATTGTTTTTGTTTTGTTTTCAACATGTTTAATATGTTTGGTGGTGATTACGATTTAAAATAAACACATACCAGTAGACAATTGTTAATCAACATTATATGTAGTAGTTTCCATTTAAATTCTTTCAATTTTGTTTCTCTTGTAATGGAATATATTATTGACACAGCCCTTTTCACTATTTTCCCTACAAGACAAATTAATTATAATAATTTAGTTAGTTGTTATACATGACTTCCCAAGTATGGCTTTATGTACACAAATCAGAAACATACTTTTTACGCAAAATGTTCGGAACAGCATTAATTATACCAAAATGGCCACCGGTCGGCCATTTTGAATCGGTTAGTAAAACAAAATACAGTGTATCAGGGACCATACTGTCTAGTTTATATACCAAGTTTGAACGAAATCTATCTATCCATAAAAGACCGTGATCCGGTTCTGAAATGCCAGAAATGCTTGATTTGTTGATTTTTTAGCACAAAAATTACCATCATTCGGCTATTTTGATTCAGATCGTCAAATCAATATGCATGTCTATGACTTGATGTATAATAAATATTTGAAATTTGAGCATAATCACTCAAACTAGAACTAGAACCGCATTCATTAAAACAAAATGGCCGCCAGTCGGCCCTTTTAAAATCCTATCTAAAAAACAAAATGACGTGCATCAAGGTCCTATACTGTTTAACGTGTGTACCAAGCTTGAACAAAATATATCTGTAAACAGCCGAGATCCGGTTCCGGAATTCCAGAAATGCTTGATTTCGGTGACATTTCAGCACAAAAAATGACCGGAATTCGGCCATCTTGAATCAGATTGTGAAAGAAATCGATGTGCATATCTGCGTCTGAACGGGAACTAAAAGGGGGACTGGAATTTTGAACTTATATGCAGACTATGAATACAACACGGACTTCGTATATTCGGCGGCCCTCCTTCGAATACATTTTCAATTGACAACTTCTTCGCCTAGGTAGGTGATCAATGGTTATGACACGTTTAAACTGCCTGAATGTATACACCCATGTGTTCTTTGAAAGACAAATTTAAATATCTGGGTGCCCAATTTCAACTTAAAATAAATACTATTCTATTTAAAATTGCACTAAACCCCTTAGTAATTTTACTCGATTAATCTGTCACAGGATATTCACATCAGTCGTCGTCTACTTAGCTTTTCACGAGAACACAAAAATAAACAACTTCAAACCGATATTAAATATGACTTTATGTTCAATTAATATATGTCATACAACTGCAAGAATATCGTGTGTGTAACTGGTTTTTGAAATATAATTATCTGAACAATATTTTCTCATTCCACTAAAATACATTGAATACACTTCGAACAAATGAATGCAATTGACTGAGCAAATAGTAGTATAGTAGTAGAAGCACTACTTGCCAATTGATCCAAGTTAATTTGGTACAAGAAAACGAATCGTGTACTGAGCTAAATGGGCAAATTATTCATGTTAATCATCTCTAGTGTGTTACGTACGATAGTGTAAAATATTGATTGGGGTAATAAATGAGGCAGGAAATAGAGTTTGGGAATTTGTGTCATTAAACAAATTATACATGTGGAGTGGAACCGAAAAACAGCAGGACAATCGTCAGAATATCTGTAATCATTCTCAAATCACCCTCTTCATGGAGGGGTTGGTGGTCGCGGTAAATTGTCATAATGGTATGTTCATTATTCGTAGATTTTATAATCGGAATGTCGCTTTTCTGAAAAGTACTTGTAATGGTCGACGTTTCATTAATGTACCGGAAATTAAAACTTGTGGCGAATTTCATTTACACTTTGCGGCCACCAATGGCTAAGACGATGAATGATGAATTACAAAATTTAACTAAACATCGAAAATTTTCAATATATTTATGTTTTAGTAGGATTTTTAACTTTCTACATGATAATGCTGCTTTTCAATGTTTTTTATTGAATGTAAAATTCAATATTATAGTGAAACAACAGCTATGCACTCTATGCTAATTCATAACTAAATGCCTGATTTTATCCTTGTTGAATAAATGATTGATGAATATTCTTAAGGTACTTCAAGGTTACATGCATTCGAGACAGTTCATAACACTTATTCGTAGGCTTCAAAGATCCATCTATTGCATTATCAAGTGACTCATGGCATATTTCAACAGTAGACGGAAGAGTCGAGTAAGAACGTTAAAAGGGGTGACTGCCAATATTTTGTGTTAGTTTTGATACAAAGGTAGATACAAATCAGCCCTCACCCGCACAAGAATATCATTTGTACGCGATTGAGCTATTGATGAACGCTTTGTCGGCAAAGATGTTTGATAGCCTATCAATTCACTGGGCTGTACGAGTCCCACGAGGGCAATAACTTGTATGATGTTCGATATCAAACGTGTCTATGCACATTGACTCTGATATTGAAGTAAAACTGCATCGTTGTTGAATGTTTAGCTTTTCTTAGCAGAATACCGAAGGGGATATTGCCTTAGAAACATGGACCGAAAGATGTGGTTTGCCATGCCAACAGCAATGAAAGATTCTTCATCAATGACTGAGGGGGACATTGTCGGTTTCGTTGCGTGAGCACACCTTTATAGGCTCACATTGGTGTTCGCTTTTTTAAGATAAATATGTTTTGTCATAAGTGGGTACACCGACGCAAATATAAAGATACTTGTAAAGATACATTGCGAGACCCTTCATAGAATACGTCTGTTAGAGCACCTAGTCTCGTTTATATATTATACATATTCAGTACATGATTCTGTCAGAATAATCGGCCAATTAGTTTGCTGTATGATAAACCTAATTTTTTCACGAATAAATTACGGACTGAATACCTGGACTTATTTCAGTATTTATCATTTTTCAAAATCGTCATGATTTTTACAATACAACGTTATCATGATTTTAAAAATAGTATCCCCATTGTCAAAAACACTCCATACCAACCGATAATATAAAGGGCAACGGAGAATAAATTATATATCGCAATTATTCTTGATTATCTATGTCCCCAGGCAGTATGTGTGACTGTTGAGCTAGTAATGTGTGTATACACGAGGGTCGTAAGCACGGTAAATGGAGTACTGATAAATGGTGTTTTAGTATGTATATATAACGATATCAAATATTTGATTTCCATTTTCTCCTAATCGACACCAGTTTGAGCAAATGTTTGAAGTAAAGCACGTATTAAAACCGCCCAGTTTACATTAGATCACGTTATCTGCTGTGAGAATGCACTCATTGTGGGTTAAGCACATCTAATACGATGAGAAAGTAGAAATGACATCATACATAAAGAATGCGACAAGACATTTCTACATTTAATTGATTCACAGAAAAAAAACGGGATACTAGATAGATAGAAAGACATTGTTATGAATATTCACATCGATTTATTCCCACCGTTTTGTCCAACATTTCATATCGTATAGTTCTTAAAATAATTTGTAGGATTCGTACCAGAAGATAACTCATTGCGGCTCTCTCTGAATTCGATTTAAAATTAAAATCTTTAGAATTAGCTCATATACACACAGGACTGCTATCCCGCGATATAAAAACTAGGTCGGCGAAGATCTTTGACATCAAACGAATTCATCAACTCAAAGAAATCCCGCGGTGGCAACATCCTTGTATGATGTTTAGTAAAGATAACTGCACAGCACTATGTGAAAATAATTGTGTCCCCGGGTTGACCGGTGCTGGTTCGCACCAACGCTACTACCCGTGCCGTGGTCATGAGTTCGAATCTATTTCATATCTTGTATCCCATGACTGACATCCTTAGATACGTTAACTCCGTCAGGGTGCATTTTTGATAATAATTATTATCTTTGACTGGACTGTAAAAATGATAAAATGCAACAATGCATATCTTCAAGGTCATTTCCATAATTGCATTGAGTTTCGCAATATGTGTATGTGTGTAAATGGAATCATAAATATGAAAACTATCTGCTATCGGTATCTGGTGAAGGTTTAGTGTAAATCCAGCTGAAGTTTCAATTTAAGAACATCAATATACCTCATAGATACGTGAACTAATTAATTATGTATAATGTAATTTATACTTTTCCAATCCACTGAATACATTTTTGAAAAATTAAATACATTATCATAACAGATAACGGGATATGTTCATATGTGCTGTTTATCAATTTATTGCCACTGACCCAACCTCTTATGCCTCAATGAAAAATAGTAAAATAAAGGATATTGAAAATTCTTCTAGGAAATACGAGCACCTTTAAAAACACATTCCTTTTATGCAATCCGTGGTCTATACATCAAATATTGCATAATAATGCTAATTTATATTTCCACAGGTATCACGTTCTCACAAAGAAGTAAAACATCGCATCCAGACGAAGGGAAATATGCGTGTATCAGTAATTCGAACACGCACTACTATAGTTATTATGAGCTGGTACATGCTAAAGTGTGAATACCACTGCTTCCAACGATCAGGGAAGAAAGTTGAAAATAGTTAGTTGTATCTCAGTTAGGTAGTGTATAGTTTAGAGTCGTTCGGATTTATTACCATTGCACTGAGTGACAACAATGTGTATGCCCAATGTCAGGATATAAAAACATCGATATATATATATATATATTCTATAGAAGTTGAACTCTGTGCTTTGGATTAATTTCATTTACACACAATTTACACACAACTTAGACCATGGCTTGATAGTGTACAGTTTTATATTCTATGTACCCAACAATTGTATTGCCACTTGTCACTGGCCGATTATATCAAAATATACGTAATACCTCAAATAATAATTGGTCCATTTCAATCAACGTTCCTATTTTATGGTATAGTATATACTGATTCATTACACTGTTTCAGATTAAATTACACAATGCTTGTCAAGTATACCCGAAACAAGTAGTATTTAAGCTGTTTTCTAGTATTCGCAATAATTTTTCTGGACAAAATTAGTGAGTTTGTTCACAAAATCAAATACATATCTCATCATATAAGTGTCATGAACTTATTTCTATATGTCTAGATACCGACTTGTTAGCTGGTTTCTAGTGAAGTGCTGGTTGATATCATTCAACGCTCATTCATAACCTGTTATCATTAGGCTTATACGACGTGCTAGGCGAAGGTCGAGTCAGTGATTTGAACTACAAACAGATATAAACGTCACCAACGGATTGTTTTCCCCAGACTATTTGGTATGTACCGGACAATTAATCAAGTATATATGACGTGTTAAGTACTTCGTGTAATTGGCTATATGCGAGTGGAATGTGTGGAGGCCACGCCTCAAGGTCTTAAACTTCCATGTGATAGGTTAAAGTTTTGAGAAGTGAATAAAGCTAGTCTTGGAGAGTGTTGGGGAGTTCTCCGGTGATGGGAGGGGGGCTGGAAGCGATAATAACCTGTCAATTTTAATATTTATATCAGGAATATCTTGCATAAGTAACCATTTGAATTATTGAATAAAATCAGGGCATAAAAAGTATGCTGAGAAATGAACACATACTAGTAAAAATTCAATCGCAATAACGAAATGCATAACATATCATGCAACATCTACGATTAATTCGAATCGGCCACAATAAATTGTCTTTACATTCACATAATGCTTGAAATTAAAACAAGTGTAGTATACTTTCAGTGGATTCCATGGAGGAAATGATTTAAATAATACATAACATTCAATATAACTACACTTTCCAGCAAAAACACAAAAAAAAACTATAATGCAGTTTGTGAGTGCACCCCTCCGCCACAGCTGTAATATGCTTTACCGCTTTATAAAAATGTAGTTTATGAGAAAATTTTGATTTTATGAAAGTCAACCCCTTCTAATAATGTTATCAGCACTTGTTCATGAAAAGTCATAAACATAACTTTATGTCCATCAGATCTGGTAAATATGGGTTTGTTTAGTCATACATTAGATGAGTGATCATAGCGTGGTACATTGACATAAAGCTCATTCCTGCAAAACTTGCTTTATCAGAGTGGAAACCAACGTAAAAGTAGCAATCAGTCGGAAAAACAGCAGTAGCAAAGCGAAATGGTGTAGTGTCCCGGGTAATTACTGTGCGTAGCTTTGCGTTACTCTTGATCGTTCTTCCTTCCAAATTAAACAAAATGTGGCTGACTGATTAATTCATTAATAATTATCTTGCTATGATACATCCACCTGAATTTGAAATCAAGGAAACCACAGAAGTTCTTCTGCCTCATATATTTCCTCTTTGAATTTAACTAAGGGAAACCTTTCTACTAGACTGCATGACAAAAGAGATGACTTTGATTTACCACCAATCAATATCCCTTGTTCGATATGCTATACCTTTCCCTGGCTTTGGTGACTTTTTATAAGAACAAATCATCCAAACATTCAGTCGTTGTCATGGTAGATATTATGAACTGGTGTCAAAATACAACATCACCTAGACAGATGATCCGTGATTTTTCAATACTATTTCCTTATGTAGAAGCTCATTTCTTTAATTGACTGCCTAGATCGATACACGGCGGGTACTATCGGTGGGGCAAGCTCAATATTTTTCAAAACCTAATAGAAATGGTTGGTCTTAACCTTGAGGTCCATATATCATTCGTTTGTTCAGTAATTGTTGTGAATGCTCGGAGACTAATAATTTCCTCTCCTAATGTACTTTGCCCAATGTATATTTATATGTTATATGTTCCTCATATATCACTTTGAACTGGTTGATAGGTGTCAAAAATGTCATTTCTACTCAGTAGAGTGGTAATTAATGTTTATGTTCACCAGAAATGCTCCCATTCCAATCCTGTCACGAATGTTGATTTTATTTATAAGGTGAGTTACGTCTATCTAAAAATTGTCTGCTTTTAAGCATGCCGATGAGTTCACATGATTATCCTCTCATTCCCGACTCATGTACAAGAGAACAGAAAATCCTATCTCACAAATTATATTCTTAACATTACACCGTGAAAAGATTTTTTTTTTAAGTTTATGGAATTATTATACATTACGAATGTAAACTCAATATACAATCAAACCAATACGGACAATCGACCTGATGGTTGACAGAGTTTCACTGTCCTATAAGAACATAACTATTAAAGTAATCAAGCTGTTAGAAAATAATCACAAAATTCTGATGTAGGTTCAACCTACTTAAGTATCATTTCAATCGGAGTAAAAATTACAAAAATAATTGCAACAAATAGAGAACATACTGCTTATATCGACTGATAATACATACCTAGTAATGTGTGAGTTAGTAATTCGCTGTGAGAATGTGAGTTGAACACATCAAGTGAGATGTAAAAGTGGAAATTATATCATACATAACGAAGTTTTACAAATTTCAAACATGACATCCCTATATTTAATTGGTGCGCATGTAAATAGATTGGGTTTAAAGCGGAGGGGTCGTCACCTGCGCACGCGCGGGATTTGAGTCCGAATCGTCGATAACAAGGAACGCTTAAAACGAGAAGGCTCATGGGCAGACTTTTGTTTATCAACAACCCGTCTGAAGCATGCGCAGGTGATGTGTTGTGATATTTAATATATTACTGAGATTGTTCGCATCGATTTATGGTCAACATTTTTGTTCAATCATATAGTCACAATGGATATCAAAATTTAGTCATTTTTCCGAAAGTGTAAATGTAGGTTTCATACCACATTGTAGAAGTGGGTAGACGAGCATATAATATCACGGGTAAATCAAGGTCATATGCATTTCAGAATTGCTGAATTAATATTGTGAATGCCAATATACATAAGTAGAAGTTAGAAACATAAGGATCACTGAACACATTGTGTCTCGTTACTCAATTCAAATTAAACACGTACAAATCAGAATTAGTTCACACCCGCACAAGAAGACCATCAGTACGAGATAGAACTTGGTCGGTGAATGTCTTCAACATCAAAACTGTTCATCAATCGAAATGAATCCTGCCTTGGCAACGTCTATGTATGATGAACAGTATAGTATCTATACTATAGTAACAAAAATTATGCCCGTAGGTAGTTAGGGCTGGTGAGTATGTATTATAAGATACTCCAGTGAACACTGATTGGGAAATAAATTGTTCAAATCATTTACACATCAGTATCTTTCAATACTAGTATGACGTCGCTATAGACATTAACTCGGTCATGATTAATATTTGAAAATAACAATTCATGTTCACGTATAGTTTCTGTGTGTTGGTTGAATGATTAAGAATAGTGGAGTGCAACAATGCTTGTTGTCAAGGGCATTTCCGGACCAGAATGATATCGTGCACTGGCGGGGTGCGCAGAACGATAAATTGAAACATGCTTTGGACAAATTAAAGTGGAATGTTTCAAAATATGTTTGCGTAATTTTACTGAAATATAAATAAATAAATACCATTAGCAACTGGTGATTTTAATTTCAGGAACACTAATTTGGCACAAAGATATTTTTTTTAAAAAAACGTGGACTCACATTTATTTAAATGTAATTTATAATTTTTCAATTTACTGGATGCATTCAAGGCATAGTGAACACATAATCACAGAACTAAGCTGTGTGTGGATGTTTGTGTTGAGATCGTCTTAAGCGTGTATTTGTTTATATACGTGTTTTTTTTCTATTTATCGTTATCGATCCCACCCAAGTAAAATAAACTAAAGGATTTATTATTTAATGATAATCATTTTAGCAAATATGAATACCTGTAAAACTCATTCTTTTCATGCAATTCGTTTCGATGTTTACTTTTTTCTGAACGTACCTTGACCCGATCATATATATATGGCCTCAATAAATATTGCACAACATGCATATTTCATATTTCCTCAACAAGTATCATATGCCCACGATACCCGATACGTGTTTTCGAGTGACGGAAATCATCTGATCATATTACGGTCTGACTAGGTCTGTATCTTTAACTTCGAACACACACTACTAGAAGTTATTATGAATTTGTTATGCCAAATTGTAAATATCACAGCTTTCAGTGAACACGAACTACACTTTTTTGGGTAGGAAATTCTCAATTCGGCAACCAAAACAAACAAAAGATTCCACTTTTTTTAGACATTATAGTGACTCCAAACATATACTGAATATACAATAAAATCATGCTATGGGTCACAATCGTACTTGTTGCTGTCATTGCTACTGGCACTGAGCGCTGACAATTTCCTAGAATGATATGAAAGCACGGTTCACAAACAACACATCTGAATTTGTTTTCCAGATATGACAAGTATTTGTATGTTTATCGGTTAAATATTCTAAATTCTATTTACAAAATGGCGTAGAGATCAAGATGTCGGTAATGGCGCTTATATGTGCGGTATTCAGGCACTCAGGTGCATGCATATTTTGGCTGCAAAATATTAATATAGAATGATAAAAAAATCAATAATAATACCCCGCTGTATAAAATATCACACACACTCTCTTAGGTATGGTTGATTTAAATTAACAATTTGTATATTCGTCAGTGTCCATACACACATGATCTGCACCGTGGCTTGATAATGTACACTTTTATATTGTATTGCTGGAAAAGGTATATAAGCAAGTATTGTCACGTTTATATCAAACTATAGATCTTATTGCCACATTCAATAGTAATGATCGGTCCATTGCAATCCAGGACCCTTTTTATGGTATTATACACTTTACACTCTGAATTCAGAATAAATTAAAACACATTGCTTGTCAAATATATGTAACACTTTAGCCGGAGTCCTGCGCGAGTAATCATTATAAATTGCTCACTATTTTGGATATATTAAAACAGCTGCATATTAAATCAATAATAATAAGTAGTTCAGGTTTTCTCAAAGAGACACTTAGTCCCCGATGTCTTTGTTTGCCGGTGCGGCGGACAGATATCACGTTGATGGCGCAATCACGACAAGCAGTTTATCGTCGGCAAAGCACATATAGATTCAAGAAAAATTGAAAACAGAATATTAAAATAAACATAATGTTATGGCATTCCAACATTTTATTCAAAGGGGTGAACTGTCGGGAAATCCAATTTCCAAAACTCTATGAATGCAAACCCCCGCCACAGCCACAGATGTAGAGTACATATACCTTATTATAAATATGTTGTCTTATGACATCTTTGGCTTATGCATATGATCGTCCAGTTTGTTTGCAAAAAAAATATTAAATTAAGCTCGAATAGTTAATTCAGTTACTATTTGTCTGAAGGTCAACCCCTTTTAATAATGTCATCAACACTTGTAAATGTAAATCATAAACATAACTTTATGTCCGTCAGATCTGGTAAATATAGGTCTCCTAACTGCTTTACAGCAAGAACAACATGGCTGGCAGTACATTCACAAAGATCGCATTCCCGCAGAATTCGCTCTATTAGTGTGAAAACACGACAGGCACTACTAAAAAAGTTACCAAAAGAATCCAGACCATATTCAGTCGGGAAAAGTTCACATTACACCTGGCACAGCAGTAGTAAAATAATGTAGTGTGTAGCTTTGGCCTCCTGAGCCGTTGAATCTAACTACATATATTTCTTTCCTACTTCCTATCTTCCTTTCTGACTGGACTGAATGTGAATGTAACCGACCAACCACCAACCAACCAAAACACACACTCATCCACCATTTGAATATACAAAAACAAGCAACAACGTCCTTTTCTTGACATTTATTCACTGTATGTGTGCTTTATGAATTGTGAAATTCACTGAACCGAATGCATATCCTAATTAATCAATTGAACAAAGGACATAAATCGCTAGGTCATTTAAATGTCAACAGTCCCAAATGAGCCATTGTTACTGTGCATACCACAATCTGTGTTTTTCAACAATGATCGGTGAAAGTGTCCGGCAATAATGTGCTGACCTTAGTGGTCATTTCTTATCTGGATATCGGGATACACTTGAGAATTAATCCCATCAAATCGTTGTTTTAACGTCACTGCAAAGACAAATTGCTCTTATTTTGCCTCAACAGGAAGCCATTCCAGTGGATTCTCACTTCACTGTGATGGTTAACAAAAATTGTGGTAATCCTTGAAATTTCTCGAGAGTACACATTTGAATCTTCATTAAAGGTTATATTAACTTAGCAGTTACGTAACCACTTGGAGGTTACATCTAACGTAAATTGATTTTTAATACATTTTTTAATAAACAAGTCTTCTATGAACGTAGGGTGAATTTTACTTCCTGAAAGAAGTCATTACACGAGGAAACATATTCATTGGGGTAATCTCACATGCCACAGCTTCAAGGCAGAGTTCAATTCAATATAGAACTTTAGATGTAAATATTTATAAAGAGTGATACAAAACCCATGATACAACACCCATCTTTAATATTTTTAACATCGATTTATATATATATTATATGGTAGCTTGCTTTCAGTTAAATTTAAGTATATTAATTGTGTCACATCTGCAGAAAATCGGTTGAAGATTTTGAACAAATCAGATGATGGAGATTTAAACTAGCTGCTATGAACGTGGTTATTATGTTCAGTTCAGAGTAAAAGATATATATGTCTCAAAAACCTAACATTCCTCATCAATGTTGTCAATAATCGTTAAAAAATATAACCGTGTGTGTACGACACATTACCCAGACATATTTAATAATAATGAAGTCACATGATACCCTTTTCCCCAGCAGTTATTTTGTACTATCACGGATTGGAGCAAATTCCGGCGCCAGACATTGCAATTGGCAATTTCTTATCCATTATGCGTTGTTTTATTTCCAATTTCATGAATTGAAATAATATGTTATTTGAGGGCTATATATGAATATTTGTATAAAGTTCGGTGACAACATTTGCTTAGTTAACACCTAAAATAAATTTTGCCTTTTGAAAATTATTAAATATAGCCTCAAAACTAAAAAGTGCTTCATATTTTTTGCACATTTTAATGGTAATGTACACGATTGTCAAAACTTGCAGAAAATGTAAATTAGTAATTTGTATCATTGACGGGATATAAGGCCTGCTTACAGGAATATCGTGCGCCCTCATACACGTGCATATACATTCGTTTACTTAGCAGTATATAAAACGGTCTTCCAATAATGTGTTGTGCAGTCATGTATACATCATCACATAATTTAAATAAATATCGAAACATAGAAATACCTATGAAATAAGTATGACTGTTATAATCCAGGTTATTTTCATGAAATCGCAACTGCATATGACATTATGTAAATTTATTTTTATAAAAACAATGACCAAAACGTTGAACACATTTAACAGGGTATATTGGATACATATCAAACACCCTGTGTTCTTACCAAATCGTTGTAACGATTACACACACGTGCGCGCCATATTAAACAGGGTTTTAAGATTTGTATATATACTATGCGATGACGACGGCGTTAATGAAAATCTGTGCCGCATATACCTTTCTCTCGAACAACTCGGCCAGTAGTACAGTAACAAATTGATGAACATTTTTGTGCACATTACGTTGAAAGATAATCTACATTAAGTTTTATGCTTAAGGCAAACGCTTTTAATAGACTCATTTCCGCGACATGGGCTAATGGAGTAAGTAAGGTTAGTGCGACACGTAATTATCTTAGTTTGGTCAACTTGAGATTGTATACTTGCGGTCAGGGGTATCTTGAACAATAATCCTTCAGCTTAATTTCAATTTTTGTGTTTAGTTTCATTTTAGGATGTTAAATAGCATATAGAAATTGTCGTTCGTTGTGTATATATTTATGGCAATCCAAGATAGTGAATGACGACAAACTGTGTTTCAAACAGAGTATATAAAATTCAGGTTTTTTTTTAATTGTAGTCACCTGGTTTTTTTTATATTCTATATGCGTTCAGAAAAGGCGCTATGAAGCGCTTGTTGACGGGTGCTTAGTTATTGACAAACATATTCAATGAAAGGTACGCTTCTGTAGAGTTTGTTCAGAGATTATCACTTTCGAACAAGGTCAAACATTTTTATTGAATGTACAAAGCTATACTTAGGTATTAATATTGTGAACCACGTACAGGGAATTGCGGGAATCTTTGCGAAATCGTCATAAATGAAATGGTAAAGGATGTGGATTTAATTAGACAAATCATAAAAAGATTGAATATAATAGTGAAACAAAACAGTGTGTGTTCTTTCCAAATCGTTGTAAGAACCACACACATACACGCGCGCCATATTAAAGCGCGGTAGTCGGCGCGCTGCGCATGTGCGAGATATATGGGTCTCATATAAACAAAGATGGTGACTTTGACTGTTGCGCAGATCAACGAGTAAGAACAGGGCGTTTTCCATGCTTCAATTAGGTAATTTTCATGTTATTCGAAGGTATCAAGGAGTCACCGGAGGTAATCAATGCAAGTCGCGCCCAGGTCAAACCTCATACTTGTGATTTCCATTTGAAGAGTGCATTGGATTGTGGGAAATTCAATGTTTATGAACACAAATGTCGCAAATGCGCAGCGCGACGACTACCGTGCTTTAAGTTAGAAGGCTACACATGAATGCAAAAACCCAGAATTTATTCATTTCCAGTAAATTGTACTTGTACATTATAAGGATAATGACATCAACGATATTGGGGGTCACCTGCTCAATTTTCGGAAAATTAAGATGTTACTTTAGTGGGTAGTGGCAATTTTATCAGTATTATTATAATAACGCTTTTACCATAGGACTCTGTGGCAGAAATATTAAGCCATATCTATCTCAAATCATACATTATTTGGTGACATAGACTGACGGGGTACTTATTGTTGTCCTAAGTTATTTAAAATAACTGGGTTCTAAACATAGCGATTTTTGAAAAATATTGGGATATGTTTCTCAAAATACGTCACTGTAACACACAAAATAATTGTATTTCATGGTGCCATGGGCCAATATCTTCATGATTTAACCTAATAGACCAATGACACAGCCATGCGATTTATGACCAACTTTCTCCAAAATTATGAGTAGGATTCTACCTTAAACAAGATTTTAAGATGTGTTTATGTACGAGGAAGACGTCGACAATGAACATCTATGCAGCATATACTTTTACTTTGAACAAATCACGCATTAGTACAGTACAAAAAATGATTGACATTTCTGTGCACATTACGTTGAAAGATAATCTACACCAGCTTAGGTGTTATGATTAAGGCGAACGTTTTTAATAGCTTCATTTGAAGGGTATCTCGAACAATATTCATGAAGTTATAAAAATTGTTACTTTAAGACTGTGCTTTGTTTGGCCAATTTTCGTTAAGCATACATTACGCTGACTGATCAGTGAAATTGTGCGTATAGAGCCCGCAACGAGTGTTAACAGCATATTCAAAGATCAAAAAGATCGTACGGTGGCGCCCTTTAATAACCGAAATAACGCACGCAGCATGAATATTCAAAAATAGACAGATTGAATAGCATATTTATTATTTTAAGTTGTAAGGCCAATTAAATGTTTAAATTCGCTTTGCCGTCATTTACCACCGATTATATTATATTAACATCAAATTTTAACTACTATTTTAATCAACAAAACCTTGTGCGGTCACTGATCGCCAAAGGGACAGGACAACGAAAATCAACTCACCGTTTAATTACGTATCTGAATTTAGTTTTTTACAACATCGTGTCACAAACAATACAGTTTGGGCCGAGTCTATAGCTTATTGTGGTGTTAAAATAATGAACGGTCATCGTCATGCACACGTGGCTCAAACTTGAATTTTCAAACCTTTAATAAAAATAACACATACAAAACTCCTGGTGTAAAGCCTGGTCACTTAAAAAAATACGTTGTAACGAATTAATTATTACAAAACAAGCGAGTGGTAGCTTTCTTTGTAAACATAATGCGAATATAGACGTTAGATGTATTCACAATCCAAAAATCGTTGAATCACACATACCACACCTAAACGTCATTTACTGTCATGAAAAGATAGAAACACGTACGCTACAAATATTTTTTTGTTTTATCATTGAATAGTAATGTTACACTAAAATCGATGTTTAATTAATTTGGGTGAATATGTTTTAAAATAGGACAACTAAAAGCTTCCAAATCTGGATAAAATTGAATATATATCCAAAACTCGATAATTCAACAAATTATGAATATTAAAGTAGACAAAACAAAACAAATGCTACCATCATACTATGAGGTTATTCACAAAATACCGAAATTTACGTCCGAGTTTATGAGTGCATCGTACAGCAAAGGTATTGTCCAAGACGCAATTTACGGGGATGAAAATTCCGGTATTTTGTGTACAACCTTATTATTAGACGCCTTTTGTAGACTGAAACAATAACAAATCAAAACAGAGCAGTCTGAAGTTGCCTTTACGCTGTGTTCGGGTTGTGCCTGACAAAACTCTTTTGCATAACATCTGGAATGTTGCTTCGGCTTCACCATCCCCAACACTGCTTGTTGTCTGCTTTTTCAATCTCAAATAAACTGCGAGGATGGAGAAATATCTGAGATTACGTAAACTCAATAATTATTGTCTGTGGTATTCACCTATTATAAACAGAGAGCGATCGAAAGCATTAACGTTCGAGCATTTTGAAATACGAGGAATGTTAAACGTGTCTATATTGTACATACTGGCATTGTTAATTACATCACTAAAATAGCCAGGTTCCACACCTGTATGTGCCTACATCTTACCTACCACGATACCTTGGACATTTCCTTAGCTTCCATTACGGCATTGCTGTAAACCCTAACGTTGTCCCACATCATTTTCATCATTGTCCCTACGGTCG
This sequence comes from Saccoglossus kowalevskii, assembly GCF_978046115.1. Taxonomy (NCBI): domain Eukaryota; kingdom Metazoa; phylum Hemichordata; class Enteropneusta; family Harrimaniidae; genus Saccoglossus; species Saccoglossus kowalevskii. The sequence goes on along the minus strand of NC_140653.1, from coordinate 19,771,851 downwards.
TTAACTTTATCAACTTTTTGGCCTAATGTGTCAAATCAAGGTGATTTATATGTTTATTTTATTTCGTTAACTGCACTCTTGAAGACCATTACACGATTTTCGTAATTCAACTTGCTTAGTTTTTATATCATGCAATTTACAATAGTCTACAGTTGATCAAGCAATTCAGATAGCATGCACTCCATAACCTTCAGTAAGTCAGCTACAAGACCTGGGTTCACATAGTTTTTTTTATCCATGTACAAAATGAGTTTATCAGTTTAAAAATAGTGTTTTTTGACAAACGAAGTTAATACTACAACAACAACAGCACCACGATGACTAAACACGTGACACCTCTGTATTATTAGGTACTGTGATTAGATGCTTTGTTTTGTTAGATCGAATCGCGCCTAGTGAGCAACTAGTGCGCATGCACCAGTCAGTAATGTGGTTCTAGTTGCCGCCATCTTTGGTCCGTGTCTCAATAAAGGAATAATCCGCTTACAACCTAGTGTAGTTTATCTTTATACCAAAGGTGTGTAATATCTACAAATTTCAATTTCAGTGACAGTTTTAAGGGTTTACTTCGCTCTTTTGAGTGAACACAAAATCTATTTTTGATAAATTTATTATGAGCCACACTCAGCGTTATATTGTGGACGTGATTTTCACACATGATATTTGTAATATGTGTTTACTAGTGATTGATTTGAGGCATGCATGATGCATTGTATCCGATTACGTTCGTATTGTGTGAAGTGGTGCAGATAAAATTTTCAAGTTTAAATAAACATTGAGTACTCCTTCAAGACCATATTTGAGTTTAGAGTCTACGTTAAATAAACCTTCTTGCTGATGGCAAGTCTACAAGTGAAATAAAGTTCAAGTTGTTGTTGCGGATAGTTGTAAGGCGCTGTCAATTTAAAGCTTTTACATTAAACTATGTTGCCTCGGTCACAACTGCCGTAGGACCAAATAGACTGAATGAACACGTTCAGAGGTGTGTCAAAAAACGTTACACAACAAGGATTTCTTCACGTTTCACCAGAAGCTAAGTTCATTCCCATTTTCATTCAAAAATAAAACGACAAGCAGAACATAATAACTAGGGTGTAAGTAGTCATGGAGTAGGGATGACTGATGAAATCAGTAGTTTATTGATTGGAGTCAAATTGGCAAACACTATATTGGTGAAATGGCTGTTCGGTGTATCACAACAGAAAATTAAAAGCCACCAGTAAAACACTTTCTAAGTTTATATATCAGTTTACAACCAAAACAAGCACTTATTCCGACCTAAGCGAGCACCATGTTGGGTGAATCTCAAGTGATGGGCTGTTCTGCAGATTTTCTAGTTGAGAAGATTGAAAAATATGGTAGACATGGGAATGCCAGTCATGATAATTCTAAGCTGGAATACAGAAGAGTACCTGGTGGCAGCTGAGATGATGCAGAATATATACTTCACAGACTGTGACCATGGAATTGGAAGGTTATATCTTTTTGGGGATAACTGTGGTACAGTGAGGGTTGGGGTATGTTTAGCACAGGCTTTAAATCCATTGGCAAGGAATCACCCTATACAGTGACAAAACTGATACTAGAAGATATACATACTATTGACATTGACATACTATTGGGGAACCAACCAATTTCTCACAGTCAGAAGTCAATTACTTTAAACGGTTTTAGAGTTGAGTGTTGTTCCCTGTTTTGCAATATGTGCAGTTCACATTGCGCATATAGTCTTGACACTTGTTCCTGTATATGTGCTATTAGAATATTTGCTGCTGAAAGAGGTCCAGTACATAAGCTGGTATCTGATAATGAGACCAACCTATTTAGTGGACAATGTGAGTTTTGTGGCAGAGGTTGAGAAGTGGAACCAATCATGTATTCATTCTGCCTGGCGACAAATACACTATGAATTCAACTCTCCATATTCTTCCCATCATGGAGTTTGGGAAAGGCTAATTAGGTTAGTACAGAGCCCAACTTGATGATGAAGAGTTGCAAAGCGTCATGACAGAAACAATAATCAACTGTAGGCCAAATGATGCTGCAGATCTTCAGCCACAAACACCTGTTCATATTTTACGGTTGAAGCCAGGAAATACTCAAATAATAATTTGAGTATCTACCTAGTTTTCAGGAACAACAGAAATGAATAAAGTCTCAGCAAACATCATACAGTGGGACATTGTGTTGGTGTCATTGGAAGCTTGTCAGCTTATGGAATTTTTTTCTGACAAGTATGTTACCAGATGGCATTCACTTTAACAAATTGTAATTTGTCTCTGTGTCATCCCTGCAATTGGATTATCTTCATGGCTTATAATATGTTGAAGTAAGTGCTGCTGCTTAGTCTCGTTATCACAGGGTGCACCTGCACAACCTTCTTATCTGCTACAACATCAGTCAAGTACACCGCAAATGTTTGCAGAAACTGTAGCTCTGATTCAACAGTCTACTTCAGCATTACTTGAAGGCATTAAGACATTCATCAATCAAGCAAAGTCTATGCAGGTAGGTCAAGCTGCTATGTTAGTAACATAGTAACAGTCTTTCGCCAATGTTCTATACAGGATCAGGCACGAAGAGGTGTAACTGTGGCTGCAGTAATTTGGTGGTAAATCAAAATGATTTGATGAGTTGGGTTCTCTTGTTGTCAAAATATTATGACAAACAGTAAACATTATCATTTATGCATCCTTAGAGTGATAGTCCATCGTTCTGCCTGATTTCTACTGACTGTTCTGAAAAATGGTCAAATTTAAGTATACCTACGATGGTACCGGTCTTATAAAATATAGGGGCTAGAGGAAAGAAGTTAAGGGACTATGACACATTTATCTTTACTTGGGGTCAGTTGCACACTGTTGAAAGCAAAACAATTTTTTTTATTTTTTCCCACAGGAGTACCAAAAGGAAAAACTATATTCCGGGTGAAACTATCCTCACAAATGTTGCTGGAACTCTTGATCACAGTGTTATTCACGTTTGCACATTCGGTTCACATGTAGTTGCACTATTGTTTAGAATCAACAACTTGCATATTTAGGGTAGAGATTATGAACATATAATACAGGAATTTGAAAAGTAGATTGTTTACTTATTGTATTTAGTAGTGGCAAATTCGCAAGGCTTTAACCGGAAGACACATATTGAGTTTTGTAACCCTTTGGGTTAGAAGGAAGATAACAAAAGATACCTTAGCTGACTTTTTGGAGGAATAAAGCTGAACTATATGTAATGTACTAATGTGTATTCCTTTGGATCTGGTATCTCTATGTAAGTGTTATCTGCTAAGTGAGTCAAGTTCCCCGAACATGAAGGTCCTGTTCATAACACGAGGTTAGAAATGCAAAACCCATAAACAGGATCACTGCAAGAAAACGCCTAGTCATGTCAAGCAACACACGTTTTCCTAACAAGTCTATAACCCATCTATTAACTATTGAGCAGTTACAAATGAAGTACTGTAAAAGGCTTAATTATTCACTGGGTTTTAATTTTGATTATTTCGCTGACTGTAAAATTTAGCATAGAACATCTTAATGACAAAACCGTGAATTTAAAACCCACTGAATATGCCTAAAATGGAAAATCAGCGAAATTAAAACCCAGTGAAAATTAGTCATTTTACAGTAACCTGAATATGATTAAATTATATTATTGATGGCTTCAGTTGTGCTTTTTCCATCGAAATATTTTGGGGTACTACAATTAACGTCTGATTTGACTAATTTTAGATTTGCTGTTGAGCAACTTGGGTTGTTGGTAAAAGGTTACAGAAAGAGTTATCTGCTGGCAGAACTGCATGTCCATTTTCGAAAAAAAAGGTTCAGCATCGGGTGCTGTTCCTATGAATGTACCAGCTGAATTCAAACTGATTTATCTAGGACGCATGGTAGCTAGATTAATGACAGCATTCCATCTGAGGTAACTAAAGCCAGTGTGCATGACTGAATGTTATGTTTTAGGCAATAATACTGTTGTGTCATGGTTGCTACGGATATTCACTCTGCATTTAGGATTATCCCAGTTGAGTTTAGGTAGTAAGAACCTTTCCAATATGATAAATGTTTACCAATGAAATGTGTCGCGTCCTGCCTCACAGGTTTTGAAAAGATGGCTAGCATTTTCCTAGACGCTTTATACCTAAAATACATCTAGTCAGGCGCCTGATTTCGCTTGCATTGTTGCAACCCACAGGAAGGGCTTTTTAAGGCATCTAATTTATTTGGACTTTGGACTTTAACCCCTCCTATTAATCACTGTACTAAATTAGGTTTATTTGTTAGGGAAATTTACTGTTGCACCCCATGAGTCAATTCCTGGCGACAGTTGAACTATAAAACTGAGAGAAGAGAAGACAAAACACATATTTGGGCAATATGTACGTTGAGCTTCTCAGAATTAAACCATTATACAGTCTGCTGTTAACCAGTAACATGTATCAGACTTTTGTCAAGCAATACATTTCAGTTCAAATCGCATAGGATTGTGTGCAATTGCAAACACATTGTGTAGTTACTTGGCTATTCCGTTACATCTTTTCTGTATTACTAATGGTATAGACGATAATACCAGTAATTACTGATAATATGTTGCGATGAGTTGTTGTAGCATAAGTTCCGTTCACTGAAAATGCTATGAATAAAAAGCCATTGCTCGAAACGTTTAGCTATTTTTAATAGTTATTTAGGACTACGATTACCAAATATTATCTTCTATATATCAGTCGCACTGTGGTGTGATTCGTACGTCCCTACTACGTCACACTGATTGTTGAAATCGTGTGTTATTTGCAGGATCCCAGAGTGAATAGTTGGAAATGCATAAGTCAAATCGACGACATGGCCGTCTTCGTGTTAAAACTTGGCAGTGTATTGAAAATTGAATGCTTCACGTCTTACAACTGGTCGATTTCAGCTAATCGCGTTCTTTCTCTATATTCTACAGGAATCTGCCCAGGTTTAGCAATCAGTTTGCTATTCAGGAATAATTAAAGGATTCTAGTGCTCTGTCGCTTATAGTTACAGTCAGTATGCGTCTTAAAGTCTAATTCCCCTTTTTACGCGAAAGTATCATTTAATTAACAATACACAAATATTACTTCAGTTACAGTCTACAACTAAGTACCTTCAGCCCTAATTCCGATTTTAGGAGCCAATTTCAAACAGTTTTTCAAGGACGCATGAAGACACGTTATAATTATAACTTTAGAATTCCAATTTATCAAATTTGTGTATTGAATAACACTACTTATCCTCTTTTTATAATTGTCAGAACTAATTATCATTCACATGAAGAGTTCACTATTGAGACAACTCACTCTCAAGTGGGGTACTGTCTGAAGAAACATACTAATTTGCATTTTACTAGATCTGTAATAAGTTCTGCTGATCAAGTTTATTTAAGGATACAATATTTCGCAATGCACTATTTTAATTTCAACGTATACAGTGCTGACATCGTCTGGCAATTGACAAACGTGACACCCAAATCAACACTTCTTTGCTCTGGCATTATAATAGTATACACCATGCTCAGGGAATATATTTATTTATATTTCAGAACCTATGATGTACTCTTCAGTTGCCTTTCTCTGTGAGAATGTATGTTGGGTCTCTGACAACTTTAACACACCATAACACCAACCAGTTTCTTTTCATGAGCGAGGTGCTTATTTTAAGTAACACTAGATTCTTTACCACAGTTATCAAGCAGGTAGTTAACATCAATATCACTACCTCTGACTTTTCTAAATATTCCTACAACTATAATGAAGCCTCCCTTCTAAAATATTCTCATCTACCACATGGTTCGTGGTAGCAGGTGCAGTGAATTGTCACGATTTCAACTAAGAGCCAAAGGTGGACAAATTCCTCTATGTTTCTCAGGTTGAACAATTACCAAATAATGACACAAATGTATGGGATAATATATTTTACTTTCATTTATAGTACTTTATAGTACTGCACCAGGAAACTTGCAGAGCGACGGCCCCCCCCCCCTCGATACTGCGTACACGCAAGGAATTCGGGCGGCACTGACGAACCTCGCGGACCACTGGACCTGAAACAGGAGACACCTAAAAACAAGCCCCAATCTCAAAAAGGAAACAAGAGGAAAACAAACGAAACCACACACGTGACCAAAACCCTCAGCTTTCTTACGCAAAGCACTGCGGACTCAAAAACGCCATCAACGGCCAAAACCACATTCAACCAGACACAGGGGAGGGCGCTATCGAACTGAATTTCTAAATCAAAACACACCTAAATCTCTTTGTAATATTTTATATTTAATTTATGCCGTACATAACAGAATTCAAAGCTCTGGATTGGGGTAGCTCTGCCTTCCCTTTCTGTCAGGATTATCATGATACTAACAAGCTACAACAACCTGCTTTTGAAACAATAGTACCACTTTGCTTTTTACCACTTTGGTTGGCTGGACAAGTTTCATAACATCGTATACGTGTTTCTGCTGGTGGGCCATCCGCATTCAGTGCTGCTGTAGAGTTTCTAAAGATGAATCCTTTAAATTAAATTGATTAAATAATGTGTCCTGTGGATGAATCCTAACTTATTATTGAACTTTTACCAGTGACATCTAATAGTGACGCCTAGATTTTATTATGGTCATACATTACTTCAGAGCCCACGTAGTGATGCCCCGCACCTGAATTATCATTTTTTTTTAATTCCATTAATTCGTTTATTTTGTTGTAACACTTTGAACACCTATGTGCATCTGATTTTTCACTTCTAGTCTTTCTTTTATTCATTTTTATTGTCCAATACGGTTGGTAGGGAAACTGCTCAGTGCTTTGTGGTTCTTTTTTGGGTACTTATAGGCTTGTATTTAGTAGTGGGAATTACAGACCTATTGTTCGCTTGACTACCATATCTATTTTTTAAAAAACACCAGATTGTGACGAGGATTGTTGAAGTAAATCCAGCAACATCTTCTCTATTGACTGACTTGGTAATTATATACTAGTGCTAAACAACTGTTTTGCACTAGATTTGACACCAGGTCTTGGTAAGTAGGTCAACAGATAAATTGAGGTCTTGACAAAATAAAATAAAATTAAGGAATCGCCAAGGCACCCAATCGTTGGAGTGCTTTACTCTATTCTAAGATGAAGTTAATTTTTGAATTTGGGGACAAGGCCGAGCCATGCCCGAGAGTTTTGAAATTGATAATGATTGGTGCAAGAGAATAAACCCCACTAGATAAACATCTTTGGTGTGTGTAATGTTTGGAGAATGAAGTCAAGCAAATACATGGATTAGTTATTTTAAGAATTAGAATTTAAGTTAGAATCAAGCCTAATAGCAGGTACATTCATAATGTAGTGACCACACATATATATATCAGTCTATTTGTTGAATAAGTACAACATAGTTACCACTATGATTTTATGTGGAGTGGGTAGATTTATTAATTTCTTTTTTGCCTTAATATAGACAACTCAGTTTATAATGAATGGATAGAATGTTTTTTATTGACAATTAAAAAAAAAAATTCCCAATGATGAAATCTTCAATTCAGTACATCAGAATAAGCATAAATGCAACTTTGAGGGAGCCGTCAATCACTTTGTCTCAGATTCTACATTAAATCAATTAGATTATTCTAGGATTCATTCTATGAGTTTTTTGTTGAAGAACATGGCATATGCAGTGTGTAAGAGTCTTAAGGGTCTTTCATGGCATTTTCATATGTCTGTAACATTTCATCAAGTAACTGTTCATTCACTCTGTGTTTCATCAGGAATTTTCCGTTGAAGTGAAATACTGGGATATCATAACGATAGAGTTTGTACCAGTCTTTGTTCTGTTTAGTAGTTATGTCCACTTCTTGTAATATAAACTATTTAATACACAAGAAAACAAAGAATTAATCAAAGGAACAATGTGTTCGAGGGCTTGTATGTATTTTTAAAAATGTTTTTGTAATTTTATAAAATTCCTAATTTGTATTCAAGTATAACAAATAATCATTGAGTTTTATAAAATTAACTTGTCATTTCTTTTTACAAATGGCAAACTTGATTTTTAGGAAAATCTGTATTTATATAGATTTAGATATTAGGAAAGGAAAAGTTGTGTGAATTTTTTGGTCTGATTATATTACATGGCATATACCATCCCCCTCCCCAGTAGACCCAACTGTACATTGCAATTGCACTGTTGATGGTGAGAAAGCCTTTTGATTGCCTCTATGTAGTAAACTTTGGACAAGCAAACCACTTGGCTATTAAGACAGTAGTTATTATCATTTGATACCCATGCTGAAATGTCCCAAACGAGATTGTTTTGAGATGCTTGATACTCTCTGGAGTATTATCAGAAAATTTGACAGTTATTAATGACCTTTTATTAAAGGATAAAACTTGGCTGAGAATTGAAACATCCATGATATGCTATGATGCACCCTGTTTTGCCATATTCCATTTACATGGATGAATGCTATAATATGAAACAACTCATCAATAATGGGATACACTTGTGCATATTAAATATTCAAACTAATAGCATTGGTAGTTACGGTAATACTAGTAGCAGTTCATCTTAAAACCTTATTGTTGTTGGTCGCAAGTAAACATTCTGACAGAAACTGTGTTTTCAACAATACTTTAGTATGTGCACCTTAAGGGAGTTATACTTCAAAAAAAGAACTGATTCTTTTTTTATATCATTTAGTCAGATGAAAAGTCTGTGTTAGATGTATTGAAAAGAGTATGTAGATCATAGCGATTGTGACGATACAGGATTTGGGTTAAAAAGTGGTGTGTCGTCTATTCAGTGACAGCAATCTGGGTGAATACAGCAAGTCAACACAGCAAACAGCAAACATTTGCATCATTAGGAAAAATACACTTTGATATAAAACATTCCCATTTCTTTAAGTATTCCTATGAGGTATTCCAGTCCATTTAGGTGGAGTGTTTTTTATTATAGATTGTTGATATCACACTCTCTCTTTTCAGCCTTGATTTTAAAAATCTAAGATTTAGCATGATTCACTTACCTGTTATACACCCATATTCTACACTATTAATCACAAGTATCTTTGAGTTTGAATTTGGGTTTGTATAAAATTGTGATTGTAAAGATTATACTTACCCTACTGTCATATTTCTTCAGAATTTCCTTTGCATCATCACATAATGGGCATACTTTCTACATTGCAAAAAGCATTCAGAAACACAATTTCAGATAAATTTAGCTCAATAAATAAGTAATATAATAATAAGTAATATAATTTCATGAGAAAAAACATTTATGGCAGTTATTAATTGTGTCCTTGTTCTTGCATAACAATACATAGCATTTGCATAATTGTGTGTGTGAATTAATAAGCTTCCCACAACAAATAATGTGATACAAGTCAATCTTTCCCCCTTCTCCCTCAGCATGCACCAATCACAATATCACAATGTGCATTATGTCGCCATGGTTACTAAGGCACTCTTCTATGAGGTATTTCCAGAGGTCAGTGATCGTCTTTTTTATCGACCATCGTGTCTAGAATCTTGAATAAATTTTGCCTTGATTTATTTACACTTTTCTTTCAAATGCGACTTCCTTTCATTTGTTTTTGATAATTTTTGGCAAGTGAGTAGTGAAAACTGCAAATAACCATTGTGCAGCTGATCAGAATAAATCTTCTTGACATACACTGTGTTTGTGATTTGAAAGACCTTTTTTCTGTCACATTGTTGCTGTTAAATTATTACTACTCTTATTAGTTTTTGAATTTAGAGATGCTGCACCCTTGAAAGACAAGGTAACTTCTTGCTGACTTCCGTTCATACCACTGTATAGTATTGCTAACAAAGACAGATTATCTTTCGATCAATGCATTTAATTTTTTAGTATATTATATATTAGTAACGCATGTACTTACATTAATTACAGAAATGTTTCTATTGCCAAAATAAGTAAAATTTTAATGATTATGATTTTGGGTTTATATACACTTCTGTTAGAGGCTTGCTTCTAATAGACTCAATATGGTAGTATGCGATACCGTAATTGACCGAGTGAGGGCCCAGGGTTCTGAACACTGAAAATTGCAAAAAAACGAAAATTCACAAAAATTGACAACACGCAGATCGAACTCACTGTCATAAACATTTACATCTTAGAGAATCAACCATTAGACTTTACCTTGCGGGGGTACATTTAAGATATATAGAGGCTGGTGTTTCCAACCCCTGGCAGTGTCATGCAGGAGAACCAATGGTACGTGTTAATTTATTATTAAGAGCTATTAAACGAAGTCAAAGCCAGGGCTCTAGGTTAGGCCAGACTTTTATTATCCCTCATTTCGTGAACCCGTCTAATGAACAGAAGCTGAAAATGAAATAAAAATATAATTTTATTACAGCATAATTTCTCGCACCCGCCGAAAAATGCTAAAAAAATATTATATTTATATTCATTTTTTTACCGCCCACCGCATAACAAATCTAAGTTGCATTTTCGTGGAGTATCATGATCAAAGTACCAAAGTCTCGCACAGATGAGAAACAAGGTTATGCATGGAATAAAATTTTATTTCATTTCTTTTCTCCGATCAATGATCTCATATACAATTCTTTGAGAATCACACAAATCTAATGGAAAAAAAGAATTAATTTTATTTTTTTTCCACCCTCCTCAAAAAAATTGCCTTATGAAAACTCACGAAACAAGGAATAAAAAAAGTCTGGCCTTACGGCTCCCATTTACATTGGAGGTTATTTTTCGTATGTTTTTCACTTTGAAAGCTGGAGTGTTTACCCATTTTACAGACATCCTTATGCAATCATTGATTCTTATTGCATTTTCCGGTTCTCTTCGTTGTGGTGAATTTACAGAATGGCAAATGAAAAACAACGGGAATAAATGAACAATATGCTGTATTAGAAGTATAAGAAAAATGATGCACTGGGTATTGCTTGTAATGTGACAAATAAACCAGAAATCAACAATGAAGAATCATTTGAATTAAGATTTCTCCACCCACAATCACGCACAATTTGTGTGAACCCAAAATTAACTAAAATGTTAGGAGTCAAACTGTGTAAAATTAATTCCGATTTTTTTTTTACAGTCATACAAGATCAATAATGATTTACAAATTTACACAGTAAAAATTATAAAAGTCAAAACCCTCAAAGCCCTAGTTTGTGTCACTGTCGTCATCGAAAATAATCCCTTCAGCTTCGTCTGTTGATGTTGTCTAACTTTTAATCAACAGATTTCACTGTCTGTCAGCTTGGGACTTTTAATTTATGTCTAATCACAATAAAAAGACATAAAACATGGAGTCGTGTGCAAATGACTCTGCTACAATGGCAGACAATGTTTTTGTTTACAGTCTGTTAATCATCCTTGACCTTTAAGCATTACTTCATTGATTGGCTATGAATGACATCACTACTAGTATTTCATAATAGAGGTCAAGTCATCGGTGCCACATTGGAAAATTACTGGCTCCAGTTATGGATTCGCAAGCCAAAACAACATGCTTTCAACCACTCTCCCAGGTACGGGTTGCTACAATATTGCAACATTGGTTTCATTGTTGATGATACTAAACCATGGCAGAACAAGTTGCTTTGCCCCCCCCCCCCCCATATACTGTAAGATATCATTTCTATGATAACACAAACCAAAAAGCCACAACATATTTCAAGAACGGAACTACCGTTTCTGCGATAATATACATTTTTTTAAACTTGCTGACTGTTATGATTCTGATAACAAATTTTTAAAAATAAATGTAAATGCCCTGAAGGCAGACACAAAATTACCTATTTTGCTGTCACACCTACTTTGCATTCATCCCTCATTTTACGCAATTGACATTGTTAATACTGTTAATACAATGAACCAAAATAGTTTTTTTTAATTTTTTTATTGTATAAAGATTGGGGGTGGGGGCGTTCACCCGGGCATGGGCGCTTACCTGGAGAACCACGGTATATATTGAATACATTTGCATGGCTAATAAAATAAACTGACCATTATTTCTAAGCAGTTATTGTAGAGGTCTTAAGTCCGAGGTGTTGAATTGTTTGAGTCACGGACATCGAGTTACGAACATAGAGTTACGAAAACATTGAGTTACAGAAATGACCACGCCCACAAATTTTAAAACCACGCCATTTTTATGAAACCACGTCAAAATTGTAACTCGATGTTCCATTAACAGTTAACAGAACTTCGAGTTACAAGCAATATACATTTTGGTTTTTGTTGAACGTCCACATTCTGTAACTCGAAGTTTAAAAAACAGCTAACCAAACTTTGAGTTACGGGCAACATATATTTTTTGCTTTGTTTAACTTTCAAATTTTGTAATTCGACCTTTAATCAACAGTTATTCAAACTTCGAGTTGGTAACTCGAAATTTAATTAACAGTTAACCGAAGTTCGAGTTACGGACAACATAAAATTTGTTGTTGTTTAATGTCCATATTAAGTAACACAAATTTTAATTAACAGTTATCATAACTTCGGCCTGGGTTACGGTAATGTGATCCCTGGCTAATGACGGCCAAGTGAATTTCTAATATTTTCTGGAATCTAACCGTGACATCTTCGTTTTTGGTGTAATTCAACTAATGAATTGACGGAACAAAATCACAATTTAAAGTTTAGCTGTAGTTTTCAAAGTTATGATTGTGGTGGCCCTTTAGAAAATAGGATTTTGAAATGAACAATGGAAAATCAAAATGCTATTTTTAATTTGAGGCTTTTCATTTCATTGACGCGCTGGGGGGGGGGGGTACTGTTGTGGCCAAACGATAATAGATCAAAGGCAAGCGGAATCAACGTATCCATATCCAATGTATCGTGTAATGTTTTAGACACGTAATTTTGTTCACAGACAACTTCATTTACAATGCGATCCACTTATTAGAGGGTGTACACCACGATGATTATAGAATCGTCGCACACCTCTTTCAGTAATTCCTCTATGCTTGGATATTGAGGGCCAACCATCATCCCGTTGTGAGAAGTCCCCTGTTTGACAAGAAAACTCATATACTCAATGTCATCAATTTTTTCGATCTCCATTTCAATTAGCAAAGACATGAATCGGTTAGCGTGGCTTAGTTCTAGAATATAATGACCTCACGTACGAAACGAGCACATGTCTATCTATATGAATATTAAAAAGTCAGCGTCAAACATTCACATCTACATACCGCCTTTCATTGTTGACCACAAGTTTGCTTGTTTCAACCTTTGGGCTTAGTCGCTGTGCGCGTTTGTAATGCCGCAACAATGTTACTGTTATTATTGCAACACCACGCGATGGAATTGACTATTAAATGTGAAGATTTGTGAATCTGTTTGTCTGATTTCACGTGTTGAACCAGACACGGACGAAAGTTGTGCGTTGTTCAATTTACAATGAATCGTTAGATGATATAAGAGAGTGAGTTGGAGATGATGAATGATGGAATGACGCTGACGAAGAAGTATCATGACACCAGTCTATGCAAGACGTCGACAAGAAGTTGTGAAGGTGTAGTACAGGTGAATAAGCCCAAAAGTCGAAACAAGCAATCTTAATGCGTGGTCAAAAAGAAAAGACTGTACGTGGATGTTTGAACAATAACAAAAAACTACGTTGCCGTAACTCGAAGTTGAAGTTATGTTAACTGTTAATTAAATGTCGAGTTAATAAATAGTTAATAATAGTTAAGGTCGAAATACAAAATATGAAAGTTAAACAAAACAAAAAATATATGTTGCCTGTAACTCAAAGTTCTGTTAACTGTTAATTGAACATCGAGTTAAAAAAGTGGGCGTGGTTTTAAAAATATGGGCGTGGTCATTTCTGTAACTCGATATTTACAAAACTCGAACAATTCAACATCTCCTTAAGTCCATTACTTTATGAATAATAGTCAATAAATCATTAACTTTAGTAATCAATTTGGTTCTTATGTAGTAATTACCTTTGTATACAATGTGAGAATCGGCAGTTTATCCAGGATTGCTGTGCTGTAAAAATACTTAGAAATGTGGCTTAGTTGAATCCTCAGCATAATTGTCTAAGAAAGAATGATATGAGCAAATAAATGAATAATCTGCAGCTCACTAAAGTACGTCAGCATTTTATGTGACTTGTTTGGTTGATTGAACATTGAATGACTTGACTAATAATTAATAATGTTAAAATTACATTATCTATTGGCCTACATATCCCGCCAACTATTGGTAAATCCAAATACCCCGGTACAGCCATTTAAAACAAGTCATTGAAAATGACACAGTCCCCGTTAAATTTTTGAAAGTTCTCTTTGAGCTCGTCATATTAAAGCGGAGGGGTTGTCGCGAGCGTGTCCTTGAAACTTGAGTTCCAAGTGGCGTATACAACAGAATGTTTATTTACATCAAAACACGTGTTCCGTGTAGTAGTAATATGGCCAAAAATAAAAACAGCTGTTATTCTGCCATCTTTGATTTGATTATGAAACACACTGATATGTATGATGTATGTGCAAAATACAAATGAAAATGGTACATAAATTGTGGAAATATAGTAGTAAGGCCAAAAAGTCAGATGGCTGTCAATCGGCCATCCTTGACCAGATTTTGAAACAAATTGTCATGAACATGCATCCTAACATGTATAAAGTACATGTACATGTATGTGCCAAATTTGAATGAAAACTGACAGAGCACGTCCAAGATACCACATAAAAAAAAAAACAAGATGCCTGCCAGTCGACCATCTTTCATCCAGTTGTGAAATAAATCGTCATGAACATGTATCCTAACATTTATAATCTATGTACCAAGTTTGAATGACAACTGACAAAGCATGTCCAAATACCACATTTTCAAAAAACAAGATGGCCGTCAGTCGGCCATTTTGAATTGAATCGCTAAACCACTGCATGTGCATATGTCCCACCATAAGGTACTAGGCACATGCAAAGAAAGAACGAAATCGGCCCACAGGATTCTGAAATACGACTCTGGACAGACTGACACAGGGACGGACGGACACACAGACGGACGGACGGACAGACTCAGGAACTCATGGATGGTCGGGGACATGTATTCCAAATTGTATGATCTATGTACTAAATTTGAATGAAAACTGACAAAGCATGTCCAAAATACAACATTTTCGAAAAACAAGATGGCTGCCAGTCGGCCATTTTGAATTGAATCCCTAAACCACTGCATGTCCATATGTCCCACATAAAGTACTAGGGACATGCAAAGAATGAACAGAATCTGTCCAAGGGATTCTGAGATATGACTCCGGACGGACGCACGGACAGACGCACAGACGTACGAACACACGGTTATAAGTTTTCGGACTTCGTCCGAACAGGGACTAATTAATTTCACGACCTGTAGGGCTCATACGATACCACTAATTGAATTTCCATAGACGACAATGTTAACATATGACGAGATTGCTATATGAAAATGATGAAGAAAGTTGAAAACATGGCTCAAACATGGGAAATCAACATGCCAGTAATCAACCATATGAAAAAAACTAACATGTTGGCCAGCTCAAACTCTTACAAATCTCAGGTAAACAAGACACACCTACTGTATTTGGATTGCACCAAGAGAAATCACTGAAAAAACACCAAGATTAGAACATCCAAATACACACAGAATAAACCCACAGGTACACAGCCGCTAAGTAGTCAACAAAAGATCACATGTTGGTCTCACCTTTGACCCAGGTGATTACGCCCTCAAACAGGGAGCACCTGAGAAAAAAAATATTTAACAAGCCATGCATGGCACAGTCCCTGTTAGTTATCAAATTTATTTAACATATCTAGTTTTGTTTATAGTAATATAGCTGGAATATAACCATGACAGGAATATGATTTTTTAACATTAAAATGATTGACATTTGTATCTGATCGTCAAACAAGTACATGTCCATAGTGAGAGATATTGCTCTGGAACAGCATTCAAAATCAGCCATTTTGAACACATGTATATATATAACATGATGTATAACGAATATATAAAATTTAAATATAATAAGTCAAAGCATTTAAGAGATATGGCTCTAGAAGCCCAATCATTAAAACAAAATGGCCGCTAGTCAGCCATTTTGTATCCAGTCTGAAAAATAAAATGACGAGCATCAGGAACCCGTAATGTCTAATGTATGTACCAAGTTTGAACGAAGTCCATCCATAAATGCTTGATGATTTTTTAACACAAAAATGACCACCATTCGGCCATTTTGAATAGGATAGTCAAACCAATATATCTGTTTGTCTATGACATGATGTATAATGAATATTTAAAATTTGAAAATATTAGCAGTCAAAACAAGTCCGATCTGAAAAATAAATGATGTGCATCAGGAACCTGTAATGTGTAATATATGTACCAAGTTTGAAGGAAATCCATCCATAAATGCCAGAAATGCTTGATATTTGATGATTGTTTAGCACAAAAAAGGCCATTTGGCTATTTTGAATAGGATCGTCAAACCAGTATATCTGTCTACCTATGACATGATGTATAATGAATATATAAAATTTGAACATAATCAGTGAAAGCAAGTCAGAGATATGACACGAAAACCACATTCATTAATACAAAATGGCCGCCAGTCGGCCATTTTGAATCTTATCTGTAAAAACAAAATTATTTTCATCAAGGTCCCATAATGTCTAATGTATATGCCAAGTTTGAACAAAATCCATCTGTAAATAGCCGAGAAATGGTTGATTTTTAGGATTTTTTAGCACAAAAATGGCCGCCATTTGGCCATCTTGAATCAGATCATAAAACAAAATGAAGTGCATCAAGGTCCTATAATGTCTAATGTATATACCAAGTTTGAACAAAATCCATCTGTAAACAGCCGAGAAATGCTTAATTTGATGATTTTTAGCATAAAAATGGCCGCCATTCGACCATCTTGAATCAGATCGTGAAACACTTTGACGTGCATATGTATAATATCATGAATGATGTATGTGTGTAGTTTGATTGTGATTGGTCCAGGCATTTCTAAGATACAGGCACGCGCGCGCACACACACACACACACACACACACACAAGCATGCACGCACGGACACACAGAGGTCAAAACATAAGTCCCCGTTTTCGGACTGTGTGTTCATGTTTTTCGTTTCATGGAAATTTTAAAATGAGGCGGCGAGGAGTTTTTTTTTTTAATGCTGAGCTAAAATGGAGGCAATTTGAGACAAGTGCGAGTACAAGCGCATTTAGCAGGGCTCGAAATTAGCGGTAGCCCCGCGTCCACAGACTACCAGTTTCTTTCTTGGGGCTACCACTTTTCAAATTCGGTAGCCCAACTGGGCTACCAAAAATCCGGGATGAGACAGTGTTTACTCTAGGACGCCCGATTGCCCGCCTACTACACGCGCCCTTAAAAAATACTCCCCTTTCCTCACTGCCCATTAAATTCTTTTAATGATAGTCTGTGCATGTATTTGACGGTGACACGCCAACTAGCTTGCTGATACAAATAACAATCACCCTCCCATATATTTCGTTTAAAATTGTGCGTCCTTATATTTAAAAAACATTACCTTCTTCGGGTATGCGTACGTAAGTTGGAATAGCTCGCACTGAGTTTCTGGAGTGCGTGTGTGGCAGGGTGTCGCGTTAAGCAACTTGCCGAGGCAACAATGAATTGTCCTTCCCGCTTGTTGTGTGATTTAATTAATTATTTCGCGCGACCAATTTTTTATTATTACTCAGTAGTGATTATATTAACGTATAAAAAATAAATTCGTTGAATTGTAATGAAATATAAGTGAATGATTCCGGACGCATATTAAACACTCGATGCTGGAGAATATTCGCCATGCTTTGACCTGGGACAGAGTTCTTTGACCTGATAATCGCAAATTAACCAATCAAAATGGTGGATGATGCCAACGTGCTCATAGCTCATTTAAATATGTTTATGTTATTGACGCAACACGGAAGAGATTTGCCAATATTGTAGTACGATCTTTTGGCTTGGATTTAGATGGGAACACGGCATGATTTTTTTTAAAACAAAAAATTAGTTCTTTTCAAAAGATAAACTGAGCATTTGAAGAATAATTTATGATTGTTTATAGTGATAACAGCTCATTGTCGAAACGAAGCTTACCCATTCACGCTAGGCACGATAAAAATAATACTCTTGAATAGGCGTCAATGACTACGGTAAAATTTAAATTATACTATATTAGGCGTCCGGAATGATTTAAATGTACAAAATACGCCAAAATATTGTATAGACAGGATTACGTTACCGTAGTGTTAGTTCTGAGTGTGTGAAAAATGACTGACCTCAATTAAGCGCCATTTGCAACAAAGTTGCCACAATGTGACCTCAAATTAGCTCCAGACAGAAATGAAAATGTATCAAAGTGGTACCTATATGAGGTATTATACCATACAATCAAGACAATTTTTTGTGGCAATTTAAGTTTTGTGACAATAAAATTGAATACTGTAACATTAAAACTTTGAATTTGGAATTTGCAGTATTTCACAATGCACAATGAGTGAAAGCAGTGAAACTATAAAACATGAACTCTTTATTTCAGTTAGCTTCTCCTGTCTATAGGAAATTAGTACCGGTACATTCAAATATATAAAACAATATCTACCTGTCAAAAAGATTTACTGAACATGACATTTGTTTATAGAAAAAAAATATTCTTTTTTTTTTTTTACGGCATAAATACTGCTTTAAAAATATTGGGCTACCAGTGATTGATCTTGGGCTACCAGATTTAAAAAGGGGTAGCCCAGATGGACTACCCAAAAAAAAAGTTAATTTCGAGCCCTGATTTAGGAATGCTTTAGAAGGGAAAAAAAACATCTGAGGCGCATAGTTCACAATAATGCGCGTGGAAACGAGAAACAGAGATATTTTTTTTCTCAGCCTAAATCAACATGGCACGGTTTCTTTACGAGAGAAGCTGGAAAGCCATACACAGTCAACTTGGCAGAAAGGGCATGGCTAGAAATCAGAATCCTTTTTTTTTTCAATTTTACTTGAAGATGATTTATTATTTAATTTCATTTATTTTTATTTTTTTTACAAATGCCCATTTCAGGGCAACAGAAACTAAAAACATACATAAATGTGTAGGTGGGCATTTCCCAGGCACTTTATGGAGACGATGCTATTCGAATTCAGGTTGCTGGCTGCCTGCAAGTAAATACAGAAAGCCTGCATATATAATAGATGACAATGGTTAGGGAATGACCATTTATTATTCTTAAGGGGGGAGGGTCGGGCAATTTAAAAAAAAAAATCAATGGACCTCCCCTTATTTTGTAAAAGAGGAAAAATGATAAATGTATATATATATATATATATATATAGATATATATATATAGATATAGATAGATATATATATATATATATATATTCATGTAATTTTATTGTTTATTAATTTTAAAAAAAGGGGGTTTCACTCTTTACAGCAAGTCTCAGTAGCGAATTTGCTAACTGCTTTGGTTTTGACTAAACGGTTGGCTTTCGAATGTCGCTGCCGCCGTCTTGCGGTCACGCCTACTTAAGACGAATCTATGTAACAGTAGGGGAAGATCCACCCACTTTTGGAGCTAATCAGCGACGGTCTTACAGTTGGATGGCGATTTCGCTTTGAAACATACCAGGAAAAGTGTTCTATGCTCTACGTGTCCACACAAAAACGATGAATGAGGTTGATTATTTCAGCGGTTGGCTTAATGTTACCTCAACGGATCGTTTGACTGTGAGAGTTTGTTATTTTCTCCCTGATTTGTCGAAACTGTATCTCAACATGTCTATTTAGTGTTCAAGATGGTTACCCTCATATAATAAATAATATGTATGTATTTATGTTCCTTACCATACAAAAACCCTCTGAAGGTTTTTTAGTAGTGTAATAATAAAGTTATTATTATAATAAATATCGGTGGATTAATTGCATTTATAATATTATCGCGTCAGCTGACTGTGGCCATTTTCGGCTCAAATCATTCAGGGGAATCCAGACATTATGTACCAGCCTGAGGATGCGTAAAAACATTCTATGTCCCCTAATGCAATATAGACTCGCCAAGAGTGGACACGATCACAAAACAGCACCAACGAGATCCGAAAGCCAACTGTTTAGTCAAGACCCAAGCAGTTAATAGCCAATTCGCTAGCGAGTTTGCAAATTGGCTGCCCCAATACTTCTGAGACTTGCTGTAAGAGAAAAATACCCCCCCTCCCCAGCCTTGATAAAAAGTCAATGGCCCTTCTTTGTGGCTTTGGAAAATATGCTGACCCACTCTGTCCCCCCCCCCAGAGTAATGAATGGTCATTCCCTTAGTTTATTTACAGTCACTGTTACATAACCAATGATTGACAAGAGTTTATTCACGAAGGACTTCTATTTTTTCTCTCCTCTGCCCTCGAATCTAACTTAGTTTCCAAAGCAATATCGACATCCGGTTTCTAATCAACTCACCTGGTGTTTACTTGCCCTTTTTAATTTACGAGGTATTTGAGCACCAGTAACATTTTGCAGGATTTGCATGTCCGTCAGCTGTCAGCTAATTGGTCCCCTAAGTTTGTGATAATTGGAAGGAAACACTTTCCAATCCGTCAGTATATAACGATTATTTATTGTGAAAATAATATTAGTAATCACCATAGGTGTATATTTTTATTCAAATTATATTTTAAATAAATGCATATTGTCTTTGATTACTGTCGTTTTCACGTAACTTTTTTGTTTTGTTTTTTGTTGTGTGGGCTAGAGAGTCGTTATGGCGCATGCGCAATGGAATCTAAAATGGCGACCTATGGGCAGGTGTCATGTTATTTGCGAAATTTTCTACATATTTACAGAAATTAACAACATTTTGTCATATATTTAAGCTGCTTATTTAAGGTAAGTGGAGCTGTCGAATGTTTGGCTTGCGAGGATAGCAGCGTGACCGAAATAACGGACATATAATCTAAAAGTATTATCGACGCGAACGCTGCAAAATATGCATCGGTATCGGTCGTTCACTTGTGTTTGTTGTGTTCATTTTTATATTATTCTGGGCGATGGTCATGTCTGTTCATCAGCTGTGTATCTGCATTAGTATGGTAGGGCGGTAAATCACATCGAGATCGCATAGGTTGGATTCCTAGTTAGATAAACAATGACTGCGTTAAAACCGGTTTATATTTAGCACGACCTGTTAAATGTATTTTGCAAAATAATTTAGCAGCAAACTATTAATTGAACGTTTGTCCTGTTGTGGTATTGAATTATACCAGTTATGAAATATTGCGTTATGGTTTTAGTGGCTTATTTTTTTTATTGTCGAATCGAACCAATACTGTATTGATTTGTTGTCATGCTTTGCGTGCAATCGGTAGTACAATAATACTGAACTACGGACAAAGACTTTATTGTTGTAAGCACATCTACTGCTACAGTGACAACTTGACATTAATAAGATAAGATAATATGCGCAATATGTATCGCCTTTGGTGACGGTGGTTCACCTTACACTGGCAAATACTGTGGAATATTTTATTTTCGCTGGAATTAATTTTCGCTGAAAAGGCTTTTTGAGCGTTTTGCTTGGAATTTATTTTCACTGATTTTTGATGAGTTTAATGTGAAATACATATAGGAAAAAAAGTATATTCGCTGGATTTTATTTTCACGGAATCATCCCTTCAGCGAAAATAGCGAAAATAAATTCCAAGCGAAAATAAAGTATTTTACAGTATAATCTTTGAAAGGGTAAAATATTATCTATGATTCTGTTATGTGAAATCCAATACTATTCTTGGTCTAGTGTTTTAAGCCCAACCTTGAAAATGAGTGACGATTTAACACCTTTGAGAGACAGCTGCATGCTCAAGGACAACTTTGAAACTTTAACACAGTGTACATGTACACTGTATGACACCATGGAGCTAAAAAAAGAATGACACCAAGGTTGTCTGAATAGTAATGCTACAGATAATACATCAACAAGCGAGTGCAGATAAGCAACTACTGATTAGGTTACTTAAAAATTGAACTGATGTAATTTTTGAACATTGCATCATGTGAAATGCAGGTGTCAAAGAGTTAAATGTTCACACGAATTGAGGCATGCAATTTTTGATGCAAGTGCTTTACGTTTGTCAAGTTTGACAAAACTCATATCACCTGGTCGTGAATTGAAGATCCTATGCATTTCAGTTATGTTCACTATGCAGCTTATCAAAATCATAATATTAATTTTTTCTGTACATCCATGGCTTTTAGTGCGTTCCATCTCATTTGTATCCATGATCATCAATTCTTGAATACAGTTGACTGAAAGTTATTATACGGCTAAGAGAATTTTTAGATTTGATTGGATTTATTAACATCTTCATTGCATTAATATTAATATATAATATTATTTTATACATGTGCTACAGCTATCAAGATGGCTGTAAATCCTCCTGTGAAACTGAAATGGTTGGAGCATCTGAATGCTTCTTGGATCTCAGAAGATGCAGAGACAATAGCAAGTCGTGAAGGAGTCATCACACTGTATGATAGACTGTTGATCAATAAAGAGGTTCTTGCTTTACCAAGACAAGCACTCCATCTGAAAGGACCACAGTTGCCTGATTTTGAAAGAGAAATACTAACACAGGAAGAACAAGAACACTATTTAGATTCTTTGTTGAATAGTCAGTTGATGCTCGCTAGGTCAGTCTGCTCGGAGTCACCATTCGCTTCAACTCTGCGGAAAAGGCTTGTAGTATTACAGAGAATATTTTATGCTATTTCCAATAAATTTCATGATAAAGAAAAAGTGCAACAACAACAGCAAGCGCAAGAAGGACAGTCAAATGTAGTGGATGATAAAGGTAGCTCGTTGAAATCTAGATCTGGAACAGAGGCTTTGATAGAAATGGGAGTTAGAACTGGCCTAACTTTGTTGTTCTCACTACTGCGTCAAAGTTGGATTGCTCCAGGACCAAGTGGAAACATCCACTTGTGCAATGATGTTCTGCTTACAGCTACAGAGGTAGTCAGTTCATTACCACCACTTTCATTGGCAAATGAGAGTAAAATCCCACCAATGGGATTAGAATGTCTGAAACAAGTCACAGGATTTCTTAAAAGTGCCACCATGCCTACATCTGGGGCTGATATAATGGGGAAGAGACTCGCTTCTGAACTGCTTCTAGGGATTTCTGTTCAGAGAGGTTCGTTACAATATTTGCTGGACTGGGTTGAAATGGCATTAGGTGCATCAGCTGCTGCATGTGGAGCTGCTACTACAGAGAATGTTCTGAATAAACCTGGTATGATCTCTTCTGAATTCTATAGCATTGCATTACAGCAGATGAAGAAGGCAGATGTAAGTATACCCGTTTCAATGTATAAGCACCAAATTGCATGTTTATTTATCAGTGTAAAACATTACTGTGACAGTAACCATGTTTGAATTGGTTGGCATTTAAAGGCCCAATTTACTTGCCCTGGGCAAGTGTGAATTGGAGGTGTGGCTATGCTAATGAGTGTTGTTAATCACTTGTATAGCCTATGACGCATCCTGTTTCAGCGGTCCAACATCATGTGACTTTGATTGACAGTAGTTAGTTATTCAAGATTAGTAGCGCATCCCTTTCCTTGGTTCGTGTTTTTGACTTTTATCCGCCAAAATCTCAGCTCGTACATAGTCACATGCATCCACTTTGGCACGACATAATCGACCTGTAAGTTCGAGAAAACGCGTTTTTACGGGAGCTTGGCTGGAGTTGTTCACTACAATGTGACAAGCAAGGAATTAATTCCTATTGTTTATGAGCGTATTCATAGTATACCTGGGCCTTTAATTATTCGGTCATAAAGTAGTAAAGCTGCTTGGTGATAAAAATTATAAATATATACATTTATTAGAAAATGTATCCTTCAAAGATACATGTAGGTTGGGTAATATTTCTCTTCTTAGATTTGTTTAGAGGTTCGATTTACTGTACAGAACTTGCTTCTCATCAACATGAGCACTTTTTGTACTGGACACGAAAAATGTGCCATGTACAGTTGTATGTATTCGCCACAGTTGTTGTGTCAAATATAATTAGGTATCTTATTCGCTCTATTGGAAGCACATCACTAATAGAAGTGCATAAAAACCAAAAAATATCATTGATATTAATTAAAATATTGCTTATTTATTTTTTTGACTACTGTAATATACTTTGAAGCTGAAAAATATAAGAAAAAAGGTATATTCGCTGGATTTTTGTTCTCACTAAATCATTCCTTCAGCGAAAATAGCGAAAAAATTAATACCAAGTGAAAATAAAGTATTTTACAATATACATTCAGCCCTGTAATTAATTTATGTAAGCGCATGTGTTACTAGTAGAGCAAATACAGTATTTGTTCACATCAAGTTTGTAACATTCTATACATTGTCTGGCACTTCTACCTACATGAGGTTTAGTATTTTGGGTTTTATTGTGTTACATCACTTGCATGCATGGCATTCATGAAGTTCCACTAACTGTAAATGAGGCTGTGTTGATGTACCAGTAGTTTATACAGAACAGGCTTTATGCATTACCTCTAAAGATCACACATCCTTGTACAGTATTGAAGGGCATCATCTTAATATTTGTGATTTGTTTTGTGATTCAATGACATCAGGTTACACATTGTTGGGGAAATAGTGGATGTACATTTACCTTTTTTGCAGCTTGTGCATATTAAGGTATTCAGTTACTGTGTTCTTTGGTACATTATACTACCTACTGTCTTAATGAATAGATATATTAACTGATATTGTATGTAAAATTATTTGATCTACAGGGATCATGTAGTGATAGAAACTCTGCATTGGCTGAGATTACATCATGTGATGGACTCTCACCTTTATACCAAGCTGCCATGTGTCTCATTGAAGAGGTAAGCAAACTTTAAATATTACTGTGCATACTAGAAATGTTTTCAATTCAATAAATTGGGAATTTTCATCAAAAGTTCATTCCACTGTTAATTATTACTGTTTAAAGAACCCATAGTGAATTTTCACTACAACAAAATGTTGTGATTTTCCAGTCTTGAGTAATTCAAAAATACATTTCTCATGAGAATTTAAAGCATCATTTTCTATGTAGTACTATAAATTTATGCTTTTGTGATGCTCAGTTCCATTTTATGTAATTTGTGACTATTTGTGTGTCAATGGAATGAATCAAAAACATAATTTAAGCTGGATCCATAAAACACAATAGTTATTATGTTATTTATGTATTTAATCATTTAATTATCATCATTTTTGTTCAGGTGTGTAAATTAGCATCTGAGTATGCAAAGACATGCATCTCCCCTGATGAGAATAAGAATTGCAGTAAAGAAAACAGTAATATAGTTTCTGAGAATTGCGAAGTGTTTGTCTGGGGGAGTAACAGTAGTCATCAACTTGCTGAAGGAAGTCAGGAGAAGATATTACAACCTAAAATGGCACCTTCCTTTTCTAATGCTGTTGTGGTGAGTAATTCATTACAATGTATAGTGTTCTACCCAGAATAACGTGCATAATAATATGATATGTTGATTGTTGCTGTTATGTGCATAGTTAAGACTCTAATCTAGTGCGCTCTGAGGAAAACCCTGTATATAAGTCTTGTAACACAGGGATCTCGTCACGCTGGTCGACCCCGACCGACACTCAAAATTAGCGACCACCACGGAAATGCTTCCGACCAGGACTATTGTCCGATTGTTATTATTATTATTTACCGACCGACACGCATCCTGTCAGTCGTGGATTATAATTTGTAAACAATTGACCTCGTCGCACGATACATAGCGGCTAGTCAATTTTGTGAAATTAGCACCTCTTTGTTTGTTTGTAAGTAAATAATTTCTGTGATAGACAGTCTTTAGATTGAAAGCTAAAGTTCTTTCAAAATCAATTCCACCTCGATATAACATGGTCAAAGCGGAGTTCACGATCAGTTTACGCTATTCAAGAAAAAAAAGCATGTTTATTGCGTGATTTGGTAAAAAACATTTGAACTGTTATCATTGCGAATCATGTAAAAACTTTTCGTTCAAGACCTATTTAACCTTTTAAAAATTGCTAATCACCCTTTTTGAAAACCATCATGCAGTTTTCAACTGAAATCGATGCCAACACATCGTGCTACCACTTCGTTTTACTTCCGCAATGTAATTTTTATGATCACTACCATTCGGAAAACTTCGGATTCTACCGGCATTACCATGTGGCATTCTGATTGGTTAATGGCATTTTTGACCCATTGGGTGAAAGGACACATGCCGGTCAACTAATGCATCATGGCGGGTCTGTGTATTTTACCGAAGCGATCGAGTGTTCAAATAATTACGTGGTTTTTTTTTTTGAAGGAGAATGTTTTTGGAGTAAATTCCTGGCTGAAGCGTTTCAAATGCGTTTTATTTAATTTTTTAAAATAGACATTAATTTTGCAACAATAATTTATTTGTTTCTGTTTTTAGTCTGCAGCATTCGCATTTCGAATATATTTTATTTTTAAATTCAAACTCCTCTAAATTGTGAAACATAATGTCTTAATTCAAAAAAAATATTTGCCCTGCGACCAAACTCAATAATATTCATTGCTAATTAATATTCATATAGCTCGTTAATATTCATGACCGACCGGCACTCACGTTGGGCTAGCGAGATCCTTGGTAACAGTATAATGGCATGATGTAGCATATGCCATGTCTTTTCAACGTTGGTAACAAGTATCATGGTCAAATTGTGGTTTGTTTCCCTTAGGAAAAACAGTGATAAAACAGTGTTTCACTAGGGCTAAAATAGTCGTGATGGCTAACGTTGTTTTTCTTAGCCAATAGGAACTTGTTTTACCACAGACAGCGCAAAATTGCATTTCGACCGTTCATAATTTTTCAGATTCATGTACCAAAATTTGATAACTTGTCATGCTTTTGTGTTTCAAAAAAACAAACATAATAATTTTTCATTTTTATTTAATATCTTGAATGCCCACAAATGACCTTAAAGCAAAATGTTTATTTTTGTTTTTCTGTTGGTGATTGCATGATGTCTTTAAATGTCATCACCGTTTTTTTAAGAATAATTCATGGTTTGTAAATTGTCTTGACTTAACTTCCGTGTATGATATGTAAGCAAGTATTTTCTACTTTATTCTTGAAAACTGTTTTTAACACATTGACAGCCATAGGATTATTTGTTGCCCATAACGAATAGAGTAGAATTTGTGTGGCCTCCAGTGTGTTAGTCTAACTGGTGTGACTGTTTTTTTTTTTTTGCAGATTGAGTCTGGTCAGTATTGTACATTTGTCATTTCACCTGATGGATCAGTAAGAGCTTGTGGAAAAGGAAGTTATGGACGTCTTGGCCTTGGAGATTCAAATAATCAACCACAACTTAAAAAAATCAATTTTGAAACACACGTCATACGGAAAACCTCTTCTTCTAAGGTATGTTGTATTGTTATATATGTATATAATCCCATGATATTTTCTCTTAGGTTGACACCAGCAGACAAGATTGAGATTATATATTTGAGTGTTGACAGTGGAATTATTGCTGAAAAAACACTGAATACAAATATATCATTTTGCAAGCCTTTTATGCTAATTATTTTGACGGCAAGGTGTTTCGCATTGCTTGTGGGTCACAATACAGGTTTTATCTGTATTAGATTTTTGAAAAACATTCATAATTTTCTTGTTACATATTGTGTGCGATATACATGTACACTACCATGGGAATATCTATTTCTATAGGCAGTGGGATGCTGTTTTAGATATGGATCTGACATTGTTTTTTGCCCTACTTTGACTACTACGGCTTACATTACCTTGACTGAATTCCACATATGCTTGTGCTCAACTGCTTCGGTTAATGCCGATGTAGCTCAGATTGTCATAACTCTATTGTGACAGAAAGAGTGTCACACATTCCGAAGAGGTAGTTCCAAATATGAAAAATTCTTTCTGTATTAAAATGCACTATACCGGTATCTACCATCATCATCATTTGCACTTACAATTTGTACATTAAAAAGGTCATGATAACAGTCAAATTCAGTGTTATTGTTGTCTATTAAAAAAAAACACATTCACAAACTCCAAAGTAAAGTAAATATCCATTTATATTAAGTAAGTAATTATTGATACACAAACAATACTACATTATTTTTGCTATCAGCAGCAAAGATGAAACTGCTATAAATGCTCTTATAAATGTACATGTATAAATTGCTTGCAGGGTTCTGATGGGCATACTTTAGCTTTGACAGCAGAAGGTCAGGTATTTAGCTGGGGAGATGGTGACTATGGTAAACTAGGTCATGGTAACAGCTCTACACAGAAATACCCTAAATTAATCCAAGGTCCTTTGACTGGAAAGATTGTTAGATGTATATCAGCTGGTTATCGACACAGTGCATGTGTAACTGAAGATGGTGAATTATACACTTGGGGAGAAGGAGATTATGGTAGACTAGGTAAGATTTTTATCATGTTCCCTGTTGTGTCAAAGATGTACCTGATCTGTTCAAACTAAAAGATTGTATAAAACATGATAACATACTGTAAGCTAGAGAAGTTTTCGTGATTTTAGGATTCTCTGTTATTCGTGAAGGCGAAATGCAATGATACTCTTGGTGTAAGACTCAAGAGAAATTTTCAGTCATTACAGATTAATATTCTGGAGGAAATAGCACTGATACATGTAGAAGTTAGTTCTCAACAGTGTGTGTGTTTTCAGTAACTTCAGTAACTTAATATGTTTTTCTTGTGACAGCCAATTTGAGCCATCATAATGTGGGTCATGATTATTGCAGTTTATATGAAATGCAAAACTATTATCATCAACATCTATAGAAGATGCATTAAACAATCATGCTAATGCATGTACCACACTTGATTTGTGGTGACTCTTCTACCACTTTGTCTGCATCTTTGTGTTATTAGTCCCCCGTCGGTTGTAGTCCGAAAACGGGGACTTATGTTTTGCCCTGTGTGCGTGTGTCCGTGATCACCTGTATCTCGAACATGCATGGACCGATTAAGTTCAAACTTCACTCATACATCACACATTATATGGGACATATGCACATGCATTTTTTTCATGATCCGATTAACGATAGCCGAATAGCGGCTATTTTAAGGCCGAAAATGCATAAAAATCGCACATTTTCACCATTCCGGACCCGGATCTCAGTTATGCATGGACGGATTTCGTTCAAAGTTGGTACATACATTAAACATAATAGGACCTTGATGCACGTCATTTTTTTTTTCGGATCAAGTTCGAAATGGCCGACTGGCGGTGATTTTGTTTTAAAGAATTCAGTTCTGGATCCGTATCCGAGACATGTCTGGATTGATCAAGTTCAAACTTCACACACACAAGGTACATCATGTCACAAATATGTATGTGCATTTGTTTCATGATCTCATTAACGATATCCAAATGGCGGCCGCTTTAAGGCCGAAAATGCATTGAAATCACACATTTTCACCATTCCGAACCCGGATCTCAGTTATGCATGGACGAATTTCGTTCAAATTTGGTACTTACATTAAACATGATAGGACCTTGATGCACGTCATTTTTTTTCCCGGATCAAGTTCGAAATGGCCGACTGGCGGCCATTTTCTTAAAGAATTCAGTTCTGGATCCGTATCCAAGACATGTCTGGATTGATCAAGTTCAAACTTCACACACACATGGTACATCATGTCACAAATAGATATGTGCATTTGTTTCATGATCCGCTTAACAATAGCTGAATGATGGCCATTTTAAGACCGAGAATGCATTAAAATCACGTATTTTCACAATTCCAGAACCAGATCTCAGTCATGCATGGATGGATTTTGTTCAGATTTAGTACAATGTGTTGTACATATGCAGGTGCATTTCGGTCATGATCTGCTTTGAATGTATATGTCACTCAAATATGAATGGAACGGGGATGTGTCATTGACAATGACTTGTTTTTTACAGTATGCGATGATTATAATTTATATTGTCTCTTTCAATAGGTCATGGTGATAGTAATAGTAAAAGTTTACCAACATTGGTTAAAGATATCAGTAACGTTGGTCAAGTGTCTTGTGGGAGTTCCCATACAGTAGCTGTATCTCAAGATGGTAGAACAGTTTGGTCATTTGGTGGCGGTGATAATGGTATGTAACATCACACATTTCCTGTCACTTCACTCTGACCCCAGTCTCAAATTGTCACCCTTAAGATCTTGTTGAAAGTAAGAGAACCTCCAAACTTGTTACTGTCCCCCCCCACAATAGTGTTCCATTCGTTTCTGTGTTTGCATACTCATGTAACCATGGTATTTGAACAGTGAATGTAATAGTGGCAGAGAATGGATTGGTATATATATATTTGGTGGCGAAAACAAGTCCTGTGGACTGTTAACTATGGGAAGTCATGCTATACACACATACATGGTTAACATGATATCAAAATACCATCGTGCTATATTCGATATGGATGTTATGTGATATATACAACATGTGTAAAATAATGTTTGTTTTTACAAAATTTGATTGAGCACTTGACAGCGATTGTGATGATTTAAGTTCATGTAAATTAACCACTTTTGCTAGTTTTTGTGAAGTAAGGACACAACAGTTTTGGTCTCCAGAAAAGATATTACCATACTCGACCGCGTTAGCGCCCATGCCCGGGCAAGCGCCCACCCCCCACTTTTGCACAATTTTTATATTTGGGGTCACATTCGGCAAAGCGCCCACCCCTTCAAAATGCAACTAATTTAAAACTTTGTCTTGCGTAACGAATCTTGGTAATCATTATTATATGATACAGCGTGGATATCGATCGCTGTGAACATGTTGTGAATGTGTAGAACACGGTAACCGTGCGTAAACTATGCTTCGACAATGACCTGTTAATACAAGTAAAATGCAGTAAATATTTCATGCCATATACAGTTTACCTCTCAAAAATGGCTAGTTACTAGTTTTTTGGAAAAACTATGTCGTTTATTCGCTGAAATCAATTCCAACAGATCGTACTTCGACATCGATAATTCAATTCCGCATTGCGTTACCGGAAAGTCTTCGAGAATTTCCGAAGAATAGCGTCAGTACAAAACAGCATTGTGATTGGTTAATAACCAACTTGACCCATTAGGTCAAAGGACGCCGCTGCAGGTGAAATCTGCAAATGCATCATGGCGGAAAGTAATTTTCATCCAGAGTTTGCGTACGATCCAACACCTTCGTCAGTGGAGATAATATGACAATTTTGACTTTGTTCCAACAGACTCAAATGTTTTTAATTTCGTAAATTCTGGTGGTACGTAATTAATATTGTAATAAAATGTGCATATTTTTTGTGATCATTTCAGTTTCTTCATTTTGAAAATCAATGACGACTCAACTAATTTCGTAATTTAATTTCCCTCAAAGACGTAATCTGTCACTTGATGAATCAAATTTTTCATTTGCACTCTTTTTCGAGGGGGGTGCTCGGGTAAGCGCCCACCCCTAAAAAATCAAGATTTTCTGAGTTGAGGCCCCTGGGCGCTAATGCAGTCGAGTACGGTATGTGTACTGGAAATGTTTGTTCATATACTTTGATATTATATTTATTATCTCTGTAGGTAAACTTGGTCATGGAGACACTAATAGAGTGTATAAACCAAAAGTTGTTGAAGCATTGATTGGTTTATATTTGAGAAAAGTTTGCTGTGGGAGTCAGTCCACATTAGCTCTGACATCCACTGGACAGGTAAGATGTATTTCTGCTAGGGCTAATATTCACTTGATGTAATTCAAGTGATTTTGCAATATCCTCTGTGCAGTGTCATTCAGTGAATGACATATTTCAGCTGGAATTTAATTTTTGCTGGAAACCTAAAGTTTGCTCTATTAGAACAACTACAAATTACATTACTGACGGCTTGATCATTAATATTTGTTTTAATCATCCATTCATAGACCCCTTTCTATCATTTATGTAAGCAAATGCTCTACTAATAAAGTAAATACAGTATTAGATTTACTCGTAAATATTGTTACTGATTCATTATATAAATCATAAGAAAAACAAGTATTTTCAGTGGATTTTATTTTCGCTATTTATCTCTATACATGTCGCAAAAATAGCGAGTGAAGTGAAAATAAAATCTTTATAGCTTAAATTAAATACAAATGTATCCTTATATGAACAGTGGTGTGGTAATTTATGTAGTTCATTTGTATAGTATATGTACTAATAATGTTAAGGTAAACATATTCTTACAACAAGATTATTGACACTTTAGCTATTAAATTAAGTTTCAGTTAATTCATACATTGGTTCAAATTTGCTAAAATGGCATGTAGCTATTTCAATGCTTTTTGCAGTATATTTCACACTTTTTTGGCATTGCATGTGTAACAGTACAGTTTGTTTTGTTTACTGTAGGTATATGCTTGGGGTTGTGGTGCATGTCTAGGTAGTGGGTCATCAGAGTCTACAGCTCTCAGACCTAAACTCATTGAAGACCTTCAGTCTACCAGAATTGTGGATATAGCTTGTGGAGACAGTCACTGCCTTGCACTTAGCCATGGTAATATTTGTTTTTATAATTGTTATAAACGATATATACTAGTACTATACTTGTAGTAGGTATTATGAAAGTATTTGTGGTGTACATGTATTACTGTATAGTGCTTAGGGTTTATTTTTGCTAATTTCACTGATAGCTAAATTAAAATTAAACCCATTGAATATTGAAGTTTAAGAATAGAATGTATTGTTTCCTTCACAAACCAGTGAATTTAAAACCTAGTGAATATCGCTGCAACATCAAATCTACTAAAATTAAACCTAGTGAGTATTTTTTCTTCTACAGTATTCCGGCAAATAACAATTTACATTAATTTCTTAAAATTGCTTTGACAAAGGTGTATGTATCATATAGTTGAGGTTGGGATTACCTTTAACTTTTGTGGCTCAGAATTCTTTGAAATGTAGAATTTAATAATACATGTATCTGTGATTTCTATTCACAGACAATGAAGTATATGCATGGGGTAATAATGCCATGGGACAGTGTGGTCAGGCCCATACTACTAGTCCTATTACAAGACCAAAGAAAGTACTTGGCTTAGATGGAATAAATGTGAATCAGATATCTGCAGGTACATCACACAGTATTGCATGGACTGCTTTACCAACTGATAGGTTAGTGTTAGACACTATTTTTTTTTCATTATACATTTACAGGGTAAATTCCAGCAATGTATTTTGACTGGAAACATCTGAAATACACTTTTTTTGTCAGTTGCTCACAAATTTGGATGTGATCTAGTCACAACATGATATATTTCAGCTCTGAAAGTTTGTTTACTTTAATCAATAACGTTTAAAATATTTATTATTATTTTGTCTGTCACCGCTTCCTTCATGTATTCTAAATTTGTTTGTTTTTTGTTCACAGACAAGTTGTAGCATGGCATCGACCATTCTGTGTTGATCTTCAAGAAGGCACATTTTCACATTTAAGAACATTTCTAGAACGTTATTGTGATGGATTTGATAGTCCAACACCACCCCAGCCATTCCCTACTGCTAGGTAAGTTTGTATACCACTTAGAAAGCTGGAATCGAATCTGCTTATTAAATTACCTTGCTGGATACAAATCCTTTCCAGGTGCTCTTGTCTCATCTAAATTATCATTAAAATCTAATTTTATAATACCCCAATAATAATGTGATTATCATACTACTAAATGCTGGTAAATTTCAACAAAAACGACTGTTTTGTATTTACAGAGAACATCATCATTTTGTACTACTTTGTCTTCGACTTCTTTGTACTCATTTACAACTTGCCCTAGCTGGTGGTGTTGCTGCAACTATTCTAGGCACTCAATCTGGACCACTCAGACATTTACTCTTCAGATTAATGGACTCAAATACACCAGAATCTGTCCAACAGGTGAGGAGTATCTACATTTAATGTAATCATTCATCATGTGTTCAAATTCTGTGAAAAAAAAACGCAATGTATTTATGGTTCTCATCACCTATTTCTAAGACTACCATGCTGAGTGAAGGAACAGTGGTCATATCAATGTTTGCTCATCACCTTCTCTACTTGTATATATATGTATATATCACTATTACAGAGGTATGAGTACAACATTTTCCCCTCTCAAGATGCCACTACTGATTATGTCTGTGTGGCCTTCCATTTACATATTGATAAATTGTGTCTTGGACAAAAGCCTGTCAAATTCTTTCCTGGTTTAATAAACACTGCCTCACATACCACTAACATTAAATATGATTTGTAAGATGACTTATTTGATTCTAAATTTCACCTATTGTATTTGTCAGGCTGTCAGTGAAACATTATCAGTTGGTGCTCCATTATTACTTCCACCATTGCGAGAGAGGATGGAATTACTACATTCATTATTGCCACAAGGACCTGATAGGTGGGATGGCTTATCCAAAGGACAGGTAAGAATATGTTCAATATTTGCTTTTTAGCTGTCGACGAAGTCGAGCGGAGCTTATAGTATTACTGACTGTCCTCAGTCGTCGTCGCCGTCGTCAACTTTACATTTTCGACTTCTTCTTAAAAACTGTATAGCTGTGAAACTTTCTAGGAAGGTACCTTGGGTGGTTCTATCTCAGATTTGTTCATTTCGTGTGGATATGTTCAATTGTCCTATTTATAGCGAATATTTTTGTAATTTTTGGTCAAAAATGCTATTTTCGACTTCTTCTTGAAAACCGCTAGCCCAAATGCTTTGATACTTGGTATGTAGGTACCTTGGGTGGGCCTCTCTCAGATTTGTTCATTTTGTGATGATATCTTTAATTCTCTAGATTTGATAAATATTTTTGTCATTTTTGGTAAAAAGTGATATTTTCGATTTCTTGTTGAAAACCGCAAGTCCGATTGCTTTGGTATTACATATGTAGGTACCGTTAAAATCCTATTATAAACCGCATACCATATAGTAACCGCACCCCCGAATTCGGCTTCAGTGTTAAAGAGTTGAAAATTGAAAACATGAAAAGTACCTATTACTAACCGCACCCCCAATTGAACAAGACCGTGACTGACTTTGTTTCAACCAGCTGGTACATTGTTCCTAATCCTATTCATTTGTTTTGACAACGTGCCTAAAAATATTCACACCTCTTTATTGTTCAGTAGTGTTAGGATGTCAAACACGCAGTGAAACTGCTTTGTTCTTGCGACAACTTTTGTCAATACTCCTTATGAATACGTCCGTGTGTCGCAAGTTTTCGACAATGAGCTGTTATCACCGAAAACCTGTTAAATTCTTTTTCAATGCTCAGTTTATCTTTCGAAAACAACTAATTTCTTGATTTAAAAAAAAAGTCATGTCATTTTCCCATGGAAATCAAAGTCAAAAGATCGCACTACATTATCGGTAAATCCCTTCCGTGTTTCGTTCACCATGAAGTCAGTGACCTGTCATTAACGTATTTAAATGAACTAAGGTAATTTGAACACGTGGGCACCATCCAGCATTTTGATTGGTTAATTGGCGACTTGACCTATCCTGTCAAGTAACGTCTCGTGTGCATTCAAACTACATGGCGGATGTCGTATATCGTATCGATTGTTTACTTGTACATGTGACCGAAATAATTCGCTTCGAAATGAATATTTTTGTAATTTTTGGTAAAAAGTGATATTTTCGACTTCTTGTTAAAAACCGCAAGTCCAATTGCTTTGATATTACATAATTAGATACTACATGTGGACCTCTCTCAGATTTGTTCATTTCGTGATGATATCTTCAATTCTCTAATTTTCATGAATATTTTTGTCATTTTTGGTAAAAAGTGATATTTTCGACTTATTGTTAAAAACCACAAGTTTAATTGCTTTGATATTACATATATAGGTACTACAGGTAGACCTCTCTCAGATTTGTTCATTTCGTGATGATTTTGTTCAATTATCAATTTAATGAATATTTTTGATAAAAAGTTATATTTTCGAATTTTTGTTGAAAACAGCAAGTCTGATACTTTACATATTGTTCATTTTCTGATGATATCTTCTGTTCTTTAATTGAAATGTGCATTGCTAACAGCGGAGCTATCTCAGCCGACAGGCTGCTAGTTCTTTTAAAAGTAATAAATTTGGAACACAAATACATGATATTTTGGTGAGTGAAAGATTCCATCAAATAAATAACAGGAAGTAAATAAACACTGAGGGTGTCCAAACTTGTTTCCACAAAAAAATTACTTTTTTATTGTCGTATAGCGTTAAACCCTACTTTGGCAGCCATTTTGGATTAGTAAATTGACAAAATGTGTAAAATTGTGGTTCATAATTCAAAGACTAGTTCTGGGACACCAAGTCTTTTTTTCAGAATTTAAAACAATAAATCACAGAGGCCACTTTAGTAGAGTTGCAGGAAATTCCTGTCCCAAAAGTGTGTTGGCTATCTTTAAGAAAATACTTTATACAGTATGCTGTATTAGCAGTGCATTAGCAGACGTGCAAATAAATGTAAACTGAAAATTCTATTTAACATATACTGGATCATTAAAATATGATCATTTTGACCCTAGATACATTTATACCTCAATCAAATGCATTTACTGTGAATACATTAATTATTTGCCGGTTTTTAATTTCACTGTTTTTGTCCATGTGAACTTGTAGAATAACAATAAAACTCATTGTTTCACTCATTGTTTGTGAACTTAAAATCCAGAAAACATCAAAATAGTGAAAATAAATAGTATAGTACCAGTAAATAGTTTTACAGTATTTGGATATTATATTTAGCTGTAATTAAATTTAACATTTATTGCTTTTACATACATTTGTCGTACCATTCAACCCAATGAATTGACAACTTGCAATGAATTATGTGTTTATATTACAGAGAATGCAGTTAGGTATAATTCTAACCAGTCTACAAGATAATACTCATGTAGCTTCACTTCTGGGATTCTCATGCCCTCTGGATATGGATCTTGAACCACGTACTAGTCAGCCTACTACAAGTCAACAAGACATGCATCTTGCTGAAGTCTTAATGAAAACATTGCTTAGAAATCTGGGCTTTCATACTGTAAGATTATTGCTCATGTATTATTGTTTTATAGTTTTTACCTGTCTGTCCTTCTACATGTAACATCTGCATTTCGTTTTCCTAGTCGCAGTGTTCTTTAATTGAAGCTGGTACATTTAGGTTAGGCCTGATTCATGGATGTACTCACTTGAGGTGTATTGTTTACCCATATTCTGTTAGCCTTATGTAATTTGACTTGACCAGATGATGGTTGATCCTTTAGTTCATGTGTGGATTTAATTATACAGTATAAATCAATGAAAAGAAATTATTTCCATGTGAATTCAATTTTGTGTTTTCAGCTAAATAAATTCCTGCTTGAATAAAGTAGTTTATAGTGCCTTACAGAAGGGGAACATATTCATTCTCAAGTGTTTCATCGATTTCTTGTAACCTAAGTTGGTTTTAGCTATATATTGCCATAGTAGAATACTACATAATCTATATCAGATCGTTGCTTGTACATTTTAGTGTGTATTATGCTAGCAAATTAAGGCCCTCACAGGCAACAAACATTTACATGGGAATTTGGATCTGTCATTGTGTTGCTGTCATCGTTGCTATCTCATGACATAATAATTTAGTGAACACTGTAAGATACATGTATTTACATTTAAAATACTAACTTGTTTTTTCTACAGGAACAAGCATTTGGTGAACTTGAAAAGAATAGCGATAAAGACCCAAGTTCAATTTCCTGTGAAGATGATGCTCCTCCTTCTCACTTACGTGAATTATTAGCATCATTACAGAAACATCTTTTAGCATATATTCATGTCAATGCATATGAAGAAGTAAGTGAGCAATTTGTTGTGTTTTTCTTGTCAATCTTTATTCAACTTTATTTTACAATGCATTTTTTTTTATTTTGGCCCAGTTTGCTTATTTGTAAGTTTGTATTTTCTCTGTTACATTTTTGGCACATGTAGTCATTTGAATTCTTGGCTTTAATTGTTTGAATGATTGATCACGTGATGTACAAATGAAATAATATTGATTTTTGAATAATTGAGGGTCAGCTGTACACATATTTATATAATTGGTTTGAACTTCAATAACTGTTAGGATTTTATACACATTGCTTCCAGGAGATGTGTGATTCAAAATATGATTAACATGATCCATATCAATTGTCAAGCTTATATATTAAGGCTTTATTTCATTTATCGTTTAGTTGCTCAACACATTTGTTTTTAAATATTTTAAGTGACAGAAAATGTGTACAATGAGCAGATTAGACACATATGTATATCATTTGGGTGCAAATAGAACACATTTATGGAATGTCATTTGTCAGTTATATACTGTGGAATACTTTATTTTCATTTGGAATTAATTCAGTGAAAATAAAATCCAGCTAATATACCTTTATTCTTATATTTTACATTCAACTCGTCAAAAATCAGTGAAAATAAAATCCATACAAAACACTCAAAAAGTCTATATAGCGAAAATTAATTCCAGTGAAAATAAAATATTTTACAGTAGTTTAAGGTAGCGGGACTATTATTTGCATACTTTTTTTCATCTTCTAATTGTGACCAAATGACTACAAATAGACCCAGGAAAGTATATATTTTTAGAATCGCCAGACTTCAAGCTTTTCAAAGGTATGTTTGCCATGCCCATATCTGCATGCTACGGTGCGTTACTTAATCAAAAGTGAAAAATTACTTTTTTTGTAAAAAAAATAATTACGCATTTATGCTGGTGATAAGAAGTTTTGTTTTCACTTTTCCTAGTTGTTCAATAGTCTGGTAAATTGAATGTGTCTGGTTAGTTTTATTCAAGCAACGCGTTTTGAAAAGTAATGTCCTGAATTTTAATTTCTGTTTTAGTCGCATTGCCCCCAACTCAAACCACAACACATTGGTAAATAATCCACGAAATAGTTTGTCTGGACACATTCAAGTTCCTCTCATTGTCACCTTAAAGCTGTGAAAATTTGGTGTTAATCCGACAACAATAAGTATACGTTATTTTTTGTTAAAGACCTTGTATTTTGAAAAACATAAACTCCTAGAAAACGTCGATGAAGTCACAGCAAAGATTTTCAAGCTTGTTTATCTGCACAAGTGATTTGTTTTCCCATCAAGGTCTGTTTTAACATGTGTAGGGGCATCCAAATGTGTAAGGCTATTGGAAACCAAAAAATAAAAGGAATGGGATAGCTATAGTTCGATAAAATCGACAGATGAAAACACCAAAATCAATGATTTTTGACTCCCGTGTGCGAAGCACAAAAAGGGAGTCTTTGCAGTTAGTGTGTCTGTGTGTGTGTGTGTGTGTGTGTGTGTGTGTATGTGTGTCCGTCTGTTCCACTGATATCTCAAGAACCATACATCAGTTTTTGATGAAACTTGGTGAATAGATGCTCTGGGCCAATGCGCAGATTTGATTAGGTTTTGGTAAAAATCCATGCATATTAATTACCTAATTTGCATGATAATTAGCTGATTTTTAGCTGTTTCATGACTGTTCCACTGATATCTAAAGAACCACTCATTGGATTTTGATGAAACTTGGCACACAGATGCTCCAAACTAATGCGCAGATTTGATTAGTTTTGGGTAAAAATCTGTACAATATTAATTACCTAATTTGCATAATGATTAATCAATTTTCGGCTTTTCCACTGATATCTCAAGTACTAATCATCACATTTCAATAAAACTTGGTACATAGATGTCATAGGACACTGCACAAACCGGAAAGTTTTTAGGGTAATATCAGTAGATATTAATTACCTAATTAGCATAATTAATTAATTTTCAGCTTTTGATATTTCAAGTAGTAATTGTCACATTTCAATGAAACTTGGTACATAGATGTCATAGGACACTGCACAGACCTGAGAGTTTTTTAGGGTAATATGAGTACATATTAATTACCTAATTTGCATAATTAATTAATTTTCAGCTTTTGATATTTCAAGTACTAATCATCACATTTCAATGACACTTGGTACATAGATGTCATGGGACACTGTACAGACCTGATAGTTTTTAGGGTAATACGAGTACATATTAATTACCTAATTAGCATAATTAATTATATTTCAGCTTTTGATATTTCAAGTAGTAATCATCACATTTCAATTACACTTGGTACATAGATGTCATAGGACACTGCACAGACCTGACAGTTTTTTGGGTAATATCAGTATATATTAATTAGCTAATTTGCATAATTAATTAATTTTCAGCTTTTGATATATCAAGTAGTAATCATCACATTTCAATGAAATTTAGTACATAGATGTCATAGGACACTGCACAGACCTGATAGTTTTTAAGGTAATATGAGTACATATTAATTACCTAATTTGCAAAATTAATTAATTTTCAGCTTCTGATATTTCAAGTAGTAATCATCACATTTCAATGAAATTTGGTACATAGACATCATAGGACACTGCACAGACCTGATAGTTTTAGGCTAATATCAGTATATATTAATTAGCTAATTAGCTAATTTGCATAATTAATTAATTTTCAGCTTTTGATATTTCAAGTAGTAATCATCACATTTCAATGACACTTGGTACATAGATGTCATAGGACACTGCACAAACCTGATAGTTTTAGGGTAATATGAGTACATATTAATTATCTAATTTGCATAATTAATTAATTTTCAGCTTTTGATATATCAAGTAGTAATCATCATATTTCAATGAGACTTGCTACATAGATCTTCTAGGATTATGCAGAGACCTAATTAGTTTTAATTGGATATTAATTACCTAATTTGCATAATGTTCCACTGATATATAAAGAACCACAAATTGGATTTTAATGAAACTTTTAAAGAGAACTATGCAGAAACCCAATTAGTTTTTGGTAAATATTTATGCTTATTAATCACCTAATTAACATAATTAATTAACACTGATATCTCAATTACTGATCATCACATTTGAATAAAATTTGGTACATAAATGCTCTAGGACAATAGACAGGCCTGATTAATTTTGGGTTAAAATTTGTTCATATTAATTCTCTAATTAGCATAATAATTCATCATTTTTTTGTTCTGTTCTGTTCATATTAATTACCTGATGTACATAATTAGTTTTCAGCTTTTCTATCAATATCTCATGTACAGGTAATTTTGAATTAATTTTTAATGTGTCTTCAATACTCTCAGCACAAGGGAGTTCTTTCTAAGCTTTCTTTGATTTTTCAGTGGTTGTGTGACCTTGTGTCTGACACATTCATATGCAAATGACTAATCTGTGAAATAAACAGGGGCGGAGACAAACCACTCAAATGTTTGGAAACACTCACTGTGTGTCAGATAGCTACTGATAACACATACTAACATTGCTTTGTCTTGAGTTAATCTTTGAAACTTATAGGCACACAGATTAAACCTGTGTTGTTGATTTTGGAAAACACTACTGAAGCTGCCTTGCTTCCCTTCAAAAAATCTACATTTTAACCAACTTACATGACATTCTAGGTTACGTTGACTTATCAGATGAAAGTTTATAGTGCATTTCATC
Organism: Saccoglossus kowalevskii; assembly: GCF_978046115.1. NCBI lineage: Eukaryota > Metazoa > Hemichordata > Enteropneusta > Harrimaniidae > Saccoglossus > Saccoglossus kowalevskii. Next base: position 19,730,229 of record NC_140653.1, on the reverse strand, counting down.
AATTAATAAATAAATGTGAAAATTTTCAACACAAATAATAGTCTCGCTACCTTAATTTCGGTTTATGTTCACAATAGTTACACATTTAGCAGCCCATCAAATGTAGAAGTATACAAACAAGATCATAGACTCTATGAATAATAAATATAATTGCATAATTTTGTCATATGCTGTAATTACTATCAACTGCTTTAATACAAATTACTTGCAGTAATCACTCATGATAAAACTAAGAGGAAATATTGTTGGATCAGACATTGCATATAATAATTCTACTTTTTATTTAGACTCGATGTGCTTCCAGTGTGTCATTACTTCATAACCATTTGTCATTACTTCTACCACATGCTGTTGAAGTTCTGAATAGATCAATAACATTACTCCAGGAGAGTGCAGGTGTGAGCTCATCAGCAGTCAGAGATAAACTAAGAGGTATTTGAGATCTACCATACTTCATTTTAGTTGATTTATTTATTCCATTGCATTACTGTAAAAGGGTTAATTATTCACTGGGTTTCAATTTTGCTTTGCTGACTGGAAAATGCGCTAAATTAAAACTCGGTGAGTATGTAAAATTGAGCATAGTACACATTATCTAAATGATGAAACCGTGAATTTAAAACCCACTGAATATGCCTGAAATGCTAAATCAGCGAAATTTTAACCCAGTGAAAATTAGTCATTTAAAGTATTTGTATAAAAGTGACATACATTATTTGCATATTACTGTAAACTAGTGTTATACAGGCAAGTGTGAATACAGGCTCCTGTCACAGAATCTGCTTCTGTGGAACTTGAACTTTGGCATTGAAATTACAACGACAAATTTTTCAGACTGATTTGTCATGATGTTATGATGACAAATTTTGAGCAGTACTTGTACCATGAAATCATCACATTCTGTCACACTGTAATGAACTTATACGGTAATAGTTCAACCCCAATATTGAGTATGTGTTTTTTTTCATTACAGATGTTCTTTATAGTTCTGCAGCAGGTGCAATGTTATCCCAAATCATCCATTCATTGTTGTTGTTACCATTCCTCATAGTACAGCCATTATTGCCAGCATTGTTGTCGTTATTACCACAGCTAGATAAATTGAACCGACTACTTCCAGCAGCAGCTCTTCTGGAAGAACAGGAATTAGAATGGCCTATTCATGGTAAGTTCATTATTAAAAATATCACCAGTCTCCAAGGCTGGTGAACGAGACAAGGAATGCATTCCATAGTACTGTAAAATACTTCATTTTTGCTTAGAATTAATTTTCGCTGAAGGAATGATTCAGTGGAAATAAAATCCAGCGAATATACCCTTTTCCTACCTTTATATTCAACTCATCAAAATTCAGTGAAAATAAATTCCATACAAAACACCCAAAAAAGTCTTTCCAGTGAAAATTAATTCCAGTCAAAATAAAGTATTTTATAGTATATACAAAATGTGTCATTAACACGCTTGTTTGAACATGCATGACCTGATGACCACTTACTGTTGAAGCTGCTCTTGGCAGAAATTACAATCTCCAAACTACCCCAGTATGTGACAAATTTTGTGTGAATTCCCAGTTATACATGTATGCTTCTAAAGATTGAATGTTGACACAATCATTTGCTGAACCTATCTGTTCACGATGGATGTTTAATTATAAATTGCAAAAGCTTTGAGATTTCATACTACAAAAACTTCCATAATTGCTATAAAGGTGTATTCACGCTTTCAAATATGTCATACTGGACCTCTAAAAATAATGCATTGTATATTCACCGCAGGGGGCAACTTTAATTAATGCCACTCAGTGATGTAGCTTGAATGACTACTTCTTGATAAGATCTACTGGTGTACATTAAATATGATCTATTTTAATGTAAGAATGAGAAATTTTGTGTTGTGGCATTTATTTTCTAATCTTATTGTGGTAAGATAGCCTAGAACCTCAAAGTCGTTGCACAGTATTGTGTTAGATATGGGAAATGTACAATGTATGAAAGTTGCATTGTTTACAATAAATACAAACACATACTCTGCAATGACCTGGGCACTTTGAGAGTGATATAATTTATGCATATAATATAATAATAATAATTTATTTAGAGAAGAATGGAAATGTTAACAAACATATTTTATTTCCTTTAAACATGAATGGCTATCCACAATATAAAGTGATATGGATATAATGCTATTGTGAATTTTAATAAAATGAACGTATTTTTCTCTCATGTTTGACTGACTTACCGGTAATGCATGTACATGTAGACTGGCCATGACATCTCATGAGTCGGTGTTTATACATCAGTTAATGCTAGGGTGTGTCTTGCTGTAATATCAATACACATGCATGAATACTTGTAGGAAATGCACAAATACTGTCTTGCATGAACTATTAAAAAGTAGCAACTTTTCCTGAGAATGGGGTATGGATATAATGGGTAATATATAATTCTATACCAGTGTGTTGTACAAGTTTTCTTCACATGTATAATATTACATTAATGAGCTAAACTTGCAAATATATATTATTGGATTGTAAAAACTTTAGTAGAAAAACGTTAACTTCACTGACAATGTCGCTGGAAGCTGCTCTGTTTAAATGAAATGGTCTGCGCAGACAATTTGTGATTTATATCAAGTTTATGTTGTCTGTTGTCATTTTTACTTCTGTTATACTTTGATAGTCAGTATAATTCATGTCCTCATTCAAAGAAGTCTGTATGAATTAATAATTAAAACAGATAAAAGCAAATTTCCAATAATATTTACTGGTGTGTGTGTGACAGGTGTCTTGTTGAGCTCAGCTATTGTGCATTTTCATTCACATTCAGTGACCATTCACAGTTTCTACAGGTCACTACCATTTAATCACTATTCTTTGATATATGCCTTGTAAAGTGTTCTTTATAAATCCAGTTGATATTTTCTTATTTTATAGTCATACTTTATTTATTGCTATTATACAAATTAGATGAAAAATTTAGCCAAACAAAGAGGTAGTTAATATAAAAGTTGTTGCTCTGCTATTGATACTAAGTAATGGTTGCTTATTGTCTAAAGAGTACATTACTTATAATAATTTATTTTCACTAATTTTATTCTTAGACAAGGGAGAAAATCTAGTTAGCGGACATAACATTATTTTTTGCTTCCCAGGCTTCCCAATATTAGAGAAGGAACCCCACTTTGGTATAAAAAGGGGTCCTATTTGTACACAGAATATTGGGACTCTCTATACACAAATACACAATTCCTGTTGGTGAGAATTACTAATTTAAAAACTTGATTATTTATTTGGTTCAGTTTCTTTCAGTCTTGCATGTACCCTATATTTAGAACAATTTAAGATTGGAGCAGTATGAAATTGCTAGACATTTTGGTGTTACATCCTTGTCAATTCAGAGCAAACTATAAACATTTCACCAGTTCTTTTATGATAGTTTCTCTGTGGCACTGTTGTTTTCACATGTTATGGCATTGTTTCAAGTGTTTGCATATTTTGAGGTATCAGATCTAAATTATAAACTAACTTGCATGTAGCAATATAGCTGGTACTGTCTGATCTTAATGGGCATACACAGTAAGTACTCATGAAAACATCATACAAAGTTTTATCACGAGAGCAGAGCCAGTGAAGAAGTTTTCTTGTGCAGTACTTATATTCAGTTACATTGCAAATCATTGATTATATTAATTGCTGTGGCACTTCATTATATTTGTCAATTACTAATATTTGTCAGTAACTGTAACTGTTTATTTGACAGTTAATAATATTTAAACTGTTTCCCGTCATCAATGTGAACATGCATTTATGAGATATTTAGTTCCCTTTCCTAAAATCAACCAAGGTCTTTGAGTTGGATGTACTGCTATGCTTTTGGTGTTGGTGTATTTGGGCTTAAATCTGTTGCATGGTTTGTATCTTATGATTTCACTTATTCCAGCTGTATTTACACATGTATGCATGTGCATTGTCATCCTAGCCAATGCAGAATAGGTTTACATGTCTTACTTGTTTCATTCTATGCTGACATGTGTTGCTGTCTCTCTGTTAGTGTTTGTTCTTAGTCGGTATAACAAGTCAGGAAGCCAAGAGGTTGATCCTCCACCTTATCCTCCTTCTGCTACAATATGGATGTCGCAAGGTAAACTTTTTACTATACATGCCTTGTGTTCCTGCCTGGTCTTACTTCCCTGTGCTTTCTCTGTATCAATAGATGTAGTGTAGTATTATATGTTGTTTTTTTGTAAGTATATAGGCTCAACAATCTTGGTTTGGTTTACAATCATCTACATTCTGAATCTAAACCAATTTACAATAAAATTGAATATTGGTAACCATTTAAAGACCTGGAAAGTTTATTTGCATGGAGTGTGTAGTGACAAAAAAAAGTCCCAGTAACCAATCAGGAGATCCTGTCTTTTTAAATGTCCACCAAAACTCTAAAAGAAAACTTACTTTGTTGTACTATGGATATTATTAGTAAAAGCAGGTAGGGTGGGTAGCATGGGTATAAAAGTACATGTAGATCATCAGTGAATATTCTATTGATGTTTTTTTTGCATAATAACTTGAAAAAGTAATATAAGAAAATAATTTCAGTGATGAGATAAAATACCAATTGTGTATGATGTATTTTTTTCACACTTGTCATGTTGAATATTACTCTAGTTTAGATGTACCATATGTGAGACAGGAAATCCTATCACAGAACTTAGTCCAGAACTAAGGATATTTTAAAATTTTGCTTCATAAGGTATAAGGAGAGTTTACAACTGAGCGAATACTTTGCTATAGTCTTGATGCTTACAAATAGAAAAAGCAGTCATGTGTAGAAACGACCAGTTATTAAGTCATAAAAATTGTGTGTTTGAAGTTGCATGGACTCGTCATTGATTATAATTATTTACTATCTTTGCATTTATTAAGAGCGAGTACTAATACATGCTCCATAACTTCTATATCACACATATTCCTATATATTTTGTTGGGTGTACCATGTAGGATATTGTGTTTATAATGTTTTAATAATCAAGTAGGGTTGAGGTATGTATGTACATGTTTTACAATGTAAGTTGAAACTATTATTTTACTCAGAAAACAATTTGAATTAAAGAATAACAATATAGCTATTCAATACCCCAGCTATGTATATGTGAAGTTTGAGTTTGGCCGTGAATTTGTTTCATTCACCCAGCCATCAATATCGTCAGCTGGTTTGGCTGATAATACAGCAGCGTTGCACTATTCCAAAGCTTTAGCAAATGAAATTTGGACAAACAAGAAAATGGAGACAGTCACTAACATTAAATGTGCTGAAATCATTGAAATCTCAATAATTAGAACATATTCCCTGCAATTTCTACAAATTCAGACCATTTTAATTGAGTTGACTTCATAATCAGAAAATACAACTTTACTGTTACCATTGTGTTTTTAAACACTAGAACAGCAACATTGCCAACTAAGTTGCTGACTGGTTTGCTGTGCGCATTTCTGTTGAGATTGGTTGGACCCAACCATTGATCTCAAGACGTGCATAGCAAACAAGTCGTCAACTTAGCCGGCTATGTTGCTGTGAGGAACAATATGGCGATGACAGTAAATCACAGGTTGCTTGAAATGTTCAATGAATACCATATTGAAGTGTATTGCTTAAAGAATCTACTACTAAAGAATCTAAGAAGATACTACTACCAGTAATAGAGCAAATCTGATACTCTTGTGTTTAAAGCTTGATCATTGTGCATTCTATATGGACTATGTACAAGCATTCATGCCTATGTATTTATACTTAAAAATAACATATTGTTATTGACGAAAGCAGAAGACATGGTTTCTCCATAATTCTCCTGCAGTTAACAAGATATGTATTATGTATGATCTCTTTTGAAACGAGTATGGCATGTCTGTGACAACGTTCTTGATGACATCACACCAGTGAGGAAAGTGACTGGAAGATTGTTCATATATCATGTGCAATAACAATGCTGTTTTGTTTTGCGAATTGTTCAATTATAAAATAATGTTTGTATTCGACTGAACAAAAAAAGGGTGCTTGTTTTTGTTTTGATACATAGCAGGTCATATGTACGGTAGATAGCAGATACTAGAGCTTTGAGACCACTCTGACTTGTGTCATATTTGTTTTTTGTAGCCACACCAGATAGTATTGATCCTGCAGCATTACCACTACCACAACCTGCTAAGTCTTGGGTATGGCTAGTGGATTTAGAACGTGCTGTTGCATTATTAGTTGGACGTTGTCTGAATGGCATGCTGATTGGGGTACCATTAACTAATGAAGAAAAGGATACACAACACTGGATAAAATCTCACCTGCTAAGTAATGGATTGGAACAAGACCAACAATCATCCAGATGTGGTCAGTACTAGTTCAGTGTACTATGTTTATTATATCGAGAGGGCAGCATTACTTTAGCAGACCTCTTGCGCTTCATATAGATTATCAGTATGTTGCTGTTTTTTCCGCAAATCATATTGTCATAAAGGCTGTCATACTGTGACCTCATATATGTATGTTTACATTTTTGGCAGCACTACCTCACATTCTGCTGTGACAATGTTGCCCATAAGTTGTTTTATTAACTGCAACACAATACATGTATATTTAATATTAACAGCAGCGTACAATGCTGTTATTTTATCTTTGGTGTGAGTGACCAGTTCTTGCCAAACGGTCACTACGCATGCATATGTGTGCGAAACATAAACAAGTGCATTGGCCTATAGAATTATCACTGTCTTTTTATGCTAAATGCAAATTAATTCCTCTATTGGATATTTTTCTGATTGAGCAAATACTGTAGGTCAAAAATTATACTATGATGACGTACTACTATGTTTTGATTGACAGATAAAGATCTTAGTTATATAACAGAAGCAGTTTTATCGAACGGAGACGAGCAACACTTCTATGAGCAACAGCAGCAATCAGCTGACAATAACATTCTGATGGACATCATATTAGGTGTTAGTAGAGAACCTGCACATTCTATATTTATGAATATGATGGAGTATGCTGCTACCAGAGGTATGATGTGGTTAACTTATTAATTGACATATATCGCATTATCAAAATGTTTTTAAACTATGGCGTGAGTATATAAACAAGAGGAGTGAGTTATGAGATTGCGTCACTAGAGGGCCTTGTCATGCCTGAAATCTTATACTGTAAAATACTTTATTTTTGCTGGAATTAATTTTCGCTGGAAAGACTTTTTGGGTGTTTTGTATGTAATTTATTTTCACTGATTTTTGACAAGTTTAATGTAAAATATAGAAAAAAGGTATATTCGCTGGATTTTATTTTCACTGAATCATCCAAGCGAAAATAAATTATTTTAGAGTACTTAACTCATAGGGTTGCAGTGGTAAAATGAAACTTTCATTCGAACTAAACACCCCAGACCTCTCCAATTAATTTTTAATTACGGAGCTAATCAATAATTGGGATAATTATCCTCCATTTCAACTTTTTAAGTATGCAACCCTGTTTAAAGATTTATTACATTTCCTATGCAGTCATCAACCTTCAGACATCACAACAACTGATTTGCATGTATTTTCATTCTTTAGATTGGGATACTTGTGAAATAACAGAGGAACCCATGTTAGATGCTGCTTCCAGATGTACTTTAGCTTGCCTTTTAAAACACTGTCATCTTTTATCGGCTGCTTCCCACAGAAAGAGGTAAGACTAAACAATGGTTTATTCTGTAAGAAAAGAGCAAGATTCATTTTTATTTTCTGGTGCATTTGCTCTATTAGTAGCTTAAATGAGAGAAGTGTGTCTATGGTCTAAATATATTTCAATGATCCATTATACATTAAATGCAATTTTGGCTGCATGCACTTCTAATAAAGTAAATATGGTATCCTTGAATGTGTCTGTGATAAAATACATTATGTGCAATAACACCACCAATCAATGTTCTTGTTGATACAATCTTTTGAATTTGTTGGAACTTGTACAATCCCTTCATTTGAACCTTACTTTTAACTTTTTTTAATTTTGTTTTGTAGTGCAAGTAAGTCTCTTGTTGAGGCATATCGATGTGTTTATATGGTTAGAAGAAGATTGCTGGCAACCAAAGCAATGCAACAAGCTAAACAGGAAATGAAGAAAAGAGTGCGAACACGATTAGAAAGTGATGTGTCGGATGATGCCGGGACAGACGATAATGATACAAGTAGAGAAGAAGTTAATGAAAGAGATCCTGAAAACAGAGAAGGTATGCTACACTATTAGGCTAAAAGAACATTGCAAGTACAGATCTGTCAATTTAGCCGCTTTTGAATGAGTGGAGTACGTTGGTTTCTGTTGTTATAAAGAAATTAGATCAGTGTATTACTATGTGATGATCAACAATATTCAGAATGTATATGCACTGCTTTGAAGTTGATATGAATAGACACAACATTCTGTACAACTTTTAAATGTCATAGTTTGTCCAGTCATGCTATTGATCTAACATGTTTTAGACAAGTTACTGCTCTATCAACATTTTTGGGAAAAAAATATGATTTTGGTAAATATGGGTTTATTAAATTAGATTATTTCTACCCTTGCACAAAGTTGAAAAGTGTCCTCAACCAAAATTGTTGAAGTGTTGTCTTCATTTATGTTATGTTCCTGATAAAAAAAAAGAAATGCTTATTAAATATTTTCTTACTCATTATTCAGGTTTCATCACAGTTTTAGAAGACAGGCCTTTAGTTGTACCTTGCCCTCTGTGGCAAAAGTTGATAATTATTTTGTCTTTACTTAATGACCAGTTAATATGGTATATGTTTTAATGGTTCTTTTCTTCATTTCCAGTACCTTGTCTTCCAAGTACACCACAAACAAACCAAGAATCTAAAGATAATTCTGACCAGGATAATTTTATTGAATCCTGCAAATCTTTGATAAAACGATGTGTTTTCCTTGTGACTGATGTTTGTAGTGCTATTCCCGGAGAAGATGATATTCTGAAACCAACTTCCACTAAAAAGCCATTAACACCTGTCAGAGAGAACTATACTGAGTCTGGTAAGAAGTGTGCACAATATGGATATCAACACCTTCTTTGCTATGCAATGATAAATAAACAAACATACCATCCCATATAATGAATATTAAAATGAACTACTTTTTTCGAACATCCAAAACGCCCAAAAAGTGTATTCAGTGAAAATTAATTCCAGTATTTTACAGTACAGATACTAATACATGTATACTTTTATCTTTTATGCCATAAATAATGAGATGATCACTTGGATAATATTAAGATTTATTTTATTTTATTTCATGTAGATCATTTGAAGTATCCTGAACGAACAGTGAGCCAACCAGAGTTTGGAAATATTCCAAGACCTGATGAACAAAGGCTTTCAGTAAGTATTGTGTTCACTGCAAAGCGTATTTCATTTACCGGTATTAGACACATAGAGCTGTATGTGCTGCCCACATTTAATGTAAGAAGTCTAATTGTCAATACGTGACAAACAATGTGTCACTCTTGCTAAAACTACATTGTTTCACTTCGCTAATTTTAAACTGATTTTAAATAGCAAATGAAGAGAAATGAAAAATCATGAATTCGTCTGAAAGTTGGAAATTGAAAAGTGCCACAGAACTGTTATATACACATTTCTGTGATGACCATTTTTGTGAAATAATTGATGGTTTGAAATTGCTTTTGGCGAATGGTGGCGAAAGTTACACAATCTATTGTAGCCAAACAAAGGGGAAACCCAGTCAATGCTTTACTTTACTGTTCTATATTTTTACACATTAATATGTCAAGTTCACAAATGAACATGAAGTTTATATTTTGTTTTTGATTAGATTTTGTAATGATGTAGCTATATAAGAAATAGAAAAAATGTATTTAGAAATGAAATACAGCTATTTCAAATAATGTTTGCTCTTCACAGCCTTGCTCATCACACAGTAGAAGTGATCATGGTTTGAGTACTAGTGGATCTCAGGTGTTTGGATCACTGGTGTCTGTAAAGGAAGCATGGAAAAGACTGAGATGGAGACGAGATAGAATGGGTTTACATGGAACATCTGGTCATAACTTAGCTGAATATCGTAGCATTGCTCATCAAACCACAGGTAAATCTTGTACCCTAATTTTATTGCTATTGCTAGAGTGGACTCCCCTCACCTATTATGCCACATTTAAGCACTTCATGACAAAGTAGATTAAAATTTGGAAAATACCCAGTATTTAATTTTCAGAAAAAAATGATTTTATTGATGTATGGTAGCTAAATCATAACCATTTATGACTATAGTACTATCACTTCATGAATATTTAATGAGCCCATTACTATTTTATTAGCTAATGAATATTAATGAGCTCATGAAAATTAATTAGTAACCCTCACTCTTGACAGGCTTGACAGGACTATGCCGTAGTTCAAGAACAGTTAGCAACTGACAGAAATGCATCCTATTTGCATTATTGTACTATAACAGTAAATTATTTATTTATTTTTTAGCATTTATGATCAAGAATTTAACAAGTGAAATTGCTGACTTTGTTTGTGGGGAGTTTACTAAGCCTGAGTCTGGTCTTAGTGATTTTGAGGCTGTGGGTACGTCATCAGATCCTTGTATACTCACATCATCCATGCAGATGCAACAACATAGAGCTGAGGTAATAAAAAGATATCTAACATGTGCATAGTAAAATATTGCATTTCAATGATTTGTACATTAATGTGAATATATACAGAGATTATATGTCAAATACAACCAACCACTACATCCACCCAACCTGTATCAGACAAAAAAAAGATTTTCGCAACAAAGATTTATGGGGACACTATAAGCTTTTCCAGTTTTTCTCTAGATGGTGCAGATATTTCATAACATTTCCAGAAATAGATTATTTAATTTGATGTCCAGTTAAATGTAGACATATCTGTTCAGTGTTCCTCACCCTACCTTTTCATTCCAGATACACTGGTAGTATGTTTTAACCCTGAGGCCAGACTTTTTTTGTTCCTTGTTTTGCAAGTTTTTATAAGGCAATTTTTTTTAGGAGGGCGGAAAAAAAATAAAATTAATTCTTTTTTTCCATGAGATTTGTGTAATTCTCAAAGAATTGTGAGTGAGATCATTGATCGGAGAGAAGAAATGAAATAAAATTTTATTCCATTTAAAACCTTGTTTCTCATTTGCACGAGACTTCGGTACTTTGATCATGATACTCCCACGAAAATGCAACTTGGATTTGTTATGCGGCGGGTGGTAAAAAAATGAAGATAAAAATAATATTTTTAGCATTTTTTTTGTGCTTACAAGTCGACGGGCGCGAGAAATTGCGCTGAAATAAAATTATATTTTTATTTCATTGTCGGCTCCTGTTCATTCGGCGGGTTCGCGAAACAAGGGATAATAAAAGTCTGGCCTTATGTGGTCAATGTGAAAGTACATGGGACTGACAATATTGTTTCTTTGCTTCTATTTTTTTAGATGAGAGTTGCATCATTAAATCAAATACTGTCTTTGCTGAATGGTAAAGATGATGACAAACCTGACAAACCAAAATCTAAGAGTAGAGATACTCTTCTCGTAGCACCATTTACTTCAATATCATTATTGAGTTCTGTACATTTACAATATTTACTTGGATGTTTTGGTCTTGGTATGTTGGAACCAATTATGGATGGTCCGTATGTGCCCCATCTTTATCATTACCAGGTATGTGTGTTACCACTACTAGCACATTAGTCAGATGTCAGTCCTAAGTACTGGCAATGTGTACTAGGTGGTTCTGATTCATTCATAGGATTATATACATTTGCCAAGATGTGCATATTTTCGTAAAAAGTGATAAGTTTGATTGCTTTGATATTGAATATATCGGTACCTTGGATGGATCTCTCTCAGATTTGTTCATTATGTGACAATATCTTCAATTCTCTAATTGAAATGTGCATTTCTAACAGTGGAGCTATCTCAGCTAGGAGGCTGCTTTTTGTCATTTTTGGTAAAAAGTTATATTTTCAAATATAACTTCTAATTGAAAACTGCAAATCTGATTACTTTTATTGTATATATGTACGTAGCAGACGTTAAACATGTTTGTTATCTGACTACTCTACTACTTGTTCCAAAAAATATCACCACTCTCCTGATTGGTGTGTTTCTATTCATTTGTAGGATGGTGTAAAAGCAGCAAGATCTAGTACTCAACAGGAAATTCAATCTGTAGTACACAAGATTTATGAACATTTAGTTTGTACCTTATCAGAAAAAGAACATGATCAGAGAGCAGGGAAAGGTAAGTTAGCATTTCACAATTACAGTTTATGAAGTTGACATCAAATGACATTTACCATAAAATCATTTACCTCTTTCTGCACAAAACTTACTCGGTCCTTTTTACGTCTCTTTGGTGTCTTTCACTTAAAGATTGATTTTTGGAGTTCTTTGTTGAGATTATTTTTTTTTACCTTCATTCCCAGCTGCATTCCTTGTGATTCTTTTTGTCATTGATGGCCTGGATAGATGGATAGCATTCTCTAAATAAAAATATTGTTTTGAAACCTGAATTTTGTCGTGGGATGCTCACTGTGCTCTGATACAACTGACATCTTTGAATAACTTCCATAATTTGGCTTCTATGGTTTAATATACTTATTGAAGAAGAAAAAATCTTCGTAGTGTACCAGCACCAAAGCTTTCAGTAGCCACTTGAGTCAGAGAATTGCAGCAAGAATCTTATTTTGTATCTCTCATAATTTGTTTTCTTTTTTTCCTGTCGTGTGTCTTCTGTTTGCACAATTCTCTGCACAGTTCCATCCTCCTCCCTTCTACCAGGTCAGTGTTCATATATTGTCAATGCGCAATGTAGAATTGATTTTGACATCCCATTGCATACCATTATCTCTTTATACTGCAACACACCTACATACCGATACAAATAATCTATGGCAATTTGTTATACATTAACTATATTGGATGAACTATTAATTTAAATACAAAAAAGTAATCGTGATAGCCAGAATTCATTTCTTGGTCAGCATGCATGTTTTCGGTATGCAATCACAGTACCATAAGAACTCCAAAATGGTGAACAGATTTACTAACAACGATAAGGATTTCAGAATACAAAATTACTAGTATGGTAAAATCTTTGAGTATCAAAAAGTAACTTATATGTGTGTGAGCTCAGTGATAGTTTGCTGTTAATAGTGATATTTCTTTCAAAATCCCTTGAAGTACAATGTTTGTACAATGTTTTAAAGCCTGAATCATCCCTAGAAGAAAGAGGCAAAATTTTAAAAACCAGAAAAAAAGGTACAATTTTGTGATCGATTGAAATCTTGAAACCAATAAATTACAGAAATCTTGCACATAATTACATGGTCGAATTTAAAGGAAGAAAAATTTTGGAATTTTTATGGTCTAACAAAGACACATGAACTTTAATTTGAATGTACATTTGTATAGACAGGTGCCTGCATTTTGCAACCTTTTCACTTTTAATCAATATTACCATTACTAATTCTGTGCTGTGTTTTAGAGAGTTCCCTGTGCACACATTGATTATATGATCTAATATATTATTTTATTATAGGAGCAAGACAACGGTTGCTGTTGACAACTATATTTGCTCTAAGTGTTAAGTACCAACCTGTTGATATATCATTAGCTGTTTCTACTGGCATGTTAACGTTACTATCACAACTGTGTGGTCATCAGGCAACATTCAAACCATTAGTGCCATGGTTATCAAGAAGTGTGTCGCAACTGAACACAATATTACAAGTAGCAAGTATGAGATTGCTGCAGATATTAGCTGTTACAACAGGGTAAGGGACGACGTCAAAAGATCAATGTCGGATAAAAAACTTAATTCCTTTAGTTTTTTTCCAAACCCCCCTACCCTCCACTGAAACTTAATTGATAAATATTGGTCATGGCGTCAGACTACATTCACCGTTAAATACAAATTGATAATCGGACAGTAGTATTGCGTAGCAGTTGGTTGTCGGGTGGGTGTAAAAAGATTTTACAAATGCACAGATTTACACTTGAACCAAACCATTTTCTCGTCTTGGATGTGTGTTTTTTTTTTCTTTTCGGCTATTTCTGTCCATGATTGGATAGAAAAAAACGAACTACAAATACTCCAAGATTTTTTTTGACTTCATTAAAAAATAAAATCGTTTTTGTAGAATGGAAACTTTTTGAGGTCAAACCCCCCCCCCCACCCCCAAACTAAAGGAAATAAATTTTTTATCCGACATCGATCTTTTGACGTCGTCCCTAAGTGCACAAGTCTTTGGTATGAACTTCAGATTAGTAAGGACACTCAGTTTCAATACTAAATTTCTCAAGCATGTAGGATACTAATATCTGTGTGAAGTTTAAGCTCTGTAAGTCAATATATTCATCGTTTGTTGTGATCAGATTTTCTGAATGATGGGAATCTCAATTACAAATTTTTATAGAAATTTAAAACACATGCAGAGATGTGAATATTCATTTATAGCCATAGAAAATAGTTAAATAGTGAAACAAACACCATTACATTCACCAGCTAAGCTCCTAGAAATGTCACAATGTTGTAATTTAGTACATGTATTAGTCAAATGCCTCCCTAAATATAATGTTTAGGGAAACTTTTCTCTGAAATAATAATTTTTCTTTTTCTTTTTTGTGAAGAACTTATGCTGATAAATTAAGTTCTAACATAATCCAAGCCGTTATGGATCTTCTGTGCAATCAGTTGAACAACCTGCTTGATGTTGCCTGTGGCTATGCTAACAAACCTCATGCTTCACTCAAACCTCATGAGAAAACACTGAAGGAAGACAAAGATGAAAATGAAACAAAAACTGGTCAGCAAGATCCTTCCAAGAAAGCTGATCCTAGTAAAGGTGAAAAGCATTGTGATACATGAATGTATATGTGCAATAGTACAGCGGGTGGAAAGTTGATGTACCTTAGTGTTGTAATCATATTTATCTTTTGTATTGTATTGACAACCAATAATTATGTCATTTTTCAATGTGTATTACAGGGAGGCCTTTGAAACCAATAAGTGAACGTTCAAGGAAACTAGCAGAGACCTCATTGGGTGACTTCTTAGTGTTCTTAAGACGTGTAGCATCTTCTAGAGTTGTTCAGCAACAGATTAGTGACAGGAAATGGTGTAATCTCTTGCTGTCTATTGCTGGAAACAAACCAGGTACTGGTAAGTGAATTTATTTATTTAATTTAAAAATTCTGAATTTGGGTAAGTTCTAGTCATCCTGTGGCAGTCCACTAACTCTTTACAGCAAGCATGCTGTGACTTGTTGCATTCGCTGGGGACAGGACACCACACAGGACCATTAAATTCATACCTGCTCTAATTAAACACATTTCTCTGCAAGCCTGACAAGTGTATACTCTTTATCACTGCCGAGTGTACAACCAAGTCTAGGAGTCAAACCCCCAATCTCCCTGATGCTACACATCAAATTAAATTAAATATAGTGTACAGTCCAGTAATTGGACTACGGACAAATGATTATTTTAGGAAGTGGCTGAATTGTTAGTGGACAAAATTAACATTTTAATGTGGGATTTATGCACTAGTAACTTGATTGCAGAATTAAATGTCAGTGGAGATCATTTCAACAGAAAATGTATGAAACAATACTTAGAACGACTCAAAGGTGACTAATTTCTTGTCATTAAGAACAACATTTGATTGGTAGCATTTGAGTGTGACCATTTCCTGCCACATGTTTGAATTGCTAGAGGAAAATATATAATTATTGTTCCATGAAAAAAAGGGGTTTAACAAAAGGTGATGTTTGTGTTTCTCTGACATGCATTGACAATTAAATTCAAACTAGAATCCCAGGTAACATTGACTATCTACTACACTAAATTCTTATTTGATCATTGAACACTTTCACAATGATTCTATGCAGCTGCCAGTACACCTATGAGCTACATACATGTTTAATACTTAATAATAGTAATAGTCCCCGTTCGGATGAGTCCAAAAAAGATATATTGGTTTAAAGATCCAACTCAAAATGACCGATTTGTGGCCATTTTTTGTGCTAAGAAATCATCAAAATCATTTTTGGCATTCCAGAACTTGTCCTTGTTTGTGTATGGATGAATTTCGTCCAAACTTGGTACATGTATTAGACATTATGGGTCCCTGATGCACGTCATTTTGTTTTTCAGCTCGCATTCAAAATGACCGACTGGCAGCCATTTTATTTTGAAATGGATATACAGATGTATTGGTTTGACGATCTGATTCAAAATGGCTGATCGGTGGCCATGTTTTAATTAATGTTGTTCCAGAGCAATATTTCTCAATATGAACAAGTATTTCTACTACTGTAAAATACTTTATTTTCGCTTGGAATTAATTTTTGCTATTTTAGCTGAAGGAATGATTCAGTGAAAATAAAATTCAGCGGATTTACTTTTTTCTCTATATTTTACATTTAGCGTGTCAAAAATCAGTGAAAATACATACAAAACACTCAAAAAATCTTTTCAGCGAAAATTTATTCCAGCTAAAATAAAGTATTCTACAGTATATTACAATAAACAAAACTATATAACTTAGTTTTGATAACTAACGGGGACTGTGCCATGCATGGCTTGTTAGTGAAGAAATAATGTGAATCTATTTCTTCACTAAGTTGTTAAGTTAGTCAGAGACCAGTTTCTTTTGTATTTGTTTGCAGCAACTCCACTGGTAGAGAATGTGAGGACTCGACTTCTAGCTCTTCACTTATTGGAAGCTGTCTTACCAGCATGTGATGTCAATACACATAGTGATCACATCAAATCTGTTGTGGATGTTTTATTTTCTAATCTTTCGGAAAGTTTCTGGTGTGTGCCGCAAGCTGTGAGTGAACCAGTAACTTCAGAAAAGTTTCTGACAAAAGGTTCAACATTCCAGGAGGAAGAAGATGAAGATAAGTTAGCAATGCAGGAAGCCACATTTGATGGTGAACGAACAGTTTGTTGTAGTGGTGAAAATGGCCATACTCTCGTACATGGATCTGGTGGTAGAGGCTATGGTTTGGGATCAACAGGAATTACGTCTGGTTGTTATCAATGGAAGGTTAGTGTGGCAATATTTTGCGGTTAGTTTTCCCCTAGATGAATACTCAGAATTCTTCCTCATTATTGAGTTCTGCTATCTTGTGATGTATAACTTGGTTACTTTTTGTTCATGAATACATGAATCTGTATTGCTTTCATGCGTTTATCATTGAATCACCTGTTACATGTTTGTATTAAGAGAAATGAATGTTGGGAAGTGTTTCCTGTAAATAAATTTTTCACATTGTGTTTTCATCTCAGAAACCACCTTCAATCAAGTGTAGGTCGAGTGGTGATGAGTTCTGAGATTATAGCATTTTAATCGGGTGGTTCACAAACCAACAGCAGTTGTTTAGTTGTGTTAATTTGGCAGGTTACTACATCATTATATTTTTATTTGTCCACAGTTTTTCATTGTAAAAGAGAATAAAGGAAATGAAGGAACATGTGTTGGAATATCTAAATATCCAGTACGAGATTTCAGTCACAGAACAACATCTGACATGTGGTTATATAGAGCTTACAGTGGGAATTTATATCATAATGGTGAACATTCATTAACATTGCCAGGATTTACGCAAGGAGATTATATTACATGTGTATTAGACATGGAAGCTAGGACAATCTCATTTGGAAAAAACGGAGATGTAAGTTGTATTTTTGTATTTAAGATTTGCATAAATTTATCAGTAAATGTCATTTGAGATGAAATGTACCCAATAAAATGTGTCATGTATGCAGTTATTAATGATCAGTGCATATAGCATACAGAGATCTTGAGTTTTTATTGCCAAAATCATACATTAAATTACTATAATATTAATAACTTAATTGGGATTGGCAAATGCTGCACTTTCATTCAAAACAAAATCTGGTGATGGTTACGTAAACTAGATTTATTGTTCTGTTGCCAATATAGGAACCAAGACTTGCCTTTGAAGATGTAGATGTGACTGAACTTTATCCAGTAGTTATGTTTTACAGCAGTAATCCTGGAGAAAAGGTATACATTGTCCAGTTGTTTATCACATATGAGAGAGAGAGCGAGTCTGGGCATCATCAGTTTTTTGAACAGGCACTGATCAATTATATTTAGTGACTTAGTGCAAAGCTTGAGTCTGTTCTAATAATTTATGAACATTTTGGTGAATATACTTAAATGTTGAGAAATATACTAAGTGAAAGTTTATTATACTTTTTTTTCCCTATTTGTGTATCCCAAAAGTCACAAAAACTATTTTACCTAGATTTCACTACTAACTGCATTTGCACCCGACACAATTCAAATTCAGAATACTGAACTTCAAAGTCGAAGTTAATTTGGAATTAATTAGATGTTTTATGGATATTTGTTTTCTGCACTGCAGGTTAAAATCTGTGATATGCAAGTAAGAGGTGCACCAAGAGATTTGTTACCTGGTGACCCGCTCTGTGCTCCACTGTCAGCTGTTATAGCAGAAGCTAATGTAGCACTTATAAGATTACTGCATAGAAATGGAAACTGGACACAAGCTATCAATAAATGTATTCTAGAAAGATTTTCATCTATCAAGAAAATAACAGAGTTGTTGGAAGGAAAAGCTGATGATGTTAAAAATAACAAGAAAGATGATACGGAGGAGTCAACAAAAGAGGATAAAGATGGAAAACTAACTAAGCATGAAAATGTGTCAGAAGACAAATTGCAAGAAATATTACAAACTGAAAGCGAGCAAAAGGATTCTGATAAACCAGATGATACAGTGACAGCAGATGATAAATCTGATGATGTTGTAGAAACCGAAAAAGAGGAAGTTACTTTGAATAGTTTGTGCCAGTATGTATGGCCAGCGTTGTCTGTTATTGGTGGTGTTGATAGAGGGTTGCGAGTTGGCGGTAGATGTGTTCACAGACAGACATCGAGAGAAGCTACACTATTGGGAGTTTTAAAAGAAGGTGGCACATCTGGAAAAGTTCAATGGGAGGATGCTGATGCCACAATCAGGTAAATGGCGTAGTAATTGTTTACATCATTCATGTAGTCTACAGATCCACTTTCGTTGGTATCGATGACTACTACAGCAATGGGTGCTACCGGTATTCACATTACAGTTTTGCATTGCAAAATACATGTTGGAAGCCGTGCACTTAAAGGTCCTGTTAAAAAATTAGCATTAACAAATTATAGTCTGAAATAGGTATACTTAAAATCTCTCAAAAACAAATATTCTTGGCTTTTCAGCTCCGCTGTTGACTTTGTCAAGCTTCTTGATAACTTCAAGCCTGAATGCTTTGATACTTGCATATATGTACCTTGGGTAGCCTTCTCAGATTTGTTCATTTCATGATGTTTCCTTTTAATTCTCTAATTTTGGTGAATATTTTTGTTATTTTTGGTAAAAAGTGATATTTTGGACTTCTTAAAAAACGCCTGTCTGATTGCTTTGATATTACATATATAGGTACCATACATGTACATGTATGTGGACCTCTCTCATATTTGCTCATGAATATTTTTGTCATTTTTGATAAAAAGTGATATTTTCAAATTCTTGTTGAAAAAAGCAAGTCTCATTGCTATGATACTATACAAATTGTTAATTTTCTAATGATATTCTTTGTTCTTTAATTGAAATGTGCATTGCTAACAGCGGAGCTATCTCAGTCGACAGGCTGCTTGTCTACTCTTCTGTTGAATACTAATAGAGAAAATAATAAATATGTGTGATTTGAGTTATTTATAATATCTTCATTACAGTGACACAGCGATATCTAATTTGGATGCAATAGAACCAGTTGGATTTGATTCAAGCAAACTGAATGGACTGTCAGCATCACATCTGATGGAATTAATGAAGCTGTCATCAATCATTGAAGACAATGCTGCTGCAGAGTTGAAGCTTGCATCGGCTAGAAAATACAAGACTGAAAAGTCATTACAGAGAGAATCAGAACAAGGTTCGCTAGAAAAAAGTTTAGATGCCGACATTGCCAGTGCAATGAATGTAGATGAATGTAGTTCAGGAGCTAGTACACCAAGGGATACAACTGTTGAAATGACAGAAAGAGCAGTATCAACTGAATACCCTGAATCACTTGATTATGCCGTTACAACAGCGATAACAGTGATCTCAGATTCTAGTGGGACTGTGAGTAGAAAGCAAACTGCCCAACTTGCATCTCCTGAATCCAGTTTGTCTGATTCTTCACCAGTGAATGAACCCACAGGCCTATCTACTGCCAGTGCTGCCACACAAGCTGGTGAAACGATTGCTGCAAGTATCACTACTCAATTAGTAGATGAGGTTTTTCAAAATCTTTCCTCTGAACTGCAGGGTGCTTTCACGTCTAAATCTGGAGACAAATCCGCATACATCGGTAAAAGTGCTGCACTAACACATTTGATGTCTGAGGATAGACCAGAAAATACTGATGCACTCAGTAAAAGCACAGCACCCCCTAGTGACGTGATGGAGCCATGGAAAAATGAATGCGAGATAAGTGCCTTACAGTCAGCATATCTCCAGATTGGAGCCTTGAAATCCCTCGCTGTTATCATGGGTTGCAGTAAATTTGCTGAAATGTTGTTGGTTCCAAAGGCTGATCTAGAAGAGAAGGATCCTACACCAGAAGAAACTAAGAATGATGAGGATGGCGATAAAAGTACAAAAAGTCGGGACGAAAATGATGAATTAAAGGATGTGATGAGAACTGTTATGAAACAGATGGTAAAGAGAGCTGTTATGCCGTCCCCGATTAAAAGAATTGTATCATTAATGGAATTAGAAAGGGCACATGCGATACTACTTAAGATGGCAATCAATGGTTCTTATGCAGATATTGGTGAACCACTGTCTAAATCAAGTGAGTATTAAATCTACATGCAAGAATAAAGCTTTTATTACATTTATGTCTAAATAGGGGAATACATCAAAACCCTGAAAATGCTGTGAACATGCATGAGCGAAATTTGATATACCTTGTCAAATTTGAATTGTGTCACCTTCAACAAACCAGTTTATCTGCAAAGCAGCTTCACAATGTTTTATGTAAATGGTCAGTCTATTTTGTGCAGGATAAATTTATACATGTAATACCTAGCTCTGAAATAGAATTTTGGTAATTCTACAGAAATCATGAACAGCATGCACAGTAATTTGCTATTTTAAAGTGAAAGTCTTAGAATTATTTTTGTGTTGCTAGCAAAGCATTGTGGTATTATATTTGATAGTTGTCTTTTGCAATTCCACAAGATGTAATCGTATGTAAAGTGTTAATGAGTCAATAAAAAAGGAGATCAGCCCCCTTTTATAGTTCTATGAAATGGTTATGCTTTCAAGAGACTTGCTTCAAAATTTAGAAAATGGAGATAAAAACACTCCTTCGAGTATAGTATCAATATTAGCATGGAATGTTACATCTTTGCAATCCACAATTAGGTATAATATTTTTCGGATCATTTCAGGTGATGAGAGTACCAAGGCTAATGATGTTAATAAATCCACACCTTCAGAACCATCATCAACTCCAAATAGTCGAACTCAAAATCAAGATTCAAATGCCAATTTTGATGGACCTATAGTTCGTGCATTTGACAGACAAAGGAGTACATTACGTTCAAACGCACCACCTTGTCTGGTCATACCACCACAGATTGCAACTACATCAGATACTCTACCTACACTGTCACCATCATTGTCTCCTCCATTGACACCAGTCATACAAGGACAGGGTGTAGTGGAGGTTGGTAGGGAGATAACAGATGCAGTTGGTAAGTATCATTATTGTAGTTTGAAAGGATAGGTTATATTACACTTCTAATGACAAATGAATTTTATGTGTGAGGGGTAATAATCAGATGACTGCTCACACTGTATTCTTCTGTACATATTTAGTTATTGGCTAGAGTGATTAATATGTTCAAACTATACATGTATATATTTTACTTTTAGTAATTTTGTTTTGTGGATCTTGTGAGCAGCTACTTTGGTTTTTGAAATGTACATGCAATATCTCCTACATGCCTAAAACAATTTCTTTCATACGTTGTACCTCAACGAGGGACGGTGGTTGTACATATACTGTAAAAACTTTGTTTTAGAATTCATTGATATTTCCATCATGCACTGTAGTACAATGTAAACAAAGGAAAGTGTGTGAATGAGATATCAATAACATCGAACCTGTGTTGAGTGTTTACAATGTAGTATTCCCATGTAAGGTGAAATTCAAATGCTGGAATGAGTGCAGATATGGAATTTTATGGAAAGCAAAATTCTATTGTCTCAGTGCTAGATGTATAATAATGTGTCCCATGACGGCTTGTTTTGAATGATTTTTGTTGTTTGTTTACAATTAGCAACCTCCACAACTTCATCCTCATCAAGACCATCAAGTTGTCCTCAGAGGAGAAGATCTCCATCGCCACCCCCACCACCACCACCACTGCCACCTCCACCGATAGCAGTACCATTACTAGAAATGGGATTTTCCATTGGACATATTAAAA
Organism: Saccoglossus kowalevskii; assembly: GCF_978046115.1. Taxonomy (NCBI): domain Eukaryota; kingdom Metazoa; phylum Hemichordata; class Enteropneusta; family Harrimaniidae; genus Saccoglossus; species Saccoglossus kowalevskii. Next base: position 19,707,648 of record NC_140653.1, on the reverse strand, counting down.
GGGCTATGACTGCCACTGGTGAGTATAATGTCTGGCAATGCCTACCTACAAGGTCACCTTTCAAATTTATTATTATGTAAATATTTGTGAATTTTCACACTATATTACACTCTTCCTTTAGTGTGTGGGGCACACTGGTATAATAGGGGAAAAATTAACTTAATTTTGAGACTACGTTTGGAATATAAAAATGAATGCTATACAATCATTCTAGGCACCAGAGGAGAAGTAGATGCTCGTAGAATAAATGTGTTAGCAACATGGATGATAGAACATCCCAGTACTGTAGAAGATGAAGATGAAGAACCTACACCTACACCTTGTAGTGAGGAACCTACACCATCCAGACCATTACTTTCAACTCCTGTACACCAAGCCCCAATGGCTATATGTGAAAGTACTGCTATTGAACCAATGGAAAGGAGGTAAAAACCATGCAATATTCACTCATGGTATCATTATAGCTGTTATTGTTGCCTGTACTATCTATCAAGTACTGCTGACTAACATTTGTATTCTGTACAGTTTCGTACCATTGTCATTTTTTTTTAAGTTTAATCATAACCTTAACATTGTATAAACTTAATTTCAGTGAGATAGGTGAAAGAGAAGTTGAAAGTGAATTAATGCATGTAACAAGAAATGACCGTCCACCCACTAGACAAGGTGGTCTACATCAAAGATATAGGGCTATGGCTGATTTGACATCGTTAATGACTCATAGAGGTAGGTGACTGCTGTAAAGTATCATAATCACTAATTGCTGTAATTAATTATTAAAAAAATGATATTTATTGGCTTCACTACAATTAGAGAACTATCAAAATAGATTCTACTTTGCTTTCTTCAGGTCGTGACAGTCATGAAAATGCAGAGAGAGCACATGTGCGCGGTGAAGGCAATGCTTTATATGATACACTGTATCTTGATGAAGACATAGAAATAGATGATGATCCCATGGAAGATCTTTTCAATGCGGATTTTGCATCTGAAAGGGAACTTTTGGGACTTTGGTATCCAGAGGTAAGACAGTTTGTACCATGTTCTTGTCTGGTCTATGAAAATTACTCAACCCTTACATTTCTAAAGATCTACTATGCCACAATGTTTGGGAACCAAAAATAAATTTCTATTGCCCACTTGAATTCTTGTATACATATTTGGCTACAACTAACTAACATCCTTCTTTGTAAATTTTACAATAAATTGTACTTTTGGTAAAGACATGACTATCCTGTCTCTCCGTTGCTGACTCACTACTTCTAAGTATTTAAAAGTCTGAATTAGCATCAGTTGACAGTGCTGATGATTCTTGTATACATATTTGGCTACAACTAACTAACATCCTTCTTTGTAAATTTTACAATAAATTGTACTTTTGGTAAAGACATGACTATCCTGTCTCTCCGTTGCTGACTCACTACTTCTAAGTATTTAAAAGTCTGAATTAGCATCAGTTGACAGTGCTGATGATTCTTGTATACATATTTGCCTACAACTAACTAACATCCTTCTTTGTAAATTTTACAATAAATTGTACTTTTGGTAAAGACATGCCTATCCTGTCTCTCCGTTGCTGACTCACTACTTCTAAGTATTTAAAAGTCTGAATTAGCATCAGTTGACAGTGCTGATGATTCTTGTATTGTACCAATCAATCAAAACTCCTGCTCCATCAATGACAAACACATCTGTGCTTTAGCATATAATAGTGCTATTGAACAACACAAATATAAAGCATTCTCTGTATCCCTTTGAAATATTTGGAGCTTGTCTTCAAAATAAAACTTAATGAATCAATTCAAATCCAATGTTTGCGAGTCAGTCAGTGCTTCTTGTAATATTGGCTATCTTTTCATTCGTTATTAGCTTTCTAGAGAATTAGATGGTGAAACTGAAAGTACAGTCAACTGTGATTTATGCGGTGTAACAACAAGCCAGTTCAATCGTCATATGCGTACTCATCATCCAGGCTGTGGTGGTAGTTGCGGACAGAAAGGTTATCGCAGTAATGGATCATTCGTCGACGGTTGGTTTGGCGGTGCTTGTGGTAGTGGAAATCCATATTACTTAATGTGCAATGATTGCCGTGAGAAGTATCTGGGAAAAACTATAGAGAAAAAAATTGCGATTGATTTCACTACTTCTCCTGAAGGTGGAGGTGATGGTAAGTATTTTGTACACTCCATATTTTGTGTTTGGCTGTCATAAAACCACATGCATTCAATTTGGCTTCTCTATGATGTACATTATGTATATACAGTTGTATGTGTGGGTAAAACTGTCAACCATTTGATTTGACAACATTTTGTTAAATTCACCAATTTCCGACCCTGTTTTGCATCAAGATCCCTGACTAGTGGAATTTGTCTCTTGGAAAGAAGTTAACAGTACCTTGTACTACCATGGACAATTGACCGATGTGTTTCCAACATTGGATCAATTGAGGACATGCATCAAAACAACTGCATGACACTTTCAAAGTTGAAACAGTGTAAATATTTTAAAAATTACGAGTCTCTTACTGTCACATTTCAGCTTTAGCATCACATAGATGTACGGCGATAGGAATACACGATTCTGAAAGTGTTTTCCTTTAGAATTATATTGATGTTTAGCATTGAGTTTGGACTACAGTTTTGAAATCTCAGTTACCAAATCAGTTATTGAATGCTCATAACAATTGGCACTTCCACTGTAGATGTTGATTAATTTCAATTCAATGCAACTGCCAGTGTATTGACAGAAATTGACTGTACATCTGCCTGAGCTGTGTATGACGCAACTTTATTGCATTATTGTCAATGCCCTGGAGTACATTGGTGCTCACAAGAACGTGTCAAGAATGCAAATAACTTATCATGTGTTCAGTAAATTGAATACTTGTAATTAATAAATTAATCAATGAAGTATTTTCAGTTATTTTCCTCCATAACTTATAGTCCCTCTCACAGAAATGGTTTATTTCAGCCTACACAATGCATGTTGAAGACCTGATATCTATTTGAACGTCGCCAGTGTGTGTTCCAATCATAGGAACGTATCAGCAAATTGTCTGTGGTGCATGTTTACACCAAGTTCAAACATGCACAACTCAATGGCTGCCACCTTTAAATCGATAAAGATTCACAATATATACGTTAAAGATAATGCCACAACACATACCTATACAGACTCGATTTTGACTTGGGGACCCTTTGAGTTCATCCTGTCTGTGTGAAGTGTGTGTAAATGTATCTATTCCCCTGATATTCCAAGAGCCATTAATCAGAATTCAATAAAACTCAGTACATAAATTCTCTGGTTGCTGCTTTGTTTTTATCAAATTATACTTGTTATTTCCATTGCAGATGATTTAGATGTATCAACTTTGGAGTCAGAATTGCAATTAACAGGTCTGGAAAGTTTTGATTTGATTCAGACCAAGCTTGGTTTGACTGATCGTAAACCAGTTCCAAGCCCAGTACAGTTTAAGGAGCCTGATCCCTTAGGAACCACTAGTGCAGTGATAAAGGCTATTGGTGATCGGAATAACCCTACCATGACAGTCAGTAAGTTGAACTACTGTAAAATACTAATAATTAATGCATTTACAGTAACTCAATGAATTTCCCTGTACATACTATAATTGTAATGAGTGATTGCATCATGAATTTTAGAGTCAACTTCACAGAGGTTTTCTTTATGGCCTCATCACTCACTTAAAGGCCCAGGTATACTATAAATACAGTCCTAAACAATAGGGATTATTTCCTTGCTTGTCACGCTGTAGTAAACAGCTCCAGCCAAGCTCCAGTAAAAACGTGTTTTCTTGAACTTACAGGTCGATTATGTCGTGCCAAAGTGGATGTATGTGACTATGAATATCATAGCAGTGACTGTGTGTCGTATTTACATTTTGTATGACAATAAATAGTGTATGAGTTGAGATTTTGGCGGATAAAAGTCAAAAACACAAATCGGGGAAAGAGACGCGCTACTAATCTTGAATAATTAACTACTGTCAATCAAAGTCACGTGATGTTCGACCGCTGAAACAGGATGCGTCATAGGCTATGCAAGTGATTAACAACACTCATTAGCATAGCCGCACCTCCAATTCACACTTGCCTGGGGCAAGTGAATTGGGCCTTTGAATATATAAATTAATTTGTTATTATGAAAAATGTTTTCTACATCATCCTCAAAGTGCAACTAGGAAGCACTTAACATTAGTTTTTTCTTTAATTTTTTTTATTGACTGTTTTTTCTATATATTTATTTACAGGTGATACAAGAATAAAAGAACCTTCCCATAGTGAAAGAATAAGTCTAGGAGAACAAGTCGCCTTATTGAATAGTCCACATGAAAGAACCTTAGCACTGCATAAGACAACCGCTGCAGCTCAAGTACTTCTTGCAAGATCCATGGTTATGAGAGCTTTATCTTTATTGTCTATAAGGTATTGTATCACTCCATTGTTCTGGCCATGTGTTTATTTCTATAACTCTCTATGTAGATTTGTAATCAGTCACAGTTTTTGTCATATGCAGTTTAATCATCACCACAGTTGTTTTCTTATGCAGATTGAAACTTGAAACAACATGGCTACTCGTGTGATTAATTTAACTATACATACATCTGATAAATGTGTCTTTCACACAGAAATGTTGGTGATTCTGAATTTAAATGTTCATTCATTATGTTTCAGAATGTAATGTGGTGACAGGCTGAGATGTTATAGTACTGTGTGATTTTTGACATGCATTATTGTGTATTTTGTGTTTTATGAGAATTGTTCTCGCTTCTTATTTACAGTGGATCAGTGTGTAACCTAACAGAAGGATTAGAGTCGTTAGGTTTGGCTGATATACGTCTGGTTGTACGATTGATGTGTTTGGCTGCAGCAGGAAGAGCCGAGTTCGCCACACCCATGGATGTATTGCATTCATCTTTGCCTAATAGTACTAGTAATGGGGATAATAACAATAGTTCATCTGCCAGTCTGTCATATCTGAGTTCAGCCATTGGTTCTCTAGCTTCAAACAGCCCACCAGCATCAAAGCTTTTAATACAACTCTGTACTCAGGTATTAAACTTAAAAATATTATACAATGGCTGCAGGAATTTCTCAGGCATACCCAAACTAATTATCTCTAAATCCAACTCTCATAATTCTGAGATAAATCATGCTCATCAGTTAAAAATGTGTGTCCCAGCCTCTTTCCAGCTTTCATTTGATACACATTATACAGATACATTATTAGCCAGATTTCTATTCTAAATGTATAATAGTCGCATATTTAATAAAGGTTGTTTGCGGATGATAATGATCTTTCCTATTGATTGAAATACAACAATTTGAATTTTGTTCTGTCCAGGACCTCATGTTAGCTGCTTGTGGACTGAGTAATTCATTGCCTGATCATAAAAAGCCAGTACATAATACTAGAGATGTGCCAGAGCAGCTACCAAGCTCGGACCAGAAAGTGTTATCATCACCGAGTTTTGCTGTTACGCAAGCACTTGTAGTACTACTTGCTAACAGTGGCACGGGAGGGCTTCCAAAACTGAATCTACCGCCAAATTCAAGAGGTATGTTTTGGTCATGTGTGTGCTGAGAAAAAAAAAATATTATTGTTCAAGCATGCATTTTTCAGAACATTTAAGCATTGCATTGTAAAATTATTTTACATTTGGATGTATGTGAAATACCTTGCTTTTTTCATTTCACCCGTGACCATTCATATAATTTTTTTTTTGTTAGTCCTCACATAAAGTTTTTTACAGTAATACACTAAATAAAGTATTATGTGTATTTTTATAATAATTTACACCTATGCTTTTTTAAATATGCATGAAGCTATACTTTGTTTTTGTTGCATGTACAAATTATTTTGGTGCTGGTTTTTAATTTACTAACAGATCATGACGCTATTTCGTTGGATGATACAGATCCTACTTCATCCTCCTCCTCTACACCAGGTATGCTCAGTTATGGTCCTCTACATTTAGCTAATGCCTTAGCTGCCTGCTGTCTCTCTGCCAAGTTACCTTCATTACACCGTGAATGGGCGGCTCAACAATTGGTTAGGATGCTGGCTGGACAAATGAAGGATGGTTCACCTGTGTCTGAATGTGGTGCAGCTGATTTAGCGGGTGATTTACCAAAGTGTACGCTTCTAAAGTTAGAAGCGCATCAGAATAAAGTTACTACGTGTACATGGTTCGCAAAGAAAAATATTGTTGCTACAAGGTAATTGCATCTAGATCAGTTGAGTTAGAAAACTCTAGTCCAGTAATCACAAGGAAAGTCTTCACATCCTCCTTTAATATTAATAATAATATCTGCCTCCTCCAATGCATACAGTATTTGCTCAAAAGCCCATTTTCCAAAGATCCTTAATAATTGTGAAATCAAACAAAGTTCATACAATTGTAGTGGTTTCAAAACATTGCGTGAGGTTTGACAGATGCAAAAGTAATTTTTGACACATTTGATGATAAAAGTATCTCCCTCTAAGAAATCATTATTTTGACATTGAACATACCTTCTGACCTTGTAGACCTTGGAAAATCCCTTATTTAGCTGTGCATGGCATCAAGAGAAAGTACGAGTCTGGGGTACTTAAAATCTCATCTCTGTGACCAAAAGACAATTGGTTGGATAGCATGCATCCCTATTGCAGATTTACTTCTAAAAGGTGGAAACTAAAAAATTATCAGCTGAGAAAGAATTATAAACTCACACTAATGACTCCAGTGATGTCTTAATGAACCCAGTCATGTCCTTGAGATCCCAATCATGTCACAATGATCCCAGTTCTTTCCTATTGATCCCAGTAATGTCAGAATGACCCCAGTGCTGATGTCTTAATGACCCCAGAGAAATTTTTACTGCTAAAAAATTCCCCGATTTTCACAAATTTTTCAAGAGTTTGTCTCTTTCAAAAATTAAAGAGTTTTACTGTATATTTTCTTTAAAATTCATTTTTGGTATAGTGGTTATGATGGTACAGTGAGAGTCTGGAATCTGTCCTCAAGGATGCAACCAATATTACAGCAAACATGCGTCTTTAATAAAAATGATGATACAGAGTATCGGAAATACTGTGCTGAAGATTATAGTGGTCAAGTGCTGTCGTATATTTCTTGGAATGCTACTGGTAAATTGCTGGCTGGTGCCATTGAAAATTATGTAAATATATGGGCTGTATCTGGTAAGTATATCTAGGTAGAGGGATGAACTTCTAACCTTGAATAACATTTCTATAAAGACAGGGGACACTACAAATGTAAATATTTTCTCTTCACAACATTCCAGCTGTGTTTATTCAGTTGAGGTCTTGTGAAAATGTAATTGTTAAAAAAAAAACTGTAGTCACATTTATGTATAAAACTTGTTTTCTATTTTAGGTGGACGTGGCCATTTAGATATCCAGCCTCACTATGTTACAGCTATGACTTGGCCTCAACATAGAGCGTTATTTGAAGGTAGAGTCGGCACCACCATGGATTTACTACTTGTCGGTAGACTGGATGGATCTGTTGCTATTATTGAAGTTATAGATGCATCAACTATCAATAGAGTTGAATTGCAACACTGCTACAGAACAGGGGGTGAGTCGTCATAATGCAGAGTGGTGCAGTTGATAAACAAACTTATTATGACCACTGATTGCCACACTATTGCACAGTTTGGACATAAATTATGATATTCCAACTTGAAAAGGAGGTTGCATCATACATGTAGATTTGTTTTTTTAACTGATTTTAATAGGCATCTTTGAAGCAGAATTTGTATATTGTTATCAAAGTTGCATTGCCACCTCATATTATATGCAGAATACCTCACTGGTCACCGTGAGAAATGATAAAATCAGTTGGTTTCAAATTGGCAACAAAATAAATATTGGAACGCTGAAGCTAGCAATGGTACTTGACAAAACATGGTCGTGGTATCCAATCAACAAATCAAACATAATTTTCATTATTGTAATCAGTTGTATACATTTGGAAAGGATCTACATTTGATTTCAGGATTTTTTTGGCTGAAATTTCTCATGAACTGTACAAAAAACCAAAGCCCTTATGTTGCTTACAGGGGTCAGTGGGAGTTCGGCATGCAACTTTGAACATGCGCTGTAAATTGATAGCAGGGTTCCTTTAGAACATTGTAGATTTAGGACCGCTTCTTTACATCTGATTTTAGATTTATCTCAACAATGAACATATCTGATTAACATATTCTATTGTTATTCAAAGTAACCATAGACTTCTATACTAAATTCTGGGGAGGGGGGGGGGTATACTGGATAGGTGAATACTCTGTATGTGGCTTTTTTGTCCGCTATTACCCCCGGTAATTCATTTCACATATTTTTAACCTACCTTCTGTTCTCAGTGTCTGTATCACATGTAGCTTGGTATGATGAAGATCGACAATTTGCCATTGGCTACAGTGATGGTATTGTACAGTTTTGTAGTAGGAATTCATATGAACCTGATCCACTTCAAACAATTCATGCACATGAGGTATGGAAACCACATTTTTGTTATTGTCACGATGTTTCAGCTATAATGGTACTATTTAATGTTGTGTTTGATACAAGTGGCATATAGAACACATGTAAAGTATATGTAATTAATTAGTACAAAATTCTAATAAACACTGCATGACAACTTTAGCAATTAACATTTATCGAGTCTTTCTCCATGCTGCTCAGTCTGCCCTCCAACTGATTTAACACGTCACTGATGTACAGAAATTTTTCATGACACTACTAGCTCTTTTCCTGACATACCAACTTTGCAACAAACTCATACATTAATATAATAATCTTCATTTCACTGTCGTTATGGTGAAATGAAATTCATATTTTATAAAAAAAAATAAGTGTTAAAACAAAGGAAACCAGATGTCAAAACAGTTGAGTTTCTGCACTCAGCGAAACCTACAGTAGTATAAAAGTAATTCACACCTTGTATGATTAACTCATTTACCAGGGATTGTTTTGCTGTTCAAGTCACACATAATATCACTATATTTTGCATTATTTTAGAATGGTTTATCTTGTATGAAGTGGGACCCAACTGGTAATCTTCTTGCCACATGTGCTGATGAAAAGTTAGTCAAAGTTTGGGCTAAACTGGGAGAGAATTGGTCACCTGTTTATTGTCTGGCTCATACATCATTTGCCGGTACAATGGCTTGGTGTTCAGCACCCGGCAAAGGAGATGAGCCTCTCCTCATGCTAGCTACGTAAGTTTGGTTTATATACTTGTGCGAGTTCTGTTTATATAGTTGTTAACTAAAGGATAAAAGTCATTACATTATAATTGAGACTTTATGGTTTGAAAACTATACTACTGAAACAGGCACAATTAACAAATGTTGGCATGTAACAAGTATTACAGTGCTAGGTACGTGATAATCTATGTTTCCTGGGATGGTAGTCTCTCGGGTGAATAACAAATTGACAATTACGGTATTACAATATCAGATGGGAGAACAACCTGCAAGAATTAATAACGATGCTGAATATGTCCCTTGAAACCAGACCTAAGTCAAAGATTACTACATTAAACAGTTGTTGCTAAAGTACTAAATGTTATTTGTTACAGTGGTTGTGAGAGTGGAGTAGCATGTGTGTGGACAATTCCTCAACCTGGTGCATCAGCTAAGCTGCCGACAACATTGTATTCATATAACCAGTATAACGTTGAAGGTCATACTGTTGAAGCTGAACATGAACGAGAAGAATCATTCTCACCTCTGGTATGACTCCGACAATTTATTTCTTCATCGAGTTTGACATTCAAGGCTCACCAAAATCAATGAAAATAGATACTGACTACATGTATGTGTTACTGAACATGCTCAAGCAGAATGTTCAGAATTGTGACGATTTCATATCTGTAAAAAATTTGACTGAAAATGACAAATGAAAATTGTAGGAATTGGAATGGCCTCCATCAGCACACTTTAAGCACCCACCTCTAAAAAATCATAATTTTCTGAGTTTATGCCACTGGGCGCTAACGCGGTTGAGTGCGGTATATGTTTATGGTTAGAAGGCGTTGCTTTAAACCGCAAATTTTACAGTCTTTACACTAACCATAGACCTGTTTTCTAAGGTCTATGCACTAACACAATGAATTTGTTACCCTCATCATAACTATGTACACAGATTCTAACTCCAGTTACAAAAGCTGTTCTCTACTGATAAATACAGAAATTTAAACTAGAACTTTACGTACAGAAATATTTTAATTGTAATGCCCTACTATGGATGGACTTACAAGTGAGACGCTTACGTCATTCTCTGATTACTTCAACAGAAAGGAACAAGGGGAACTCGTCGTTTTGGAGTATTTGCTAAAGATCAATTGTGTAAATGTGTTATGATGTTAAAAGGTCATATAAGCTGTATTACTAAACTTGTGTTCAATCCTAATGGTATGGTATTGGTAACAGGTTGTTGTAAAGGATTGGTCAATATGTGGTCTCTCCAGGTGAGTTGTACTCTCCACATCACCTGCGGGCGCCGTTTTTTTCCCTATTCATTTTGACGATGTGATAATGCAAATCCAACCCTTGGTATATATTCAGATTGTGGTGCTATGATTGACACAAATTGAATGCAAGCCAAATTAATTTGATTTGATTATGTGTAATAGCAGTATGGATGTCTGTGTGTTATAGCACTAAAGAGCTGTGCTTAGTCTGAAACTTTTTGTTTGAAAAAGAGACTATCATTTCTAGTTCGGAGAATAGAGGCATTATCAAACAATCTGTGATATGAAATATTCCTGTCATCAGTACTTGTAAAGGAACTCTTTATCGGAAAGATGAGCTGGAAACAATGGGATGACTAAATAAATAGAAAGAAATGAGAATACTGAGTGATTTTATTCAAGTACCGTACACTTTAAATTGACTTTTTTTACAGAGCTTGTCATTTTGCTGTTGCTAGTAGCTGATAGAAAATATCCAGACACATTTATTTTTTTTCAATATTTAACATTTTCACCTCAAGTGATATATACTGCAAAAAAGAGTTGGTCATGAGTTTATATCATTTGACACACACATTTGCTGTGTGAAACATATTTACAACAGAAAACAGCATGCAGACTAGCATTTATCTTTGAACTAGCAACTGTGTTTTAAATGAGAAAACATTTGACTGGAAAAGTCCTCAGCCCTTTTAAAACAAACATGCAACACAAAGCAGCAGTGACTGCTCTTACTACTCTTTTAAATACTTGTATTCAGAATCCAACAAAAACTTTTGTCTTCACAGTTTGGTGCTTTAATTCAGACTCTGCCTGGTAATGGTGGAGTGCAAGACATGTGCTGGGCAGGAGAGTCAGGATTAGTCAGTTGTTTTGCCAGATCCAAAGACGTCACCATGGTGAACTATAGTAATGACTGGTATAATAGAAATAAAGTGTTGATTACAGCTAGATCAGCATTGAAATCACAAGGTATATATGGTTTGAATCAAGCACCTTGTCTCAAAGCACTACTGGAAAAATTACCTATTATATTACAAGAGCAGTATATATATGAAAAGGTTAGTTTACCAATACTCTTCTCTACTCTTTTTTTAGTAAAGTGTATCTGTAATGTTGAGCAGTATGTTTACATGTACATGGTGACAACAGTCTACAAATACATTTTAATATGTGATAATAAAAAATAGCACCTTATTACATGTCTAAGTTTACTTGCTGTAATAATAAAATGTTGTCACAGTTTAAACTTTCATAAATGTTTAAGAATTGACATCATTATGATCATTTACAAAACTGAATATGTGTGTAGCGATTACAACCACCATTTTGGTACAATTTTGGTGTCATTTTCAGTCAGCTACCTGTAAGGATGTTTTTTCTTCACAGCTACTAAGCAGCACTTGGTGGAGAAAATCATCATAATAAAATCATGATAAATAAAATATTGAAACTTTCTGAGAAATTGGGTTTTGAGTGCTTTTCTGCTTTTGAATTTGTCACACAATGACGATTATTGATCCTGGTGAGCCTATTGAGCCTGCTTCTAATAATTTTGTTTGTAATGTTGGGTATCTATTCACAGAGCCATGTACTATGTGGAGATCAGTTGGTACACAGTGCATTTCTACAGTGTTTGGCATCACTCGCCTTAGGTTTGAACTACGACAAAGTACTCTGTGTTACATCATATCCACCACATCATAGACCAGGACCTAATGATGTCACATCTGTCCCTGAATGGTGTTGGTTGGCATCTTTCTGTACTGCTGTTAAATCAGCTGACTCTTTAGTTAGACGATCAGCCTTCCCATCAACCTTTAAAGTACCTAATACAGAGCCTGTGAATGAAGATGATCCCTTGCAGCCCAAAGATAATTCTGCATGGACTTTAACTATGGATGAACAAATCATGGCTTGGGCTACTCATAAACCAGAGGTAAAATATACTTGCTAAGTACAACTTTTTTTTTCACTGAGGATAGCTAACAATTTAACATACATGCACATACATTCATCATGTATTTAGTGATGTTTACTGCGATGTGGTGAAAATAATTGTTGCCATTTATGTTTGATTTTTGCAGCTAGGAATTTTTGTGATTTTATAATTTACTGTTGTTTGTGATATGTTGTTATGATGATGATCAAGGAACGTTCTTTGTGATTAAGGTTATAGATTGATCAAATTCAAATGCAGATGAGATTGTAATGAAAGCTATTCGTTTCTATATGACTGTTTGCTAAATAAAAATGTTTATTTGATATAGGACTGGCAACTTGGTGGTAAATGTGATGTGTATTTATGGGGTGGAGGTAGACATGGTCAGCTAGGTGAGACTGGAAGAGGCGTGTCTTCACCTTCCTTAACATCATCGTTCTCAAACTCACAACAGGTAAGCGGAATAAGGCACAGCTCTTGTTGAGTGAGATGGTAAACTCTCATCCATGGAATGCATCTTTGTTTAGTGTTGATTTAAATAACTGATAGTCATTGTCATTCATTTGATTCATTAAAAACAGATGTTTAATATTAAAAACTCAAAAACACTCAGTGATAGGGTTTGATTTGTGATCATGTACAGTTTAAACTTTCATTCGAATTGACAAGCAATGGACCATCCTTCATACACATTCATAAAAGGACAGTGTATTCTCTTAAAATAGTGATCATGAATACATACAATTGAACTGTGTCAGGGAAGTCTAAAAGTTGTTCAATTGTTAGAAAATGTTTGACCCCCCCATGGCATGAAAATGATATATTCTGTATGATATACCTGTAATCTTTTGTGTTGTGTTCTGCTAATCAGCTAACCATTGTCTCTATAATAAATATATGCAGGATGCACATCATAGTACTTTTGTAACTTACTGCTCATAGAAATCCGTACATATACATGTAGCATTTTACATACTTTGTGTTAACAGGTTGTATGTGGTCAAAACTGTACGTTTGTGGTACATCCGAACGGGACTGTTTCAGCATGTGGTGAAGGTAGTTATGGTCGACTTGGACAGGGTAATTCAGATGATTTACATTCACTCACTACGATATCAGCATTACAAGGTAAAACATCCCAGTAATACCTCTAGTTTTTAGCTCCGCTGTCGACTTTGTCGAGCGGAGCTTATCATATGAGTGATTGTTCGGCGTCTGTCGTCTGTGTCAATGTTTTACTTTTTCGGCTTCTTCTTGAAAACTACAAGCCTGAATGCTTTGATACTTGGTGTATATGTACCTTGGGTAGACCTTTCTCAGATTTGTTCATTTCATGATCATATCTTCAATTCTCTAATTTTGGTGAATATTTTTGTCATTTTTGGTAAAAAGTGATATTTTCGACTTCTTATTAAAAACCACAAGTCCAATTGCTTTGATATTACATATATAGGTATTACATGTGGACCACTCTCAAATTTGTTCATTTCATGATGATATCTTTAATTTTCTAATTTTGGTGAATATTTTTGTCATTTTTGGTAAAAAGTGATATTTTCGACTTCTTATTAAAAACCACAAGTCCAATTGCTTTGATATTACATATATAGGTATTACATGTGGACCACTCTCAAATTTGTTCATTTCATGATGATATCTTTAATTTTCTAATTTTGGTGAATATTTTTGTCATTTTTGAAAAAGTGATATTTTCAACTTCTTGTTAAAAACCACAATCATTTATGGTGAAAAATGATATTTTTGAATTCTTGTTTGAAATCATAGGATGTTGAACCATGAAAAATGGCATGCCAGGTGCTGCAGGAGAAAGTTTTGGCAGATTCAAGAAAAATTAAAATCTACAAACAAGACACCCTAAAAAATCATAGAAAGACTCAAAGATGTAATTAGTATTCTCACTTAAAAAGACACACCAAGGTAGATTGATAGCATCTGAGTGTGGCCACTTCCTGCAAGATTTTCAAATAAAAGTTATTGGCATATAAAAATAGCCAATTTTGTTGAGCAAAAGTCATTTCGTCCAACTAATAGGATTGTGTACTATGAATTAGCCAGTAAATATCATAGATCCAAATGCTCTGTTTGCTTGTATGCATTTTTGACAGCTGGGCATTCAGTACCACAATGTTCATATGTAAAAATCTTTGCAGTTCTAATACTTGTTCAGTCTTGTAAGAATGATTTTCTATTGTATTGTATAAGTTTGAAAAGCTATCATTGGTAACCAACTAAACATTGTGAAAAGACTGACTAACATTGATATAAATTAGATAATGTATCTTATTAATTGTCAGGTTTTGTAGTGACTAGGTTAGAAACATCATGCGGTTCTGATGGCCATTCCATGGCGTTAACTGAAAGTGGGGAAGTATTTAGCTGGGGAGATGGTGATTATGGCAAACTTGGACATGGTAATAGTGATCGACAGAGAAGACCAAGACAGGTTGAAGCTTTACAAGGAGAAGAAGTAGTACAGGTAATATGAGTGTAAAGTAATTAATTTATCAATTGTCACAAAACCAGCTTGTACAATATAGTTATGGAGAATATTCTACAGTGAGCAAGTGTATGGATACTACCGGGGGTATTGTGTTAATTAAAGTATCACGGTGGTAGTGGCTCATAGCGCCACCAACATTGGCTTGTACTCAAAAATTGACCAACTCAGTAATCCAGACAATCTTTTTGACCTAAAAAGACCAGAAAAACAGACTCAGTGAGCTCTGTTATCATCTACTGTTTGGTCAATACTCAAAGTGTAATCAGCTTCTCTTAATGCTCTAGGTTAAAAGTGGTGGCTTTTTCAGAACACCATTACTACTTATTCACTAAGTATAATTTTATACTATGTCACCAAACGTTTACAGTTCTCTGACTTATTGACAATTATACAGAATGTGTATACTGTCTGTAACATTTATCCTGTCTGGCTTACATTCTGTCTAACATAAATTCTGTTTTTATCTAATGTGATTATCAAGTTGAACCTTAAACTTTTGACTGCCAAATATTTTTTCCGCCGAAAATTCAATGCAAATATTTTCACATTTGGTAAAATTATCACTATATTTGGTCATCATTTTAGTTCATACTGACAGTTTCAGATATTGCTTTCAGTTTTTGACCAAAATGTTTGTCAATTTCTATGAACATTTGATGTAGGGAGAAACAGACTGTACACAATCATTTTGTTGCTTGTGCCAAAAGTTGACAATGACGCTCAAAGGGTTAATTATTATTACTGTATGATTTGACAGATGACATGTGGTTTCAAGCATTCAGCAGTAGTAACATCTGATGGTAAATTGTTTACATTTGGTAATGGTGACTATGGTAGACTAGGTCATGGTAATACATCAAATAAGAAGATACCGGAAAGAGTTATTGCTTTGGATGGACAGGCAATTGGACAGGTATGTAAATATTATGTAGACTATGTATAGCCTTCCTTATTTTATTGATCAATAACTTCAGATTATAATTTTTAAAAAAATTGTTGTTCTGAATATATTTTATAAGAACTACACCATTCATACAGTATTAAACCAGTTATGGAAAAGTGTACATGTATTGTAAACAATTTGTGATGAAATGAAATTTTGATAATTTGATACATATACATGTACATAGTCTTGGACATATACAGTCTTTCTTCATTTATCTATATCAGTTCCAAAATTAGTTTGGATAGTGGTAGATGTTTTTTCAAAGATGACATCAATTCTCTACAGCAGTCTCTTTGGTTTTGGAACTACACTGTTTTCAAACTATTCTGACTTGCGTTTCAGGTTGCATGTGGTTTGAACCATACTGTAGCTATATCTGCTGATGGCAATACTGTGTTTGCATTTGGTGATGGAGACTATGGTAAACTAGGGCAAGGCAATTCTACAGCCAAGTCATCACCTCAGGTATGTAGTAAGGGATGATGAAAATGGGCAAACTTTTGGATCAGATATATCTGTAAGAACTTACTAGTATGATATAATTTTATTGGCTGTTACATTTCTTGTGGTCTCAATACATGCATCTCAAAAAATGTTTCCAACTAGTGTAAATATTCAATGTTTTTATTTATTCAATGTATTTCCTTTTCTCTAGAGAGTGGATTCCCTGTGTGGAATTGGAGTCAAGAAGGTTTGCTGTGGTACTCAGTTTACTGTGGCTCTCACTAAAGATGGAAGAGTTTTCACATTTGGACAAGGTAATGTGCATTAAAACATTTTGCTTCATTTTGTACTGCTACCGTACTCATATTTCTAGATTTACAAATCAATGTTTGAACTCTGAAAAAAATTGTCTTTATATTTTTACACTTTGTTTGCATTTTATAATTTTTTCATGCACTGAACAACATTTTATGGTTACATCAGTTCTATTTGTTGTAAGATTTTGACTCCAAATCCAAATTGTGTTAACCCCATATTTTGCTTTCCGGACTCCAATTATTGAAGAGGGACCCAGTTTTTCAGGCAAGCTTGGGTCCAATCTCTGATAAAGTTATCCAAGATCAAATTTCAATTTCTTAAAATTTTGTAAGTGAGACTCATCTTGCTGAGACACTAGCGCAAACCCTGAGACTTTCTGAAAGTGTTTTGTTTCAATAAAACACAAGTAAGTTTATCATTCATGTATGCTTAATGCTTGAATAGATCGTTTAACTGGCATACCAGAAGGTAGAGGGAGACCGACTAACAAACCACAGCAAGTACCAGGCTTATCCGGATATTACGTAGATGATATCACTGTTGGTTCCGAACATACACTTGCATTAACATCCAGTGGAGATGTTTTTGCTTGGGGTAGCAATGGTGATGGTCAGGTAGGAATAGACTTGTTTCTATATTTTTAAGCGTACGTTTTACAAATTAAATGCTAGATATGCGACCCGTGTAATCATTATAACTAATGATTCTTTGTTTTATTTGTATATCATTGCAATATACCATGGAGCCTACGTTAATCTCCTTGATAACCATGGTGCATGTTGTTATGTGTTCCAGCCATATAATATATGGTAAATTTTGAACCAAATTCAAATAAATGCGGACAATATATAGCATATCTAATTTGCTTGAGTTGCTTTTGTGTGTGTTTGTTCCACATGTATTGATTGGTAAAGTCCTATTCAAGCTATATATATTTTCTGCACTATGTCATTCATTTGTGTAATTTTTGTGTTTCAACATAGCTTGGACTAGGTCATACAAACTCAGTAAGGGAACCGACCATGATCAGTGCACTACAAGGAAAGAATATAAGACAGGTCAGTATTCAATATTTGTGGACAATTCCATTGGGACAAGATATGTTGGAAATACAACAAAACTCAAAGATTAATTTGAAAGTTTACAATGTGAATATTGCCATATCTAGAAATGTGTGTATTTACTCAAAAGTCTATCTGTTATTATAGAAGAATAGTTCAAAGTCTGTAGTAGTTAATTAACATTAAAATTGACTGATTTGGTCATTGATGTTAGTATCAAATGTTTATTAATTAAGTACTAAATTTAATATAAATTGAAATTTTTTACAGATTTCTGCAGGACGCACTCACAGTTCTGCATGGACAGCACCACCACCACCTAAAAGACAACCAGGTACCCCAGCACCATTGCAATTAGGTGAGTTCAACAAATTGAGTCATTTGATAAAAGTTTATCACTGTGAATATTTTGAGATTGAAGTGTTATAAGACAGAAAAAATGATGCATATGATACCATACCTCCCTTTTAGCCTGAAAGATTGCATACTTGGTAATCTGAAAGTAACACTTTCCTGTTAGCGTTTCACAAGTAGCTATTATCTTTTTGCTGTGACCATCTCATGGAAACGTAGGTGGTTCTTGTACAAAGGTTTAAGTGTGAATAGGGTGGTCGCTGGTCGCATTAGACAGGTGGTCGCTATATATCCAGTTTTGTTTATATTGCAATGGGACTGCACAAAGGCGGTCGCTGTGAGCAGGTGGAAGCTAATCGAAAAAGTTAACACCTGTAAATCATCATAGTGTTATTAATTCATTTTCTTTTTTTATTTATTAGTTATATACCATTTTTCTTGTATTGCCACGAGCAATATACAAACATATGTCATGACATTTTATAGGGTATTCATATTTCATTTCCTGCTTTAGGTCATCCTGAAACAATTCCACCCCAATTCACTGCATTAAAAGAGTGCAGTGTAGATTCTGTGAGAGCCAGGCTACGACTATTACATCATTTCTCAGATTTAATTTATTCATCATGGAGGCTGCTAAACTTGACTCCACATCAGGTATGGTTCATTTTGTTTTCAGTTGCAGATATGGATAATGATTATATGTAGCTGTCTTCTTGGGAATCTTGGGAAAACAATGATATACAACAGGCTTTACATACTTATTTGTAAAATATCATTATTATTATACATCTGTCATTATGCGCGAATTGCATCTCACCATATTAGGAAATATCCATTCCAAATATGGAATGATCACACAGTATTACTAAAATGGTGAATGCTTATGAAAACATAGTTCATTTTGCTCAGCTCTGGGCTTCCTATACCAAGCTGTCGCATCAACCTCCGCTACACATCAGTCAATACTGTACTGCTTTTGTGTAATAGTTGTTTGTATCCGAATTCTTCATTATTTTATGAATATCTTGTCATTATAGTTGCACTTTTGTGATGATACTAAAATATGAGAAATTTGATGGTTATTAATTAATATGCATGGTAATATTTGATGACTTGTCCAAGTTACTGTGGGCAAAAAATATTTGATATTTAAATATTCATGACATAGGTCTCACAATTCTCACATATTCATCAAATAATAATCTCAGAAATCGCACAATCCCCAAATCCCATCAAACCTTAGGTGATATGCACAGAATGAGCACTAAATTCTAAAATAATACAACATCAGAAGTCAACAACAATATCATGACAACACGTTGGCAAAACCGGCATGTATTATAATGAGCAACGTTCTCATATTCAGGCAATCTTCATGAATACAAACTATGATCCTGGGTATTTTGTTATGTTGAAGGTAAATATTGGTAAACATAATGCAGGCACTACAGGTCTTGTAAATGGACAATTGAGATCACTGTTGGCACCTAGAGTCTATACTTTGCCAATGGTTAGATCTGTTGGTAGAACTATGGTACAAGGAAAGAACTATGGACCACAAATAACTGTTAAAAGACTTGCTACAAGGTGAGTATCGAATTTCAATTATGTAATAATGTGTTATCACAGTTGAGGCAACACAAATTTTACTTGATAAGGCACTATGATCAGTGTGGTAATTCTGTCATCCTCCAAAATGATATGTTAGGAAAACTAATAGAGAGGCTATAAAACTATTTTTTCAGTAATTTGGATGTAGCATTACCTTGTGCTGGTACATGTATATGAAAGGTAGGATTTCAACTTGTGAAGTCCAAAATGTACTTCTCAAATCCTTGATTTACCCAGTACCCAAGCAAACAACATCTGGTATAAACTTGTGTTCATCAGGATAAACATTTGCTCAATCATAATTTCAGAGGTCGGAAATGTAAGCCCATCTTTGTGCAGATTGCAAAACAAGTTGTCAAGTTGAAAGCGGCTGATCTTCGTCTACCAGCTAGAGCTTGGAAAGTTAAGCTAGTTGGTGAAGGTGCTGATGATGCGGGTGGTGTATTTGATGACACTATTACTGAGATGTGTCAAGAGCTACAGACTGGTATTGTACCTTTATTGATACCAACTCCAAATGCTTCATCAGAAGCTGGACAGAATAGAGACAGGTTAGATGAACATTTAATTATTTATTACATTTATCAGTGTCACAGTGTAAGGCCTGCTTCAACCATTTTGTATTGCACTACATCCTACATATTCAAAATTCCATTTAGAATATAACCATAATTCATTCAGTTGTTTGTCTTTTATGTATTTCAAGATCTGACGGGCATTGTAACTAAAGTGTCCAGCATTGTCCACTGTTTTTGTACTATTTGTGTTTAGGTATTGTGGAGTTTAATTGGAATTGATCAATTGGTTATAAAAAAAGTATTTGAAAATTATTATGCAATAAAACATTTTGTCTTTGACTACAGGTTTGTGTTGAACCCATCGGCTAATACTGAGGAGCATCTATCTATGTTTAAATTTCTTGGTATACTATTTGGAGTCGCAGTTAGAACTAAAAAGCCTTTAGATTTGCATCTTGCATCAATTGTATGGAAACAATTATGTGGCATGCCATTAACCTCAGATGATATAGATGAAGTGGATCTATTATTTATGCAGACTCTGAGAGGCATAAAAGATATTGATAAAAGTGGAGTCACTGATGAAAATTTCCATGAGGCAAGTATAGTACAGTAGCACAGGGTGTGTGTATATTAGAGCCTACATGCATTTTTATTTTTCATTTATATATCATCATGTATGGGCAGGTTTCCATCCACTCTGAGCCCCATGTAGGGTTGATCCTAGTACGGTATATTATAGGTGTGCACTGAGTATACACCCCCCATAGACAAGCGCACAAAAACACACAGACATTTGTATTTGCTTGTCATTCATATTTGCTCGTTAACAGGCTTTGGATGTTGTTTTGTCTTTTCTTTTACCACTCTAGCAAATAAGTGGCCGTCGCCTGCCCTCTTTTCCTGTGCAGTTATAGCCAAAGACCCCAGTGATTATGTTACTTTCATTATCCATTATCTTATATTAGAAGCACATATTGTTTTATACAATACAAGACAAAGCCTAAATGATTGTTTTATTACTATTATAATAATATTTATTTGTCAATAACATGACAATCAACTATCCCCACAGGTAATACCTCTGTACACCTTTGAATGTCAAAGTGCTGATGGTAGATTTGTACCTGTTGTACCAGGTGGTAGAAGTTTACCGTTGACTTACAACAACAGAAAAGACTATGTTGACAGGGCTCTTTATTATAGACAACATGAAATGGATTGTCAAGTAGCTGCTGTCAGAGAAGGAATGTCCTGGATTGTTCCTGTACCATTATTATCCTTATTAACTATGCAGCAGTTGGAACAAATGGTTTGTGGTTTGCCACATATATCAATAGATGTATTGAAAAAAGTTGTCAGGTAAGTCACCTTTATATTTACTATTAATAGTTGACGCAAATACAGATCCATGCGATATCAAATGTTGGTTAGTCAAGATTTCTATTTATATACGCATCTCTTACTGATCATATAACTGCATCAAGCCAAATAAAATGTCTGTTGATCACTGTGTGGGGTTGGGTAATTTATTTCAAGTGGGTATCGTAGTCTGGAAAACATATTCCCAGACTAATTTGCTTTTTATGAAATTTTAGATAATAGGTTATTTAACCCATATACTTGTATGAAGGTTGGTGCCAGAATGAATAAAAAAAGGAATCATGATGTCAAATTTTTCCCTGATGGTTAAGATGCTTGAATAAACCAAAATTTCATAATTTTCACAATTTTTTGTATATGAGGCCTGCCTTGGTGACTTTGGAATATCATATACAACCACATATTTATTGAAAACAAATTCAACCGTATGAATAAATTCAAAGAGACATTGGTAATATTATTTGTAGGTATCGTGAAATAGATGAAAACCACCATTTGGTCAACTGGTTGTGGCAGACATTGGAGGAATTCACTAATGAAGAACGAATCCTATTCATGCGATTTGTATCTGGACGTTCCAGATTACCAGCAAATGTTGCTGATATCTCACAAAGATTTCAAATTATGAAAGTGGATAGAGTAAGTATACAAAATATTGAGTCAACTTTATGATCATGCAATTACATACAATTGCATTTAGTGAACATGTTTAGTGTTTAGTTCCCTTTGTGGACAGCAGTTTGGATGGAAGGCTTAGATTGGGTTAAATCACTCAAACTAACTTTATGGTCTGATTCAAGATGGCTGATTGGTGGCCTTTTAGTTTCTGAAATTGTTTCTCAAACATATGGTGTATTAGTCACTCAAATTAGAAGAGAACCCAATGTACAGACACATTTGTATGTTATGCTATTTTGTGAAATATTCATTATTTCAAACTATGTATATTTGACTGGGCACAAAAAGTAATGTGGGACATGTAGGAAAATTTTTTTGTTTCGTTAGGACTGGAAATATATCTTCAATATATCGTACTAATTTCACTTTGTGATGATAAAACATACATTGAACAGTTGTAGCACATCTGTGACATTTTCATATTGTTTGCAGTCATTAGATGGTCTACCTACTGCCCAGACGTGCTTCTTTCAACTACGTATCCCACCATATACAAGTCAGCCAGTTATGGCTGAGAAATTAAGATATGCCATCAACAACTGTAGATCAATTGACATGGATAACTACATGCTATCAAGAAATACTGACACTGGAGCTCTATCTGATGAAGAGTTTTAGACACCATACAAATAAATCATCAAAAATGTATAGCGAGAAGCCTGAGACAGAATTTTGTTATGTTTTGAATGGATTTGTAAGCCTTTGCAATTTATTTATACATAGTTTACCTGGCATTAATGGTACTAAATTCGACTGATGCTGAAGCAGTTATAATTTATTAATTGAATATAGTAAAGCAGATACTTTTAGTTTCCTCAGTCAACATCATGCATGGAGTCAGCAGATATTTCCTGACTAAGGGTGCTCTTTCTTCATCACTGCTCTAGTTTGCTTTAAAAATGATTGAATGATTTATTTATTTATTATCAGCTGAAAAACTAATTTTTGTGTGTGTATTAGAACCTAAAACTTTTACTGATTGGCATACATGATTCATAATTCATAATTAACTTAAATTAAGTTTTATATGATTTGTATTCTTGGAATTTCTTTTCAATAAAATCATTATAGACACCAAAATGTAATCTGTTTATTTTATTATTTTTAAGTTTAAGTAGTAGTAAAGAGAACTGGACTTTGTGCTTTATGATGCTTATCTTTGTTACTTGCCATTTAATATATAGACTGAGTGGTCTAACCAACAGTATTATTTTGCATTGATTAGTGATGTTAATTAGAAATTACTGAAATTGAGATATATATTACATAACAATTTTACACTGTTGAAGTTTAGTGAGATTGAAAGAAAATATGGTTATGCTAAAAATGAATATGATGTGGTTGAATAAATAATATGTCCTATACATATATGCCATATCTTAGCAGGTTTTTGGGGAGACGATTTAACGCATAAGTAATAATAATACTTTACTGTAAATAGTCTGCTATACTGATTTAAACAAATATAGATATGTAACTTATTGATGCTGTGATACAATGGCAGCAATATATTTTAATACTGTAATGCAATTATTACAGATCAGTTCCTTAACTGAATATGCTTGGCAAAATTAGCCGTTCTGAATTTTATTTTAAATATCCTGTTTGTTGAGAACTGACTTGATATCTTTATGTGTATGTTCTGTTGTGCAGTGCATTGTAATGCAAACTTGAACATTTAAGTACATAGTGTGCAAAACATTCTGTAATACTTCTCCAATGTATCAGCACAGCTCCAATGCATTTCATTTTTTTTCATGAAAAAAATATTGCAAATATTCTTTTTAAAGTTTTTTTGTTTTTTTTTAATCATATTATTTGATATTCACTCTGCCCGGTGAATGCGAATGTTGTTTGTCCTAATCATTTTGAGAATCTGCGTTTTTATAAAATTTTCTGTGCATTAATAATATATTGATTATATTTGACATCATTAAAATAAAGATTGTTATGTTTACATGTACACATTGCTTTGTCAAGTGTGTGTCCTTCATTTTAGTACTCTGGTACAAAGCAACATCAATTTACTATAGTATAACCTTTTAAAAATGTTAGTCATTGTTAGTACATTGATTGGTACGAACTGGGTAGTATGTTTGATAATATTACACACACCAGAACTGTCTGATTTGATACAAATGTGTTTATTGGTTTAGCTATCATTATCCATGTGTCTGCATATGCAAAAACGGAATTGACAGACGACTGCAAAAGTAGCATGTATAAAGGATTGATGTTTTACAGATAACCTTTGGTTGTGTATGTATAGTGGGTTTGAATCATCAGGTTTGAACTGTCTTGAATGAATAGTAAATGGACTTTGTTTTCTGTTAGTTCACAGCGATTCCTAAAGTAACCAGTGTATTTCCAAAAATGTAAAACTGATAGTAAATATGTACTAATAATTCAATTGACCAATATTGTAGGTATAATGTCATTATCACATTGATGGTGATAGTTTTTTTATGTTGAGATGATTGTGTATATTAGTTTGGTGGTGTTCTATGCTAAATGAAAGTATATTGTATCGCTTTTTATAAATGTCCTGTTTTTATGATTTTGTAGTGCGATTAGTCATTTGTTTTGTTTTATTGGTTTCCAAAAATGAAGCTTCAATGTTTATGATGCTTGAAATGTAGGCCGTTAGAAGATGATCAACATGGCTTGCAAGTAATCATTGTGACATATATTTAAGTTACCACGTGGAAATACTAGTACTACTGTAGTGTGTGTATGCAGTAAACTATTGTTACGTACTACTGACATATGCATATCTTTTAACCTGTGTAATTACATCCAAGAAATGTACCCAGTCGTGCTATCTCTACTGAGGTCATGGGTGATGCTCAAAAAGCCAATGAGTCGATCTTCGTAGAGGATTACCTTCCGTCAATACCTTGCCATTTCTACGTATTGCGAGGTATTGTCTAATAAAA
This sequence comes from Saccoglossus kowalevskii, assembly GCF_978046115.1. Lineage (NCBI taxonomy): Eukaryota > Metazoa > Hemichordata > Enteropneusta > Harrimaniidae > Saccoglossus > Saccoglossus kowalevskii. Next base: position 19,682,435 of record NC_140653.1, on the reverse strand, counting down.
AACACACTGCTGTAATCATTGTTTATCTCTGCTCGTAGTGAATACATATGGTAGTCGTACATGGATTCTTGTATGAACTCGCAGTCGTAGCTGCCACAGTCGTCCTGGAAATGTGACGAAACAATTTGAAAATATATCTAACATCGTCCAAACTAAATAGAAGTCATTTACAGTGTATTGCGACCACCAATGCATAAATTGCCCTATATAGGCATATGGTATTTTATATGGTGGCTAATTAATTAGTTCGTTCAAGGGGAAATTTGTCAACGGATATTTGAATATGGGGAATATGTCCAAAGGTGGTCACTTTATATAAAGGTTGTCGTTAACGCAGATTTGACCACACGTCCTGATAAAACAGGTCGGATATGGTTTATCGTAAAAACACGCGTTATTTTGACAACAAAAATAGCAGTAACCGTTCCGCTACAATTGCGTATTGAATTGCATGTAAGTGTACGTGAATCCGGGCGCACATCGACTAGTTTTCATTAATTCAATCAACCGTCAATATGCATTGTGGTGTCCTGCCTACTTAGATTTTTACAATTACAAATATCTTAAATTTCGTTCTTTATATATTAGGGCCATGAACAAGAAAGTTCAAAATGATAATCTTATCACGAATATTTCAAGTAAAACAGACTTTTCATTAAAATTTCCAGTAGCCATGTGTTTATCGTTGTTTAAACAACTACAAATACGAAACAAGGGAACCTGAGGATAGCTAGTCAGATCCTTTTGACTAGTACCAGTAAATAAAATGTGTATACAAGTTGATTCAAGGAAGTTAATCACAAACGTACTGTAGTTCTTTCATAGGTATGGCATAGTATTTGATGATATAGTACCACTACTGTATAGCAAATACAATGAATTATATTGACGCCGAAGTAAAACGAAAAATATATTATTATGTGGATGTTTTGGTAATTGTTTACCTTGCGTTACGCAACTCACAGACGGGGGTAATGTTTGTTCAAGATCTGTGCCTCTTTTGTCCTCAAAAAATTCCACAAATACCATTGTGTGTACATGCATGTGCGTACACACGGTACAGAATGAAATATTCAAAATCAATCTCTGTATGACGTTGAACAAAAACAAATTATATATTCACAACAGAAGATTTTGCTATTCTTGATTAAAGTATTGAAACGACACGGCGTGTTATAGTAATTTGAATGTGCTAAACACTCTTAGAGTTTAGTTACAAGTTCGTTTGATGGAATTCACAACCTGATCATGTTGAATCATAATGGTTGAATCTTATATATACCACAGTCCCTCTGAGGGACTGTGTATATACACACTGCCTTAATTCCCTGTGTTCCGATAGTAACTTCCGCAACGCTGTCAGATTGATCATTGGTTATGTAGGAATTGTAATGTGTGACTCATTGAACACATTTCACGGATTTGTAATAAACATTTTACGTGAATTTGCATGAATAATAACATGTACACGTTGAATTTGTTATATATATATTGGACTATTCGTTTCTATGGTAACGTATATAGCCCCTGTATATTCCAGTTTTATGTTCTTACTACCACCACGACAGACTCCGTGGTGCAATACTGAAATTTCGCGTGTTAAAAGCAGTAATCCTGTTGGAAGAAAAACATGAACAAAGTATTGCTTGCTATAATATTACCTTATACTGGCGGTTTCTGTTAGGATAGCTGTAATGAATACTGCTATTCGTTAGGGCAATGGATAGTTCATTGTGTTGTTCAAAAGTTAATTCCGCTGTCCATGTGTCGCAAAACCAGAAGCTACTGAAGTAGCATCTGATACCTTTAGTAGACGATGTGTCAGTGTAGATTTGCGGATCACTACTTCACGTTACATAAACAGATGAACACAATTCCACTCATCCAAGAATAAACCCCACATGCCAAATTCTAGACGACAAGATTGATTCATGGTGGCATGGTCGCCTAATTTTAACACTGATGATGCCAACACAGTAAGTGTGTGATGAAGGACCTGCCAGGTAATAGCCCTCTAGCTGAAAAATTCAGGTGACCAAGCAGAAAAGCGTTGTTTAGTAATGGACTTTTTTGACATAAACTTTATCTTTAATCCTGCTTATCTTATGTCTCTTGAATTGACTATAACATCTATTTAAGTTCTTGAGTTGGCCCAAGTGTTTTGTGTGGAGTCAATGGAATGTTAAGAGTGTTACAAATCAATTTAATTATTGTCAGAGATTGCTGTTTCCTTCTGTTGATCAATGGCAAGAATGTAGTCTATAGAGAATGAATTTCATTTCAAATTTATTAAGTGCTACCCAACATACACCAAGTCAGAGATTGTTGCCAAATCGGAGGGTGGAGTGGTATTTGCTTGAGAGCTTCAGTAATGTCAAACCCGTTCTTATGAGCATTAATTCTAATGCAAGACATAGAATAGGTGTCTTCATCAATTAGTTCATTGAGACTTTGAACATCTGGCAAATCATGTGACGCTTGTAAGTCAACTATAAGTCGTATCTCCATTCTGCTACTCCCAACAGATTAATTCTGAAAACTTGAAAGAAGTGTCATATGAACCAATAATAATTTTCAGTTTTCAAAAGGCGAGGGACTACATCAGGATTTCTTCTGACTGGTAACATTATTTACACATTCAAATAATGTGTTGGGTTCATAGTTGTCACACGCAACGTAATATTACCGTAATTGGTATAGTACAGGTGTGATGGTTCAAATACCAAAATGGCAACAGTAACAGAAAGACTTCCCTGGCGGCGATGATAAGATACGAAAACGGAGCCAACAAATGAGGTTTCAACTGGTACTGGTATTATTATACTCTGCAAACATCAAGTACAATAACGCGGTAAAATTCCACGACTCCAATAACTAGATACTTAAACTCCAATACAATTCAACGAGATCTCCGATCTGAACTCAGTGCTGAACAACTCCCCTATATATACCCAAACTGTCTATAAATAGACCATTACATCAGCATACATAATGAGTCTGGAATTTACTATAAATTTCTAGAATGTTCCATTACCTCATATTGCCTCCTACAGTGTTCTATTACCTATTCAACCAGTTTCTAAATAAAAATCTAGAATATTTCACCCAGACACAGTACGGTTCTAGAACATTCTCAGTGACACAGAAGTGGTAAATAAGTCGTATGCGACATGCCTCCCCTCTCAAGAATATTATAACATATAATATTACATGACTAGCAACGACGTCAATAATACGAATACGATAACAATTTAAAATAAAACAACAATACAACATATGAAATCGAACTGAATAAAGCTCTGAGTACATGAATTCGAAAATCACATACAGTAGAATATAATAAAACATGAAATACAGTCATAACCGAACAACATTCTACTATACTGTTCAAAAGTTCCTCAGTCCATCAATCTACTCAGGTAGTCCGCTACCACATCGTCCCGTCCAGGAATATCCTCAACACAATAATTATATCCTTGCAGAGTCATCACCCATCTCATCACTCGGTCATTTGCAAACTTGGCTTTATCCAGGTAAGACAATGGTTTATGATCCATCTGCAAAATGAACTCCACACCAGCTAAATATAGGCGAAATTGATTCACACCCCATACAATGGCTAAACATTCCCTTTCTACAGTTGAATATTTCTTTTCTGCATCGGATAACTTCTTACTTGCATACGCAACTGGAAGCTTCTCACCATGATTCTGCATAAGTACTGCTCCTATTCCTACCTGAGACGCGTCCGTCCACAACACAAATGGTTTCTGTAGGTCTGGCAACTTCAAAATTGGTTTGCCCAATAAGTATTCCCGCAAAGTGTTGTATGCTTTCTTCCGGGCCTCTCCCCATACAACTTTGTTGGGTTGTCCTTTCCTCAGTAGGTCACTCAGGGGTGCTGCAATAGTTGCAAATAAGGGGATGTGGTCTCTGTAGTAATTGACCAGCCCAAAGAATGATCGGACACCTTTCTTGGTCGCTGGTCTTTGCGCTTCTCGAATTTTTTCCATGTTGTCGTGACTCGGACTCACCCAATTGTGTCCAATTTCATGACCCAGGAATTCTACTGATGTTGCACCCAGAACACACTTGGATGGTCTAGCTGTTATGTCCGCTGCCCTCAGTCTTTGTAACAACTCAGATAATACTTGAACATGCTCATCCCAGCAGCTTGAATAAACTATCAGATCATCTATATAGCTTCCAACCCCCTCCATACCTGACAATAATTTCCTGATTCCCCGCACCAGAGTTGCCCCCGAATTCTTCATTCCAAATGGCATCCTTAAAAATTCATAAGTTCCATCGGGAGTAACAAATGCTGTCTTTGGTATATCTTCTTCAGCTACTGGTATCTGCAAATAACCCTTACTTAAATAAATTTTTGACAGGAACTTACTATTATGTAACCTCTGAAATATGTCCCCTGTTGTTACCATTGGCTCAGGGTCGGTTACAGTGACCTTATTTAGTTTCCTATAGTCTACGCATATGCGATTCGATCCATCCTTCTTCTTTACAATCACCACCGATGACGCATAGGGTGATGTGGACTTCCTGATTACTCCCATTTTTAACATATCTTCAATATCTTGCCTAAGGTTCTCCCTTATTGCATATGGTAGTGAGTATGGCTTAGATCGTATTGGTGTATCATTTGTCAGGTCAATCTTATGACTGGTTATCTTGGTCTTTCCTGGCAAGTCAGTAAACACCTTATAATAAGGATTGACTAAACCCATCAGTTCTTTTCTCTGGTGTTCTGTCAGGTCTGTACCAATTTGAACATCTTTACCTGACTCCTTGGGTTTACAAGTTCCTAACTCTAGAAGATCATCTTCGTCTACAGCATTCTCTTCATCTGACTTGTTGCACCCCACTGTAGCTGCGCGCACAGCATTCATCAGGGTTATGGCCGTATTTGGTGAGTAACTTGTCTCACTTACATCTGGTTGAGGTGACATTTCCTGCTCAACATACAACTTTAACATATTTACATGATACGTCTTCACTTTATCACAAACCCTCACTCGATAATCGTTTTCGCCTATTACCTGCTCCACCACATAAGGACCCTTCCACTGCATCAACAGCAAAATTAACACCTTATCTCCTTCCTTAAGCACTCGCTTCTTCGTTTTACGATCATAGTAATACTTGTATCGGTTCTGTGCCTTCTGTAATTCCTCTCGAGCAATCTCTAAAGTCTGTTCTAACCGATCTCTCAACTCAAACACATACTGGTAACTATTAACTATCTCAGGAGTATTGCTATCTTTGGTCCATAACTCTTTAAGGATCTTCATTGGGCCTCTAACCGTTCGACCATATAACAGCTCAAATAGGGAAAAACCAGTTGACTCCTGTGGTACCTCTCTATATGCGAAGAGTAAAGCACTAATATACCGATACCATTGCCTTGGTTGTTCATGGCACAACCGCTTTAACATCTTCTTCAAAGTACCATTAAACTTTTCCACCAGTCCATTACAAATGGGGTGATAGGGCGTAGACGTCAGTCTCTTAATGCTGAGCAATCTTGATACTTCTTGCATGCATTCTGACAAAAACTGAGTCCACATGTCACTTAGTACTTCTTCTGGAACCCCCAATCGGCTAGAAAAGTCAATCAACGCCTCAGCTACAGTCTCTGTATCTATATTTTTAAAAGGAACCGCCTCTGGATACAGTGTAGCATAGTCCACCATAGTTAAGATGTATCGATGACCCCCGTCACTGGCTGGCGTAATTGGTCCAACCAAATCTATAGCCACACGCTTGAATGGCATATCAATTAAAGGCATCTTACCTAATGGGGCCTTCACAACTGATCCCTTTGAAACAGTCTTCTGGCACACATCACACGACCTACAAAAACTGGTAACATCTTGATGTAGCCCAGGCCAATAAAAGCTAGTCACAATCCGGTCTTCTGTCTTCTTTATCCCCATGTGTTCACCAAATATTGAATCATGGGCAATCTCCATAACATGAGTCCTCAACAGTTTTGGCACAACCACTTGACGTACCATCCTGCCTCCTGGAACTGAACGATCCCAAAACACACGATATAGCAAGCCTCCATATACCTGGAACTCAGTTGTATGGTGCCCTCTCACTTCTGGTTCTCTCTTATTATAATACTTCTTCAACGATGTGTCTGCTTGCTGCATCTCGATTACAGTAATTTGTCTTTTGTTACATGTGCTCCAGTCTTTACATCACACACTTTGAGTGGCTTCACCTTACCAGATTTCTTCGCTTGCGGTCTGGTTGTTACTGCTCCACTCACATTCCACACTGGATCTGGATCATCTGGTGGTCTTGCTCCGGGCACATTCCCAACAATTAACTCATAGATTGGGTCCTGCACACATAATGCTTCAACAGTGCCTCTCAAATATGGCGTATCAATTTCCACCATGGCGACTGGAACCCTTCTTACAGTACGATCAACCATCAATATATGACCCATCTTTTTTGTATACTGGTCATCTGGTACCAAGCTCTTCTTGACTATAATGCCATTACACCCAGCGTCTCTCAACATGGTCACAACTGTGTCACCAACCTTCCCTTGACCCACAGGCGAAGTCCTGTTCTCCACAACGCCACTCCTTTTCATACATGCACCATTCGCAACCTTTAACTGCTCCCCCGATGCTAACAACAAATGGTCTTCTCAATCATTTTCGGCACATCACTGTTAATTTGAACAGCACAGCTAGAACTGATATTAGACTCCTCTTTAACCACTGCAGCTGCACCAGTAGTAGTGCTGGGTTTGATGCTCTTTCTTTCTTGACTCCTGTGTTGTCCACTACGGCAGAACTTAGCCACATGTCCTATGGCACCACACTGAAGGCACTGTTCACCTTTGTCATGGTTGACATCAGTAACGCGGGATGGACATTGTGCTGCTTGATGACCAACACCCTGACATACAAAACACCGGATACTACTACCCTGTCCCACATCAGTATTTCTAATGGCAGTCTTATTATCATTACGCCTCACCTGGTCCTTCGTAGATAACTGTCGACCATGTGCCACTAGGTACTGCTTTGCTATTTACTGCCAACTCATCTAAATCTTTGGGTGCTCTTTCTTTAAGATAAACTGCAAGATCTCTTGCACAGGCACCAATAAACTGCTCCTTCACCATCAAGTCGGTAACACCATCATATGTTGCTGCAGTGCCTGACAACTCAACCCATTTAGCAAAATAATTCTTAAGCCGCACAATTAACTGGTCAGGACTCTCAGAACTTTCAGGTTTAATTTCACGGAATCGCTTCCTGTACCCATCCTCTGTGAAATCGTATCTTGTCAACAGCGCCACCTTCACACGATCATAGTCAACTACATCAGTGTCGGACATCCTGGAATATACTTCCAGTGCTCTACCAGTCAACAGCGCACTCAATTTTGTGGCCCATCCATTTCTATGCGAACTCGCATTCGTTGCAAACCTCTCAAACTGCAATAAATAACTATCAAGTTCATCCTTACCATCAACAAATGCAGGCAACTTTGGTGACTGTGCATCACTGACCACATTTCGTTGACCGCCAAAATCAGCCTGTTGGAACCCCGGCATTGCTGCTTGTAGCTCTAATTTCTTCAACTCAAATTCTCTTTCGCCTGCTTCTGCTTCCAGTCGTAACTTTTCCTTTTTTTCCCTCAATCTCCATTTTCCTCACCTCTGCTTCCCTTCCCTTTTTTCGCTGTTCTGCTTCCGCTCCCAGCCGTAACTTTTCCTTTCTTTCCTCAATCTCCATTTTCCTCACCTCTGCTTCCCTTTCCTTTTCTCGCTGTTCTGCTTCCATTTTTGCCTTTCTCTCTTCCCTCGACGCCTGTCTGTCAGCCCGCTGAGAACTCAGTTGCTCCAAAATAAATTTCCTTTTGTCTTCTCCAGTCATTCTCAGTTCATCCGCCCATTCCATCAACTCTTGTTTCGACACATCTTTTATCTCGCTGGACATGTTGTCTGCTATATGTCTTCACTGTTCCCGGACGAGCCCCCAGATGTCACACACAACGTAATAATACTGTAATTGATATAGTACAGGTGTGATGGTTCAAATACCAAAATGGCAACAGTAACAGAAAGACTTACCTGGTGGCGATGATAAGATACGAACACGGAGCCAACAGATGAGATTTCAACTGGTACTGGTATTATTATACTCTGCAAACATCAAGTACAGTAACGCGGTAAAACTCCACTACTCCAATAACTAGATACTTAAACTCCAATACAATTCAACGAGATCTACGATCTGAACTCAGTGCTGAACAACTCCCCTATATATACCCACACTGTCTATAAATAGACCATTACATCAGCATACATAATGAGTCTGGAATTTACTATAAATTTCTAGAATGTTCCATTACCTTCTATTGCCTCCTACAGTGTTCTATTACCTATTCAACCAGTTTCTAAAAAAAATCTAGAATATTTCACCCAGACACAGTACGGTTCTAGAACATTCTCAGTGACATGGAAGTGGTAAATAAGTTGTATGCGACAATAGTTTATACCTGTCATAAAGCCATTTCTCAAACCAGCACATGAATTTGAAACACAGTTCACATTTGTGGGGATCTGCTAGCTTATTTTGCAATTTATCAACATCAATGGGTGTACTTGCTGTTTTTGGTAGTTACTGTGAAGTAGTTTTAGACACTTTAGCATTGTTTTGAGACTTAGGACAGCTGTAGACGAGATGATTGGCTTTGCATACAGCACAGATGTGTGAAAACGGAAAGGGATTCATAGAACATCCTCTACCCTCGGTATTTAAAGCGTTACATAACACCTTGCCATTGCAAAAATGTAACAAATATCACACCCTAAATAAATTTATGTACTAACAAATTACACTGCAACTCCACCAGAAAAAATCTAAAAGGAAGAAATTGGTGACAATAATGAAATAAACAACAGAATAACACTATCTGAAATTAGGTAAGTAGCAAAAACAATAAAGAATAAATCCAGTGATCCTGAAGGAATTCCAAGTGAATTCCTTAAGCATGTAAACAGAACGATAAACATACAATCACATACTGGAAAACGATGTATATTCACAGAATGGGAGCACAAGTATAATAACACTGATAGATAAAACAGGTGACTACATACAACTACAGAGATATCAGTAAGCAATGTTATAGCAAAAATACTTGGTACGATCATCAACAACAGAATCACTATCTGGAGAACAGCTCTACAATATAAACTACTCAACAGCAATGGTGAAGTGTATAATATTGTAAAATCAATGTATACCAACATGGAATTTATGGTAAACTTAAATGATGTCACCTCACCACATGTCAAATTAGATAACGAAGTGAAACAAGGCTGCTCTCTAAGCCCAACTTTATTCAACATCTACATGAATGACTTCATAAATTATCTAAATGAGCTACAAATGTCAGCACCAGAACTTAGTGGGAAACAAATCAACTGTCTTCAATATGCTAGTGACATTGTTATACTGCCAACAACAAGTACTGGACTGCATAAAGCACTAAATTTACCAGCTACACAACTAAGTGGGGTATGCAAGTAAACAGCAAAAAGACAGACGGTCATCTTCAGGGAAGAATCGCTACAAATCAAATATCAGGAAGAAATAAAAATCACAGAACATTATACTTAGGTACAAACAAACAACATCAAGCAGACTGGCAAACAAGGCACAACGAGTGCAATCACAAACATACTCTAATAATACAAACAATATACTAGTAAACATCAAACTGAAGCTCTTGAACACAACGCAGATTCCAATATTACAATATTTCACTCGGCAAGTATATTCATGTAACCCAAGGGAAAATTCTAATTATTACACATATACCGGTACTGCAGTCCCTGAAATCATTCGTCCCGGCTCAAATTGTTCAGCAATATTTTTGGCATATTAGGTGTACATCATGGAATACTATGATTGAGATAACTTGATTAATATTGACAACCTGGAAACCGAGTTTTATAAACCTTGAAGGGCTCTCGGAAGATCCACCCGCAGTAAAATCAGCGATTGCTATGGAGCTGCAACCATCAACATAGAGGTACCAGGAGGTTTCTGCTGGCAACATTACGGCATTACACAGTTTTAAATAAAGATTACCAACGCCAAATGAGCAACATTTTAATCAAGACTCAATCCGAGTCCACGACCAGTAAGCGATATCACAAACTAAGTTGTAGCATACAGCTCAGCGACAACCGCTGTCGACAAAGGTCATCCCGTCAGTGGAGTACCGCAGTTACACAGCATGTTTGCCAATGCACAATTCTGTGTAGAAACTATTAACTTCAACATAAACTGTGTATCATAGTCGTCCAGTTCAAGTTCTGGTTCTGGTTCTGGCTCTGTCGTGGTTCCAACTAAATGTCCACGAGTTATTCATTCGGACAATGATTCAGACTAGACATCTGATTATTTTATTTTCACACTATCTTGGAACATATTAATGGGCAATGAGGTTCCTCGATCTAAATTCCATCCCGGTTTGTTGCACGTTCATTCTTTAATATGGAATAATCAAATGTGGAACATATGTAATAATAACAGAACCCCACATACAAGTCAATGCTAAAAGTTAAAATTAGTAAAACAATAACAACTTGAAAGATAAAACATGCACAGTTAGGTACTTTTTATAATTGTTAAGATAAATGTTCATATTAAAATAAATATAATAAAATTTGTCAAATAAACATTAAACATATTTTTCTGGATCTTCAAAACTGAATTTCGCACAAACTGCCTTAAACCTAAGATGTTCACATGTTTGTCTTTATATTTCAAGAAACATCACAAATTTACTCTTGATTCAATTGTGGGATATTTGACACATCAATCTGAATAAATAAAACTGTTCCTTCAGCATAAATTGTTTTCCCATCAGGACTTGTTAGTTTGCAGCTAATAAATGACTTCCTTCCTTCAGTCTTATCAACATGTGCTTCAGTGAGTATTGTCTCACATAATGGTGTTGGTCTGAAAGGTGGAAAAACAAAACAGCTTAAGATTCACTATAGCTGAGATAGGTACTTACCCGCAACCACTACAACCACGCAACCACTGAAGCAGTACAGCTTCAATGTGATTAAAATCCAATACATGTATAGGCTATATCAGACCAGCAGGATATATGCTGATTGGTCAAGCAGCTCTCTGGGCTTCTAAAGGTATTTTTTTAACCAATGAGAGTGCTTTATACAGACTGTTTCACAAGTTCTGATTGGTTTCATAAAACCATAAAAAAATTTACAAAAACACAATTGCTCAGATGTAGTTAGAAATGATTCTGTGTATTCTGGCAGCTGTTTATTAGAAGGAATCTCTACGTACCCGGATTTTAATCGGATGGGACTGCATGTGCTAAACTTAGGTATTATGATTGGCAAAATTGCATGATACTGTTTTTGTGGAACTTACAGTAATACAATACATGGAGAATTATACAAAACATAGCACAGCTATAATAGCCTTGCCCAACATGCATTTCTTAGAAATAACTGCATGAACACATCCCTAGTCAAGAGATGGTTTATATATATCTGACATATAATATTTGCTTAGTTTCAACAATCAGAACCAGTCAAAGCATCAAGTCTTAGAAAATGATGCCGACTGTAGGACAGAAATGATTTTCTCTAGCTAGAAAGTTTTTGCTGCATGTTTTTATTTATTAAATCAACATGACCAGTGTAATCACATTGTAAACGTCAGACTGACAATAGAAAGTAATCAATAAGACTGTGCTAAACGATGACGAATTGTGTGATTTTTCAATTCATGTAAATTTTCAAGTTGAAAATTGAAACTAAAAAGAATATTACTAATCTCTCACAGTCCTTATTGAAATTATGCTTTATTCATAAGCCACTGTGACAATCTGATATCATTTCTTAAGTACAATTTTTCAGTTATGCGAATATTGATTGATATTACCTTCTATAATTAATATTCATATTGGCAGTAACTCTTGGTACACGGGAAACGTAGTGACATAATACACCAGATGCTGCATCAATAATACTTGCTACTGCACCACCATGTGCATGACTGGAAAAAATATAGGACATCTCCATTCAGCCAGGGTTTGTGATGTCAATTAAAATGTATGCGGTCGATCGTCATATTACAATAATATGAAGGTTATAGTCATAGTCTCAAAAATATAAACTAACTACATGTATTTCACATTCAGTGTCACTTTAAAGCTACTCTGTCATAGTAATTATGCATGTGCGTATAACAAGCTCACAACAATAGTTCACATAGCAACTAATTGATAGAGAACTGTTAAAAACCTTGTGTGTAACCAAATTATATGTCAATCAAACTTGGTCATTTTGTTTTGCATTTGAATGAACAGAATGTAATATGTAGTGAGTTTGGTGGGGTGTAGTTAGAAGAGGGTGACAGTGCTGAGATAGTAAGATGAAAGCCCTAATTTTTCATGCATTGAATTTCACTGTTAATTTCAACTCACCTAGGTGGTCCCTCTGTCCGTGATCCAAACTGACATACTCCTCGCAGCATACTCTCTTCTTTATTGCAAAAAAATGCGTATTCAAAAAATTTGCCCGGATGTCCAACACTGACTGATCTTGTAAAAAGTGCTTTACTGTATTTGCCATGAACAAAGCTTTTCATTTTCTTCCACTCTCCAGATTTGGTGAGTTCATTTAATTTATTAAACCATAGTTTGCTTTCATCTGACCACCCTTCATTTGGAACAGCCATATCCACCATGTACATATCCATTTCCTCAGTTTTTTGCACCTTCTGTAGAGTTACAAAAATATTGAATTGTGACTCAAATTTAGAATACTAACTATGCAACAATTGTAGACTGTGGTTTTCTTGTATAAGCTACAATCACGTTTGTTATGATTGCTGAATTTAGGCCTAAAAAACAAATGTTGCCAGTCTTTTTTTCACAGCACTGAAGTGATGAAATCTGCTGAATTTTTGAACAATTGAATGCTAAGCAATATAGTTTGACAAAAAATTTCATGAACAAATAAGGCAGTTGACCATTTAAGTAGTTATTCAAACCATGTGCTCCATTTAATAATCAGCTCGTACACACATTTTAGGTAGTGTAAAATGATTTTCACTGGGTTTAAATTTTGCTGATTTAGCATTTTAGGCATATTCAGTGGGTTTTAAATTCATGGTTTTATCATTTAGATAATGTGTTCTATGCTAAATTTTACATATTCACTGGGTTTTAATTCGGCTCATTTTTCCAGTCAGCAATATAAGCAAAATTAAAACCCAGTGAATAATTAACCCTTATACAGTAAAATACTAAGCACATAGTAATACATTACAGGCTTTAGGGGGTTTAAATGCAAAATCAAATTGGTTGCTTATAGCAAGGCATTTGTTTGATTGCTAATTTACAATGTGGATAATAAAGAAAGTCATGCATGTTTTGAATTCCAATATAACTATTTATAAACAAGGTCGTAAACTGTAACAAGCAGCCTATTGGCTGAGATAGCTCCGCTGTTAGCAATGCACATTTCGATTAAAGAACTGAAGACATCATTAGAAAATGAACAATATGTATAGTATCAAAGCAATCGGACTTACAGTTTTTTACAAGAAGTCGAAAATATCACTTTCTAACAAAAATGACTAAAATATTCACCAAAATTAGAGAATTGAAGATATCATCACGAAATGAACAAATCTGAGAAAGGTCTACATGTAGTATCTATATATGTAATATCAAAGCAATTGAACTTTTGGTTTTTAACAAGAAGTCGAAAATATCACTTTTTACCAAAAATTACAAAAATATTCACCAAAATTAGAGAATTGAAGATATCATCACAAAATGAACAAATCTGAGAAAGATCCACATGTAGTACCTATATATGTAATATCAAAGCAATCGGACTATTTGGTTTTTACAAGAAGTCGAAAATATCACTTTTTACGAAAAATGACAAAAATATTCACAAAAATTAAAAGAATCGAAGATATCATCACGAAATGAACATATCTGAGAAAGGTCTACATGTAGCATCTAAATATATAATATCAAAGCAATTGAACTATTGGTTTTTAACAAGAAGTCGAAAATATCACTTTTTACCAAAAATGATAAAAATATTCACCAAAATTAGAGAATTAAAGATATCATTACAAAATGAACAAATCTAAGAGAGGTTCACATGTAGTACCTATATATGTAATATCAAAGCAATTGCACTTGCGGTTTTTAACAAGAAGTCGAAAATATCATTTTTTACCAAAAATGACAAAAATATTCACCAAAATTAGAGAATTGAAGATATCAACATGAAATGAACAAACCTAAGAGAGGTCTACCCAAGGTACATATACACCAAGTATCAAAGCATTCAGGCTTGTAGTTTTCAAGAAGAAGTCGAAAAAGTAAAACATTGACATGGACGACGGACGACGACGGACAATCACTCATATGATAAGCTCCGCTCGACAAAGTCGACAGCGGAGCTAAAAAAAATAATAAAAAATAGAAAAATAAAAAAAAATAAGCTAATACATTACAGAGAAAAAAATATTAAGACTAAATTATAAACAGCGTTCCACATTTTATACAGATACAAAATTTCATTTGATAGGCAAAATGTCTACCAACCGCTGTCCAATTCTGATTGAAATCTACCAGTGAATAACAAAATAACCATAAATAATCAATAAAAAATATTGATTGTAAAGACTAGGGACTTCTATATTAAATTTCGACACAATTTTTTAGACAGGTTACATTGTATAACCCTGTCAAACATGCATCAATCGTCACGGTGGTCGGGTTGATTCATGTCATACTTACTGAAGCCATGTCACTTAAAACCCGTCTTTGGTGAAAAACTTGAAAACTTGCTAGATGAAAATGACGTGAATATGTAAAAGAGGAACATGATCGAAGAAGGTGACGATTTGGCGAGTAAGTTATCCAACGCTTCAAGTTGTGAAAGCGATTTTCAAGTACTGGCTTTATAACATCGCACAATTGTGCTGGTAATGGTGAATTCACAGTTCTGGCAAACTGGCGAAATACGTGGCTAAATGTCATGGTAGATGTATATACATTAAACTCTGATTACAAGTGCAAGTTCTTCTCAACAAGAGCCACACGCACGAGCGCCAACATACCTTACGTCAGGCAATGACGAAATCATGTGACTCATGTCACCTGACGCAGGTCAAATTGCAGGTCAGCTTAAAGGTTTTTGTGAGTGTTTTATTTTATTTTATTGTATATTTCCGTTACTAATTTCAATTTAGTCTTTTTGTTTTTGGTTGTGCTTTAAACTCTTAGCCATTGTAATTAACAATTTTTTATTTGCAATTTTCTTTTGTAGCCTTTAACCTCCTCCTGCAACCATACTTCAACATAGCAATGTATAATTTCTTATAGATTGTGAATTTAATTTTACTTTAAACCATTTAAATTAAAAAAAAAAAAATTACGTTAATTTACAAATACTTGCACATATACATGAATAAATTGTACAATGAAACTGTTACACACAAAATTTAACCTACTCTCCCCTCCACCAAGCCTCATAATGGAACAAACCAATGCAATATCCGTTAGCAGAAGTTCGCCATTATTTCATCATATCGTGAACATATCGAACCGGTACTAACGTTTTCTGTTGATCGCCCAGTAATTATTATCGAAATGGCACTTAAAGTCGAGTTCACAAAGACGATCGCATTATTTGGAATGCTTTTCCTGAACTTGTTATTCGGTTTACTGCCATGGAAGTTCAAGAACTTGGGCGAGGATGGAACCGACCAGCGGAAAAATTTGATATCACGAATATTGAGTTTTCTAAGTTGCTTTGCCGGTGGAGTATTTCTATCAACATGTCTCTTAGACCTTCTCCCAAGTGTTAGAGACAATCTCAGTTTAGTATTTGATCGTCTTGAGCTATACACTGCGTTTCCTATCACTGAGTTTGTAATGTCAATCGGTTTCTTCATTATTGTTATCGTTGAACAAACTGTCCTCGCCTGTAAAGAAAACGACAGCCAATCGGCCTCAGACACCGAAGAAGGAGGTGTCACGAAGCCGTTGCTTGAAGGAAGTTGGAAAAATGGACGAAACCATGGAGCTATCAACAGCGTCGATGAGCACAACATTGGCCATGACATAGACTTTGTGGACACTGTTGACAATGACCGGCATGGCCAACAACACAGTGTAGGTCATAGTCACAGCCATGGGCATACAGACCCCCATGCACACTCTAGGTTTAGGTCGTATGTGTTAATTTTAGCACTATCCCTGCATAGTGTATTTGAAGGCCTTGCTGTTGGATTACAAAAAGACAATGAAGCTGTCATGGAAATATTTACAGCTTTAATATTACATAAATGTATTTTAGCCTTTAGTTTAGGTATGAATTTAGTTCAAAGTAGACTCAGTCGGGGAGCGTTCTTCCGTGGACTGTTCTGTTTTGCTATCATGGCACCTATTGGTATAGCAATAGGGATTGGAGTGATGGAAGAGGCATCTGATTTTACTAGCAGTCTTATCAATGGAATTCTGCAAGGCCTTGCAACTGGGACGTTTCTCTATGTGACATTTTTTGAAGTCCTGGCACACGAGATGAATGGTGGAAAGGACAGACTTCTAAAAGTACTTTTTATGATTCTAGGGTTTTCAGTCATATGTGGTCTTCTCTTTTTACACAACAATGTTATTAGACCAACTTGTTACCGATCTGCAGAACCAGTTTGAATTTTTCCTAACTTTACATTTATTATGGCTATGTACCACATTTACATTTATTATAGGACGATGGTTGTTGTACAGCGCATGTTCAAATTTTGTTCAAACTAACAGTGCATTTTACACATGTTGTATATGTCACTATGGAACCCATATCAAACTGGACTGGGGCGATGACCTGCTGATAGCCTACACGGATAGCCTAGATAAATGGGAAAAAAGGGCACCAGCAGATAATTGTGTGAAAACAAATTATTTTTCAATATTGGGAATGTTTTGCATTTGCACTTAACCCACATGTAATACTCGCCATTTGGGTAAGGTTTTCATGTTGAAATGGCTGCATACTGTAAAATGCTTTATTTTTGCTGGAATTAATTTTTGCTGAAAAGACATTTTTGATGCTTTGTATGGAATTTATTTTCACTGATTTTTGACAAGTTGAATGTAAAATATAGGGAAAAAGGTATATTCGCTGGATAAAGCGAAAATAAAGTATTTTACAGTATTTAAAATTTGTTATTTTAAGCTCACAACAAACGAAAGCACCACAGTCGTTGCACTATGCACTTCAATCAGCTTTGAATGTAAATATCGGATATTGTGTGCATTCATTCTAATCCATTCTATAATACGAATTATTTTTTTGGAGAAAAACTGCAAAAAATTGCAATTTTGAAACAATGAGAATCCATGTAAAACATTGGAATACATGGAACTGTATTGAGGCCATAATAACAAGTTTGAAGGTTATATATTTGTAGTATGGCCTTTAAACATGTTTACGTAGTATTTTGATAGTCGAGTCATTAATTTTATTTACACTTCTAATAATTGTCTATCTTCGGATTGCCGTGTTAACAAAAACAATTTGCTATTGACTGTTTCAATCGGTAATGATGACTCACACTTTGCATTCATTATATGAAGTCAAAAGGTACATAGCACAAACACGAATATACCAGACAAGCTATGAAATTTAGGAACACAATTTCAAACCCAGACCTGCATGTCCACACATACACAATATCTAGGCCAAATACTTACTGTAAAACCATTTATTTTTGCTGATGTTTAATTTCACTATGATGTTTTAAGTTCACAAATTTACCAGGGAAACAATGAGTTACATTGTTACATTACATGTTCATGCGGATTTAAATCGTTATCATAATATTCATCATTTCTTTTACGCTTTCATTAGTCATGGTCTATAATTATCATCTAGGTCAAAGTTCAGGGATATTTAATTTTGAACAATAGCGAATTCAAAGTATGCCTTGTTTGCTATTTTAAATTAGTTTAAAATTCATTATTATAATGTACATTCAATTCAATATAATTAACAATGACACAATCGGTTGGTTCACTCACAAAAATTTAATACAGTGCTGGGTCTGTTGTCTATATGACCAAAGTTATAGTAATTTTGGCATAGAGTTGTATGAATGAATTGAAAAATGATTAAAATTGGCAAAACTGGTAGCCCATTCCCCTTTTGTGAGTCATTCTAATATGGGCTTCAAAAAGGTGGATTTATAAAATGACCTTAGACTTTTGGAATAACATGGAGAATATCAAAGGGCTCTAAGACAAACTCATTGGACATCAAGGCAATGTCCTCCAATGTCTCTGTAAAGTTTAAGGCCTGTTATAGCAACTCCAAAAAACATGTGTATGTTTCATATGTATATAGCCCAATTTTTGCAGACAGGACATGTGGTGTTAACTTTATGACCATTCACCAGCTCATTATAAATTCTTTATTTTTATACTCTGTATAAGCTAAAATTTATTTATGTATCTAAACTTTTATCTAAATCAGTTCATGTATTTTTAAATATAGTTTGGATTTTGCTCCAGGATATTTCACATATGTAACTTTCTTGATATACGTGGTACTAAAGTCGGGAAGCAACTTTGAGATTTTAATTTTCCTACAGGGTTTATCTGACACTGTATTTATGTCAGCTTTTATTGCAGCAGGTGATTAGTTAAAGGTTGCTGTAAATGACAATAGTGATTAACTGTGCCTGTGACCCAGTTAGTCACAAACAATGAGTTGTAAATTAAGAGTCAAGAGAGTCATGTGGTAGTCAAATGAATTGTATAACTTACAGAAAGTCTACAACAGTCTTCTAAACTGACAGAATGGTGGGAAGATATCATATGAATGTAAACAGAAACATTCGTAATAGTGAGGCTGTTTTGTAAGAAATAATACGCTCTTGTAATGTAGGATAAATGTCCTATGTAAAATAAATTTGTTGACATTCTGGTAAATTTGACAGCAATCTTATTCCAATTGTTGACAAATCAAGAATAGATATTATGGGAAAATTTACTCTATAATAGTAGCATGTGTATAATCCATAAATAACAGGTGTGTTCATGGTCATAAGTCATATTTTAATGGTTCAGCATACAATACATGTGCACTTCGACTCAAGATGTGCTTCTAATAGAGTAAATACAGTACATGTTTAGACTTCAGGAAAACTAATCTTATCAACAGCTGTGTTGGTCTGACAAATCAAGATGACATCCATGACATAACACTATGTATTGAAATGGTGAATGTTGAACAGTTTTAAATCTGATTTTTGTTGTATTTTTTAACATATTTTACATTATACCTGTATCCTGACAATAAATGGGCATTCAGATTGTTATATACAGTAAAACCTGTGTCAGTGACTACTCTATATAAAGACCACCTGCCTATAGTGACCACTTTTAGGCAGTCCGAAGGCCTATGAGCAACATGTGCATAAAGACCACCTGTCTTATGCAACCACCTTTTCAGCAGTATCTTATATACTGATGCAGATTAGTTTAAATGTGCATATCACTTGTATATACAAAATGGAATTAGAATGTTGCAAGGATACAAGAGGTCAGAAAGTTGAATAAATACAAATTTTTGTCTTTGGTCATTGAAAATAGAATGACACTTTTTTGTCACCTATTTGTGATCAACAGATTGTATATAAACTGTACAAGCTACTGTCAATGATGAATTGTATACCAGTAAATGATTCAAGGAATGGCCGTAGCTGGAAGATTTGTTAAAAAAAATTGCAAGTTGGACACCTCGAGAAAAAAAAATGCATACATACATAAATAAATCTCATTCAGTTGATTTGTTGACCATCACAGATCCATTGTTTTACACATTACTGGATCAGAAAACAATTACGCAATAAGACAATCAAAACCTTAAAACAATGTCCAATCACAGTCCCTCTATCCTCTCTATGTGGTCCAATCAATCTTAAAATGTATTACTTACCTCCAAACACTTTTTTTTAAGGTACCCTTCAAAAAAATTACTTTTTAAAATGGCTTGTTTAATACTATATTATTATTTCACTTAGAATTACCCTAGCACTATTCAGTAATGTATGTGTTGTCTCATCAGTTTTTTTGAGCACATTATGGGATAATTTTTTGGAAATTATTGTCCACATTAACGTATTAAGTACTTTGTTTCCCCTGTCATGTAGAATCCTTCATTTGTGTTCAGTAATGTCATTCCAGATAATAGCCATGTGAATGGGTCAACCAGATCCTAAACACTGTTGAATACACAGTTGAAACACAAAATGCTGGCATTACAGTCATGTTATTTTCTTAAAATTTTAATTTTTCCTTCATTTTACTGATATTTACTTATTAATAATGCTAATAATATTAATAAATTTGCTCTTGCTGTACTGCTGTTGGTCTTACTCAAAACAATGTTTACTGGTACATTGCACAATTACCAAGGACCATGAATATCTACAAGCATTTTCTATGAAGAAAAATGCTCCAGAAAAGCTTTGTCATCTGCATCATTTCAGATTTTGAATAGCCGTATTTCACAACATTCCAGTATCTCTAACTCAAAACAAAATTTGCCTATGTACATCTAAACATTTTACAAGCACCGAATCTGCAAAGTAAGTTGTATTTTGGGTCTAGCCCTATTTTATTATTCATTCATGCAGTTATTTGATCTGGTCGAATAAGAAGAAAAAATTATGATGAAATTAGTGATCAAATGACAGATTGGTGGTGGTGGTGGTGTTTGATATTTTTGTGACTTTCAGAAAATAAACTTGCTTTTAATGTCCCAGAGATGTGATCAAAACCACAACACAGTTACTAAATTTATTTTTAAAACTACATTCTTGAATTGCATAAATCACGTTCGGTTATTATGGAAGCAGTCACTGGAACCAATTGGAATATCGCAAGGAAAAATGTTAAAAAATGAACTATGTAAACACACAAAATCATAAACTATAGATAAACGGTTAATTTATTATTTATGAAAGTATTATTATACCACATTGCACTTATACAAAACATTTATGCATATAAAGATCAAAGTTCAAGATCAGCATCAAAGTTCACTACAGACGTGAATACATACATGTGTACATATAGTAAATGTATTGAAACTTGTATTGGATTAAATAAACATAATTTCATAGGTAACAGTTTGTGTATTGGGTCACTGAATGAACATCAGCTTTGGTGATGTTTAATGTCTTTCTGTTGAGTTGATTTCTGCCTGGACTTGTGCTAATCGTTCTTTTTGTCTCCTCCTGCACCTTCCCCTGTGGCTGCAACACCATTAGCAATCCCTTTTTCTGACACTTTCTCCTGAAATTAGACATCAACTTATTTATATTTTTGTGAAAAAACATGGAATGCTGGTAGATATTTTACTAAATTTTCACATGGTAGTTCTGTATCTTTTCTTTATTATGAGGTTCTTGGAAATATTGTGTACCCTGTGTGATGTAAACTTGTCTTGAAATATTCAAAGCTAACCTACATATACAATATCACATATGAATCCAAAAAGAACATCAAAGAAAATACAACAATGTCTGTACTACTGTTCTAGTGTAGGGAAGTTTTACATTTAAAAAAAAAAAATATTTTTCCTTCTCTAAATGTAACTTCCTCCCTACTCTTAGTCTTATATAATTTTTCTTGCTCTTATGTAGTCAATGCTCGTTATAAATTCACATCTCCTAACTTTATGCAAATTCTAATCATTCATTACAAGTTAACCTTTATTGCTATTAAATATTCGTTTTTAGGAATAAATAAGGATAAATATTTTATGTTACATAATGCAAAAAAAGGGCAGCTGTACATACTCTCATTTTGGATCTTTTTTCTTATTACTGTAAAATTATTTATTTTCACTGGCATTTAATTCCACTATTTTAATCATATTCCCTGGGTTTTCACATGAATTTGCCAGGGATACAACGAATTCTATTGTTATTACATATGTTAATGTGGATTTAATTTAGCAGATTTTACTTGTGTGTTTACTTATGACTGATTGTGTTGTTGTTGTTGTTGTTGTTGTATCTTGTACAATATTTCACTCAGTTTATTCCATTTAAATTATGATGTGCTTTTTTTTACTGAAACTGAAATTTATGTATGCCCTATAACTACTGTAAAATGACTAATTTTCACTGGGTTTAAATTTCGCTGATTTGCCATTTCAGGCATATTCAGTGGGTTTAAAATTCATGGTTATATTATTTAGATAATGTGTTCTATGCTAAATTTTACAATTTATTGCATTTTCTAGTCAGCGAAATAAGCAAAATTAATTAAAACCCAGTGAATAATTAACCCTTTTACACTATACACTCACATGTACTGATACTGAACAAGATTACATTTTGTACTCTCTTATAAAGTATTACAAAAATTTATTTCCTTGTCCTCAAAATGAACACAATTCTTGTTATATTTGAATGACATAATCTATGACCCAGAATTGATCCAAGGACAAATGTTTTAGAAAACCAACACAACACAATACTGTTTGGTTATCAACTGCCATTCATAGTTTTTATACATTATTTAAATATTTATAAATTAACCATAATCCATATTCATGGATAAACTGAATATTGACAAAACTATAGACCAAAATATGGCATTATTGTAGATGAAGGGTGCAAAGTTTGATATACATCACCATTTTGAATATTACGCTGGTAACTAAATACTGAAAACTCAAACCATGTTGACACATAATCAATATCCTTGAAAAAAACGAACTGTATAACAATTTCAATTATTTCACTTAGTTTTTGTGTAATTAAAATCAACGTTCCTATGACAGGCCTAATGCCCCAATACATATTAACTTTACATAGCTGTCAACTATGCAACATTTCATTAAGGAAATCTACTGTAAAACCCTTTATTTTCGCTGACATTTACATGTAATGTCACTCTTATGATCTTTTGAGCAATTTCACTGGGTTTTAAGTTCACAAACTTTGCAAGGAAGCAAAGTTTTAATATTATTATTATTTTACATGTTCACATGGGGTTATTTTAGCAGATTTTACTTATCCATAAAAATAGCGAAATTAAAACCCACGAATAATTGAAGCATATACAGAAATTAAATTTTCACTAATGAATGGTTATTTTTTTAAGTCATCCAATAACAAAATCATCATCATCAAAAAGTCTATAATTATATGTATTTAATGTGCTATTTGTAATATTAGTTGCGTATTATTTCTGTTTTTGTTTTACAACCATAAAATTACTTTCTGTAGATTTTTGTGTTGAATGAAAATAATAATTATTATTATTATAATATTATTATAGCAACGTTGCCTATGTTGATTTTTCAAGGTAGAATTTCCGTGGAGAGAGTGGTGAACGGAAATAAAAAAAACCTTGTCGGATCGCCTGTTCATTATACGAGTACAGTTCATTAAAAAGAGCTAAATATTAAATATACTAGGAATGGCCGCCGGTGCCGAATCTTCCTTATAAAAGCAAACGCAACACAAGTATTCAACTTACTTTCCCTGTCGTGGTGTCCGTCGTTGTTTCAGTCACTGCTTTTTTGGTTCCCCACACCTTATTGTAGTATGGTTGAAAATATTTGTGCCAGATCCATATAAAGAACGGCACGATAGCGTACATAATACAGGGTAAACACACCATTTTGCTGTTTTCTTCGCTTCGAGATCCACCGGAAAAGAACACAACAGTGCAAAGGTCAGAGCTTTGGGCAGACCCTTTAAGTTACTGTTAATAGAAAAAAAACAAGCCTTTGAAAAATAAATACTCACAGTCGTTAATACATTACCACCAGCCATATATTTGTTATAGGAAATTATATTGATCTTTTTAAATTGAAAGTGAAAGGTAACTTGATATTTGTGTGTGTGTTTATTGCATCCAATATTACAGTATGTTAATAAAATTCGATATTCGGCTAGGGAGCTATCCTATCTTGTGCGGGGCGCAGAGTTAGCGTCGCATTCAGCATTACAATGACCCAATGCCACATTCACATGCCCCTCAGGATAATAGTTTTAGTACATTCGTTTTGCCAATTTCCTTGTACATGTTATACGTAACAGTATATAAAAGCATGATAACAATATGTGCGTTTTCTCTTTTTTTTTTATTTTACTACTTTCGTTTATTTATTTATTTCTTTCTATGTGGTAACTTTATCTTACAACAAATAAAACAAAATATGAATAAATAACAAAATACAAACATTTTAAAAACATACAGTCTATTTATTTATATTAATACTTGGAAAGAAATAGGGAAATTTCCCGCAAACAAGATAGTATAAAAATGAAAAAAAAAAACATTATATCGCCATTATCGGTCTATATTTTTAAAGGAAATTATCTATGACAAATATCCACCTATTTAGACAATTCAGTAAGTCCAAACTCTTCTTAGTATATTTCACATCCTTCAGCTACGGTGTTCCGATAGTAACGTTGGATTTCACATGATGTGAATAGGTTAAATCGATACGAATATGACGCTAACTTCAAGCGCACTAAAATGACGATTCGCTGCGTTTTGTTCATCACAATGTGAAATGCTGGTTGCAGGTTTTTAACTTTGAATAATTAATTGGTAAGAGAACAATACTTCAAGCATGTATATATGGAGTGTGAACTATTCGATAATGCGCTTCTATATACTTATGGTTTATTTCGATGCACGACCGTGTAGTTTAGGGACCTATTTTTATTTTAATACACGTGACTTTAGAATACACACACATACAGACATTGAGTGCATTTATAAAATAGATACCGGGGTAAATGCAGCGTTGCTGGTTGTAAGAAAACACGTAAAATTTAATACCAGCAATTTTAAAACTTGTGGTGAATTATTTTATGTTTCTGACACGTGTTGCCACACATTACAAATAAAAATGTACAGTCCTATATGCCGGCCGATTTACAGTTTTATAGTACTAATAGTGCCTTAGTAACAGTTTCATCATTAATCCTTTTTTTTCAAGTTACCAAGCACGTGACATGCATTTTGCGCAGCCTCAGTCAAGAACACTAGGTTAGGTTAGACTGAATTCTGTAAACCATGTTAATAATTCCGCTAGACGCACATTTTTGCAAGTTTTGTGAGTCAGTGTAAAATTTTGAAGTTTTGTAGCAGTGAGAATTTTTCTTGGTTCCTACAACATGGAGTATCGGTGACATTTTTTCTTCACAAATGCAGTACAGTCCTGAAATAGAGTAAATTTCTAGCAGGGAAAATTAAAACTGTTACAGTAGCCAATGTGTGCGCTATGTTTTAGTCATTGATGCATCTAAATCCAGGTACAGTGTACTTTCATTGGCTGGGAAGGCTCTTCTGAGTATCATTTCTCTATAGTCTTCTAGGTTTGCTGTTAATCACCCATTTATTGAAAACTATTATATTACTAGCCTTCAGAAGTTGAAATCTGATTTTTTATTTATTTTGAGGAGAAAAATCAATCATCATATACTGTAAAAGACTTTAATTTCGCTCAGAATTTATTATTCAGTGAAAATAAAATGTCTTTTTCTTATATTTTAACTTTAACTCATCACAAATCAGTGAAATAAATTCCATAAAAAAACACCCAAAATGTCTTTTCAGCGAAAATTAATTCCAGATAAATATAAAGTATTTTACAGTACATCACATGACCAAGTGTGTGATACAAGTATTGTAAGCCTTAAAAAATACTTTTTTTGTGTTTTTTTACAGTTAAATAATCAAAAACACAAAATGGTGCTGCGTATCAGGCTAGCCTTACATGGGTGTACCAATAGACCTTTCTATCATCTAGTCGTCATAAATCATCTACTGCCCAGAAACCATGTACCCTTAGAACACATAGGCTCATATGATCCAATGCCGAATAAGCATAACGAGAAGTTAGTAGCAGTGAATTTTGAAAGGTTAAAATATTGGATTGCAGAAGGTGCTGAACTCACTAAGCCATCTGCATTATTATTAGGTGAGTATGAAGTTCCACTCGGAATTATTAAATTAAAGTACAACACTGCACATGATGGGGTTTTAATATATTTGGACTCATACCCTACTAAGTGCCCATCTCTCCAAATTTCCCCAAAAATTTGACTGTCTAGTCATAAAACCTGTTTTTTTTTACATATACTGGTAATCGAATGTATATATTACAGCATAGATATCCATTGCTATTAATATTGTGTGAATGTGTAAACTAAGCTTCAAAAATGACCTGTTAAGAACCATCATGAAAGCCATTAAATACTTCTTTCAACATTTCAGTTTACATTTCAACAATTGCTAATTAATTTTTTTTTTAATTTTTCGCTGAAATCAATTTTTTGACATTGATAGTTCCCTTTCACATTGTTACCAGAATGCTTTCGGGAATTCTTAGAGAAATTTGTTGGTGCAACATTGGTCAATAATTGACTCAACCTATCAGGTCAAGCAACGTTGCTGCAAGTTGTGCAGAAAACATAATTCGGGAAATGCTTTGTCTCAAGAGTTTGTATATGATCGAATTCATTTAACATCAAAGATAATGTTAAACATTCTTGACTTCAATATTTTCCCACAGACCCTAATAATTAAGCATATATTTATAATTAAGTATAATGTAAATTCTGATGGTACATGAATAATATTTAAATAAAATGTGCATGTTTTTTATGACCATTTTTGTTTCCTTGGTTGACCATTTTTGTTTCCTTGGTGTACTGTCATGGAAATTAATTAATGATGACGCAACTAATTTTGCAATTTTATTTTTCCCCACAAAAGACAAAAATTGCAATTGTCATTTGCTTAATTTTTCAAAGGATTGCTTGCGTAAGTGCTTAATTAGGATATACACAAAATTTAAAAACTTGGATGCCATTTTTGGCTCAACGGACCATAGGTCTACTGAGCCTATGGGATGGGTTTCTGACCTGCGTCTGTCGTCCGTCTATCTATCTGTCTGTCTGTGCACGACTTCTTCTCAAAAACTACCAAACCGTTTGACTCGATTTGGTGTGTGGATGCCTTGATGAGTGTAGATGGTAATTTGTTCATGAGAAGTCGATCTGCCAAAAATTATGCAAATTAGCCCCCTAAAACTCTGAAATTTCTTCTATGCTACTATGACAATAAGTGGTCTACAGTGCTGATATTGATAGTGCATGTGCCTTGGGTTGTCCTGTATCAGTTTTGTTAATTTAGTAAGGAAATTTTCAATTGGCAAATATTTTAAAATGGTCATTTTGGGTCAAAAATTCTATTTTTGACTTCTTCGTCAAAACCGGTAGCCTGAATGCTTTGATAATTGGCGTGTATGTACCTTGGGTGGACCTCTATCAGATTTGTTCATTTCATGTCCATATCTTCAATTTTCTATTTTTAGCGAATATTTTTTTTCATTTTTGGTCAAAAATGCTATTTTCGACTTCTTCTCCAAAACTGGCAGTCCGGTTGCTCTCAAACCAAAACTCTAAGTTTTCTTTGATTGGTCTATTGTGATTGTAATAAAAACATAACCACTCAACATATTTAAATGTGTATAGACATGATTGATTTTGCTGGAATATTATGCAAATTGCCCAATTTACGTACCAATATTTAGGCTATTTTGGTGATATCTTGAGAACCATTTAGTATGTTTTAATAAAACTTGGTGCATAGATGTGTTGGGGCAGTTTCCAGATATATTTAGTTTTTGGTGTAAATTTATGCAAATTATCTAATTTGCATATCAGCTAGTGAAATTTCAACAAAACTTGGTATATACACGTATTACGAATTCAGATAATTGCAAATATCATGTTATGTTATTCTCTCAACATGCTGGAGTTCTTTTTAAGCTCTCTTTGATTCTAATTTTATTGAATATTTTTGTTATTTTTGTAAAAAATTCCACTTTTAACATTATGTTTTATTGTCTCACTCACTGCCTTTTGGGTATTTGTCATATACAGCACTAATCTTTTGTACAATAGCCGTTGAGCAACAGGCCATTGGCCTATTTTTGTCTTTTACTCAAGTTACAATTTACAAAGAAAACGGAAGATTCAAAATGAACAACCCCGGGGGGGGGGGGGGGGTAATAGCAATCCAAACATCTTGTCTTTTCTGTCTTCCTTTTTTATTCCCATGCAGGATTATCTGGATTTTTTCCTATTCATCCAATGAGTTTTGTTCAAGCACGGCGAGCCAGGAATAAAGCAAAAGAGGAGAAAGCTGCTACAGCACAACAGGAATCAGAAACCAATGACAATGAAGATGACAATTAAAAGCATAATTAATATCTGCATTACTTGTTGGACACTGCCTCACCCTCCATCCAAATCTTAGGGATCATGGCATTGGAATGAATAAATGCTGTCATGTTTGATTTTGTGAAACAGAGGAAAGAAAGAAGAAAACTGAATGAGAACATGAATTCATTTTAAATAAATTTATACTTTGTTTCAAATGTGAATTATTCCCCCTTTTTATGTATTTTTTTTTTATAATCATATTCATCATACTCCTAATACTATAAGTTGTGTTATTTTTCGTTTTTATCAAATTTGACAGCCATTTTATTAAAATAAAATTGCAGTATATAAACATGTCCATAACTGTTTCTCGGAGATAGACAGGATGATTTCATTCATCATAATCATGCATGGGTGCATGTTAAATTTTCAAAAAAATAGTCAATAGTCAGCCATTTTATTTAAGTTTTTATTTAAATTCATGCCTATTAATATTTTGCCTGATTCAACCAAAAGTTTGTATGCAAGTACTACTGTAAAATAATTTATTTTAGCTGGAGTTAATTTTCGCTGAAAAAAAAATGTTTTGTATGGACTTTATTTTCACTGATTTTTGAAAGTTGAATGTAAAATATACAAAAAAAAAGTTATGTAAACTGGATTTTATTTTCACTGAACCATTTCTTCTTTGAAAAACAGTGAAAATTAATTCCAAGTGAAAATAAAGTATTTAACAGTAAACTCTTCGGTAATAATGTAGGCTGTGGTATTTCATAATACATTGTAGATCAAATTTGTCAAATTGATGGCCATTTTGTCTAAAATCGCAGTTTGTGAATGTGTCCTGATCCCTTTCTTCGAGACGAACATGGTAATTTTATTGTAACTTAGTATCATGATCATGCAAATTGTCTTGCACATGCACGTCATATTTTTTTTATAAGATTCTAACAAAATTGGCCAACTGGCAGCCATTTTCTTTTTGTTCATGGTCATGCTGATTCATCACTTATATATTGCCTGAGTTTAAACTTTGTACATAAGTACTATACCCATAGGTTGTGTGATTTTGTGTGACTTGATCAAATTTGTCGGATTGATGATTATTTTGTATAAAATCCTAAAATTGCAGTCTGTTAATGTGTGTGGAATCATTTCTCCTCACGAATGAATAGGGCTTTGTATTAGGATTATACATACTGGGGTTACAGATGCATGTCATTTTAACAACTGGCAATGTTTCATGGTGTATAGATTCTTATAGAACCTTTCATTAATGATTACTTCATAGTTAAACATGACATTCAAAATGAAACGAGTCATTTTAATGACATAGTTGGAATGTTATTCGTGCCAAAAATAAAGTTACGGACCAAAAGCTTAGGTACTAATTGAGAGTGAATAAATGGCTGGTCTAGCATCAACAGGAATTAGATCTATTAAATTCCAAAATCAAAATATATGGTCGGAAATTAAACAGGATATGCTATTCATGCATTTTTTGTATCCAAACTGAATTTCATGTACAGAGATGTGGTAGTATGGTCAAAAAATTGCAAAAAACTGACAAATCCAGTCCAAAAAACCTCATTTTCCAAAAGACTAGATGGATGCCAGTCGGCCAACTTTGATCTGATTTTGAAACAAACTGAAATAAACATGCATTCCTATATTTATAATGTATGTGCCAAATAAGAATGAAAATGGAGATGTAGTAGTATTGTCAAAAAGCAAGATGGCTGCCAGTCGGCCATCTTTGATCCGATTGTAAAACAAATTGTTGTGGACATGTAATCTAAAATGTACAATGTATTTATCAAATTTGAACAAAATCTGACTAAGCATGCATAAGTATAAAGTACTAGGCACATACAAAAAATGAACAGATTTGGTTCAGGGTTCTGAAATATGACGGAATTATAAGTCCCGGTTTGAATGGAGACTAAAAATAACTAGCCAATCAGAGCATCATGCAAAACATTTTTATCGGTTCACAAATTCACTAGCCTTTAGGATTGTGGACTGGTTAATGTTCTCAAAGTTTGTACAAATCAATGTCAGCTTGGTAGAGTTTTTTCTGTTTTGTAGGTCCAAATAAGTAGTCATTTTTTTAGCCTAATGGTCTGTCATAATTCTGATGAATCCACGTGATGGCCACAAGCAAATTCCTGCGCAAAAAGCAAGATTTTCATTTTAGAAACAAATACAAGAACACATAATACTACAAAATAGATTTGAATTCCATGAAGCAGCGTTCTGAGAAAATTGATTTAGTTTTTGAAAGTTGTCCTTTTGGTTTGGTTTAAAGCATTGTTACCAAGTGTGAAAATATGGGTTTATGTGTCACCAATAACCTCCAATACTAGTAATAATGAACACAGTTCACCACAAAGTGTCAAAGGCAAGATGTTCAACACGTAATGTCTGTGGGAAATCTCAAGCTTTGTCTCCACAGTCCTGTCATATGCAAGCAATGTAATGGAATAGCTACTTTTTCTGCCGCTATTCCATGAATGTAATCAAAGAAAGGACTCCCGTGTGCTGAGAGTATTGGAGACACATTAAAATTAATTCAAAATTTAAGATTCGCTTTTCAAACAAGAAGCTTGGCAACTAATTTTTGTCTATCTGAGATGCATAACATGAAAAAAATGTGATTCACATTATCAAAATTTAAAATGTATACAGAAAATACATTTGATTTTTCATCCATGGTTTTTAGTCTAAATAGTTCCAGAGCATCTCTGCAATGAATTCAATTTAAATCTAATTTTTTAGATATCAGAATTGGGCTAATAATAGATAATCAATATGCATGTTCATCAACATTAAACTAATCATGTCTGTGGATTACCTCAATGAACCAAATGAATTATTATAAAAATTAAGCAATTATTATGCATAGATTTAGTTCTGTATATTGTTTTAGGGTGCACATGTGCACAAGTTTCATTATAATATGATGATTAATCCTAACTAAATCAGTGGAAAGCTGAAAAGTAAATTATTATGCAAATTATTCATTTATTATAGATGTATATAAACCTAAAACTAATTTGATCATCATATTGTGTTGGAGTACATACCAAGATTCACTGAATTAAAATAAGTACTGTCACAGACCATCTATGTACAAAGTTTCATTCGAATGTGATTAAAACCAAAAATTATGATTTATTATGCAAATTAGGTAATTAATATGATCTGATTTTAACCTAAAAATGAGTGGGTCTGTGCATTGTTCTGGAGCATCAATGTACCAAATTTCATTGAAATGAAATAATTAGTACATGTGATATCAGTGTAAAAGATGAAAATTGGCTAATTATGCAAATTAGGTAATTAATATGCACTGATTTTAATCCAAAACTAATCAGGTCTGTGCATTGTCCTAGAACATCTATGTACCAAGATTCATTAAAATGGAATAATTAGTACTTGCGATATCAGTGTGAAAGCCACAAATTAACTAATTATGCAAATTAGTTGATTAATATGCACACATTTTTACTTAAAATTAATCAGGTCTTTGGGTGGTTCTAGTGCATCCATGTACCACGTTTTATTGAAAAGTAATGAAGTAATAGTACTTGTAATATCAATGGCTGAAAATTGATTAATTATGCAAATTAGGTAATTAATATTTCGCATATCTGTCTGTGCATCGTTACATGTCTCTATGTAAGTTTCATTGAAATGTGATGACTAGCACCTGAAATATCAGTGGAAAAGCCGAAAATTGACTAATCATTATGTAAATTAGGTTAATTTTATGCATGGATTTTTACCCAAAACTAATCACATCTGTGCATTAGTCCAGAGCATATATGTACAAAATTTCTTCAAAATCTAATGAATGGCTCTTTGGATATCAGTGGAACAGTCAAGGAAGAGCTAAAAATTAGCTAATTATCATGCAAATCAGGCAATTAATATGTATGGATTTCAACCCAAACCTAATCAAATCTGCGCATTAGCCCAGAGCATATATACACCAAGTTTCATTAAAAAACAACATACGGTTCTTGAGATATCACACACACACACACACACACACATACTGACAGGGTAATTGCAAAAACTCCCATTGTGTGCTTCGCACACGGGAGTAAAAAAAACACGTTCGAAAAAAGGTAATCCAAAATCGAAAATAAGTATAATCAGCTGGTCATTTTGACCTATAATACACGTTTTCGTGCTGGGAGTCAACATGCCTGAAAGATAGTAACTGCCAGTGTATTTGTAGGCGTCTCTTGAATAAATAAATATATTTATTATAAAACGTAAATACAAGTACGCTAAGTAACCTCGTGATACACCTGCAATCTTATCGATATCACATAACACTTGTACAATACTATAAATAGACCTGTTAAATATATTTATTATTTTTTAAATAATATGATTGACCCTTTATTTGTGAAAGTTCCTCCCCCAGAGTTGTTAGTCCTACTACTGCACTGCCTGGAGAAAACGAGGTAACGGCAACAAAATCCTGAAAATCCGTTTGTGTTTTCGTTATAACTTTTTTGTTTCGTGTGTTCGTAAACACTCTTAGTTTTCATTTATTTATTGGTATTTTCAAGATTTGTTAACGCACAATCAGCAATGATGTACATTTCACACATGGTACACTATAGTTATAAGTGTGTCAACAACATGCTATTCCAATGTCATAATTTGAATTAGATAAATCAGGCGCTAATGCCTTCAATAACAATATTTATAACACATTTTATTTTGATCGAGGTAAACTAAAATCCGCCTTTTAGCTGTAAGTGTTGTGATATGCCAATGCCATAGCATATTCATTTCATAGCCCAGACACAGAAGCATTCTGTAAATTGCCATGTTTTATTTTTTTTATACATTTTCTGCCCAAATATAACTACATGTATACTTTCTTCTGTACAGCCGAGATAAAGTTTGTCTTATACCCCTTTTATTCATTTTAATACCACAACAGTAATTTCAGCCAAGATAACTTTCTAGTCGTTGAGGAAGCCATTTGAAGAGACAATGTGTATTGTATGGCGCCTTTGATACTGCACGTTTACAGACGCAATCACGGTGACTCAAGAGGCCCCGTCGCGTCATTTTGATTGGTTGACAATCTCAATAGGGCACGTCACAGCTCAGACGAGTAATACATTGTATAGTCTGAGGTCACAGTATGGGTCAATATTTTGTCACACCCGAACCCTAAATCGCACGGCACCTCACTGTATGCCCACACATGCACAATAGGGTATGCGCACTACTGTCACTTGTGGATATACTATACTATACTGAGAATCAGATAGCGTATCAGCGCCAGTTTATACTATTCACGACATTACCGGAAGTGAAGGACATTACATGAATCGGGCTTCTAAGTTCTAGTAAGTATACATGTTATTGAAGAGACCTGATTTGTCGTCGTATCTATAAATCGATTAAAGGGGTTTCACTGTCCACTTCGCACCCCGGCACAGTACTCGGAGCAGTTCTTGCTACTGCTGTATCTTGTGTTCCTTGTGTGCTCTGCACCCGGCTCTGCAGTTCAGTTACTTGTCAGCGCGTATTCTAGTCTCCGCGGAATGTAAAGCGTCCAGCGTAAGTGTAACAACGCCTATATATATTTGTGTAACGTCACACCCTAATGATTTCCATAACAACCCATTTTGCAACACGATTCGTAGGCTGTCTAGCATTCACGTTAAAGTGTGTGTGTGTTGGGGCGGGGGGGGGGGGTATTCTAAGACTATTGAGATGAGTCATTGACATCCGCTGCAAAGAGTTCAACCTCATGACCTTCATACGTTTATGTAACGCTGCTACTTTATAACCAGAAACAACAGACTTTCTGAAATTTGAAAGTCGTAATAATAATAATAATAACAACAACATTGATTATTGCATATTTAGGAATACGAGTATTAGTATGCAGTAATAATATTTTATGAAAAAAGAAATACAAATATATAAAATGAAAAATAAATGAAGATACAGTTTACATGTTTTTATATTTACTTTGGTTAATGTACTCGTACCATTAGTCTGTATCAGTCATATAAATTTGTCAGTATTTTTAAGTTTGTCATGTGATTTGAGTCTTGGCGTAAAATATTGTATTTTTAACATTCAATCTGAAAATCATTAATATCACACTGTTTACAAATTCTGTTCACTTTAGGATGTGTATATCTGCCTCTTTCTTATACTTATACTTTATTAAACACATAAAATTCCCCAGGAGGAATTAAAATGGTTACATTTACACTAAACAAAAGTAGACTAATAATACAAAACATTAAGACTAAACTAATGATTAAAAAATAATAATAATAATAATCAAAATAAAAAAAAAAAAAAAAAAAAAAAACTTAAAAAAAAAACATGAATAGTAATAAATCCCACTAACAGCAATAATAAAGGTAGAAGCAACCATTGTTAAAAAAGTAATAACAATAATGATGCGTTAATGCATTAAGGGTTAACAATTTTGGAGGTGTTGCTGTCTTAAGTCGAGGGCAGTTTTAATGAATTGTCCGAGTGTGATATGAAATGAGGTAAAATTATAACTCATTGTCAGTGCAAATTGTTCATTAATTGTAAAATTATCAAAATTATTAATTTGTTTCTTACATTTCTCAAATATTAATTTTCTTTGGTCATTGTAAAATTGACAAGTCATGATGAAATGGTGTTCGTCTTCTATTTGGTTTTTTGTGCAAAGTTCACATACTTTTTCTTTTACAGATGTTTTTGGTTTGGAATGTCGTCCTTTTTCTATTTTTAAATTGTGGTTGCTTAGTCGAAATTTACATAATGCTTGTCTTAGTTCAACATTTTTCAGTGATATCAAATAGTTTTCTAATTCAAATTTATTTTTAAATTTTCTGTATGTTCTCAATTTATTACCCTCTCGACCATTATTCAATTCTTCTTTCAATATATAAATCATGGTTGCTGGTCCTAAAATTGGTCATATTAATCTTATGTTTGTTCAATACTATTGGACCTATTCGCCAAAACCTCGGTTCACCATGTTATTTTATATTTTATCTATGATTAGTTTAAAATAATGTAAAAAGATCGTTCCCCTAGGTTGTATTACCTGTTGTATTTGTATCTCCACGGGTAAAATACAATGTGCCGCCACAACTGTTTATGTTAGTGCGTTCGGTGATTTTCCGAGGACGATCTTGCTTGTACGGTATAAGTATATTCTCTCCGTCAAAATATTGATAATCTGAACATCAAATACCCAATGTTATTGATAAATACTGATTTATGTTTGCAGGTACATACTCGTAGCATCATATGGTAACCGAAATGTTTCAGTCTGTGCTTATACTCACGACAGCTACAGTATACGTGGTTTTTGGTGAGATTGAATTGCCTTATTCGTAACATTATATCTTAGAACATCCTGGTTTTCCGGCGCCCTCTTATTCATTTAAAAACAAAGCACAAAATACGATAATGGATCTACTCATAATAAAGATATCCAGAATGTATCTATGTTGATTTTGTACTTTCGGTCAGTATAAGGATATTGACTTTATTTTTTTTTACAGAAAAAAAAATACTATTTTACATTTGGGGTGACGCACGTAGCAGAATGTTGAAACATAAATGAAAAACACACAATTTTTAAAAAGCATGTAGATTGTCGATTCAGTTAATATATAGTTTGCTGGGCCATTTTTCTAACCCTTTGGTCACAATCGGATGGGACGACGTCAAGCAACTACTTAACATGAATTTACCAAATTTAAAATTGTGATGTGATTGATAGAATTTGAATTTTATAGTTGGATATCATAATTTTTGGTAATGGAAAAGATGTATTATTCAGTAAGTTATTTGAAAACATATTGCTGGAATTGGTTTTGAAATTGGTGCTCGACACGTTTTGAGTGACGAGGTTGCCAATTGCTTCTCTGTAAATACAACGTATTCAGCTGTTCCATTTGATAACTGATAGTTCAAATCATGGATGTAATGGTATCCTATCACATTATTAGTACTTATGCAATGTATGTAATGCCTGTAACACCGCTTTCAATTGGTCGTAATATGATAAAACACAGTTAAAGTAACTGTAATTAAACACGTGTTATATATTGTTTTATTTCAGCTGATATTACGATAGAGTGTCCACAATGCACCCACATCTCAGCCGACCTCGATGATGATTCGTGGATTCCGTTGGCGGCCATCAATACAATCCGGAATGAAGCTTGTGTTGCATATCCATTCGACCCGACCGCTGACGGTATTAGTTTAGTCCAGTGTACAGCCGCAGTAAATCAAGTAGCAAAGTGCGTATCTTTCGACGGACTTGTTAATACTGACCTCTCGATCCGTAAGTTGCATTAATCATGTGTTGATTGTGTTTATGCTGTCATTTACTTATACGTATCAGGGGGAAAATCTTCTCTCTCTCGGGGTTCTCTACACTTGTCAGGGGGGAAACTCGTCTCGTCTCTCTATCTCTAAACTTTACAGTCAAATAAGACACACACAACGAAATACGTTTCAGCTCTCGTCTTAGTCGGTCAATCGAGCACTCTATAAGACACAGCGCCCTGGGGAAAAAATCCCCAAAACTATCGTAAGGCTGAACCAAGACTCGCCCAAGACTGGACTGCCTCAAGGCTCGCCCCTGGACTGGACTCTCGACTCTCAGACTGCGTCTATCGTGCTCTGCTCCCCAAGACCAACTCAAACTCTCTTTATTCATTTTCAAAACTCTAACCAATTACAAAGCAGAAAAAAGACTCTAGGGCGTAACCTTCAATCATAAAGCCAATCACATTAAGTACTGAATACGTCATATCTTTTGATTAATCGTTCACTACATTAATAACTATGGATACCAACTGTCAGAATCGCGACGGATATCTCGTAATTAGTTCCAAATCACTGAGCCAAGTTCCGTCCAAAACTTCAAATAGGCCTAAACGACGACAGACATAACACAGCAATTCAGCTAATAATCAGCTAATTAAGTCGGTTAACAGATACGCGAAAACAAATTCATGACACAATGTCCCTCCATTCAAGACTGTGATACGAAGGGTGGTTATTTGACCACAATTTGCCGAAACAATAGCGTTGCCTCGCATTTTGTTTAAACAATACCGAGGTTGTTATTTTGGTGAAATTGTATTATGATGACGTAAACTGCAAAAAGTTCAATGTCCAATAGAGTACGAAGTCTGAGCATACTGTAAAACATACTGTAAAACAAGCTAGCATGTTATTTTAGCTAGTTTAGGTAATCCACAGTTTCGCTAAATTTAAATGTCGCTAATTAGAATAGAGTATATTCTCACAGTAAGATTATTGGCACTTTAGCTAAATTAAGATTCAGTTAATTCATGCATTGAGTCAAATTCGCTAAAATGATATGTAGCTATTTTTAAAGTGTTTTACAGTAGTAGGACTTCAAAGACACTGTCAGTATAATTTCAGTCCATTAGCTGAATTTCAGAATGTGGTTAGAATTAGAATTTCGTGACACTGGAATAGACGTACATTATTTACAAGTACCAACTACTACCAAAACACCCAAATACCCTATGTAAAGGTATTGGCCATGGTATATGCACACTGCAGCAAACAATTTATGTCAAAACACTTCAATACCAGGAAATTGTTTTCGGATAAAATATTTTACAAGAACTCAAGAACTGTTTTTTGCCTGGCTATATTTATATGTATGACAGTTTTCAAGCTGTGCTCTTGTATGCAACTTGTAGAATCAGTATGTAACCAGAACGAAGCTAAGGTCCAGATGCAAAGTCTTAATACATGCATGAATACAGCTAACTCGCCTCTCTTCGACTTTAATTCACCCCTAGTTGGCATCGTTGCTATGAACACACATATTAAGTACTGTGCTGTGGTGGACATTGACCCGGGTAATGTGTGTGAACATACTGAAGGAGACGAGAACAGTGGTACAGATCTATCACAACAAATTACCCAGGCTATGTCAATCCTCAACTTCCTTGGAGATGATTCATTTTCTGGTCGCCTGTGTTATTCAGATGGATTCCGTCAGCCAGGTCAGTCACACGTTTCAAGTATACGTCAACGTAACACGATTATTCAAATAACTCTGACTCGATATATATTCAATAATAAGCTTTTATAATAATAATCTTTAGCGGAATTTCACTGAAATGCAATACAGATGTGAAGAAAAACAAAAGAGCTGACAAACTACATTCAAATATAACAATAAAAGAAAGTTAGCAAAGGTTTATAATATCTGTGTTAATGTGTATTCCAATTTATATTTGTAATGTGTGGACACTTATTCGTATGTATGCATACGATATCTCAGTTTCCCAATGGCAACACAAGGTTGATGGTTATCGATGTACAAGTAACGTATACTTTGTGTTGAATTATCTCTGTCGTTTTTCAGATTACAAAACTATTACTTGTCCTCAGTGTGGCCACATAACCACAGATGCCACCTCTATTCCATCCGCGCTACTTGCCCTTTTTCAGAACGAAGCGTGCGTTGCCGTGCCTTTCGACGCCAGCGCTGAGGGCATCGACGAAGTGCAGTGCACACCGATGGGAAACCAAGTGGCAAAATGTGTATCATTTGATGGAGAAGTTGACGCAAGCTTAATTGGTATGTGTGTGTGTGTCAAATATACTTTTTAGATAATTGTAATATATATATATATATATGCATGATGATTGATATAATAAATGTACTGCATTCTTCCGTCATAATTTTTTATAACATAATTATATACATCATCTGATACATATACCTCGAGAAATCGTTGCACTATAACATCGCATTATGTGAAAGATCCTAATTAGTCGCATGAAATGCGGAACAATCTCCGCTTCCAGAGTCGCATAATTTTGTGCTGAGTTTTCATTTGTTCGCGTGTTTGCAATGGGTCTATGAACATTTCCGTTTACTGTAATATCGACACACATTAACTCATGCGACCTATGAAATTGTACAAAGTAGCTCGCGCAAAATACTAGTAGTTTACCCGCAGTAATTTAAAAAAAATGAACATTAGACGTTCATGTATACCCCAGAGCAGGGCCCATGGTTGAACTCAATAACAATTTGAATGTATTAAGGCGTTGGTGCACATAGGCACACAAGTATATAATCTTCTATTTGGGGGTAAAATGAATATACTTTAGCTGTTTAGTTAGTGAGTGAAACTTTTCCTATATTTCTAAGAGAAGAGAGTGGTTGAAATCGGCTTCATTTGGGGGTCTGATGTTAACATATCTAGGGAAAATACATTTTTGTTATTTTTTTTTAATTAATTTCCGGTATTTTTCATGCTTAGAGTCAAGGTGTGTAAAATTACCCCGCTTTCAAACGTATATGGAGAGTTGAAGTGGAGCGAGTTATTTATGTTAACCTCAGACAGTGGTCGCGTTTACGCAAAAACATGCGTATATTACGCATCAATATCACATTGTACGCAACAAAATAAACACAGTGCGTACTATGTACGCAAAAATACGACAATTTAATTTACTTTCACTAACCCCCTGATAGCGATCATTCGCTGATGCCGAACTAAACGGGTCATTCCAACACCGATTAACAAACACGCCGAATGTACAAATTCAGTAACACGTGTACGTGGCTAACACGCATTCCACTCTCACAAGGCCACTAAGAAATTGACAACTTTTTTTTTCTCTGCGTCTCTGAACAATAAATTTAAGCCAATTGGAAACACGATGTCACGGATATTACAGAAAAAGGTGTTCTTTGCAGCAAGAAAGCCAAGTTTGTTCGTCAGAAAACGTATCAGTTAGCCTGGGAAGCAGAGTATAAATGGCTACGTCCGGAAAAACGGGAATGCGAAGATAAAACTGTCATGTTC
The DNA here is from genome assembly GCF_978046115.1 of Saccoglossus kowalevskii. Taxonomy (NCBI): domain Eukaryota; kingdom Metazoa; phylum Hemichordata; class Enteropneusta; family Harrimaniidae; genus Saccoglossus; species Saccoglossus kowalevskii. The sequence goes on along the minus strand of NC_140653.1, from coordinate 19,642,204 downwards.
TGCCGACTGTGCGAGAAACGAGGAGAAAATAATGCCTTCACAAAAGGATGCGGGGATTTACAGAAATCGGCATTGAAACGACACATGGACAGTCCCGGACACAGGAGAGCTGTAAAGAATGACAAGAGTAGTCGAATACTTGGAGCTGCAGTTGAAGCTAATAAAACCCAGTCCGACACAACGCGGAAAGCTGTTTTTCGCACGGTGTATTTTTTATCCAAACAAGAATTACCGAATGATGTTTATAGAGGGCTTATCGACCTACAGCGTGTGAACGGCTGCCAGGCTTTTAATTCTAAAGATACTGCAATCCCAACACACCATTCGAATGTGACAGAAATGCAGGAAATTATTGTCGAGACAATAAGAGAGGATGTTAAAAGAAGAATTGCGGAAAGTCCCTTTATTGGAATACTTGTGGACGAAACTGTTAATGTGACAATTTATAAGAAATTAATTGTATTTTTCCCGAGTGTTGAATGAGGACGGGAGAGCTGAAACTATTTTTGGTGGTAACTATACTGTTCAAAGTGGTGATGCTGAAACAATTTTTAATAAAATGCAAGAAGTAATAGACGAAAAAGGAGACACCCTGTTCAGCAAATTGGTCGGACTTGGGTCTGACGGCGCGAGTGTCATGATGGGAAGACACAGCGGTGTTGGAGTACGTTTAAAAGGGGCCTCGCCATTCTGTATTCACGTACATTGTGTTGCGCACCGTATAGCCCTGGCATCGTCAAATGCTGCAAAGAAAACCGCCAAAGTCAAAGAATTTAGAGACACCGCCAATTGTATATTCCATTTTTTTCAACATTCCGCTGCCCGGTATGGCAGACTACGTGAACTTACTGCCGCCATGTCCGATGAAGACTTTTCAAGTCTCAAGGAGCCCTGCAGTGTACGATGGCTTTCATTGTCACGATCTGTTGCTAGTTTGGACAAAAACTGGGCGGTTTTATATCTTGAGCTTGGTGAGGAAGCAGCAAGAAATAATCCCAAAGCAGAAGGACTATTGCGAGCGATAAAATCATTTTCTTTCGTTGCCACGATGAAAATGCTTCGTGACGTACTTCCAATTGTTGACAGACTAAACCTAATTTTTCAGCGGGACAATGTTAACTTGGGAATTATTCGTCCGATGGTTGAATCCACAGTTCGGGAACTTGAAAGATTCCGTGACACCGATTTTTGTGGTGATAGTGAAAATGAATTCATAACAAATTTTAATCGGGAAACATCGGAGTACAAAGGAAACCGTCTCGTCTACAGTGCTGATGTAAATATAAACGCACATAATGTCATGCGTGCACAATTCGTTCAGCATTTAATAGACAATTTACACAGTCAATTTCCTGGGGAAGACCTGTCCCAGTTAGCTAGTCTGGACACAGTGCTCAATGCAAGCAAGTATCCAAGAGATGACAGATTTATAGGTGAACATGGAAATGAAGCGTTAAATTTGCTTGCTGATTTTTTTGCCGGCGATGCAGAGGATGGTTTGATCGACGCCGCTACACTTCGCCGTGACTTCCGCCAAATGAAATTGACATTACGAGGACATGGTCACCCAAACTTTGATGAGTCTTGCAGGTTATTAATCAAAGACTACAGTGAAATATACCCAGCATATGCTTCACTAGCAGCAATTTCACTTGTAATTCCAGTAACAAGCGTACCATGTGAACGTGGGTTTTCCACGCAAAATCGAATAAAATGTGCTAGACGATCTCGTCTAAAGGAAGTGAATGTTGACAATCTCATGCTGATTTCGATGGACGGACCACCAACAGATCGTTTTGATTTTGATCGTGCACTTGAACTTTATCATCAGAAAAAAGATCGTCGCAAATTGTGAAGGTAACGCACTTTAATACTAACTGTGGCTTGAAATACTTAGTTTGCAACATTGTATAAAAAACGTGCTGTTAATAAAAACTACTAAAATTAAACATGTGTCGTGTGTTAAGTGGGTGTACGCGTTGATGATCTGTGGAAACGCATTTGTTTGTGACTGATGCGTTCGATATACGCAACTTGTAGAAACCTAGCGCGATCACTGCTCAGACTTGTATTACTAGTCTGAGTGTTAACCAACTCTGTATGCTTCTATTTTAGTCACAACGGTGTCGTTGACGACTCATCTCAAAGACTGTACGTATGTGGATGTCGATCCAGGCAATCGATGTGAAGATGTGAGTGGGGACGAAGACACAACGAGTGGTCTGGGTCAAATGATATCACGAGTTATGTCGGCTCTTAATTTGTTCGGCAGCGAAACTTTTACTGGACGTCTGTGTTATTATGGTGACAACACATCAGCTGGTGCTTTCCACTCCTATGGGACAGTAGTACTTACTTGTATTATATTATTTACGATATATTTTGAAATTTAGTATATTGTAGACGCAACTTTCAATCCAGCCTGCGAATACCTTCATAATATACTGATTTGCACAATTACCTAGTCAATGTGTTATGGCTGGTTTATTAGAAACAATATACCTGTTTTGAACGAAGCAACTACGCTTAAAAGTACATGTAACGAAATTTTTGTAAAATAACTTATTAAGCGCACATTACCTAGTATTTCTATATTGATATTAACAACAATATATATTTGTCACATGTAGTTGCACTACGACGAGTCCAATATGGATTTCCTATGCGACGTATTCGAACGTGATGACTGGGTCGGACCCCCCATGTCCACAAGTACTTATATGGAACCACTTTCTAATAACATTAACAACCCATATGTTTCTCAGTTTGATCTATTCTTGTGCAATCCTACTGACATGATGCCCGTGTACTGCACCCTATATCTCTTTCTTGGTGCAGGTGTTTATAAATATTATAATGTAGACCCAGTATTACGACCAGTTACACCTGACATTGTTGTCATAACGAACAACATTGGGATTACAGGCAGCATTAACAGTAGCATATATTCTAATGATTTTTGTTTGTGTTTCAATCCAACTGAATGTATTGTTTTTACATGTTATTACCTAATACTTTTTTGTATTAATATATTTCGACAAATCTTGTAACGCGGACGAGTATAACGTTTCAATTATCTTAGTTTTGTGATTGAAACGAATAGGACAATTAAACCAATGATTTTCAAATCGTCGATGATTTTATCACAGAAGTCCATGTCAGGCTAAGGGGGCTGACTTTTGACATGACCCCTGCAATGAACATGCTTGTTCTACGTTTGCATGACTTTATTACCATCTCTAAATTTCCACCTGTACGCATAAAATCCAGAATACCACAACCTGCGTGACCAAATTATGTGACAAACTGAAGGTGCCACTGTATTTGTCAGTACGAGGGTTATTTGGTAGACATCTTAGCATGCAATTTATCACTGATAAGCCCATTTAACGACATGAAAAGAACAACAGTGAAATAGGCCAGAATTGTAAAAATACATGTAATACAAATGTAGCTGAAACATAATTTGCATAGAGATATGAGTAACTATGGTGTAAAGGAATCCCTTATGCACAAACTAACACTTTTACGTGTTTCTCGCACATTACCCATGCAGGGTAACCTTCCCGACCGAACACCAAATGAATTTAGAGAGAAACTATTCAGTTTACAAACTGTATGCAACGACTTAAAATAAGACATAGATTTGAGGGGGTACCCATTTTCAATGCACAATTTGATAAAATTGACTATCGTGTATAGGAATAGTTTGCGTAAAAACTTTGTTTTGAACGACACTAGGTATGCTCCTCGGACACTGAGGCAATTGCCCTCGATGCCTTTGTGAAGTTCAACCCCTGCAGCTGAATGTATCTAATTTAAATAATCTGTACTCCGTAAGGGATAATGATATTTGAGGTCACAAACCTATTTTTCGATAAAATGATAGTTGTATTTAAAAAAAATGGTGGCATGTTGATTTTATGCTTGGTATATAAACATATCTAGACTATGTCATCCAGAATTATTTCAAAAATGTTAAAAGTAACAAAAATAAGTTATTTGAACATTAGTGACGGGCTTTGACCATTTTTAGGCAAAGTACGGTATTCATTACACGCAACAGAATGCTGTTCATGTTATCATGAAACTATAGCGACATGGCTATATAAATAAGAAAACACTGAACGCTGTCATGTGATATATTATGTATATATTGGAATAACATATTTACCACGGCCTTTCGTATATAAGACACTGGATATTGTTTTGGTCCGTCCCTTCTTGAGACAATGGTACGAGCATGGAACTATAAACACGTCATGGTAAGAATAATAAATATATTATGACCTTTGAACACGTACGTGTCATTTAACATTTTTCAAATTAGGGAGTGAACCCTCGAAACTGAGACCGTGTTTGTGAGTGTTTTAAGTTTAATTTGCCAAACAATATAGTATAATAATTGAAGGTTAATTTACAATCGATTATATTTATAGTCATATTATTAATAATAATGATAATAATATATGGCTGGGACTAAAAAATAGCTGAAGGGAAGCTAGTCGAGTCCACTTCATTTCTCGTTAATGGAATAGCGTTATGGGTGCCGATTAATTATAATTAACTAGACAACAAAGAAAATAGGAAAGAAATAACAAACGTATACATTTCCAATTGAGGCTGTAATTGCTACAAAGTAAAATAAAACATACAAAAACAGGGATAGGTGGTGTGTACATGTAGGTGTGATTAAAGTGAAGGGTGGGTAGATTTATGTGTTATAACAGTGAAAAGAGGTGTTCTTTGAGTTATTTTTGACTCCCATGTGCAAAGCACACAATGGGAGTCTTTGCAGTTTGTGTGCACGTGTATGTGTGTATGTGTGTCCGTCTTTTCCACTGCTATTTTCAGAACCATACATCGGTTTTTAATGAAACTTGGTGCATAGATGCTCTGGGACAATGCGCAGATTTGATTAGGTTTGGGTAAAAATCCATGCATATTAATTACCTAATTTGCATGATAATTAGCTAATTTTTAGCTGTTCCATGACTGTTCCAATGATAACTAAAGAACCACTCATTGTATTTTGATGAAACTTGGTACATATATGTTCTGAACTAATCTGTGCATACTAATTACCTAATTTCATAATGTTTAGTCAATTTTCGCATTTTTCCACTGATATCTCGAGTACTAATCATCACATTTCAATGAATCTATGCAGAAACCCAATTCGTTTTCAGTAAATATTTATGCATATTAATCATCTAATTTGCATAATTAACCAATTTCCAACTATCACACTGATATCTCAAGTACTAATCATAACATTTCAATGAAACTTTGTACATGGGTGCTGTAGGACAATGTACAAACCTGAATAATTTGGGATACAAATCTGTTCATATTAATTGCCTAATGAGCATAATAATTCATAATTTGTGGGTCCTAATCCCATTTCAATAAAACTTGGTAAATAGATTTTCTGTTACATTGCGCAGACCTCATTAGTTTTACACTCAAATCTGTTCATATTAATTTACTGATTGCATAATTAGTTTTTAGCTTTTCAATCAATATCTCAAGTACAAGTACTTTCGAATTATATTTATTGTGTCTCAAATACTCTCAGCACATGGGAGTTCTTTCTAAGCTTTCTTTGATTTTAAATGGGTCTACGCTTGGATTTTAAGTACTGGGGAAGGTTATTTCACATTTTACTCCATTGAATTCTCGGGACAACTGAATAAAATGATTTTTTTAGCTGCGTTGTCGACAAAGTCGACACAGCGGAGCTGTTCATATCACTGATTGTCCGTCGTCGTCTGTCGTCCGTCGTTGTCAACTTTACAATTGCAACTTCTTTTTCGAAACCGCAAGTCAGAATGTTTTCAAATTTGATATGCAAGTACCTTGGATGGGTCTTTCTCAGATTTGTTCATTTCATGTCAAAATCTCAAATTCTCTATTTTTGGTGAATATTTTTGCCATTTTTGGTAAAAAGTGATTTTTTCGACTACTTCTTAAAAACAGCAAATCCGATTGCTTTGATATTACATATATAGATACTACATGTGGACCTCTCTCAGATTTGTTTATTTTGTAATGATATCTTTAATTCTCTAATTTTGGTGAATATTTTAGTCATTTTTGGTAAAAAGTGATATTTTCGATAAGTCCGATTGCTTATATACTATACATATTGTTCATTCTCTGACGATATCTCCAGTTCTTTAATTGAAATGTGCATTGCTAACAGCGGAGCTATCTCAGTCGACAGGCGCTTGTTTTTAGGAGGGATGAAGATGTTCGAGTAAGTAGATTGGGTATGACGAAGTAATCTAAGTTACACGGAAGTCTGTTACAATAAATGTACAGTTTCGATATTTGAATTGACCATAAACATGAAAAATAGTTAGCGTTGTATGTGAGGGACTACTATGAGTAAATTTGTCCTTGAATAAAATAATTAATGCGGGCAATTTTGTTGCATGTAGATGGGAGAGATACGTTGCAAGTCTTTTCCCATAGTTTAAAGCGCGGTGGTCGTCGGCAGCGCGTGTTCGAATTTCATGTAAATAAACAATGTATTTTACCCGCGTTGTGTACGTCGCTATGAGTCCCATATCGAACAGGACGCGGCACGGCGACTGCCGCCCTTTAAGGTCATATTATATTTGTGGGATATTCAATAATTTATAAAAAAAAGAACAAGGACAAATCTGGGTAGTGTGTGCAGAGTTTTTCCGACGAGTGGAGAGATTTGGGAGTCAATGTTTTAGCCGAGATATTCAGTTGATTTAACTTTCCGTATAAATGTGTTATTCATGCGACGTTCTAATTTGGTATTAGTTTTATCCTGGCCTGCCGTTAAAGTAATATATAATTAGTTTTACTAGCATTAATAATGAGTTTTAATATTTGCATCACACCATGTATGACATTTTTAATACAAGGTTAGATTCTGTTTCATGTGTGCGTAATTAGTTTTTTTGCAAACAAATTAAAATTAGATGAGGTAGAACAATTAGATTGTCATACCGTTGGCGATCGGAGAGGTAAGGTGTGCTGGTGACGGTTTCAGAAACGGTCGATCGATCGAGGCAACTTTTGCTCCCAAGCCGTTGTAATAAACGAATGCCCCCACACAAGATGCCGTTGAGAGCAGTATACATATCCATAGTTCAAATACCGGGCACGACGGTTGTTTGCCGTCAAGTTGGCGAGGAGCTGACGGACTTGACTCCTTGACGAGATTGCTACTCCGGGATGCAACCACCAGTAAACCTGTGTTTATTTTGATAGGTATATTGTAAGTATTTATCTAGTTGTTGTCAGTGCGATATTCACATCATGCTATTAATTAGCCCTGTGTGTATTGCTGCTTGTTTTCCGAGTGATCGAATCACAGAGGGACTATGTCCGAATCGACATTCACCTCCACATGTACACAGAGCTGGGTAATACTCATTCGCTACGTAACGTTTCTCTCTATATTAATCTGAGGGCAGATTCAAGTAGGGTTCAAGGGTCTGACCAATGGAAATCGGAGGCTGACTTCCATATTGGATGTTCTGTAAAGGAGCTAATTATTCACTGGGTTTTAAAGGGGAACTAAATAGAGCCTATTTTGGTGTTTGTATTTATCAAGTTATGTATATTGATTATAAATTTGAAAAAAACAACAACAAAAAACGATTATCTTCAGAGTTATGATGATTTAAATATGAGAAACCATAAACCTGTGAAGGACCTCCGTTTGCGCCATCTTGCTATAAAAAAACGCCCTCATGAGGTATAAACAGGTAAGTTAACAAAGCATGATGACAAAATAGTATCTGATTAAATATAAGCAACTTAGGGAGCCATAGCTGGCCGGACTGGTGAATTGACTTCTAATCTAGGTTGTTTCGACTTTTACGTTAATGTTATTTTCAAGCATATCAACATACAAACATTATGGATGTGCGATTGATCGAGACAGGCATTTTGTTTTGTTTTTTGTCTAACTGTCTAATAAATGCTGTTTCCAGTACTGCACTGTGCATTCTTGAGTTCGTAGGGTGGTGGTGGAAACATTTTCATCCATGTATTCACGGGGCTGCACTGGCAAATCATGGGACAAGTGTCACAGGAACACCAAGCAGATTGTTCACAGACTTCCGTGTAATTTGAAATAAAACTTTCATCCGAACAAGGGGCATCGTCGACGATATACTCTCATCACTCACACTGGACTGATCTGAATCGTCACAGTATACCGTACTTCCTTGATCATAAGCCCGGAGGCATGAACACGTAAAGGAAAAGTAAGGGATGAGCTTGTACTCGAGGACCAACTCAGAAAAAATGATTTTGTTTTGAGGTTAAACACTGTAACCATCTTGCAAACAACAAAAAATTATCCAAAAAAAATATTTGTTCACCACGCCGAGCTCGGGAAAATAATACTTATTTTTGGGGAAAAATGGGTCATTGATTTGAACGATACTTACAATGAAGAAACAAACATGTTCATAAAAACACACACATTTTATTACAATACGATTTACATACCGTCTGAATTTACGGTGAAATAATGGGTAGGGTCTGTGAGGAAACAGTGGACGAAGGCATTTATCATTATCTTCGTTTTGGTATGTTTTCGATCGTACGCAAACTCTCGACGCAAAACAAAAACAATTTTCCACCATGAGGTTTTTCAGCACGATTTGACCTGGAACAACTTCCTTTGACATAACAGGTCATGTCTTTCATTAACCAATCAAAATGATGTGTCGTAATGATGACATTTTCCGATTATTGACGATGATTTTTTAGCGCAATGCGGAAGTGAATTACCGCAATGTTAAAATGCGATCTGTAGCACTGATTGCAACGAAAAAACGATGATTTTTTTCCCTAAAAACTGGCGATTCGCAATTTCCGAAATATAAACGACGGTTAATAGTAACCGTGGGTAAACTGATTGTGGAGGAAGAATTTAAACACCTTTCTCGGTCGCCAACATGTCTCATCATTCAAACCCTAGGCCTTTCATGATAGTCTCAAAGTAAACCATGCCCAATAACCAGGTACACGCCTTGACGATCACATTTTTGGCTTTTCGAAGGCTACTACTCAAAGAAATATGGATTACTCCAGAATTGCAACATCGATGTTCATCCTGAGTAAATGACAGAATAGAAACGATGCGAATCACGTTGTGTGCGTTCGCCATGCACTCTGAACTTGAAATTAATGCGAGTTTTCTCATAAACCTAAAAGCATGAACCAAACTAACATGCCAATCACGATTATTATGAAATGAAACACACCATTTACACGCATATCGTCGACACCCAGCAAAAACACTCTGGGCTTATAATCGTGAATACTCTCAACTCGATAAATACCAAGTAAAAACGGCTTACGATTGGGGAAGTACGGTACTTTAACGAAATTGGGCTTTCACTCTCAGAATACTGTGGTTCAAACGCATAAGGCTCTAACCCAAGTTTTAAAAAGCACATTGTGCATATAAAAGTTGAGTTTATACTAATAGTACACAATGCTTGGCAGCATGAACGGCTATGTACAATGGCGTATACGAATGCGATCAGATACTAAAACGTCATAGCTTTGAAAAGTACCCGGATGTTAAATATGTTTGTTCGTTAATTATTCCCCTCCATGAATGGCCTCCATGGCAAGCACTTCAAATGCCTATCCAAGCTACAGTTATAATTAAAACAAAATTAAACCACTGCAATATTATTTCGAATACAGTTTAGAATTTACACAACTATAAATTAAGGCGGCATTTAGGTTCGCTTTAATTTTGCTTATTTCGCTGACTGCAAAATGCGTTAAATTAAAACCCAGTAAATATGTAAAAATTAGCTTAGAACACATTATCTAAATGATAAAACTGAATTTAAAACCCACTGGATATGCCTGAAATGGTAAATCAGCGATATTTAAACCCAGTGAAAATTAATCATTTTACAGTAATCAAATGTTAAAGAAAAAAACTTTTAACTTCACTTTTTACCACTAGAGGGCACTAGCATATGTCACCGATTTGGATTTTGTTATCTCACGTGAGTGGTTGATCATTAGTAGGAGAGCGGCAACTGTGCAAAACCCCCACCACTGAAATGTAGCAATCTGATAATGATGGAAAAGTTTTGAATACAGATAAAAGTGACAAAGGGTTATATTAATTATTAATAGGCGATTCTACTCAAGACAAATTTAATGACTGAAAAAAATGACTTAAAATTGTTTTTATTTCTATAAATTTGTTATTTTTTTGCATTTTAATTCATCATGATATTTTATGTGGTGAGAATTTATTCCTCTAGGTCTCTTACCCATAAACTCTAATTCTAACCCTGTCCTTCCAGTGCCCCCTCCTCATTTTAATTGTATATGCCCTATCTTCAAGACACATTATCTGGAGTGCGATGAACACTTATATTGCTGGGCTGGGGTGTTAGGGTTAGGGTTCAGGTTAGGGAGCCTTGAAAATTGAATAATGCCAACTAAAATAAAAATAGACATAAATAAGTAAAAATAACAATAAATAAAATATGGAAATCAATACTTCAATTCTAGATTTTAGTAATTAATTAAATGTAACCACACAAAAAATTGTGATGAATTCGCTGTAGGTTTTGTCTTCTTTATATATGTATTTACATAAACATACTGATTACTATACAAGAATTAGTTTTACTGATTACTGTATGATGGTGCAACATTTGCCTGTATCACTGATATACACCGCAACGGGGTCAAAGTCTGCTTAAATATTTGTAGTTTTAATCAAAATCTTTAAATGTGGATAATATTAGTGACCCTATCATGACCTGTTTAAAAATTAACCTTGTTCTACATTGTTTGTATGTCGACGTCTATCTATACATCTAAGTTTCTTCTTTCCAAATTTAGCTGATTATGTGAATAACTTGAGGGGACATGATTTCTGGCAGCATTCATGCAATAACTAGTTTGCCATAATTTCTTTTAGTATTTGACTATCTTATTGAAACGAAAACTTGGATTTTGTAGTGATTTTCACAATAGAATAGAATAGAATAGAATAGAATAGAATAGAATAGAATAGAATAGAATAGAATAGAATAGAATAGAATAGAATAGAATAGAATAGAATAGAATAGAATAGAATAGAATAGAATAGAATAGAATAGAATAGAATAGAATAGTTCCCCAAATACTGATCCATAGTAATTATAAATGAGATCTGAAATATAAAAATTTATTATGCCAGTAATCGTATGATGAACTTTAACACTTGGTACATATACACATGCTACGTGTGTACTAAGTTTGGTTAGTAATCCTAGCTATGTAATATAATCCTATCAATTGAGCTTGTAGGTTTTCAAAAGTTTTCATGAATATATAAGGCATACAGTAACTTCCTTCCATGAATAGCATTTTCATTTTTATTAAATTTCTATGATTGACAACCACATGGTACGAATCAGATACACTACCCTGCATGTACAACAGTGGTTTATTTATAATGCTTAATGGTGTTGTTGTAATAGTGTGTTGATTTGTACGTTTACATCATTCAACATTGGCCTGTTCTGACCTAACCTTGTACAGTAACTCTGATTTCAGTAAGGTATTGAAATACTTGTTGCTATTTTCAAAAAAATATACAGTTGTCTGGAATACTAAAAAAAAGTAAAACTCAGACTATCTGAGATTTATATTCAGAGATGGAGAGAAGAACTAAATTTCAGTGAAACCAATGAAAATAGGGGAACAAAACTGAGAACATACAAACTATTCAAAGTAAGTTATAATATGGAAAATTATTTGCAAAACATTTCAAATTTCAGCCTCAGGAAAATGCTTTCAAAATTCCGTCTGAGTGACCACAACTTAGAAATAGAATTAGGTAGAAGAACAAAGCCCAAAATAGAATTAGAAAACAGACACTGTAATAAATGTAACACTAAAGCATTAGGAGATGAAAAACATTTCCTGCTATTTTGTACTGGCTAAATAGAACAAAGAAAAAAACTGTTTGATGAGTGTGCAATAAATATTTACACAATGGATGTGAATTCCATATTTAAAAAGATTATGGAGAATAATATATCCTTAGCAAAAGAGCTCAATTTTTAAAACCACAGAAAGTAATTAATTTATTTTTTCTTTTATTTTACTAACATTTTATTTCTATCTCTTATGTATTGTATGTTTTTGTATTTATGTTCCTTACCATACAAAAACCCTCTGAAGGTTTTTAGTAGTGTAATAAAGTTATTATTATTATTAATTGGTTTCGATACTGAGGTGCAGAACTGTTATTTAATTGTATTTTCCAGTTTTCAAAGAGTTCTGAGTCACAGTCATGGATGGAGTAGTATATGACTTGTGTATTGTTGGAGCTGGTCTTATCGGTTCTGCTGCAGCTAGACATGCAACTATTATATCACCAGCTGCTAAAATATGCTTAATTGGACCAAAAGAACCTAAGGTAATGCTTCATTCTGGAATTAGATTTTGATTTCCATCTGTAGGTTGACATTTGCCTTTTATTTAATATAATATTGCAGAGCTTGTGCTAGGTTTATTAACATTTCATCCTTAAGCACATGTACATGACCAAAGCAAATGCATTCTAGGCGTTTTATTTAAATTTGTCCTCCATGCATGAATATTTTACAAAAAATTTGCAGTATAATTAATCAAAATACAATTTTTTTTATTATCTGTCAGTAAGGTTATATTTTGCCAGCATTATTTGTTTGTTTGTTTGTTTGTTTGTTTGTCTGTCTGTGTCTGGAAATGTTGTAAATTAATTTTCATGACATCTCTAGGTGGTCTTTTAGACATGGACGATAGAGACACAAGTTTTTGGAAGGATTCTTCACTATTGCCAAATAACTAAAAATCAGAATAATGGATGAATTTTCATGAAATGTTTCGGAGGGGTTCCTTTTAGACAGATGTTGAGAGAGATCTGAATCCAGTTGACATGGAGACAAGAATGTGTTGAAAAAATTGTTCCAGTATTGTCAAATAATTCAACAATTGTGGACAAATTTTCATGACATTTATTAAAGGGGCTTTCCTTGAGACAGGGACCAATCAATTAGTTTTGAGGTGAGCTCTGGACACAGTTGCTCATGGAGACAGGATTTTTTGAAAAGGATTATTTATCATATCTAGACAACTAAAAAAGTTGGGGATACATTCTCATGCCCCTGAGTCAAAAACCAATTGAATATAAATATATTTTGAGAGATATCTTGATGCAGTTGCCATGGAAATAGTAATTTTGGGAGGCTATATAGGGTCATTGTAAGCTAAAGTTCTTTTCAGATATATCAGAGGTCTTTCCGATCAGAGTGCTTTTTGGACAATAATGTTACGTCTTATGATTTATTTAGTATTTATAACTTTTTTTATTGTTTTTCATGGCATACAAACTTGACAATTAATTCACTTTACATAACATAAACTAGGATAAAAAACTGATATTTTACAAACCTCCTGATTACAGTTGTTTTATTTTTGCTAATATCTGAACTTTCCACATTCTCTTTTACCACAGACTGTGGAAGAAAAGCATGGCCGAACTATTTTTGGTGCACATTATGATGAAGGTCGTATAACTCGAACATTGGATCCGAATCCTATATGGGGGGTATTAGCGAATAGGTCGATAGCTAGATATCGAGATATTGAAAAACGAACAGGTATAGTAATATCAAATTATATAGCACAACGTGAATACATGTTTAGGATGATTGGGAGAACTAGGGTGATTGACCAGAATGACAAGGGATGATGCATATATAGATATTCATGTTAATACCATGTTGATACCGAATGTAGTCATATCGTAGCGTTACTATGTTTTATACTACAGGAAATGCTATAATGATAGTGCAGCTTCCATTGCTAAAGTGAACATTTGTCCCCATATCAATAAATAAAGCTTTTAATTTTCACCATCTATTGAAACTTTCTTTACTGCCTTAAATAAATCTACCTCTACTTTACTCTTAACAGTATTGAAACTTTCTTATCATCTGCTTTAAAGTTTGCTGTGGGGAATGACTAGCTATAACAGTATCGCCAATTAACGCTGTCAAACACTTGGCCAGTGTACAATATAAAATTTCTTATCATCTGCTTTAAAGTTTGCTGTGGGGAATGACTAGCTATAACAGTATCGCCAATTAACGCTGTCAAACACTTGGCCAGTGTACAATATAAAATTTCTTATCATCTGCTTTAAAGTTTGCTGTGGGGAATGACTAGCTATAACAGTATCGCCAATTAACGCTGTCAAACACTTGGCCAGTGTACAATATAAAATTTCTTATCATCTGCTTTAAAGTTTGCTGTGGGGAAAGACTAGCTATAACAGTATCGCCAATTAACGCTGTCAAACACTTGGCCAGTGTACAATATAAACTTTCTTATCATCTGCTTTAAAGTTTGCTGTGGGGAATGACTAGCTATAACAATATCGCCAATTAACGCTGTCAAACACTTGGCCAGTGTACAATATAAACTTTCTTATCATCTGCTTTAAAGTTTGCTGTGGGGAATGACTAGCTATAACAATATCGCCAATTTACGCTGTCAAACACTTGGCCAGTGTACAATATAAAATTTTGTGAACGAGAAACAAACAATTATTGTGCATATATTTATTACATGTGATATGCAGGAGCACTTGTTCAGATGGCTTTACATGTTTATTTTATTTTGTTTGGGTAAATGTGAACATGGTATGGAATATGATTGGCTGGGTAAATGTGAATATGGTATGGAATATGATTGGCCGGGGTAACTGTGAACATGGTATGGAATATGATTGGTTGGGGTAAATATGAACATGGTATGGAATATGATTGGCTGGGTAAATGTGAACATGGTATGGAATATGATTCGCCGGGTAAATGTGAACATGGTATGGAATATAATTGGTTGGGGTAAATGTGAACATGGTATGGAATATAATTGGCTGGGGTAAATGTGAACATGGTATGGAATATAATTGGCCGGGGTAGATGTGAACATGGTATGGAATATGATTGGCCGGGGTAAATGTGAACATGGTATGGAATATAATTGGCCGGGGTAAATGTGAACATGGTATGGAATATAATTGGCCGGGTAAATATGAACCTGGTATGGAATCTGATTGGTTGGGGTAAATGTGGTGAACCAGGTATGGAATATGATTGGTTGGGGTAAATATGAACATGGTATGGAATATGATTGGCTGGGTAAATGTGAACATGGTATGGAATCTGATTCGCCGGGATAAATGTAAACATGGTATGGAATATGATTGGCCGGGTAAATGTGAACCAGGTATGAAATCTGATTGGCAGGGGTAAATGTGAACATGGTATGGAATCTGATTGGCCGGGGTAAATGTGAACATGGTATGGAATATGATTGGCTGGGTAAATGTGAACCTGGATGGAATATGATTGGTTGGGGTAAATGTGAACCTGGTATGGAATATGATTGGTCGGGGTAAATATGAACATGGTATGGAATCTGATTGGCCGGGGTAAATGTGTACATGGTATGGAATCTGATTGGCCGGGGTTAATGTGAACATGGTATGGAATATGATTGGCCGGGGTAAATATGAGCATGGTATGGAGTCTGATTGGCCAGGGTAAATATGAACATGGCATGGAATATGATTGGCCGGGGTAAATGTGAACCAGGTATGGAATATGATTGGCTTGGTAAATGTGAACTTGGATGGAATATGATTGGTTGGGGTAAATGTGAACCTGGTATGGAATATGATTGGCCGGGGTAAATAGGAACATGGTATGGAATATGATTGGCCGGGGTAAATGTGAACACTGTATGGAATATGATTGGCTGGGTAAATGTGAACCTGGTATGGAATATGATTGGCCGTGGTAAATGTGAACCTGCATGGAATATGATTGGCTGTGGTAAATGTGAACCTGCATGGAATATGATTGGCTGGGTAAATGTGAACCTGGATGGAATATGATTGGCCGGGGTAAATGTGAACACTGTATGGAATATGATTGGCTGGGTAAATGTGAACCTGGATGGAATATGATTGGTTGGGGTAATTGTGAACCTGGATGGAATATGATTGGCTGGGTAAATGTGAACCTGGATGGAATATGATTGGCTGGGTAAATGTGAACCTGGATGGATTATGATTGGCCGGGGTAAATGTGAACATGGTATGGAATATGATTGGCCATGGTAAATGTGAACCTGGATGGAATATGATTGGCTGGGTAAATGTGAACCTGGATGATATATGATTGGCCGGGGTAATTGTGAACCTGGTATGGAATTTGATTGGTCGTGGTAATTGTGAACCTGGTGTGGAATATGATTGGCCGGGGTAAATATGAGCATGGTATGGAGTCTGATTGGCCAGGGTAAATATGAACATGGCATGGAATATGATTGGCCGGGGTAAATGTGAACCAGGTATGGAATATGATTGGCTTGGTAAATGTGAACTTGGATGGAATATGATTGGTTGGGGTAAATGTGAACCTGGTATGGAATATGATTGGCCGGGGTAAATAGGAACATGGTATGGAATATGATTGGCCGGGGTAAATGTGAACACTGTATGGAATATGATTGGCTGGGTAAATGTGAACCTGGTATGGAATATGATTGGCCGTGGTAAATGTGAACCTGCATGGAATATGATTGGCTGTGGTAAATGTGAACCTGGATGGAATATGATTGGCTGGGTAAATGTGAACCTGGATGGAATATGATTGGCCGGGGTAAATGTGAACACTGTATGGAATATGATTGGCTGGGTAAATGTGAACCTGGATGGAATATGATTGGTTGGGGTAATTGTGAACCTGGATGGAATATGATTGGCTGGGTAAATGTGAACCTGGATGGAATATGATTGGCTGGGTAAATGTGAACCTGGATGGATTATGATTGGCCGGGGTAAATGTGAACATGGTATGGAATATGATTGGCCATGGTAAATGTGAACCTGGATGGAATATGATTGGCTGGGTAAATGTGAACCTGGATGATATATGATTGGCCGGGGTAATTGTGAACCTGGTATGGAATTTGATTGGTCGTGGTAATTGTGAACCTGGTGTGGAATATGATTGGCCGGGGTAATTGTATAAAAGGTGATTATTATAAATTGCACATTGCTTTATTCAGGTGTCAAGTTCTTCTCTGAGGTTGGTCACATGACAATTTGTAATAAAGAAAATGAGGATGTAATAAGGATGAAGGAAATTGCAACTGATCTTCATGTAAATTTTGATATTATGGATCATAAAGATGTCAACAAACAATTCACTTATCTGAACATTGATACGTATGATGTTGCACTTCTGCAGTCAAAAGGTGCTGGTCATGTTAGTCCTCGATCACAGCTACTAGCACAACAAACAGCTGCTCATCTCCAAGGATGTAACATCATTGATGATGTCATCGTACATGTGACTGAAACTAACCAATTAAATGGGTCTGTGATGAAGTTGACTACAGAGAAAGGGGACATTCTGTATGCTAGGAAAGTGTTGTTAGCTACTGGTGGCTTCACATCATTCAGACGACTCTTACCACCTGGCAAGGAGTTAGACGTACAGCTCAAATCTCAGACGGTTGCCTTTGCAGAGGTTACCCCAAAAGATGCTGCTCGTCTCAAAGACATGCCTTGCGTCATACGTAAGATGACACAAGGTGGAAAATACAATCTTTATATGTTACCTCCTATCAAGTATCCAGATGGTAAGTTTCATAATATTGACAGTGATTATTATATCTACTGATTAACCATGTTTATATTATTGTTTTTTGTATCGAATAGAAATCCAATACTGTCATATTTTATTAATTTCACAATTTTGTGTGTGCACCTTTTGTGTTTTGCCCAATCCCCGCATTCAAAATATCCCACCTCGGTTATACCACAGAAGTCTAGTCGTTCTGAGTGCTCCCAAGAACGTATATATATAATGGCCTAGTGAAATGCTATGTAATCACATATTTGTCACAGAATTCTGTGTCTCATTGACTTCTGATCAATACATTACTATGGAAACATTAGTGCGTAGACTGGCTCATAGCCACAACATTTCGAAACGATTCACATGGGTAAATTCACTATTCATAGTCTTGCTACCATAGACAATAACAATGATTACTTTTACAGTGTTCTTTAATAGCAACGTTACATTGTGTGGCAGATGTAATACTTACTTTCTGCATGATAGACTGTGAAAGGGGAAATTACACGTAAAAATCAGAATGGCGGTTGTTTCAAGTGTTACGCATGACGGTTTGAACTTTGTAAACCGGTCTTCGATGGAATAAAGCTTGTGTTCATTCTCTTTGTTTCATTATTTGTTTAGATTCAGTTTAGTCAGATTTCAGGTTTTATGACCGGAGTGAATGGCTATAAAGCTTTGACAGTTTTTTGCCCAATACTATTGAAAATCTGTCTCTTGTGACATCATAAACTTATTTCTGAAAATCTATGAAATTGCACTGATTTGATAGGCAAAAAACTCATTGGTGGAAAAATAATCTTGCCAAATTTTCACAACCACAAGACTCAACCACTTAATATTAAGTGTGTTTTGTAAGTTATTCTTTTTCGTCATCAAGATGTGAGAAGCTGTGAATGCAACAAATATAATATAACCTTCTATTTATCAATAATCTTTTCTTTGTAATGTCATGGATTGTTTAATTGCTCATTGCAATATATATTATATTTATCCAGGTAAATATTATCTGAAGATTGGACATGGAGAACAATTTGAGACAGAATTCACCACAGAGAAAGAAGTAGCAGACTGGTTCCGCACTGAGGGACTCAAGTCAGCACATAAACCTCTCTTAGACATGATGTTTGATATCGTCAAAGGTGGGTATTTTGAGTCAGTAGTAAATGAGTTCCCAGAGTGCATAAAGTTTATTATAGTACTGATATTGAAAAAAATATTCAAAATGAGTGATTGCTCGTCAGCGTCAAGCATTGTGTTTTATGAGTCTTAATTAACTAATCAGTGAAAGTAATGTGAACTTGATGGCACCAGTGTGCATGTTTATTATTGATCAATCATTGTGTTTAAAAGCCAAATACTATTTAAATAATAATGAAAAACTTGCCAACCCATAACGTGTGACATATATGTGCGAGATGCAATTATTCGATGGCTTACATGTACGTAGTCATCTTGTTACCCCATCCCACAAGTGTTTTCAAACCATCAAGATAGAGGTTATTGACAACTGTCCTGTCTGTGTAATAGTTATTTTCAAATTCTTTGGGAGGCCTGTGATTTAACGATTTCGTTTTGCAAATAGTGTAGTACAACTCACTACAAAAACAGAACAAATTAATCTCTCTGTATTCGCGCTATAATGTGGACATACTCCACTTAGTTTAATGCATTTGATCAGACAAATTACACTGGGCTAACCTTAGTTCATCAACATGATTGGGCTACCCAGGCAGGATGCCAAGATCACATCAGTCACGGAATCTAAAAGTGCAGTGATCAAACGTGCTTTAGCGCACAGAGCAGACTATGATGCCCTCCCAAAATTGACGGATTTCAATATTGAATCTGTTATTATTGGCAATGGACCATTTTATTTCATGTCGATTTTAGTATTTAATAGTCATCTAACAATTTATCTTCTTTTTAAATTGTTTATCCTTAATTCGTTTTCGTAAACAACATTGTATTCATATCCATTGTACGTTGCCTTGATGCTCAATAATGGGATACATTATCACGAATAATCTGCCATCATAATGTCATCATAAAATCCATTAGTATTGATAATGTTATAATATAATAAAACATAATCTGACTATGCTTTTCATTGTTTGACAAAGTCAGTAAAAACATGACAGGGACTATATCATTGACAATGACTTGTTTGTTGTTCCTTTATATGTATGCATGCACTCGTTATTGCAAGATTGCTCTACTGAAACAGCGCTGCTATTTCAACTGTTAGGTCACTTGTTGTGTCATTCAAATAGTGAGCAGATTATATTTTCGTTTTTGCCCTAATTCAATTTACTTCTGAAAACATAGATTTATGTAATATTCATCATGAATGCTGTTCTTAATGCTCTACACTCACACACATGTGTTCTGACAATAAACCAAACTGAAATTTAAAGCACCACATAAAGTGTACAGAAGCCAGCTATTGCATTAATTAATCGCATATATGTCTTGATATTGTAGGAGTGAGACCTGTGCGCACATTCGGTGATGCTTGTGTTACAACGCATACACCATCTCATCTTGTATACTGTGACATGGTAACACCGTTGCTGGGAGTAGCGGTTGGTGGAAATGGGCATGCAGCTAAATCTGCTGATGAGATTGGAAAGATGGCTGCCAGAATGGTGATTGCTGGGAAATGGGATCATGACTTGCCTGCAGATAAATTTACGGTCAAGTTCAAAAATAATGCTACTTCTAAACTATGAGGACCACCTAGACCTAACTTCAACATCTGAATTTTTAAATTAAAAAAATAATAAATTTTACATGCAAACTTTTAAAAAATAAATATTAACAAATTATTTATCCTAAACTATAAAGGCATTAGCCTGACAAATTGGTTTTGTTGGCGCCCTGGACTGCTACGAACCCCAGGGATCGCAGCAGTCCAGGGCGCCAACAAAACCAATTTGTCAGGCTATAAAGGCATGTGCACCTTTTTAAATTCAATATTACTTTTTTTTAATGGATTGAAATATTTAATGATCTATTGGTACACAATTATATGATTTATGTAGCCAATTTATAAAACATTGGAAATTGTAATGTTGTTTTTATTAATGAAATTAAAATATTGTTGAAGCGTATGTCACTTAGTGTGTGGGTTGAACATGAGTATATTGATGTGTACAAACACGTGAACAAGTCCAATTCATATGTTGGTTAACTAACACATTAGATCACACTTTATTAATCTTTCACCTACAGGTACTGAAACTAGTTTAGTGCCTGACATATCTAGCTTATAATATGCTAGAATTCACTACGTTCAATTACCCATCATAAACTCTGGTTAGTCAAAATGACTATTTTGAACTATAGGCATTAATCTGTGATTCAGCCAATGACGGAGAAAGAAATCTAGGTCAGGGGGAGCCTCATGACCTTATAGATTTTCATGGCCCATGCCATCTTGCCTTGCCTTCTGTTCTTTGTTGCACTGAGTGTGCATCGTAGCAAAAACAGTGCGATTCAGTCTCCAGTTTTTCGAATAAGCTGTTAACCGTTGCTAACAGTAAGCTGGTAGTACAAGTTTTTCCTATTTTGGGGCCTGTGTCTTTTTTTTTGTGTGCACTGCTTACAAAAAAGAAATCGACTATAAAAACTCGCCAAATTAACAAACTGGTTATTTGATTGCTAACAGATTAAACAGAATTGTTTTCGATAAAACTCCTACTCCGGTTCTCCTTTTACTTAAAAACAGCAGGGTGGTACAACTTTTAGTAAAACATGCTGACGCAGGTATGTTGCTGTGAAGAGTGTGGATGATATAATGATATATTATGAAAACTATTAAAAGAGGTGAAAAATTTAAATAATTAGTCACAATAGTGCCCAGTGCGCGTGTTTTCCCATATCATCGCCCAATTACACTACCTTGTATGCAAAAGCTTGCAAATCAGTATATAAAAACATTCAGCTGGAAATCCATACAGTGAGACGGTCGACTTCGCACACCAAGGTTAATTAATCGGGTGTCACCTGATCTTTGCAAGTCAAGGTTAAATAGTTCAACCGTCTTCTCATCATCGTTTGCATGGATTGCCATGAATGGTGCGCTTCAGCAAAACTGTGTCAATTTGGCAATGTGAAACGTCATGTATGCATTTTTATTTCTTAGTCAGTTACTGCACATATATGTGTTGAGCTACTCATCCTTGGTTATTTCACAAAGTTACCTGTGTCGCTGGGGGAAATAAAAGTAGGATACTATAGTACAAATACAAAAACAGTTATCTTGTCGGTTAATGGAATACAGGGATCTTCCCTAATTTATTATGTATGCGCAAATGCAACAAGTGAACTAACAGAAACTCGCAGACCAATAAGATAAGGTCTTTTAGTGTCACTGGAGTTTACAGCCTAACAATATGCAATGCATTATGTGATTTACCCTCTTATTGAATATAATTGCAGAAGCCATTGACTGTCATCAATTTCCACATCCAATGCACACTTCCTTAGGCAATCCCCTATTTTAGTGAATTTATTTATTGTAATTTTATGTGTTTTGTTTTGTCAGTATTTTGAGTGCCAGGGGCTTTAACTCGATATTTTGGTGTATGTGCATTTAATTTCCAGTACTATTGTCTTGTCTACCCCATTCTCGAAGTGAAAGAACCCCCCTGTCCAGTGCGAGTTCTGTGGGTGGCCCCCTCAATTACAATAAGCAGGCCTTACACTGTGACACCCAGAGTTGACAAAACTGCTGAGTGTATTCATGGGAACGTGAATCAGGGATATGTTACTTTGATTTACCTGAGGTTCTACACTTGGTAAAGGTGTCGAAATAGAAACAGCCTTGATAATACATTGGGCTACGTTTCTGATTGGAATGATAAATGCCAACCACGCAATCGATGGACGTGATCCCCTTTGTGCAATAGTTGAATGAAATATGTATATAGTTAAAAGCACGTGTATGTGACTGGCATATTCTTATTTAAATGTTAACTTTTTTTGATTGTTTAAGTTCTCTGAAATCCATCAAAGAAGTTCATTCTAAACTCGACAGTCTGTTGAGCATTGTTTGGTATTTCCACTAGGATAGTGTGGGCAATAGCATCTGTTTATTAACCTCCTTATTTAGTTATTGTATTACTGAATTATTGATTTGGAAATCATTATAGAGAACGAATATATATATATGTAAATATACGCCAATCCAAAGATTTAGTCTGTACAGATTTGCATTCATTCAAAAGCTGCCATCTGACTTTGGAAAAAACATGGTACTGTACAATGACCTCTTTTTACAGTTTTATGGGAGGGACTATTGTCCCCATTCATCGCAACAAAATATTATGTCATCTCGGGCTCTGAAGAAAAGTCCATGGTATTTCTGAACTGAGAACTTAATTACTTTGAACAATGTTCACCGATGAATCAAAAGTTAGAAAATTTCACAGCTTCTGCCAAGAAAGGTACGAACAGCGTCCGGATAACTTTCGGAAATTCCGTCGCGTTTCGGAAAGATTTAATTTTCATAACTTTTGAATATTTATTCATACTTTTAGGCTAGTGAGGAGGTTATAATAATTTTTCATTTCACTTTAACTCTGTTTTTTTCACCCCTCAGAACCCTTTGAAAAGTCACTTCTGGCCATTGTAATGGCCACTATTTTTTTAATGGCCAGAATACCAACCAGAAATTTTTTAATGGTCAAAATATTGGCCAGTATTTTCAAACTGGTAGTTATAATGACCACTATTTTTACACTGGTCAGAATAATAGTAATTTTTTATTTAATGATGGAGTGGGTGACAATCTATTTTTTTAATGGGTATTATAATGATCATTTTATTTTTCATTACATGAATAAAATGGTCATTTTTTTTTTCATGTCACAGATATACCCGATAATGGCACATGGGGATTGACAGCTCTCCTCTTTTTCCTCACTCGCTTCAGTTTGCTTTAATTTTAAGCCAGTACAATTGTAGGTAAACGTAAAATACAAGATTTTGAAAAATTTGAAATATGGAATTATATATCTTGAAAAAATATGACGTTTTGGGTTAATTTGTTTTTAAAATCACAACAAATCATGCACTTGATACTGTTGACTTAATAATATATAGTATAATGCAATAGGTTATTGAACATAGAAGATGACCCGTTTTCAAAATTCGGTCTAGACCCTTATCACGGGTGCTAATGAAGTGTGTGCAAACATTGAGCCCAGGCTAATCACCCAAAATACCATTGTACTTGATGTCCATTTGAAAATTTAACTATTATATTCATAACTATTCTTATTCATAACTATACTAAACTTGACAATCAATACAAGCACATTCTGTGACATTATTCTTGAGATAAAAATGGACTGACAATGAGACTCTGTACTACATCCTGTTCTTATAAAGGCAATATCCAGGATTTTAATACCTTGAACAAACAAACAAGACATTCACTACTAAATCTTTGAAAAGTGTGCAACCCCAAAAATATTCAGCAACTGACTTTCCACCAAAAAAAGTCACATAAACAGCTGGTTACTCCAAAAAGTCACAGGGAGTTACTCCAAAAAGTCACATAAACAGCGAGTTATTAATCCGAAAAAGAGCCTGTCTTTATGAGTGGGGTTAAGCTCAAACATAAACAAAATTCCCATTTTAATAATGACAACAAACTAAAGTTTAGTCTTCAAATACACCCAAACTATAACATTTTAAATTGAAATACTTAACCAGTAACTTTTCATAACATGTGTTATAAACTGTAGAAGTTTATGTTGAAGGGTTGATGGAAGGTGATTTTAAAGTGGCTAAGACACAGTCAACTAAAAAATACCCATGATGCTCTGCTTTATTTTTATATTTTGCTATTTTCTCTATTAAGAATGGTTTAATGTGATATGAAAATTATCTGTGAAAATATTCCACGACTACTGCATGTGTACAAAACAGTGTTGGGTGGTTCAGTAAGTTATATGGGGGGGGGTCTAGCATAGAGCTCCATGTGTGTAGCTAGCTGACTTGGCAGTGAATGGCATGTTTGTTTGTTCACGGTATTATAATGCTGGACAATAGTAGTGTTCATGCTACATGAAGTACTGGCTAAGATTTTAGCTGATGTTTGCATTTTGACTAGACCCAATTGCATCCATGCATTGGGAGGGCCAGTCCTTAGCACGGGCTAAGGGGCACTGTTTACGAACGCAAAATTTCTGCTGCTGACATGTTTCATTCTAATTTATGAAGCGAAGTGCACTGGAACACGAGCGTAGACAGACCGACTTATTTGGATGCACAGGAACAGTATATAACGGTGTTACAGAATGCAGAGTTTTATTAGTGCATGTCGTAGACAGCGAACCAAATTGGCGTTGTTGTATGCTCTACTACAGCGACCCAATCAGTGTGGAAGCGTGTACGGAGTAATTAATGACTGGTGGGATACTAGTAGACGACTTCCCCAGAAGTCGAAGATATGGTGTTTCGCATGCGCACGCATGCCGTTTTGGAGTGTAACGTAAATTGCACATGTGATATTGCTTTTGAGTGTACCAATCAACATCACAAAAATTCCCTTCTAACAACTATCAGCAAACTAGTATCGGAAGCACCACAATGGTTTAAAAAAAAACAATTGAAAAAACTGGTGATGATATTAATAAAAAAAAATAAGCATTATAAATCAATAAAACATGGAAAAGGAATGAAAAAAAAATATTAAGGGAGAAAAATATATGGTGGTTGTTTTCGATAATTTGTGGTTGGTTTATTTCGGTTAACAGTGTAGTTATGGAACTGTACCATTGCTGTTTAATTGTTTGTTCATAATTGCTGCCTCCCTTGGGAAACAAGTTTGGGTGTTCTTAGCCAGTACAGAGACCCTCAACACTACTGTGGCCTGTGCTATAACTGTTGGGCCCTCCTGTGAGTGAACACAATTGGGTATAGCTGATATGCAAACATTTGGGATTAGCTTATATCTTAGCCTGTACTTGGTCAAAGTCCTTCTAAGGACTGTGACTTGGTGTAGCCTGAAACCAGACTACTGTGGATTAGTGATGTTTTGTAATGGATTACCTCCCTGATGAGTACATTTAAATAACAATGGAAACTAGCATATCACTGGCAACACATATAAGGATTTTGGCAAATTTTCACAGTTTTGTATGAAACTATTTTCACAACAACATTAATGTTTTACAATAAATTATATCAAACATATGTATAATTTAGTAGTATTAAAACTTTTTAAGTTTTTTTGAATTAAGAATGCACCAATCTTACTAGGAATCTATTCAAATCTAACCCTTAGTGTGCAGATTTAATAATGGCTCATCAAAGGTATTGAATTACTGAACACACATCTTTGCATAGTTTCCAAAACTAAAATATTATTTCATGCTCTGCCCCCTCTCATGTAACAGTTTGTTAAGAATACGTACAAAATCATTTTAAAAATGCGACTGGAATGTCCAGGCCCAAACTTCTGCTGCTGCAACATCCGACCATTCCTGCATGTACATGCAATTGTTTCTCTGAGATTCTGCATGAAACCAGTTTATTTTTTGAACTGAATAACAGATTCCTAGAAGTTTATTTTGACATTTCCAAATAACACTATATATAATTTAACAATTTCAGGAATAGATTAGATTGCTTGCTATTCCATTAGAAACTCTGACTTCCAAGTGTGATTTTCAACAAGCGTTCATATGTTTAGCTAACCAAAGGGAAACAAAAGCATAGTGACAGGAAGTCAACACAGCAGAAAGTATGACAAAGGCTTACACTTCAAAAATGACTGGAAAGTAAATAATTTATAACCAAAGACCATCTATGCATAAAGAACTAAAGATCTGGGAGGTACAGCTTTGCAAAGTAAAAATGTCATATGGGGGGAGGGGGGGTTAAAACATTGCTTCAAACACAGTCCCTCTATCACTGTGCTTCAAAACATCATCTTAATTATTCAGCTCAGTGTACAAACACATAAAGTACAGAAATTGGATAATTAATGAAAACATTAGACAAAACAAGAATATGTAAGCAATATTTTGTTTTGTTTTTGAAAAATCATGATGTAGTGCACAGCCATACAGACTGTTTTAGTGGATAATAATATTTAGGTTTGCAATGTCATACTCCTCCAGATATTCATCAAGTTTTCTTGAGAGGCGATTAGCTTAAGGAGGGGGCTGTGCAAAATGTTTTTTTCTCCACTTTGTTTTTGTGCTATTCTTTTTCTAGTGTAAAATATTTTTTCTCAAAGATGTAGGCGTGTCAAATTTGTTCATGTTTTTGATCTCTACAGGATTTTTTCAATAATATTTTCCTGTTAATTATTATTAAGAAGATGAAAGATTGTGGAGTGAGTGTGGGTGTGTACAAAAGGGGTCAGCAAGAAGAACTATATAAGATAGCTGAAAATCATGAAATACCAGTTGAAAGATGTCACTTTTATTTGAGGGAAAACATAAAAAAAGGAATGTACAGTAACTCTACACACTTGGAACTTTCAAAATCTGTGTGCAAATGTAAAACTGATAAACATGCAAATGCTAAACCATTGCATCCATCAATACTGGTTAAACTTTTTTTTCCCCTTAACGTCCATAAATTCTGGTTCTTCAACTTCTTACGTTCCATTTATATAGTATTTCCTTTTTTTAAATTGTCATTATCTGCAAAAAATAATTCAGATTGCTATTAGCTTACAATGACCAGTTTTTAATTAAGACACTTTGTAATCAATTTTGTAAACAAAAATTTGTGATGTCTGTGTATTCTGGCATATTTCTGTCCTCACTAATAACAATGTGGATAAAATGACATCTTGTGATATGTCAATTTTTCCCCTATGCAACTCAGATATACTTCCAAAAAGATGATACCCGGTACATTCTGATTGAAAAAATATAAATATCAAATAAAACAGAATAACATCAAATTGTTTCCTAACCGAATATATTAAGGGGTTGTGCCATATATACACCATGGAAGGTACTAACGGAAGGAGCCACGATGCCAATCAAGTGGCCACTTAAGCCTCTTAACTGGCTTATTTCCTTTTGTTTCAACCCAAATTAATCCTGATAAGGCCATTGTCTAGCTCATCTTTGATGTCCATGATAGTTTGCGATTGTTTACACAAGTAACGAGTTAGCGGAGTATGATACAACCCCGCCATTTTTTTAATGTGACTATAAAATATATGCGCATTATGAAATTACGGTCATCACACATGCGCACTGGGTTTGTTTAGGTGTAAAAGGTCAAAATACGTATTTCACAACTGGAAATTCAACTGATGAAGGTTTGACTTCACAAATTTCCCATGTTTTAAATATTAGCAACTGTAACTAGAACAAGATTTCGAGTGCATACAACAACAATTCCTAAGGACTCCTAAACAATATTATCACAGAGAAAGTGTCTAGGCATGCTCTTCTTTCGATACTATCTTTTCTGTTGGTGTTCGCCGATGTCCGGTGGTCAAAAATGTCGACAGTTTCGGGCGCGAAACCCACGCACTGACAATAGTACCATTGCATAATGCAATCGTCACAAGCAATCCTTGATTAAGTCTCATTACATTACAAATACAAAATTCTTCAATCAATGTTATATCTGACAATTTTCCATTAAAGTTCGCCAAGATCTCCAGAAACAACAGCATTCAAACTAGACGTCATTTTCAATATTGTACATGCGAAGTTCGACTATCGCTTCCGAACATGCTCCGAATATTACCGAATGCTCGAGATTAGCATAACCCATTGTACAAAGGTGCTAAAAGCTAACAAGAACAATGTTTGTGAACAAACATTGACAAACGATCATGGGGTAAAGCTAAAACAATAGCGTCGTGGCTCCTTCCATTAGTACCTTCCATGTATACACACAGTTCATCTCTTGAGAGACTAGAACAGTACACAGTCCCTCTGTGGACAGTACATTGCTGTACTTGGGAACCTAATTTCTGAGAACAATAGGGGGATTTAACTTCCTACAAGAGACAAAAGAATGTTATGTAACAATGCAGCTGCATGATTTTGTCTTTCAAAGTAGGAAGTTGTGTACATACAAAATTATAGAGTCCCTCCACAATGGGAATGCCACCATGAATGTACAACTTCATCGATCCCCAGGTACTTTCACAAAATAAATAATTGTATTATAATTATGATCCAATACAATACCATATTTGCTCTAAAATTACATTTGTGGATACTAAATCATGAAAATATTACTTATTTCGACCATTGAAGATCCCTGTAATTTACCTAAGCGCATGTGCTGCTAATAGAGTAATTATGTTAAGTGTAATATTGTTTCTATATTTTTTTTTCAAAATCAAAAAAATGATATTAAAAATATAAAAACAGTTTAGTTTGAAAAGTGAAATAATGGTATTCAGATGGTTATGATTTAAGCATGACCTTAGAAAACAGGGTCATGCAACTTCTGTCTGAGACAATGTGCAATGTGGGTTATAACCTCGTGTATAATCTCATTAATACATATACATGTACCTAGAAGATTTATACATCTGAAACAGTTTTTACTAGTATTCCCATTAGTCAGTGTATAACAAGTGCACTATGCTATATCTGTTCTAAATATGATGAAAAATCCACTTGTTATAATGACACAAATTTCCACAGGTCATTGTTTACTTTTAGGCAGTTTTGTTTCCTTGCAGAGAAAACTTACCATTTTTGTTTCCCTTTCCTGATTTCATAGTGGAATAAAAATTGTTAATTTTTAGTTTCACTCGCATCAATAGAATGGACTTGTCTATTCAAGTTTTGATCAAATTTAATTTTTCTGATTATATTCCAACCACAAAATTGTCTCATTTTGTGTAGCTACACCCTGGCAGCCATGTTTGGCTTATGAAACAGGAGAAGATGTAACAGTGGTGTTGACATAGATTTATTATCAGTTTCTCTAAGGTGTTAATTTGGGTAGGGGGATTATAACTAAGGTTACATGAAAGGGGTAGCCACAGTAGCATGTCCCTGTTCTCTAAGGTCTATGATTTAAGTACCGTTATATAGACTAAATATTTTTTGTCCAAGTTGAGCAAGAGTACCCATGATCAATTTGGCTGACCCAGAAATGCCTAGGACATTCACTGACTGCATATTACACCTTCATTATATTTTGTTTAAGTCTCGCCCATTTGCCCCCTGTATCTTCAATAGTAGTGTTCATGCTACACAAAGTACGGGCTAAGATTTAAGCTAATCTCATATGTTTGAGTTCATGCACAGAAGGAAACAATGGTTAGCACGGGGTAAGGAACGCCCAAACTTATTAAGAATAGGCAAAATCTTCAGAAATTTTAACTATGAGTGCTCAGTAAGAGTAAATAGGAAGGTTACTTCTACAGTTATAAAACAATACCAAAGCAAATTCAGAAAGTGCAAATTGCAGAATAACAGGAAGTAGCACAGTATCTTATCGTCGGTACATTTTTTCTTGAGTCAATCTCTCTATAGTTGCGTTCACGCACAGCTCCTTAGCACGGGCTAAGAGGTCAAATTCCTTAGCCCGTGCTAAGAAAACGTGCGTGAACGCTTAGCACGGGCTAAGGAATGCTAAGTACGGGTTAAATCTGATCCGAATTTAAGACGCGGTCTAGACCTTAGCACGGGCTAACGAAGTATGCGCGAACGCTTAGCCCAGGGCTAAGCGCCCTCTGCGGCGACCTTTGGGTGTGAAAATTGTCCCATGTTCGTATAACGACACTATTCCACCAGTCATAACTCCGCGCTCACTTCCACACTAATCGGGTCACTGTAGTAGAG
The DNA here is from genome assembly GCF_978046115.1 of Saccoglossus kowalevskii. NCBI lineage: Eukaryota > Metazoa > Hemichordata > Enteropneusta > Harrimaniidae > Saccoglossus > Saccoglossus kowalevskii. Next base: position 19,611,675 of record NC_140653.1, on the reverse strand, counting down.
CGTACAGCAGCTCCAATCGTAGACAAAATAAATTTGGTTCGCTGTCTACGACATGCATTAATAAAACGCTGTATTCTGTTACGCCCGTTGTATACTGTTTATGTGCATCCAAAATAAGTCTTCTCTCGCGTTCCTGTGCACGTCGCTTCAAAATTAGAACGAAACATGCCAGCAGCAGAAATAGAACCTCGCGCGTGTCATTCATTTTTCGTTCGTAAATAGCAGCTTACCAAAGGTCACCGACTAATGGCACCCCTTTAGCCCGTGCTAACGACTGGCCCTCCCTTTGCGTGGACGCAATTGGGTCTAGCCGAAATGCAAATATGCTAGATAAGCCTAAATCAGCTTAAATCTTAGCCCGTACTTCGTGTAACGTGAACACAACTTATATGTGTTAGCGTTGATTGTCATGCAGGAAATGGCACACCAAAATAAAAAGTTATGAATATAGTAGTAAATCTACTAAATGAACATTAAATACAATGTTTTTTTTAGCCGAGCTAAGCGTTCATGCATGTTTTGTTTTGCCTGTGCTAAGGCTTTGGACCAACCAGATTTACTCTGTACCTAGTATTTCTTAGCCTGTATTCATGCACATTTTTTTAGCACAGGGTAACGTATTGGACCTCTTAGCCTTTGCTAAAGAGCTCTACGTGAATCTACGAATAAGTGTCTTCTGTTTATTCCTACCTTAGATGCATACATTAAGGTTCACTTCCCCTTTATATTGATCTCTACAACTCATTCAAATCAAATCAAAGATGAGCAAAGAATATTAGATTTAATTGAAATTTAGTTTAAATCCATGCTAAATTAAAAGTTATTTTGAGTATGAGTTTTACTTTTTTCTTTTGTGCGCAAAGAAAAATGAACTGTTGCACACTGTAGGCATATATCATCTATACTAGTTTACAGGAAAAAGGGATTCTGTATGGTATTTGATGTTATGGGCATAATATATACATGTATAGTTAATACATGATTACTAAATTAGATTTCCCAGTGTACAGTACACTATTGCTGGTATTGTCTGAAGAGAAAAAAAAAACAATATACATAGTCTTCAAAAATTTAAAAAAACAAACATTTTGCAGTCAGTTAAATTATTTTATTAAAATAATTTGAAAACATTGCCATGAATGGAAACAAATTTACGTTGATGTTTTTTGCAGATTTCAGGAGCTCGAAATAACCTTTGTTTATACTTTTCTTGTATTAACAAACATAGGAGCTAATCCTCATTAACACCTACTTGAGCTTGTTGTTTGACAATTATGAATAATAATGAAGCATTACTTACACAGTGTGCCATGACTGAACAAAAACGAAAGCCCCAAAAGACTATCATGCTACATAAACAAGAACAAAAGTATCTAATATTGTATTGAAGTCATTGTAAAATGGTAAAATAATTACAAATTCATACCTTGATGTGCCAGTTGCAGTACTGCAATCGTCCTATGATTCAACACCATCTAAATACTCCGCAGGTTATGCAGTCCACCAGCAGTCACTGGCATCAGCGTTACTATGAAATTTCACTGGGGATCGAGGCAATATTCGCGAAATTTCATTTAAGTGTACTTGGAAGTGCCAGTGAAACTTGGGAAAAATAAATTCCCACACGTATATTGAGGCTCTTTTCTGGGCCATTATATTTAGAGACATGAACAAAAATACTGGTCATTTTATGTATGTAATGAAAAATAAAATGACCATTATACTGCCCATAAAAAAAAAATGTTCATCAACTCCATCATTCAAAAAGCAATTGTAATTATTCTGACCAGTATAAAAAACATGGGTCATTAAAACCACCATTTTAAAAACACTGGTAAATATTTTGGTCACTTAAAAAATTCTGGTCAATACTCTGGCCATTAAGAAAATAGTGGCCATTATAATGGCCAGAAGTGACTTTTTAAAGGGGTCTGAGGGGTGTAAAAACAGTGTTAAAGTGAAATGAAGAATTATTATAACCTTCTCACTAACCTAAAAGCACAAATAAATATTCAAAAGTTTTGAAAATTAAAACTTTCCGAAACGCGACGGAATTTCCGAAAGTAATCCGGACGCTGTTTTAACAGTAATATTGTTTCTGGTCTGGATTAATTCTGATCGATTTATTGCACAATTCGTTATTAGTACATGTGAAAGAAAGTCAAACATTAACACATTCCACTGCTTTCCCTGTATATTTGGTTTTGGTATATGGTTGAAATTAAGAGTGTGAAAGGTTGTAACGATATTGACATACAGAACCAAGAAACAAACACTGTTCTATGCTTTTAAGACATCATCTGTAGACAATCAGCTAACATCTGTGGGATATGTGGTGATGTGTTTGGACGTAAACGATGACCTTGGTTGCGCTGGGTCACACAAAAGTACTTAAAAAATCCAGGCAATTATGTAGAAGACACTAGGTTGGTATACTGCATTCATATTTTGACTTTAGGGTCTTGATATTGTGGTGCAAGTAATATAATTTTCAAAAGATCAGCATCATAATTACACATACAGAGTGAAACAATCTGTATCAAGATTACAAGTTTGTCAGTACGTAAATTTAAGTTTATCTGCAATAGCAGCAATTGTAGCGTCTTTAATCAAATGCGATATTTGAGATCCAAACTAGACTGTCAAAACTAATAAAATCAAATGAGCCATAGCATTTGCGAATAAATATATAAGTAACATATAGTACTATACGCAACGAAATTTATAAATGATCAGCCACTCCCAATCGCGTGTTTTTCTTTTAAATCACAGCAATTTTTGAATTTTACACTAAAACTATCAGGAGACAAAACCTGATCCAGTTTCCAAGCAATCATCATCCTTGCTGCCATAATCCCAATCTCATCAGCTGCACTAGCACCATGTCTATTACCACCAACTGCCACTCTCAGTGTAGGTGTCACTATATCACAGTACACATGGCCAGTCGGTGTAGTTGTTATAACACAAGAACCGCCATGTGCTGACACAGGCTTCACTCCTGGTAAAACATCTAGGGAACTTAAATGTATTTGGTAATTACCATATATTGCCCAAGTGCGAATAATAGTTATGCAATATTCATATTTCCTAATGACTTGGATAATCGAAATGCACTTGTTAACATGCATGTTAGTTAATCGTATTAATACAAATAACATGTCAATGAATATATAATTTGATCAGTTCTCATTAAGTAATTATTACACTTATTGATCAGCATGTATACTGGACAATGAATGTCCATGACACTTAGATAGTATATGTCAATTTACATAATTGATATGCAATATATCATAACTATCTTGTAAAATGTTGAGATTTGCATAGTTATTAGTGCCATCACAGGCATCACACATGCATATTTACTAACTGAAACTTTTGTATATATACTTCACATTATATATAAAACGTGCAGGAATATGTATCTGTTATCTAACACAGCCCTCAATAAATCTGGCATCATCGTTTTTACTAAACGTCCTTCATCATAATGAAAAGAATAGATTGTGTGTACGGGGTTTTCTGCAAGATTATAAAAAGAAATGAATCATTTCAATTTAACATGCGTCTATTGCTATACTTCATATAACATGATTGGCCCATTTCCACCAATCAGACAGCAGGATGCTAATGTTAACGTAATTTGAAATGTCAACGTATTCATTTAGAAAGGGAAATTGTAGCAAGGAACTGCATAAAACTTTTGTAGCAAAAGTCTCATTGATTATATGTAAAATCAGAATCTGCGATGTAAGTGGAGATGATAAAAATACTCCTGTGTAAAGTGAATGAAATATTATTTGATGTTTACTGAACAAAAAACAATCATTTTTGACTCGTGCTGTTTTACAGAATCAAAATTAATGATATACTGAGGTTCACTCTACTGTAAAGTGCTTCATATTCACATATATTCGCGTTTTTCAATAAACAAGTTAAAATGTATATTGTCCTATATAAGTGAAAATAAGGTTCGCACAAAACAGCAAAAGTCAATTCCAGACAGTCACAATTTCTGTGTCGAGATTGATAATAAAATAAATATATAATCAACATGATTGCAGATATGTTAGAAGCCCATGACCTTTGTATAGGTTGCTTATCGTGCAATGATCTATGCTTGTAACAATGCTGATAATGGGATGTATATCATGATATGGTGAACAGATATCACAATATGATGAATAGATGACATACTACGGTTAAAGTTTATGATAAGGTGAATGGATATCATATATGAAAAGATATCATGATATGATGAATGCATACCACAATATATAGATCAGATATGATATGAATGGATGTCATGTAATACTGTATGAACGTTAATACAAGGCGAATAAACATCACAATATATCGAATGGTGTGATATATGGTTGTTGAATAACATGTGGTGTACAATGCAATATACAATATGATGAATTGGTATATGGTGAATTATTTTGTGTATATGTAATTTGCTACCCTATGGGGTGGATATCATGATATAGTAAAAGTATATCATGATATGGTGAATCGATATACATGTAGAGACTCAAAATCTTGTATAGGTCGATTGTCATTCATGCTTGTAACACTGCTACACCACTCCATCAGTGATTAAATGCATGACAATAAACGTGGCAATGGATATATAGCGATATGATTCTACCTCATGATATGGTAAAGGGATATGATACAGTAACAGCGATTGAATAAATAACATAAAAGTATGGTGATGGGATGAATTCCTTGATATGGTGAACATACATCACGATATGATGACTGAATGTCATGATATGATATGATATATGATAAATTGATACAATGATACGGTAAATGGATATTACAAATTGGAAATCATGGAATGCTGAATGAACATCACTATAAGATATATCATGGAGAGACATGGGCATATTGCTAGACGGTCCCTCTAATAGCCTGTAAACAAGAAGATAGAACAGTTCTGGTATAGATATGCCGGACTAGGTGATTGTCAGAGGTTTCTGGTTGTGGGGTAGCCTCCTCTGGTGGTCATTTTAAATGATCTCGAAAGGAGTATACACCCCTAGACTATCACTATCAATGACGAATAGCTTCCTGCGAGTTACTAGTACCATTAGATGTGGGGAATCAACTAAATTGTTTAAGGTGATAGACATAGTTTAAATAGGCAAGATCACTTAGCTACCGTGCACTACTAAAAGCATGTCTAAGTGCAGCAGAACCGATAAGACCAGCTCCAACAATACACAAGTTTTACTTTAATTTACTACTTCATTCATGACTGCGACTCAGAACTCTTTGAAAACTGGAAAATAAAATTGAATAATACATCTGCACCTCAATATTGGAACCATTGCACATTCTAGACAAATGAATATTTTTTAGAAAATTCAAATTTATATTTATAGAAACAAACTGGGTATATTTAATATATTATTAAGACTGGCCTTATATGCGTCATTGGCATATTTATCAGTGAATGGTTTAAATTGAGGGCACTCTCCTTATAACAATAAATTTGTTTTAACAATATTTTATTTCACCCATGTGTCCGTCATACGTTATTATATATAAAGTGATAATTAACGACCGGGGGATAGTGTTCTTCGCACAACATGTTTTCCAATTTCATGTTAATAAAAATGTATATTACCGCATTGTATAATGGACCTATATCGAACACTTGTGGAATAAATTTGACGATCAATAATCAGCTTTTTGTTACCTTTGATCTAGAACCATAAGAAATGACATTAATGAAACAATAAAGAAATAGACAAGGAATGATCAGCAGCCAATATACAATTTTGAAGACTGAAAGGCCCAGACATTTGTTATTCTTGTTACTGGTTACCACACACATTAGTCAAAAATAAGCAAAATAAAAGCACAATATTTGTAACCATTTTAAAAATAAACAAATAAACAAAATTTGGAAAATAAATTTGTTTTCCGGGCCTAATATTATTTAATGCTAGACGACAGTCAATACACAAACATAGTATCTGTCTTATCAATATTACTTTATCTCTAATTGCTTACACAGTCCAGGTGGAACACTACTGGCATTTTCTTTCTATGCTGGTGTCAACAACCTAACCATTATCCACCTAATAGTACATTATCACTCAATAATATCAACGTGTACTATCATAGAATGTAATATCATATCACATGGTAATGGGCAAACAGTCTTTTTACAATCAATAACAGTACTGTACAGTTAAACTTGTAAAATCAAATGTCATTATTAATTTACTTCCGCATGTTTTAAAATTATGTAAACTTCATATCCTATTAATTTATTTTCTGTGAAAATGTCAATGATACAATTGATCTGTTTTAGTTTTTACAACACATCAACTCAGAGATACATATTCACAAGAACATGAACAGTTCAAACCAACAGAAAGCCTGTAGAGGACGTTGTATTCTTCAGTGGTCACCTGACATATTAAATGAGGTTTTAAGTAGTTACACACAAATAGTTCTTTGTTTGCGCAGATGCTCGAGAATGTTTTTTGTGAATAGCACATTTCAAACAACAAAATACTCCCTGCCCCTCAAAACAATTGAACCATATCATGTTGTTGTCCAGAGATTCTGTTCCGTCTACATATCTGGCTATATAGATTATATAAGCACAATTACTGGTGTTTGTGCTGCATGCTGGGTAAAAAATACGTAGATTATTTGTTATGCAGTATTAGCTGTCAGCTAACAGTGAGATTACCTACCCGCACTTCTGGTTCCTTTGATCGACACTTATTAATACATCACCAGCGTTACATCATTTATTATGTCAGGTGACTACTGAAGAATACCGCGCCCTCTATATATTCGCGTTTGTTTTCAAATGTTTACGTTTCTCCATGATCACGCATCTATTCCTTTTTGTTCCGACTTTACGTGTTGCGGCAGAACATTGGCAGAGTAACAGAACAAGAGACAATTTCAAAAGTATCGAACCCTGTGCTATCACTATACATCATTTAAGATACGAGATTTTTCTCCTGATATAGATACAGAATGTCAATGAAAGTACCAAAATCCCCATTTGTATTCAGATATTTTATTCATTCTATCGTATTTATTCATGTAAATGTATTTTTCTGTAATATTATTTTTATGGCCCTGTGAAAAACAACCACTACTATATTGTAGATAGCTGACCGGATAACAATACACAAATTCACCAGCTATCCAGTATTTATTATGTCACAGCAATGTGTTGTTGCAGGGGGTGCATTTATGTGAACCAGTGTTGCATTAAAAATCTTTGCACACGAAATCTAATTAACATATTTAATGCTATATATAGTCATATGACCACATTAAAAATGCACAAATATCATGGCACTATTGAAGATCTGATGGTTTTGTGTCATGCCACATGTTTTTCGCTTGCATGGCCCAGAACAAAGACGAATTTTCTTTACTTTCTTTACAGTATAAATGCTGTTTTAACTCCCTGACTATTCGCAGCGAACCAAATTTATAAATGATCGACCACTCCCAATCACATGTTTTTCAAATCACAGCAATGAACTAGCTTTGTTTTTAAATTTTACTCTAAAACTATCAGGAGACAAATCATGATCCCATTTCCCAGCAATTATCATCCGTGCAGCCATATTCCCAATCTCATCAGCTGCACTAGCACCATGTCCATTACCACCAACTGCCACTCCCAGTGTAGGTGTCACCATATCACAGTACACATGGCCAGTCGGTGTAGTTGTTATAACGCAAGAACCACCATGTGTTGACACAGGCTTCACTCCTGGTAAAACATCGAAGACACACAAATGTTTAAGTAATTAGTATGCATACAAACAAATGAGTATGCATTTTCGGTAGATAAAATTAGCTAATCAGTGTGAATAATAGGTATGATTATTGGGTAATCTGAATGCAAACTGGTCAACATTCATGATAGTTAATCATACTAACCCAAATATGATAGTAATTAGTCAATGAATATGAATACACACTTATCAAATCGGCATGTATATTAGTTAATGGATATGCATGATAGTTAAACGTTATATATATATATATATATATATATATTCGATAAAATACATGCACAGTAGTCAATAAGTATGTAAATTTACCTAATTGATATGCAATGTATCCTAATAATCTTGTTAAATGCTGATTTGCATCGAGTTAATAGTTTTGATATTAGTGTCATCAGACATACTTACTTGATAAATGAAACTTTTTACATGTACTCAAATTCACATTTTTCTAAAAAGTGGAGGAATTTGAACTACCCACCTTTGACAATATCAAACATCATATCTAAAAGGGGTTTATGTGCTGACGCGTGTCCCTCAGTCCAGAACCAGTCTGCTACTTCTTTCTCTGTGTTGAGTACAGTGTTGAGTTTAGCACCATGTCCAATCTTTAGATAATATTTACCTGTGAACAAAATCAACCGTGTAACAAAAAGAGTAACATTGCTTACAATGTATTATATCATAATTGTATTGCATCGTATTATATTATATTATATTATATTATATTTTGGCACTACAGACATTTCAACACGTGTACAGACATGGTAACTTTATGCAGGATATGAAGCTGCATGCTGCATGTTTACAAGGTCTGATGGCAATCTAAGCTATTTTCACCTCCTCTAATTCACCTCCTCTCAGACAGCAAGCATTGTTGTTGAATGAATTTATCTAGTTTAATGTCATTGAGATTTATGCTAATATTAAAGAAGATGAAAACTGACCTGATCCTTTCTTAAAGCTATTGATGCAAAGATGCATGTTGTACATATTTATACTTATACATATAAAAAATACTATAAGTGCACTATACTATATCCTTACTCTTAAACAAGTTGAAATTAATTATGTTCATGTACACCAAAATACTATCAAATCTCAAACTGTGTATATGAATTGTCGTTGTAAATCTACTCCTCGTTAACCGATATAACATTATTGTGGGTCAACAAACTTGTAGCATATTGTAAAGATGATATGTTTCTGCTTTCATTAGTCTATATTTAGATCAAACGTGCAGTTGAAATCACCAACCATGATGACTGGTGTCTCATTTAGGGTATTGAAGTCATATTTTTTAATATAGGCTGTTAACATAGATGTTATCACATGACCTGGCATAATTGTGCAGCGTGAAATAGGTTAAGATTGGTAGATTTGTGAAAATAAAATGGGTACACCTACAACATTATTACTCATGTAAAACATGACAAACACGTTAAACAACCCTACATGTGGTTCCATATGACAGCAAGATATGTACTCTTGGAGCATACAGAACACATGGATGAGTAAACTGTTTGGCTGCAACATGACAGCCATAAACAATATACATTTTCTCATAAAACCACCTATACATTTACATTATTTAACACAAATCTGTCGACATGAACGATTTTACATGTTATAAGGTGGGTCTTTTATGCCAAAGTGACACATGTGTCACCTCTAATAATCGTTTTCGATATGAGACTCGTAGCGACGTACACAACCCGCGTAAAATACATTGTTTGTATACATGAAATTCGCAACGACCACCGGCCTTACGTAACTTGGCATTTCATGTTTTGGGCACAAGTTGATATACTGTGTACCTAGCTATCACTTCACTGATGCCAAGATAAATTAATTAAAGTTATTTTAACTATATAAAACTATAATTAAATAGCATTCAATTATAATTGTCTTTAATTAAATTGTATTTAAAATGTATTACCATGAAGGATTGGCATTTAATTAAATGGCAATCCATATATTGGCTTTATATTATAAAAAAAGTCGAACTAAATCCTACCGTTGGGGTATTTAATTGGTGGCAACATGTAAAGATCATGATTTCCTTCTTTTGTATATTTCCGTCCTATAGTTGGCATGTCTGTCAATCTCTTAGCATCTTCTGGTGTCAGCTCTGCGAAGGCCTGAGTCTTAGAATATAATGTAACGTCTAACTCCTTGCCAGGTGGTAACAGATGTCTGAATGAAGTGAAGGCACCTGTAGTTAATAGCACTTTCCTAGCACGCATGATGTGGCCTTTATGTGTAGTCAACTTTAACACATTGTCGACAGTTGATTGGTTACATTCAGTCACATGATTAATGATGTCATCAATGATGTCACATCCTTGCTGTCGAGCAGCTGTTTGCTGTGCTAATACCTGTTTCCTTCCACTGACGTATCCAGCGTGATTTAACTCAAGTATGGCCTCGTCGTTTGGGCGCATCGACAGATAATCATACCGCTCAGTGAGTTCAGTTTTATCAAGAATGTCAAATTTCTTTCCAAATTTCACTGCCATGTCTTTCATAACTGAAGTGTATTGATGTCCCTCTTTCACACTAATCATCATAAAGCCAACATCTGTGAAAAAGCGTGTTCCTGCAGAAAACAATCATATCAAATGGTTTCTACAAGATTATGTAATTGTCGCTAAATATTAGGGTAATACAAATCAAACTGCGACTTGTTTCAAGAAGCATCATGCACGCTGTATAAACTAATAAACGAATATGATATTTAAACTACAAACTAACTTCAACCTGATTTCTGCATTACATTAACATATAAAATATTGTACCTTAATATTAAAATATCTTTAAATAATTAGGGGTTGATATTATCTATATCATTATCAGATATCATTGTCTCCATATAGATAGATACATAGACATACGAAACAAAAATAAATAGCAAGACATACCAGTTTGTTGTTGAATTCCCTCATATCGTGATATTGATCTGTTATCTAACATAGCCCACAATAAATCTGGCATCATCGTTTTTGCTAAACGTCCTTCATCATAATGAGAAGAAAAGATGGTGCGTTCGGGGTTTTCTGCAAAATTCTAAAATGAAATGATTCAATTCAACGTGCACCCATTACTATACTTCATATTACATGGCTGGTCCATTTCCACATTTCATGAAACACACTGATATGTATGATGTATGTGCCAAATATGAATGAAAATGGTACATAAATTGTGGAAATATAGTAGTAAGGCCAAAAATTCAGATGGCTGTCAATTGGCCATCCTTGACAAGATTTTGAAACAAATTGTCATGGACATGCATCCTAACATGTATAAAGTACATGTATGTGCCAAATTTGAATGAAAACTGACAGAGCACGTCCAAGATACCGCATAAAAAAACAAGATGCCTGCCAGTCGACCATCTTTGATCCAATTGCGAAATAAATCGTCATGGACATGTATTCGAACATGTATAATCTATGTACCAAGTTTGAATGAAAACTGACAAAGCATGTCCAAAATACAACATTTTCAAAAAACAAGATGGCTGCCAGTCGGACATTTTGAATCAAATCGCTAAACCACTGCATGTGCATATGTCCCACATAAGGTACTAGGCACATGCAAAGAATGAACGGAATCGGTCCACAGGATTCTGAATACTAGTATGACTCTGGAAGACTGACCCACGGACGGATGAACACACGGACGGACGGACAGACTCAGGAACTCACGGACCGTCGGGGACATGTTTCTAACATGTATGATCTATGTACTAAATTTGAATGAAAACTGACGAAGCAAGTCCAAAATACATTTTCAAAAAACAAGATGGCTGCCAGTCTGCCATCTTTGATCCAATTGTGAAATAAATCGCCATGGACATGTATCCTAACATGTATAATCCATGTACCAAGTTTGAATGAAAACTGAAAAAAGCATGTTCAAAATACAACATTTTCAAAAAACAAGATGGCTGCCAGTCGGCCATTTTGAATCAAATCGCTAAACCACTGCATGTGCATATGTCCCACATAAAGTACTAGCCACATGCAAAGAATGAACGGAATCGGTCCGAGGGATTCTGAGATACGACTACAGACGGATGCACGGACGGACGGAGACCGAATTATAAGTCCCCTTTTCGGATTTCGTCCGAACAGAAACTAAAAAGACGTACATATACTTGACTAATAAACAGGAAGGCCTACACTATAAATCATGGCTTTTCGATTCAAAGCTGTTGATTTCAAACTGAAATTGAGAACTGGATAATATATTGGCTTTACCAAGTATTGAATTGATATAAAGATGAATACATAGATATGAATGATAAACCAATATTGTGAATAGAAATCATGTACTTGAATTAATAAACCAATATTGGGAATGGATATGATATTGTAAATTAGTATAAGAATATATGAAAAGATATATGGTGTATTGATGTAAGGCAGACATCAATTTAATACCTCCAATTGTGCCCTTTGCATTGGGTTATAAAATACTGTACTGCTTACCACAGGTTCTTTGGGTCCAATTAAGCATATTTTAGCAGCTGGTGATATAATAGTTGCATGTCTTGCTGCAGCAGAACCGATAAGACCAGCTCCAACAATACACAAGTCATATACTACTTCATCCATGACTGCAAATCAAAACTATTTGAAAACTGGAAAACACAATTAAATAACGCTTCTGCATCTCAATATTGAAAGCAATGCACACTCCAGACAACTGTATATTTTTAGATAATTTAAATTTATATATACAGAAAAAAACTGGGTAGGTTTTACATGTTATTGTATATAAAGTCTGGGCCTTCTATGCGTCATTTGCATATTTATCAGTGAATGGTTTAATTGGGGCACTCTCCTTAAAACAATAAATTCATTTAACAATATTTTATTTCACCCATGTGTCCATCATACGTTATTACACACAAAGTGATAATTAACGACAGGGGGATGATGTTCTTTGCGTTTACCAATTTCATGTTAATAAACAATGTATATTACGCGCATTGTATAATACAGTCATATCGAACACTTATGGACTTGATATGATGATCACAAATCACCTGTTTGTTATCTGCAACCAGGAAGCCGCATAAATGACATTAATGAAACAATAAAGAGATAGATAAGAGATGGTCTGCAGCATATAAACAATTTTGAAGACTGAAAGGCGCGGACATTTTTATTCTTGGTACTGTTCACCACACACATTAGTTAAAAATAATTAAAATAAAAAAGCACAATATTTGTGACAATTTTGAAAATAAAAGGCCTAATATTATTTAATGCAAGACGACAGTCAATACACAAACTTGGTCCTACTTTATCTCTAATCGTTACCTGAACAAACTGAACGCCACATACCTGGTCCAGTTACACAGACCAGGTGAGACACTACTGGCAATATTCTCTATGCTGGTTTCAACTACCTCCCCATTACCCACCTAATAGTATATACATGTACTGGCACTTAATAATATTTATGTGTACTATCACTATACCATATGGTAATGGGCAAACGGCCTTTTTTACAACAGTAATGTTGTAAAATGTAAAATCAAATGTCATTATTAATTTAGTTCCGCATGTTTTGAAATTATGTAAACTTCATATCCTATTAATTTATTTTCTGTGAAAATGTCAATACAATTGATCTGTTTTAGTTTTTACAACACATAAACTCGACGAAATACGCATTCACAAAAACATGAACACTTCAAACCTACAGTAAGCCTGTAGAGGGCGTTGTATTCTTCAAAGGTCAACCGACATGTTTTAAGTAGGTACAAAATGTACAACAAAAATAGATCTTTGTTTGCGCCGATTTTCAAACAACAAAATACTCCCACGCCCCTCAAAACTATTGCATCATATCACGTTGTTGTCCTGAGCTCCTGCGCCGTCTATATTAGCCCTGCGTACAGTGCCGTGTGTACGGGGACGCGTTCGGTTGATAGATGTGCCCACCATCTATCAACCGAACGCGTCCCCGTACACACAGCACAGTACGCAGGGCTACGTCTATATATGTGGCTATATAGATTATATGAGCACAATTACTGGTGTTTGTGTTGCATGCTGGGTAAAAATACGTAGATTATTTGTTATGCAGTATTAGCTGTTAGCTAACAGAGAGATTACCCAGGTGCAGCCAACGGCCAAATTTTCCAAAACCGTCATTATTAATAATTGTCCATCATGTACATACTTTTTATCGATATTTGACACGTTTTTAAATTTGGAGGGGAGGGGTTAAGCTGTTCGTAATTCCCCTTCCACTAACGTCAAAAAAAAATGCCCTCCCACTGCATCTTGGTTCCCGCTGCCCTCTCCCCACCCATCACCCCCTCTCACTACCTTCCCTCCCACTAGTGCCTGCAAAAAATGCCCTCCCACTGGGTAGTGGTCTTCAGAGCCCTCTCCCCACCTGTTCAATCTACTTAAATCCTACATGCAGTTAATTCTTCAACTTGATGTTTTATGTGTAGATTCAAACCATACTCAATCATACCTCAGCCATGAATCAGCATATTTCATTAAACCTCAAGTAGTGTGCGGGATTTGTTTTGTTTTTGCTAATTATTATTTTGAATTTAATTACTTTTTGTCAACATCTAATCATAATGTTGTCAAATTGGCGTGCTCACACGCACGTGTTTCCCATATAAGGGCAGACGTTGATTTATCAACAAAAGAAACTAATATCAACAAACATAAAACTCGATTGATCACTGATGGACGAATGTTATCCTGTCGGCTTCTTCGTCGCACTGAACTCTTCGCTGTTTGGTGGCGTTCATCATATCAAAGACACAACTGACCTCGCTTGACCCAATCTGGCAACCTGACGATTCATCTGTATTCTACGGGTATTATCTCTATATTCTCCCTCCCGATATTGTAACCACAAGTTCTTCTTTACCCACTGATAGTTATAATTTTCTGCCCACCATATGTTAACAATTCTGCCTGCCCACTTCCAAAAATGCATTACCCACACCCACTCCCCACAATATTAAGTCAAATTTTTCTCCCTCCCACTGATTAAATTAAATTTTGCCTGCCCACAGAAAAACGTTCGCGAACACCTTTTTGCACGAACAGCTTTGTTGACTGCACCTGATTACCTACCCGCACTTCTGGTTCCTTTAATAGAGACTCCAGTTAATACATCACCAGCGTTACATCGTGACATCGATTATTATGTCAGGTGACCACTGACGAATACGGCGCCCTCTACAGACTCGCGTATGTTTTTATATGTTCACGTTTTTAAATGAACACGCATCTATTTCTTTTTGCTCCGATTTGACGTGTTGCGACAGAACATCGGCAATAAGACAATTTTAAAAGTATCAAACCCTGTGCTATCACTATACCTCATTTAATATACGAGATTTATCTCCTGATATAGATACACAATTACAATGAAAGTACCCCAACCCCTATTTTTATTCATGATTTTATTCATTCTACCCTACCTTATTTGTATTGCCCCGTGAAAAACAGCCACTACTATACTGTAGACTGGCTGACTGGATAACAATAAACAAATATCACCAGCTATATACGTAATTCTGATGTCACAAGATTGTGTTGTTGCAGGGGGCATTTATGTGAACCAGTATTGCATTAAAATACTATGCACACGAAATCTGATTAACATATTTAATGCATATATGGTTATATGACCTCATTAAAAATGCATCACTATCATGGCACTGTTGCAGATATCGATGTTCAATGTCTGATGTTTTTTTATCGTGCCTCCCGGTTTGTATGGCCCAGAACAAAGACGAATCTCCGTTACTATCTTTATAGTATAAATGCTGTTTTAACCCTCTTTCTGGCTAAGATAGATATATTATGCTATAATACATATATTATTATAAACAGGGTGGTATTATAGCAATTGTGGACTTCTAATCCAGCTGGTCGCTTTATAGGCTTGCACTTAACGATAAAACCATATGAAACATGGCTTTAAGTTATCTAATACGCTATAATGCAATTGTCTTTAACATCACCACATTCAACTGTTTTGCCTGTTTATTTGGTTTTGGTAGGAAGGTCGAAATTACGAGTGTGCACAGGTGTAACGATATTGATATACAGACCCACTGAACACACACTGTTCTATGTTTTAAGACATCATCTGTGAACAATCGGCTAACAATATGTCGAACAATATGTGGTGAGATGCTCAGGCCCGTAGTTTGGGGGGGGGGGGGGTTGATCGAACCCCCTAAACTTTGGAAGTGAATAGATTTATGATCGTAGATTAGAACATAATAAAACAAACAGTATTAATTAAAATAATTATCACTTGACTCCATGAGGTAACTATCAGAGTAATGTAATGAGTAATGCATAGTAATGAGCATTTAGGTGGCAACGAGCTTTAAATGTCAATCTTGAAGTTATGCTGTCTCAGCTCAACAGCAGCCAACCAAAACAGGTTGTTATAAATGGGTATCTTTTATTCGGTTTTTCCGCGATGGTGTAATGAAGATCGCGTTCAAGCACCTGATGTTAAATATTAAAACAACATTGAAACAATAATGTAATGGTAGTCACTATCTGAATGATGTGGTGGTCCTGATAAGGGCAGTTTGTCTTGTGCTAATGTTCGCTCAGTTAGTAAAGTGTGGGGATCGAACGGGAATGACACGACAACACAAAACTGTACTTTCCTAGTTTGGTTCATTAGTTTTGTATTCTTCAAGTTAATGATGGCATATACACTGTTTTGTTCCAAGTGTATCAGCCAAATGTAGTCAACTTATTGTATTAGTACGTGTAGCCTGTGTTATTGGACAATAGTGTACAGCTACGGGTTGGACATATTACAAAAATGCCAAAGATTTATCATCACGAGTTGTATAGGTGGAAGAGCTTATTGTAGCCAACAATTTACCCTACAGTTTTGCTTCAGCACAGAAACTATGCGATGAATCATAAATTGCAAACATATTTTTTTTTACACGTTTTTTTTTTTTTGATGTCTCAGAAAATTTACTATATTTTTAATGGGTTCATAAAAGGAGTTGTAGTCATTGAAGTCTATTGATACCGCTGCTAAACTGCCACTGTATGCATATTATATTACCGCCCTCTAAAAACAGATTTACAGTGAACCAAATATATTTACATACTGTAAGAAACTTGGTAGTATGCCATTGGTTAGTGCATTTAAATTGTTTGATGCAAGCATTGTGCCAACTATTTCTTATGGTAGCGATATGGGGGTACGTAAATTCGGAAATCGAGATGGTACAGATAACATTTTGCAGATATCTACCCGGTACTTAGCATTAATAGTTGTACAAACAATGTAGTGATGTTAGACGAATGTGGAAGGCTGCCACTGTGCTGTGGTTATTTCAAGCGTTGTATCTCATATTGGTTAAAATTACTGAAACCCCAAAACATGTTATATCATGCTTAAACGATTAGACAAGACCGGCATACTTGCTTGGGAAACCCACATAGAAATCTCCTGTTCAAATATGGTTTCGGCATTGTCTGGTTTGAAAAACAAGTTGGAGATACTGCAAATTTCTTAGGTATATTTACTCAAAGAATAACAAAATAGTGGCATGCCTCAATTTCACAATCACCCAAGCTGTGTACTTTTGGAAAATCAAAGTAGTATTATAACATGGGAGATTTATTGGCAAGCAATTATAGACTAAAATATATACTGACGAGTTTACGCTGTTTTGGCCATAAACATAATGTAGAATTAGGCAGACACAAAAAGATACAGTTAGATCAATAATTTTTTAGTTTTTGCAGTGATACGTTCGAATTTAGCATGGTAGAAAATGAAATTCACTTTGTTTTTATATGTCCATTATATAATGATCTAAGGGCTGATCTTTTGTCAGTAACCCTATGCAACTATGCAAATACTGACAGTCTGGGCTTACTTCGTCGCTTTACAAACTGCCACACCATATATCAAATAGCTCTATATTTTTTAAAAGTTTTCAAGCGACGAGATGAATATGAATTCAGCTTAATTTAGTACCATATCTTTACATGGATGTTGTATTGTGTTTAAAACGTGCTATGCACTTTTCTACCCATTACATTTTGTACAATAGGCTGAGGCCCTGTACAGAAATAAAATTACATAATACAAAATTGACTAATACTAAAATGAATAATTGTAGACAGATTTCGACATGAAATCGTGTCACTTTTATGTGCGCTAACATCTGCGAAGAGCGAAAAAGCTCGTAAGTAGCCTTCTACCTTAAAATACTTAGACAATAATGCTAAGATAAGTACAGTCTTGTCTTTTTTGTGTACAACATTTTGCCGTAGTGGATCAATGGTGTGGATATTTTTGTCTGTAGGTGGGGAATGGCTCAGGACCCCTTCTCTAAAATGGTAAAATAGTCCAAAGATGTTATGTGAAATATCTTACCAATGTAACGCAAAAGTAAACCAATTGAATTTAGAATCGATAATATAAAAATATCTGTAACAGAGCTCAAAAACACTTTTTGAATATTATAAAATTCACACATTTCACATCAAATATATAATTGTTGTTTTCGAACCCCCTATTCAAAAGAGCTGGCTACGGGCCTGGATCCTTGGACGTAAACAATGATCTTGGTTGCACTCGGTCACTCAAAGCTACTCCAGGGAAGTTACGACACTCGGTTGGTACACTGAATTCAGATTTGGTCTCCAGGTTCTTGGTGGCGCATGTAATATACTTTGTAAAAACATCAGTAAATCAAACTGTATTGAAATTATAATCTTGCCAGTATGTACGTATACGTTTATCTGTAATAGCACCAATCTTTAATCAAATGCGATATTTGTGATCAAAGCTAGATTGTCCAACATTCAAAATCAAATGAACTATTGCGTTCATGCATAAATAGCATATAATTTTAAGTAACATATATTGTAGTACTATTCGCAGCGAATCAAATATATAAATGATCGACCACTCCCAATCACATGTTTTTCAAATCACAACAATGAACCGGTTTATTTTTGAAATTTACTCTAAAACTATCAGGAGACAAATCGTGATCCCATTACCCAGCAATTATCATCCGTGCTGCCATATTCCCAATCTCACCAGCTGCACTAGCACCATATCTATTACGACCAGCTGCCACTCCCAGTGTAGGTGTCACCATATCACAGTTGTCACACGCAACGTAATATTACCGTAATTGGTATAGTACAGGTGTGATGGTTCAAATACCAAAATGGCAACAGTAACATAAAGACTTCCCTGGCGGCGATGATAACATACGAACACGGAGCCAACAGATGAGGTTTCAACTGGTACTGGTATTATTATACTCTGCAAACATCAAGTACAATAACGCGGTAAAACTCCACTACTCCAATAACTAGATACTTAAACTCCAATACAATTCAACGAGATCTCCGATCTGAACTCAGTGCTAAACAACTCTTTTATATATACCTCCACTGTCTATAAATAGACCATTACATCAGCATACATAATGAGTCTGGCACTTACTATAAATTTCTAGAATGTTCCATTACCTTCTATTGCCTCCTACAGTGTTCTATTACCTATTCAACCAGTTTCTAAAAAAATCTAGAATATTCCACCCAGACACAGTACGGTTCTAGAACATTCTCAGTTACACAGAAGTGGTAAATAAGTCGTATGCGACAACAGTACACATGGCCAGTCAAGGAAATTCAAATGTTTAGGTAATTAGTATGCATACAAACAAATGAGTATGCATTTTTTGTAGGTAATATGCATATTAGCTAATCAGTGTGAATAATAGTTATGAATATTTGGTAATCTGAATGCAAACTTGTTAACATTTATGATAGTTAATCATACTAACCCAAATATGGTAGTAATTAGTCAATGAATATGAATATACACTTATCACATAAGCATGTATATTAGATAATGAATATGCATGATAGTTAAAAGTTATCTATATTAGATAAAATACATGCACAGTAGTCAATAAGTATGTAAATTTACTTAATTGATATGCAATGTATCATAATCACCTTGTTAAATGCGGTTTTGCATTGAGTTAATAGTTGTGATATTAGTGTCATCAGACATGCATACTTGATAAGTGAAACTTTACATATACTCAAATTCACATTAATTCATAAAACTTGAAGGAAATGAACTACATACCTTCGACGATATCAAACATATCTAAAAGTGGTTTATGTGCTGACGCGTGTCCCTCAGTGCAAAACCAGTCTGCTACTTCTTTCTCTGTGTTGTGTACAGTGTTGAAGTTAGCACCATGTCCAATCTTTAGATAATATTTACCTGTAGACAAAATCAACTGTGTAACAATCAGAGTATCATTGCTTACAGTGTATCATAGCATATTGTATTGTGTTATATTTTGTCACTACACAGGCCCGTAGTTTTTTTTTTTTTTTTTGGGGGGGGGGGGGGTTCGGGACGAACCCCCCCAAATATTGGAAGTGAATAGATTTATGATCGTAGATTAGAACATAATAAAACAAACAGTATTAATTAAAATATTTATCGTCGTTTGAATCACTTGACTCAGTGAGGTAACTATCAGACTCAGCCGAAATTGTATAGTAATTGTCATGATATGTAATCAACAAAGCATGTTAATTATCAACATATGGCAATTGACCCTGTGCACACAGGAAGTGCTCATTATGCAAATTATGTAACCTTGTTTACTGATACTTGTTTGGAGTTGAATAAATCAGTTCTTAGTAGTAGTAGCTAGAGACAGTGTCTTTGTCAATTACTAAACATAACATGGTGTCAGAAGTGCTGATTCCTGCATGACAATTGTTTGAAACTCACCACAGAGAAGTGAAGTGACAAGGGGTTGAGCTGAAGAGAAAGAACTTCTGAGAAAATCATTTAAAAAGCGAGATTTCCAGAGTCACCCAAGATCAAGCTACAACAGTGCAGAGAACAAAGAAAACAAAGGAACTCACAACAAGATACTGTGACCTTTTGACAAGAACAAAGACAACTGAGAAGTAAGTGTTCCTAGAAGTTATTGTAAATTATGGCACACAATAATTTTAGACAACTACCAGAAATGGATTTTACCACTGAAGGCAATAAGGCTGAAAGATGGAAACAATGGAGGAAAACAGTAGAGTTGTATTTAGATGTTGGTATGGCAGACAAAACTGATGCTGAGTTCACTGAAGAAGATGATGATAAAAGCACTGTACCAACAGACATCCTAGACAAGTTTGACAAACATTTCGCCTTAAAGAAAAGCCTTGTAGTTTCTCGTCACAAGTTCAACACTAGAAATCAAGAAAGAATCCATTGATGATTTCGTCACAGCACTAAAAATATTAGCAAAGGATTGTGCATTTGGCACAATGCGTGATGAACTGATTCGTGACAGAATAATATGTGGTATTTACTGTGAGCAGGTTAAAGACAAACTACTGCAGAAACAAGATCCAAACCTAGAGAAAACACTAACCATATGCAGAGCCCATGAAGAATCAAACCAGTGTACATAGTGTAAGATCAAAGAAAACTTATGCGCAACAAAAACAAATCAATAAATCTAACTACAGTGGCACAAAGCAAAAACAAAGCCATGATTATCCTAAGAAAGAGAGGTGTGGCAAATGTGGGACTGAACATGCAAGAAAACAATGTTCAGCATATGGCAGAAGATGTTTGAAATGCCACAAAATGAATCACTACCAAAAGTACTGTAGATCCAAAATCAGCGTCCACGGATTAAATGAAGAAGAATCAGATACTGAATCCAGCACACTATGTTGATGCCATCAAAAAGAAATGCAATACTGAGGTCATGGAAGACGAGTGCTATGTGACTACTGACATTCATGGTACAGATGTGAGATTCAAAATAGATACAGGATTTCAAGCAAACATCATACCAGTGAAGATATTCAAGAAAATCAAGGACTCTAGCATTCAAATTCAGAAGACTCGCATTACACTGACAAGTTATAGTAATGAAAAATTAAAGGTACATGGGAAATGCAAGTTAAACTGCATGGACAAAGATCTGGATTTCTACGTCACAGAGACTGACCAACCACCTTTACTGGGATTTAAAGCTTCACAAGACTTGGGCTTAATCAAGGTAGTCATGAATATTCAAAAAGAAGAGAAGAAAACCATGATAATGGAGAAATTTCCACAAGTGTTCGATGGAGGATTAGGCTGTCTAACTGAACCATATCATATCAGGTTAGACACCTCAGCTGTACCAGTAGTACATCCACCAAGGAAGATAAGAGCATCACTTCGTGACAAACTGAGAAAAACACTGGACGAGATGGAAAAACAGAAAGTACTTCATAAGGTAGATGAGCCAACAGACTGGGTGAACTCCATGGTTGTTGTAGAGAAACCGAAGACGGGTAAACTATGCATATGTCTAGACCCAAGAGACTTAAATAAAGCAATCAAACGAGAGCATTATCAATTGCCTACACTTGAAGACATAACAACACGTATGTCTGGAGCTAAAGTTTTCTCAAAACAAGATGCCAGCCATGGATACTGGCAAATACCACTTGATGAGTCCAGTCAACTACTCACTACGTTTAATACACCCTTTGGTAGATATTGCTATCTGCGAATGCCTTTTTGAATCAATTCAGCACAAGAGGTATTTCAGAAGAGAATCTTGAGAATTTTGAGAACCTACCTGGTGTTGAAACAGACATAGATGACATTTTGGTATGGGGTACAACAACTGCCAATCATGATGAAAGGTTGAAGGCTACACTCAAAAAATGTGAAGAAATAAATCTCACACTCAACAAGGAAAAATGTGAGTTTGGTGTCACAAAAATCGGGTACCTGGGAAATATTCTCACACCAGAAGGAGTACAACCAGATTCAGAAAAGATTCGAGCTATAACAGAGATTCTGCCACCAACAGACAAGCAAGGAATTATGCGATTACTGGGTACAGTAAATTACCTTGGTAAAGTTGTGACTAACCTTGCAACTATAACAGAGCCAATTAGAAGCATACTGAAAAAGAACATAGAGTTCTACTGGTCAGAAAGTCAGCAAAGTTCATTTGAGGCAATAAAGAATATCCTACCAGAACAAACAGGCCCTGTGTTAAAATACTATGATGTCACTAAACCAGTAACTGTTAGTTGTGATGCATCAACATTTGGCCTAGGAGCTGTATTGCTGCAGGAAAACAGACCACTAGCTTATGCATCTCGATCAATGACTGACGCTGAGACCAGATATGCTCAAATTGAAAAGGAGCTATTGACCGTAATGTTTGGTCTGGAGAGATTTAACCAGTACACTTATGGTAAGACAATCCATGTTGAGTCTGATCACAAACCCTTGGAATCCATCATGAAGAAACCACTTGCAGCAGCACCAGCACGACTGCAGTGAATGCTTCTCAGACTGCAGAAATATGACATATCACTGAGATACAAACCAGGGAAAGAACTAGTCACAGCTGATACGTTGTCAATGGCTCCCTTATCATCTAAGTCACTGGAAAGTAATGATGACAGCATCATGGATGAAGAATTGTCCTACGTCGTGCATCATGTCATATCAAATCTGCCAGTATCAGATGAAAAGTTGCAGATAATTAGAGACGAAACAACAAAAGATGTCTCTCTCCAACTTCTTACATCTGTACTAAGGAATGGTTGGCCAAAGAACAAGTCACAACTCCATGTCAGTATTAAAGAATACTGGAAGCACCAAGATGAACTAACCATCATGGATGGAGTAATATTCAAAGGAGAAGGAATACTGATTCCACATTCTTTAAGACAAGAAATGTTGAAATTAGTACATATAGGTCATATGGGGATAAAGAAGTCAAAGCAACGAGCAAGAGACATTCTGTTCTGAACACTCAAATTGTGGACATGGTATCAAAATGTAGTATTTGTCTGGAATATCGCAAATCAAACCAGAAAGAACCAATGATACCAACACCAATTCCAGATGGTCCATGACAAACTGTAGCAACTGACCTGTTTATGCTAGACAACACTAACTATTTGGGTTTGGCAGACTACTATTCCAAGTTTTTTGAAGTTATGAAGCTTGAGAATACTCGCAGTAGCACAGTTGTAAACTACACCAAGTCCATTTTCTCAAGACATGGAATACCATTTGAAGTCAGAAGTGACAATGGACCACAATACACTGCAACTGAATATCAGCAGTTTGCTAAAGAATGGGGCTTCAAACTTGTAACAACTAGCCCATACATGAGCCAATCAAACGGTTTGGCAGAAAGAACAGTACAAACCATAAAAAATCTACTCAAGAAAGCACGAGATGATGAGAAAGACCCTTACCTCAGTATATTGGAGTATAGAAATACACCAATTAATGACATCGAATCACCAGCACAAATTGTAATGAGTCAGAGGCTGAGATCAACATTACAAACGACACAGATGCACCTAAAACCAAACGTAATAGAACCATCCACCCTCAAAGAGAAACTGAAAGTCAGACAAGATCAGCAGAAAATGTTTTATGATCGCCATGCTAAACCCCTACCTCGCTTAAGCAAAGGAGAAACCATTCGCGTTCAACAGGGAGGAAGATGGGTGACAGCAAAGGTATCAGGACATGCCAAAACACCTAGATCATACAACATTGAAACTGCATAAGGAAAGCACTATCGTCGCAACAGAAGACATCTAATGAAAACAAATGAACAACATTATTTTGTAGATGATAGTGACACAGAAGAAGAAACAGAAGTCATACCAACTCGACCAATTAATGAAAGGACAACAGTGACAGCAGCAACAGTGCCTAATAATGCCCCTGTACCTGAAGTGAAAACAACTAGAAGTGGAAGAGTTGTCAGAAAACCAGACAGATACCAATCTTCTGTGTGATGGAATAAATACAAACAAGATCACAGGGCAGAATAATCCCTGTTTTTAAGTCTCTCATATCTATTGAATAGGATAGTCTACCCTATTTCAATATAGTTATAAACAAGTAGTATTAATTAGTTAGATGAAGTTTAAATTGATGATAACTGTAAACAGAACAATAAGTGTGAACTGATATGCATTCAATTAGAACAATAGAGTAATTAACTCCCACTGCATGGAATACAAGGAACTTTATAATGCGAAGAACTGAACTATAACATGCACTAGCATCGTTTTGATTTTTTAAATATTTGTCTCACTCATATTTTAACAATCTAAAAAAAGGGAGTTGTCATGATATGTAATCAACAAAGCATGTTAATTATCAACATATGGCAATTGACCCTGTACACAAGGAAGTCCTCATTATGCAAATTATGTAACCTTGTTTACTTATACTTGTTTGGAGTTGAATAAATCAGTTCTTAGTAGTAGTAACTAGAGATAGTGTCTTTGTCAATTACTAACCATAACAGTAATCACGGAATTTAAATGTCAATGGTGAACTTATGCCGTTTCAGCTCAACAGCAGCAAATAAAAAAAAGTTGTTTTAATTGGGCAAGCTTTTATTCGGTGATTCCGCTATGGTGTAAAGATCGCGTTCAAGCAGCTAATGTTAAATATTAAAACAGCATTGAAACAATAATGTAATGGTAGTCACTCTTTGAAGGATGTGGTGGTCCTGAATAGGGCCGTTTGTTTTATGCTAGTGTTCGCTCAATTACTAAAGTGTGGGAATCGAACGGGATTGACACGACACAGTACTTTCCTAATTTGGTTCATTAGTTTTGTATTCTTCAAGTTAATGATGGCATATATACTGTTTTGTTATGTGTATCAGCCAAATGTAGTCAACTTATTGTATTAGTACGTGTAGCCTCTGTTATTGGACAATAGTGTACAGCTACGGGTTTAACAGATCAATACAAAACTGATTTGAGAAAGATTTATCATCACGAGTTGTATAAGTTGTAGAGCGTCTTGCAGCCAACAATTTACCCCACAGTGTTGCTTCAGCACTGAAACTGTGCGATGAATCATATTTTTCAAACATATTTTTTTATACGTTTTTTTTTTTGTGATGTCTTAGAAAATTTAATATATTTTTAGTGGGTTCATACAAAACAGATGTAGTCATTGAAGTCTACTGAGACCGCTGCTAAACTACCACTATATGCATATTATTTTACCGCCCTCTGAAAACAGATTTACAGTGAACCAACAAATTTACATATTGTAAGAAACTTGGTAGTATGCCATTGGTTAGTGCATTTAATTTGTTTGATGCAAATATTGTGCCAGCTATTTCTTATGGTAGCGATATGGGTGTACGAAAATTCGGAAATCGAAAGGGTACACACAACATTTTGCAGATATCTACCTAGCGTTAATAGTTGTGCAAACAATGTAGCGATGTTGGACGAATGTGGAAGGCTGCCATTATGCTGTGGTTATTTCAAGCGCTGTATCTCATATTGGTTAAAATTACTTGAAGTAAAAAATAGCTGGAACCCCAAAAATATGTTATATCATGCTAAAACGATTAGACAAGACCAGCATACTTTCTTGGAAAACCCATATAAAAATCTCCTGTTCAAATATGGTTTCGGCATTGTCTGGTTTGAAAAAACAAGTTAGAGATACTGCAAATTTCTTAGAGATATTTACTCAAAGAATAAAAAAATTGCTAGCAAGAATGGCATGCCTCTATTTCACAATCATCCAGGCTGTTTACTTTCGAAAAAATCAAAATAGTATTACGAACTGGGAGATTTATTGGCAAGCAATTATAGACTAAAATATTTATGACGAGTTTTCTCTGTTTTGGCCATAAACAATGTTGAATTAGGCAGACATACAAAAATACAGTTTGATCAATAAATTTGTAGATTTTGCAGTGATACGTTTGAATTTAGCATGGTAGAGAATGAAATTCAATTTGTTTTTATATGTCCATTATATAATGATCTAAGGGCTGATCTTTTGTCAATAACCCTATGCAATTATGCAAATACTGACAATCTAGGCTTACTTCGTCGCTACACAAAGTGCCACACCATATATTAGCTCAGTATCTTTTGTACCTCGTAACAGTTTTCAAGCGACGAGATGAATATGAATCTAGCTTAACTTAGTACCATATGTTTGCATTGATTTTGTATTGTTTTTAAAACGTGCTATGCACTTTTCTACCCATTACATTTTGTACATGGGCTGAGGCCCTGCACAGAAATAAAATTACATAATACAGAATGAAATCGTGTCACTTTTATGTGCGCTAACATCTGCAAAGAGCGAAAAACCTCGTGAGTAGCAAGTAGCATTCTACCTTAAAATGCTTGGACAATAATGCTAAGATACATACAGTCTTGTCTTTTTTGTGTACAACATTTTGCCGTGGTGGATCATGGGTGTGGGTGTGTTTGTCTGTGGGTGGGGAATGGCTCAGGACCCCTTCTCAAAATGGTAAAATAGTTCAAAGATGTTATGTGAAATAACTTACCAACGTAACACAAAGTAAACCAATTGAATTTAAAACCGAGAATATAAAAATGTCTGTAACAGAGCTCACTTTTTGAATATTATAAAATTCACACGTTTCACATCAAATATATTATTGTTGTTTCGAACCCCCTATTCAAAAGTTTTGGCTACGGGCCTGCTACAGACATGCCAACACTCTTGTTAATTTGACGCAGGATATGTAGCTGCGTGCTGCATGTTTACAAGGTCTGTCATTGCCTCTGATGGCAATCTAACCTATTTTCAGCCTCTGTAATTTTATGAAGAGGTTCACGCAGACAGCGAGCATTTTTATTGAATGTCTATCTAGTTTAATATCACTGAGATTAATGCGATTATTAACGAAGATGAAAACTGCTCTGATCCATTCTTAATGTCTATTGAAGCAAAGATGCATGTTATACATAATTATACTTATACATATAAATACTATAAGTGCACTAGACCCTTACCTTTAAACAGCTTGCAATTCTTAATGTTCATATACCAAAAATACTATCAAATCCCAAACTGTGTATATGAACTGTCGTATATTTTGTAAATCTACTCCTCGTTAACCGATACAACATTATCGTGGGTTAACAAACTTGTAGCATATTGTAAAGATGATATGTTTCTGCTTTTATTAGTCTATATTTAGATCAAACGTGCAGTTGAAATCACCAACCATGATGACTGGTGTCTCATTTAGGGTATTGAAGTCATATTTTGTAATGTAGGCTGTTAACATAGATGTTTATCACATGACCTGGCATAATTGTACAGCGTGAAATGGGTTAAGATTGGTAGATTGGTGAAAATAAAATGGGTACACCAACAACATTATTACACGTTAAACAACCCTACGTGTGCTTCCATATGACAGAAAGATATGTACTCTTGGAGCATACAGAAACACATGGCTGCAACATGACAGCCATAAACAATATACATTCTCTCATGAAACCACCTATACATTTATATTATTTAACACAAATCTGTCGACATGAACGATTTTATATGTTTTAGGGTGTATCTTTTATGCCAAAGTGACACATGTGTCACGATTTCAACTAAGAGCCAAAGGTGGACAAATTCCCCTATGTTTCTCAGGTTGAACTATTACCAAATAATGACACAAATGTATGGAATAATATATTTTACTTTCATTTATAGTACCAGAGGTACATTACTTGGGGTTTGTAACTACGGTGACATGATACCAAGATCCCGTCACAATCTCGCTCTCGCATAAGCGTTCCAACTCAGAAAAATGCGAATGCGCATGCCCGAGGTAACTAGGATACTGGGATGTCCAGGTGGATCAAAATAGCTGCCCACGATATGACGGATTACGAGAACTATATTTCCTTTACATTTTCGATGTATTACATTTTTCACTATGATAGTGACAAGAAAAGTTTTATTGTTGCATTACAAACCTTGAACATTGATATATGTCATGTCAGAAGGTCGTAGCCTCAGTCTCGCTATCTACGAGAAGAGACTTGAATGGGATCTTGACATGATGTCACCATACAGTACTATGCGAGTTGCAAACCCCAAGTAATGTACCTCTGATAGTACTTGTAAATAAATCAATATATTGCCATAAACATATAAATGAATTTACACCACTCAAATATATATATATAGTTACATTACAAGGATATGCTCTAAGTACAGGGAATAATAGGGTCTACTTATCAAATAAATGTCAAGTATATTCCAGCTGGTCCGAATGGCGTACGAGTCTTCACCACGTGGCCGGTCTTTGTTGTATCACGAAACTTGCAGAGCGACGTTCCTTAGTCTTGATATTTCTTACAGGGCGGCACTGACGAATTGGACTGCATCACACGTCAGCACATAAACCCCTTTTAGATATGATGTTTGATATCGTCAAAGGTAGGTAGTTAAAATTCCTGCAAGTTTTTTAGAAAAATTTGATTGACAGTATATTTAAAAACGTTTCGTATATTTTATCTAATATAGATAACTTTTAACTATCATGCATATTCATTGTCTAATATACATGCTGATTTGATAAGTGACTATTCATATTCATTGACTAATTACTATCATATTTGGGTTAGTATGATTAACTGTCATGCATGTTAACAAGTTTGCATTCAGATTACCCAATAGTCATACCTATTATTCACACTGATTAGCTAATATGCATATTACCTACCGAAAATGCATACTCATTTGTTTGTATGCATACTAATTACCTAAAACATTTGTGTCTCTTCGATGTTTTACCAGGAGTGAAGCCTGTGTCAACACATGGTGGTTCTTGCATTATAACAACTACACCGACTGGCCACGTGTACTGTGATATGGTGACACCTACACTGGGAGTGGCAGTTGGCGGTAATGGACATGGTGCTAGTGCAGCTGATGAGATTGGGAATATAGCAGCACGGATGATGATTGCTGGAAAATGGGTTCACGATGCAACTTGACGTGTTGATGAACAAGTCTCTGCTGAATATGCACATACTTTTTTACCTGATGTGCGTCATAAATTACTTCTCCCAACAACACTGAGAGAACAACAGCATGCTCGGAATAAATAATTAGGTTAGATGGTAATGCTAGGGTTTCAGTGATGTTATGACCTTTATCTGAGAAAGGGCCAACAGTCTTGTTATGTGAAAACAAAATCTGAGTGGAAACTGTAGAGGGGGGAGCTACATTTTGTTGGGAATTATAGAGGTGATACTGAAACAAACCAGGTCCTGTTAATGCACAAAGACCTGAATTAACAAAGAAGTCAAGTTGTTATTAAAGATACATCAAGGGTTACTCAGATGTATGATTCAATTTCTTAAGCATGTGTGAGACATAGTTTGGTTGCACTTGTGTACTCTGAGATTTTAGACATGGGTCAATGGAAGTTTTCATTTATTACTAAACGCTTCAGCGTGGTATTAAGAGTTTGTTTTCAGGGGTGGGTGATACCAAGGTGGGAAATGGATGCACATATGGGGTTAATTCCTTGAATTGCAATATAGAGGGTTCAGGCTGAAATACAATATATAGTGTTTTCATGTTTCGTCTGATATTTCTGTGGTATTCTGCTGCTGTAAGTAATGCACGATTTGTTCCGAAATTCAGTATATTGTGTGTATTCCAGGGTTATTCGTTTTTTTGCTGAAACACCCCTAATTTTTAGTGGCAGAGTCGAATAGTCTCACTCCCACTGGGAAATCTGCATTGTTGCTTGAATGTGAGTTAATTAAACACATTTTCCAGACCGGCGAAAGAGTATGCAACAGCCAATTTTAACAGCCTGTCACATGATTTTACTCTGAATGTCAACATGAAAAGATGCTAGTCCATTTTACGCAGGAGTAATTGGGAGTAGAATATGTGAGGGATAGTATCAACAGAGATGTGTATAGTGAAAAGTAATATCTATCCTTCATTTGAATCTCTGAGCATTTCTGTTTTAGTATATTGGTTTGAAAATGTTGAACTTGCATAATTTGCAATGTGTTTTTTTTTACTGGGACTCCCCTATTGATCGAATCCCGGGTTTGAACGAAAACGGCACACCACGTGATTCGTTTGAATACAATGCTGATGGCAAACATGCCGTGTTACTGCGGTACTCCACTGACGGGATGACTTACTAGTACTGCATGCTACAGCTTCGCTTGTGATGTTGCTTGTTAGCCATGGATTACATGAATCTTGATTACCAGTCAAATGTTGCTCATTTGACGCTGGTAATCTTTATTTGGAACTGAGTAACTTCCTGGTACTTCGTACTATGATAAAAATCAGTCAACATACATCAAGTTCTCTCAATCGTAGTATTCCATGTGGTGTACACCTAATATGCCAAAAATGTTGCTGAACGATTTGAACTGAATAAAAATAGCAGACGAAAATTTGTTTACAAAATAAAAATACTTCGGTTGCCAATGAAAACCGGTAAAAAACAAGCAATATGTTTTCGGCTGTTATCATGGAAGAACATGAACGTGAAGCTAACGTCTGTTTATAACTAAAACCGGGCACCTTATACGAGGTTCGCAAAATAACATGACAGTCATTAGAAGTCACTTTATTTTATTGTTAGGACGTATTCAGCCGTTAAATGTATTATTTCCAACTGTTTTGCGATAGTATTTTCTAGATTGGAGGCAGCATTTACATTTTATTCAAAGTTCAAAGCTGCGTTGGGATTACGTTGACAGTGGTAACAATGTCGGCGCAGGTGATCTCTTACCAGTGTGCAACGTAGCCAAAGTAAAAGGCATGATCATTTGGGCACTGCTATTACAAGACTGGTAGGAGGCAATAAATTTGGCGAAAGTATTCAAAAAACAGATTTTGGCTGTTGCCATGGTAGCGGTGGGTCAGGATTGTTTTTTCCAATTAGTGATGGTACGACCTGCCTGTCAAGTATGAACAAAATCAGCCAAGCCAAAACAAATCACAGAAGAGTTAAAAAGCCATTCCTGCTGAACAGTTACTCTAACTTCGGTGTTAACTTTCTCATTAATGAAAAAAGATATCAAAAATTCAAATAGTAACTTTTTGCCCACACTCAAGCCGAGTACAATGAGCTATGTCTGAGGTGTTGTATCACAGGGAGTTGGACAAACTTATGTATTTTAATAAATTATTGAATAATAAAATGTTATATAACTTTTCTTGGTATCTATTTCAAGTATTTTTGTCATGTTCAAATCGTTCACCAGCATTTTTGGCATGTTAGATGTACATCACATAGAATACTAGGATTGGGAGAACTTAATGTTTGTTGACCACCTGGAAACTGAGTTTTATATATCTTGAAGGGCTCTCGGAAGATCCACCCGCTGCCTGGACCCGCAGTAAAATCTCCGATTAATGTGGAGCCGCAACCATCAACATCGATATACCATGAGGTTTCTGCTGGCGACGTTGCGGCGTTACTCAGTTCCAAATAAAGATTACCAACGCCAAATTAGCAAAATTTAACCGGTAACCAAGACTCAGTCTATCCACGACAAGCAAGCAACATCACAAACGAGGTTGTAGTGTGCAGCTCACGAGTCAGCTATCATGATTTATATTTCAGTCAGTTTGACAGTGGTTGCCATGACATATACTGATAAAGGTTAATGACAAGACCAGATGGCGAGCTGGTCGAAATCAACCAAAAACATCTTATGACTCTGCAGTTTTTAAGATACAAGACAGTAGCTGTAATTCTAAACCAATGTTGTTTGCGATTTTAACTAAGGTAGTATCTTTGTGGAATGTTAGTGCGAGATTATTACCCCATCAATATTAGTTAGCGTTGACAATGTATAGAAATGTTTTCTCTAGACAGCTTGACGAGTAATTAATTGATTATGATGTGTAAAACTTTCATCATGATGTGATTGGTTGTTTGTTGGAAGGCAAGGCCTTGGAGTCTATTATACTGATTGTAATTGGTTAAGGGGTGACAAGAGATAAAGATTGATTTAATGCTGTCTCGGGTGAAAACCAGGGACTTGGCAGAGAATCGTTTTGGGAACATGAACGAAGCTTGTGTGTGTCTTTTGTCAGCCTAGCGTGGAAACGACCGAATCCCGGTTACCTAAGTGAAAGGTTTTTAACCATCAAAAATACCTATCACACAGCGACGACCGATTTCAACGAAAGTCATTCTGTCAGTGGAGTACCGCAGTTGCACGGCATGTTTGCCAATGCACAGATCTGTGGAGGAACTTTTAACTTCAACATCAACCGTGTATCGTAGTTGCCCAGTTTAAGTTCTGGTTCTGTCGTGGTCCCAACTAAAGGGCGGCAGTCGTCATGTCGCGTCCTGTTCGATATGGGACTCATAGCGACGTATACAACGCGTGTAAAATACATTGTTTATTTACATGAAATTCGAACACGCGCTGCGCTACGACCACCGCGCTTAAACATCCACGAGTTATTTATTCGGACAATGACTCAAATTAGACGTCTGATTATTTTATTTTCACACGTACAGCGACACGCGTTCTACACTGACAAGCGTTGTTTGGTCGCAGCACTGTCTTGGAGCATATTAATGGGCAATCGGGTTCCCCGATCTAAATTTCTATCCCGGTTTGTTGCACGTTCTTTTTTTATATGAAATAATCAAATATGGGACATATGTATAATAACAGAACCCCACACCCTCCCTGTGGCTTCGCTCGTGAAAGTACGGCAGCAGGATACACCGCATCACTCGTGAAAATAAGTTCCATACGCAATGAAAGCCACGGGGAGGGTATCTGTCATAATACTTCATTGTCACTGAAAACATTTTTCCCCTGAAATAAATTCCAGTGAATATGCTATTTCCCTCATACTCTATTGAGACACAGCGCAGTGAAAATTGGATTCACATGTAATGCTTGAAAACATGTCAGCAAAAATAAATTAAGTGAAATTCTACGTGACTTCATAATAGTTGGAAATGAACACATTACACCCGACCCTACCACTCCATATACAATGTAAACTACACCTCAAAACATCCTTTCACCCACAGTTACTACCGTGTTCCACCAGTGTATTCTATTTGACGTCAGGAGAAATTGAAATAAATAAATTAATTATAATTTAAGCCTCTAGTTGATCACTGATTAAATAAACTACCTCGTCTTTATGTCAACTTGCAGTTATTCGTTGCCTACATCAGTGACTTCAAAAGATATGTTTCAATCCCAGGAATTTCACTCGCTGTTAATTGCATGGGAGTGCCAGTCTTTAATGAATGTCTATTGTCATGTCAATTTCTTGCGATTACTCGGAACATTAAGCTGTAACCACATACCGCCTAGGTGCTGTAATTAAATCCTGGTGTAAGCACCATATGAACTATGAACAATGCATGTGAAGCCAGCTGTGGGGTATATTCAATCCTATAGATTTGTCATTGTTTGGTAACTATTTGCTGCAAATGCAACAAATATCAATATAAAAAATATTACCCACACAGTATTCTACAGGTTACTTGTCAGTACAGTACTAGATTAAAGGAAATCACTTTATGGTTAGTTGTACCCACATATAATACATATCAATTCACCTGTTTGCAGATGTTCCATGTATTAATTTAACATGAGTATTTTATAATTAAATGACGGGGACTGTGTCTAGTTTTGATCTCCAATGTCGCATTTGATTAAAGACGCAATAATTGTTGCTATTAAAGATAAACTTATACGTACTTACTGGCAAGCTTCTAATTTTGATACAGATCGTTTCACTCTGTATGCGTAATTATGATTCTGATGGTTTTACAAGTAAATTACATGCGCCACCAAGAACCTGGAGACCAAATAGAAGGAATAAAATACATGAATTAAAATGGGGGTTGGGGTACTTTCATTGTAATTGTGTATCTATATTAAATGAGGTACAGTGATAGCACAGGGTCTGATACTTTTAAAAAATTCTTTTATTGTCAATGTTCTGCCGCAACACGGAGCAGAACGAAATAGATGCGTATTCATGGAAAAATGTAAACATTTGGAAACAAACGCGAGTCTGTAGAAGGCGCCGTATTCTTCAGTGGTCACCTGACATATTAAATGATGTAACGCTGGTGATGTACTAATAGGAGTCTCGATCAAAGTACACAGGAACAAGAGGTGCGGGTAGGTAATCTCAGCTAATACTGCATAACAAGTGATCTGCGTACTTTTACCTAGCACGCAACACAAACATCGTAATTTTGCTTATATAATCTATATAGCCACATATATAGACGGTGCAGCAGTTCAGAACAACAACGTGATATGATCCAATTGTTTTGAGGGGCGTGAGAGTATTTTGTTGTTTGAAATGGACTGTTATGATCGGGAATCACAAAAACGCATTCCGAGCATGATTTTGTGTGAAAATCGGCGCAAACAGAGATCTATTTTTTGTATAACTACTTAAAACGTGTCAAGTGACCTTTGAAGAATGCAACGCCCTCTACCGGCTTTGGTTTAAAGGGGTAATTTTTGTGTGAATACGTATCTCTTTTCCGATCAATTGTATTATTGCCATTTTCACAGAAAAATAAATTAATAGGACATGAAGTTTACGTAATTTCACATCATTCGAAACTAAATTAATAATTGACATTTGATTTTACATGTTTAACATTACTTTTGTAAAAAAGGCTGTTTGGCCATTACCATATGGTATAGTGATAGTACACATAAATAATATTAAGTGCTAGTACATGTATATACTATTAGGTGGGTAATGGGGAGGTAGTTGAAACCAGCATAGAGAATATTGCCAGTAGTGTCTCACCTGGTCTGTGTAACTGGACCAGGTATGTGGCCTTTCAGTTTTCAAAATTGTATATAGGCTGCAGACCATCTCTTATCTATTTCTTTATTGTTTCATTAATGTCATTTTATGCGGATTCTTAGTCGCAGGTAACAAACAGGTGATTTGTAATCGTCAAATTAAGTCCATAAGTGTTCGATGTGACTGTATAATACAATGCGGGTAATATACATTGTTTATTAACATGAAATTGGAAAACGCAAAGAACATCATCCCCCTGTCGTTAATTATCACTTTGTATGTAATAAGGTATGACGGACACATGGGTGAAATAAAATATTGTTAAATGAATTCATTGTCATAAGGAGAGTGCCCTCAATTAAACCATTCACTGATAAATATGCAAATGACGTATAGTATGCCCGGACTTAATACCCATGCCACACCCATTTTATTCTATATATATAAATTTTCTAAAAATATACAGTTGTCTGGAATGTGCATTGCTTTCAATACTGGGGTGCACAAGTGTTATTAAATTGTATTTTCCAGTTTTGCAGTCATGGATGGAGTAGTATATGACTTGTGTATTGTTGGAGCTAGTCTTATCGGTTCTGCTGCAGCTAGACATGCAACTATTATATCACCAGCTGCTAAAATATGCTTAATTGGACCCAAAGAACCTGTGGTAAGTAGTACAGTATTTTATACGCCCATACACTCGGCACAATTAGAGGTCGAATGTATTAAATTGATGTCTGCCTTACATCAATTCCCCATATTCTTATACTAGTTTACAATATCATATCGATTCCCAAAAATGGTTTATCAATTCAAGTACATGATTTCTATTCATAATATTGGTTTATCGTTCATATCTATGTATTCATCTTTATATCAATTCAATACTTGGTAAAGCCAAAATATTATCCAGTTCTCAATTTCACCGTTTGAAATCAACGGTTTAGGATTGAAAGACCGTGATTTCTAGTGTGGGCTTTCCTGTTTACTAGTAAAGTATCTTTATATCTTCTCTTCATCTGCTCTATGGTTTATCGCAATCCTAACACGACATCTTCAACCATCATGTTTTTAGTAGTGCACTGTAGCTGAATACTATATCCTATATATTCTCTGCCTCTATGGACAAGGTTCTTTCTTTTGTTTGATAGATTATCCGTGACCACTATGTGGCTTAAGTGACAATCACACCAACTATATCATCGCCATGCGCATATCCCTTTATCATATCATGTTGTATATTCATTTATTACTGCCTTCATTGTCATTCATTTAATCACTGATAGACAGATTTAGCTTTGCTGCATGCATTATATCTTTCTACCATATGATATAAACCCACCATAGAGTATCAACTTACAGTACTAAAACATATCAAGAATATAGAATAAATTTTGCAAAAATGCTAAGAATGAACAAATCGTTATTTGAAACAATAATAGGAAATAATTCATCCATTCTAAAATTTTCAAACTTTGGGGCATATATGAATAGAGCTTTGTTCTTTGATTTGACAGTTATTACAATATAAAATGTAATCATCACCTACTTCATTGCATTCGTGGAGATTATATAGCCTGTTTTCCTTCGAAATGCTTTTATGTCTACCAGATTCAATGGGAAGGGAATGTGCAGAAGTTCTAAATTTAGTATAAGCTATTCTATGATTTTTATTTTTAATTGTTTCTAAATAACGTTCAAATTCAAAATTTTCTTTAGAACACCTGTAAAAGTCAAACTTACAATTGTTCAACAGATTATTTTTCCACTTCATACGGTACAAACATTTGAGCTTCTTTTTTAAAATATCACAAAAATTATTCTGATGTTGGTCTGAATTAGTTAGATCTGTTATGACTAGTAATTTTTGTATAAAGTTAATCCATGGGCCATGCACAAAAGTTTTGGATTCTTCATAGGCTGCATCAATGATAGAATTGTCTTTGATAATATTTCATAACTGAAACACAAATATCCATTGATATTGACCTAATTCATTAGATGCTTTCCTGTGAACACCCAGAACTCATTTACAGAATTTATTGTGAAGTTTTTCTGCAATTAATTTATTTGAAAAGTATTTTGTTTCAAAATTGCAATTGTCGACTGTATATTTATTTTTACAAGACCCCTTGAAGATGTTCAGCATAACCCCTCCCCACACATCAGTTCCATATAAAGCTGTGGGTTTGATAATAGAGTTAAATATTTTTTTAGCCAGACTAACAGAATAACATTCCTCACTGATCCAAAGCATTTTGTACATCTTGAACAGTGCTTTCTGTGCTTCGTCTCGTAGCCTTGACATAGCATTATGAAACTTACCATTTGTTTGAAAAACAATGCCAAGGTAAATATAAAAATTAACACACTGTAATTTAGTGGCGTCCAAATAAAACTGAAATTTGTTTTCTAAGTTTTTACCTGAATAATGATTTTGCTTTTGTTAATATTAACTTTTAAATGCCAATTGTTACAGTAATTTTGGACTGTATCACTGCACTTGTGTAACCCCTCTTACAATAGTAATTCATCAGCATATAACAAACAATTGAGCTTGAAGCCATTTAAATCTACGGGGTCAACATTTTTAACATCATCACAGATTCCATTAACAAAAAAATTAAAAAGTTGAGTTGATAGTCTTATAAAAAAAAATTCCCACACCTAATCGAAGAAGTTTATATAACAGCCCTTATCGTCAAACTGAATCAAATGCTTTGGAGAAATCAATGAAACATGAAAACAAATAATTTCCTGATTTTTCAGTTTGCAATTGACATATTTATTAATTAAGGATTTAAGAATATAAATATTATATATCGTACGATGGTTTTTCTTGAAGCCAAACTGATTATCCACTATTTGATTAGTTCCTTGTAAGTACTTTGCTGTACTTAATCTAGTATTTAGCATTATAGTATATAATTTGGATACACAACTAGAAATGGCAATGCCTCTATAGTTATTAGCATCCTTTGGGTTACCTGACTTAAAAATAGGAATAATACTACTGTTCCAATGTAATGGCATAATGCCTGAATTTAAAACTTGTGTGAACATTTTAGTAAGAGAATTAATAATAAAGGGAGCCCCATGCTTCAACATTCATTTGAAATCATATCAATGCTTGAATTTTTGCCTGACTTTAAAAGTTTAATATGCTGCAATACTTCCTTATTAATGAAATCTTGATTAATAATGTGATTCTAATCATCTAAACGTTCCATACTACTAATATCATTTACAATAGTCTGTGAGAAGCTTTTATCTTCCACGTTAACATTTAAAGTGATTTAACCATGACTCTACACTGATGTTGTCATGGTTTTGTAGGTTTTTATCTAAATCACCAAGTTCCTCAAGTAACTTCCAGAAACACTTAGGATTAGACTCCTTAAGCATAATGATTTTATTACATAAATTATCTTTATATTCCTTTTTTTTTATTCTTAATTAGATTCTTGTATTTTGTATTAATTTTATATCGTTCTTGTCTAATACTATTGTGCTTAGGAAACTTGTCTAATAAATGTAAATATCTAATTAGGTTTCTTCTTACCTCACTGACATCATTGTCAAACCACTTTTTATGTTTTGGTTTATTAGCCTTTTTTATTTTGGGATTGATAACTTTAAGAGAACTCGTTTCTGCATTAATAATACTTGAATTGAAATTAGCCACTACTTCATCTACAAAATTGGAACTCTGAAAATATTGAAGTTTTTCTCCTATAGTCTTACTAGAAATTGCTTTAATATAATTTAACCGGCTATCGCCATCCCAAATGAATTTGCCAGGTAAAAGGGAAAGCAGGCTATGATCATCTACCATATTATGTTACATCCAGACAGAGACACAGATATTGGACAATGATCAGATAAATGGCCAAACTTTGAAATATTGAACAGCACAAAAAAGTTCTGAACTAACAATACCATAATCTACCAAACTGCTACACCCATATTGGTGACTCGTAACTTTACCCAAGGAGTCACCTGGAACTCTACCATTCAAAATCCTACAGTTACTAGCACAACAAAGTTTAACCAAAGCTTTACCATTTTTGTTGACAAATGAATCCATATTGTTTCTGTAATAATGTTCATCAATATTAAAATAATCTAGTAATGGTAAGTGGTCATTTTCATCATTAATAATGAAGTCTGACAGTTGAGCACTTCTAGCATTCATGTCACCCATGATTAAGACATCTCCAAATTCATTAAATCTGGTAATATCATTTTCTAAATGATCAAAAGTATCTAAACCTGAGTGCAATGATGAATTATAAAAGCTTGACCCCTCTGGAGAAAAGTAGCAAAAAATGTCCTGCTCATTTTAATCCATAAAAGATCTTTATGATTGCTATCGATTTTACTGAGACCCTTTTGGATTGCAGTTTTAAAAATAACCATAATCACCCCTGAATTTCTACCTCTAATTCTATGTCTAACTCTATCGCTACGAAAACAATTTAAACCAGGAAATCTAATCTACACTCACTATCCAACCAAGATTCTACAAATCCTACACAATCATGGTTTTTGATAAAATTTAAAAGTAAACTATCTTGTTGTTTATCCCCAATACCATGAATGTTCCAGGATGCAACTTCCAGTCTCCTGTGCATTAAAAGTGTCAAAATTGTCGCCATGTGTTCTTGTAACGGTGATTTCCAAGGTGGTGACTGGTCATTATAATACTGCTGATTATACTGCATTTGTTGTGGTAGTGTCTGCTGCCAGTAGTTTGCATCATTCCAGGATCTTTTGTTGTAATTGTTACCTTGCTACATTCCTTGGTTTGGTGTATATTGATAGTCAGGAAGGGCGGCGTTATTTCGGAAGTTGACATTGTATTCTCCATAAAACCTATTGTCATTAGCTTGCCTTTGCTTCTTGTGTTTTTGAAAGATTTTCTTGAAATTGGACCGATGCATATTACGTTTGTATTCATCATTGGAGCTATGGTTGCTGTGATATTTGTAGTTGGTTTTTCTTTTCCCATTATTAATAACAAAGGGTTTTGACACTCTTTTCTCTTCACCCTCTATACGTGACATCTTGAAACTTCTTCCAGTTATTCATTCAGATATATGTTCACCAGTTATGATATACACCTCATTATCAGCATTGTTACAAGCATAGGTTATGAATGAAAAGCTACCTCTACAAAGGTTTGAGGTCACAGAGTGCGAGCTGTAACACTACAGCACTCATGGTGATTATATGTTTATTTCATTATAAATCTCGCCATGAATATTTTCTGGTCTGACTCATGCCCCTAGGTAAAAAGGAAGCCAATACAAATGCATGAATGACAGAATGAATGACTGTCCGTCTGTTTATCGTGTTTTATTTTGCATCCTCAAAACAGTTTAATCTAATACTAAGAAATACTTTATTTTACCTAGAATACTTTTATGTTTGGCTGTTTTGTGTGAAATTTATTTTCACTGATTTGGGAAAATAGGCATTTTCACTAATACAGTGAAAATAGCGAGTATAAATTGTATGTGAGTTTCGGTATTTTGATTCTATGAACAGCATTAGCAATGCTGAGGCAAAAATTGATTGTGTGTTGGTTGTTCTGTAAACATCAAATAACATTGCATTCAGTTTACACAGGAGTACTTTTAGCATCACTAGTTTCAGTGCAGATTCGGATAAGGAAAGTTAAATATAATCAATGCAACTTTTGCTACAAAACCTTTATGTAGATCCTGTTTTCAACTGCTCCTTCTAAATGACGACGCTGCCATTTCAACTTACATTATAACATTGACATCCTGCTACCTTATTCTGTGGAAATTGCCCAACCATGTTATATGGAGTATAGCAATGGGTGCACGTTGAATTGAAATGATTCATTTCATTTTAGAATCTCGCAGAAAACCCTGAACGCACCATCTTTTCTTCTCATTATGACGAAGGACGTTTAGTAAAAACGATGAGGTCAGATTCAGTGTGGGCTGTGTTAGATAACAGATCAATATCACGATATGAGGGAATTCAACAACAAACTGGTATGTCTTGCTATTTATTTTTGTTTCTTCCATCTATCTATTTGATAATGATATAGTTAATATCATAATATAAACCCCTAAATATTTAAAGATATTTTAATATTAAGGTATAATATTTTATGTTAATTTAATGCAGAAATCAAGTTGAGATTAGATTGTACTTTGAATATCATATTTGTTTATTAGTTTATACAGCGTGCATGGTGCTTCTTGAAACAAGTCGCGGTTTGATTGTTATTCCCCTAATATTTAGCGACCATTACATAATCTTATAGAAACTATTTTATATAATTGTTTTCTGCAGGAACACGCTTTTTCACAGATGTTGGATTTATGATGATTAGTCT
Source organism: Saccoglossus kowalevskii (assembly GCF_978046115.1). Classification (NCBI taxonomy): domain Eukaryota; kingdom Metazoa; phylum Hemichordata; class Enteropneusta; family Harrimaniidae; genus Saccoglossus; species Saccoglossus kowalevskii. Next base: position 19,569,798 of record NC_140653.1, on the reverse strand, counting down.
GAAGGAGGGACATAACTACACTTCAGTTATGAAAGACATGGCAGTGAGATTTGGAAAGAAATTTGACATTCTTGATAAAACTGAACTCACTGAGCGGTATGATTATCTGTCGATGCGCCCAAACGACGAGGCCATACTTGAGTTAAATCACGCTGGATACGTCAGTGGAAGGAAACAGGTATTAGCACAGCAAACAGCTGCTCGACAGCAAGGATGTGACATCATTGACGACATCATTAATCATGTGACCGAATGTAACCAATCAAATGTCGGCAATGTGATGAAGTTAACTACAGATAAAGGCCACACCATGCGTGCTAGGAAAGTGCTGTTAACTACAGGTGCCTTCACGTCATTCAGACATCTGTTACCACCTGGCAAGGAGTTGGACGTTACATTATATTCTAAGACTCAGGCCTTTGCAGAGCTTACACCATAGGGCGGAAATATACAAAATATACAAAAGAAGGAAATCATGATCTTTACATGTTGCCGCCAATTAAATACCCCAACGGTAGGATTTAGTTCGACTTTTTATAACATAACGCCAATATATGGATTGTCATTTAATTAAACGCAACTAAATGTCAATCCTCGATTGTAATACATTTTAAATACAATTTAATTAAAGTCATTTATAATGGAATGCAATTTAATCACAGTTTTATATAGTTAAAATAACTTAATTACAATGAAACTTAATTTATCTTCTCATCAGTGAAGTGATAGCTCGGTACACAGTACATCACCTTTGACCGCATGAAACATGAAATGCCAAGTGACGTAAGGCCGGCGGTCGTTGCGAATTTCATGTAAAAAAAACAATGCATCTCACACAGAATGTGTACGTCTCATATCAAAAAAGAAAAAAGGTGAGACATGTGTCACTTTAGCATGAAAGACCCTCCAAATAACATGTATGCTCAAAGAGTACACATCGCTGTCATATGTAACCACATGTAGTGTTGTTTAGCGTGTTTGTCATGTTTTACATAAGTAACAACGATGTAGGTGTAAGCATTTTACTTTCAATAATCTTAACCTATTTCACGCAGCAAGATTATGACAGATCATGTTAACATCCTACATTACAATATATGACCTCAATACCCTAAATGAGACAACAGTCATCATGGGTGGTGATTTTCAACTAATGAAATCAGAAACCGAGTATAAACGTATCGTCTTTACAATTGCTGTACAAGTTTGTTGAAGCACGATAATGTTAATTTTATTTAAGACGAGCTGATATGGTTACATCTGTGAACGGGGAGTAGATATAGTATAATATTACAATGTTACATCGACAATTCATGTACACACGATACGATAGTAATGTGGTGTACATAAACATAATGAATTTCAATCTGTTTAAGAGTAAGGATATAGTATAGTGCACTTATACTAGTTATATATATAAGTATAAATATGTATAACATGCATCTGTGCAACAATAGACACCACGAATGGATCACGGCATTTTTCATCTTTGGTAATATTAACATGAATCTCAATGACATTACGCTATATAAGACATTCAACAAAAATGCTTGCTGTCAGCGTGAACTTCTTCATTAAATTGGAGGGGTAGAAAAGTATTCCAGATTGCCATCAGAGATGATGACAGGCCTGCAGCATGCAGCTACATATCCCGCGTCGAATTAACAAGAGTGTTGAAGTGTCTGTAGTTCCAAAATATAATATAATACTATGCAATATGATATGATACATTGTAACCAATGATACTCTGATTGTTTACATAGTTGATTTTGTTTACAGGTAAATATTATCTAAAGATTGGACATGGTGCTAAATTCAACACTGTACTCAACACAGAGAAAGAAGTAGCAGACTGGTTCCGCACTGAGGGACACGCGTCAGTACATAAACCCCTTTTAGATATGATGTTTGATATCGTCAAAGGTAGGTAGTGATTTACAGTACATTTAAAAACGTTTCGTATATTTTATCTAATATAGATAACTTTTTATTCATTGTCTAATATACATGCTGATTTGATAAGTGTATATTCATATTCAATGACTAATTACTATCATATTTGTGTTAGTATGATTAACTGTCATAAATGTTAACAAGTTTGCATTCAGATTCCCTAATATTCATAACTAATATTTACACTGATTAGCTAACATGCATATTACCTAGCGAAAATGCATACTAATTACCTAAAACATTTGTGTGTCTTCGATGTTTTACCAGAAGTGAAGCCTGTGTCAACACATGGCGGTTCTTGCGTTATAACAACTACACCGACTGGCCACGTGTACTGTGATATGGTGACACCTACACTGGGAGTGGCAGTTGGTGGTAATGGAAATGGTGCTAGTGCAGCTGATGAGATTGGGAATATAGCAGCACGGATGATGATTGCTGGAAAATGGGATCACGATTTGTCTCCTGATAGTTTTAGAGTAAAATTCAAGAATAAAGGTAGTTCATTGATAAGATTTGAAAAACACATGAATGGGAGTGCCGATCATTTATAAATTAGATTCGTTGTGATTAGTACTACGATATATGTTACTTATATTTTATCCGTGAATGCAATAGTTCATTTGATTTTGAATTACTGTTGGACAGTCTAGTTAGTCTCCTTTTCATGTGCAGCCTGAAAAGGGGAGTGTAGTTTCTTTTTTTCGCCTTCCGTCTGTGACATCTGTAACATTTTCTCAGAAATTCTGCAGCATATATCGATGCAATTGACATGTTGATGAACAAGACTCTGATGAATATGCACATACTTTTTTTTCCTGATTTGCGTCATAAATTACCTCTCCCAACAACACTGAGAGAACAAAAGCATGCTCGGAATAAATAATTAGGTTAGATGGTAATGCTAGGGTTTCAGTGATGTTATGATCTTTATCTGAGTCAGTGACAGGGTCCACAGTCTTGTTATATGAAAACAAAATCTTGAGAAAAAGTGGTCAAAAATGTTGTTGTATATTATATCTTTAAACTGTAAATATTGCATTCCATTATTAAGAGCCATCACTGAAATACCTGATCATAAAGTTGAAGATCAGTAAAAACACTTTGCAGTTACTGTTTATAAATCTTGGTCAGGCACGTTGACACATGTGGTCTAAATATAGCTTCAGTTGTCAGGGTCGTGGTAAAAGAGGTCATACCGTTACAAATCTCATAGAAACTGTAGAGGGGGGAGCTACAATTTGATGGGAATTATAGTGGTGATACTGAAACAAACCCAGGTCCTGTTAATGTACAAAGTACCTAAATTAACAAAGAAGTCAAGTTGATATTAAAAATACATCGAGGGTTACTCAGATTTATGATGCAATTTCTTGAGCATGTATGAGACATAGTTTGGTTGCACTTGTGTACTCTGAGATTTTGTACATGGGTCAATGGAAGTTTTCAGTTATCAGTACAGTACTAGATTAAATAAAGGATATCACTTTATGGTTAGTTGTACCCACATAGAGTACATATCAATTCACCTGTTTGCAGATGTTTCATGTATTATTTTAACATGAGTATTTTATAATTAAACGACGGGGATTGTGTCTAATTTTGATTTCGCATTTGATTAAAGACGCAACAATTGTTGCTGTTACAGATAAACTTATACGTACTTACTGGAAAGCTTCTAATTGTGATACAGATCGTTTCTCTCTGTATGCGTAATTATGATTCTGATGGTTTTACAAGTAAATTACATGCGCCACCAAGAACCTGGGTACCAAATAGAAGGAATAAAATACATGAATAAAAATGGGGGTCGGGGTACTTTCATTGTAATTGTGTATCTATATCAGGAGAGAAATCTCATATATTGAATGAGGTATAGTGATAGCACAGAGTTTGATACTTTTAAAATTGTCTCTTATTGCCAAAGTTATGCCGAAACGCGTCAGATCGAAGCAAAATAAAATTGATGCGTGTTCATGGAAAAACGTAAACATTTGACAACAAACGCGAGCTATAGATGGCGCCGTATTCTTCAGTGGTCACCTAACATATTAAATGATGTAACGCTGGTGATGTATTAATAGGAGTCTCGATCATAGTACAACGGAACAAGAAGTGCGGGTAGGTAACCTCACTGTCAGGTAATACTGCATAACAAGTAATCTACGTATTTTTTACCTAGCATGCAACACAAACACCAGTAATTGTGCTTATATAATCTATATAGCCACATATACAAACGGCGCAGCAGTTATATGATCCAATAGTTTTGAGGGGCGTGGGAGTATTTTGTTGTTTGAAATGTGCTATTATGATCGGGATTCACAAAAAAAGCATTCCTGAGCATGATTTTGTGTGAAAATAGGCGCAAACAAAGATCTATTTTTTTTATAACTGCTTAAAACGTGTCAGGTGACCGTTAAAGAATACAACGCCCTCTACCGGCTTAGTTTGGTTTGAACTGTTCATGTGAATATGTATCTCCGAGTTGATGTGTTGTAAAAACTAAAACAGATCAATTGTATTATTGACATTTTCACAGAAAATAAATTAATAGGATATGAATTTTACGTAATTTCACAACATACGCAACTAAATTGAAAATGACATTTGATTTTACATGTTTAACATTACTGTTGTAAAAAAGGCTGTTTGGCCATTACCATATGGCATGATGCTACATGTACTATGACAGTACACGTATATATTATTAAGTGATAGTCCATATATATGATAGTATATACTATTAGGTGGGTAATGGGAAGGTGGTAAGTATGTGGCGTTCAGTTTGTTCAGGTAACAATTAGAGATAAAGTTGGACAGTTACTATGTTTGTGTATTGACTGTCGTCTAGCATTACATAATATTGGCCCTGATTTTGTTTATTTGTTGTTTATTTTTAAATTTGTTACAAATATTGTGCTTTTATTTTGATTATTTTTGACTCCCGTGTGCGAAGCACAAAAAGGAAGTCTTTGCAGTTAGTGTGTCTGTTCCACTGATATCTCAATAACCATACATTGATTGTTGATGAAACTTGGTGCATAATCGCTCTGTGCCAGTGCGCAGATTTGATTAGGTTTTGGTAAAAATCCTTGCATATTAATTACCTAATTTGCATAATTAATTAATTTTCAGCTTTTGATATTTCTTGTAGTAATCATCACATTTCAATAAAACTTGTTACATAGATGTCATATGACACTGCACATACCTGATAGTTTTTAGGGTAATATCAGTACATATTAATTACCTAATTTGCATAATTAATTAATTTTTAGCTTTTGGTATTTCAAGTAGTAATCATCACATTTCAATTAAACTTGGTACATAGTTACAGAGACCTGATTTATTAGCATAATTAGTTAATTTTCAGCTTTTCGCCTGATAACTCAAGTACTGATCATTATATTTCAATGAGACTTGCTATATAGATTTTCTAGGACTATGCAGAGACCTGATTAGTTTTAGGGTAAATAATTGTGGATATTAATTACCTAATTCGCATAATTAGTTAATTTTTTCCATGAATGTTCCACTGATATATAAAGAACCACTAATTGGATTTTAATGAAACTGAGTATTCGTCATCACATTTCAATGAACTTAGGACTATGCAGAGACCCAATAGTTTTTCGAAAATATTTATGCTTATTAATCACCTAATTAAGGTAGAGATGCAGTTTACCTGACAGGTATTTTAATTAGTTAATTAGAAAACTAAGATGACCTCCCTTGTCCACAAAACTATATATTTTCGGAAAGCTTATTGTATGAATTTTAAAATGTTGTTAGTATTTTTTGTTTATGGACAATGTAGTTAGAAATATGCACAAAAATGTGCTTTTTTGGTCAAAAGTGATTAAAAAAAATAGCTTCTACACCATGCTTCTGTTTCCTGTCAAAATTGGTCTACGGGTACATCTGTTTACTATGAAGAAAGTGCCGTCTTGAAAACTGTCTACCAGTTGTCAATTTTGCAGGGCAGCAGCTCAAATTTCACTACTTCAAGTTTATGCATAAATTAACACCCAGGCTAGTTGTCTGTGCGATTGTTGTAACACTGTTCAACCAAAAACAATGCCCTGACGGGGTTTTGAAGATAAACACATTGTCAATCATTTGTGAAAATTTCAAAACAAAAGGTCAAAGCGTCTAGGAGCTATTTTTTTAAAGTTCTGGGATGTGCACTAAAAAGAAGCTGAGATAATTGCTAATTTGCATAACAATTCACTCTGTAAGACGTTCGCTAATGCTCATAATTAAAATGGCTGTAACAGTTCCAAATTTAAATGTATTATCGTTTTGTAAAAAGTTAAATATAGTGCATAATATGGAGATCCTGTCATTCCTGTTTTTCAACATGTCTCTTTTTTATTATTTATGTACAGCCCTGCTTAATCTTGCTAAGCATTCAAAAGAGAGAATGTTTGTACCTGTTATTTATATTTTAAAATCGTCTTTTGAGTATGTTCCTCTATAGCCAAGACTGTTTGAATAATAAAAAGCAAAAAAAAAAAAAAATTCACTCCCACCACGAACCTGCATCTCTACCTTAAAATAATTAATTAATTGATATCTCCATTACTGATCATCACATTTGAATAAAATTTGGTACATAAATGCTCTAGAACAATAGACAGACCCCTATTAATTTTGGGTTGAAACTTGTTCATACTAATTCTCTAATAATAATAGTTTTTATGTTCTAATCACATTTCAATGAAACTTGGTACATATATATTACATTACACAGGCCTTTCTAAGCTTTATTTGATAACTCATGTGTGTGGTAACCAGTAACAAGAATAAAAATGTCTAGGCCTTTCAGTCTTCTTCAAAATTGTATATTGGCTGCTGACCATTTCTTGTCTATCTCTTTATTGTTTCATTAATGTCATTTCTTGCGGCTTTTTGGTCGTAACAAACGGTTAATTTTGTGATGGTCATATTAAGTTTTCGATATGGCTGTATTTTACAATGCGTGTAATATACTAGTACATTGTTTATTAACATGAAATTGGAAAACGTGTTGTGCGAAGAACATCATCCTCCTGTCGTTAATTATCACTTTATATTTAATAACGTATGACGGACACATGGGTGAAATAAAATATTGTTAAACGAATTTATTGTTAGAAGGAGAGTGTTCTCAATTAAACCATTCACTGATAAATATGCAAATGACGCATAGAAGGCCCAGTCTTTATATACAATAACATGTAAAACCGACCCAGTTTTTTTTTTGTATATATAAATTTAAATTATCTAAACATATACAGTTGTCTGGAATGTGCATTGCTTTCAATATTGAGGTGCAGAAGCGTTATTTAATTGTGTTTTCCAGTTTTCAAATAGTTTTGATTTGCAGTCATGGATGGAGTAGTATATGACTTGTGTATTGTTGGAGCTGGTCTTATCGGTTCTGCTGCAGCTAGACATGCAACTATTATATCGCCAGCTGCTAAAATATGCTTAATTGGACCCAAAGAACCTGTGGTCAGCAGTACAGTATTTTATAACCCAATGCAAAGGGCACAATTGGAGGTATTAAATTGATGTCTGCCTTACATCAATACACCATATCGTATCTTTTCATATATTATTATACTAATTTACAATATCATATCCATTCCCAATACTGGTTTATCAATTCAGACACACGATTTCTATTCACAATATTCGTATATCATTCATATCTATGTATTCATCTTTATATCAATTCAATACTTGGAAATGCCAATATATTATCCAGTTTTCAATTTCACCGATTGAATGATGCCATGATTTCTAGTGTAGGCTTTCCTGTTTATTAGCAAAGTATCTTTATGTCTTCTCATCATCTGTTTGTGGTTTATCACCATCCTAACACGACATCTTCAACCGTCATGCTTTTAGTAGTGCATTGTGTGGCTGAATGCCATATCCTATATATTTTCTGCTCTATGGACAAGGTTCTTTCACTTATTTGATAGATTATCCCTGACCACTCTGTGGCTTAAGTAACATTCACTCAACCATCTAATCACCATGCGCACACTCCTTTACCATATCATATCATATACTGCTTTCATTCATTCAGCTTTGCTGCATGCATAGGTTAATGAATGACAAGCAACCTATACAAGATTTTGAGTCCTTATTTATATATATAAATTCACCATATGATATACGGTATAATAATAATAATAATAATAATAATAATAATAATAATAATAATAATAATAATAATAATAATAATTTTTATTCATATTAAAAAATTGCTCACCATATACCTGTTCATCAAATATATGCTTTCAACACATTATATTCACCATATTGTGATGTTTATTGACATTATATTAACGTTCATACAATATTCCATGATATCCATTCATATCGTATCTTTTGGTATCTTTTCACAATATGATATGATATACACCTCATTATCAGCATTGTTACAAGCATAGGTTATTGAATAAGCAGCCTATACAAAGGTTTGAGGTCACAGAGTGCGAGTGTCATTCTACAACAAGATTGTAACATTTCTGCAATCATTGTGATTATGTGTTTAGTTTATTATAAATCTCGCCATGCAATTTGTTTGGTCTGACTCATGTCCATGGCATAAAACGAAGTCATTACAAATGCATGAATGAATGTCCGCCTGTTTATTGTGTTTTATTTTGTATTCTCAAAACAGTTTGATCTATTACTGTAAAATACTCTATTTTAGCTGGAATTAATGTTTGGCTGTTTTGTGCGAAGTTTATTTTCACTGATTTCGGAAAATAGACATTTTCACTTATACAGTGAAAATAGCAAATATACATTTCAAGTGAATATGAAGCACTTTAGCATCTATAGTGTCAGTGCAGATTCTTATAGGGAAATTTACTGCTATCTTATTTGGTGGAAATGGCCCAGCCATGTTATATGAAGTATAGCATTGGGTTTGCGTTGAATTGAATTGATTCAGTTTAGAATTTTGCAGAAAATCCCGAACGCACCATCTTTTCTTCTCATTATGATGAAGGACGCTTAGCAAAAACGATGATGCCAGATTTATTGTGGGCTGTGTTAGATAACAGATCAATATCACGATATGAGGGAATTCAACAACAAACTGGTATGTATATTTATTGTTGTTTCGTTTGTCTGTCTATCTATATGGAGACAATGATATCTGATAATGATATAGATAATATTACAATATCAACCCCTAATTATATAAAGATATTTTAATATTAAGGTATAATAGTTTATGTTAATTTAATGCAGAAATCAGTTTGAAGTTAGTTTGTACTTTGAATATCATATTTGTTTATCAGTTAATGCTGCGTGCATGGTGCTTCTTGAAACAAGTCGCGGTTTGATTGTTATTCCCCTAATATTTAGCTACCATTACATAATCTTGCAGAAATCATTTTATATAATTGTTTTCTGCAGGAACACGCTTTTTCACAGATGTTGGCTTTATGATGATTAGTGTGAAAGAGGAACATGAACACACGTCAGTTATGAAAGACATGGCAGTGAGATTTGGAAAAGAAATTGACATTCTTGATAAAACTGAACTCGCTGAAAGGTATGATTATCTGTCGATGCGTCCAAACGACGAGGCCATACTTGAGTTAAATCACGCTGGATACGTCAGTGGAAGAAAACAGGTATTAGCACAGCAAACAGCTGCTCGACAGCAAGGATGTGACATCATTGACGACATTATTAATCATGTGACCGAATGTAACCAATCAACTGTCGGTAATGTGATGAAGTTAACTACAGATAAAGGTCACATCATGCGCACTAGGAAAGTGCTGTTAACTACAGATGCCTTCACGTCATTCAAACATCTGTTACCACCTGGCAAAGAGTTAGACGTTACATTATATTCTAAGACTCAGGCCTTTGCAGAGCTTACACCAGAAGATGCTAAGAGATTGAAAGACATGCCAACTATAGGGCGGAAATATACAAAAGAAGGAAAACATGATCTTTACATGTTGCCGCCAATTAAATATCCCAACGGTAGGATTTAGTTCGACTTTTTTATATTATAAAGCGAATATATGGATTGCCATTTAATTGAACGCAAATGTCAAATCATTCATGGCAACACATTTTAAATACTTTAATTACAGACAATTATAATGGAATGCAATTTAATTACAGTTTTATATAATTAAAATACCTTAATTTAATTTATCAGCCCAAAACATGAGATGCCAAGTTACGTAAAGCCGGTGGTTGTTGCAAATTTCATGTAAAAAAAAACGATGTATTTAATACGGGTTGTGTACGTCGCTACGATCCTCATATCGAAAACGATTATTAGAGGTGTCACTTTGGCATAAAAGACTCAGCCAAAAACATGTAAAATCGTCCGTGTCGACAGATTTGTGTTAATAATGTAAATATGTAGATAATTCCAGGAGAGAACATACATTGTTAATAGCTGTCATGTTGCAACCTAACAGTAGTGTTTTACCCATGTATGCTCCAAGAGTACATATCTTGCTGTCATATGGAACCACATGTAGTGTTGTTTAACGTGTTTGTCATGTTTTACATGAGTAATAATGTTGTAGGTGTACCCATTTTATTTTCACCAATCTACCAATCTTAATCTATTTCAAGCAGCGGGATTATTAAAGATCATGTGATAAACCTCTATGTTAACAGCCTACATAACAAAATATGACCTCAACACCCTAAATGAGATACAAGTCATCATGGGTGGTGATTTCAACTGCACTTTTGATCTGAATATATACTAATGGAAGCAGAAACCGAGCATAAACATATCATCTTTACAATATGCTATAAGTTTGTTGACCTAGAATAATGTTAATTTTAATTAGGACGAGCTGATATGGTTACATCGGTTAACAGGGAGTAGATATACAAATGTACAATGTTAACGACAATTCATATAAACACAGTTTGAGATTTTGGTGTACATGAACATAATGAATTTCAAGCTGTTTAAGAGTAAGGATACAGTCTGGTGCACTTATACTATTTATATATATAAGTATAAATATGTATAACATGCATCTGTGCAACAATAGACATTAAGAATGGATCAGGGCATTTTTCATCTTTGGTATTATTCACATAAATCCCAATGACATTGAGTTAAATGAAGGCAATCAACAAAAATGCTTGCTGTCTGCGTGAACTTAGAGGGAGTCAAAAATAACTTAGATTGCCATCAGAGACGATGACAGACCTTGTAAACATGCACCATGCAGCTACATATCCCGCATCAAATTAACAAGAGTGTCGAAATGTCTGTTGTGCCAAAATATAATACATTACAATGCAATACAACATGACATGATACATTGTAACCAATGATACTCTGATTGTTTACATAGTTGATTTTGTTTACAGGTAAATATTATCTAAAGATTGGACATTTAGAGTATATTTAGAGTATATGTAATAAAGTTTCACTTAGTTAAGTACGCATGTTTCACGCATCACAACTACTAACTCGATGCAAGTCAACATTTAACAAGATTATTATGATACATTACATATCAATTACGTAAATTTACATACATATTGATTACTGTGAATATATAATTTATCCAGTATAGATAATGTTTAACTATCATGCATATTCTTTGTGTATATTCATATTCATTGTCTAATATACATGCTTATTTGATACGTGTATATTCATATTCATTGAGTAATTACTATCATATTTGGGTTAATATGATAAACTATCATGCATGTTAACAAGTTTGCATTTAGATTACCGAATATTCATAACTATTATTCACACTGATTAGCTAATATGCATATTACCAACCGAAAATGCATACTCATTTGTTTGTATGCATACTAATTACCTGAACATTTGAATTTCCTCAATGTTTTACCAGGAGTGAAGCCTGTGTCAACACATGGCGGTTCTTGCGTTATAACAACTACACCGACTGGCCATGTGTAGTACTACGAAATATGTTACTTATATATTTATCCGTGAATGCAATAGTTCATTTGATTTTGAATGTTGAACAATCTAGTTAGTTACCGTTTCAGGCTCAGCCTAAAAAGTGGAGTGTAGTTTCTTATTTGCGGTTTCTGTCTGTGACATCTCTAAAAAAATCAGAAATTGTGCAGCAGATATCGATGAATCATGGCAGGTTGATTTATAAGTCTCTGTTGAATATGCACACAATTTTCATAATAAATTACCTCTTCCAATAACACTGAGAGAACACTCATATTCGACTTTCCTATCAAAACCAAATAAACAGGCAAAACAGTTGAATGTGTCCATGTTAAAGACAATTGCATTATAGCGTATTATATATAGCGTATATAAAGTGCAAGCCTATAAAGTAGCCAGCTGGATTAGAAGTCCACAATTGCTATGCCATCCTGTTTCCTATAATGCATGTAATATAGCAGATCTATCATACCCAGGAGGGGGGTTTAAATATCATTTATACTGTAAAGAAAGTAAAAAAAATCGTCGTTGTTCTGGGCCATACAGGAAAAGCATGTGGCAGGACAAAAAACATCAGATATTGCAGATCTGGTTGAACCTCGATATCTGCAATAGTGCCATGATAGTTATGCATTTTTATTGAGGTCATATGACCATATAAACTATAAATATGTTAATCAGATTTCTTGTGCAAAGCATTTTAATGCAATACTCGTTCAAATTGTCTCTTGCCAACGTTCTGCCGCAACACGTCGAGTCGGAGCAAAAGAAATATATGCGTGTTCATGGAAAACATTTGAAAACAAACCCGAACCTGTAGAGGGCGTCGTATTCGTCAGTAGTCACCTGATATAATAAATGATGTAATGCTGGTGATGTATTAATAGTAGTCTCGAACAAAGTACGGCATGCAACACAAACACTAGTAATTGTGCTTTTATCCCTCGGGAGATTGCACAATGGGAGTGACAAGTATTTTGATCAGTAAAATAATTTTCGAAAAGTGAAAACTAGAGTGACTGTGAAATTAAAGTTGGTTTTAAATATTAAATATCATGGAATTTGCTTGAAATAATGTAAGGAAATTTAACTGAGAGGGCAGTAATCAAGGTTAGAATCAGGGGGTCAAAATACGTCACAATACATCCATCAAGGCGTTTGCAAAGCGTCATCAACTATGTATGCTTTAAAAGACTTGATTTGCAGTTTGTGTGAATTACCGGGGAGAAAGATTCATGCAACTTCTGTGCTTCTGCTTTTTTTGTGCAATGGAAATTAATACAAGAAATGCTGCCAAAAGACATGTCCTTCTAGTAAACAAAACAACCTTGAAACCTTTATCTTGAGAAATTGAGAAGACGAAAATCCCTTGGGACAGTCGTTGTGAAACAATAGACATTCTTTTCTAGAGTATTTGGATTATTTGATGATAGAAATTGCTGCTTTATGGAAGAGCAAAGTTCAATGTCATTTGCCACAGTGATGATGTTTTTAGAGGGGTGAATTGCAAGAAGTATTCGCCGTGACTCCGACTTTTCATTAGGGTTTATACAAGACTTACATGTTACTGCCTGGGAGGTTTAATGTCTTGTTTGTATTTGCACAGTGCAAATGAGGGATTTATTGTCAAAATATATACGAGTGCTTGAAACTATACAAAATTCGACCAACGCACATACGTTTCATGTGTTAAAAGAACATTGCGTTGATCTCGTGGAATTGTTGAATCACCAAACTGTCAGCTGTCACAAAACTAAACGTTTTGTCGACTCGTATGCAATTGTAAGATTATATTTCGGTATACTCGAAGTGAATCTCAGCACTGTGCTTTTTATAAATGTCATGGTTTGTTTGCAAGTCTCAGATAAATTGGGGCAGTCAATTTGTAAACAACTCGTTAGCGAATTGGCTAACTGCTTGGGTTTTGAAACAGCTAGTTGGCTTTCGAATCTCACTGGTGCCGACTTGTTCGCGTCTACTTTGGGCAAGACTATATTGCTTTAGGTGACATAGAATGGTTTTATTTGGCCTGGTACATGTCTGGAATCATCTGGACGCTTTGCCTTGTTTTGCAAGGCGTGAAAATAAAAGTAATACGAGTAATTTATAATTCATATTGGAGTAGCCATCTTGAACACGGCTTGAAACCAAACAAAAAGACACGTTGAGAAACAGTTTTCAACAAACCGGGGAGGAAATTAAATTTTCACATCCAAACGATCCGTTAGGGTAACATTGAGTCAAAACCTACACAGTTAACCAATTTGCTAGCGAGTTTGCAAATTGGCTTCCCCAATACTTCTGGGACTTGTAATAATTTACTTGAAACTGTACAGCAAATCACATATTTTCATTATTAGTTGTTCATAGTTTTTCTAAATTTCAGTTTTTTCAGTCAAAATTATTTACAGTAATAAAACATGTTTCCGTTCTGAAACTATTCCCAGTAATGACTGTGTACATGACAGCTTTGCCCCACAAACAATAGGACGATATGTGCGAGTGGATTAATAGGCCACTCCTTTGCTTCAATTCCAAGTATATATCTGAAAATATTCACTTGCTGTTTATCACCCATATTTCGATATCCCACAATGTGTTGACTGCGTGTCTGGTAATTCTAACTACTATTTCGCAAAATTTGATCAGCCTTGCTTTTACCAGTCATTTAAGTCAAGACCTCAGGACAACAACGTGATATGATCCAATTGTTTTGAGGGGCGGGGAGTATTTTGTTGTTATTTTGTTTGAAATGTGCTATTATGACCGGGATTCACAAAAAGGCATTCGCAAACAAAGAACTATTTTGTTTTAACTACTTAAAACATCACAATATGTCAGGTGACCTTTGAAGAATACAACGCCCTTTACAGGCTTACTTTTGTTTTGAAGTGTTCATGTTTTTGTGAATACGTATCTCTTCTCAGAGTTGATGTGTTGTAAAAACTAAAACAGACGTATATTCCAGTAGTGTCCCACCTGGTTAGTGTGAGTCGACCAGATATGTGGCGTTCAGTTAGTTTAGGTATTAAACACTTGTAGATAATATAAAATGGACAGGGCAGTTACTATGTTTGTGTATTGACTATCATCTAGCATTAAATAATATTAGGTCCGGAAAACAAATTTATTTTCCAAATTTTGTTTATTTGTTGTTTATTTTTAAAATTGTCACAAATGTTGTGCTTTTATTTTGCCTATTTTTAACTAGTGTGTGTGGTAGCCAGTAACAAAAATAAAAATGTCTGGACCTTTCAGACTTCAAAATTGTATATAGGCAGCTGACAATTCCTTGCCTATTTCTTTTTGTTTCATTTATGTCATTTGTTGTGGCTTCTAGGTCATAGGTAACAAACAGGTGATTTGTGATCGTCAAATTAAGTCCATAAATGTTCTATATGGGACCATTATACAATGCGGGTAATATATATTGTTTATTAATATGAAATTGGATGTGCAAAGAACACCATCCCTGGTCCTTAATTACCACTTTATATATAATAAAGTATGACGGACATATGGGTGAAATAAAATATTGTTAAACAAATTTATTGTTATAAGGAGAGTGTTTTCAATTAAACCATTCACAGTACTGATAAATATCCAAATGACGTACAGGATGCCAAGTCATAATAACATATTAAACATACCCAGTTTGTTTCTATATATATAATTTTCTAAAAATATACAGTTGTCTGGAAAGTGCATTGCCTTCAAAATTGAGGTGCAGAAGCGTTATTCTATTGTATTTTCCAGTTCTGAGTCGCAGTCATGAATGGAGAAGTATATGACCTGTGTATTGTTGTACCTGGTCTTATCGGTTCTGCTGCAGCTAGACATGCAACTATTATATCACCAGCTGCTAAATTACGTTTAATTGGACCCAAAGAACCTGTGGTAAGTAGTACAGTATTTTATAATCCAATGGGTCTTTGAGGCTTACTTTCAATAGATCGAAGCGAAGCGGCTGCTCTGCTAAGTACGACACCCCGATCCACAATCGAGGTCAAAGGTAGAAAATTGATGTCTGCCTTACATCAATTCACTCATATCATATCTTTTCACATATTGTTATACTAATTTAACGTATCATATCCATTCCCAATACTGGTTTATCAATTCAAGCACATGAATTCTATTCACAATATTTGTATATCATTCAAATCTATCTATTCATCTTAATATCAATTCAATACTGGGTAAAGTCGATATTTTATTCAGTTCTCATTTTTACTGATTGAAATCAAAAGCTTGGAATTGGAAGGCCATTATTTCTGGTGTAGACTTTCCTGTTTTTTAGTAAAGTATCTTTATGTCTTCTCCCCATCTGCTCTGTGGTTTATCACCTTCCCAACACGACATCTTCAATCATCATGCTTTTAGTAGTGCACTGTAGCTGAATGTTATATATTTTCTGCCTCTATTGACAAGGTTCTTTCTCTTGTTTGATAGATTATCAGTGATCACTCTGTGGCTTAAGTGACAATCACCCCCACCATATCATCACCATGCGCATACCTCTTTGTCATATCATGTTGTATATTCATTCACTGATTTCATTGTCATTCATTTAATCTCTGATAGACAGATTTAGCTTTGCTGCATGTATAGGTTAATGAATGACAAGCAACCTATATAAGATTTTGAGTCCCTATATGTCTATCAATTCACCATATCATTATATCCTTTCACCAGATGATATATGGTATCGATTCATATGGAAAAAATCGTTCACCATATACCTGTTCATCAAATATATGCTTTCAACACATGATATTCACCATATTGTGATATTTATTCACCTTATATTAACGTTCATAGAGTATTCCATGATATCCATTCATATCATATCTGATCTATATATTGTGGTATCCATTCACCTTATCATAAATATTTACCGTAGTATGTTATCTATTCATCCTATTTTGATATCTGGTCACCATATCATGACATACACCTCATTATCAGCATTGTTACTAGCATAGATCATTGAATAATAAGCAACCTATACATAAGGTTTGAGGTCAAGAGTGCCAGCATGTAACATTGCTGCAGTCTTGTTGATTATATGTTTATTTCATTATAAATCTCGCAGCAGAATTTCTTTGGTCTGACTCATGACCATAGCGTAAAATGAAGCCAATACAAATGCATGAATGAATGTCCGCTTGTTTATCATGTTTTATGTTGTATCCTCAAAAACAGTTAGATCTAATACTGTAAAATATTTTATTTTAGCTGGAATTAATGTTTGGCTGTTTTCACTGATTTCGGAAAATAAACATTTTCACTTATTTCAAGTGAATATGAAGCATTTTACAGTAGAGTGAAATCCGGTATTTTGATTCTATAAAACAGCATTAGCAATGCTGATGCGAAAACATGATTGTATGTTGGTTGTTCTGTAAACATCAATTAATATTGCATTTACTTTGCACAGGAATAATTTTAGCATCTTTAGCTTCAGTTCACATTCTGATAGTGAAATTTACATGTAATCAATGCAACTTTTGCTACAAAACTTTTATGCAGATCCTGTTATCAACTGCTCCTTCTAAAAGACTACACTGACATATCCTGCTATCTTATTTGGTGGAAATGGGCCAGCCATTTTATATGAAGTATAGCAATGGGTGCATGTTGAATTGAATTGATTCATTTCATTTTAGAATTTTGCAGAAACCTCCGAACGCATAATCTTTTCTTCTCATTATGATAAAGGACGTTTAGCAAAAACGATATGAGGGAATTCAACAACAAACTGGTATGTCATGCTATTTATTTTTGTTTCGTATGTCTATCTATCTATCTTTCTGATAATGATATAGATAATATCATAATATAACCCCTAATTATTTAAAGGTATTTTAATATTAAGGTATAATATTATAATATATTATTTTGTATATATTTAATGCAGAAATCAGGTTGAAGTTAGTTTGTACTATGACGGCTTAATTCTCGTCTTCTCAAACGTTATCTCAGGTAACCGTGGATTGATACGACCACAACTTTTTCGACCAAGCAAAGACCACACAGATCTGGAATTCGTGTCAACCGCTAGTCTTTGCACCATGTGTCAAGTGGTTATTATTCGCCTTTCTAAAACCATCGCACATTACATGGAAGTTCAAGATCTTGAGGCGTGGCCTCCACACATTCCACTCATGTAGCCAATCACATGAAGTATTTAACACGTCATAACATAATTGATTAATTGCTCCCAATACTGGGAAGTTACTTCTACATCCATATCATTACTTTATACCTGTGGGCACCAACAACATTAAAATAACATTTCGTAGCAACATTTATCCCCGTAATTTGTTCCAATCACTGACTCGACTACCCCCGACATGCCGTATAAGCCTAATGATGACCGATTATAAAGAGTGTTGAAAGATCTCGCCCAGCCTTTCCATCAAGAACCAATTATCCATCCGTAATCAGTGAATGTCGTTATAATCACATCTAAATACATGGACATATAAATCATGACACTTCCCCCTCTCACACTAGACTTATTCCTCCTGGCATACTACATTCACAAGTTAAATATGTCGTTATTCACTCAACACTTGTCATGCGGGCTAAATATAATATCAATACAAGAGGTATAAGTAAAACACACTGATTAAGTACAATGGCTATAATTCACTAATACAATGATTATAATTCTAAATATCCTACCCTTCCGGGGAGAAGTTGCAAGTACGTCACCTATTCACCAAATATTCAGCATCTGGTTCCCTATCTATGCATAACATCAATCATCTCACGCGGAACTTTAGTATAAAACTCAGACAATCCTACTAACAATCTGTAATAATTCCCTAAATTTTCTACAGCAGTGCACACTCTATCTTTCCATTTTGGGACCTTAATAGCCTTGGGCAAGAGAATCACACTCTCTTTATTATTAATCATATATTTCAAATCATCCCATCCTATATTTAACACGGAAGTGAACATACCTTGATCAATAGTCAGACTTTCAATTACAGGTCGCTTCACGAAAGTTAATTGACTCAGAGGAAATGTGCAGGGTCATGACTTTCACTAAAACAATTTGTCATTCGATAGTTCTAGTATCAACTTAGTACAGGGTAATTGGGGGCATGATGCATTATAGAATGATTGCGATAGCATTTACACAACCAAATAATTATTATTAAGGCCAATACAAAACCTGAACACAATCAAATTAGGGTTTCCTTTCGAAGTTGGATCACAGAATGCTTCCAATCTTGCAAGGGATGGTCAGTGATCAAATCATTTACTGGAAGATATAATGTTTTAGCCCAATACACTCAGGGCCCTCATGTTACATATAGTTCAAATTGACAAGATTAACGACACCCTACATATAATAGCTAAGTATGGTTTCAATTCTAGTAACAGATTTGATCCCCAGGAATGGTATTTCAGGAATTTCATTCAATGTATCGCTGATTAACTTGACGGCTGTAGAATAGTAAATGGGTCTATTTTTCTTCAGTAAGCCCACAATTTTGTTTAAATCCACTTAGGCTATCAAACGCGCGTCAGAACGCACAATTCCAATTTCCTCTATTAATCATTTTATTAGGGTGTTCTACATTCCACGGACTCTTATACATTGATTTCTCTGTAATTTCTATTAACATTTCATAAAAATGTATTAGAAAAGGCGAATTTACTGGATGCAAAAATGTAGGGGTCCCATCTTCAGTGCAGCCGGTCAAAAACCGGGATATATAAAAGTTAACTGGATATATAGCACATCCACATGGCAATTTAATTATACACATCGTATAACCTTTAATGGGTTCTGGATTTCTATCCCCGCATTTCATTAACCACTCGGTATTATTGCTATTCACTAATATATTTCCACCCCCTACTTCAAGCACCTTTGGGTCGTACACAGGATTAATTATTAAATCTATTTTACATGTATTATAAATTTCCTCCTTGTTGTCATAGTACAGAGCCTTCGTGCACGATAAGTCGCGCATATTTATTATGGTAATTACGGAGGGACAATCTCTTACTGACAGACCATTACAAGACGAAAATTGATCTGCAGTCATCTCAATATAGAAGGTCCCGAAATGTCACTTTCGCATTGTGATATTAATGATCCAAATTTGTATATACCAAATCAAAAACAGGATAATTTCTTTGTACCCTCTTTCTTTTAAAGCATTCTCCAACACCTTTGGTTCGACTAACTGCAAGGGCAACGTGTTAATTGAGCCAACTCTATGGCGTGTCTCTCTTTCAAGTAACTGTTACGTAATGTTTGCAACTGCTGGGAAGCATATCGAAACATAAGATGCGTAGATCGCCATTCATAATTTATCTCTTTTTCTAACGCTTCCTGAGTTAGTTCCGTGTCATTCAACCACTCTCTCCATTGCGATGAAAAATCGCTTCATGTTTTTTTTTTAAACCCACTTAGAGCAGTATCTATTCTCTTATTTACTGTGAAAACATACGAATTTAAATCTTCTTCATATGCTACAATTTGGTTCGTCATGACCTGGGTGGAGCTTTCTAGCGCCGCTACATGCCGTTTTATATGGGGTGAGAATACCGCCAAAATTAGCTTGGTGTCATTATTTGAACATTGTTTAGTTGTTTGGTCTTTATTTGGAAACTCGTTCGGTTATTATTTGGTCATTATTCGGTTATTTGGTCTTTATTTAAACATTATTTCGTGCTTATTCCATTATTGTGTTATTACTGCAGCATCCTATTGCTATTGTTTCATTATTTCAACTTTATTTCTTAATTATTTCATTATTGTGTAATTGCTACAATATTATGTTGTCATTGTTTCATAATGTTACAATTGTGTCGTTATTTAGACATTACCTTGACATTCAATTGTTATAAGATTCGATTATTTTCACGTCCAAATGTCTTGACATTCGGTTCGCTTAACTTGCGATTACCTTAACATTCGGTTCGCTTGACTTGCGATTACCTCAACATTCGATTACCTGACCTACATTAGCTGACCCCGCTATTCAATCCATAGTCATGGGCCGCCTCCGATAAAGCATCATTGCTCAAGATGGCAATGCGGCCTTTGTAAAAGTTAGCGGGAATTTTTAAATAATGGTCGTTTCGCCAACATCCGTCGTCAGAGCCTGTTGGTTAGAGAATATTACTTCTCCAAATGCGATGACTGAAGTGAGGAGGAATTATTACACAGTTGATCGTGACACGACTGACACGGTCAATAACCGGCCTTTCAGCGGACTTGGTAGTGCCATCACGGTTCTTTTTTTTAGTACAAGTTGAACCATGTATCATTCTGATTCTCATTCCCCGGCCTCTCTTATCTCAGGTACTTAATGACAGACATATTCCTGTTATGGACGTGATTTTTTTGCGTTTAATCCGTTATTGTCAAGATGCCGATATATTTGTACGGCTGATTTATAGCGCGCCATTCATTTCATGGCGCTACGAAATCGGATGTCTTCGTTGGTAACAACTGCATTGGCAATGAATTTGTGGGTATTATTGCCAATAGCAATCACGTCAGTGTCACGACAGTTTTTCGCCAGCCATGCCTCGCATCTGCAGTAATCATAGTTATGCTGTCTTCGAGGTTTTCGTAAATGTCGACTTCCGCTCGCAAAGCAGTTTCACAGTTTCAATTTTGTTTTGATTTGATTGCTGTGAATGTCTCCTCCGTCAAATTCCCCATATATTACTGGCCAAAGTAGCTTATTCCGACGGTTGACAAAACCCAATTCTGTAATTGACTAGAAATTTGCTATTTAGTAGACGGGGAGCTGAATTCCATCGAAATGCATGCCCCGATTGCAACGGGTTTTCATAAGTTGCGCCATGGACTAAATAAACTGGGTTGCAGTTGTAACTGTGAAATTTCGCTTGCTGCACACGGTTCTCGATAGATGAAACTGTGGTTATAAACATTTGCTGCTCAGTATCACCACACAATGTATTTACATAATTTCCAGAAATATCAGTATGTATGGGCCGGATTCATTCGTTTTATCGATCTTTATACATAACCTTTGACGGTTTATAGAATAATGTATGTTTGTGTTTATTCATATCACATTTATTGAAAGTATACTTCTTAGAATCATCATTTCATAACCATATGTTTTCTCCGTATTTCATTTTATGCATGTAATCCTATGGAAAAATTACTAGTAAGCACACCGAGCATTAATTTGGCCAATATTTGTTCGAACATCGGAGTAAACACCGTATTTATATTAGGTCAATGAGAACGCCTCCGCCCTAAAAATTGTTACTCGACGAGATCTATGGCAACGTAAAACGGTGTACGTTTTTGGCACTCGTATTGGATCATTTGCGTTTTAGTTCACATCTGTATTTCAGATGGAGCTGCACGAAATTTTACATCGGGGGCGAAATCTGCTCACAACCTTTAGGGGGTCCGGGGGCATGCAAAATTTTGAAATCTAGACCCGCTAAAACGCTATTTCCTGCATTAGGGGGACATTTTGCTGACACAAAAGATTTCCGCTTGATTTTGGAGGGGCGACGACCCCAACATTTTCCTCGTGGGGCGACCGCTGGCGCTGTGTATGTATGCTATTGAAGAATAAATCGAGGTTGAGTTGTAATTTTCACGTGCCCGTTTCAGTTTCACTGTTAAGAAGATCGACCCCCCCCCCACACATACATACGCGGGTCATAGATTGGAGTAAATTCATATCGTTTTCTAACGAAACTAAACTAAACGGTCCTTTTCAGAGCCACCATTATCTTCCCAAAAGAGTGATACCGTACCAAAAATTACATAATTTTATTATATTCACACAGAAGTAATAAACTGTCACACATACTCGCCACGACTGACAAATTACTCTTTGTGTGGAGTATAAACAAGGAAAAATTATTTCTGCGTGTTTTTTTCCGTGTCCCTAAATCTTTTGAATGAAATAAAAAAAAATGCACGCA
Organism: Saccoglossus kowalevskii; assembly: GCF_978046115.1. NCBI lineage: Eukaryota > Metazoa > Hemichordata > Enteropneusta > Harrimaniidae > Saccoglossus > Saccoglossus kowalevskii. The sequence goes on along the minus strand of NC_140653.1, from coordinate 19,546,940 downwards.
AATCAATGTTACTATAGTAGTCTGAGATGTTATGACTTAAGGTTAGGAGTACTTTAGGGTCAACTACTAGTATCTTATTTCGGGATCGCAAAGACTAATTGATATACAGTAAAATACTTTATTTTAGGTGGAAATAATTTTCGCTGTTATTTCCCCCAATCACTCACGCAAACGCACACACATATGCTATTTCCATATATTGAATACGTTGGCAACGGAAGGGACAAGTTTAAATCATATTTGTATTAACACAACTTGAAAGCAACAGTCTCACAATGAATATATGTTCATCATTTATCAAACTAAACATTCAATGAAGCGGACTGTGACGGTTAAAACGAAAAGACAACTTGAAGGTTAAGACGAAAACATGTGGCAGTACGATTATTCTCGTCTACTACACGCTCGGGGACTACACGTTCAAGTATCCAACTTCCCAGCTTACAAAACATGATTAGTATCAGCAATAATTTATAGTACTGCCTGGATAATTGCGTATTATTAGTTGACATCAGACATAACCCTGTACAAGATCGTTTGAACAATGTCTCAAATTCCCGAAAGGATATATTCAAATAAGTTGGGATGAATATGAATTGAATATCCATAAGATCTTTTGAAAAATCAGCTAAACAGTTCACCACCACGATTATGGTGAATTGGCGAGTTTTCAACGAAGACGACTGGACGTCTCCGGTCATGAGCTGGCTGGTTCGAATTTATCCACTTTTACAGTGATGAATATTGCGTTCGAGTTGAGTTACTAGTAATTTCAAGCCTGATTTACATTTTTTCTTGTGGTGTTTTTGTCAAGGTATTAATTATAACTGCGTTGGGAAATGGCATAATTATATTGCCTGAGTGAAAGAGGCTGGTGAAACTGTGTCACAATGCGTAAAATTTATTACCAACGCGCGTGGTCGACGCCTCTGATTGAGTTTATTTTTGTATTTTTATTTTCGAAATGTGTCGCTGGCTGCGTTTTTTTATTATGTCTCGCAACTGAACGTTAAAGCTGACCTTGTTTTGGCTGCAAGTACCCTATCCACTAAAAAAATTTCCCCTGTTCCTCCATTTTTTAAGAAATCTGCCCTGACCACTGGGGGGGTACTGATATTTCCCGCCCCCTACAAAAAAATCGGCTGGTTAGATATCAGTATACCAGTGTATAAATAGACAATGGATAAAGGCTCCAGCCAGCTCTTTCAAATTTCGCGAGTTCGCGACACGGTAACGAGTCTTGTGATTAGCTCTTAGCACATTCTGGTCATCATATAATGATAAAGTCGGATCATTTCTCGCGAATTTCGCTATGAGCGCGTCGTGTCAGCAACAAGTTTTGCGGCATTTGATATTTCGTTACGACAGGCTCTGACGACCTCAGTCAGTTCCCTGGATGTTGATGAAACGGCCATCATTCAGAAATTCCCACTAACTTTTACAAAGGCTACATTGCCATCATGAGCAACGCTTTATCGGAGGCGGCCCGGGACTATGGATTGAATATTACATGTATAGCGGGGTCAGCTAATGTAGGTCAGGTAATTGAATGTTGAGGTAATCGCAAGTCAAGCGAACCGAATGTTGAGGTAATCGCAAGTCAAGCGAACCGAATGTCAAGACATTTGGACGTGACAATAACCGAATCGTATGACAATTGAATGTAATAGAATGAACAATGACAAAATAATATTGTAGCAATTACACAATAATGAAATAATTAAGAAATAAAGTTGGAATAATGAAACAATAGCAATAGGATGCTGCAGTAATAACACAATAATGGAATAAGCACAAAATAATGTTTAAATAAAGACCAAATAACCGAATAATGACCAAATAATAACCAAACGAGTTTCCAAATAAAGACCAAACAACTAAACAATGTTCAAATAATGACACCAAGCTAATTTTGGCGGTATTCTCACCCCATAGTTTTAATATGTTTATATCATTGATGTGGCTGTTCCAAATAAAGATAATGACACTTTTCCCTCAAAATCTAACAATCCTCTCTTCTGCCAATCGTCGTCTGAATTTCGGTTCTCTATCTCTGGGAATAACACCCGAATCACTCTCTCATCCCTCGAAATATGAGACATATAGAATTTATTCTGTTGCTCGACTAACTTTAATATCTCCCCGTATTAATTAGCGCCGCTCCTTTTCATAATTTAACCACGGGTTTTATCACTGATTCACTTTATGCAAATTGAGAAAAAACAACATCAATGAGGATGAACCTGTCAAATATTAGTATTAGTCATGAATGTTGTGCGTCCCAGGGTCTAAATAACGTCGTGCCTCATTACACCTAATCTCTTTAGAATACTTTTAAGCTATGGATCAATTTCTCCCGCCTTCTTTTGTTGGCTCTATCAGAACCTATCAGGGGGACTGGATTTTTCTCCAAAGATAATCTTGCTTGTTTTCGTTTAAATGTTCATAACATTTCCACGAATTTTGATCATGCGGCTTATCTGCCCATTTAATAAGATATTCTTTCCTATCATTTCTTAGTCGTCCCTTAATAATCTTTTCCATTCCAAAATATTCGATATCCTCACTATTATTTGGCTGGAACATGGACACACAATATGACATTATGTGCAATACTTTAAATATAGCCTCGTTAGCAGTACGCAGAGATTATTCTGATATGGTTTTTATGTGTCCGTGTTCGTCTTAGGACTGTACAGTTGTTGGAAATCAGTTTATATTACACGTATTTCATTGTACCAAATGGACGCATTGACGTCACTAAGAACGGGATTTTAAGTCGTTTGCCTAGGTTTTTTAATAACAACATAAACTGCATTTTTTTTTTAATCTGGGATTGTCAACTTTAAAACAGAAGGTTCAGTCTATTGTTTTCCATTTGTAATTTCGTTTACTGTTGTATTGTATTTAACAAATGTGTCTACTAACACACCACTGTTATTGGCCTTATATGACTGTTGTGGTTAAATAAAATAAATAAATAAATAAATAAATAAATAAATAAATAAATAAATAAATAAATAAATAAATAAATAAATAAATAAATAAATAAATAAATAAATAAATAAATAAATAAATAAATAAATAAATAAATAAATAAATAATAAAACCATCAGACATGGCAGATCTGGTTGAATCTGGATATCTGCAATAGTGTCATTTTTAATGTGGTCATATGACCATATATGCCATAAAATATGTTAATCAGATTTCGTGTGCAAAGTTTGTTAATGCAACACTAGTTCACATAAATGCACCCCCTGCAACAACACATTGCTGTGACATCAGAAATACGTGGATAGCTGTTGATATTTGTTTATTTTTATCCAGTCAGCCAATCTAAAATATAGTAGTGGCGGTTTTTCATGGGGCCATTAAAATAACATCACACAAAAGTACATTTACATGAATAAATAGGATAGAATGAAAAAAATACATGAATAAAAATGGGGGTTGGGGTACTTTTATTGAAATTGTGTATCTATATCAGGAGAAAAATCTCGTAACTAAAATGAGGTACAGTGATTGCACATGGTTTGGTACTTTTAAAATTGTCTCTTATGGCCAATGTTCTGCCACAACACGTCAAATCGGAGCAGAAAGAAATAGATGCGTGTTAATGGAAAAACGTAAACATTTGAAAATAAACGCGATTCTGTAGAGGGCGCCGTATTCGTCAGTGGTCACCTTACATAATAAATGATGTAACGCTGGTGATGTATTAATAGGAGTCTCGATCAAAGTACAAAGGAACAAGAAGTGCGGGTAGGTAATCTCACTGTCAGCTAATACTGCATAACAAGTAATCTACATATTCTTACCCAGCATGCAACACGAACATCAGTAATTGTGATTATATAATCTATATAGTCAGATATGAAGAGGACACAGGACCTCAGGACAACAACGTCATATGATCCAATTGTTTTGATTGACGTGGGAGTATTTTGTTGTTTGAAATGTGCTATTATGTCCGGGATTCATAAAAAAGCATTCCCGAGCATGAATTTGTGTGAAAATCAGCGCAAGCAAAGAACTATTTTTTATAACTACTTAAAACCGCACTTAATATGTCAGGTGACCTTTGAAGACTACAACGCCCTCTATAGGCTTACTTTTGTGTTGAGGTGTTCACGTTTTTGTGAATACGTATTTCTTCTCCAATGTGTTGTAAAAACTAAAACAGACGTGCATGTACCATGATCAATTGCATTATGGACATTTTTACAGAAAAATATTTAATAGGATATAAAGTTTACATAATTTCACAACATGCGGAAGTAAATTAATAATGATATTTGATTTCACTCGTTTAACAGTACTGTTATTGTTAATTGTAAAAAGGGCTGTTTGCCCATTACCATATGGTATGATATTACATACTATGATAGTACACGTATTTAATATTAAGTATTAGTGCATGTATATACTATTAGGTGGATAATGGTTAGTTGAAACCAGCATAGAGAATATTTCCAGTAGTGTCCCACCTCGTCTGTGTAAGTCGACCATATATGTGGCGTTCAGTTTGTTTAGGTATTAAACAATAAGAAATAAAATAAAATGGATAGGACAGTCACTATGTTTGTCTATTGAATGTCGTCTAGCATTAAATAATGTTAGGCCCGGAAAACAAATTTTAGTTTGATTATTTTTAACTAATGTGTGTGGTAAGAAGAATAAAAATGTCTGACCTTTCAGTCTTTAAAATTGTATATAGGCTACTGACCATTTCTTGTCTATCTCTTTATTATCTATCTCTGTTTTATTAATGTCATTTCTTGCGGCTTCCTTGTCGTAGGTAAAAAACAGATGATTTGTGATCGTCAAATTAAGTTTTCGTTAAGGCTGTATTATACAATGCGGGTAATATACATGAAAATAACATGAAATTGGAAAACGTGTTGTGCGAATAACTTCAGCCCCCTGTCGTTAATTATCACTTTATATTTAGTAACGTATGACGGACACATGGGTGAAATAAAATATTGTTAAACGAATTCGTTATAAGGAGAGTGCCCTAATAAAACCGTTTATTGATAAATATGCAAATGACGTATAGAATGCCCAGACGTTATATATGTTAAACATACCCAGTTTTTGTCTATATATAAATTTAAATTTTCTAAAAATATACAGTTGTCTGGAGTGTGCATTGCTTTCAATATTGAGGTGCTGAAGCGTTATTTAATTGTATTTTCCAGTTTTCAAAGAGTTTTGATTTGCAGTCATGGATGGAGTAGTATATGACTTGTGTATTGTTGGAGCTGGTCTTATCGGTTCTGCTGCAGCTAGACATGCAACTATTATATCACCAGCTGCTAAAATTTGCTTAATTGGACCCAAAGAACCTGTGGTAAGCAGTACAGTATTTTAAAAGCCCATGCACTGGGCACAATTAGAGTTCAAAGGTAGAAAATTGATATCTGCCTTACATTATTACACCATATCATTTTTTCACATTTTGTTATACTAATTTACCATATCATATCCATTCCCAATACTGGTTTATCAATTCAATACTGATATATTATCCAGTTCTCATTTTTACCGATTGAAATCCAGAGCTTAGGATTGGAACGGCATGATTTCTAATGTAGACTTTCCTGTTTATTAGTAAAGTATCTCTATGTATTCTCTTTATCTGCTCTGTGGTTTGTCATCACCCTAACACGACATCTTCAACCATTATGCTTTTAGTAGTACACTGTCGCTGAATGCTATAACATATGTTCTGCCACAAAAACATCATTCACCATATACCTGTTCATCAAATATATCTTTCAACACTTGAATGATATTCATCCACTATTTATCACACCTTTCACCATATTGTTCATACAGTATTCCATGATATCAATTCATATCGTATATGATCTATATATTGTGGTGTGCATTCGTCAGATAATATTATATCTTTTCACAATCGGATATGATATCAATTCACCTTATCATAAATATTCACCGTGGTATGTCATCTATTCATCATGCTGTGATATCTATTCACCATATCATGATATACACCTCATTATCAGCATTGTTACATACATAGGTTATTGAATGAAAGCTACCTGTACAAAGGTTTGAGGTCACAGAGTGCGAGCTTGTAACATTGCTGCAGTCATGTTGATTATATGTTTATTTTATTATACATCTCGCCACGTATATTTGTTGGTCTCACTCATGCCCCTAGCTAAAAAGGAAGCCAATACAAATGCATGAATGACAGAATGAATGACTGTATGTCTGTTTATCGTGTTTTATTTTGTATCCTCAAAACAGTTTGATCTAACACTAAGAAATACTTTATTTTACCTAGAATACTTTATTTTATGTTTGGCTGTTTTGTGTGAAGTTTATTTTCACTGATTTGGGAAAATAAACATTTTCACTTATACAGTGAAAATAGCGAATATAAATTGCATGTGAATTTCGGTATTTTGATTCTATGAACAGCATTAGCAATGCTGAGGCAAACAATTATTGTGTGTTGATTGTTCTGTAAACGTCAAATAACATTGCATTCAGTTTACACAGGAATACTTTAGCATCTCTAGTTTCAGTTCAGATTCTGATAAGGAAAGTTACATATAATCAATGCAACTTTCGCTACAAAACTTGTATGCAGATTTTATGTTTTCAACTGCTCCTTCTAAATGACAACGGCGACATTTCAACTTAGATTATAACATTGACATCCTGCTATTTGGTGGAAATGGCCCAGCCATGTTATATGAAATATAGCAATGGGTGCACGTTGAATTGAATTGATTCATTTCATTTTAGAATCTCGCAGAAAACCCTGAACGCACCATCTGTTCTTCTCATTATGACGAAGGACGTTTAGTAAAAACGATGAGGTCAGATTCAGTGTGGGCTGTGTTAGATAACAGATCAATATCACGATATGAGGGAATTCAACAACAAACTGGTATGTCTTGCTATTTATTTTTGTTTCTTCCATCTATCTATTTGATAATGATATAGATAATATCATAATATAAACCCCTAATTATTTAAAGATATTTTAATATTAAGGTATAATATTTTATGTTAATTTAATGCAGAAATCAAGTTGAAATTAGTTTGTACTTTAATAAACAAATATGATATTCAGTTTATACAGCGTACATGGTGCGTCTTGAAAGAAGTCGCGGTTTGATTGTTATTCCCCTAATATTTAGCGACCATTACATAATCTTATAGAAACTATTTTATATAATTGTTTTCTGCAGGAACACGCTTTTTCACAGATGTTGGCTTTATGATGATTAGTCTGAAGGAGGGACATAAATACACTTCAGTTATGAAAGACATTGCAGTGAGATTTGGAAAGAAATTTGACATTCTTGATAAAACTGAACTCACTGAGCGGTATGATTATCTGTCGATGCGCCCAAACGACGAGGCCATACTTGAGTTAAAACATGCTGGATACGTCAGTGGAAGGAAACAGGTATTAGCACAGCAAACTGCTGCTCGACAGCAAGGATGTGTCATCATTGACGACATCATTAATCATGTGATCGAATGTAACCAATCAACTGTCAGCAATGTGATGAAGTTAACTACAGATAAAGGCCACACCATCCGTGCTAGGAAAGTGCTGTTAACTACAGGAGCTTTCACGTCATTCAGACATCTGTTACCACCTGGCAAGGAGTTAGACGTTACACTATATTCTAAGACTCAGGCCTTTGCAGAGCTTACACCAGAAGATGCCAAGAGATTGACAGACATGCCAACTATAGCGCGGAAATATACAAAAGAAGGAAAACATGATCTTTACATGTTGCCGCCAATTAAATACCCCAACGGTAGGATTTAGTTCGACTTTTTTATAATATAAAGCCAATATATGGATTGCCATTTAATTGAACGCAATTAATCGTCAATCCTCGATTGTAATACATTTTAAATACAATTTAATTAAAGTCATTTATAATAGAATGCAATTTAATTACAGTTTTATATAGTTAAAATAACTTAATTACAATGAAATTTAATTTATCTTGTCATCAGTGAAGTGATAGCGCGGTACACAGTATCAACTTTGGCCAAAAACATGAAATGCAAAGTGACGTAAGGCCGGTGGTCGTTGCGAATTTCATGTAAAAAAAATAATGCATTTCACACGGGTTGTCTACGTCGCTACGAGTCTCATATCACAAAAGATTAGAAGTGAGACATGTGTCAGTTTGGCATAAAAGACCCACCCTATAACATGTAAAATCGTCCATGTCTACAGATTGTGTTAAATAAAGTAAATACATAGGTTGTTCCAGGAGGGAGCATACATTGTTAATGGTTGTCATGTTGCAGCAAAACATTAGTGTTTCACCCATGCGTTTCTGTATACTCACAAAGTTCACATCTTGCTGTCATATGTAACCACATGTAGTGTTGTTTTAGCGTGTTTGTCATGTTTTACAGAAGTAACAATTATGTAGGTGTATTCATTTTATTTTCACCAATCTACCAATCTTAACCTATTTCACGCAGCAAGATTGTGGCTGGTCATGTGATAAACATGGTGGGTGGTGATTTCAACTGCACGTTTGATCTAGATATAGACTAATGAAATCAGAAACCGAGTATAACATGCACCTGTGCAACAATAGACATTAATAATGGGTCAGGGCATTTTTCTTCTATGGTAATATTCACATAAATCCCAATGACATTAAGCTAGATAAAGAAATTCAACAAAAATGCTTGCTGTCTGCGTGACCTTCTTTATTAAATAGGAGGGGGAGAAAGTAGCCCAGATTGCCATCAGAGGCGATGACAGACCTGCAGCATACAGCTACCTATCCCGCGTCGAATTAACAATAGCGTTGAAGTGTCTGTAGTGTCAAAATATAATGCAATATTATGCAGTATGCTATGATACATTGTAACCAATGATACTCTGATTGTTTACATAGTTGATTTTGTTTACAGGTAAATATTATCTAAAGATTGGACATGGTGCTAAATTCAACACTGTACTCAACACAGAGAAAGAAGTAGCAGACTGGTTCCGCACTGAGGGACACGCGTCAGCACATAAACCTCTCTTAGATATGATGTTTGATATCGTCAAAGGTAGGTAGTTGAACTTCCTGCATGTTTTAGAAAAATGTTAATTAGAGTATATGTAAAAAAAGTTTCACTTAGTTAAATACGCATGTTTGATGACACTAACATCACAGCTACTAACTCGATGCAAATCAACATTTTACAGGATTAATATGATATTGTGTACATTAATTAAGATAATTTACATACATACTGATTATTGTGCATATATGTTATCTTTGTTAAAATAACTGTCAACATATCATGCATATTCATTGTCTAATATACATGCTCAATGTTTTACCAGGAGTGAAGCCAGTGTCAACACATGGTGGTTCTTGCGTTATAACAACTACACCGACTGGCCATGTGTACTGTGATATGGTGACACCTACACTGGGAGTGGCAGTTGGTGGTAATGGAGGCGGTGCTAGTGCAGCTGATGAGATTGGAAATATGGCAGCCCGGATGATGATTGCTGGGAAATGGGATCACGATTTGTCTCCTGATAGTTTTAGAGTAAAATTCAAAAATAAAGCCAGTTCATTGCAGTGATTTGAAAAACACGTGATTGGGAGTGGCCGATCATTTATAAATTAGGTTCGTTGCGAATAGTACTATATATTCTATTCATTCGTGAATGCAATAGTTCATTTGAGTTTAATAATTTTGACAGTCTAGTTTTGATCTCAAATATTGCATTTGATTAAAGACGCAGCAATTGTTGCTATTACAGATATACTTTTACGTACTGACTGACAAGCTTGTAATCTTCATACAGATTGTTTCACTCTGTATATGTGTTTATGATGCTGGTATATTACAAGTGCCACCAATAACCTGGAGACCAAATCTGAATACAGTGTACCAACCGAGTGTTTTCGTCATAACTTCCCTTAATTTGAAGTAGCTTTGAGTGACCAAGCGCATATGTGATATATGGGCAGCTGACAATGTATGCCACCACGTGTAATAATATAATTCGTAAAACATTGCCACCTGCAACAAATCACCCTATACCGTCATTTCATCACGATGTGGAGGTGCTAAAATCACTTTTGTATTTTTATTCAATGTATCTTCGGGAAACTTATGCGGGTGTATTGAATCACTTTTATCATAAAATGTGTTTTGAGTCATGTGTTGTATCAATTTGAATCACGGGATTTGCCTTATACAAAGACATGTTACTAGAGATAGACAGGCAGGCAGATTGACTCAGACAGATTCGGACATATACATCGGACCTGGTCCACTTGTTTGCTCTCTGGACTTGGCCGTTTGGCCAACGCCCAAATACAACTTTTGTACTCTATGCTTCGTTTTTCATCCGAATAAAGACCACCAGTTCATACCACTCTGCGCCACAGTTTAAATTCATTATTGACACAATGTACCTTATTGCGTATTATATAACCTAAAGCTATCATGGCCAGGGAGAGGGCTAAAACAGCATACTGTAAAGAAAGTAAAGAAAATTGGTCTTTGTTCTGAGCCATACAAGTGAAAGCAATGTGGCACGACAAAAAAACCATCAGACATGGTAGATCTGGTTGAACCTCGTTATCTGCAATAGTGCCATGATATGAATGCATATTTAATGAGGTCATATGATCATATATACCATTAAATATGTTAATCAGATTTGGTGTGCAAAGTTTTTTAATGTAACACTGGTTCACATAAATGCACCCCCTGCAACAACACATTGCTGTGACATCAGAAATACGTGGATAGCTGTTGATATTTGTTTATTGTTATCAAGTCAATCTACAATATAGTACAGTTACAGAATAAATAGGATAGAATGAATAAAATACATGAATAAAAATAGAGGTTGAAGTACTTTCATTGAAATTGTGGATCTATCTCAGAAGAGAAATCTCGTATCTTAAATGAGGTATAGTGATTGCACAGGGTTTGATACTTTTAAAATTGTCTCTCATTGCTAATCTTCTACCGCAACACGTCAAATCGGAGAAGAAAGAAATAGATGCGTGTTCATGTAAAAACGTAAACATATGAAAACAAACGCGAATCTGTAGAGGGCGCCGTACTCGTCTCGTCAGTGGTAACCTGACATAATACATGATGTAACGCTGGTGATGTATTAATAGGAGTCTCGATCAAAGTACAAAGAAACAAGAAGTGCGGGTAGGTAATCTCACTGTCAGCTAATACTGCATAACAATTGATCTACGTATTTTTACCCAGCATGCAACACAAACACCGGTAATTGTGCTTATATAATCTATATAGCCACATATATAGACGGCGCAGGAGCTCAGGACAACAACGTGACATGATCAGATTGTTTTGAGGGGCGTGGAAGTATTTTGTTGTAAAAAGCATTCCCGAGCATGATTTTGTGTGAAAATCAGAATTACGTATATAGCTATTGATATTTGTTAATTGTTATCCCGTCAGACAATCTACAATATAGTAGTGGCTGTTTTTCACGTGGCCATAAAAATAACATCACACAAAAATGCATTCACATGAATAAATAGGATATGATGAATAAAATATATGAATAAAATTGAGGGTTAGTGGACTTTCATTGAAATTGTGTATCTATATCAGGTGAGAAATCACGTATAAGATACAGTGATAGCACAGGGTTTGATACTTTTATAATTGTCTCTCATTGCTAATCTTCTGCCGCAACACGTCAAATCGGAGAAGAAAGAAATAGTTGCGTGTTGATGGAAAAACGTAAACTTTTGAAAACAAACGCGAAGATGATGTCTCCGGTCATGAGCAGAGTTTGCTGTGTTAATGTTAAAAAAGAATCCGTGTCGTGGTAACCCTTGACGATGTTTGCATGGAGAATTCCATGCTAATTAGCTAAACGAGAAAGTTTGTTTTTTTGCATGTGTTCAGATTTCGACAACTCCAGAACCAATATGTGCATGTCCATATACTCCTGGGGTCATGTACAAGTACGTGGATGAGTGACATTGTGGGATCATGTACAAATACCGGAATGAGTGACATTTTGGAGTCGTGTATAAGTACCAGAAGGGGTGACCTCTTTGGGTCATGTACAAGTACCAGGATGAGTGACCTCTTGGGGTCATGTATAAGTAGCAAAATGAATGACCCCTTGGGGTCATGTATAAGTAACCTGGATGAGTGACCTCTTGGGGTCATGTATAAGTACCAAAATGAGCGACATCTTGAGGTCATGTATAAGTACCAGCAAGAGTGACCTCTTGGGGTCATGTATAAGTACCAAAATGAGCGACATCTTGAGGTCATGTATAAGTACCAGCAAGAGTGACCTCTTGGGGTCATGTATAAGTACCAGGATGAGTGACCTCTTTGGGTCATGTATAAGTAACAGCAATAGTGACCTCTTGTGGTACCAGGATGAGTGATCTCTTGGGGTCGTGTATAAGTAACAAATGAGTGACATCATGGGGTGATGTATAAGTACCAGCAAGAGTGACCTCTTGGGGTCATGTATAAGTACCAGAATGAGTGACCTTTTGGGGTCATATATTTAATGCACGTGAATTTCCCAACAAAGGTTTAAATGTTCTAGTTGTCTGTGGTGTGGCACTGGTGTGGTAAGCTGTCGAATAAAATGTCGACAACCTTCGAACACATTGTTATGTTAATTTTATTTCCGGCATGTTAGTTGACTGAGAAATGAAAGATTTCTTGAATTTTCTCGGCGATAGCTACGTGATTTTGAACCAAAATTTTATCGGCAAGACTCAGAATGCGACAGTGACAGCCACTGAAACGTACTTGAAGTCAAATGAACACGTCAAGCAAAAAAGACTGTTTTGAGTTGTGGCATAAAATGGAGACATATACCATATACCAAAATAAGCGAGGGAGCAAATCGTTTTTATACACGCAAATTCCTCTATACTGGACCAGTATTGGTCCAGTAATTGTCCAGTACTGGTCCGACGCGTTATGGATAGCGATCGGGTCCGCCTCCATTATGGACCGTTATATACTGGTCCATTACTGGAGAGCTTTGGTTACGGTCCAGCATGCAGTTGGACCAGTGCTGGTCCATTGCCGGATCAGAACGAACGCACTGCGTTATGGATACATTATGGATACATTATGTCACATGACCTATGACATCACGAATTACCCACAATGCCGTACAGAATGCAATACAAAATGGCAGCCTTATTTGGTGGCGTCTTCTGCTGTGCATTATTTGTTGTTGCTGTTCGTTTCAGTACTGCCACTAGGTATTTGGTCTATCAGATCAAATAACTCGGCAATACAAAACGAACAACAACGCAACCAAAAGAAGCAACAGCTAGATCCAGTTATGTAAATTGGCTTCGGTGTAACGTCTTCCACAGTCTGAATTTCAGTACAACTTGTAATCAACTTTAGAGATTACCGACTATGGATGTTATGGGGTGTATACTACTGGAGATAGGACTGTAGAGGTAATTTTGGTGTGTTTCTATGTAAATTTATATTTAGAAATGTAATTTTCTGTCTGATCCGTTGTGTACAAGTGACATGCTATAACATAAAATATGAATTTAAAAATGTGTGAATTCTTAGCGTTTAGTAGAATTTTTTTTTGTCTAATCTTGATTTTAATGTTGCTGTTCCATAACATTATAATATACACTAGCTTTTGAATACTTGCATTAGATTTGCAAATCAACCCCTATAAAAAGAGTGAATTAGATGCATTATGCCATCAAAGTTGCAAGCAATCAAGATTAAAAAACCCGGCAGATTTAGTGTTGATATTGCTACCAATGTATACCTTATGCTGTTCATAACAGCATTTATCCACACCAACATTCATACATTTACGTTTATGATACAACCACAATGAAACAAAATTAGAATTCAGTATATGGATTACATTCATATTGTCGGTCACCCCACTCTTAAATGAAAAGTGACTGTACATTTATTTTAAAATTTGGAACACAATATTTTAATTAGAAGTTGTCAATTCTCGATGAAAACAAAACATTATGAATTCCATATTACATGGATGTATAACAGTAATTTAAAAAAAAAGAAAGATAGAACTCCTGTGTATTGAAGACATTGAAGACATTGGAGGTACATGTATGAAGTACAAATACTATAATATTAAAAACACATTTTCAATACACATAAAGTAAATATTTGGTTTATTGCATGCAAAATCATTGAAACATGTCTCATTTTGACCATAGACCTGTTGTCATTTCTATTCACATAAAGTACATGTGCTTATAATAGAGCAAATACAGTATTAAAAAATAAAACTGCAAGCAATGATCATAATTGGTTCCAAGTAGCTATGGTTTAATAAAAGATTATTATAAATACATGCTCTCATATATTTTGTCAGACAACACAAATGAAGCACCGGTTGCATGTCCCTATCTACAACAGTATTTGTTACCTTACAGTTATGCATATTAAGAAACACATATGAAACTAATAACAGGTAATTAATTAATATGCATGGATTTCAACCCTGAAGTAATCAGATTTGTGGATTATTAAAATCACCTATGTACCTAGTTTCATTAAAATTTGATCAGTGGTACTCGATATATTTGTGGAGCACCTATAAATTGATTAATTTATGCAAATTAGGTAATTAGTAAGTACAAAATGTAACCCTAAGCTGAACATGTAAATTGATTATCCCTAAGTATATACGTGTGTATGTACCAAGTTTTATTGAAATCTGTTTAGTGGTTCTTGACAATAGGTGAAAATGCTTAAAATTTGCTAATTAATATGCATTATCATTATTATCATCAGCATTATCCCAGAGTATTCATGTGCCAAATTTCATTGAAATCTGTTTAATAGTTCATGAGAAACAAGTGAAAATAAGTTAACTAATATTAAAATTAGGTAATTAATATGCACATAATTTCAAACAAAACTAGTCAATAAAATCTGATAATTGGTTCTTGAGATATTAGTCGGACACACACACACACTAACCGCAAAGAATCTCTTTATGTGCTTCGCTCATGGGAGTCAAAAATAATATAGTATAGAAATTTCAGATGTAGTTTACAAATTATATTACTACATGTAAATAATAATAATTAAACTGGTAACCACGGACTATTTGTTAAGAGAAATCTGTTGTGTAAATAATCATTATAATTATCGTTATGAATTAATATTTGCTTCTCATTGAACACCAATTGCCTCTCTATAACCTGTTGTGCAAATCCAGAAACAATCTTGCATGTTGTTCCTTCACAGTAGTGAACAAAGCTTTCTGCCTGCAGTATAGATTTAGATGGAATAAAAACTCGATGATTGGACAACTCGTATGGTTTACAATGGTATTTTGTTTGCTGGTGGTATTTGCATTTTCTTCATATTGATTTCCAATCATCCAGTCACTAATTGTTGGATATATTTCATGCTCTGAATTATTCATGATTCGTAGTGCTGCAACAAATTTGGCATACTATATCTGCAATGTATGAATACATAGTAATTTGTGTTAAATTATATGCTACAAAAAATTAAGACCTTGAACGTACTTTTTGGACTTTAGTACAACGTCATTTTAGTTTGATTACCTAACGTTTTTAGGTTCTTGTGCTGTAAGTTACAGAGCACATACCTAAGCGGTCGTCCCTCAGCAAATAATGAAGCAAAGGCATTTTCGATCTCGAAATCGCAAAACTCTCCCTTTTTACGCAAACTGAGAAGTTCGAATTACTAAACGAAGTACAGAACGACGAAGATGAAAAAGTGAATATTCGTGATGTATTTTAAGTCTAACCGGGCCGGAAGTGGGAATTTGTTAGTAACATATTTTAGTATAAGGTAGTGATAAAGAGTTATTGTACATTATGTTGATACATTTTGATGAAAATTTACAGATACGGCTTCAATACTATAGATGATAAAACGGATTTTGGCCCGATTGACAACGAAAGTTACTAGTGTTCGGTCGAACCATGGAAACAAATTGGAACCATTTATTAAGCCACAATATAATCATAGATGAAAGAAAATGATAAACTTACTGAAAAGCCGTATTTTTTTCTGATCGTTTTCATCTCTAAAATCTCGTTGAATTCTCGTTACATAGACATTGGTTCAGATGTATGTGGCAATAGTTGAAAGAAATAAAAATTTGTTTTAAAACTGTAAAAGGAAAATAAATATATAACATAAAAACACGCCGTACAATACTTCAGATTTTAATCAGATTGTGCTGTTATGCACCATCAATTTTTTGTTTTCAGTAATTAAAGTCTAAATTAGAAGACAAACCTGATGAACACAAATTTAGAGAACTGAGGCCAGCACGATTTTTGAAGCCAATAAATTACAATCAAAGAAAGCTTACGAAGTGCTCTGACGTGCTTAAGAGTATTGGAACCAGGATGTGCAAATAAGGAATGCTGTTATACTATATTAGAACCTCCAAATTACATGAAGCAATAATTGTATTAATCTCATGCTAAAATTATGTCTTATTATGACCACAGACTTGCCTTTTGTCTGAGATATTAGTTATGTTTCTATTATAGCACTAATTGTATGTCCTTATAACAGTGCTTGAGATATTACACTTATGCATATTAATGTGGCCAAATGAACCCATTATATAAGGTGGATAAATGATATACATGGAGTAAGTTTCATTTTCATGAGATATCGGTGAACAGACACACGCACGCACACACGCACGCACGCGAGGGGAGAGAAGAGAAGAAAAGGGGGGAGAGAGAGAGTTCTGTTCAAATGTCATATTGTCGTGTAATGTATAATGAGAGTTGTGACGTTACGTTAGTAGAATTAAAGTCGATGTCGTCATATCATCAGCAATGGCAGCAAAAGGCAAAAACGTCTGCTAGACACCGGGTTTATTTCTATTTGTTGTGGGTAGAAATTCTGTTAAAGATGAATCGGAAATTGTTCTAGATTACAGAAACGCAATAAAGAATATAATATAAATGTATTGCGGTCTATCCAAAGAGGATGAATTGAAGACTCTCCTTGTCTACTGCAAGACAAAACGAACGGCTTATTGAAATGCAAATTTTGTTACGATGCCAACCTGATAAATATGCTTACGTCCAGAAAGTTAGAAAAAGTGCAAAAAAAGATTGACCTCGCAAAACATCCAAACAACTTAAGATTCTATTTCTGGTGAGCCACAAATTGAAGGAAAGTCGTTGTTCAGATCACCAGAGATCAAAGACACTGTCAAATTAAAAATGATATTTTCAAACACCTTCAAGAGTGGTTTCCAGATAGTAGGCTGATGGATTCCTTCTGTGTGCCAGGTCCACAATTTATGCCTGTCGAGTTACAACTGTCAGTGGTGAGAGGGGATCTTCTTAGTATAATTTAATTAAAACAGCACATACAAGTTTATTAATAGTTCGTTATGTTAATAATCTTGCCATGACTTTTGTAGAGGAGGGCCTGACATACAGTTTCGATTTTTATGAAGTCTGGATCAATATCAAGAACAATTCTAGATTTTCATATTTTTTGGCACAGGCAGATCAAGTTGCTGAAAAGGATCTATGAAAGCGTGAGGGTTCAAACTAAAAAAATGTCAGAACAGGTTAATCAGTTGGCAGAGGGCGGGAATTCGCATGACCTGTTCACTCAAAAAGTAAAATATGGCATTAATCAGTATAAGCATAATATCAAAGTTGCGGACGTATTAGAAGAGGCGCAGTCCAAATTGCAGCTTGCAAAATATGACACGTGAAAGATAAACTTGCTGCAGGTATAGACTTAATCGAAGAAATTGATTCTACTTGTAAATACCTCTGAATACGGCTGGAATACAGCCCAAGAATACATCTCGCATGACTTGGCTATCGACAGCAAAGACGAGCTAAGAGGAGAATATGGAAGGCCGAAACGCGATTGAGCAGAAAAATCAAAGAAAAAGCTCAGAAGGAAAAGAAGACCCGCAGTCGAAGATTTGTCAGCCAACAGGACCTTACCAGTTCCAAGAGTTTGACTTGGCAGTAGGCATCCAGCGCTAGCAAAGGATACAGTGGTACCAGACAGGGAGTTTGTATTGGTTGTGGTCGGCAAGGGCATTGCCATTTTGAATGCGGAGCTATGCCAACAGGTGCAAATCTGCAGACGGGTCCCACTAGTGAAAATTACTATTACATGAAAGAAATGTATTCGAGATAAGTACCGATTCTCGTTTCCTCTGTCACAATTTCTGTTTTTCGAATGGTTGCGATACGCTTTCAGATGGAGGTGCGATGCCACGGTGTAGTCCGGTTGTGGTAATGGGTCGTCTTTTGAAACATATAAATGCATGGTTACAGTTTTTTGCTTCTAAGTCCGTTATCGATTCTATTAGGTTTTAGTATAAAATACCCTTATTCTCCAATGCGCCACCTATGTTTCTAAAAAAAAACAGGTCGGCACTCAATAATTCTACTTTTGTTGAGCGTTCCATTTCTAACTTGTTTTTGTCCACAGCAATTGAGGAGACGCTAGTGCATCCTTTAGTTTGTAACCTTTTATCAGTGGCGAGGGGAAGGTTGTGGTCTATATTGATGATGGTCTTGGTGCCAGAGGTTCACTAAAGTCTACTTCTGCTTGCGCAACAGCAGTGATTTAAATAATTTTGGTTTCTTAAGCAATGATGAGAAATGTCAATGGATTCGGGTTTGTAAGTTAGTGTGGTTGGGAACAGTGCTCGTTACAGTTGATCGCTTAGAGGTGGCTATCACTGATATTTTAACCAATTCCGGACATTTACGTACAACGTCCAGGTTTGTATCACCCAAGAAAGTGGCTCACGTTACCGGGCAGATTGTTTCCATGAGAACGGGTACAGGTAATATTGCTGTAGTGCGCCCTATATCCTTTGAGTTATTGGGATAGTTATTTTTTATTATCGGAAAGGGCCATTGTTGAACTAAATTTTTGGAAAGACGGAGCTCGTAAGGTTGGTATACTCTGACAAGGCGTTTGATAGGTATGTGGTTGAATGTGGCAATTCCGTGGTACGCTAGTGCATCCTTTAGTTAGTAACCTTTTATCAGTGGCGAGGGGAAGGTTGTGGTCTATATTGATGATGGTCTTGGTGCCAGAGGTTCACTAAAGTCTACTTCTGCTTGCGCAACAGCAGTGATTTAAATAATTTTGGTTTCTTAAGCAATGATGAGAAATGTCAATGGACTCGGGTTTGTAAGTTAGTGTGGTTGGGAACAGTGCTCGTTACAGTTGATCGCTTAGAGGTGGCTATCACTGATATTTTAACCAATTCCGGACATTTACGTACAACGTCCAGGTTTGTATCACCCAAGAAAGTGGCTCACGTTACCGGGCAGATTGTTTCCATGAGAACGGGTACAGGTAATATTGCTGTACTTGTGACTAGGACGCTGTAGTGCGCCCTATATCCTTTGAGTTATTGGGATAGTTATTTTTTATTATCGGAAAGGGCCATTGTTGAACTAAATTTTTGGAAAGACGGAGCTCGTAAGGTTGGTATACTCTGACAAGGCGTTTGATAGGTATGTGGTTGAATGTGGCAATTCCGTGGTACAAAGGGATGTGAGATGAGACAGAGCAGTGCATCAGTTCTACATGAAGAGAACTACAAGCAGTTTTCAGTCTTGTGTTGTATTGTACATATACTATCAGGCCATACTGTTAAGTGGTTTACAGATAACCGGAATGAAGTGTCTGTTGTACACAAGGGCAGTATGAAGCCCGATTTGCAGGTTATTGCTTCTGCTATATTTAGTAGCTGTTCCCAGCATGGGATTTCTCTAGATTTGGATTGGATCCCCAAAAGTTCAAATGAAAAGGCTGATTATCTAAGAAAAAATCATCGATATAGACGGTGTGGGCCCTTTTCTCAGTTGATAGGTTTGCATCATCTTACAACGCTAAATGCGAGAGATTCAATTCACGTTTTTGTTGTACAAACACAGATGCTGTGGATGCTTTTACTGAAGATTGGTCATTAGATAACAATTGCTTGTTACCACCTGTATGCCTCATTGGCAAAGTTCTGAGACATTTGGAACCTTCCGGGGTAGGGGTACATAGTGACATTATGCAGATCGACATATTTCTGGCCATTCATTTGTTCAAATGGAGTGCATTTCTTGCCAAACGACTCGCATTTGTTACAGGCAGAGCTCAAACACTGTTTGGTGGGAAATTGTTAAATTTTCGTATTCTGGCTTTGAATGTATGTAGAGACCATAGGTAAAAATGTGTCTAAACATTGCCTTGCAGGCTTATAGTTGTTTTAGCGATAGAGGGTATTGTATGCTTTGTAAGCCATAAAGGCATGTATTTTAACTTCTTGCCGAGTACAGGTAACTGCACTGGGTTCAAATGACTGAAGTAGTCCAAAAAAGAATGTTTTTGGTTTTCGCTTTTTGCTGTGATGGCGTCAGATAATGTACCTGGCTCAAGAGATTGATGGATCCATAGCAGCCTGCTTTTTGAATTTTTGCCATGACAATGGTTTAACCAATAGTCCTATGCTTGAGTGAACGAATGCGGTCCATAGCAGTCTGTTTTTTTGAATTTTTGCCATAAAAATGGCTTAGCCAATAGTAATTGGCTCGAGTGATCGAATGCGTTCCATAGTAGCAGGTTTTTTGCTTTTTCTGTTTAGTTGTACTTTTTACGTTTATATACACAAACTCGTCATATTTTCACTATTTCACCAGATACTGATGTATTTAAATTGGGAGTCTGGGAAGATCTAAGAATGAATAAGGAACATGCTAATCTTGTGTCAACATTGGAAAGCATATCGCTAGCATCAAGAGCGGACTCCACAGCCAAGAGTTATCTTAACGCATTTAATAGGTGGGCTAAATTCGCTAAAGGATGTAGTTTCCAGGTATTTCCTGCCAATCTTTCCCGTGTGTCATTATATCTAATTAGTCTGATTGAGGGCGCCATTCATAGCCAGAAAACGAAACAGTGTGTAGAATCGGCATGCTATAGCATTCAGTGGATTTACACTTTGGCCGGCTTTCCTTCATCTACTCAACATCTTTTATCAAGAACATCGTGGAATCCTCTAGACGGTTGCTTGGCAAACCACCAATCAAGAAAGAGCCCGTTACAGCAAGTATTTGGGACTTTTAAAACATTCTGTTTTTATGTTTACTTGCCTTTGCTGTGTTTTTTAGATATAGTGATTTTGTAGGCATTAGGGGTTCAGATATTGTTTTTAATGATACACATGTTTGCACCACTATCCAAAGCAGTAAAAATGAGCAGTACTACAAGAAAGGCAATCAAGTTCGCATTGCCAAAACGGGTAATCCTACTTGCCCCGTAGTATTTACAGGCAGCAGAGATCAAAGTAGGTATATCCGATCGTTATCTAATGAGGCATGGCCGTTGGAGATCTGATAAGGCCAAAGAAGGCTACATGAGAAACGATATGGAAGGTATGCTTGGCGTTACTAAGTCTTTAGACATTTTAAATATTTATGTCTTTAAGCTGGTGTGCTAGACTATCATGTATCATATTGTACTTAATTTATCACTAATATTATTTTACGTAATTCATGTTTTCAAGCATTTTCCCCTTTTGTTTTTGTCTATATTCGCTCGTCTGTCACGACAACACTCTGAATAATCGGGTGTGCTTACTTTTCTTGCGGTGCGGAGTAAAGCCAGAAAAAGATGTTTTGGTGGCACCTGTTAGAGAGCGCATTTGGCATACCGCATTGGTTTGTGGTAGTGTATTGTGTGACTTGGTCAGTCTATGCGTTGCCACGTCACAGCCAACAGCTCGTCAAGTGTGTATTTTGTATTATTTTCTATCATTTCAAGAGCTCTTGTTCAATTTTTTTTTTGGATAAATTAGAATGTATTAGGGTGAAACCCGCCACCCTCCCTCAGGCGCATTCAGCATGTGGCGGGTGTAGATTTCCAGGTTTTTTTTTATTTCCTTCATTGCGTGGTTTTTTTAGCTCTGGTGTTTTCTACACGGCTTTGTGCGCCGGTTATATGGCACTTAGTTATTTATACAAATTATTATTGTGCTGTAAATAACGATAATTAATAAATGGCGATTCGCTCGTGGCAGTGTGACAAGACTCTGAATATTCGGGTGTACCTACTTTTTTGTTAACCACTGTTTTAAAAACAAAACTAGTCCTATAACATCACCTGTACCTGACTCGGATGCACCAACCCGCTGTACAGTGTCAACACGTAAATGTAATTGACACAATCGCATATTGGGTGTAGCACCCTCTAGTGGTGAAGCCAGTGTGTAGGTGCCAATATGGCGTCATTCTAAGAAGTCCAATGTATGCAGATAAAATCTAAATTCATTTTACAGTTTTGCCGTCTATTGCTGGGTTGAGTTTTGAGTAGTTTGAAGGTTAGAAGATATTTTTCAAATTCTTTACATTTGTTGGTGGATGTTTACACGAAGCTTATATTTTCCAATGTATAGCATGCTGCTGTTAATAACAACTCAAAATGCTGTAGGTTAAATACCAGTTAGCTAAAATACATTGGACTGCATGCTCTGTATTCCAGAACTATGAGACAATTTTCTCCACCATTATACCCGGGCACTATGTAGAAATTGTCTATTAGGGACGTGCCATTGAAATGGGTCATGTTTTTTTCGAGATTGTAGGTATAAATATATATGGGTCATTTTTCTGCCCAAATAGGTATGTATTCTGGGTATAAATATCTGTAATATTTGAGCTGCACTGAGTATCTTTTTTGAATAAACACTGATCCATATGCAAGACCAAAATTCGATTAAATATTGTTTCAATTACCCCTAGTGATGTTTTTCATGTAGCCAAGTCAGATACACACAGTAAAATAGAGGGCGCAACTCCATTAATAACTACATGCTGGTTCAGCGCATGCGTACTGAGTTGACATAAACAATGGCAGCAGTTGTAATATTTGGTATAATTTTCTATTAATTAGTTTTCATTCCAGCGCCATCCTATGCAGGACTTGCCATTGGTTCTGTGACAAGTCAATATATACCGTCCATTTACTTAGAAATCGTAAAACCCTGACTCCGTTGAAATTAACATGTAATGCAGTAATAAAAAAAATCGCACAATGCACTCGCGTCTTAAAATCTGCATCACATTTCAGCAAACAAATCACTGCATTTTAAACATATAATCTTTTGCGTTCATAGCAGTATATCTGCCAATGATTAAAGAAACCCAGTAAAAAACTCTACAGCCAATGAAAGCATCTCCTTTTGATTTGATTGAAGCACGAAGATATGTCGGGTAATTGTTTAACAAATACTTAAAAATGTCAATAAAACAAATTCACACCTTTATGAAACCCATTGTATAATTGTAACATTTGACGTATGAAGTAACACAACTATATGCCAACTGCAACAATTTCTGTTTTTACAAGATATCAAAGTCAGAGATTATTTGCAAATATCCGAACATTTCCATAGATTCGGTAGTGTTTATATAGAGTTCTGAACATTTTAGGCGTCGTCAAGTCCAATCGAACGCGAAACTTTCCGGTCAACGATTTAAACAGTCTTTGTAAATCAAAATTCGATGTGATGCTTTCCCCGTTAGATTCTTTGCAATAAATCGCTGTTTTCCGGTAGCTGTACATTCCTTCCCGGCTACATTTGTGCAATATTGGTTGCCACTGCATCCAAAACAACTTCGAGCATTTCGTACTTCTTGGCTAGTTGTGCTGAACGGGTTATGAGCGAGCTTTTCAAACCTCGTTGCCTATATTGAAGATGTTCATCATGATACAATATTGAATTTCTGTAAACAAACCTCGACATGTAGTTGTTCAGTAATTAACATTCACATTTCTCTATAGAAAAAAAAAATATGCATGTTTTCCCAAAAAATGTGATCATGGATCACCTGGTTTGAACAAGGTAAGAACTCCTAAAGATACACAATGTGATTAGTTGTTCGCAATGCGACGACCACAAGTACTTCCAGGTCAATAAAACGTCAATGTATTCATGCGTTCACTGGCTCCATCTGGCCAGCTGTCTTCACTTTTCTACACGCTATATATATAAGCACACACAGGAATTCGATCAATTCGAATAGCGATACGACAGAGGCACCAATGTAGAGTCCCATAAGACCACCTAAGTTGCTCAGCAATCCGGTTTCCTGTCGATGCAGTTCATATTGGTATTGTAACGTACCATAAACAATTGTCAATAGTTATAAAAAAATGTTTTTTTCTTATTAGAACGATGAATTATAATATATATCCTCTTGGATGGCTTTGATTATAATAATATAAGAATTAACTTTGAATGAATCAGAAGAACGAGTTGTTTTGTATTACAAGTGTTGTGTGCGCCCTCTATCAACGATGGCGAGCAAAAACATGCAAAAGTTCTAAACCGTAATGAATTATTTTACATACTGTTTACAACTACCAAATTATCTATGTACTTACATCGAGAGCCGGTTTTTCTGTAATACTTTGATAATTCAGTTCTTGATAATATACTTTGAGCTGAATTAAGTTTCTCCTGTAATAAAAACGACAGTGTAATGAATTACTGGCATTGGCATTTCAGCAGTTAGTTTCCCGACTAAACGGTCTTCCAAATAAATCGCCGCTTACCCTACAATTATAAAATGGAACTGCCCAGTATATGTGCAGAACAATACAGCTCGTCGCTTTAAACGCGGTGATCGTCACGCAACGCTTGTTCGAATTTCATGTAAATAAACAATGTATTTTACACGCGTTGTATACGTCGCTATGAGTCCCATATCGAACAGGACGCGACACGACGACTGCCGCCCTTTCACCAAAACAAGACAATTCGATCACATCAGTTTCTAGAACACGTTATAATATACGCTGGATACCTGAGAGAATATACTAGTAGTTCCGTAACCAATACGAGATCTATGCTTAACAAACTTCTCCTCCAGGTTAAATCGATCAACACATGCCGTGTCTTTGCAAGCGCTGTCCCAATAATTAAAGAATAAACTACTTCCCAAAGGAAAGCAATCTTTTTTAGTATTTTTTAAATAACTTTTTAAAATGTAGTTATGTACAACAGACTTTCTGGATTTAGGGTGCTTTAAAAAATAAGTAAAAAAAACCTGAAGGTACCTTGAGTCTTCAATCGATCCTAACTGGTCTTGTATTTTGCTGCTTCTTTTGCTTAGCCTCCTGAAGAGGGTATCGTCGTAAGCCTCTGATGGCCACTGTGACATCGACACAACAGTCTCGTACGTCCGATCGCTGTAAAAACAAAAACAATCTGAGCGTTTCTCAACACGGGCGAATTGGACCCTAAGATGTCTGTCGTGCGCCACAGTAGGTATGTGTTCACAATATGTAAACATCTGCGTGGTCGTTCATTCATGCAAGCCAGGAAAACTGTTGTTTTGTCTGTGTGTGTGTGTGTGTGTGCATGTTTCTTTATTTTTATTGCGCGAAGTTTTCAACCATCGCAAGAGGGGCTGGTAAACAAAGTGGTCGTATTGCCTATGGCGGGTATTGTTTATTTACGGTAGTTGGCGTCATTTAAAACTTATTGCAAGATTTCCTTGACGTTTACCATATGGCTTCATTTCATGCCATTGCTCACAAAAAAGTAGGGTCACAGAACTCTTATTCGCATCAAAAACCGTGAGCAATTTACCGTTAATTCCTATAGTACAAAAATCAGCATATCTCAAATGTTTGTCCTAGTACATAGGTACAAATATTTATATGGTTATTCAGAGTTATATTATGTAATTCTGACGAAAACTATTTATTTCTTTTTATAAAATAATGCTTTAATAAACATGGGTTCCTGTAGCAATAGTTCCAAAAAGATCCTTTTTTTCAATTGTATTTTTTCGACAGTTTTGCTTTCAACAAAATATCTCGTGCTGGGTTAGAAAAATGTCGACAACACGTGTCTATGGCAACAACAAAACGCGATATCATTAGTTCGCTCTTCTGTATTGGATAAGTCGAATTGCCACAAAAGACCTTAATGTGGGGAACACTGCTCAAAAGTTAATTATTTTAAAAATAATGTTCTTTTCCACATATGTGACATTTCATGTCACAAGGATGGAGAAAGCGATAAAACTAAGGGGTACTATTCGGCTCGGATAAAGTTGATGTAAACGATGGAGTGAAACTAGCATGATTTGTCTGTTTTGCGAAATTTAAACATTGTTATCCATGGGTAGAAAACGTCGCAATATTTAAATTGTTGATCGGTGACATAGGGCGAACACATGATACATAGCGTCTTGCAGTGTACTTTAAGTCTAGAAGTATTATAAAATGACATTATTTATAATGAATTTAACTTTTACATGTTTTCACTGCTGTCTATGGATGCCACTATTAAAGTCCACGTACTGTTCACTAATACTAAAACGAATAATTGTTGCGCAAAATACTGTCCCTGATTACATACGCGGTAAAATAGGTCAAAAACGCAAGAGCAGCATTCTATCAAAATCAAAAAAATCGAACACGCGCTTTACATAAATGATGACGTACTACAATGACGTAATAAAGCTGATATACATATAGTGTATGTTATCGGGATCACATACTTACTTGCAAGAAGGAGGACATGTATCCGTGCAGCCGAGCTGATTTTTGTTGTGTTGGTTCGTGACACCTGCTTGGCACGTTGCTGCAATTCCCAAGATTGATTTGTATTAGTTGAAATATACGCCAAAAAGAGTCCTTGTGGGCTGACGTGCTCGCGCTCTATCTATACCAGTGAATTAACGTATGTTGTTATTGTCACGGTTGCCTAGGACGCAATACCTGTGTATGTGACCCCTTTAGAGTATGGTACACTTAATATTAAATATTGACAAATACGATTGTTTATGATTGAGTATTTGCGGTTTGCTGGTGCACATGACATTCTGTTCGACGATGATTCGATGTGGACTTTTCAGTTAGTACTGAAAGACGAACGAGACTGAACAAGTATGGCGACAGAATTGCGACGTGACGTCAGAGCTCGCAAATATTAGATTTACTTACTACCACCGGATACCTTGCTGCACATTTCGACATCGGCTGAATGAGGTAAAGTTGGTTCATAGCATAAACACGTATCGATCAGAGCTTGCTGTAAACATGAACTGAGACACGCCTGGAATAGATGAAATGAACGCTCAAATGTGCATCGTACAAACAACGCAACATCACAAAGTTAATTTCCCCCAGCCTCTATTATTCTAGAAACATTGACAGAAATTTTCTTCTCACTTTTTTTTTGAAAAACCCATATCCTAAATTATAAAAAAATAAATCTTAACATCTTTTAAATCTCCAGCTATAAAATGTAAAATTTACTCATGTCTGAAGAAATTCATTTTGAACCAGATTTTTCGACGAACAGCTCCGTTGAATGAACTAGTGGTCATGACTATGTGTAGGACAACTCACTTTCCATCACTTTATTGACACTTTGAGATGCAAACGCACCCACAGTATACCTATAATGAAGGTACTGCGATCTAATGGGTAATTTTTTCAACCAAATACGTTGCATAAATCCGCCATTTTAATTGGGATACATATGTATAATGCTTCACAATTTAAGACTGATACACGTGTACAACTTGAATGAAACATCTGGGCACAATACCCCATTCATAGCCCCGGTAACAATTTATTTGTGCATGTTGTCAAAACACCCACACCAGCGTTATTGTATTTGCTTTGAAATAAACCCAACTGTGACAATACATCGTCGTTCATAAACAACTATAGCTTACCTGGGTTTTATTTGTTATACATTCCTTTGCGCACTAAAATAACCCTTGATAATGTCTTTGTAATTCAACTCAACGATGCACAATGATCCGTTGTGGTTAGGTGGTTGTTTAGCATTGTACTGGTGTATTAGAGTGGAAAATTGGTTTAAAAACACGTGACATACCTCCCGGGAATACGAATAGTCATCATCATACAACATATCAATGTCTGTCCCGTCTGTGCAGTCACTGTAATCACCGCCTTTTCGAATGATTTCAGACTGGAAAACAACAAATGTAGATACGAATACATAAAACATGTTATTAGTAACTGTTGGTAACTTTTCAACAGACTGAACTCGTCGATACAGGTCACACTAATAGCGATCAGAGTCGTGTCGTAAGCCATTAGTGTTAATTGAAACAAACAATGAATAATTTACGTACTTTTCATGCTTTTGACTAAAAAATCTAAATTGATATGTTTGCACGGGTTTCTATAGTGAAATTATTTCTTCGCTTTTCAACATTTTCAGTTTGGTCAAAAGTCAAAACGGTTTTCCCAGGATTTACAATTCTACCTTCAATTACTAGTACGCTCTCGCGTGTTGAAGAATCACGTGAGTGGCTAAAATATCGGCGGGACGCCCGGTGCAGTTCTCCCCTGTATTTTTAGGTGGGATTGCTTTGCAGCCTGTTTGTGCCAAAAGGATCCTGAATTTTACTAAAATGGCCAAAAATCTAAAAGATGTGATTTAAAAAGTTCAGTTCGGCCGTGCCGTACTTTAACTATGGGAGTATCTCCTTTACCCGAGAGAGACGCGACGAACTTTCAAAACCGTATAACAGGGAAAAATAGCTTGTTATCTGAATGCTTAAAACCTGTCTAGACATATAATAAATGGTTATTACAAGTTCCAATCGTGTCATACGCCTAGGGCTCTTTATCCGCCGTGAACTTGGATACTCATTGAGCTGGTTGTAATGTTGACAATGACGATGTTGACAATTCTTTGTGAGTGGATGGCTATGCAAATTATCAATTGGTTTTGGGTAACAGTGAGAACATTTGTGTGTATATGACGCACCGGTAAATCGTGCCAGTAATGCTCAACAAATGTAAACCAACAGGAACTTACCAATCTCACTCCTATTGACGTTGAGAATCCTGGTGGGACTTCAATACCCTGCTCTTCGGGAAATGCGACAATTGAATGTGGATGGACCAAAACAACTGCTCCGGCGTTTTCGGTATAATCAGTCAAATACTCGTCCTGTTCTATAAATAACGTCAAAGTCAGGCCTAGAGAAATAAGAAGTTACAAGACCATAACAATAATTAAAACTCACGTGTCGACAACAATGTATTCCAGCATTGGATAATTCATAATGAGGTACAGTGGTTATGACTGTCTATATATAATTAGAGCGTTGATGGATCGGATCTTGACAGTTCTATATTGTTGAGCACTCAATTCCTTCTGTGCTTCTCTTCAAAGAGGTATATGGGTAACTGACAGGGGGGTTATTATTACAGGTGTGTTGAGCCCCGATGTGCCTTAAGCAACTCAAATTGAATGTTCCCCGAGATTTCATTGATTCATTTAACCAATTAACAAGGCATCTATAAACATTTCTCTATATGAATATCAGGGTTACTATCATTAATCTATATGATTTATTATACACCCTTGATACAGTGAACTCCATGGAGACATAAATATTTGATATAAACTAACTTGAACAATCGCGGGGCGTTAACGGGTGCACAACAGTACCTAGGTCAATGATTGAATGAAACCCATTCACGAGTAATGGGCGCTACCAAACGTTTACAGATATTTGTGGGCAATTAATAACACTCACACAACTAGAGCATAAAAACACCATACTAGAGGCACTGGAGGAAATCGAGTAACTAGCTTACTGTAGACTGTCGACAGTATTGCTGAACTAATGGGTATTTTTTAACTAAAATGATTTTACCAAATACCGTGTGCAAGAGATGATACGAGTGTGTGTAGCACGCCTACCTTGATACCCAATCGACTTTCTAAAAAAAAAAATAGATTGATCATAACTTAGAACAAGAAACTGTGCTTCACGGTGATCAAAATATCACGGGACTGAAACTCTTTTACATGTAGCATAGTAGAAAATATTTGTTCAAGCTAATACATACCTCTTGTAGGGCCGGGACGGACGGTCGAGAGGATCTCACTGTCGTTAATACCCGTGTTAAACGAGAAGCAATTACCATATTTGGAATTGAGTACTAACGTAAAATTACTGTAAATAAAATATTGTACATAATATGTCAGTGGATACGATCACAATGTAAATTTGCGTGGCAATTTTGGCGAACTCAATCAAATACCAATAGCAAACTATATTAATTATTTAGAATCAAAGACAATGTGTAATGTACAAATTATCAATATTATCGTTGCAAAACATGCTAAGGATAGCTAATAACACGAAGCTGTTTTACCGTGATTTACCGTAACAGAATTGAGCTGCTGTTTAATACACTGTTGTTCAGATTGCTCACATATACTGTTGGATTTTAACTTACTGTGCATTTTAAATCCGAGAAGCCACAAATAAACGTGCAAGTACCTATGTCATACATATCATACATAATAACACGCATGTAACCATCTTAGGCACGAAAGCCGCATATTATGTAATAAATAATACTACGTACGCAGTTGAG
Source organism: Saccoglossus kowalevskii (assembly GCF_978046115.1). Classification (NCBI taxonomy): domain Eukaryota; kingdom Metazoa; phylum Hemichordata; class Enteropneusta; family Harrimaniidae; genus Saccoglossus; species Saccoglossus kowalevskii. The sequence goes on along the minus strand of NC_140653.1, from coordinate 19,516,463 downwards.
CACTTCCCGCCATTGAAAGTACACTCTTGAATGAAATCTTTGGATTGGTGACCGACTGATTTTCTTAGACTTGGATCTAGTATTGACATGATTCTGGTAAGATTAATCTCCGCTGCGTACTCGTCATCGAACCCATCGAAGAAATTTGAATCGTCGTCCCAGTCGCTATCAACAGGCTGTCATAGAGAAATTACGATATTAGCCGGAGACGCAATTATATCGGGTATTTTATGTACAGACGTCATCTTTTTATTTCGCAATATTTGTTGTTTTATGCAAAGTTTCAGAGTGATTTTAAATCACGGGTGCAACTTCCATTGAAAAGACAAATACGATTTTTCAAGGCATCACCACCATCGCCATTCTCATTACCATCACAACCACCATCGTCACGTGACCGCCATCCTACTATGACTAAGGGATATATACAATCAATGACATTACTCACAATTTCGGCATTCCAGTCAAATTCTGAAGTTTGGTTGTCATCCGTGGTATCAAAATCTAAAAATCCCAGTTCATTTAAATATTCCGTCCCCAAGTCACCAAGCTTGGATTGCCGTAACGGATTCAAGTTGCAGATCGTGACAGCTGGAAATGGAAGTTCTCTAAAAACCACAGCGATATCGTACGTCACATCGTAGTTAAAGTATTTTTTGACTTCGAGCGAGCCCTGCCAAAGAAAGATTCCCCACATAAGGAAACATATGACGAGCCAGATTAATCGTACAACTAACGACGTCGCTGCAGTGAAGCGACCAACACCGTGAGCGGTTGTTCTCTCCCCGAAATCTACCGCTGCCGCCTTGATGGCACTTCGTTTTGCAGTGTTATTGTTTTCGGGTGAATTTGAAGGCTTTTCTGTCAAGGTGAAATTCTCCATTTCTGTAAAACAGTCTTCTATTATAATATACTCTTTCAAATCAGCAAACAAATTGTCAAGTCTTGTCCACGGCAATAATATCTTCTATGACTGAAAAATGCAACGTATGTTTAGAATTACCATAACAATGAGCACGGGCTGTGTATGCGATTGGGTTACAGGGACTCTGTTCAGAACTGCATGGTGTATGCCTTAGAAAACGAGTTTATGCTTTGATTAATTGGGGTTTAATAGACGAATGGGACTCCTGTTTTCTGTGTGGGTCATTAATTGTCGGCTTTTAGTTTACACGTGCATAACTCTGATGATTTGTGGCAATATTTTGTGAATTACACATCCCCTGTCAGAAATTGTTCGACATTAAGTTGAAATAATGTAAACCCACAGTTAGACCATACCGCATTGTTCTGAATCTATGGACTGTGGTCTAATCTATTTTGTTTTGACTATTTGTCTGTAATTTGAACTTTTTACTTATGAATGTTCGTCTTCTGCAGAGAACTCAACGAAAATGTCTTCACTTAAAGAGTGGTCTCGGCATCAATGTTGCATAATTTTCAATAACAAATTTTAAATAAATAAGCTTATTGAAAAATACGCTAATCACATTGTGCAAACGGGTCATGTGTACAGCTTGTAAAATGAGCCATGGTTTAAATTAGCAAGAAGAGAATTTTTTAATTTTCTCTTGATTTTTCAAAAATCGATAAAACGTTTGCTTCAGACTTTGACACACTATCCCAGCTTTTCAAAAGATTGAAATTTTGGTAAGACGCTTCTCAAACTAGTGTTTTAAAACACAAATAACTACGGCTGCCGTTTCGCGGATATTTGCCTAATGTGTATCTTTGGGACGGCTTACATGATAACATCTTATCTGTATACTAAGTATGTTGTTGAAGATTGTCATACTATGACGGGTGATAAGCTTCCTATCGAAAACAATGCGTGTTTATCAAAGGTTCATTGACACAGGGGCGTCGATCATGGGGGGACAGGGGGGACACCCCCCTCCACTTTCCGAAGGGTGGGGGACACAATATCAACTGTACCCTCCACTTTCCAGACTTACCCAAATATCAATAATAGGCTTATAAAGCCTGCGTTTGTGTTAGGCCTTTGGTTCTGCCAGTGTGTACATGTACTGTATTCTTAATGATCAAGAATGAAAATCCCCAAGTATGCACCAAATGACTTCATTTTGGTTGCATTTTTCAAAAATTTCTACCTTCTGGGGTGGCACATCCCTCCTCGGGGTTACACACCTATATTCCGACACCCCTATGTTCCGACGTTCCTATATTCCGACAACCCTATATTCCGACAACCCTATGTTGAGATGCTAATAGGTTCTGACACCTACGAAATTTTAGAAACTTTTTGACATTTCACTGCGTTTTTATCTCTTTACTTTACTATACTATTCTTATTCAAATACTATTCTACGCTCATCTTTTGTAAGACAATGTTACATTTCTTTACATTAAAAAATAATTATGCCGGATTATACTTGCCACTCTTCTGGCCATGGGCTTTCATGGAGGTGTTTTTGTGACCCATCGTCGGCAATATTCTCAGACGCGATGTATCCTATCAAGCTTCAGACGCAAAATATTTTTTTTTTTTAATTATTGCCAAACGTTCAGATCAACAATAAACTATGTACCTGACAGTCTTCATGTGGGCCCCTGACAACTTGTACTCGGGGAGACCTAAATTACATTGTTTAGTACTTTTATGTTCGACGATCATCCAATAAATTCTGAGCCGGCCAGAATGTGCCATATTTTCAATGGAAATATGTACGCTAGTGGTCGGAAGCCAAAATTGGATAAATACCCCTCGCCATGGTAGAACAAAGCAACATGTCTTTTTCTCTGTTCAGAGCGATCAGTCTAGTTACAGAATACTGACTGTACAATTAAAATTAAGACAAGGCTGTCAAATTTACATGCCATAAAATAGACAGAAACATGGGAATTAATTTGGTCAATTTTGGCTGTAGAATCTGAGCCGTTTTGCCTCCGAAAATCAGGGTAAATATGTTAGCTTCAAAAAATTATACACAACGTCAAATAAAAAGAGAACTTTATGGGATCAACCTTATACAAAGATATAATTACGTAATAGCCTGTCACATATTAAATGGGAATACCGCAGACAAACACCATCATGTTATATATCAAATTAAAGCTATATCGGTGTAGTATCAGGGGGAAATTCTCTTTCTCTCGGGTTCTCCACACTTGTCAGGGGGGAAACTCGTCTCGTCTCTATATCTCGTCCCCTTGAGGTACGGGATCGGGAAGGTCACTTATACTTTACAGTCACATAAGACACACACAACGAAATACGTTTCAACTCTCGTCTTAGTCGATCTTTTGGAGCACTCTATAAGACACAGCGCCCTGGGGAAAAGTCCCCAAGACTCTCCCAAGGCTGAACCAAGACTCGCCCAAGACTGGACTGCGTCAAGGCTCGCCCCAAGACTCTCTCGGACTCTCGACTGCCCAGGACTGCGTCTGTCGTGGAGTATTCGCCAAGACCAACTCAAACTCTCTTTATTCATTTTCAAAACTCTAACCAATTACAAAGCAGTAAAAAGACTCTAAGGCGTAAACTTCAATCATAAAGCCAATCAAACTAAGTACTGAATACGTCATATCTTTTGATTAATCGTTCACTACATTAATAACTACGGATGTCAGAATAGCGACGGTATCTTGTAATTAGTTCCAAATCACTGAGCCAAGTTCCGTCCAAAACTTCAAATAGGCCTACACGATGACAGACATAACACAGCAATTCGCTAATAATCAGTTAATTAAGTCGGTCAACAGATACGCGAAAACAAATTCATGACACATCCCTTCACCCAAACTGAGATATGCCTCTTGGCATAACACGTTCATAAATCAAAGATACCGTCCTCTACTCATCGTCATACAGGTTAAATACAATACTAATAATAAAAGGTATAAATCAAAAAGAGTAAAACACACTAATTAAGTACAATGATTATAAAGTCTAAATACAATGGTTATAAAGTCACAAATATCAACGGTTATAAATCAAAAACAAGGGAAAGGCTACCAAACGACTCACTTTTCTCAAAACGGTTCGCTGAGATAACCCTTCGCTACACTGTCTCCGTTACTAAAGGTTACAAACTCTATATCAAAAGGTCAAAAAAAAAACTAAGGCGTGGCGGTGTAACCAAGCGATCAGCCAATCGCTGCAGTCGACAGCATGATCACGTGATTACCAGGGATGCGTCTCTCGGTTAAAGCATTGCAAAGCGGTAACTAATAAACAATGAATAAAAAGCTATTAATCAAACTCCTGTCATATACGCTTATGAACTTCAACTGAACTCACAAGTCATTAATCTAAGCAAAAGTCATACGGCGTGGAAACAGAATGCAAAGACAAAGCCGCTATATAAAACATTACTCCTCTGGCAAATAAGACGGGGAAAAGCGAAACGATAGAAACTACTAAGTTACATATAAACCTGTCAATCGTGAACAAAAGCTTGCGATATCAAACAATACGTATATAAGCGCACCAAACTCTCACCTCAAAAAGACATTAAAAAAACGTTACAAAGGCGCTCTCAACTCAAAAAGCGTCAGAAGTATTCCGGAAACAACACGTAAACAAAAACAACTCTTAAAACGTCGATATCTCTGTATTCGACAAATCTCAAAACTCTGAAAAAAAACACGTGGGGGCATCATTCCTCCCATCATAATACGTACTCATGAACTCATTAAAACACAATAAAAACTTAACAAAACTCAAAACACTGTGTTGCAAATACTTGTCCACTGAGGCGCGCTTAAATCGTTATAAAGGACCTCGAACGTCACTAAATATCATTTCAAAACAAAATCTGGGCGCTTACATAACATACAATTCGACATCACTAAAAGAAACGGTAAAAACGATAGGAAAAGCAAGCAATACATTACATTACTGAGCAATAGGGTTAGGATTCTGGAAAAGAGTTCAACGTCCTTGAGTTACACAGTGTCAGTTACAGTGTCCAGCGAGTGGTTCTCTAAGCAATACACAGATAGCTAAAGTCAAAGTCTATAAGCGTCTCTTCTCTTGTCGCGTTATTCCGGGTCGTTCTTTGTCATCTTCTTGTCTTTAATGTCGCTCAATTCTTAATTATACAGTCCTATCCGGTACTGGTCCTTCCGAAGGGGTTCTGAAATCTTCATCTCTTCAGCGTTGTACATCGGTGTCGTTCGGTAAAGTCGTTAGTCGTCAAACGCAGTTTCCGAGTCGTCTCTGCCATCGCTGCTAGTTAGTTCGGTTCACAAGAAAGACACATCTTCGCCATTTCACTTCTCTTCACAGGATGTCAATGTGTGTTAAACACCTGCCCGGGTTCTCCACCACGTATCAGGGGGAAATTCTCTTTCTCTCGGGTTCTCCACACTTGTCAGGGGGGAAACTCGTCTCGTCTCTATATCTCGTCCCCTTGAGGTACGGGATCGGGAAGGTCACTTATACTTTACAGTCACATAAGACACACACAACGAAATACGTTTCAACTCTCGTCTTAGTCGATCTTTTGGAGCACTCTATAAGACACAGCGCCCTGGGGAAAAGTCCCCAAGACTCTCCCAAGGCTGAACCAAGACTCGCCCAAGACTGGACTGCGTCAAGGCTCGCCCCAAGACTCTCTCGGACTCTCGACTGCCCAGGACTGCGTCTGTCGTGGAGTATTCGCCAAGACCAACTCAAACTCTCTTTATTCATTTTCAAAACTCTAACCAATTACAAAGCAGTAAAAAGACTCTAAGGCGTAAACTTCAATCATAAAGCCAATCAAACTAAGTACTGAATACGTCATATCTTTTGATTAATCGTTCACTACATTAATAACTACGGATGTCAGAATAGCGACGGTATCTTGTAATTAGTTCCAAATCACTGAGCCAAGTTCCGTCCAAAACTTCAAATAGGCCTACACGATGACAGACATAACACAGCAATTCGCTAATAATCAGTTAATTAAGTCGGTCAACAGATACGCGAAAACAAATTCATGACAGTAGCGTACAAGTATTACGTTGGATATTACATCGTATATTCCATTACTTATTGACATTATGAATTCATTAACTTTATTATACATTATTCAAAATCATCAAATGACATTTTCTGGGCAAATCCTGTCTATGATAAAATGAATTAGTCATGACATATTCCTGTATTTTTGCATTCTCAATATTTTATTTATTTATTTAAGAGAACGCTATTACACTGCCAAGAAATTACATATAGATAAAAAGGGAAATCAAATAGATGGCGAGACGTTGCCTGACCTAAGATTTATATAAGTAAATTAAACATATGTAGCAAAGAAGTTTGGGTAATTTTCACAAACGTAAAATACAAAATCGACTACTGCACAATGGAGCGAATAGGCAGTTTCAAATACATCTCAAGAACACGAAGGATATTGACAAAGAAATAATGTAAAGTATAAATACGGGATATACATGTTTTGGCAGATATAAGGATAAGTATTTACATTGTGTTATACCAACTGTAATTTATGAGTGTAATATATGGGAATATTTTCAGAATAAAGAGGAATATCAGAATAATGCAATGGAACAACGAAAAATAGAATAGAATAGTGCTTTCTGACTTCCTTAAGGAAATCTGTCTAATATGGACCTTAACCTTGAACGATGAATTATGCATCACATTTGCAGGTAGTATAAACTTGTGCAATATCCTCGCATTAGAGGAAGCCGGCCTATTGTACATTTGAATTATCGGATAAATATCTGATAATTCTCGATGTTTTAGATTGATATTAGACAGGGTCTACAGCTGGGTGGTGGTTTAATTTTTTTAAACTTGGAATTCTATGAGACCTATCAATGTCTTAGATTGATAGGAAAACGTATAACGTGTGGAGGTAATCAAGGAATGTTGGCCGAAAACACACAATATAGGAATGGAAAGAAATAGTGTGAAACCTTTATATTTTTTGGCAATTTCAAAAACTTATGCAAACACTACGGAATGCTAAATGCAGTGCCTATTCATCTCTCGCATAATAAATAAATAAATAAATAAATAAATAAATAAATAAATAAATAAATAAATAAATAAATAAATAAATAAATAAATAAATAAATAAATAAATAAATAAATAAATTGTAATTAATATGTAGATAAACTTGGAAAGGTGCTACCGGATGTATACGGCAACCTTGCAATTCCGCTACTGATGAATATCGAAGTACAACTTTCATAAAAAAGGTAAAATAATTCTCCGATAATTATCGATCTAAAACTTCGATAGTTAGGCAATCGGAGGATTTAAGGTTAGAACCACATCCAACAGACACGGATATTGTCAAATAATTGTCGAAGTATTAGAATGATACAATGGGCAACATTGTTTGATAATTCTCTGATAATTATCCGATAACATTATGCAAGATCCCGTCTTCACGGACTTTCGAGCATCATGGCCGGACTACACTACAGTTGGATTTCCAGTATTAACCCACAGGACATCCTGGTTTTATCAAGGTAGCAAAAGGTCACGCACGCCTAGTCAGATTAAGTTTGACACAAGTATACTGTGTGTCGGAGCATAGGGGTGTCGGAACATAGTGGTGTCGGAACATAGAGATGTCGGAACATAGGGCAGTCCCCCCTTCTCAGACACCACCCTGTTCGCGCAAGCCCGGACATTGGCCGCTTACGCGGACACAAAAGTGTCCCCCTCACTTTTCAGAATGGATCGACGCCCCTGCATTGACAGCATTATTATCAGTCAAAACTTCGTTCGAGAAACACAGTCATAGCTTTGCGCAACATTCTATTAAATCGCTTTTTTATTTCGTTTTATTTTCTAATTCAATATTCTATTTTAATAACATAATCATTCACACAAATGTACACACACCATTTTGTAATACAAACTGAACTGAGTTATACTTGTTTATATAATTGTCTATTACTACTGTATTATTACTAGTATTTCACTGCTATTTATATGGGTGAGTTCATTACTCCAAGGCCAAGAACGTATTTTAATTCTCTCTAGTCATGGAGTTTGTGGGTTCGATTCCCTCAGCCGACTTTATACACGGCAGTCCAATTCTCTGGTTAACAACGGGATTTTATATATTTCTCTAGTGTGAATGTGACCATGCGTGTACTAACAGTACACCCATCATGTGACTAAAGAGCTCCATAAATTATAGCGTACTTGTTTTTTTAAGTTTGTGAAAATGTTGTATCATGAAACAAGGTCGTCATTAGCAACTCCCGGGGTAGCAACTACGAACTATTTTCACTGACATTACACCAAATGATCCGTAGTATTTACCTCCGTATTGTAATAAATAATATTGAAATACTAACAGGCTGTGTGATATATCAGGGGAGAACAAAACTGTTATACGTCATTGGTATGGAATAGGACGTCGGCCGGCTTGACGTGCATACAAGCCTGAGTTTGTCCAGAGACAAAAGCTCTCTTTCTCTCTATTGTCCTTGAATTGGCGTATGAATAACCGCGTCACATTCATGGGTGGTGTGGATCGTTTGCTACCGAGCGCTCTCCTATGACTTTGCGATCCAACGCCTGTAGACGAGTACGTTGTATTACACCAAATGTATGTATTGTAATATTTTGTGTTGTATGTCTATATTATTGAAACGAAATAAAAATATTTTTTAAATAAAAAAAAATAAAAAAAGTTATTACACCAAATACCTATCACTTAACTTACCTGGTTATGACATAAACACCGGATTTCTGCATTGAACTGAATTTAACGATCGCGACTCAACATGATCTCTATCGTGATGGCATAATACAACAGCCAAGTAACAATTTATAGACGTAACTCCCTCACCGTTCTCAAGATTGAACAGCCGATAGCCAACTCAGATTTCACAATGTGTTTATTGAGTCTTACCCGTCTCCCTAACTTCACGTAAAGAAACACATAGAATCACAGTAATATATTAGACAATTACCATAATAAAGGAAGTGTCCACTGAACAAGTTACCTGTCAAAGTGTGTCCCATCGTAGCGGACGTAGTGGAACCGGCTGAGGGCTATATCGTTACGCCATTATTTCCGTGGGTTCGCTTGTGTAGAATCGAAATGGCTAAAAATTAGCACCGATGAAAAAAAAAAACTTACAAGTAATATGCGATGTTATTAACACATAGATAGTATAGTGCCTGTCAACTGAAAAAACGAAAATATACCCCCATCCGCATATAATGGATCACCCCAATACAATACAGTGTGTAACATTTCATAACGTCCATCGGACCAATAACAATACCGGTTCTATTCGCTGTAGACCTACGTAGTATTCACTTTCGTCCCAATTCGTCATAAAAATACTGTGTTAAATCTCAGCTGTACTGTTTAATTGCGCATGTGACAACTAAAACGAGCATTTCGTAAAGAATTAACTCAGGCGATGCATGACTTGCCAGAGCAGCGTTTATGGGAGACTTCAATTTACGCCTCGCGAATATAAACCACTTACAATGAAATGTGCTATCTATTGTTATAACTCTGACACGTTTGCACAAGCTTGTTGCTTGGCAACAATGAATTTAACAACTACCTGTCGGATGACCATTGTCGCTGAACGTGGCTAACGTGCTATTCACGTGACCTCCACGGAAGTTTATGTTTGTAAACAACGGCTGTTACCAGTTTATTGCATGGTATTCACAGCCACAGCGACCGTTTCTGATAAGCAGCCATGTTGTCGCACCCGTCTTCGTCGATGCCTGTCTTTTTCATCATTATTTCCTAATTTTATTTATAAACAAAGTGTCTTGTTTTAGCCTATTGACGTAATAGAGATTAATTAAAATGAAATTTACATCTCAGTTTACTTGACTTCAGATCTCCAAAAATACCGTGATTTCTTTTACAACGGATTTACGCGTTAGTTTCATCGATCCTTTGAAATTATGTAAGCAGCTTTAATTTACTGTATAGTCGTCTATCATGTAGTAACACGGCATATTCCAGTATTTTTAATTGACGCACAACAACAATATCGTGCATTGTCGCATTCACGATTTAAAAATAATAATATTCATGGCTATAACTAGTATCTAGTACCTTTGCACTCAGCATATAATTTATGTTGTCAGCTATTTATATGTTTATTGTCAATATATACTAGTATGCCATATTGCAGCTTAATATGAACAAATTAAAAAAAAGCAATTTGTCATGGTAATATCTCTTGATTTATTTTCTTAAATTAAATTTCAATTAAACATGTCAAATTTGGCATTCTACCTGTAACAGCCTAATATGTCTGAAACAATTATGTTTTATCATTGTTTTATTTTTTGTATCTGATCTCCCATAATGTTGCGTGAAATAGTAAATGTGGAATAATATAAACAGCAGTAAAAAAATACATTGCCATAATATCAATTTCAAAGTATGTTGCCTTCTCATTGCCGCATTTTATTGGGTGCATGCGCGTCAAAACACACTGGGTCTTCAGTAGATGACAACAATGTAAAGGAAAACATTTTGTCGTTCATTCAGGCGATTCATCGATCTACAAAGGGTTTAACCTTTACAGCCAACGGCTCTGATTACTGTATAATACCAATTTATTTTCTTGTCAGTAAGGGTGCGTGACACGCGATTATATGGTATGTGCTTTACATACTGATAAACATACACATTATGTATAATTATGGACGTCCTCATAAACGTCGAAGGCAATCAATCACCGGAAATTCATTTTAATATTTATAAATAAATGGTGCCTATTTCCAATTTAACTATAATTACAAAAGCAAATTGACATGTCCAAATAAGGTTACGCGCCCAAAATAGTTGCGTATATACAAATTAAATTATACGACACGACCTTGATATAAAATCTTAAATAGAAGCCTGCTCATAAATGGAGATACCCAATATGACACAATTATACCCCTGCCAATGCCAAAGTGAAAAGTTTCGGGTCACCAGCAAAGTTTTCGATAAAATGATGTTACTTCAATAAATGTCAGCCATTTTGTATGTAACGTGTGCACCATCAGTTCTTATTGTCAAAGAATATTGACTCATTGGATATTATAACTGTCAACAATCCACATGCAATATTGACACATTGGTATTATAACTATCAAATACCCACATGCAATATTGACACATCGGGTATTATAACTGTCAAATATCCACATGCAATACTGACTCATTGAGTATTATAACTGTCAAATATCCACATGTATTATTGACACATTGGGTATTATAACTGTCAAATATCCACGTGTACTATTGACTCATTGGTTATTATAACTGTCAAATATCCACATGTAATATTGACACATTGGGTATTATAACTGTCAAATATCCACATGCAATATTGACTCATTGGGTATTATAGCTGTCAAATATCCACTTGCAATACTGACTCATTGGTTATTATAACTGTCAAATATCCACATGCAATATTGACACATTGGGTATTATAACTGTCAAATATTCACATGTAATATTGACTCATTGGTTATTATAACTGTCAAATATCCACATGCAATATTGACTTATTGAGTATTATAACTGTCAAATATTCACATGCGATATTGACACATTGGTTATTATAACTGTCAAATATCCACATGCAATATTGACTTATTGGTTATTATAACTGTCAAATATTCACATGCGATATTGACACATTGGGTATTATAACTGTCAAATATCCACATGTATTATTGACACATTAATATTGGGTATTATAACTGTCAAATATCTACGTGTACTATTGACTCATTGGTTATTATAACTGTCAAATATCCACATGTAATATTGACACATTGGGTATTATAACTGTCAAATATCCACATGCAATATTGACTCATTGGGTATTATAGCTGTCAAATATCCACATGTAATATTGACTCATTGGGTATTATAGCTATCAAATATCCACATGCAATACTGACTCATTGGGTACTATAACTGTCAAATATCCACATGCAATGTTGACACATTGGGTATTATAACTGTCAAATATCCACATGCAATATTGACTCATTGGGTATTATAACTGTCAAATATCAACATGCAATATTGACACCTTGGGTATTATAACTGTCAAATATCCACATGTAATATTGACTTATTGAGTATTATATCTGACAAATATCCACATATATTATTGACACATTGGTTATTATAACTGTCAAATATTCACATGCGATATTGACACATTGGGTATTATAACTGTCAAATATCCAAATGTAATATTGACTCATTGGATATTATAACTGTCAAATATCCAAATGTAATATTGACTTATTAAGTATTATAACTGACAAATATCCACATGTATTATTGACACATTGGTTATTATAACTGTCAAATATTCACATGCGATATTGACACATTGGGTATTATAACTGTCAAATATCCACATGTATTATTGACACATTGGGTATTATAACTGTCAAATATCCACGTGTACTATTGACTCATTGAGTATTATAACTGTCAAATATCCACATGCAATATTGACACATTGGGTATTATAACTGTCAAATATCCACATGCAATATTGACTCATTGGGTATTATAGCTGTCAAATATCCATATGCAATACTGACTCATTGGTTATTATAACTGTCAAATATCCACATGCAATATTGACACATTGGGTATTATAACTGTCAAATATCCACATGTAATATTGACTTATTGAGTATTATAACTGACAAATATCCACATGTATTATTGATACATTGGTTATTATAACTGTCAAATATTCACATGCGATATTGACACATTGGGTATTATAACTGTCAAATATCCACATGTATTATTGACACATTGGGTATTATAACTGTCAAATATCCACGTGTACTATTGACTCATTGAGTATTATAACTGTCAAATATCCACATGCAATATTGACACATTGGGTATAATAACTGTCAAATATCCACATGCAATATTGACTCATTGGGTATTATAGCTGTCAAATATCCACTTGCTATACTGATTCATTGGTTATTATAACTGTCAAATATCCACATGCAATATTGACACATTGGGTATTATAACTGTCAAATATTCACATATAATATTGACTCATTGGTTATTATAACTGTCAAATATCCACATGCAATATTGACTTATTGAGTATTATAACTGTCAAATATCCACATGCGATATTGACACATTGGGTATTATAACTGTCAAATATCCGCATGCAATATTGACTTATTGGTTATTATAACTGTCAAATATTCACATGCGATATTGACACATTGGTTATTATAACTGTCAAATATCACATGCAATATTGACTTATTGGTTATTATAACTGTCAAATATCCAAATGTAATATTGACTTATTGGTTATTATAACTGTCAAATATCCAAATGTAATATTGACTCATTGGGTATCATAACTGACAAATATCCAAATGTAATATTGACTCATTAGGTATTATAACTGTCAAATATCCACATGCGATATTGACACATTGGGTATTATAACTGTCAAATATCCACATGTAATATTGACACATTGGATATTATAACTGTCAAATATCCACATGCGATATTGACACATTGGGTATTATAACTGTCAAATATCCAAATGTAATATTGACACATTGGGTATTATAACTGTCAAATATCCACATGTAATATTGACTCATTGGATATTATAACTGTCAAATATCCACATGTAATATTGACTCATTGGGTATTATAACTGTCAAATATCCAAATGTAATATTGACTTATTGGTTATTATAACTGTCAAATATCCAAATGTAATATTGACTCATTGGATATTATAACTGTCAAATATCCAAATGTAATATTGACTTATTGGTTATTATAACTGTCAAATATCCACATGTAATATTGACTCATTGGATATTATAACTGTCAAATATCCAAATGTAATATTACAGTTTATTTATTTGCTTGATAGTATGTGTTTGTTACTAGCACCGCGTTGTGCAGGTTGACTAATGTCTCATCGTTTTCCTGTTTAATCCTTGAGTTCGAAATATCTTATCAATTCACGTGGATTGACTGCTATCCTGGCAACATATCGACTTCAAGTTTCTAACCGAGAACTAAGAACACAGATCATAGCTGTACGAGACTCCGGTGAGGATATTTATTGAATTAAAATAATGTTGCTGAACTCTGCATTTGCACGCATGCCATTTCATTGTGACGTGTTACGACTTGAACGAATCATATTAAGTATTTTATGAACAAACATTGTCTCAACTATCACGTCGGTTTTTATCTAATATTTTTAAACAGTTAAATATGTTGAAAACTCTTTTCTCAAAACGTATTACTTTATGACATGTCATTTACCGAACACATCGGAAGAATATATTTATTCAAACAAAGTAACCATATATCCATCATATTTACGTTTTTTATCAAATAAATATTGAAATAGTATGGAAACAAAGCGAATAGTGTGAAACGCGTTTGAATCAGTCATTAAGTTTGAGATAAAATTGATTAGAATTCCATTAACAGGGAATGTTTGATTGATTAAATTACAAATTATATTAAAATAATTACGTACCTTTTAGTGCATGTACATAGTGGGTTTGTTTAGTGGGAAAAATCAATATTTAACTGTTGTGGTTACAGATCAATAGAGGTGGATAAATACAGAAACAGGTTTCAATAAGCACTGTATCCGATATACTCCGTGGTATGACACAGTGGGTGATTAACTGTATCGATAATCTTACTGCATCAGTGAGGGTATCGATAATCCAAAAGTATTTCACACAGTAATACATGTTGAAGTTTTTTACTAGACGTATTGTAATATATGATCATAGTTAATAGCGGACCAACAAGTAAGGATATGTCAAAGTTAAACTATGTTGCCTACCATCCGTGAAGAGAACACGCGCCTTAATAAATGTTTTTTGCAGCTGGGACTGCGCAGTATGCATTAGCATAACTATTTACGCCAAAATCTCAATACTTCAACAATTGATTTAGATTGACATGTAATATAATGTAACATATCTCAATAATTTAATTTCCAGTTCTGTTTCTGAGGTAATCTAAATAATCTCCGAATTATCTGATGTTATGGATAAAAAATAAAGAAAAACGCGTTTAGTCGACTCACCTGCACCGAGACGGTAACGATGGGTTTTATAGAAGACGGACGGTTGTACAACCCCGACAAAACACGTGAGCCCAGTATAAAAGTAACCAATTACAGTCATTACTGTTCATGACAAGTCCATGCCTATTGCAACGTATTTATACTAGGACAGATACAATTGTGACAGTTTGTTTTGATTGGTCGCCAGGCAAGTGACAAAGTTTACATTTATTGTTTGTTTTTTTCAGTTTTATATCAGATGAAATCGATTTCAATAGATCAAGCTGTTCTAACGTACTAGTAACTTCTTCCGGAATAGCGAGAGCCCCGATGACGCCACTGTTACCGATTATCTCAATTTTGAGCAACTTTAAGTTGAGTTAACATTTAAAAAAACACTTCGCACAAATAGAACAACATTTTTTGAGGGCATATTTAAATCATATTCACCAACAAATCGTATAACGATTTGCAAATAGTAGCATTTTTTGTTTTACTTGAACGCGTTTGAACGATTTATACGTCAAGAACCATCACAAGCGTTGTGTTAGTGCCCGGGCCGATTGATAGGTGGCGCTGTCTAACCCCACTAAAATAGTTGTACAGGGCGAAATTTGTTTCCACCATAATGAAATTTGTAAAGGATTATGGGTTATAAAATTGAACCACAGAGAGCGTTTATGGGAAGGGGGAACTCGTATCTTTTCCATGCAGCTTTCAAGAAACGTCGTCAGTTTTTTTAAAAATTGTATGGTTATATTGGTGGTCTTTCAATTAATGTCATTGGGAAGATAGTTATAATTTATTGGCTGCAAGCTGTCTGTCTATAAGTATGTACCCAATTTTTAAAGAGAATTCAACAATTTGCTTGTGTGTCAAATTTCAACTTCCAATTGAAATATGCATTATTTATAAACCGTATTAACTAGTCAGAACCTAATCGAATTTAGCCTCTCCCGCTGGAACGCGATTTAACACAGCTATCTGCCAGCAAAATATTATGTTTGTTCAAAATGTTGCTACGAGATTAGTAGTGTTTGTTGGTTCTACCCTGAGTTCAGATCACATTCTTCAGATTGGTATCTGCCACTGATCTGCCAAAGACACTGAGGCTCTGTTTCGATCGCGAGTGTATGTGTTCCAGCATTGCCTACAGCTGGTCAGCGCTAGAATACATGATACGTGATAACACTAGGTTCAAATGTATAGCCTATATGACACGCCATGATAAAATCTACAAAACGACTTTATAATACGTAAACGGCTATAGATATACTATCCTGTCACGGAGTTTCAACAAGGGTTACAGGTTCCTATTTCGATTATGCAGTTCATTTTTAAACAATCCCTATCTACATAAACTGTATCAGCCATAACATAAAAACGTTTGGGTAGGCGTTGACTTGTTGCAGGTTGAATATTTTTATTGACAATCTTAAATAAACTTTAATTTTCGATAATTGTTCGGTATGGTACATATTAAATGAAATGTGAGTAATAAAAAACAAACATATCTGTATTGAATTTCACAGCACACACATGCGCTGTTTAAAACTCACTGAAGTATACGATCCGCGTACGGTAAAAAATACATTTGTAACTTGAAGTGGATACATTATTTTTAATACATTTGTTGTTTGCTTTATTCGAAATTTCATTCTAATCCAATATTTATCAAATATACTCAAATCAGAATCAGAATTATGTTTTACAACAAGTGTGGATGTGAATATTAGTGTTTTTATTTAACGCTTGTATTAATCAGGGGATTATGTGGCTGTCATTTTTGACTTCCAAATGGAAGTCTTCCTATCCAAGTGACGCCAAATCCATGGACGCACACCCAAAATGTGAGTCAATAGTGAGACCCCTTCACTTTTTTTCATAATTTATATTAATATTTAATCGAATTTAAGTCAAGTTTGCGAAGCTTAGGTTTAGTATCGGAGGAAGGTATGGTTCAGTTTATATTAATATTAATATTAATATAATTGTACCATACCTTCCCCGATACTAAACCTAAGCTTCGCAAACATTTCTATGTTCAGTCACGGGATATTCAACTTTTATTTAATTAAACTTAATCCAGGTGCTCTGGAACTATTTAGACAAAAAACATGGTGAAAAATAAAATGTATTTTCTGTATGTATGATAAATTTTGATAGTGTGAATCACATTTTTTTCTTCATGTTATGTATCTCAAATTAGTTGCCAAGCTTCTTGTTTGAAAAGCAAATCTCATCTTTATTGATTTATAAATTTTACAGGCCTCGAATATTCACAAGAACGTCGACCTCAAACAGGCCGTTAACTACAGTTAGCCGTCTCGTAGCCGTTCTTCAACTATCGGATATACAGGCTCGTAACGTATTATTTATTGCGATGCAGTAATCAACAACCTCCTACGTGTGTTAAAGTTTACAGACACAAAATTCAACATAAATATCGTCTATTCGTAGAGAGGTAAAGCTATGCCAATTGTTGTATAGCATTTGTTCTCACAAAAATACATTTGTACCGTCGTATTTACGATATCACGCGATGTGGTATACCTGGCCAAGAATACGTGGCGTTGAAAATATGTGACTCATCAGCAAATGTTCTCAAACAATGCCTCGGAACGTCTGGCTATTTTGAATAGTTATTTCGGGCAACAATCACCAAATATTACCTGCCATATATCATGTTTATTACGTGTACATGGGAGCAGACAAAGAATATTGCAATGTTCTTATTGTTTTGCATATACGACGTTTTAATTATTTAAATAAAATGGCCTCACGAGGCAAGATGGATAATAGAATCGATTTCTTCAATGACGCACAATAAAGCGAAATTTGTATAGTCTCGGGAATTCCGGAATCAACGGAATGAAATATATATCCGTGACAGAAATATATGTGATATCACTCATGATACGGATCATTTGTCATAAATGATTCGAGGTTATTGTTTAATTTGTGTGTGTGTGTGTTTTGTTTTTTAGAGCTAGTAACAATACCGGATTCTGTCGTAAATTGACCAATCGGAAAAAAATCGCCACGGACGAAAGAACGGCTGGTAGGCCTAGTCCTTACTTGGGATTCAACACTTCAAAACATTATCATCAAATATTTTATTGGGACTTTTATTTTATTGAAAAGTCCACCTAGGCCGACTTTCAATGCCGGCAGTTGGACCACCCAAGACGATAGAAACTATTGCAGAAGCTAATCATAAAATGTGATGCATGTTTTGTTGTTGCTACAGTTACTGTTCTACGTACAACATGGGTTCCCATACACCCGAGATGCTGAATTAAAAAGTAGACCGCCTAAGTTGTCATTACAAAATCACATTAACGAACCTGGTACGCCAAAGACTTTTTTTTAATTGTATTGGTAACAAAAGTATGCAACCCGGTCATGCTGCATTTCACAATTGTTGATTATTACTCAGAGGTAATTATAATAACGTACAAAAATAAATTCGTTGAAATATTTTGAATTGTAAATAATATTCAACTTAGTTTTGTAAGCGAATGATTCCGGTCGTATATAAACGCTCGATGCTGTACGATATCCGCCATGTTTTTCCCTTACACAAAGTGACCTGGAACGGTGTTCTTTAACCTGATAGGTCAAATGGCTGATTATCCAATCAAAATGGTGAATGATATCAACGTGTTCAAATTATTATTTAAATATGTTATTGAACGCAAGATATTTGCTGATGTTGTAGTACTATTTTGGACTTGGATGTGAAAACGGCATGATTTTTTAAAATCAAGAAATCAGTCGGTTGTTCGAAAGATGAACTGAGCGTTTAAAGAATAATTTAACATTGTTTACAATGATAACAGCTCATTGTCGAAACGAAGCTTACCCATTCACGTTTGTCACAACATCTGTCTTTCATCTCCATGGTCACAATAAAATAAACATCATACTCTTGAATATGCGTTAATAACTACGGTAAAACTTAAATTAGAATTAATTTTATGTCGAAAAATGACGTCAAAATATTGTTTAAAGACACCTTAAAAACTGTCGATGTTGATCCCATTTTATTTTTTTAAACCCAAACTGCCGTTTAACGTCCCAGGGCGAATTTACGGCGGAATCCGGTAGTTTACACAAATTACCATTAATGCATTGCGCAGTTCTTTTCGAATGTGCTCGTCTGCGGCAAAATATGCGGTGTGCCAACAGCTGTTTCAGTTGTGACAAAAATAGCAATGTACAAAATAAATAATGTATTTATTATTATCCGTTCTACGTAGATCTACAAAATTAACGAGAATATAACAGCCGAACACGTTATTATATAAAAATATTAAAAAATATTGCAAACTTAATTATACATTTAAGAAATTAATTAATTCCCATTAATCTGTAGAAATGTTATTCATGTTGTCATTGTTTTATTCGTGTACCGGAGGCACCATTCGACGAATAAATATAATACCGATAAATTGAGCGTACCTACCCCCCCCCCTACACACACGCCTTGAGTTGCGAGAATATGAATCAGTTTAAATTCATTCTGTCAATCGCAATCACCAAGTTCTATGGACAATCACTAAACGTAAAATCATAATAGCGTTTTAAATTATTTATTGAATTATCAATCAAACGCCATCTCACGAAAGTATAATTAATTAGTACATGTAATTTTTCAGCTACCTGGTACAATAGAAAATTCGTTCTAAATTATGGTATTACTATTAAATATAATACATACCCGGCGACGACGTGAGATGACAGGAAGTCAATCACCTCTTTTAATGGCGTTTTTCAGTCGTATTCTTATTGACATATTGCCACTGAACACATTCATGATTTATAAAAGCGAAAACACCCGGTAATCAGAATAACGTGACAAGTATTTGTTGTTCGCAATATAAAAATAAGATTTGATTTTTTTTACACGGGACAGTTGCCACAAGAGTGTTTATCGTGCAACACCACTGACACCGATAACAAGAACGTTGTCAATGATAGATATTATCGTAGATTCATTGTGAACTTTTTACATCAAGCATTTTAACTCGCATTGTGTGAAATTTCCTTTCCTTGACGGCATGACTGTGACATGAGTGACTACCTATGCACATCCAGTATATATATAAAAGGTAAAACTGGGGAAATACAACATGGAGGAAAGTTCCTTTCCAATTGAATAAACAAAACGTAGATAATGCCAATTTTAAAAAATAACAATTATGTATATGTATAACTTAATTATTTATAACATCTGTTGCTTGGTGTAAAGTTCCATAAATAATAACGGCGTGTAACCGCAACAATGTCTAAAATATATATATATATAATGTTATTATTCCTAGTGCGAACGAATGTGCCTCTATATTTTAACAAAACGAACGAGTATTACGGCACATTTTTCATGTATGTACAATGTAGTGATGTGTAATATATTTGTTCTCTTCAATCAATGTATACGAAAACAAAGAAAAATTAAAACCAAACATAACTACGATATTTATGCTGCCGCTTCGTGTATTTCAAATGGTAAAATGCTACTTCTAGAACATAACTCCGGACTCCCTGAGAACGCTTCATAGCGTTTGATTTGGTTTGTAATTTCCCTAAAAAACATTTAAAAAATATTGTTGATATAATACGATATCAACAACGCTCCGGCGTTTGTTTATTGGTTAAATAGTATTAACAAAACTGTTGTATTCATAATGTATCAACAAATACTTACCGAGTGCGGAAATTTTGCTGCAGAGTTCTCGGCCAGGCTGAACAAACAGACGTTCAATTTTTAGAGTTGCAAATTTTATTAAATGTACCAGCGTATCATATCTCGCGTGAAGTCGTTAAAAGAGTTAATGGACGTACGCTTCATTAGTGAGAACAATGATATTAGATGAGTCACGTCAATTGTCAATCATCACTCGTCAAACAATAACACCTTGTTTTGTGACATTTGGAGTCTGCGTGCGCAGCTGTACGCTGAGAGCGACCTCTCCTGGGAATCTTTCATTTTATGATGTAATACATTATAAATGAGAATGAAATTCTCCGGAGATACCATTAATTTACATTCTTAAAATATATGGTTCATAAAAAAATAAAGGTAAAATACTCAGAAATGAAATTCATATCGTAATTAATCAATATACGTGCCATAAGGATAGACAAACTCGACTTCACAAAATGAACGAAGAAACACATTTTGCATTGTCAGCCCAGGGGTAACAGTTAGTTACACGTACAAAGCATTTCCTGTTTTGTAACGCAGTCAAAAACCATTCCGTCTAAGGAAAACACATTCAGTATCATGGGAGAATAAAACAACCTATAATGTTGTTGACTTTTTCACCGTTTTTATATTCTCGTAATTTCGTGCCAGGAAGTATACAGAAGTTGGTAGGTACCCATCGAGTTAATAGTTTTTATCCAAATCGACGGAAAATCAAGACATCCCGTGTACCAGGAAGAATACATTTCAAACCCCAAACCCCAGAACGACAATGAATTACATATATTTGGTCACGTACTCAGCCCCGCCCAGTGAGGTTACTTTTTACCCAGAAATACCTAGATGTCCAATCACTAGAATTCGGTTATGCGTTGAAGACTGTAATTAACATATCGTATATAATATACCGGCAATTTAAATGTCAAAATATGTCGTTCTGATTGGCTGATAACGTGTTTTAATCAGGCGAATCGTAAAACATACTTAATACACCATATACCACGTTTTTTCATGTTTCACACACTAGAAGTAAATCCTGTCATCTACTGAAATCGAAATATTTTGGGATTCGAGCATAACGGGAACATTGCGACCTGTTGGAATTAGAATTAGGTTTAAACGACGCGTAAAAATTATGGTAGCTCGTAAACTCTGAAGTTTTGTCGATTCAAATCGGGAATACGGCGTTAATTGACGTCTTTTTATTATTATGATGATGTTGATTTAGCGGAGTTTACACATATCAACGTTGCCGTTATTTTACTAAGGGTGGGCGGGTGCTGGTTTTACGTTTGGACATGGTTTTTGGACTTTAACAGTTATTTCAATGTCCCAGAACATTAGACAAATATTATAACATGAAACAAGGCACTCGAACTCACAATCACGACAATCGCTCGGCCTGTGCAAGAAGACGCGCTATCTATTAATGTAAGGGCAATACATTACCACCGAAGTCAGGTATACTACTTTATTTTGCTCAATAATCTCCATATCGGAGAACATCTTTTGGTATAATACACCCTTCAAACCCTAGAGGACAAGTCACCCGCTTGTATTTTTGTATGTGGAAACTTTATTAGAGACTGCACTACTGTAAGGACAGCACAATATAGATCCGAGAGTTAAATGTTCCTTCCGACTGAACGCCATATTCCCAACACCGAATGCCGCTAGTCTGGCTAGTATGCAGTATGTACTCTTTCCATCATTGCTGATTCACCGGTGACTGTGCAGCCAATCACGAAAGTCAAACTTGCTATCTTCCTGAACATGGATCTAAGTAAGGAACCAATTCTCTGCGCATTATTGGCCAGAGAAAAGTCTGTTCGAGTTTAATTAAATAGCCAACAATAATTAGTTCACCATTACTAATCCAGTCTTAATGAAACTCTAGTTTTTGCGTGGAGGGTAAGAATAAAGTTGACTTTGTTTGCGAGATGAAATAAACTAATCTTAAAAATGAAATATGCAAAATAAAACGAAACTGTCAAATCGAAAGCGACTCGAAATTCACTGGTATTATTCTTTGGTCGAATGTGTATATTTGAAAACCTATGTACAGGAAAAAAACGTCGACTGACACGGCATCCTTTATTCAAATATATATACTGACTGATCTCCCGATTCGTGTGGCAACAGAAACGTTCAAATCAGATAGAGATACAATGCTTTTAATGTATCTCTGATTATACTGTTATTAATGACAACACGTGCATACATTTGTTTCACACGAGGTTGCAGTATTGTTTAGGATCAACAACTTGCATTTTTTGAGTAGACATTATAAACATATATTACAGGAATTTTATAAATAGATTGTTTACTAATTGTGATTTGTAGTGGCACTCCACAGAGCTTTAACAGTGAGACACATTCCTATTAATCACGTGACCGATTGCAGCGATTGGCTCGTTGCATGTTTACTCTGCCACGCCTTAGTGTTTATGAGGGAGTTTGTAAGATTTGTAAGAGAGGGGGAGGATGAAAGTGGGCAGCGAGGCGTGGCCACAGTTGACGGTTTGGATGCATAAACCTGAACTATCTGATACGAACATGTATCTATTCCGTTCTGGTACGACCCTGGTGTAAAAGTGACGTGTACGGGTCATCTGCACACTTGCCTGAGTCCCCTCACCTCGATGTTGATTTTGCAACATATGGTGGAGAATCCGGGCAACTCTATTTACGTGAGATTTCGTTTGTATGACCATCAACGTACATTTCAGTACGACAGTACGAGTGAATGACGAGTCATTCAGGTCGAGCCGAACAGGCCCGTCTGAACACAACTAATAGTTCATTCAACCTGACGCCACAGTTCTTTCAGAAGAATTTATAATGCCTCTCAGTGACGCGAACTCGCCATCCCATGTTGTCAAGTTATTTTTATTACATATCGGAATTACAAAATACCCCAAAATCGTTACTCAAATTCTTCAAATTCAGTTTATGAAAATTACTGTTTAAATTATACAAGGCTTTCAATGTTTTAAAAAACATTCATGGGCTGATTCTAAATAAAGATCATCTTGTTATCTACTACAGATATAATTCAAATATTTATTAGAAATTGATTTAAGAGCTCAGCATTGTCCGGTACGCCCATACATCTCGCACATGCTTAACGTGACCCGGACCACCTACTTATACTCACTATGAACCGTTACTTGCCAGTATTTGACGATTTAGCAGCAAATTTATCGAATTATCAGCCAACTTCGGCCGCTTGATTAACCAATTTCCGAATTTCTCACAAATTTGTCATCTTTCCAGCTAACTTTAACAACTTTGCATTCCAGTTTTAAACTTTTCACGCAACTTTTACAACATTCCATTATTGTTTACGACATGTAATTTGCAGAAATTAATTACGGAATTCAACCCTTACTAAAAATATTAGTTGTGTTGCGTCATCGCGTCTCTCGCAAAAATTATAATATAATCGAATTTGTTACATTTCAATATCACACTAGGTGTGTAGTAATACATGTTCACTCATTCGATAACATTGTCAATTTCAAACACAAAATAAATGAGGGAACATTTCTCCAACCACTGGGTTCTTGGAACTAACATGTTTCACACCGAGGTTGTTACAACAAAATAATTATTGATCATTTTTGTTTATTTTAGAAGACATTGAAAATATAAGGTTAAAGGGCAGTAGTCGTCGTGCTGCGTCCTGTTCGATATGGGACTCATAGTGACGTATACAACGCGTGTAAAATACGTTGTTTATTTACATGAAATTCGACCACCGCGCTTTAATCTTAAGCAGTGGTTAAAATTTAAATGCCTAAAGGTACAAGTATCTTGTACAGCTCGGTTGTTGAATCCCACATTATGACAGTTTAAATAAGCATATTTTGGTTGTTTTTTTTAAAACTGAACAACTTGATGTAAATAGATGAACTAGGACATAGAACGATTATTCATGAAAAAATTGAATTTACTTATTTGAACTGAATTGGGAAAAATACACAAATTAATATTTTCATCTAACTTCGACTACTGTGCAACCAATTTTTCGACATGGACTTTTCGTACTGCTTTTCTGACATTCCAACTAACTACGACAACTTTGCAACCCATTTTCTATTCTTGCTAACTTGGCAACTTGGCAGCCAATCTTTCGATTTTGCAACCATTTGCAAATTTCTAAGTAACTTCGACCACTTGGTAACACTTTATTTGATTTTGTACATATTTGATTTGACGTTTCTGATAATTGCCAATCTATTTTCTGGATTTACAAACAGCTTTAATAACCAACTAACTGTCAACACTTACTAAATATAATAGAAATTCAGTCGCGTTATTATCTCGCCATCAAGAAAAACCGAAGTTGACAATTTCAAACACCCCAGAAATGAGGGCACACTACTTTTGACCAAACTACTTTGAACGGCACATTTCAAATGACTGGGCACCTGAAGCTACCATATTTCAAGCCAAAGTACTTATTGATAATCCCTGTCTATTTTAGGAGATGTTGAAAATATACAAGGTTAGTCTTGACCAGTGGTTAATTCACAAATTCACAAATGGTGGGACACTTACAATTGTTTTCCGTCAGTCACAAGTATATAAAATATATAATCACATATATTTACAATAGAAAGGAGGAGATAATGATCGTATTGGCGGTGATAATGATCGTATTGGTGATGATAATGATAGTGTTGGGGATGATG
The DNA here is from genome assembly GCF_978046115.1 of Saccoglossus kowalevskii. Taxonomy (NCBI): domain Eukaryota; kingdom Metazoa; phylum Hemichordata; class Enteropneusta; family Harrimaniidae; genus Saccoglossus; species Saccoglossus kowalevskii. The sequence continues at coordinate 19,491,004 of NC_140653.1, read as the reverse complement.
ATCGTATTGGTGGTGATAATGATCGTATTGGTGGTGATAATGATCTTATTGGTGGTGATAATGATCGTATTGGTGGTGATAATGATCGTATTGGTTGTGATAATGATCGTAATGGTGGTGATAATGATCGTATTGGTGGTGATAATGACCGTATTGATGGTCGTAATGATCGTATTGGTGGTCGTAATACTGATCGTATTGGTGGTAATACTGATCGTATTGGTGGTGATAATGATCGTATTGGTGGTGATAATAACCGTATTGGTGGTCGTAATGATCGTATTGGTGGTGGTAATGACCGTATTGGTGGTCGTAATGATCGTATTGGTGGTGGCAATAATCGTATTGGTGGTGATAATGATCGTATTGGTGGTGATACTGATCGTATTGGTAGTAATACTGATCGTATCGGTTGTGGCAATGATCGTATTGGTGGCGATACTGATCGTATTGATGGTAATACTGATCGTATTGGTGGTGGCAATGATCGTATTGGTGGTGATACTGATCGTATTGGTGGTGGCAATGATCGTATTGGTGGTGATACTGATCGTATTGGTGGTAATACTGATCGTATCGGTGGTGGCAATGATCGTATTGGTGGCGATACTGATCGTATTGGTGGTAATACTGATCGTATTGGTGGTGGCAATGATCGTATTGGTGGCGATAATGATCGTATTGGTTGTGATATTGATCGTATTGGTGGTAATAATGGATCGTATTGGTGGTGATAATGACCGTGTTGGTGGTGATATTGATCGTATTGGTTGTGATAATGATCGTATTGGTGGTAATAATGGATCGTATTGGTGGTGATAATGACCGTATTGGTGGTGATAATGATCGTATTGGTGGTGATAATGACCGTATTGGTGGTGATATTGATCGTATTGGTGGTAATAATGGATCGTATTGGTGGTGATAATGACCGTATTGGTGGTGATAATGATCGTATTGGTGGTGATAATGATCGTATTGGTTGTGATATTGATCGTATTGGTGGTAATAATGGATCGTATTGGTGGTGATAATGACCGTATTGGTGGTGATATTGATCGTATTGGTGGTAATAATGGATCGTATGGGTGGTGATAATGACCGTATTGGTGGTAATAAATATCGTATTGGTGGTGATAATGACCGTATTGGTGGTGATAATGATCGTATTGGTGGTGATAATGACCGTATTGGTGGTGATAGTGACCGTATTGGTGGTGATAATGACCGTATTGGTGGTAATAATGGATCGTATTGGTGGTGATAATGACCGTATTGGTGGTGATAATGACCGTATTGGCGGTGATAATGACCGTATTGGTGGTGATATTGATCGTATTGGTGGTAATAATGGATCGTATGGGTGGTGATAATGATCGTATTGGTGGTGATAATGACCGTATTGGTGGTGATAAATATCGTATTGGTGGTGATAATGACCGTATTGGTGGTGATAATGATCGTATTGGTGGTGATAATGACCGTATTGGTGGTGATAGTGACCGTATTGGTGGTGATAATGACCGTATTGGTGGTAATAATGGATCGTATTGGTGGTGATAATGACCGTATTGGTGGTGATAATGACCGTATTGGTGGTGATAATGATCGTATTGGTGGTGATAATGACCGTATTGTTGGTGATAATGACCGTATTGGTGGTGATAATGATCGTATTGGTGGTGATAATGATCGTATTCGTGGTGATAATGATCGTATTGGTGATAATGATTGGTGGATTGTGATGAATGATTATGGCGCCCTCTATATACCACAATGCATGTCGGGATGGCTGCAATAGTATGGGTACACAAGCACTTATACTTACACAATCTACACTGACAACAAAATACCCACGCAATGCAATATATACATGCTGTTTTCAACAATAAACGCTGGTGAAATAATGTTTTTATTTATTGTGTACCGGGATTACGAGATAAATACAGTTACCATCACCTGTACGCACACTATAATTTCACTGTTATTACAATGTTGGGATTACAATATACTATTAACACATTTCAAAACACAAACGTGTTTGGTGATCCATGAACGCACGCACGTCAGACGTCTACTTTCTTCCCTTCCAGGGGAGTGTGAGTGTTCGACGACTTGCGGGGACCTGGTGCATTCTCGTAACGGGTGAACATCTCCTGGCCAATTCTGTAAAATTTAGATTTAATAAAGACGTATTACTAACATATAAGATGGTTTAATCTCATCTCAGAGTCGCGTACACCGAACATCAATAGTTCCAACTCACAACGTCAAACTAGCTTCTGAAATTTTGCACACTATTCTGCCTAAGCAAGAATAATGAATATGCAAATTATCTTTGGCTATAGCGTGATATTTTCATAATTTTTGTGGGTATTTTGGGAGTAGAAAAACTGTGTCACCGTCATATTTATTCAGTGAACACACGCGCACCATCAGTAATTTTATTTGAAAAATCATCTTTTTCAACTTCCCACCGATTCCCGATTCCCGAATTACCGTCAGACGCGATGTAATTCTATTTTCGCATGCTTAACCAACCAAACAATGGGCAAGGGTAGGACCAAAATATAAAAAGTCAAAAGAACACCGGCAGACATGCACCCGGCAGAATTCGGCATATTTGAAACATTTTTTTTTAAAGATAGCAGACTGGGTGAGTGTGGGTGGGTGGATACAAACGAAAAAGTCGTTTGCAAGGAAAGCCTGTGGCAAGCGCACAAACGATGAACGCGCAAACGCTATCGGGAATCGGGAATTATAAACAACAACCCAGCGATCTAAAATTTAAAAACTTGAATAACTGCTATGGTTGTGATTTTCAAGCAGCGCATTGAGTGAAATGTTTTAATGATATTGGCTACCAGATCTCTATAAAAATATTACGACAATTCCATTCGTACAGATTATTTTACTGACCTGTTAGCCATCCATTTATCTTTGCAATTGTCAACGGTACTTGTTAAAACCCAGGTTGTGTCTAATACATGGTTGCCTTTGCAAATCAGGCATTGGCCAGCCCAGCTCGTGACAGACTCACCCTCGTTCCAAGACACGGAAAACCCAAAAGTTGTACCTGAGGTACTCGCGGTGCCATGAACGATGCTGTATGATGTTCCTACAATGAAAGCGTACCATTTTAATAATACTTAGGTGTTTGGCGAATTCGCTTACACTTTGTTCGCTTTATAATCGCATGTTGATGGCGCTGTTACACAGCTGGAGCGTCGCGACAGTCTTACCTGCACTCCCTTCACGTACTTCCACTGCAGTGCGGAATTCCCCGGTAACACTGCCATCATTATGACGTGTCAGCATCAGTTCGGAACCATTCTCATTGTACCAAGTACCATCGATAGAACATAATTTGTTACCATTGTCTACAGATGAAGTTAACAATGACTAAAATTAACAATAAACATAAGATAACTTTATTGACATAATAAGTAAAATAAAAAAGTAAAAGGATAACATTTAAAATATTATAAAAGTAAGTAAAAAAATAAAATAACAAATTAGTTAAAGAGCAATTGAAAAACTAATACTAAATTACTGAATAGTAGAGAATCAGGTGGTTTACTATTTTATTATTACTTATTATTAGTTAATAGACATTAATTAATGATTGATATCAAGTTGTGGTATATTTAGTAAATGTAATAATTACCATGATCCACCAACTTGTATTCAGAATGCTCGTTTATCTTGGGTAGGATTTCATCAATTGTCTAAAGTAATTAAAATAGATTGAAGCGAGTCAGTATGCAGCGTTCTGCCACCATCGTCGCAGTATCCATGATGTTGCAGACAGTGTGCGTGTTACTCGCGAGATTTGCCAATTTTCGGTAAAGAATTTTAGTATTCACGTTCGTATTGGACTTTTTTTATTCGACAACGTAGTGTCATTCTCTTATTTGTCTGGCACAAGATCAGAAATTACAGCGTCTGTTGTCATAGTGAAATAATGAATTGTGCATATGGTAAATATGTATTAAACCTTCTCACAATTAATTACAGTAGATACGAGTTTACATTGAGTACAAGTATAAATATTACACATTACACATTACAAAGGCATTCAAGATAATAAAGCACAACCATCCGTCGATAGAGGGCGCGCATCACACGACTCGTCAAAACAATATCAGTTTATTTGAATAGACATTAATACCTCAATAGATGCTACTTCGCGATAGTCATTCGGTTCCTCTTCCTCGGAAGACGAAGACAGATATTGATAGTGCGCTTCCGTCTCCAGCCGGTGAAACATGGCATTAGACAACGTTATTGCCATGGTGACAAGAATACACGGGAGCAATATCTTCATGATGACGTAGAGGTGACGTAAGTGATGCTGTGAAACTAATTAGCAAGTGATCAAGTGATTAACTACAGAGATCAGTGATATCAAATGTAAACAGTCATTAGCATCATTGAAATACCCAGAGGAGTCAAGTAATCTTTTTTTTTCAAATTAACTTCAAGCAACTTTGAAATAATAAAATGAATCGAGATATGGATTCCTACATATGAAAATTTGTGCTTACAACTGGTTTTTAATCCGTGTCGAAAACGTGCACAGAATGGTGGTTTTGTGCACGTTTTCGACACGACTTATCAGCTACCTCAAGTGCCAAATCCATGAAATAAACAACCAATGTCAGTAGAGTAGCCTAGGTGTTAAAAATGGATTAAGTACTGGCAAACCAACTTCTGCATAGGTATGTCTCTAAACGCTTGCTTTCTGGTTGATTTAGTCATCTTTTTTGAACTCAGAAGCCCGCAAAACCTAATATTACATGTGAGAAAGAAACAAATCCGTCGAGATTTCCCGTTTTCCCGTAAAAGGGATGCTGGCTGTTCCCTCTCTGGACTCCCTCCCCGCGTATACTAGTACTGGTACTACTATGGATTAGTACCTTCCATGGTACTACCAACTCTAACCATATCCCCATTTGGTGACGCATGTCAAGCTATAAATGGGCATCAATACTCATTCCGCCCAATATTTCGCTTCTATAACATTTTAATCAACAGCATATCGCTTAATTTCCGACCGGAAAAACGACCATGTTTTTATCCCTTTTTTTTCTCACTCGCTTATTAAAAACACTGACCGCTTGTTGAAACACTGAACACTGGCACATGAGTTGTCGAAATGGTTGTTTTAGTGCTAAAGTTTGAGGATTCAACAAGTATTAACCATTATTTAATTTCGAACGACACTTCCAAACCATCATACTTTTTTTTGTTCGCGAACGTAACTTGAACTATGACCTCTTGTTATGTGAACGTTCCACAACAAGCTGTTTAGAGCGGGACTGTGTTCCGCTTGAATCCCAGGGCTGCTACCTCGTTTCAACAATATGATTATCGAGACAATTACGTGATACAGGCAATGCTAACTCCTTACGACAGAGAGCAGAGACACCAGGAACATATTGATGTCACGGCCATGTATTTAAAATGCGAGCATGCAGACGGGCGATATTTCTGGGTTCGCGCGCTCGAAAAAATAAGCGAAAATTATTCAACAGGCGGTTGCAAAAGCGATTAAAAATGGTTGGGTGAAATTAGTGCTGTTCATTCAGGTCCTTTGTAAAAATACGATCGGCCAAGATCTACAGTATATCATTCTGAGGCACGCTAGAGACAGACAAAAGGCAGTTTTAAATATTGACACCGTTCGTATTTTTTACATGTAAATGAGTCAAAAAATAGCGATGATCGATCGAAACGGACTCGCTTTGCAAGTTTTAACGGCTACGTTCTGCTGAAGATGTAAGACTTCACTTTCGGAGTTATTACCGAAGATAATGTACGACAGCAAAAAAACAACAACATTTGGTTATGTGAAATAGATTAGCATTCATGTAGGTCCAATCAGTACTGTTGTATCGTTTATTTCGTCAACTGAATGTTACTACCCGGACCTGCTCGTCGATTATTATTGCAAATGTCATTTCTTCCTCCCTGGTCAATGAATCCAGAATCAATTGGGTATAAGTACGTTATTTTAGAATGATTTTCATTTGGTTTCACGTGATAGTTAATCTGATTTATCATATAGCATTACAAACAGGAAGTCCTCGGCATGGGTCGGAGTACCAGTATACCCCAGACCACTCGTTTTGTGATGAATGGTCTGGGTGTGGCTTGTGGGTAACAATAAAAAATGAATTTCGGTGAGGTTGTGATTATTTGGATTTTTGAGAACGGATTTTTACTATTGAAATGAAATTATCACGTCTAAGGGTGAATGGTTAATAGGTGTAGTGATGTTAAAAACATAAGTAGTTCTTCTTCTTGCGTACACCACAACAACAAAGGTTTATTTTTTAACACATATCTCCAGTCGTTTGGCGTTTGGACGTAACCCCGGAGTTAAACCATAGACAATATAGTAGGAAGGACAAGCAACTCCAGCGATTCTATTGTAGCAGGGTAGGCTGGAAAAAAGTTAAGCTGCTATAGTCTTTGTTACAGGTATTTTAATTAGTTAATTAGGCAACCAAGATGACCTCCCTTGTCCACAAAACTATATATTTTTGTAAGTATTTTTTTATGGACACTGTAGTTTGAAATATGCACAAAAATGTGTATTTTTGGTCAAAAGTGATTAAAAAAAAAAGCTTCTAAACCATGCTTCTGTTTTCTGTCAAAATTGGTTTACGGGTACATCTGTTTACTATGAAGAAAGTGCCATCTTGAAAACTCTGTTTTAGGCGGCGAGAGTCGTAAACTCTCGCGAAATGCGGTATTCTAAATGATCGCGAGTTCCCGTGTGTAGATGATTTGCTCGATGTTTTTTTTCGGATTTTGATGACGGTGGAAATGATAGTGCAGAAGATCCAAACGCAGTAGACACAGCAATTCGTGTTAACAACTTTGTGTGTGTGATTCAGAGCCCGGGCATCCACATCGAAAATAGCGAAGATTTGCGTTTTCTTGATCGTCACGTAAAAGAAACCCTTTGAAACGCTAACAAAAAACCGAAAATAGTGAAAATAAAATAATAAAGACAATCGTGCCTCATTTATACACAAGTATTCGAGTTATTTTGTTGAAACTATTAATAAAAACAGGGTATAATGTAGGTAGACGTGTATTCAGGCTGAAAGACTGGACGTGTAGTCAAGATGGCGACAGACGTGAAAACGGAAGACGGAATGAAAGTCTATTAAAAAAAATGCGAGACAGAGAACAACAAAAAACAAGCGTAGTCGGTGAAAATACAAAATTTGAAGTTTCATGCATCATAAAAACTAAAATTCGAGTGTGAGCTATAGTCAAGATTGTGACAGACGGGAGAACATACGGATTCAGTCTGTTTGAAAAAAAATGCGTGGCAGAGAACAATAAAAAAACGAGCATAGTCGGTAAACAATAACATAATAAATATGATGAAAACAAAAATATTCAAATGTTTTGTCGAAAACGTGGTACAAACTGAATATAGCATGTACGGAAACATTACTGCCGTCTGAAACTAACTTTTAATTTATAATTAGACAGGAACATATATATTAAAAGTAATATTTACATCTGATAACTATTGTGTGTTCGAAAGATGTGTATTGCGGAAAGAAAACGACTCGTTTGGGGAAAGATACTTGTAGTTCGATACGAAAGTTGTGACATCGCATCGAAGTAAATAACACGTCATTGTTTACTTGCTCATTATAATATTCCAGCCCAGCTTGCGTTGGGCATACGGCGTTTGACTTTGGTGTTACCATGGAGCATGGACATTTCTACCTCCATAATCTTATTACCTCCATGGTGTTACTATACTACTATACTGTCTATGGTTAAACAGGGCCCAAATTGATAGGGAGTAAAACACGGAAGTGGAAGAGCTGTCCTTGCATTGACCAATCACACAAGAGCTCACAAACACCAAAGAAATATTTGTTGTTGTACTTAACAAAGGGATTTGGCACTAAAAACAATGGAACGTTTATAGGCTTAACGTTGGATTTAGATCGTGTTATAATCCAAATCCCCTACAAAGACTTGTAAGCACAAATTTTCATATGTAAAAACAAATAAACGTCATCATTACGATACACTGCCAATAATGACAGCGGATGGTCTGTGTTATTATATTGCTACAATCAGTCAAAAAAATCATTCCCAGAGGTAAGTGATACACCAGACACTCATGGCGGATGTTAAAAAAATGACGATAATACTTGAGGAAAAAGGAATCACTATTTAACTTAATAGCACAAAATAAGTCTCTGGATTTTCATTCAAATAATTTTAATCGCAGCCACGTTTTAGACTGCCAGGGCTTTGGGACATAACAACTGCCAAGTCCGAGACAATACAATACTAATACTACTAAAGTCGTTTGTGTGGCATGTTTACAATCATACTTCAAAGTTCTAAGGGCGTTTCATCTGTAACTTTGCGGCTGACTGAGAAATATATCAAGATTAGAAAGATAATTTGTTATCAATAAGATATTAGATTACGGCATGTTTACAGTCGTACACAAAGTACGAGGATTTACAGATTAAAATAACAACCACGGTACCATATACCTCGTAAAATATTCTAGTAGACGTATTTATTACCTTGTTTTTTTCAGCGTGAACGTTCGTGCAACACACCAGAGTCTCAATGGGCGGTTTCAATAGTTGACTGATTTAAGCGAATACGATGAGAATACATGTTTTTTTTCTATCATTCATACAACACTGTTTCGTTGTGATCCTGTTTTTATATTTTAACTTGTTAAACGGCGCATTAGCTCATTGATCAAGTTACCAAGGATAACTAATCTGCGTCATGGTAATACGATGCACGCATTCACTTCAAGATCTGTCAGCCTTCCGAGGTGCCCGAACACGGATGGGTAGTCTTCAAAAGCGCCAAAACATAGCGGTCAACTCCTTTCAAGATTTTGATGAAAACTCGAAAATCTCAAATATTGCCTGTTCTGAAGCGAACCTCAACTTACCTGCTACTTCTATAAGTCGATATGCCTGCGATGATCCTCCTACGTCGCTGTGTGCACTTTGCTCCGATGTTATCTTACAATACCCGAGGAACAATAGGACCGATTACAACGTCGGTTCGACAACCTAACGCGTGATCGTACATGACGCACAAAGTATCAACCAATATGCAGAAAATATGTACAAATATATTTTGTTCATTTACACATGACTGGGCATTTTATTTTGTGATTCAGATTGATAAACTGGGTCTAAATTGTAGTACCAATTAAGAAACTGCGTTATTGCAATATTTTTTATGGACTTGTCACATCTGACGGACTTTTGACTGAATACGGACGGAGACATTTTCCCGGAGAAAAAAAAAAAAATTTCGCCAACTCTGCTCACAAATGTGGTGAATAGAAACACGGAAATCGCGAATTGCTATTAAACTAGATACCAAACATGTCGCTGGTGGCGCTGTTGAAGTGAATTAGGTTTTGCAAAGTTCAATACCGGTATATCTACAAAATAATTGACCTTAAGCCAGACTTTTATTATCCCTTGTTTCGCGAACCCGCCAAATGAACAGGAGCCGAAAGTGAAATAAAAATAAAATTTTATTTCAGCGTAATTTCTCGCTGTAAGTGCAAAAAATTGCTAAAAACAATTATTTTTATCTTCATTTTTTTCACCGCCCGCTGCATAACAAATCCAGGTTGCATTTTCGTGGGAGTATCATGATCAAAGTACCGAAGTCTCACGCAGATGAGAAACAAGGTTATACATTGAATAACATTTTATTTCATTTCTTTTCTCCGATCAATGATCTCACTTACAATTCTTTGAGAATCACACAAATCTAATGAAAAAAAAAAGAATTAATTTTATTTTTTCCACTCTCCTCAAAAGAATTGCCTTATAAAAGTCTGGCCTTACAAGAAAAATAGAAGCCAATAATGAATGTTGCGCCACACTTTCAAGACGAGGTCAACCTCAAAATATGATATTGGAGCTGTTGGTCAACATAGTGATTTTCAACTACTCTAAAAAACAAATTAATAAATGTAAATTGAAAATATGAAAAATAATAGAGAAATGAGAAAAGTAGAAAAAGTCAAAATTAGGATATTATTTTGATCAGAATGGTTCTTTTTCAGGTGTTTATTTTGTTTTAACAAGTAAAATCATCTTCAACATCTACAGTATTAGATGACACAATATTTTTATGATAATATTAATCATTTACTCTATTAATTTTAAATGAAACTTTAATACATGAATAAATCAGGCGACAGTTCCAGACATTGAATGTCGCTGTTGTTTCTCCTGACTTTTTTTCTTTTTTGTAAGTGCAATTTGCAAGTGCTAGTGCTGACACATAATGCATTTTGCCACAGAAGTCATTTCCTGTTTGGGACTACATGACAGGGCTATATGGCCATCTCCCTATCAAATGGCAATTTTAATGCACTATCCTGGCGTCAACAAGGCTCGGTCGAACACAAGCACCTGCAGACCTTAACCAAGGTTCCCCCAAAGTCACATTCGTTAGTGAATGAATCTCGGCCAGTGGAATTGGCCTTCCCATTGAGTCTGTGGCACACTCACCCAGGGTAGGGGGGTCGACCCTTTAATGTTCAGCCTAAGTTCTACCGATCATGAGTATGATGTGTGAATGGTTTAATTTTAATAATTTTAATTATTGTGTAACACATTTTATGGTTTTTGATGACAATGCACATGTATCTTGATACACAGTAAATAATGATGGGAGTAAGCTTGACACAGAAGACAAAGAAGCAGTTATTTGGACTTTAAATTTTATTCAAACACCAAATCCTGTTCATACAACCATTTGTACATAGCTAGTAAGGATAAATATAGTTTCTTCAACTTGTAACTCACTTTGCTCCAATCTGAAAACGATGAAAGAAAAAAAGATATCAGTGTGTATTTTTTCAAACATTGTGGAAGTAGACATAAAAAATATTATTTTAAATACAATATTTTGAGACACAAAATGTATAAATCTGAAAAGAATAAACCAAATATGCCCGCGTAAACAGACAAAGGACATAAAACTTGTAAATAGGACGTAACATAAATCTATGAATGAGTATGCTGTTTTCACCTGAGAATCACAAATAAAAAATGGTAATGCTCAAGAAATCTATATAGACAAACCCCACTATCAGCAAAATGATTTGGCATGAGACAAAGCAGGGGGGAAGGGTCTATAAAAATAAGTCATAGTAATGTTGCTCAGTCTGCTTTAGAAATGTAAGACTAGGTTTTTTCTTTTTATCACCACACATTAGTAATTCTAAACCAGAAAAAATCACCAAACATATTTTAAAAATTCAGTTACAAGTTTCCTGTTTGGCAGAATCTTTAAGCATTGGAGTCAGGCAGCCAATCAGCAAGAGTCTTACAAAAGAACAGCTGGAAGACGAGGAATAAGTACAGAAACATAAAGCCTAATTGCTTTGACATCAGACCAATCATACTTACTTATTGACATTGTGTTTGAGTTTGTTGAGTTGTGCTCTTTCAGGTGGAGTTATCATTTCTTCAAGTTCCGCTGTTTGTTCAGGATTACCATCATTGTTTCTTAAAGATGCAGCCACTACTGCCTCTATCCTCTGTGACCTCTCAAGCAGCCTCCTGAGAGGAACAAATAAATGAAATAATGCATCAGTATAGCTAGAGTTGTCATGCTAATAACTTATCTAAAAATATGCCATTTTTCTGTTGTTGTCATTCATTTTTGTGGGTTTTTACTTAGTTATTGATTCTAGAAATCTACATATATGCAAACTATTAAGTTCCAGTAGTGGCTTGATCAATCTTAAACAAAATGCAATCTAGTCCTGGATTTGCCATTTCATCTGAATTAAAACACACACTCAAACAACAAGCAAAGTTTTAAAGCGACAATATCTGTGATTTCAAACATTTTTTGTTCAAATATAACCACATAAATATTACTTTTGACACAACAGCATGGATAATGTGACCCTACACAAAAGAAATGTCACATAAAATGTGACGTGGTAGCTAAGAGTTGAGTAGTCTTTGAAAATTATAATGAACAACGCCTACTATTATGAGAAACAATGCTCAGCCTCTCAAGATTGCAATGTATTCTGACATTTCGTCTAGGGCTTCTGGTTGGTTGTCTTCTTTACCATAGTCTCTGAGGTTCACTTGACAAAACTGTATTTCAATATATGCCGCCGTTTGGAGATACGGGCACAACACCCGGCCATTTTTTCCCCCACTTCCAATTGATTTAATGTACAAAGTTGGTCTACAGCATATTTGATTCGCCTTCAGTGCCACATTTCAAAGTGGCACTAATGACACAGAAAATTAGAGAGAAAAAAAACGATAGCTATTTACAGCTATTGTCGCATTAATACAGAGCTTAATTTCTTAAAGAAAAAACAAAGTATGGAATATCATTCCTGAAATACAGAAGACAACAAAAAGGAAACTGCTAACAAATGAAAAACGTAATAAAGCTATATTTTTTAAGATGGCATAATGTAATTTCACAAATACCACAAAAATACCTGTTTTCATATGTGTCATGTTCTCGTCTGGCTATTAAATTAGCGTTGGTTTTGTAACACCTCTCAAGCAGCATTCGACAAACTTGGTTCAAGTTCACAGAAAATAAATAAAAGGTCCTAGATGGTGCATGGTCAGGGGTTCTGGGGATTTCTTGTACGGATACAAAGTGTTCAGAAAACATTTGGTATAGAAGTTCCTTGGCCTCTTTAGCTGGAATCATTGCAAACTCTTCAACCTGAAAAATACTGTTTATTTTACGAAATATACTGCATAAAATTGGTATTAAGGTATGCCACCGGTGTGTTTTCTACGCTGATATGACACGCCACAGATGCAACAGAAAATCATATGTTGATATAGTGATCTTGAACAAAAATAATTTGATGAAATTAAATTCACATTTTAAAAAAAGTGTAAATACAAACAAATTCTGGGGCCACAACAATTTTGTTTGTGCTTCAGGTCATCTACACAGACAATTTTCTTTTTTCTTGAAGGCGAACCTCCAAGCTTCAACAATTAAGCAGCCATAACTTGATTTTAGGTGCACTATATCACCATTTGTGGGTTAATTATTACAATATATAAATATAATTGATATAATTATAATTCTAGTAATGTAGGTTCTGAAATGTTTCTTACCTGTTTTTGTTCAAGGTGCTGCTTCAGGAGTAACAACCTGAATATTCTGTAACATTTTGAACCAAACCTTTCCTGTACAACTGACTCTATATGGGCTATACACAGTGATTTTATAGCTTTGTAAATATCTGAAGACAGTTTTAAAGAATAGTACTCAACACTGTCAACCACCTTATAAGACTTAATGGTAATCTCATTTATGAGTCTGATCGAAGGACATCAATTAAAAGTCAGAACACCTATATTTATATACACTTTCTTGGGAGTTGTATTTCCTGTTACATTGCTTGCAATTGACATACATGAGGATTTAACAAGTCTGACATGTATAATGTATATTTCTATTTTAATATAATATTTTATTATGTGCACTTAGTAGCTAAAAACCATACTAATATAAAGGATACTGATGACATATATCCCACCACCGCTCTCACCAGTTTTATTGATGAAGTCAATCTGAAAACAATCAAAAGACAAAATTAGTAAAAAGTGATATATAAAACAAGATCCGACGAATCCAGCAATACGCATATTTGTATGAAAATACTGCTTCCCAATAAGTGCAAGAATTTCAGATGCTTTTCCATAAAAACTATGCACTTCCAGTAATTTATGGAATGTGTCAATGTCAGCTAGGTCTTGAAAAGATATGATCACTTGTGATATAACATGACATTTTCTTGTTGTCTGTGAATAACCTCCAATTTTTAGTGCTTGTAAAATTTCCATATTTCTTACTAGGCTCAGAAATCTCATAAATATGTACATGTGATATATATGATCACTGAACACAATATGAACCACATTATAAATATACGAGTAAAAAGTAATTTGAGAAAAATAACCTGGTCATCAGCAAGAAGTTTTAGGTACTGGTCTAATGTGGGTCTTGGGATGTTAAGTTCTCTTGATAACGCGTGAAATATTTCATGGCTGGACATTGGTTTGGTCAGTGTTGCCTTGGGATCTGTGGTCAATTCACTCATACGTAACATTGTTCGTACAATCTCTGCTCCAATCTAAAATGAACAACAATGTACATGTAAATGACATAGTACAGTAAATAATTTCAACACTAGGAATTTAACTTTTTAACCTTTTCAACACCAGTTTCCTCTTTTCATCACAAAATTCACAAATGTCGTCCCAGTTTTAGACTGCACTTTCCTTCAGAAGATTGGGACAAGAATAGCCAATTTTTTTTAGTAAAAACTGAAAATTTATGCAAATTATGGTTCATTTAGAGAAATATTGAAGAATAAAAGAAATCAAAGAAAGCTTAGAAAGAACTCCTGTGTGCTGGGACTATTGGAGACACATTAAAATTAATTCAAAATTTAAGATTTGCTTTCCAAACGAAAAGCTTGGCAACTAATTTTTGTCTGCTATTTGAGATGCATAACATGGAAAAAATGTGATTCACATTATCAAAATTTATAATACATACAGAAAATAAATTTGATTTTTCATCCATGGTTTTTAGTCTAATTTATTCCAGAGCACCTCTGCGATGAATTCAATTTAAATCTGACTTTTTTAGATATCAGAAATGGGCTAATAATAGATAATCAATATGCATGTTTATCAACATTAAACATTAAATCATGTCTGTGGATTACCTCAATGAACCAAATGAATTATTATACAAATTATTAAAAGCAATTATTATGCATAGATTTAGGTCTGTATATTGTTTCAGGATGCACATGTACAAAGTTTCTTTATAATGTGATGATTAATTCTAACTAAATTAGTGGAAAACTGAAAAGTAAATTATTATGCAAATTAGATAATTATTATAGATGTATATACCCCTAAAACTATTTTGAACATCACATTGTGTTAGAGTACATATGTACCAAGATTCACTGAATTAAGATAAGTACTGTCACAGACCATCTGTATACGAAGTTTCATTGAAATGTGATTAGAACCAAAAATTATAATTTACTATGCAAATTTGGTAATTAATATGATCTGATTTTAATTCAAAACTGTGCATTGTTCTGTTCAATGTTCAATGTACCAAGTTTCATTGAAATGGGATAATTACCGGTAGTACTTGCGATATCAGTGTAAAAGCCAAAAATTAACAAATTATGCAAATTAGTTGATTAATATGCACACATGTTTACTTTAAATTAATCAGGTTTTTGGATTGTTCTAGAGCATCTATGTACCAAGTTTCATTGAAAAGTAATGGTATTTGAAATATTAAAAGCTGAAAATTGATTAATTATGCAAATTAGGTAATTAATATTTCACATATCTGCTAGACTGGCACAGTCTGGGCGATTTATTTCTTTTTAAATTTAAAATTAAATTTGACCTTTAAACTATATCTAGTTAACCTTTGTACCTAAAGGCTTCACTTTCCTTCAAGTTTCTCGATCGTCAATCATAACAAATGAATTACTATTTATAACGTTCCATACAAATTATTCTAATGGAGAGAAGTAGCCTGTGTGTAGCTTTATCTCGCTTGGGTTACAGTGAGGCGCGATCTGCACAGAAGACAAAAATTTATTGTTTTACTGACAGCCACAACGTTTTCGTTGCTCTTCCGACCGGAAGCGGCAAATCGATTGCATTTGAAGTTGCTCAATTCTGTTTAGATAAACATCAGTTTGGCACTGTCGAATCAGATAACTTGAAAACCATAGTAATTGTCATCTCTCCTTTGCATTATGTTGCGTTGATGCAAGAACAAGTATCAAAGCTGCAGAAACTTGGACTGAAGGCATGTTATTTTTATGTGAAA
This sequence comes from Saccoglossus kowalevskii, assembly GCF_978046115.1. NCBI lineage: Eukaryota > Metazoa > Hemichordata > Enteropneusta > Harrimaniidae > Saccoglossus > Saccoglossus kowalevskii. The sequence goes on along the minus strand of NC_140653.1, from coordinate 19,475,071 downwards.
ACGAACACTATACCAAACGACGTTCAGCGAGGTAATTTCAACTGGGTATTCAGCAGTCCGGAAACCATTCTAGCTCACAGAAAACTGTTACTCTTCAAAGAATACAATGTTTACCTCATTATGCAGCGCTCACGCCCCCACTCCTTTTCTGTATCTGTTCAGTGATGTCACTGCATATCATGAATCAATAATAGTAGCAGATTAGCTGCAAATAAGACCAGTCTGTGGTGGTATCGTGTTCACCCCACCTTTTGCAAAACTATTTTTTCCATTTTTTTTTTTAAAATCACCACAGCTGGGCCAATCTACATATCTACCTGTACAGCGTCCTATGTATCTATGCAAGTTTCAATGAAATGTGATGACTAGTACCTGAGATATCAGTGGAAAAGCCGAAAATTATTAAACTAATCATTATGCAAATTAGGTTAATTATATGCGTAAATTTTTACCCAAAACTAATCACATCCGTGCATTAGTCCAGATCGTATGTACCATGTTTCATCAAAATCTAATGAATGGCTCTTTAGATATCAGTGAAACAGTCAAAGAACAGCTAAAAATTAGCTAATTAAATCAGGTAATTAATATGCATGGATTTCAACCAAAACCTAATTAAATCTGCGCATTAACCCAGAGCATTTTTCTCCAAGTTTCATTACAAACCAACATACAGTTCTTGAGATATCAGTGGAACGGACAGACAGACACACACACACACACACACACACATACATACATACATACAGACAGGGTAACTGCAAAGACTCCCATTGAGTGCTTCGCACACGGGAGTAAAAAAGTGCAGAATAATTTGGGTGAGAAAGTCAGGTGGCAAAAAGGTTAAACAGCAAAGTCAACTTTTGCAACCAATCATAGGCTCTGAATCAGTGTAAGTTTCAATTATGCTGCAATAATCTGCTAGTCTGTGCAATATGTTATGGTTCTTTACATGCACTGAGAACAGAAACAGCACACATACGGGACTGATTTTATGACTCCTTCAACTTGATTCCATATTCCTAACACTGAATGCTGTGAGCATGACAAGTAGGCAGTATGTACATATCTTTTTTCACTATTGATTGGGCAGTCAACCATGGATTTCAAACCTACAATCTCCCTGATACTGGACGGCACGCTAATATTGTGACACATCAGATTGATTTTTTTTCTAATAATATCACCTCTACTTACTTTATCTACTCTTCTCGACACTGCATCAATGATAGCCTGATCTCTGAGATGCTGATGGAATCTATCAAAATTAGTATGCCAATAAACACCATCATCTGGAAAACTCTGCAAAAAGTAGACTGAATTTAAAATATTAGAAGATGCAAGCTTTATAAAAGAAATTATGTATGCACACCCAGACAAGTTTGTAGCAACTTTAAATGAATTTAGTACCAATAACAGTACAGCAAGCATGTATGAATACATATTCATTACAATTAGATACAAAGTGAAATCTGTAATTGGTATTCCCATATCCCAGTATAGGGTCTACAAGTGTGAATAACTCTACAATATACATGTACCTCACTTGGATCTTCAGATGCAGTGGAATCAGTTCTTATTCTTTTTGTTCCCCTATCTTCATCTTCTGATCTTCTTCTTTTTCGGGATATACAACCTGAACACAATTTGAACACAGGTAAAAACTCACACAAGTAGTGATCACTTAAACTGACTTTCATGCTAATTAGAAACGGACATTTGATGGAGACTTTAACGACTTTACTTTACCTTCAATTTTCATTGCTTCAGGTATTTTGTATAAATCTTCTTCCTCAATTGCTGTTTCTGACTCTGTAACTGTTGAATCGATGTCTGATGGTGGATTCACTACTCTTTGGAGAAAATGGGTGCTCACCAAATCAATAAATTTATCCCGCACAAAACTTTCCTCTACCGTTCTATCTGTGAGAATAGTAGACAAAACATTTGAAATAATAGTTGCATATTATGACCAGCTTGTAGCATAGAATACCAGTTTACATCAATCTATATTGAATAAATACTTAACTTAGCCTTGAAAATTAACAAGTCACTGACATGACACAGCCCGCTGAAACTAGTCAGCCGTTTTTAATCAGAACCTGACTGATGTACAACTGATTTGTAAAGTTTAATTTGAGCAGGTTCAGTATAGGTAGAATTCTTGATGCATTTTGAGCTTTATTGACACCATTGAATCACAAACAAATGCTTGAGTATTTAAATGCTTAATCACCTTCTAACGCTTCATTCAATCTTTCTGTCACTTTGCGCACCACTTTACTCATCAATAATTGACCATTCTGTAAGATCTCTTCTACGATCAGTTCTCCTGCATCTCCATAAAGTGTTTTGACAGAATATATATACCTGAAAACAAAAATAGTTTAAAATCAATATTGAAAACACAGTCCAGTTGTTTTTCGGACAATCAGATATTTGAACTTGTGTACGCACACTTAAAAAAATAACAAAAGGGATATGTTTCATAAAATACAAACTTTGTTTCCAATAGGTATTTTCTTGTTGTCAACAGATTCAATGGATGGAAAAGAACCAGAAATTATCAGAAAAAACTAAATAATTGAATGAAATGTGCGTTGTTTGATTGATTGACAAGAGTACTATTTCTGATAGGAGAAACCAAAAGTATTATATCAAGAACGGTCAGTCACAGCGAGTCATTCAATGAGGGCGTACTACGTTTTTTTTACGTTATTTTAACCTAGATGCATCAAGTTTTTTCAAACCTGTGAGTACTTTGATTGTCTTTCAAAGGATTGAAATTTCCAAACTTAAATTCGATGAGTAGGCATGTACATAAGATGTTACTGGCTAGAATGGATTATGCATATGATTTACATAAAATGATACGCATTATACATTAAGTCTTCTATCCAAATAGTTCGGTGTTCTTAGGAATAGGAGTAAGTGACTAGCGCGAATACATGTGCAGTATAAGGACTTATGCCAGCACTAGTTCTGCAGAGTTACATACCTTGGATACCTTGACAATAGCAATACAGTTTTCACACTAACTTGGTAATATATTATACCACGTTTGGTAGACGTGAACTTTGCCATATTGTGCGTTATAAGAACACACAATGCTTTGCGTACCTGAAAGACAGGATGTTCAGAGATTAATGCTTTGCATACCTGAAAGACAGGATGTTCAGAGATTAATGTTTTGCGTACCTGAAAGACAGGATGTTCAGAGATCAATTAACCTTTTCATCACAAATTCACATAATTTTGTTTATAACCTGCACTTTCCTTCAGAAGATTGGGACATAAATAGCCGAATGTTTGAACTACAAACTCTGCAGTCTGCTGGCTCCAAAATTATGATTCATTTCGAGAAATATAAGAATATACAAAAAAAAAAAAAAAATATTGGGCTAGGTCTGATGGTGAAAAGGTTAATAGAATCCCAAACCACAGGAACTTAGGATGAGGTTTCATCTCGTATGTATAAATAATTAAATTCTGTACGATACATTTGAACCTAAATAAAAATGTAGTATCTTCTTTAAGGCAGAAGCCTACTCATAAATAAAAATACCTAAAGTTTACTCAGCAATAAATTGTACTCTAGGGCATTATAAAGACATGACTTAAAAAGTTGGGGGGTCACCACCCAAATTTTCGAGAAAATGATGGTTGTATTATAATGGATAGTGGCCATTTTGTCAGTATCATTACGTTTTTACTATAGGTTCTTATGCAGAGATATTACAATATATGCCATATCTCAAAATGTAGGTTGGTGACATACGTTGAAAAAATTTAAATATTGTGAATAAGAGCATAATGTCAGTCCTGAATTATTAAAAAAATCAGTGTTTTAAAACAGATCAGAAAATGCATTTTTTCTTTAATATTGTGTTCTGTGGAATTGTTCTAAAAATGGGGATTTTTGAGATATATTAAGACAAGTTTCTCAAAATACGTCACTGTAACACACAAAGAAATTCTATTCCACACAGCCATGGGACAATAACTCAATGAATGATTTCACACAATAAATCAATGAATGATTTCACACAATAAATCAATGAATGATTTCACACAATAAATCAATGAATGATTTCACACAATAAATCAATGAACATTGACCAATGTTTCTCAAATATCATGAGAAGGCTTCTACTTTAAAGCATATTCTATTCTATTTATATAGCTGGTACATATGTATAAGTTTTTAAATTTTCTTCTCTGATACATTTTTTTTATAGGGGTGAGGTTTCTAATGATAGCAAAAGTAAGGACTAGAAATTAGAGAGAATTGAATTAACAAATTATCATCTTATGAATAACTCAAATATCTATGCAAAACAATTAATAGAAAAATTCTAATGTTCTTATAAAATGTTTTGATGTACCGGTATTTGAGCATGGTCACTACAATTGATACACCATAAACCTTTGAAAGCAAACACAGAATCATTTTTACATAAGAAAATGTGCACGCACATGTATTAATTAGTGCTGCACAAAATAAAAAAAACATTATTTCATTCTAAAATTCCCATCATTACCCAGAGTTAGTTTATTATGTAGCTACTTCTTGGGTGCTTTAGTGTGTTCTACTTGTTTCTTTAGCATTATAAATGTAATACACTGAAATGGTGGGGAATTGTATATTTCAACAGCTTAGACTGCAAAAATTGTAAAGCTATCTCTGTGTAGCAAAAATAGAAACTGCAAATTCAGGAATGGTTTAATTCTCTGTGTATAATATAAACATATGATTTTCTCAACAAATGTGGTCAGTGACATCTAATTTTGTGAAACTTAATTGATCCCCCTTGATCAAATCTTTGTTAGAACAAATGTGAAGAACCCCCAAAACATGATTTATTTTTCTTATTTTGATTACAGGCCTAATTGTGTTCATTACCAGAATATTCAATAATCTGCATAGCGGTAACCATACTGGAATATCAAATGCTTGTACTGAATTTCTGAATACAGTTAGTATTTATATTGAAAGTATCTTTACACTATCAAAACAACAAATGTTTGCAGAAATTTTAAGTTCAAGAGATGGGTTCATTGCCTGGATCCCCATCTCTTGAACTTAAAATTTCTAAATTTATTACAGCATATTATTTTACTATAAGTAATTTTATTCAGATTTTAGTCTTTTATGTATTTTCTTTTCCTTTGTGTACTTTTGTTTTATTATATTTAATGTCTTTTAAATATATTATTTTGTGTCAAATAAAATATACTATATTATAAATAAATAAATACAGGTGGTGAGCTGTACGTGGAATCGTTATACAATGAAGCTAAATGATTTCACCAAGAGCTAACAATATCGGGACACAGTGTCGTATCCCCCCCCCCCCCACACCACCCACTATTTCGAATGGACCATGGTAAACCCTTGGAAAACCTAGAGAAAGTCACTTACCTGATCTAGTTTTAAGTTCGTATCTAGAGCGATTGCACGCAGTGCTTTCAAGCCATACTTTATCAAGTATGATCCGACCTTTTCCACAATTTCACCGTAGTTCTCACGCAATAATAGCGAAGCTAGTCGTATTTGTATGTTTGACATTTCACTCAAGTGTGTTGCAAAAGTTGCATATATGCGGTCTGCTTCTAATAGCCTCACAACGCCGATAGTGTGTTTAACTCATCCGCGTTTCCGTAAATAGTACTATATCAATGCATGGTATATAGTTCACTATTTTCTACACTTACATATAAATAATGCATTAATGATATAATATTTTATTTAAACCTCCGTACTGCTCATCTGTTTATCGATTTCAACTGGGCGAAAGAATACTACCGCAGTTTGCGCAATGACATGATTGAAAGGTCACAGTGAGTTGGTTGAGGTGAACAGCTGATTGGTGAGAATGGCAACTCCGTCGAGTTCACGTGTTTGGGTTTATCTTCGTAAAGGAGTTGAAAACAAACCACAATTGGCGAAGTTTATACAGGTATAGTTAGTCCAGTGTTGTCATGAATAGACGTATACCAAATTGAATTGTCGCGTTCTTTGATGATTGGTGTATTATGGCAATGTACAATTTTAAGTTATCATGCAGCCAGCTGAGTGCGAAATTAAATGATCAACGAAACAACTTGTCGTTTAAAGTTTAATAAAACGTTTATCCGAAGATAAGTAATTAGATTTTAATCGTCACCCCCATAACCCTTTCGTTTAATATGATAAAATTAACATTACTGAAAGAAGCTGTCCTGTATGCGATATTGAAGATGAAGAGCACTTTCTGTTAAAGCGACGTGCCGCGTCCTGTTTGATATGGAACTCATAGCGACTAATACAACTCGCGTAAAATACGTTGTTTATTTACATGAAATTCGAACGCGCGCTGCGCGACGACCACCGCGCTTTAAAATGTCAGTTATACAAACGTAAAAGGCAGATCCTTCTCAACACAATTAGACAGTGTTCTGAGGACAACACTGATACAAGCTTTATCAACATACTATGCACAAAGAATACTGTCATGCTAAAATGTCTAGCAAAATACATATATGAATGCTTCAACCTAAGAGAAAGCAAATTAAAACAACAGCTGCCTCACAGATATCTAAATAAGTAACTTTCGGGCAAGTTTGTTGTTTTAGTTTTGTTTAGTTATTTTTTCTACTAGTGTATCTTCTTTTTTTTTTATTCTGAATGTTTCTAACATGGAATGACAACAATGCTTTATTGTACTTAGATCTATGTCCATTTTTTGGATACAGTGTACGACTTCAAAAAAGACTATATTATTATTATTATTATTATTACGATATTAAACAATTATTAATCCCCATTTGAAATTGTGGTTGAGAAAAATATATATATATGCTTGAGTGTGTCCCACAAAACACTTGATGGTTTCCCAAAATAGATAGGAAGCAGATCTATTGTCAATGGATCTTTATTTAGCGGTAAAACATACACGTCAAAATACACTGCTGACTAAAATGAGACTGAAATGTGGCGCACAACTGGCACATGACTAACTAGAAATTTGAAACAATGTAACAACACTGTGGCGCCAACAGGGACGCATGAAATATCAATGTACTAGTATTCAAAGTGAAAAAGTGTAAATAATTGAATGGAAATAAACGAATATTCGAACCCATCCCCGACAGAAATAAACATCTATAAAAATTTTGATATAAAACAAATTTACAACTTCATGAAATCTAACCTAACAAATTTGTTTTTATATTAAAGCAAATGTTTTTTTTTACTTTTCAGAGCATCTTGGATTTTTTTGGTTGCCATGGACACATAGGAGAAGTTAGTTGTGTGCTTGAAGACAACAAGTTAATAATTTCAGACAGTAATGAGAACCGTGTCTTACTTAAGGTCATTAATATGTTGGATTTTATAGCAATTTTTATCTTTATGCATTTAATTCTTTTTATTCAGAAATGTTATCCCCAACAGGAAAACACTTGAAATTCATGATTATGTCATACAGGTATCCTCATCCTATTGATTGTCATTGGTCATTAAAACTGATGTATGTGAAAAGTATGTCAATTTCATAAGGTAAAAATGAATTGCTTAGTATCGGTACTCCAAATCACAATAAAAAGCACGCAAAACACGGATTAGAAACATGAGTCTATGAAACATTGTACACGCGATACAAGAACAGGCAACATACAAAGTGGAAATGTACATGAAGGTACATAAAATGCAAACAGAACTAGTATAGTGGTTTGTACTGATAAAGAAGTCATGCAGTCAGCACCACTTTTGAATAAATTACATTTCCCATGTGACGATTTTAACTATTGAAGGCCTTCACTATGGTTGTCATTGAAAGTTTGTTTTAATTTTCTGCACTTCTTTTTAGTCCCTGTTCGATCGCAGTCTAAAAACGGGGACTTATGGATTGACCTTTGTGCATCTGTATGTCCGTGCACCTGTATCTTAGACATGATTGGACCAATCACAATCAAACTTCACACATACATCATACATAATAGTATACATATGCACATTAATTTGTTCCCCATTTTGATTCAAGATTGCTGAATAGTAGTCATTTTTGTGCTAAAAAATCATCAAAATCAACTTTAATGCTCTTCATTTTATTTTTCATATCGGATTTAAAATGGCCGACTGGCGGCCATTTTTTTTTTAATGAATGCAGTTTTAGTGCCATATCTTTGCCATGCTTTGATTATGTTTGAATTTTATATATTCATTATACATCATGACATAGATATATATATACTGATTCAAAATGGGCAAATGGCAGCCATTTTTGTGCTAAAAAATTAAGCATTCTGGCATACCAGAACTGAATCTTGGTGTTTATGGATGGATTTGGTACATACATTAGAGAATATTAGTTTCTGATGCACATCATTTAATTTTTAGATTGGATTCAAAATGGCTGACTGGCGGCCATTTTGTTTTAAGAAATGCGCTTCTAGAGCCATTTCTTTTTCTCAAATTTTATATACTAGTATTCATCATACATCATATTATAGATATATAGATGTATTCAAAATGGCCGACTGGTGGCCATGTTTTAATTAATGCTGTTCCAGAGCAATATTTCTCAATATGGACAAGTACTCGTTTGACAATCAGATACAAGATGTCGATCATTTTAATGTTAAAAAAATCATCATAATCAAGCATCATCTTCTGGATCCCATCTTGAATTTTCAAGGTGAATGTTTCGGCGAAGCACTCCACTACCACCTTGAAGTATTTCATTAGGAATATGTGTATGTGACAATGCCCTCACAGTTTGGAATCAGTTTACCAACAGCCAATCATATTGCTTCTTTCATCAACGCGCTTGGCCAAGCTATCAACATTGTCGGGGCATATGCAGGGTAATCTTGTTACACGGTTCAGGGGGTGTCAACAACCATCCCAAAGTACCGTTTTCTGAGAGTTTTTGGCCTTTGTTTTCACCATGATGGTTGCCAGGCGGTGAAAATGCTCGCACAGTGGAAGCTGTGTTAGCTTGCAGTGGATGTTGAGGCAATACAACATTCGGACAAAAGCCGTTCAGGGTACTTAGTTCGGAGTCTGATGTGTTCGTTTTTAGTCGCACTGGAAATGGTAAATCATTATGTTATTATGCTTTACCAGCCTTGCGACCATCGAGCGTGGTAATAGTGTTGAGCCACTGTTGAGTATTATAGAAGAGAAGGTGTTATACCTCAAAGTTCATGGTGTCACTGCAACATATATTGACAGAAATGAAGCCAAAGATGAAGACATCAGAAATGCAAAGCCCCAAATGCTTTTTGGTAGTCATTGTAACAAAGCTTTCTATTGGTCGGTAAACTTTCTATCGCGCAACCATCTGACATACACGGTTATGAATAGAATTACCGCACGGTGTTGTGGAGGGAGGAATGTTCGAACGGAGCAACACCGTGCAGGCAGACGATGCTGGATCCATACTCCTGACATGTTTATGTTCCAACTATATTACTATAAACAAAATTATATATCTTGATGTGACGGGGGACTATGTCATGCATGACTCGTTAATTGTTGTCTCTCGTAAAAATGACATTTATGAAAAAAAAATTTAACCATTCAGTGCCATCTACAAAATAATTTTGTACAGTCTGGCTGCTTCTTTTCACATGAAAAATTGATAAAAATTGACAAAGCTGATTGATCAAAAACTAAAAGCAATATCTTAAACAGTCTGTATCACCAAAAATAATGATGAATTTGAGTGGGAATAAATTTCGGGATGGGAAAAAACTGGTGTTCAAAGGTTTAATCTGACCTCTGAAATGTATATGTGTGAAAGTAAAGTGCCATAATTGTTTGGTGATTATTTATAACTTGTAGAGAATTCTATCAAATTCTGCATGCGATACAGTCGGTGTCATTACTGTGACCGCAATTGCATTTGGACATGTTTGACTTCAGGCAGAAAGTATAAATAATTCTCTGTTTTCCGGTAACACTACTACTTGCCCATATTTTTGGGGAAGTTTATTTATGTACTCAAATCTATTTATTTTTATGGAAATTAGCTAGGGGCATTTCACCTACATGTATGCTGTAATTTTAGATTCCCTTTACTACTTCTTTGCAGTAAATGACTACGGTAGCATTTGAGTATGGTTCACAAAAACCAAAGAATACAACTAATTGGGAAAAATTAAATAAACTAAAAGTACCCCCTCACTACCCAGTATTTGTTTTACCATTACCGAAAACACCAGATTTGATTTCAGTTTTTATTTGGCCTCAGTTGATTTTGTGATGTACATATAATTCACCCATCTAGCAAAAATACCGATTGTGATATATATTTTGCACATTTTGTATGCTGTCTGTGGCGGCTCTTTAATCGATCTGAAACATGTTTTCATTTATTCATAGAGACCATCATTCTGTCCAATTCATTGCATCAAATCAGATCAGATTAGTGCTGTATCTGAGTCAGTCCTGCAGCGTGGAGTTGATGTTGGTGTAGTTACGTTATTGAGAACCAAGGATAAGAGAACCCTACTTACGAGAAGAGCCCAACATCTGAGAATCTTCCCTGGTATATGGGTTCCTCCTGGTGGACATGTAGAGCTAGGAGAAAGTGTAAGTTTTTCAAAGTAAGAAATTATATCATAAAAGACCATTTATCCCCCGGTAATCCCTTTTGTGATAAAAATGGTCACGTTAATAAAATACATATAGTCCTGGTGGAATACTGTAAAATGACTAATTTTCACTGGGTTTAAATTTCGCTGATTTACCATTTCAGGCGTATTCAGTGGGTTTTAAATTCACGGTTTTATCATTTATATAATGTGTTCTATGCTAAGTTTTACATATTCACTAGGTTTTAATTTAGCGCAAAAATTTTTGGTAAAATTTTTGAGGTAAAAATCAAGGATTACAAAAACATTAGATTGAATACATGGTGCATCATTTGTTGTAGGAAATCAAAATTTCCATCAAATCTCAATTATTTGCAATGTTTTATGGCCAAAAAAACCTGATTTCAATCATGAGTTAGCACCGTGGAAAGGACGGATTTATTTATAGGTAAAATACCTTGCATTTGTCATTATGAAATCTGTTATATGCTAATCACCTATTTACAAAACATCATTCAGCAAAATCAATACGATAAAACCAGAATAAACTTCAACTTCAATGATAACAAAATCAGCTCAAAGAACACCATTGCAGGTTAACTCATATTCTGGAAGACATGGCAGAAATATTTTAAAACATTTTCTAAAACGTGCTTTCACAAAAAAACAAAATTGAAGTTTTCATATGATTTAAAGCAAACCAAAGAAATGATATTTTTTTTGTATTAAGCTATGACTGAATAATAGACAGTACTGTTACATCTACAGTAAAGTAAGTTATTTTTGTGTGTACGTCTACAGCTGTAGGAGATAGTTGCATGATGTTGGCAATCTTTCAGCGTCATTAACACCACAGACTGTCAGTTCAATGATTTTTCTTTCCATTAAGTAAAATCTATGTTAAAGTTGAACCAGTTTTTCCAGTTTTTTCGACTTTTTACAATTAACATGTTTTGCACCGTACTGTGAATACATGTGTTCAGAGACAAGATCCTATTTCCAATGGGCTGGAGCGTTTCTGTGTCCAGTGTAAACAAAGGAAAGTATTTGTGGGTAACGTCAATAACCTATCGTAGTTTACCATATATGAGGGGAAATTCAGCAATTCAGTTATGGAACAGCAAATTTTGTTTTCAATGTAGAATAAGTCGATATTACACATGGGTATTTTCTATATTTTATGCCCTTGTGGTGGGTAAGTTTATATCGCAAAACTAGGCATTGAGGTGTTCTTTTCGTCACATAAAACAAATTGACTAATTGTTATTGAATCGAACATTGATAGTGTTGAGGTCTAATTCAAAAAACTTGTTTATTTGTACTCAGCATGAACATCAATACATTGTACAGCAAATACTTCTTGATATAAAATATGGATTGTTAAATAATAGTTTCATGAGGAGTTGACATCGTAGAGAGCATAGGAAGGAGGGTGTGCGCAACAAGCATGAGGTTGCGAAGCCACCGTAGGAGGAATTACAGCGATGGCCTGAATCGGGCTTCTCACGACAGCGCTTTGCCTGGTTAATGTAGTTGTTGACGTTAGAGCGGCATTTGTCTCGGTGACAACTAATCGGAGAAGTGCCAAACATGTGTTGGTACTCTAGAATATATTATGCCAAAAAACCTTCCGAAAATAAAACAACGCTAATGATTGACGCATACAACGAAAACGTAACACTGTTGTTCCATATTAGGAATGACAAGCGACTAAGACGATACAGAACTTTAGCAAGAATTTTGGTGGTAAGCGACAAAGTATCATGACAACGCAATGGAATGGGAAACATCGTAGCGATTGTTTGGAGATAGCGTTGCTACAGAAGCAGATCTAGTCTCTCAGGGTTCAACTCGTGTTTATCAAAACAATGTCTGAAGTTACAAAACTGACTGAGAACACATCAAAAAAAGTGTAAAATTTTCAATGTTAGTTAACTGCGCGCGACAGCCCTCAAGTAACGATTTATGAATATGGCTGACAGTTATGCCATTCACAGTGTTGGTAATGTTTTCATCTGTAGTAGTCTGCCAGTACAAAACAATGTATTGAGAGATATTTGAATTGGTAAAGCTTACAACTACATCATTTCAATGTGTGCCTTCACTTGAGGGTACTATTTACAGCAATGATAAATTTCATGTCAATTATTTTTTGATCTGATCTTGATTGGCAGAATTCTATTTTGGTTTTAATCCTTTTGAGCACAAAAGTCAACATTTTCTCCATCACATATTTTAAACCCTTACAATTTTTTTTTCAAAATTTTGATCAAGATTTGTAGCTGGTAGTAAATTATGTCTATTTGGTTCAAAATTATCAAAAAAAATAGAAAAATACATAAAAACAAGAAAAATATACCAAAATGTTGTTAAAATTATGACACTCAAAGGGGAAAAAACAAACTCAGACATACAGTACCTGAAGAGTTTCATTCAGTTTTGGCTTGAAAATCGGAAAATAATAGATTGCTGATGCACAGAATTTTGTTCCAGTATTTGGTTGAAAAATGTCCGAGTGGCAGCCATTTAACTTTTTTTTTGCTGAGTGGCTGATATAATTTCCCCGATGTAACAATTAAAGAGCAAACAGTGAAATAAGAAAAAACAAAACTCAGCGAACGAGTATCTTGTATTTTATACAGTATGAACATTTTTAATCTATTACACTTTGGTTTTATGTTGTATCAACCTTTTCACCACCAGTTATCTCTTTTTATTACAAATTCAACAAATTGTCCATCAGAAGATTGGAACAAAAAATAGCCATATTGTTTGAGTAAAAACTGTAAATAGACTTAAATTTTGTCAGTGGGTGCAAAAATTGGGGTTCATTTCCAGAAATATTGAAGAATATAAGAAAAAAGTGCAGAAAAGTTTGGGTGAGAAAGTGGTGAACGGGTTAAGGCTGACACAGCACAGAACATCTTTGTATTAATTAATCATTTCAATGTTATAAACCGACCAAACCAAATATAATCCTTGTATCAAAACATATAAAACTATGCAAAATTAAAATTCTAACCCAACTTCTATTTATTTTTTTGAGTTAGTTATTTGAAGCTGGTCTCAGAGAATTACATGAAGAAACTGGTCTCTCACTGAATCCCAAGGAATGCCCTGGCAAAATAATTTGTTTGTGGGAGGTGAGTTGTCTGCTAGAATTATATTGTGGCTATGTTTGATGCAATATGGATAAAAACATTTTATTAAATTGTTATTTGATAATCAAAGATGATTAATATTATTTTATCATGAAGTAAATAACGGTTGTACTGATTTATTTGATGAAACAATATAAATCTCTTATTCACGTGGGCACTGTATGTTTCATTAGGCACAATAATAATCACTGCACGTGGGTATTAGTGTTTTCTGTTGAATGATTACTAAACAGTATTAGTGTGGGCTGCAAAAGTAACATGATAATCATAATGAAATTTGGTTATCAACATGCAGTATGAAACAACAATGTTAATAGTATACGATAATGATCATAGTACCGTTAGATATAATGTGTACTGGGGTCAGTCAGAGCTATGACTGTGTATCATCATAAACCCATGGCACATGATGCCATCGTGCCAATGTGCTTGCGATTACTCCATTCAGTGCACGTCCCCTATTGGGACTATTAATTGTATTGGCTTGTGCAATAGAGAAACAGCTTCACAAGATAAGACTATTATAATATTTTAGCATCATTGTACATTACAAATAACAACAAAAATTAAAAGGCCTTTCAATGGGCAAAGACATATTTCGTTTAACACAAACTGTGTTCTAAGCTTGTTCTAAAATTAAAGGGCTATGGTCGTGTTCGTTATGGGACTCATAGCGACGTATACAACGCATGTAAAATACATTATTTATGTACATGAAATTAAAAAACAAGCTGGGCGGCAACACCTGCCCTTTAATATTGATTGTTTTTGTTTTTTTGTTTACATATTTTGTTAGAGTATGTTTTTAGGGTGTGCCCGACAAAACAAATTACAACAAGTGACAATATTTTTATAATCTGTTTATAAGTTCCTGTTTGGACGAAGTCTTTTAATTTTATAATGTAGATGTCAAGTGTAATTCACAGATAGATCACCATTGTTTGACACCCCCTGCCATGTGAATTTAAATTAAAGGCATGACAAATGTTAAATTGTATTCAACACATTATTTTGAACTGATATTTATTAAAACTGCAAATTTGAAGATACTGCCTTCATCATTTTTTTCAACACAAGAGGGCGCTTGACTTGTAGAATGGGTCTATTAGCCACTTTAGTCCAGAACTAACAATACAATTACAAAGAGTTGCAATTGCTGTATTCCCTATCCCAGAATCTCAAATTCGGTCATTACACATATGTTTACATTGTAAGCCCCATGTAAAGATTTATTGTAGGGCACCATGGCAACAAGTATTCATATTCATGAGATGTATGGTAATGTAATTTTAGTGCCTCATGTCGATCCTCAGACTTGCATTTTCTCAAACATACTTTAAACAATTTTAGAAGGTGCAATAACATAGACATGCACCTCAATTTTTTTTCACTTTCACTTGTCATCTATGTTTTTCTTTGCTATGTCTTAAACTGGAGGGGTCATCATGCAACACCTGTTAAAATTTGATGTAAATAAATAATCTGCTGTACTTGCCACTTGGGACTCAAGTTTCAAGGACATGCTCTCAACAACGACAACCCCTCCGCTTTAATATTACCGATACACTTTAATATGACGTCAACAATTTAACGGGACCAAGTCATTTTCAATGACTTGTTGACTATAAATTGTGTTTATTATTTCAGTCTGTCTATCCACCCTATTTATCCAGAGGTTTACCAACACGACATCATATAATTGTGTATATGAGCATAAGTGTAGACCAATGTCACGATGACCTTGATAAAAATATCCATTTACAACGTAGTGAAGTAGAAGCATCTGCATGGCTGGATGAGATGACCGTTCAAGCTATTGTCGCTACTGATGAAGAAAGTGCAATAGAAGCAAAGAAGTGCAATTTACCAGAAAATTTTCTGTGAGTTGATTTATCATTATATTGTATTGTTATCTATTTGGTTTGCAGATACCTAGTAGTTGACTTAAAGTGCCTGTGAAATGGCTGCTATTTTGTCTCCTAAAATCATTCATTGGTACATCAATATATTATTAATTTTTATGTTTATAAGCATAAATTATTTTTTTAAGTGAAAAAATGCGTTTTAAACTCAGTCTAATGCAATTTGATTTTTGTGAATTTTAAAACGAGGCTCCTCATTAGCTTCTCATTTGCATACAGAAATTCCCCTTGTGATGTCAGAAGGGGAAGTTGCTGGGCAGCTTACATTGCCAATACATGTAAATAAGGCAAATTGCTTGTACTAAATGTGCTTGACTAAATTGCCACTTATGTACTTGTTCGTTGAGGACAAATGAACTATAATAAACACATAGTATCAAGTTTGCACAACGATCGAGTTGTTAAGAAGTCGTAATACATTGACAGCCCGCGTCAAGCTGCAAGTAACAAGCGTGTGAATTCAAAATTCAACTCCATTTACCGAACAATTCAGAAACTTTTAGCCTGCGAAAATGAAAACAATTAGCAGTGTGTAAGGGCTGCAAAATTTCCTGTTTGTCCGACACTTCGTTTTGCGTCAATATCAAAATTATTGCCATCTTTTACATAACACAGTCTAAATGGTCTCTATAAAGTGGTATTTAGAATCGCAAAAAAAGTCAAGGAATCTATTTCTTTCAAAAGTGTTGGTGTTGCGCCAGGTTTAAGTTTTCGGCGCTTCTCTTTAAACCTAGTTTTTTTTTTTATGAACAAGGATAATTTTGCAAAAAAAAAGAATCTGCAGTAAAGTGAACACTACATATGACGCTGTATGGAGGAGGGCCATCCCAACCTTATCCCTGTTGCTTTCACGGCTGCCATCCACTGACATTGAACCGCAAAAAATGTATATCATTTAAAAGTAACTGTAAAATACTTTATTTTTCGCTTGGAATTAATTTTCGCTATTTTCACCAAAGGAATAATTCAGTGAAAATAAAATCTAGCAAATATACTTTTTTTCCTATATTTTACATTCAACTCATCAGAAATCAGTGAAAATAAATTCCATCTAAAACACCCAAAAAATCTTTTCAGCGCAAATTAATTCTAGCTAAAATAAAGTATTTTACATTATGTTGAGAAACGCAGTGTACGGCTCAGGAGTATGGCTTTCTCTAATATTTTGGCATTTGGTGGCGCACTTTTGGTGAGAGTCGGAAAAACGGAAAAAGTTGAATACTAGTAATCATTCTCAGCAAAAAAATCAATAACTGCCCAATTTAGTGGAACTCAGATCTAAAATGGGAAACGTGTGGGTGGGCATTTCACAGGCACTTTAATTTGTTTGAAAAAAACACACACACATCTGTCGTATAAACGTCGTAAGGTCAAATAAATTTGACTCCTGTTTACAATTCTTTTTGAGTAATTCAGTACTGTAAAATACAGGAGTGGTTCAGCAAAACACACGATTTTTGCATAAATGTTACATCCACCATCTCAACCAATATGTGTTGTACTGTATAACAGCAATATTTTTCTCATCTCTTATATCATTTGTAATATGTCCACTCTGAACAAATGGATATATTATAATATTTAATGACTTTTTTATATACTCATTTTCTTTGATATATGTAGGGTGGTACCTTGGGTGAACCTCTATCAGATTTGTTCATTTTATGATGATACCTTCTATTTTCTAAATGAATGTTTTTGTCATGCTTTCATAGGTACAGATTTTACCATCATTATGCATGATTATGTTTTCAGAGAATCATCACGAAGAGCGGAGATATATCAGCTTGTTTTAGCTTGTCTACTATATTACCGGTATATAATCCAACCAAAATCAGTGCATGTTTTTTCATGTAAATTGATACTGTTACACTATGCATGTAGGGTTGCATATTCAGTTCATGTCAGATCATCTTTACGTCACAGTATTTGCATCTCTTTCAGTGCCACTGTGCTAGGCGACGATTCAAAGCAACACCACAAGCAGTTGAACACTTCTGTTCTTCTCAACAAAGCTCCTTTGTCTGGTAATGATACTGAAAGGATCAGCACAGGAACCAAATTTGCATTATCTCAATGGCTGGATTTTAACAAGTAACTTTAAAACATAATATACATGTACATCAGTGGTGCAATACATATTATTATTATACATCTGTCAGCATAACGCCATAAGTTACAGTGTGCCGTAATTTTGTGTTTTTTTACAGGGTATTTTCATCCTACCATATTAGGAAATGCGAATTCCAAATATGGAATGATTATGCGTGTAAGCGTCCTCTAACAATAAAAACAAACATGGTTTGACCGGACTCCATACAAAGAAGTTCGCTGATTCTGTTCTAAACTTTTGGATTTCGGCATTCCCATGATGTATCTTTGAAAGGAAAAGATGTATATAATAATAAGGTTATTACAAGAATACCTCAAGAATATCTCAGACAGTACGCCGTGCATCAACCTCTGCTGCGTGTTGGTCGATACTCCCGCTGTACTGTCTTCGAGCATACTTTGAGGTATTCTCGTAATAACCTCATATTATCTTTTTAGCTCTTGTGTATGCTTAGCTCAGTCTTACATGGGTACACTTATGAGTGTACTCTCAGGTCACTTGACACACAGTCATTACTTGAACACTTTGATGTGTATTAATAAAGCTCAATCTCTGAGTTGACTCAAGAGCCATCAATGCTGGAACGCAGATGGTACGACGCATGATGAGACAATTCTTGTAAATAGGTTGTATCTGTACGTACAAATGTATCAAAATCAAGCGTTGCTGTTAATTATGTACATGGGTATAATTGGGTATGTATTGAGTAGATTATGTTCTAATGGGGGTACATTACTAGAATGGCAGATGGTAACCTATGTTAGTTCTAGTTTTCAACTTATATTCATATCGTTGACATGCCTGGCCTGCATTTACTCTGATTTTACAAGTGTTTATACATATACTAGTAGTACATCATAGAACACATACATATTTCTATAGTGCAAATTGCCTAATGCCATTATGGTAGGAATATGGTCACATATATTTGCATATATTTGCAAAGAATGACTATACCATAAAAATGAAAAAGAAGAATGAAAAAGCGACATACTATTTTAGCGAATTGTGGTAAATGACGTAATAGCGAAATGTTGATTTAGCGAATCTCTCTTGTCTGTCTGTTATCACCTTCATAAAAACAAATAAAAACTGTCAAGTGTAATAAGGAAGCACTCCAGATTATTTTATAGTTTTCTGTGTTGTTTACAAAGTATGTGTGTGGAGAAAAAAACGTTGTTTGGCTGCCATTTTGAATTTATAATGAAGTCATAAGCGAATTAGTTCTCTAAGACATGCTCATTAAAAACACAGTTTTACAGTATGTTAACACACTGGCAATCATCAATGCCAATAATCTTAACATAAGTGAACAAATTGCAAACTAAGCAAATGTACATATAAACTGTTTTCAACCAAAAATTTTGTATTAATGATATTACATTATATTGTCGCACTCATTTTCAATTGTACTGTATATTGATAATATTCTTATTTGAAAAAAAACTTTACACATGAATATTTATATGATCATGCATTTGCTGATTATTAATGGAATAGACGCTCATATTTAAAAATCTAATCACAGTTTTCATAAATATCCTAATTGTTTTGTCAGCTGAAACACAAATTATAAACAATTTGTTGGAATACATGTATATGAACTTCAGAAAGTTCTAGCTTGTGTGCAACTATAAATTGCTATTAGTCTGCGGTGTATAAGTGAATCCTGTCTCTCGATTATAAGGAAATAGCACAAGGCAAGATTTCTCAGGGAATTGAAATAAATATGCACTATTCTACTGTAAAATTGTGTATGTGTTTCATATAATGTATGTATTGTGTATTTCTTATAACTTTCTTGTGAATTTAATGGTAATTTGCATACAAAGTTCTTCAAATTGTACTTGTTATTTGCCAAATGTGGACTTTATATTGTTTTCACAGTTTATATGTACCTGTTAATATATACTTATTCATTTAGTAACTAGGAAACACTTGGGGAGCACAGACCTCCTTCCTGGAGCTCATTTCCCACATATTGTGACTTACACCTAAAATTAATGCCCCGATACTTTTTTATTTTATCTACATTCTTAGATTAATTGACAATAAAAACATACACTCTGCACTTGAAATTATATAATTGCTATCTCCATGAAATCTTCACTAACATTGATTGGATTGGCTATTGCATCATACCCAAAATTGCTCTTTTAACATCTCTACCAAAATCTTATCGAAATTGCTGTTTCTATAGTACAAGGGCAATCCCTCCTGGAAGTGTAATTTTTTTGAGCTGTACCGCAGACACACAAACCAATGCTACCATTTGATTGAGAATCTGAATGATATATTGTGGTTTCACATAAGTGCATAATGTTCTTAGTCAATTCAAATCCCCTGACATCACTTCATGCTCACCATGGCGACCTATGTATCTTTCTTACACTCTATTGTTTGTTGTTCCGCCTTTTGTATTGTGCTTTTGGATTTGTAAATTTCCCATTGATTATAAATTTGGTTACTGTGTATATTATTTCACCATTTCTTGGTGTATATATTTAAAATGAATGATTCGTCCAACTTGCATTGGATGACAAAACTCCATAAAACACCGAAAAATGCTAGACATGTTCCAAAAGAATTTTGAGAAAAAAGATAAATAACTTTCAACTTTAATTAAAGCTTCCATCCTGTTTTCCACTATGCCACATGGTAATTAAAGTTATGCATTAAAGGGCTATAATCGTCGCGTTGCGCATCTGCGACATTTGTGTTGATAAACATTGATTTTCTAATAATGCAGTGCACTCCTGTATTAGAATTCATAAGTATGAGGTTTGACCTGGGAGCGACTTGAACTAATTACAGCCAGTGACTCCTTTGATATCGCCTAAAAATGTAAAATAGCCTAATTCAAGCTTGGTAGTGTCTGTTTTTTTTCGTTGATCTGCGCAACAGTTAAATTCGCCATTTTTGACTCCCGTGTGCGAAGTACAAAAAGGGAGTCTTTGCAGTTAGTGTGTATGTGTGTGGGTGTGCGTGCGTGCGCGCGCGCGCGCGTTTGTGCGTGCGTGCGTGCGTGCGTGTGTGTGTGTGTGTGTGTGTGTGTGTGTGTGTGTGTGTGTGTGTGTGTGTGTGTGTGTTCCACTGGTATCTCAAGAACCATACATCAGTTTTTGATGAAACTTGATGCATAGATGCTCTGGGCCAATGCACAGATTTGATTAGGTTTTGGTAAAAATCCATGCATATTAATTACCTAATTTGCATGATAATTAGCTGATTTTTAGCTGTTCCATGACTGTTCCACTGATATCTAAAGAACCACTCATTGTATTTTGATGAAACTTGGCACACAGATGCTCCAAACTAATGCACAGATTTGATTAGTTTTGGGTAAAAATCTGTGCAATATTAATTACCTAATTTGCATAATGATTAATCAATTTTCGGCTTTTCCACTGATATCTCAAGTACTAATCATCACATTTCAATAAAACTTGGTACATAGATGTCATAGGACACTGCACAAACCTGATAGTTTTTAGGGTAATATCAGTATATATTAATTAGCTAATTTGCATAATTAATTAATTAATTTTCAGCTTTTGATATTTCAAGTACTAATCATCACATTTCAATGACACTTGGTACATAGATGTCATAGGACACTGCACAGACCTGATAGTTGTTCGGGTAATACGAGTACATATTAATTACCTAATTAGCATAATTAATTAATTTTCAGCTTTAATATTTCAAGTAGTAATCATTACATTTCAATGAAATTTGGTACATAGATGTCATAGGACACTGCACAGACCTGTTAGTTGTTCGGGTAATACGAGTACATATTAATTACCTAATTAGCATAATTAATTAATTTTCAGCTTTTGATATTTCAAGTACTAATCATCACATTTCAATGACACTTGGTACATAGATGTCATAGGACACTGCACAGACCTGATAGTTGTTCGGGTAATACGAGTACATATTAATTACCTAATTAGCATAATTAATTAATTTTCAGCTTTAATATTTCAAGTAGTAATCATCACATTTCAATGAAATTTGGTACATAGATGTCATAGGACACTGCACAGACCTGATAGTTGTTCGGGTAATACGAGTACATATTAATTACCTAATTAGCATAATTAATTAATTTTCAGCTTTTGATATTTCAAGTAGTAATCACATTTCAATGGAATTTGGTACATAGATGTCATAGGACACTGCACAGACCTGATAGTTTTTAGGGTAATATCAGTATATATTAATTAATTAATTTTCAGCTTTTGATATTTCAAGTAGTAATCATCACATTTCAATAAAACTTGGTACATAGATGTCATAGGACACTGCACAGACCTGATAGTTTTTAGGGTAATATGAGTGCATATTAATTACCTAATTTGCATAATTAATTAATTTTCATCTTTTGATATATCAAGTAGTAATCATCATATTTCAATGAGACTTGCTACATAGATCTTCTAGGATTATGCAGACACCTGATTAGTTTTAATTGGATATTAATTACATAATTTGCATAATGTTCCACTGATATATAAAGAACAACAAATTGGATTTTAATGAAACTTTTAAAGAGAACTATGCAGAAACCCAATTAGTTTTTGGTACATATTTATGCTTATTAATCACCTAATTAACATAATTAATTAACACTGATATCTCAATTACTGATCATCACATTTGAATAAAATTTGGTACATAAATGCTCTAGGACAATAGACAGGCCTGATTAATTTTGATTAATATTAATTCTTAATTAGCATAATAATTCATAATTTTTTTGTTCTGTTCTGTTCATATTAGTTACCTGGTTTACATAATTAGTTTTCAGCCTTTCCATCAATATCTTATGTACAAGTAATTTTGAATTAATTTTTAATGTGTCTTCAATACTCTCAGCACACGGGAGTTCTTTCTAAGCTTTCTTTGATTGTTTATATTAGAACAATATATCTCGCACATGCATGGCACGAAGACAACCGCCAAAAAAGGTCATCCCACCTCAGAAGCCAATCAGCGACGACATTACATTTATATGGCAATTTCGGTTTCAAAAACCCCAGGAAACTATTCTATATTCTTTGTGTAAATGGGTACGTGTTCGTTTGCAAGGAATTTTTCCACATAAAAAAGATAAATTCGGCGATTGGCCTATTATGTTACCCAAACGGATCATTTGGCTGTAAAAGTTTTTTTCCTGATTTGTAGGACTGTGAAAAACTTGTTTCTCAACTTGTCTTTTATTTAGTTTCATGCCATATTCAAGATTGCGGCCCCCATATAATAAATATCGCATTGATTGTGCATGTGTGCGTCCAGACCTATATCATAGGCATGCCTGGACCGATTACATTCAAACTTCACACATACGTCATGCATGATATTATACATATGCACATCAATTTGTTTGGCGATTTGATTCAAAATGGCCGAATGATTAAATTGCCAGTTTTGTGTTAAAAAATCATCAAATCCAGCATTTCTGGCATTCCGGAACCGGATCTTGGTCGTTTATGGGTGGATTTCATTCGGATCTGAAATTAGCAACTTGTGGCCATTTTGTTTTTATGAATGCCGTTCCAGAGCAATATTATACATGCTTTGATCATGTTCAATCAATAACGTAAAACGAAAACACAACAGAAAATTAGAAAAAAATACAACATATAACAATTGAGTCCATAAACTATTATATAATTCAATATACTTTAATAAATTACATGTCAAGTGAACCTAACATTGTCTCACTTTTGTCTCAATTTGTTGTGGCCTTCCAGATTAGAAATGACGATGTCTGTCTGGTAGTTATACTTGAATATTGAAATCATTGAACAAAATCGTGGTTTAATTGTTTTAAGTTTAGAGTGATAAATGTGAAGTTTACAGAGCAAGATCAGTGCCGAGTGTTTATCATTACCTAATAATATATCGTTTAATGTGAAATAGCGTATATCTGTTTGGCCTTTTTGACCAAAAATCTCTAATGCAATAGCATTCATAAAATAAATGTTCTATTGTTT
This sequence comes from Saccoglossus kowalevskii, assembly GCF_978046115.1. Taxonomy (NCBI): domain Eukaryota; kingdom Metazoa; phylum Hemichordata; class Enteropneusta; family Harrimaniidae; genus Saccoglossus; species Saccoglossus kowalevskii. Next base: position 19,451,289 of record NC_140653.1, on the reverse strand, counting down.
CCAGACTCGACTCGCAGAATGTGCACACAGCCGATTCTGTTTTTCCCATTTTAATTAAACTATAGTTTGTAGCTAAAAAACTATGAATGATTTTATATTGAAAGGCTTGCAATTTGGTTTCTTTGGTTATTTTGAACGGTCTAGCAAATATTAAATGCCATTCATTATCTGGCTCGCCTAAAATTGATTCCCATTTATACATGATTTTACTTGGCATTTGTTTAATTTCATTCACTAGATGGTTATAGACGTTTTTGAAGGTTTTCCAGTGAAAATAAACTTGTCTAAATATGGATTTTTAACAAGTTCAACATTTTTTCCTTCTTTTTCTATTTCCGTTTTCCATTTCTTTGGGATTGACAATAACGTCGATTGGAATGTAATAAATCATTGTTGTTGGAACTAAATCATTAACGTTGTTTATTCCTTTGTTGTGCCACTTTGAAATAAATATAGTTTTGTTACCTTTTTGAATTTCCCAGTTATACCACACTGTTTCACCCAGACAGTTCTTTGCTGTCTTAACTTGTCTAGTGCTATCTGTCACCCTGCTCCATATGTTCGTTATTTCCCGCCAAAATTCATTACTAACCTGATCGCATATTGTACGTAGCCCATTGCTCTTGTAATTCCAAACAAATTTTCCCTCACAGAAAGCAAACTTTGTTAAACATTTGTTTCCAAGGACTGGAACTTTGGGTTGAGAGGGACCTTTTTATACAGGACATCTTCTGACTTTTAATTATGCTCGTTATGTGTGGCATTTTCACTCCTCCAGAGTATATATTATTTACCAGAATGTTTCTACTAACCCTATCCTCCTTACCATTCCATACAAAATTATATAACAATTGTTCTAATTCTTTCATTATTTTTTGTGAAGGTGTAGGCAACTTGAAGGTTGAGAATAAATGATTAAATGTTGGCAATATTAGGCTTTTGATGAGTTATTTTTCCAATTATCGTCAGGTATCTTTGTTTCCAAATGTTCAGCAGCCGTTTACTTTCCTTAATTTTAACTAGAAAGTTTATTTCAATAATGTTCAAACTTTATATATATATATATATATATATATATATATATATATATATATATATATATATATATATATATATATATATATATATATATATATATATATATATATATATATATATATATATATATATATATATCATGTCGCACATCAATCTGATTAAAATAAGATGTAGGTATGAGGCTCCAATTTGTTTTTTAATATTATTTTTTTATATACATATAACCTTTTATATTATATTTATTTGTATTTTAGTTAGAGGCGAGTGGGACACAATTTTCTAAGAACTAATTAACGACAAGAAAAACCAAAAAAATCGACATATTCAAACTAAAATACAAATAAATATAATATAAAGGGTTATATAAATAAATAAATATATATATATATATATAATTGGAGCCTCATACCTACATCGGATTTTAATCAGATTGGTCGCACATATGCACAGGTCTGACAGGTATGAGTTTGACAATCAAAAGCAAGATGGCCAAATAGCGGCTGTTTTAATTTTTAAAATAATCATCAAAATCAAGCATTTCCTTCATCCCATTTCGCCATGTCTGTAACATTCTTTGGGCGATTGCAATCACGTTTTACAGTGATATTGTTCTTCTTAATTACTATGCATTTGTTTCAAGTTCTAATTAAAAATGACCGACCGGTTGCCATTTTGTTTCAACTACCCGTAATGTGGTTCCAGGGCAATATCAGATACAAGATGACTGAATCTCAATCATTTTAATGTTAAAAATAATCATAATCAAGCATCAGCTTCTGGATCCATACATCTCAGACATGTTTATGTATCGACCTATAAACAAAACTATTTATGTTAAATTTTATAACTAATGGTTATTCTAGAGCTTTGCATTGTTTTGAGAAATTAATTTGACCTACATTCATCACTTTACCTTGTCAGTCACGGTAGCTATCATTTTGTTTGGTTAATGTTTGGTTGAGTTTACGTTTGTGTGCATTTCTCTGTGCGTAATTAATGTTTAGTATATAATTTATTTGAACATGCCTTCTCGCATATATGTATAAACTAGTCTATGTAAGAATATATGAAAAACCCATTTATGCATGCGAGTCACCCATTAATGTATTGAAGTTATGTTCTGTGCTTGGTCATGAGGTAACCAGAACCAAATACAAGAGGATGAAAGTACGTTTTGGCGTCTTTATATTTTGGAATGGCTTGACCATAGCTGGTGAATACCAGTCTTGTAATCCTACGATGTGCATGTACGTTCATATGTTCAGGCGATGGAGGTTGCCACAAAGTTTGTGTCGGTCTGAAAGGAATAAATAACATACCATGTATTTGGCTTTTGAGTGCACCGGGAAACGTCCATGGCTTGTGCCTTCTATAATCATTTGGTGAATTAATTAGTCTGTGATAATACCTTTACACTTAACCCGCCCATTAGTAATTGAAAAGCTTGCTTAAGATAGCCAACAATGCCAATGATAAAATGAGGTGATCTAGCATATAGGCTCCATGTGTAAATGGAATGAGAAATAAGTACGTGATATGAACGGGATAAGGATTCGACCTTTGTCTCGGTCCTAGTTATTTAGATTGTTTTCTCACTCTTAAGGACATACCGCTCGCAAACAGACTTCGACAGACGTTCAGAAAACCAGTCTGCAAATAAAATAAATGTAGTTTTCAGAGTATACTGCTTTCAAAGCTATAAAGAAAAAATACGCCGTTTGAAATTAAATTCGTGTGAAATATTCCCTGCTATTTGTGACATTCACAAAGCTATCAGGAGAACAAATTCGATTAGAATACGCTATTTTAGTGACATGCCGTAATGTTTTTTTTTTATTTCTAAATGCCCTTACAGTGAACTCCTAATCAACAAAACTGATTCCTGACTGCTGCAACATGTTTGACATATCCACTCGCTTTAAAACAATATGGTAGTTACAATTATATGTGACATAAGATGGAAACTTGTATTTAATTTTATTCATAAAAAATATCGCGGAATATACTTGTGTTTCATTCAAATCCAAGGGGCTCTCCTAATGGATAAAGGATGGGTTTTTGCGGGCTCCTTTCATTCTTTGGCTAACATGTGTCAACTCATTTGTTTAGCCTAAGGGCTTGGTGATGGGTAACTGGGGGAATTCTGTGACGTTTTCTTCACCAATTCACGATTAGATAAGTTGTGCGTGTGCGAGGTTTTGTAAATATATTTTTCTTTTGTAATTTTCTCGTTAGATTATTTTCCCTGTATATGCTTTGGTACCTCCTCCACAATTCTCAATGTTCGTCTTGTTTGTTAATAACTTACTCAACAAAGCAAGTACAATCCGCTGTCATAATTTTGACATGTCTCTTTTTGAAAACTATCCACACTTTGTATGCATCTTTATTCATTCCCGTTCACTGAATTACCCTTTTAACAAATAAAACAGTACTTTGCGTTGCCGCAAACCCTGTTGTATTCGAGCTGAGAAACAAATCCAGTCAAATACAGATTTTGTCCTTTTTTTACGGTTTTTTGACTTTCAGAAAAAAATATAGCCACAAATTACGATACTGTAGAGCAATTAAGATACATCTAGTAGTAATTGTGTTACTGACTTTTTGGCATAGATTGTTATTTAGCATTCTTTACAAAAGACATATAAATAGGTATAAATTGCTGATAAATGGTGAGGAAAGTTGATTAAAGGTATGTCAACTTCTGCTACCATGTAAAAGTGTAGGTGAACATCCGTAATACAAAAGCATTTGAGAATATATAACTGACAAATTTCAAACATTCAACGTCTTTGAATGAAATTTATCTTCCTCCTTAGTTACTTCAACGTTCAAATTTAAACAGTGTGTATTGGTAGCAGCTAGCACTAGTTGGGAAATTCCGCTGCCACAAATATGTTTTCAGAGCGTTTACTTTCATCATTCAAACGATTCGATTTTTAAATTGAATTTCCTTTTTTATAGCTCAACATCAAAATCTTAGAGAGGGTAATATTGCGTTGAGATACTCTCACTTCATCAAATTTGATAATCATCATAAGATGTGTATAGCACATTAATGAACGTGTAATCACCTCCGAAATACTTTCGCATTTGTCAAATCTCACTCCATGCTTTGTAGTCACTATGACGCTTTGAGCTTTGTTCGGTCTATTAATGGTATCTTGACTTTAATCAATACCTTTTTCTGGTTTATCATATACTAGTACCTCGTATTGTCCGACCTCGTAACGCTATGGAAAGTGCGGCTTCAAATCGGGGCAATGATTTCCTATCGCGCCCTGCCCTGCGCTTTCATCGGTCATAACATAACGCGTCATTCAAAATTACGTCGTGTGTTTAAGGTCAGGGCGTGGTAAAATTGGTATATGAGAAAGGTATATGATAGAAAAAAACGCCGCTCTCGCAGCACGACCTCGGGCCACAAAAGTCCGAAATGGCATGCATGTTCTCTAACATAAATGGGACATTATTTCACACAATTGTGTTGCAGCTAAACTCTACCAGCATGTTTAAAGGGCGGTAGTCGTCGCGCAACGCATGCGCGACATATATGGGTCTCATATAAACAAAAATGGCGACTTTGACCAGGCCCAGGTCAAACCTCATACTTGTGATTTCCATTAGAAGAGCGCATTGAATTGTGGGAAAATCAATGTTTTCAACAATAATTTCGCACATGCGCAGCGCGACGACTACCGTCTAACATGTTGCTCAAATTTTATCCTTTGAGATGGTTGAGGTGAGCAGCTGATTGAGAATGGCATCTACGTCCAGTTCACGTGTTTGGGTTTATCTTCGTAAAGGAGTTGAAAACAAACCACAATTGGCGAAGTTTATACAGGTATAGTTGCTTACTATTGGACAACCCATAGCTATCAATGTTTATGTGGTGGTGGTCGTGGTAAGAAAAGGGTGTTTACAAGTAGATCGTGTAGCACTTTAGCAAATATGGTTTATGTTTGTATTAGTTCATATATTTCCGGGTACCTCAAAAACGTATCTGCGGCTGAGTTTTGCCCTTTTGCTCCACGAGGGGTTAGGGTTAGGGTTAGGGTTAGACCGTCGTGAGACAGGTTAGTTTTACCCTACTTTGCCTACCGAGAGGCATCCGATTTTGTAAGAAGGCACGGTTAGGGTAAAACTAACCTGTCTCACGACGGTCTAAACGACGGTCTAAACTCAGCTCACGATTAGACCGTCGTGAGACAGGTTAGTTTTACCCTACTGATAGCCACAAATTACGATACTGTAGAGCAATTAAGATACATCTAGTAGTAATTGTGTTACTGACTTTTTGGCATAGATTGTTATTTAGCATTCTTTACAAAAGACATATAAATAGGTATAAATTGCTGGTAAATGGTGAGGAAAGTTGATTAAAGGTATGTCAACTTCTGCTACCATGTAAAAGTGTAGGTGAACATCCGTAATACAAAAGCATTTGAGAATATATAACTGACAAATTTCAAACATTCAACGTCTTTGAATGAAATTTATCTTCCTCCTTAGTTACTTCAACGTTCAAATTTAAACAGTGTGTATTGGTAGCAGCTAGCACTAGTTGGGAAATTCCGCTGCCACAAATATGTTTTCAGAGCGTTTACTTTCATCATTCAAACGATTCGATTTTTAAATTGAATTTCCTTTTTTATAGCTCAACATCAAAATCTTAGAGAGGGTAATATTGCGTTGAGATACTCTCACTTCATCAAATTTGATAATCATCATAAGATGTGTATAGCACATTAATGAACGTGTAATCACCTCCGAAATACTTTCGCATTTGTCAAATCTCACTCCATGCTTTGTAGTCACTATGACGCTTTGAGCTTTGTTCGGTCTATTAATGGTATCTTGACTTTAATCAATACCTTTTTCTGGTTTATCATATACTAGTACCTCGTATTGTCCGACCTCGTAACGCTATGGAAAGTGCGGCTTCAAATCGGGGCAATGATTTCCTATCGCGCCCTGCCCTGCGCTTTCATCGGTCATAACATAACGCGTCATTCAAAATTACGTCGTGTGTTTAAGGTCAGGGCGTGGTAAAATTGGTATATGAGAAAGGTATATGATAGAAAAAAACGCCGCTCTCGCAGCACGACCTCGGGCCACAAAAGTCCGAAATGGCATGCATGTTCTCTAACATAAATGGGACATTATTTCACACAATTGTGTTGCAGCTAAACTCTACCAGCATGTTTAAAGGGCGGTAGTCGTCGCGCAACGCATGCGCGACATATATGGATCTCATATAAACAAAAATGGCGACTTTGACCAGGCCCAGGTCAAACCTCATACTTGTGATTTCCATTAGAAGAGCGCATTGAATTGTGGGAAAATCAATGTTTTCAACAATAATTTCGCACATGCGCAGCGCGACGACTACCGTCTAACATGTTGCTCAAATTTTATCCTTTGAGATGGTTGAGGTGAGCAGCTGATTGAGAATGGCATCTACGTCCAGTTCACGTGTTTGGGTTTATCTTCGTAAAGGAGTTGAAAACAAACCACAATTGGCGAAGTTTATACAGGTATAGTTGCTTACTATTGGACAACCCATAGCTATCAATGTTTATGTGGTGGTGGTCGTGGTAAGAAAAGGGTGTTTACAAGTAGATCGTGTAGCACTTTAGCAAACATGGTTTATGTTTGTATTAGTTCATATATTTCCGGGTACCTCAAAAACGTATCTGCGGCTGAGTTTTGCGGGCACACATAAACCATAACACTGATGTCTGCGCGTTGATTTGCGTGTAGTTTCTGCGGGAACGCAGATGCTGTTTTGATCAAGTCTTCGTGTGCTACCGATTCTTTTGTTTTAATGCGATCAATGACATTCGTTAACCTAGCAATAAAACTTGTTTTCAGTGCTGAATACACGGAGGTGACGACAGAAAGAACTTAAGCAGAAAGCAAGGCCCATGTACAAAGTTAACCGAGCCATTATTTATTGTTTTCCTTCTTACGAATGGTACGAGTATACTGACTATTTAATAGTTTGAATGTCGGGGCCGAAAGTACTCAATTTACTGTGGTACGATGGGAAATAACTCAGTAGTTAAGGTATAGATGCAGGTTCGTGGGCACTCAGAGTATTTTTTTTTCTTACCCAGACAGTCTTGGCTAGATAGTGTTAAAATTTCGGAGCATTGTCAATGCTGGAACATACTAAAAAAATCGATTTTAAAATATAGGAAACCGAGGCATGCGTATGTGATTAAAAGTCACGAAAGTTTGTTTACGTTGCTCTTTAATTGACAAGTCACTGTTGATATTATATGCAAATGAGTTGCTGGTCTGTAAAATGACTAATTTTCACTGGGTTTAAATTTCACTGATTTACCATTTCAGGCATATTCAGTGGGTTTTAAATTCACGGTTTCGTCATTTAGATAATGCGTTTTATGCTAAATTTTACATATTCACTGTGTTTTAATTTAGCGCATTTTTCCAGTCAGCGAAATAAGCTAAATTAAAACCCAGTGAATAATTACCCCTTTTACTGCGGCGATGTGTGACGTCGTGTCCTCGACCCAGTTTAACCATAGACTCTCTTGTTTAACTTACCTCAAGCGCTATTTGTTTTGACGACGTCTCTACGAACAAAAGAACGTCTGGGCTTATTTTTTAAGCTTTGCATTCTCGGACAATGACATTTGAAGGGTGAAATACTGACTGGGATTGAATATACGGCACACATCCTGCATAACAACTTTGTAATATGAAAACAGAACATACTATATATACGCCTGGACCATTTGTTAATAAACAATTGATAAACGTTGTGTGAAAGTTTCACTTGAAATAAACAAGAATCGTGAGAGCTATTTAGATTTGAACTTCCATGGTAAACTGAAAAACACAAGTGGAGATAATGGATAATTTGCATAACCATTCACTCAGTAAGACGTTTGCTAATGCTCTTAATTAAAATGGCTGTAACAGTTTAAAATTTAAACCTATTATCGTTTTGTAAAAAGTTAAATATAGTGCATAATATGGAGATTCCGTCATTACTTTTTTACACCGTGTTTCTTTTTAATTATTTATGCCCTGCTAAATCTTACTATGTATTCAAAAAAGAGAATGCTTGTACCTATTTTCTCTATTTTAAAATAGTCCTTTGAGCATGAGAATTGTGACAGTCTATAGCCAAGACTGTTTGGATAATAAAAATCAAATAATCACTCCCAATTGCCCACGAACCAACATCTATACCTTTATTACCATTTAATATAGACTGGCCAAGCGAAATTTGGAAAAGTGGAAATATGGCGGTGAGAGTAACTCCCGCGTCAGGTAGGCAGTTTCCGTGGGACTTTGCAACACCCCCTATCCTAGACGATCCAGTGATCGTTGAAGACGCAATAATAAAGTTGCTCGGCCTACGTGACAGTTAATCAAAACACCGAACGCGGTATGACTTTGACCATGGAGGTAAACCACTCTTTGATGTTACCTTGTTGTACAGATACGTGTTTACTGTTATGTATTGAACACTGCGAGATCCCATGATTATGATATGAATATAACGTAATAACAGGACAACGAGTCGAGTATAAATACAGTATGGCCGACACACGTCGCTACTATGTCGAAATTATGAAACCCCGCAACCATCATGTGAAAGCGGCTGTGCCTGCAGGCAACTTGTGATTTTCATACTATGACACTGTTTTAAATGTTTTATATTCGTGCATACAATAAATTCTCTGTTTATAGGCAAATTTGCATCATTTAGACCTTTTTCCATTTTAGATAATCTGTTGAAAAAGCACGTACCGTGAATGCGGTTTGTAACTTGTACATTTGTAAAAAAAAAAATGTCCAGTAAAGTATGTGTTTATTATGGCGTACACTAAAATCGGTATCTATTACGCCGGTGACCACAACATCACCTGTCTCTTTAGAATTCAGATACGCGAATTAGTCGCTGAACGGAAGTGTCAACGTGATGTTGACACCCGTGCCTGTTAATCAAAAGTAGTCTACGCGTTCAAGTAGTCTACGCGAACTCAAGTTTGTGGTCTTTCAAAGGCAGTGATTAACATCAAGCCAAGAAATGGCTTGGGTTTGTAAAATACCGATCACAATCGAACTTATTTAGGTTTATTTCCTCAGCATTAAACGTAGCCTTGCCCAGTTGACTTACTTGGCATTTTTTTGTTTTATACGATATCATTCGTATTTTATAGAACCAAGGACTGTGATAGAACATCTCATGTTGACCACAATTTAAAAAAAATATATTTATATAAAATTTCCACTTTTCAAAATATCTCTTGGCCAGTCTATATTAAATGGTTATTAAATTAACTATTGAATCATTTCCCATCGTACCACTGTAAATTTAGTACGTTCGATCCCGACATTTAAACTACTAGTATTGAATAGTCGGTTCGTAAGAAGGAAAGATTAAATAATGGATCGGTTAACTTTGAACATGGGCCTTGTTTCTTGCTTAAATTCTTTCTGTCGTCGCCTCCATATATTTAGCACTGAAAAATTTTTACAAATGAACCGGTAGCACACGCAGACTTAATCAAAACAGCATTTGCGTGCCCGCATAACTTACACACAGATCAACACGCAGACAACAGTGTTATGGCTTCTGTGGCGACATTAGGGGCACACCATCGGCGCCACGAGATTCAATTGTCTAGCTGTAAGTTAGTATTTTGGGATTATAGTTACGTAAGGATAAAAAGACTGAAATTTGACTAACCCAGTGTGGCATCCGAATTGTTCACCATAATTGCATTGTCTATATATTTATAAATAAGTTATGCATACTTACTTCACCTTGTTTCAGCAGCTGGATTTTTCAGATCAAGATTTGTACCACCTTTGTGTGTGTTCTTAGCCAGATAAAAGATATACAAGAATAACTGGAGTGATGGACACCAATATAATAGTACAATATATGTCCACCGAACAATTCTACACATACTTCTATGCCTACTTCATGTCATCTTAAATAGGCTGGGAATGTTGCATGAACAGAATGGGAGTACTTTTCATTTGTGATGTCTGATAGTGGGAGTTTTCTTCCTTGCACTTTCCTCCAGATCTTCCTGACAATATTAACATGTAACTCCAGAATAGAGAACCATGAACCATCACGAAGTGTATCAAGATAATCATTCGTCGGATTGAATACGAATCCTCCACATCCTCCAGTTTAGTTGATGGCAGTTAACACGACGATACTGGAATACATTGTTTGAACAAGTTGCAAGAAACTGTTCAAGGCCTAGATGTCTACGATTTAATAAATTTGTAACTTGTTAATTTACCTCCTCTCGTTTCTAAATAAGTGTATGATAATTGATGTAGATATCAAACTAACCTTTTCTTAAGACATCCCCGTAATCTTTCAACATTTTTTGTATTTGGCGACCGCTATGCGAATGTTTGCAGCGTTCGCCATAATGCAGGAATATATATTACAATACAAGGAGACAAAAATCAAATCTCCCTTCCCAAGGATGACGCATTAATCAACAAAGGGTCTAAATGAGCTGATTTTGTATTACTTTCTGTATAAATAATCAAGATGATCTTTCAAAAAAAAAAAAACTCTTTAAATTTAGTTGTTGTCAATCTATTGACTATTGACCCTATGGATGAGACGACTATTGTTTATCTTATCACTGTCCAAAGAAGGAAACTCTGCGCGAACAATGAATTCGGCTATTTGTTATATAGCTGTACTAGGGAAATTTGTTATAAGTGTATCATGGACAGCGGCTACATTTACTATCATTGTCTCACAATAACATATCAAATTCTGTTCATATTTGATGTTGTTTTGAACAGTGTGATTTTAACCAGGTATACATCATTCAACGATACATGTACAGTCAAATCTGTGTTGGTGTGCACACAAAAGAAACAAGGAAACTTAAACTCTCATCGAGTGTTTGCATATGCACTAGCTATGACAAATAAATGCTAAAGGATATATAAGCTGATATATAATATAATTGTATATGTGACACAATTGAACCTATAATAAAAACTACTGTACTATAGCTATGCCGAGATCAGTGAACAGTTTTCGTTTAGCATTTACTAGGGAAGTACTTTATTTTTCATTCCAAACAGTACCGGTTTACTAGTTTCTTTTGTTCCCGACCATGTACGTTCGCTAGGAAAGTATTCTTCCTTCGTTCCAAACAGTACCCCTTTAGTAGTTTCTTTTGTTCCCGACAATCTACGTTTACTAGGAAAGTATTCTTTCTTCGTTCCAAACAGTACCCGTTCACTAGTTTCTTTATCCCCAATATTGTACATTCACGAAGATTTTTTTTAGAACGCGCTTGGTCCCACATGATCCAAGTGGATAAATAGTACGACGTCTCCCTCACTACTTGAACATGGGACACAGTTTTTGATCCGCTGATTCTAACCAACGATTTCCAGTCGATGAGCTATGTAGATGCATGGCTACTCTATTGTACGAGCTAAGCTGCAGTTTCTTGTTTGAATGCAATATGTAGTTTACTATGATATGTATATGAATCAAGTGCAATTTTTACACGTTTTTGTCCATTGTCTTTTGTGTACATGCAAAATGAGTTACAATGTGCAAATCACAATATAGCCTATAGATAAATTTATTTATTATGTTGTTGGTTTGTTTCAGAGGATAAAATGTAAATCAGTAACACACATTCTCACTCCACATCCACCCTATCCATGGGGCCCATTCGGTTTAATGGAAATGGACTAATTAGAGAACCAGGACAATTACTATCATTACTATCTGATATATACTCGACTCCATGAGAGATAATATATACATATTGTGGCTGTGTTAAAATTGACAATATTTTTTTATTTTTTTTTATTTTTCCAGAGTATATTGGACTTTTTTGGTTACCATGAACACATAGGAGAAGTTAGTTGTGTACTTGATGACAACAAGTTAATAATTTCAGACAGTGGAGAGAACCGTGTCACAATAAAGGTACGGTAATGTATCCTCGTTTATTTCCCTTTGCTGACATATTTTATCAGTATTGAGTTGTTGCAGTTTCTAACATGGGTTGCAATTCTGGCCTTGCGGGAATCCATGACTGTGTAAATTACGTGTCTTGTGTTTATCTTCGGACAACCAATTTTTAATTTATTCGGTATGGTAGTTTTTGAATAATTGCGAGAAATTTTTAGAATAGGTAATACAATGTCCCTGACTGCACACATATGGTTATGAAACATGTACGTGCACAGATAAAAATTATGTTTTCAAAGCACGAATGCACAATTTTACACGTGTTGTCTAGATTGTATGGGACCCGAGTCAAACATAATACAGTGCGGCGACTGTGGCATTTTATTCTCTCAGATCTCTTCCTGAAATATAGTTTGATTTATTCATAGAGACCAATGTCTTGTCCAATTCATTGCATCAAATCAGATCAGATTAGTGCTGTACCCGAGTCAGTCCTACAGCGTGGAGTTGATGTTGTAGTATGTACGTTATTGAGAACCAACGACAGAAAGACTCTCCTCGCAAGAAGAGCCCAAGATTTAAGAATCTTTCCTGGTGTGTGGGCCCCTCCTGGTGGACATGTAGAGCTTGGCGAAAGTGTGAGATTTCTTTTCAAAACTACGAAATAATTCTATAAAGCATACAGATCGGTTGCCAATTTTATCAGATGAAAGTTGCTTCCAGGATACAACATGATATATTTTATGCGAATTTGATCTGTGGTACATCGTGGCCATTTCAGGATGTAAACTCGTTCGTACAATTAAATAAATACAACATTAGTATATCAGGCTCACTTTATATTATATTTCAATCGTGTGCATGCGACGCAAAACATAGTATATTGCCTAATATGTTGATTTCAATTATTTCCATGAGATAGTAAATTTAGCATCTTTTGGCATTTTTTTAATTCATTATCATTATCAGCGTCTTTAAATTTCCGCGAATTAACATTATGGCATTTTACAACTGTCAAATAACGGCCAAATAAATACGTGGAATCATTAATTACTAAGGATTTGGCGTAGAATTGGAAATTACTCCAAATAAACACATGTCCAATTCGGGGACAGGATAATAGTACATGTATATTCGGTTATTAGTGAAATAGTAGGGCGCCACCAGATGGTCTGGCTTAGCAAGTGCGTCGTGTTTCTCTTATGAATTCGGCGCTGATTGTGCACAAAGGAACAAAGGAAGGCATTGGATGGCGGCACATCGTGTATGTGGTTAAGAAAGGACGTGGAGATGATCCGTGGTACATCGTGACCAATGATTGGTTGTCCAACTGTGGGCGTGTCTTTTATTTCTGTGCTAAATGTGCAACACGAAAGTCCTGCCATTTATTCTTCATGGTTGTTCGGCCATAGTCGTCTGCGCCAGTATCGCGAGTTCTAAGTTTGGTTTACTATGTTGGTAAAATCGCGCAAATTCGTTTTACCGCCACTTTATAGCGGTTTTCACGCAGACACCAGTTAATTCCGTTACCCAATGGCTGAAGCAATTTCACATCGACCAGACACGTCCCAAAACAGATAACGAGATTTGTCAGGAACGGCCAATGCGCATGCGTATAAAACAGCTGGTCCTAATATCCTAATTTTCTAATTTCCTAATAATTGTAAGGATGATACTACATTTTGAAATGGCCATGATGTACCATGAATCGAATTTATGTCTTGTGTCTTGTCTTATACAACACAGAATGTTACGTGTCAATTATGTTATAAACCTACCAATCCTAAATGCGTATCCGTGCATAAAGCATGTGCATACGTATCGTGCTTATCAATCTCTGTATCGTTATTTCTGAGTTAGTTAATTGAAGCAGCTTTTCGGGAGCTACATGAAGAAACTGGCCTCTTACTGAACCCTGAAGTATGCCCTAGTAAAATGATTGGCTTGTGGGAGGTGAGTTGTTTACTGGAATTAATGTGTGAATATGTTGACGCGTCAGTCATAGTTATGTAAATTTGCAAAAATGTATGTCGTCATGCACCCAATCATTGTTATATCCAATCAGGTTTCAATTGCACTGATATATGTAATTTCGCATTAACCAATCAAATGGTTTTGAACAGTGAATTGTGTCACAAGATGACGATAGACAGACTAGATGCCGAAATAGGATAGGTTTGAATTCTAGCACCAGTTACTAAATATATATCAACGTATAATGTATTATAAATAAAATATGTGCTCTCCTCTAAATCGTTACTTTCGTTATGTTCTTTACTCGTAAATATCCAATATGTTCATCATTTCAGTGTGTCTATCCACCATTTTTATCCAGAGGTCTACCAACACGACATTATATAGTTGTGTATATGAGCACAAGTGTAGACCAATGTCACGATGACCTTGATAAAAATATCCATTTACAACGTAGTGAAGTAGAAGCATCTGCATGGCTGGGTGAGATGACCGTTCAAGCTATTGTCGCTACAGACGGGGAAAGTACATTAAACGCAAACGAATACAATTTACCAGAAAGTTTTATGTTAGTATCATGTTTATCATTGTTATATTGTACTATAAAATAGTATACTAGTATTAGCAACTCCTGTCTCACATTCTGATCCTCGTTACATGTAAAATTAAGTATGTTTTTGTTTTTTGTTTTTTGTATTTTAGTGCCACTGTACTGGGAAACGATTTAAAGCAACACCACAAAGAGTTGGACACTTCTATTTTTTTTGCAAAAGCTCCTTTGTCTGGTAAGGACATTGAAAGCGTCCTTCCATTAACCAAATTTGGTTTATCGCAATGGCTGAAATTCAACAATAACATTACATCTTAACTATTTTAAGTCATCTTCCCATCTGTGGTTCAATACACTCAATGGGCTTGTGGTGATGGTTTGGGTGATGATTGTTGGACACTGTTTTTACAGGCATAATCTTTTCTTTAATCGCCAAGTTGACTCGTTGACCTGAAAATTGAAATTGCTTTGTGTTTATCTCGAAAGTACAAAGAACTAATCCCTTGTATCCATATCATAAGCCCACCATTATAACCGAGGTCTACATGCTAAATTCTTGTCAAAGTCTTGTTAATTTAAGCTAACTATTTCAATCATTGACAATTGTGTAGACAGATAGATTATTACATACCTCGAATATTTGTTACAGCACATTGTCAGACAGATTCCAAACACAATGAATAAATTTATAAGCACATATATTGTTAAATAATCTTATTTACGATGAATAAGTTTTGTAAACTGTGTCATGTTATGAAATGTATTATTGCTATAGTAATTGTTAATATACCACCGTACACAAAAATGTTTAAAACATTCAGTTTTGTCATTTTTTAATAACCGTAATTATAACAGATGTTTATTAAATAATGGGAATAATTGTATTTTGTTTTCAAAGTCTATTTGATTTATATTTAAAGACATTGGTTGTTAAGATGTATACATTACATTAAATGATTGTTATGTTACAAATAACAGGTTATAACTCACTAATTTGTCTGGTTTACTGAATAAATAACGAAATATATACGAAATATATCACAACTATGTCACCAGGGTGATAAAAGTTATAAAAGTTTTTATGTGGGGCTGACAGTATGTTCTCAAGAAATGATTATGATGATCATACCCGGCTGGGTATTCGAGTGATTTGTAAAATGGATGATCACTGTTACCACCCTTATTATTTCAGGTTTTCAGCGAATTTGTTGGAGACTAATTGTTGGTCAATATACATTGCATTCAAGTTGGAATCTAAGTCGGTTAACTTCTCATACATGTATTTATCATTCGAGCCAGTTGCATTAAATTCTCAACTTGTCGTCTCTCATTATAGCAATGTATGTTTAGAGTTTACGTACACTATACAGTTGGTTATAATATTGTGAATGAGGTCGGGAAAAAATGCCTGTCAAAAAACAACTGAGATACAAACTACGGACGCTATCAAAACGTTAGGTAAACTGACTCAACATAGTTGATATCAGTGCGATCTGAGATAATGGTTCCCCATAGTGAAGTGATTGAAATGTATGAACCCATCAGTTGCTACGTTGGCGATATGACGGTGCATAAATATTCACATGCAATATGTTGTGACTTGATGTAGACTCGGATGTGGTTCGAGTGCACCATAATTTATGTGGTTTCACATAATTACTTACAAGAAACATATCATTTACATCTGTCATCGACGTTCAGTTCATGTCATAATATTCGTGACACCGGAATACGGCTTAGAATAAAGGCTTCAATTAATGAATAAACTGATACACTGACTTCTACATTTATGTTACGGTCTCCATGAACTCGTTTGTTTATATTACATTAAATCACTAAATGTGACGTGTATGCTACAAAGAAAGAATAAATTTCGATAACATTGAGTTGTGTGGAGAATTGTTGAATTATTGTTTGCAGAACTTCGTCTTGATAACATTATTATGATGTTACGTATCATATTATAAAACTATTGTTTCATTCTATCAGGTGAAGCAGTTACCTAAAGAGTGAAATCCAAAAGCAATAGTTACCATGAATTTTACGCTGACACTGTGGTGATATGGGTTTTTGATCTGCCCTGTCATGCGCCACACTGTACAGCTTATTATTCCATACTATATACGTGCAATACATCACACGAATAATATCAAACAAAATTAAATACGTTTTGGAATATTACACACAAAGTTGACAACATTGCCCATTTAAATAGGAATTGCACAGTATCGATAAGAGTACAAGGTTAAGAATAACCATTGCGTCAATTAGTATTAATGGTGGGGATAATGACTAGAAACCTTATCTGGGTATCTTGTAAATTTGAATATTCAGGACCACGGACAATTGGTATACCTTGGAATGTGACAGCGGAATGTGGCGCATAATACATTCTGCCTCTATTACCAAAATGCTATAATGAATAACTTTTTCACGGCGTAAAATGTACACCCAGCTACCGACTAGATTTTCTTTTTTGTCGTCTGTTTTGTATTATACGAGCCATTTCGCCATATAAATAGCGATTGTTTTTAAAAATAATGCTCTTTGTTAATTTCTGTCCATACAATAATGATTTATTTGGTTGGGTTTGATTTTAAAAGGATAGTTTTTATCTGAATGTACACCCTTTTCAAAAACGAATCTCATTTGCCGTCACAGTCACCCTTGTAAAATTGTAAAATTATTATATTAAAATTATTACTAACAGTATGTTTGTGTTTCTTAGTGTCAGGAATGGGAATTTAAATATATAAAAAAAATCTAAAGGGTAATTCGTGAGTAACACTTATTTCAGTTGAATCTTCGGTTAATCTGAAACCGGGAAACTGTTCTGTTTCACTTGTATTGTTGCTAAGTAACCAGAGAAATTGCATCTCGTGTGTTAGTATAGAGCTTCTTATTGATTAGTGTATTTATCTGCGATATGTGGATGCATTTTTTAATATTCAATAGAATTGAATAATGCGTTTCACGTTGTTCACACAATTAGCCTGTGATCGTTTGCAACACATTTTTATATCGTTACAAATAAGCGTATCATATCAGCGTATCAAATAATTAATTTAGTGTCCTAGTCGTCTCCTAGCAACCCGCTTAGCCGTGTACTTGATGTGTCTGGTTCTTATGTAGAATACACCGCTGGCATTGAATATTTTTTACATTATTGAATTGGTACATCAGTATCAGGTTATTTTAACAGTGAGTATCACTTACTAGACCATATTATTTACGACAGCAACCAGGGAATTCTTTTTATCCAATTGCTTTAGTGAATCACTCAGAAACTGTAATGTGACAACATCTGCATATTTTCAAAGCTTAAACATAGAATAACATATTTACTGTGTCTGTAATATTTATACGAGTATGCATATAACGAAACCTACATATTCCACTAGGCAAACTGTGTTACAAAACGTATATGTACTATGTGTTTTCCTATACCAAAGCTTTTGGGACATCGCCATGACAGTTTCGATTTGATTATAGTTAAAATCGATTTCCGATTGCCCTCGGTTACTACCTTAATTGAAATTGCAAACAGTATTGAAAGACTGAAATAACGTTAAATATTTGTTTGTATTTGTTGAATTCATAACATTGTTTTCGTCGTGTATGCAATCTAATAATCTATTCAATTCAAAATAAAGAAAAATGCAAATACACATACTATTTAAATTAATAGTACGTACTGTTACTTCTCCATATAGTTCAGTTATTTACTAGTAATATAAGGTGCATATAATACGAAGACGGTACAGCGATCATATCGACCAATGCGTAGCGGAGATCGACGCGAGGCGTTCCCGTACCGTCTGGCGTAAAACTGTGGAGGAGCGTGACAACGATCAAAGAGACCAACATTTAACGATTTAACTTTATATATCCACGATTTTCGTTTGCCGTCGACGTCTCAGTTCAGAAAAAAGTACCTCCGACATTCACCTTTCCGGGTCAGGAAAAACGTGTAAGGTTTCAGCATACCTTTTCATCTCACGTGTTATCCTTACAGCATCGTTGTAATGTTAACATGATCCAGACAGATGTCACGTTGACATATCATCTTCAGTCTAGTATGGTGCGATGTGATGTGAAAAGGTTGGTAACTCGAAAACAAATATGTCAGCCTATTGCGCATGCTGGCGTCATATTTATAAATGTTTTAAAATTCTAATGAAAGGAAGCACAATAGGAAATGATTTTATTCAATATTATGGCCGTGACGTTTAGAAGCAATGAAGACGAGCCATCAATTCGGGTGGTATCTAAGCAACGAGATATCCGCATCGTAGTTTTCTATTGACTGCCTTTACTATGAAAATAAGAAGCAATTTGACAATTCTCTTCTTGACGATGCCACCATGAAAATCGTAATGAAACAATTCACTCATTGGAATATAGTTATAAGCATTGTGACTATGGCCCATCTCTCGTGTTTATTACATGTGCTTTTATAATTAGTACATACTTTTATAATTATAACTAAGGTCATATTGTGGTTTTAAAACCATGCTTGAACCAAAAATGATATTTTTTGTAGTCACAGAGGCTAAACACAGACATGCTCTAGCACGTATTCGCTGTTCCAGTCATAGATTGCGCATTGAAGAGGGACGCTATACAGGGTTGGAAATTGATGAAAGAATATGTGAGTATTGTTCATCTAATGTAGAGGACGAGTACCATTTTGTTCTTGTTTGCCTATTATTTCCCTTATGAGGAGTATTTTGGCATTTCCCAATTCAGAAAAAATATTACAGTCTAATGCGCTCAAAATCTGAAAAGGTACTACGTAATCTTGGGTAAATTTCTACATAAAGCATTTAAGCTTAGAAGGAAGTTTTCGTTACTCTCGGTATAATAATATATATATGTACATTCTCCAGTGCTTATGTATTCTTTTGTTTATCTGTTATGTATAGTCATATGGGCCTGTGGCCTAAAAGACAAAAAAAATTAATATTTCAATAATTAGTACACGCTTGTTAAAAGTTGTCATGACAAAATCACTTTGTATAAAACATATATACATATGCGGGGTCGCAACTTATATATAAACATTGATGCATATGGAGGCTTTAGAGGCACGAGTAAGAAATTTATCTGTACGACTGCAAGCAAACATCAAGAACGATGATCGGTGGGTGATGTCCCTTTATTAACGTAATATGGGGACAATTACATGACAAATTACAAAAAGGGGAATATTTCTTCATCAATATGTTATATAACAGATGTGAACTCGTTGCCAGTGTATCACTAATAAAATACAATATAGTGGGTTTGTATAGAAAAACTATATCAGTTTACATTCATGTAATTATAAGTTGTCTTAAAGACGGGACTAATTCGCCCGTTTCCGCCTAAGAATAAACTATTGTACTGTCTAAAGACACGTCACAATACGTTTCCAATAATACACCAAATTCAACCTGCGGGGATATACAATGGCAGATCATTAACTTCTTTTGTTGTCGGCGGCGGCGGTGCAATTCACAGTAATAACAACTTCGTAAAACAACAAATCAGTAGACATTATGATACTGCACTTGCTTAATTAGTGTTTGAAGCGCATATTATATATATAAATATATAAATACACTTGTGTGAAATGGGCCCGTGTTGTGTAATTACCTTTTCCCTGCCAACGCATTCGTGTTGCTCGCTCTATATATAATCAACAACGGTTATGCGCGACGCAATGACAGATCTGGTGGCAGATCAACAATGATATAATAACATAAACCACATTCTAAATCGCGTAACAGCGGCAATTGTGGTATTAGAGTCTTTTTATCATGATGTGGAAAAAAATAAAAAATGAAGAAAAAAAACATATCATATTTTGAATAGTTTAGTAGTCATATTTTGAATACTGTAATAATACTTGTTCGATATTGCATATTTATATAATATTGTTTCATGTTTTATCGAAATATATTTTGATGACATAATCAGATGCGCTTGCACATTGAATGAGTGCTTGTGCTATAAGTAAATCTTAGTCTAAATAAAATTATAATTCGAAAATTCTAATATTTTGTCAATGCTGCATCTTCAACTGAGTGACATTGACGGCTCGATGATGATAATCGTCTGAAGACGAACGCGTGATATCTAATATCACAGAGGCAATGACGAAGGCGGGAAAAAGATAACTAATTGGCAGTTTTCTTCACAGATTACACTCAACGAGTGCACGATATATTTTGAATTATTGTGAAGATTACATTATCGTTACAGACAAGCTTAGACTAAAATTGTCTAAATTAAGATCCGCCCTGTACAGTTTGTATGTGGAATGAACACTATAAGAACACACTTCAACACATTACGAAATAAAACTTCACTCCGGTTGCTGTGGCAACGATGACTTCACTCCAGGCACTGTGAATGCTTGACATATGACGTCATCTCCACTCGATCAAATCATTCCCATTTCTCGTAGATTTATGACAAAGGGATCTTCACCATTCTCACCGGAATCCTGAAAGTAAAGTCATAGCGTTTAAAAGAGAATCAACCAATTCCTGGGATTGTGCCGAGGAATTGTGGGATACGATTACATGTTCTTTTCTTATATAATTTGAGTACGCTTAGTAAGTACGCTATGAGATCAGAAATATGGTGTTAATTTCCGGGTGTGAATTATAGAATAATGGGATGTTATCCATGTTGTTCTTTAATGCTGTAACCTTAGGTTTAGATCTGGGTATCCCTGTTAGCAGCCGAGTACTCAAGTTCAACAATGAATAAAGGTGACAATACAACATTTTCACTGGGCCTTCTGATTTGACGAGAGACAGTGTGATCCATACATTAATACTCCGACAGGAAAGTGTACATGTTACATTGCTGACTACTTGTGGCTATCGCGTATTTCGATGTGACTGTAATCGAATTAGTTTTGTTCCTGTTAATTTCTCTTACTGTCGGATTACAAGTTGATAACAAGTTTCAAGTGACACCTGCATGTATTATCATTAATATATCACTGAGTAAACGTAGCCAAAAGTATTCGTGAGCAAACGCTGAAAAAGAAATCTCGGAATATGTATCGCCCTTTCGTTTTAATTTTATCTGCGTCATAGCGACCACCACGTGAAATGGACCCCAATTGTGATTTAAATTAGGTAACGGCGTGCCCATCACTGCCACTAGGTTGTGTATCACGGTGAAATGGATGGTACGATACTATTGAACTAGTAATTATAAATTACTAATACTAATACTTTTTCATCTTATCCCTCTTCCAGACTCATAAAAATGGATTCGTATCATGGCCATATGAGAAGTAGTTTGCGACTTGTGTTTATTTTGTTTCCACTGAGCAATTTCCCAATGGTTTTGGTTTATATACGGATGATTCTTTGATAACTGTCGACCCGAATGCAATAATTATGACTAGCACACAGGTGGAGTAAAACGATGCTTAAAGTACAGAATTAGTATAATAATTTATTCTTTTAGACACGACACAACTATAATAATATATAACCGACTTATATAATATAATATGTAACCACACGAGGCTATAAATTTTTAAAATCATGCAATGATAGATTTAAGCTTTGAAAAAAAAGATGAACACAAATAGTTAAGAAATCATCTTCGCTAGCAAAGATCTGTTATTTCAAATTGGCTGATTCAGCCATACCTCACGATAAATTTGCACTGAGTTCGCGAAGACGAACGATTCTGACTCGGGAGGTGCTCGGTAAGATATTAATACAAGTAACTTAAATTGTTGTTGTCATAGTATCCGTCACTTGATCAGTGTATTTTATAAAACAAAATGTTATAACAGTCTGAGGTAAATTAAACAAAAAATTATCGAATACAGAGACACGTATGTTGTAAATATATTGATTCGCTCTGAGATAAGTCTTATTTTTAGTAATGATTGTATTAGCCTTACTGGTTTGTGCTCTATCATGATGCACACGTGGGTGTTTCGAATCACATGTACGTATTGAAAATTCAAAGTGGATGTGTATTGTTGTTTTGGTTTTTGTTCTGAAAATATGATAATTACAGGTAGTTTCAACATGCGATGACGTAAAAGATGTAACAAACTATTAAGCGCAACGCTCAAAATGTTCAATATATTACGTAACCTCTAGATTGCAATAATGAAGAAGATATTAATCTCCGCATTTCTTGGTTTAGAGGTGAATCCATCTATTATGTTACCACACTTGTTTCAAGGATATTGTAGTATATAGCCTAGAGTATTATGTGTTTTCGTGAACAAACAACATCGGTGTACAACAGCGCAACTTCGGGGGCTCCCTCTCAATAACAACCGCACGCACACAAAAAGACAGTTGAAAGAATGAGAACATGGAAAAGTATTCAGGAAAACAATATCTCTGAGATAAAAGAGGCAACCAATCACATGACGCCTCGTGTTGATAAACATGTCTTTCTTCAAATATCAATCTTTTCACATTTACCGGGTAATGTTGTATATGACTAACACAAATTCTATGTTGGATCTTTGTAAACTCCTGCCTATTTAATACGACTCGTATATATTCCCATTCAGATTTGGAGTTGGGTATGACAAAAGATACCTGAAAATGCTGATCTTACCTGTGTATTAGACATCGAATATTCCTTTTCTTTTTTGTATTTTGTACTTATAACTGAACGGATAGCGAGGACGACACACACCAACATCATAATAGTCATACACGCTGCGGCGCCAATAATAGTTATATCGTCATACGTCGTGTCAGCGAGCTCTCTTGCCGTCACCATCTTTACCTGCTCTGTGGTAGCATACACGGCTGTAGTGGCATTACTGAGAGTCGGCACACTGGCAGCAATCGCATTGTAATTCGCTTCAAAAAACAACTTCATGGTGAGACAGTATTTTCGATTCGCGTGTGTACTAGGAAGTGTTGCTTTGTCGGCACGTTTCGAATAACACTGAAGATGGTTCACTGTAATACGGACATACGACGCATTAATCCATCTGCGCATGCGTCTTTTCAAATTATGATAATTGTCATTCGCACAGAAGCAAAACATGTTACGTAACACAGATGTCAGCGATCTCATTCATGGGTGCTTCTTTTTAGAGTATTATAATTGTAGACCAATCAAAATGTTGCAGTTGTTATAATCATGCCATTATCAAAGACATGTACGTGCGTTTCAATGAACAAAACTGTCCACGAACCTAAATTAACCCCCCCCCCCCTAACATCATTGTTAATACGACTGCTTCGAGGCAAACGAATGCATCTTTCAATTAAAAAAAGCCATTGTGCTCCCTGTGCCAATATATATACTTGTGGAATATTATTTATTGCTGTTATGTGGACAAATAAAAATGTCGAAAATTACATTTACATAAACTAGTGTAACAGTCAAAGTCCATCGCTTTTTGCGACGATGTTTCCTTCATACCACTCCATCATAAGTACGCCGCGGCGGCTCAAACCCACCAGCACGTGAACGTAGAATATTGTGCATTACGTATCAAACCAATACATACGTCCAAGTAATGAAATTTAGAACTTGCGGTGGATCCCATTCCGACCAATTTTCGTTGTACAGTTGATGCACAGACACGGTTTACAAATTGAATTCGCCTTCTAAACCTTGCCCAGATTATGTTAATGTACGACCGGGAGTACGGTTTGTTATGAATGACCCGCTTTATTTATTTAAAAAAAGTGCATCGTGTAATATGTCGTATTTCAACTGCTAGAATCGTTCTCAATGATAAGCAAAGTCGCCATTCAATTAAAAATAGATCGAAGAGTTCTGTCTGTATCGCGGTAGGATAAACGTATTTTGCCGTATGTGGATTGAGTATTTACTGTTCTAATCTGTTTTTAACAAATAGTTATATTTAATAATGATCAACATTATATAGTTTTTTTTTATTTCGCCCTTAATCTGTTCATTCAGTCGGTGTTGGAATCAGTGTACTAATTAAGATTAAAACTAGCGTCAGAGGGTAATGTCTGATTGCCTCATTAAACTGAAAATTAATCATAAGCCGTATACGGAGTATTATTATTCTGTTCGTATTGTCAGCTCGATTTCAATATTAATTGGCCTTAATTCTAATTATGGTTTTTGACATTTTACTCGTTCACCAATTCAGTACTTTGGCGTCTACCAATTGGCTCGTCCACTAATGCTGTACTGTGCCGCACACTCGTCCACCAATCCAGCTTGTGGCGTCCAATCGTCTTCCAAAACCGTTACTGTGGCGTTCACTCGTCCACCAATTCAGAACTATGCCAGGCCACCAAACCGTTACGGTGTCTACCAAGCCAGTACTTTGGCGATTAAACTGGGCGTTGCTTTAGTAAACGGATACAAAGGACAAGGTACCCAAAATGACTTTCATAAAAACACAGCCCGTGGTTGTGCTCCTATGACGAATCTATCTTTGATCTGATAGTTTGATTGTAGTTCCTTCCCAATTACAAAATACTAGTAGTCTCTTTTCTCAGCGGCAAAAAGCCGGACTAGCGCCCAGTCTTCTTCTGAATCAACAAAGCGATGGGACGACTACTTCTGACTTACCTAAGCAGACGAGCTATGAATGATGTAACATATGTCCGTATTAACATGTACCACATTTTTTTCTTCGGCTCATTACTTCATTTCTCGTCTACACAAACAAACTAGCACACGTAAGGGGCAGTGTTCACGCTATACAATATGTTTAAACAGCAACCAGTACTGAAATGGTTCAGGGGTTACTAGAAATTGCGGCATCGTCCATTTCTGTAAATGGGATACGATTTTAAAAATAAACCAATAATCATGAATACATCTGTGTTGTATCACGTCAGTTCAGTTATTGAAAACTGTGAGAACATTTCAAGTAATATCGTGGTTTAAAGAGCGGTAGTCGTCGCGCCACGCATGCGCAAGATATATGGGTCTCATACAAACAAAGATGGCGACTTTGACTGTTGCGCAGATCAACGAGTACAAACTGGGACGATTCCAAGCTTTAATTAGAAACTTTTTAGGTGATTGGAAGGTATCGAAGGAGTCGGTGCCCAGGTCCAACCTCATACTTGTGATTTCCATTTGAAGAGCGCATTGGATTGTGGGAAAATCAATGTTCATCAACACAGGTGTCGCACATGCGCAGTGCGACGACCACCGAGGTTTCTTGCTTTATATTAACGTCAGCCAAATTGTGAAGGTGTGGTACTAGACGCAACGTCGCCATGGTCCCTACTTGTAATTCGGAACAAGTAGACAAATCATTAATTATTTCTCGCAGTTCACGCAAATTCAGTCCATCACATTTATCAGATAAATGCAATTAGAAAGCAGTTTTGTACAAAAAAAAATATTAATCTCAAAACTAGGTATGTTGTCTGGAAATGGACATATCTGAATGGAACCAACCAATTACACTATAAATCGATTAAATATATTGCGTATTGTATACAAACACAGTGTTCAAGATTAATGCATGGTGAACGCATTTCAAGCATTTTTCTTCTAGCCTATTCGATGCATGCATGGATTGACTTTGTTCAAATTTGGTGTATACATAACATATATCCACGATTACGCATTACCATTAATTTATAAATCAACAGGTTTCTTTGACTTGCTAGTATACTTATGCGGTTTTCATCAATTCTCTTTTTCACACCAAACGCAGATGAAATAAATAAAAATACGGTCAGTGAACTAGTATGCATCCAAAAGATTTCAAACATTCGTGAAATTATAATTTTTGCGCAATTTGCTATGGCAACACAGAATAATCATATCCGAAAATTTTGTTCAGTAACACATACTGAAAACATCCTGTAATTTATAGGGTGTTTTCAGTGAATATCAATTGAAACAGGTTCAAAAATGTTCATTTCTATTGGATATAAAAAAATGATGATTTGTGTTCAAAATTAATGTATGTAACGTTTTAAAAACAAAAATAGTCTGAAAATATTTAGCCCCTGTTTACTTAATATTTGAAATGCCCGAGAACACATGTTTTCTCAGTCTCAATTTAATAATAATTATGCGAGGTTTAATATTATAAAACCACGAATATTCAAACATGAAACGACAATTAATTATTCATAATGCGTACCGTTCCTATGGTAACCTAAGACAAAGGTTCACTTGTCTTTTGTTCGCCATTCGCCTCTGGTCGAGTGGTGCAGCGCTATTGAACGTTTCATGCGTGCTAGGTATATTACGTAACCGTTAAATTGACTTCTTTCAAATGAAATCTACTCCTGAAAGGACGATAATGACTATTTCTTCCAGATTATTCCCTCCATGCCCAGACAACAGATTAGATCGCGAGGGTCAGACGAATTAACCTTTGTATCAAACATATAGTATCAAACCTGTTTTTCTTAATAGCAGTAATGCTGAATATCAACTGTTTACAGGATTAGTCTTTTCATATTCCTTGTAATAATTTCTAATAATTCTAATATCTATGTCAGTGTTACTGAAAAACGTGCGTTTCACACACACAAATAAGAAAATAAAAAAACATGTCAGAATGAGACACATTCAAGTTCTGACGTATTCAAGTTGTACGACGTGAATTTAATTCAATTTTCTATATTTTATTTCAAATTGTTTTCAACTAAAAAACGCTTAAATCTCCCCCAGAAGGAATTAAAATCGTTACATAATAAAAACACACACTAACAGTCACAACAATGCACAATAATTACCAAAAAAAGGAAAATACAGAATTCAAGATATAACGCTTAAGGTAGAGATGCGGATTCGTGGTCACTTGGGAGTGATTTTTTTTTTTTTTTTTGCTTTTTATTACCCAAACAGTCTTGGCTATAGACTGTTAAAATTTTGAATTGTGAATAGCGTAACAAACTCAAAAGACTATTTTAAAATATAGATAACAGGTGCAAACAAATGAATGCTTAGCAAGATTTAGCAAGGCTGTACATAAATAATAAAAAATAAACATGGTGAAAAAAGAAATGACGGGATCTCCATATTATGCACTATATTTAACTTTTTACAAAATGATAATAAATTTAAATTTGGAACTGTTTACAGCCATTTTAATTATGAGCATTAGCAACCTCTTACTGAGTGAATAGCAATTATCTCAGCTTCTTTTTAGTGCACTTCCCAGAACTTTCAAAAAAATACCTCTTAGACGCTTTGACCTTTTGTTTTGAAATTTTCACAAATGATTGACAATGTGTTTATCTTCAAACCGCCGTCGGGGCGTTGTTTTTTGTTGAACAGTGTTACAACAATCGTACAGACAACTAGCAAAAGGACAATTTACAGCAAGTCTCAGAAGTATTGGGGCAGCCAATTTGCAAACTCGCTAGCGAATTGGCTAACTGCTTGGGTTTTGACTAAACAGTTGGCTTTCGAATCTTCTGGCGCCGACGCTTGGTCGCGTCCACTCTGGGCGAGTCTATATCGCATTAGGGAACATAATATGCTTTTACGTAGCCTGGAACATGTCTGGATTCCCCTGAATGGTTTGCTTTGCGGGGCCTGGGAATGGCTAGAGTTAGCTGGCGTACAAGTGATAATATGATAAATGCGATTACAACACCGATATTTACTATATGGGGGTAGCCATCTTGAACACTGATTGAAACTAAATAAAGAGACAAGTTGAGAAATGGTAAGGATTTGCCGAATGGTAAGGATTACCACGTATTAGAATATTACGAACGCCTTCGGCAGCACTCGGTGATTTTCGTGACAGTTCGATTTTCATGCGCTAAATTAAAACCCAGTGATTATGTAAAATTTCGCATAGAATATCTAAATGATAAAACCGTGATAAAACTCGCTGAAAACCCAGTGAAAATTAGTCATTTTACAGTATGACGACGATCGATAACATGCACGAGTTTGACTACGATGTTGAAACTGCTATTTTTTCTCAAATTGTCATTTTGAATCTTATGTCATGCACCATTGCAAAGGTCATTGCACAAGCTTTCTTTTTGACTAAAAAACAGTACTAGCAAGATTTCGAAACATTATAACATTGGCGATACAAAAATACAACGGAAAATGTGCTGAAAAACGAAGAATTACATGAACTTAACAAGGAATTCTCCGATTTTCAAAATTCCAACTTTCCCGTACCCGCAAACACGATTCCTGTGAGTATAAAAGGTCGGCGCACGCTTTATGCCCTTTGGCATTTACTGTGATACTGCAAAACAAGACCTTGGAGTGTGTACTGTACGCAGCAACCATGAAAGTAAATGACGCGTCGGCGACGATCCTTGGGTGAAACAATCTGATTAAAATAAGATCCTGGTTAGCTTAATTTGTTTATATATACAATTAATATTTATTTTAATTATTTTTTGACGTTACAATTATTTTGCTGTAAGAATGGGTTTGTTTATGAAAGCCCGGCGCGGCAAATTTATTGTAAAGGAAATATTAAAACGAATAATAATAATAAATTTAATAGTAATACTACTACTACTACTACTACTACTACTACTAATAATAATAATAATAATAATAATAATAATAATAATAATAATAATAATAATAATAATAATAATAATAAAATATATTAAAATAAAATTAAGCCAACCATTAAGCATATTGTAATCAGATTATGAGTGAAAGGACGATAAGACAAAGGGAATTTTGGGATTAAACTTGACTAAAACAAAAGAAATTTAGGGGGATTATTTTGGCTGTGACTCCTTTTTTCACCTCCATGGTACCAGCTACCCCCTTGCCCCAAGTCTATTTTTGTTTCATCGAGCGACAAACACGTTTTTTTCTTTCTGATCTTGCTTGCTATATTGCCCGAGTTAGTATCTAATCTAGTTGACCCGTTTTCGTGAACTCTATACTGTTGTCTGTGTCTGTATTTCTAATACTTTGTTCACACGTGTGCCACAGGGCCGGGTTGACTAACTTTGTAAACAATTGATGCTGTTATCGAATGCCTAGACTGTCGACAGTTCTCGTACCTAATAAAGAGTCACTTATTTTCAAACGCCATAGGCGTGTTAACGAAATGTCGAAGGCATTTCAAGCCGTAAGGCCCAAGAGACTGTTATAGCAAGTAAGCGCCCTCATGCGGCATTACGTTGAAATTGCCCGATGACGTTCCTGTTGAGACTTGTCACTCAATCTACTACTACTTCTTGTTTATTGGCGACCCGTTTCGCTCATGATGATCGGTGTATGACGTAGTTTGAGTGACAAGTCTCAGCAGAAAAGTCATCGGGCAATTTCCACGTAATACATGAGGGTGTTTACATGCTATAACAGTCTCTCGGGCCTTACGGCCTTCGCTTGAAAAATACCTTCGGCATTTCATTATAACGCCTACGGCGTTTGAAAATAAGTGACTCTTTATTAGGCCCGAGAACTGTCGACAGTCTATCGACCACCATGTACTTGTAATGTATGATGGAATTCCAGAGCGATGCTGATATTGAGAGCATGCTTTTAAGACGGAGTAAGTACGGGGTGCCGGTCTAGCCTGAAAAAGTCATGTGAGTCGCGCACTCCGCGGTGCTCCAAACCCAGTTAGTGGGGTCTGATGCGGGGGGGGGGGCTACTCCCTTCAATTTACCTTACGTGGTGTCACACGCAACGTAATATTACCGTAATTGGTATAGTACAGGTGTGATGGTTCAAATAACAAAATGGCAACAGCAACAGAAAAACTTCCCTGGCAGCGATGATAACATGCGAACACGGAGCCAACAGATGAGGTTTCAACTGGTACTGGTATTATTATACTCTGCAAACATCAAATGCAAACAATAACGCGGTAAAACTTCACTACTCCAATAACTAGATACTTAAACCCCAATACAATTCAACGAGATCTCCGATTTGAACTCAGAATATTATAACATATAATATTACATGACTAGCAACGCAGTCAATAATACGAATACGATAACAATTTCAAATAAAACAACAATATATCAAATCGAACTGAATAAAGCTCTGAGTACATAAATTTGAAAATCACATACAGTAGAATATAATAAAATATGAAATATAGTCATAAACGAATAACATACTACTATACTGTTCGAAAGTTCCTCAGTCCATCAATCTACTCAGGTAGTCCGCTACCACAATGTCCCGTCCAGGAATATCCTCAACACGATAATTATATCCCTGTAGAGTCATCGCCCATCTCATCACTTGGTCATTTGCACACTTGGCTTTAGCCAGGTAAGACAATGGTTTATGATCTGTCTGCAAAATGAACTCCACACCTGCTAAATATAGACGAAATTTATTCACGCCCTATACAATGGCTAAACATTCCCTTTCTACAGTTGAATATTTCTTTGCTGCATTGGATAACTTCTTACTTGCATAAGCAACTGGGTGAAGCTTCTCACCATGATTCTGCATAAGTACTGCTCCAATTCCTACCTGAGACGCGTCCGTCCGCAACACAAATGGTTTCTGTGGGTCTGGCAACTTCAAAATTGGCCCAATAAGTATTCCCGCAAAGTGTTATATGCTTTCTCCTGAGCCTCTCCCCATACAACTTTGTTGGGTTGTCCTTTCCTTGGTAGGTCACTCAGGGGTGCTGCAATAGTTGCGAATAAGGGGATGTGGTCTCTGTAGTAATTGACCAGCCCAAAGAATGATCGGACACTTTTCTTGGTTGCTGGTCGCTGGTCTTTGCGCTTCTCGAATTTTCTCCATGTTGTTGTGACTTGGACTCACCCAATTGTGTCCAATTTCATGACCCAGGAATTCTACTGATGTTGCACCCAGAACACACTTGGATGGTCTAGCTGTTATGTCCGCTGCCCTCAGTCTTCGTAACAACGCAGATAATACTTGAACATGCTCATCCCAGCAGCTTGAATAAACTATCAGGTCATCTATATAGCTTCCAACCCCCTCCATACCTGACAATAATTTCCTGATTCCCCGCACCAGAGTAGCTCCCAAATTCTTCATTCCAAATGGCATCTTTAAAAATTAATAAGTTCCATCGGGAGTAACAAATGCTGTCTTTGGTATATCTTCTTCAGCTACTGGTATCTGCCAATAACCCTTACTTAAATCAATTTTTGACAGGAACTTACTATTATGTAGCCTCTGAAATATGTCCCCTGTTGTTACCATTGGCTCAGGGTCAGTTACAGTGACCTTATTTAATTTCCTATAGTCCACACATATGTGATTCGATCCATCCTTCTTCTTTACAATCACCACCGGTGATGCATAGGGTGATGTGGACTTCCTGATTACTCCCATTTTTAACATATCTTCAATATCTTGCCTAAGGTTCTCCCTTATTGCATATGGTAGTGAGTATGGCTTAGATCGTATTGGTGTATCATTTGTCAGGTCAATCTTATGACTGATTATCTTGGTCTTTCCTGGCAAGTCAGTAAACACCTTATCATAAGTATTGACTAAACCCACCAGTTCTTTTCTTTTGTGTTCTGTCAGGTCTGTACCAATTTGAACATCTTTACCTGACTCCTTTGGTTTACAAGTTCCTAACTCTAGAAGATCATCTTCGTCTACAGCATTCTCTTCATCTGACTTGTTGCACCCCGCTGTAGCTGCGCGCACAGCATTCATCAGGTCTATGGCCGTATTTGTTGAGTAACTTGTCTCACTTCCATCTGGTTGAGGTGACGTTTCTCGCTCAACATACAACTTCAACATATTTACATGATACGTCTTCACTTTGTCACCTACCCTCACTCGATAATCGTTTTCGCCTATTACCTGCTCTACCACATAAGAACCCTTCCACTGCATCAACAGCTTGTTGTTTTCAGCAAAATTAACACCTTATCTCCTTCCTTAAGCACTCGCTTCTTCGTTTTATGATCATAGTAACACTTGTATCGGTTCTGTGCCTTCTGTAATTCCACTCGAGCAATCTCTAAAGTCTGTTCTAACCGATCTCTCAACTCAAACACATACTGGTAACTATTAACTATCTCAGGAGTATCGCTCTCTTGGGTCCATAACTCTTTAAGGATCTTCATTGGGCCTCTAACCGTTCAGCCATATAACAGCTCAAATGGGGAAAAACCAGTTGACTCCTGTGGTACCTCTCTATATGCGAAGAGTAAAGCACTTTGCCATTGCCTTGGTTTTTCATGGCACAACCGCTTTAACATCTTCTTCAAAGTACCATTAAACTTTTCCACCAGTCCATTACAAATGGGGTGATAGGGCGTAGACATCGGTCTCTTAATGTTGAGCAATCTCGATACTTCTTGCATGCATTCTGACACAAACTGAGTCCCCATGTCACTTAGTACTTCTTCTGGAACCCCCAATCGGCTATAAAAGTCAATCAATGCCTCGGCTACAGTCTCCGTATCTATATTTTTAAGTGGAACCGCCTCTGGATACCGTGTAGCATAGTCCACCATAGTTAATTAATAAATTAAAGTTCATCACATAAGAACCATGTTATAAAACTGGGAAACTTAAAAAACAACACGTGTTTCATTGAAATGATCAGCCTGAATTGTTTTGAGACATGCTCAATCGTAGATTACTTAGATCGAATAATTCAGAGTTATTTTTTATTAATTAACTTCATGTACCGATATAAAAAAAAATATTTACGTTATTAGTTAACAATGTTTAAATATTTTACAAATAAAACATAATATTTAAAATTATTAATAACGTAATATAATGAACAGAAATTAACAATTCTAACATTTTCGAAATTAATGTTACTTATAACATTATAAAATTATGTTATAATAACGTAATTAATTAGAAGTGGTAAAATAGTAATAAAATGAAACGTAATATTATTGTGAATCATTGATGCAATTTAAAAATCGTGGAATAATGTTCATATAACAATAATAGATAAAATAGTATTATAACAAAATTAAATTATGTTATAATCACGTTTTTGTTCAAAACAATAGAAATGATAGTAATAAAAATTATAAAATTGATGTTTTATAACTATTATCATTAAGCGATATTTTAAAATGTTATTTTAACGTTTGAAATAAAAACGGTATAAAAACATTATATAAGAACAATATTCTGAAATAATTTAATGACAATATAAATTTGACATTTAATAATTTAATAGATGCATTCTAAAAAATTACGTTATAATTAAGTAATAAAAAAAACGTTTCCATGTCAAGTTTATTTAAATCGTTTGAATGACATCTCAAAAAAAACATAACATAAATATAATTTTAAACGTCATAATGACATTTTTTTTAAATGTATTTTTACCATGACAAAAAAAGGATGGTATAATTACGTCATAATAACGATTTATTTAATAACGCTATAATTACGTTTTCAATCACCAGCGGCGTATAGTATCTGTAGTATGCAGACAATCTACACCAACTAACTATAACTAAACTAAATAATTAACTATAAAATGTTTTTAAAAAAAACTGAAAATTGGTGGGGGGGTCACATTACTTTTAATCTATGTCCGGGGCACTATCATTTTCATTGTGGATACAGGGGGGTATTGATTTTGTTTCTAGATTTGCAAAAATGTGCCGACCCAGCCCGGCCTTTAAAACTGGTCGGTTCCTAAACATCATTTGCATCTCTTAAACAAAAATGAACGTCTAGACATCGTCTTTTATACAGATGTACAAATTTATAATAATAATAGTCTTTATTGAAATCGTATCTTAAAAATGGACATAGATCTAAGTACAATAAAACATCGTTGTCATTCCATGTTAGAAACATTCAGACTAAAAAAGATACACATATTACAGTTACTTCTATCATGGGAACTATAGTTCCATGCTTCTATGATGTATTTTAAAGAGAAAAACAATCTATACCGATATTATTTGTAACTGACTTTGCCGCCAACAATAATTACACTGAGCAGTCATTCTGAATGTTGGCTATTAAAGTTTGGAACAATTTGTGCCGAGGCTTGACGCAGGCTCATTTATACCCCCTCCCAATCACCAAGATTTAAAGGGGGAAATCACCAATCACCAGGAAATCCAATTACCTATTCACCAATCACCAGGAATTGTTGTTAAATATAAAAGCAATTATTGAAGATATTTGACATTAACTTTGATTGCTAGTCAGACCTAGTAGTTAGACAGACATTTCTTAACTGATCTTTCTGTTTGAAACTATCTCCTCCGTTTCTAAACTGCTGTTCTCATCATTACTGTAGTCGTCCCGTTGTGCAACAGTTTCCCCAGTTGCTTTCTGTTCAGGGGCCAACCTATCTTGCACACAATGCTTCTCTTTGTTCAGCAATTTATGAAATGTCACTTCTTTCGTGTTTTCTACTTCCTTAATTTCTGAACCACTGTTTTCATCACTACTGTATTCCTCTCTCTGCTCGTCAGTTTTCTCAGATGTGTCCTTCTCAACACCTGACCCATCTGAAAAATCATGTCTCTTTCTATGCAATGTTTCACCAATCGGTATCTCCTTCTCGTACAAATTCAGTGGCAATGTACCTGCCTTATACTTTGTGTTGTCTTGTCGGATTGATCTTTGTCTAACAACGTTCCCATTGTCAACGGCCCAATTTCTCATTTTCTCTTGATCTACTTTTCTCATGCGTACAACTGGTAATGGTTGGAGCTTTGGGTGTCTCAAAATGAAACTTGGTTTGTGGCTGGTGGATAAAACGATGAGGGATTGGTGAAGTAATAGACTGACCAATTACATGATCTTTTCAAACTTTCTTTAATTGTGTTCCCAAATGATCTGGCATACTGATACAAAATAAACAACTAAATTAAGTAAAGATGACGAAAAATAGTTTTTCAAATAAAAATAATATCAAAGAAAGCTTAGAAAGAACTCTCGTGTGCTGAGTAATAGAGACAGATTAAAAATTAATTCACAATCACTAGTACTTGAGATATTAATGGAAAAGCTTAAAACTAATTATGCAAATGAGATAATTAATATGAGCAGATTTT
The DNA here is from genome assembly GCF_978046115.1 of Saccoglossus kowalevskii. Lineage (NCBI taxonomy): Eukaryota > Metazoa > Hemichordata > Enteropneusta > Harrimaniidae > Saccoglossus > Saccoglossus kowalevskii. Next base: position 19,415,852 of record NC_140653.1, on the reverse strand, counting down.
CGTGTAAAACCAATAAGGTCTGTGCAATGTAACAGACCATCCATGTAGCAAGTTTCATTTAAATGAGATTAGAACCCAAAACAATATACTATATTATGCTAATCAGGGAATTAATATCAACCGATTTTAACCTAAAACTAATCAGGTTTGTACATTGCATATATAGCCAAATAATGACGTTAACTCGTGATCTAGAAAAGAATAGAAATCAGTAAATATGAGAGGAAGGGGGTTCATGTATGAAAATAATTTGCACATTATAAGAATTGTTCTCAAATGAATAATTCAAAATTAATTCTAATAATATACGTTGCTGTACAACAGGAGAAAAACGCTTTGACATTTTTTCCTTGTCTACTATACATTATTAAAAGTGGCGAACCCTTTAATATTCCATTAGAAAACTATGACGAAATAAGGAATCAATAAACAATAGGACAATTTAGAAGAAAACTATAATTCATCGTGTAATAAAGCGTGTTAGCGTTAAAAGACGTACATGAAACCTCAAGTATTTCCTAGACACACCAGCAAACCACAGGCGCTCGGAACGTTTCTTGGATAATAAAAATAACTTAAAGTAGGGTCGGCATAGTTAGTCAGTCGCCGGTACATTCGCCTACCACTCATATAATAACAAGACGACGCCAGCGAAATTCGAAAGCCAACTGTTTAGTCAAAACCCAAGCATTTAGCCAATTTGCTAGCGAGTTTGCAAATTGGCTGCCCCAATACTTCTGAGACTTACTGTAATCATTATAGAACAGTAGATTTGATTGGTAAAAGATCACCATACACTTCGAAGAATTGACCAATGGGAAGAACTCTCATACTACAATTACACGAGTGTATACAAAAACACTCAGGTGAACCGATTTTAAACTATTGGTGGCGCAATTTAGCGTACAATACAGAGAACGGGAATAAAGTCAAAGAACGCATAACGCGAAATTAAAAGTTGCGAGAACGTATCACCTGGAATTCATTACACCTAATAAAACGTAGAACGAGAAATTAGCTGAGAACGAATCACAATGAATTAAAAATCCCGAGAACGCATCACCAGGAATTAAAAAGCCCTCATATCGGATAACGACAAAAGTATAAAGGGGCCTGTTGACGGCCGTTCTGGACTTTACTGAACGCACAGATTCGTCCCTGGCTTAAGGTAAATTCGAATTGAGCATGCGCGGTGACACGAGATATATTGAACACTGTTGACGAGGTCATGCCAGCTGTTTGAGTGCTACAGTTCAGTTCGTTTCGTCGTAAGTTACCCCATTCGCTTCAAACTGGAATCTCAATTGAACAATGGCAGGAGAAAGCAAAAACCTAGCTGCCCTTCTTCGTAAAAAGGGGGACCTTGAAGTGGTAAGTTTGCAATGAAAATGATAATTGTATGAAAGATAATTACATAAATCCTTGACTTGGTGATTGTATTCCGGGCTTTTAAAATTGTATTTCATTTGTGAAGGCCCTTAATTGTGTCCTAGCTATGGACCCTGCTATACCAGATGAGGTAAAAGCACAGCAAATTGATGCGCACTGCTTGAGGTCAAACGGATTACTACGCGAGTGTGCGATAACAAATGCCGCCCACTGACCAACTCTGGCTTATATGATCTGCTGCGATAACATTGCCCATAAGATTATTGAAAACACATACAATTTCCTATGAGGAATTGAATGGTTGAATATCAAAAAAAAAAATACAAAAACAAAATACAATTTTATGAAGAAACAAAAAATGGAGTAAACACTAAAAATGCATCTACGAAATGTGTTGCTGTCTTGTATTGGTATTAATTTAATATGCAAATTCCTTCTTTTTTTTTTTTTGGTGTGGACTTCACCTTGTTTGTCACCTGATTTTATATTTAAATAATAGTTGTTTAGTTGAAATTAAGTAATTTTCCAGTTTAAATAGCTTTTTGAATTTTCTGTAAGTTCTAAATTTATTTTCATTAATCTTGTTCAATGTCATTCCTATGGTTAATGAATTGAAAAAATAAATTTCTAGCAGTCAAGTCTGTACTATCGAGCTCATTTTTTTTTTATACAGTATTTAATTACTCAGTCACAATCAGGGTGGTCATGCACCGATAAGTACGACACATGAATTAGTAACAGCGAGTGACAAATTGTTAAATGCAGGTCAGATATTTGCAAGATTTCGAGCACTTTTCTATCAAATTACCGGTAACTACACTAAAAAATAGGTGTGTGAAATTTCTAGATTAGCCAATGAATTTGACTTAGGTGATTCGGTTCTTTCCAACATGACACTTCATATAAAGTGATTGTTTATTTTTTTGAATGAAATATCTGAAAATAGTACGAAACTTGAAATCGAAAGTTGTGCTGTGGTAAATTAAGGTTTGGTTGGGTGAAGTTAGAATTATTTTCATAAAATTTCCGATGTGGGATTTCATGTTTTTTTTTTGTGGTATTAAAATATATTTTTTTTTACAAGAATTTAAAATTTCATAAATTAGAATTTTGTTTTGTAAATGAGAGAAATTAAGTTCTGTTGTATAAATTTAATTTTTTTGTTTTGTTAATTCAAGTTTTGCTGTGTAAAGTTTTATTTTGTAAATTGTATTTCTGTTTCGAGGAATTAAGTTTTTGAGGAATTATTAAACTAAGTACATTTTTTTCGTAAAATAAATTTATGTTGTGAGAAGTTAAAGTTTTGTGAATTAAACTTTTGTTTCATAAATACGATTTGTGTTGTGAAAATAAAAATTGATTGGCATCTGTGTACCTCTCTCCTTAACCATTAACTATTTATTTGTTTATTAAATACTGCTGCATCTTTTATTGATAACTCATTGATTCGTTGCTTAGTGATTTGTGAATTACCCTAACCTATTCACAACCTTGATTCATGGTGTTGTCAGAGAAGGTTTAATTAATTATTATTACTATTATAATCCACATATTGTCTGGGTTTTGGGGGTTCGTATTTTGCTGATTATTGATTTGTGAATTTACCAAAACCCATGGACAACCCCTGGTGAACCAGTAGCTGTGGTTCTGTAGTTCAAATTGCGATTGTTTACAGTTCTTGTTGACATTTGATTTTCCTCTTGTTGGATACCACCAATGAACTATGATACTGGGGGTTCATGATCGTGTCAGTGGGTGAACACTTGCTGGTATCAGCATGTCGCCTTTGCCCATTATGTATTCTAAGTTAGTAATCAAGTTCTGTCACCATTCTTCAAATGTCAATCGCACCAAGGCTTCAAGGGTAGCTGTCAAACATGGTCGCATCATTCATGGGAAGAAAATTTTGCCCAAGTTCAGTTCACCTGTACCTTGTTGTGAAAATACATATACCATCTGATATTAGTCAAATTTTACTCCTTATTTTCAAATTTTAAATAGAGTTTACTTGACAGACCAGAAACAGATGGGATATTCATTCAAATACTTAACTTTTCAGAGTGGGTATACATTACTGACTGTGTATAAATCATCAAAATCCCTTGGAATACTACATTATTATGTAGATTCCAATGTCAACAGGTGCATTGCATCTTTAGCACTAATGGACTTCATTTAAGCACTGGCATTGTATTTATTAATAGGACTCAGTCAACTTTTGTCAACTTTCTCGAAATAAAACCCACATGTTTATCAAGATTTGTTCCAAGTTGCGTTGTATATTGATTTGGTTAAAAATTATCAAAATTGATACAAAAGATGGTTGAAAACAGGCATACACTGCAGTGTTGGAAAAATTATGGTGCTGAAATGTATACTGTAATCTGGTATGTTGGGTGTACCTTTATCACCTTTAATTCTCTAGTTTTAGTTTCAGTAAAAATGATTTTTCCACTTCTGCAGCAGCGTTCTCCCCGGGATTTTGGTCAAGGATGGCAGCCATTTTGTATATTAATTAACATATAATTTGCATAATTTATTCATAATAATTGTTTTCTCTTGTGTGTGTGTGTGTGTCTGCCTGTTCCACTGATATCTCAAGAACCATATGTTGGTTTTTGATGAAACTTGATGCATAGATGCTCTGGGCTAATACGCAGATTTGATTAGGTTTTGGTTAAAATCAGTGTTTATTAATTACTTAATTTGCATAATGATTTGTCAATGTTTGACTTTTTTACTGATATCTCAAGTATGTACTAATCATCTCATTACAATGAAACTTGGTATACAGATGTCATAGGACAGTGCACAGATATGATAATTTTAGATTATTATTCATGCATATTAATTACCTATTTTGTATAATTAATAAATGTTAAGCTTTTCTGCTGATGTTTCAAGTACTAATCTTTACATTTCAACTTGGTACATAGATGCTCCATGACTATTCACAGACCGGATTAGTTTTTGGTTAAAACCAAGCATATTAATAACCTAATTTGCATATTGATTGGCACATTTTGGTCATTTTCAATTCTTTCTAAAATACCATTCAAAAAATTTTGATGAAACCTGGTACAATAGATGCCCTGGGATAACACATAAACCTGATTAGACGTGATATAAGTACTGTAAAATAGTTGCTGATAGGGACATGCAACTGGTGCTATAGTTTTGTCTGACAAGATATATGACCAAAATAACAAGTCATTATTTCATTAAATATATATAATTGTTTAACCATAGCTACTTGGAACCTCCCAGATTATTGCTTGCTGTTATATTTTTAAGTGCTGTATTTTCTCTAATAGAAGCACATGTGCTAACTTCATGTCTTCAATACCTTCAGCACACAGAAGTTCTTTCTAAATTTTCTTTGATTTTATTTAGAATGAAAACATGATTTATGGTTTAAGAAAATCAATAAATCATAACAAAAATATTATTATAGATCACTCATTCGCAATTTGTTGTACAAAAATATTGGCAAAATATGTAATGAAGGATTCTCGGTTAATTGAGAGCAATTAACGGTACATCTAAGCTGTATAAAATAATCCTGGCTATCTGATATCTGACCAGTTGAATGTAAAATATAGGAAAAAAGCTATATTCACAGGGTTTTATTTTCACTGAATCATTCCTTCAACAAAAATAGCGAATATAAATTCCGAGCGACAATTTTACTATATGCTGGATCATTTAGTTTTGTCTTACTTTGAGCAGAGACCCATGAACCTATGCATATTATTATAACATATGAATTCATGCACATGCTTTTAAACTAAAAAAGTAAAAATATAGTACTGTATTCTGCTCTGTTGTAGGTAGAAGTGGAAAAACCTTCACCTGGTGAAAATGGTATGTACATTGTTTATTGTTTTACACAGATATTAAATCAGCATAAAACACAAGTTAACTTTCTCATAGCCACATTTCTGAATCAATTTATGAATTTAAAACCTCATGAACAAGTTCAAAATTTTACTGACAATGAACAATTAGAGGTTATTTGAGGGTAATACTGCAGATAATGTGTAATATGTAGCGGTAAAAAAATGTCTATATTGCTTTGAGCAATACCACATGTTATCTTTAATATTATCTACATGTATGAATGATCTTTTTATCGTGGAACTGACCACTAAAAAGAGAGCAAGCGTGAATAGTAGACGCCAAAACCTGTTGGTGAAGAACACAGTGTGCATACTTGGGAACATGCACTCATCATTATTGTGGAATATGTAAATATTGGATGCGGGCATCAAACACCAAACTATTTGATTTGCCAAAGAGTTCATAAAACTAATGAATTTTTAGCTCTGCTGTCGACTTTGTCGAGCGGAGCTTATCATATGAGTGATTGTCCGTCGTCGTCATCCGTCGTCGTCCATGTCAATGTTTTACTTTTTCGACTTCTTCTTGAAAACTACAAGCCTGAATGCTTTGATACTTGGTGTATATGTACCTTGGGTAGACCTCTCTTAGATTTGTTCATTTCATGATGATATCTTCAATTCTCTAATTTTGATGAATATTTTTGTAACTTTTGGTAAAAAGTGATATTTTTCACTTCTTGTTGAAAACCGCAAGTCTGATTGTTTTGATACTATACATATTGTTCATTTTCTAATGATATCTTCTGTTTTTTAATTGAAATGTGCATTGCTAACAGCGGAGCTATCTCAGCCGAGAGGCTGCTTGTTAACAATTTCTGAATTCTTGCAAAGTATTGAGTTATTTGAATCTGTAATATTTAAATTTGCAAACAATGTGCACAAAATGAGAGTATTAACATTTGCGAATGGAATCACCCGTGAATGATGCTATAGAAAGTAAACAAGATGTAAATCTAACGTGTTCATTAGTTTATTTCATTTTTCTATGACTACAGAGGTTCTACTTGCTATTGACTCAGTGGGGATTTGCGGTTCAGATGTTCACTACTGGACTCATGGAGAAATTGGAGATTTTATCGTGAAAGCACCAATGATATTGGGACATGAATCAAGTGGAGTAGTGGCAGCCCTTGGTAAAGGGGTCAGTACTCTTAAAGTTGGTATGTTCTATTTGTATTACAAAGACTTCATAAAATGTTGATGTACAAGTACTGAGATATGTGATGAGAATCTTGCCTAAACTGAATATGTCATATACCTTGCACAGTTATTGCCCTGCCTCGTAACACTATGGGCAGTGCGCCCTCACATCATGGCCTTTGCTGCCCTTGGTCGTGTGGCTTAGGCACCCTTGCAGGCATGGACGCTTCTACATTCTAGTGTCTAGAAATCCTAATGCAAATGAGTGATTATTCATGCATATTAATTACCTATTTTGTATAATTAGTAAATGTTCAGGTTTTCTGCTGATGTTTCAAGTACTAATCTTAACATTTCAACTTGGTACATAGATGCTCCATGACTATTCACAGACTGGATTAGTTTTTGGTTAAAACTAAGCATATTAATAACCTAATTTGCATATTGATTAGCACATTTTGTATGTAGTATGTGAGAGACTGACAATATCTGCCATTTCCAATGCACTAGAAATTCATGCATATTTAATTGACAAACTATCTTTATTGCATCATTAAGTTGAGTACCTGTACCCTTATCTTAGAAATTCCAGTATGGTCCATTGCATGGGCAAAGTTTCAGCAGGTGAGCGATCTTTTGATTGCAACAAATTTATTATGAGTCAGTGAAAACATCTAGTGCAGATCAAAATATTAATTAATATTTTTTAGAACATTTTAATTATTTCCGTGGCCTATGCTAGAGTTCATTTAAAGCTGTTTGTAGTCACTGATGCCTATTCAAAAAATCATGGGAAAATTGTGACTCCTGTGTATCGGTAAACTTTGTTTGCCAAAGAGTTGTTATTACTGTGAAATGTAATACTTCATCAATGATTTCCAGAACATTCCAATTTTCTGTTCATTTTAAACAAATCATGCCATTTTTCACCCAAATTAATGCTAAAGGATTCACTCCAACACTTAAAAATGACTTCTATGTTGTGTTGCATCATCGATCCAACTCTATGCAAAATACGTTCTGCTGGCCCTATCTAGCACTCTCTAATTGATTAAAGAACAGTAGTCGTCGCGCCATGTTTGCGCAAGATGTATGGGACTCGTATAAACAAAGATGACGACTTTGACTGTAGCGCAGACCAACAAGTACAAACTGAGACGTTACAAAGCTTTAATGGAGTATTTTTAGGTGATAGGAAGGTATCAACGAAGTCACCAGGGGTAATTAGTGCAAGTCGCACCTAGGTCAAACCTCATACTTTTGATTTCCATTAGAAGAGCACATTGGATTGTGGGAAAATCAATGTTTATCAACACAAAGTTGCACATGTGCAGCGTGACGACCACTGCCCTTTAACCACCAGCTTGACCTATAAGGTCAACTAGCGCCTGAAACAAGCATGCTGGATAACATTTCAAGTTGAGTGTTTGTGTGTGGTCAAAAATGTTTGCTCATGATAAATGTAAGTTGAGATGAGTTTCTGATGGAGCAAATATGGTATGTTTTATAGGTGACAGAGTGGCCATTGAACCAGGTGTACCATGTAGACAATGTGATTACTGCAAAGGAGGAAGATACAACCTATGTCTTGATATGGTGTTTTGTGCCACACCCCCAGTGCATGGGTCTCTGGCAAACTATTATTGCCATGCAGCAGATTTTTGTTACAAGTATGTTCAAATATTTTTAATTATTCTTAGAATTAAAGACAAAATTTGTGTTGCTCTCAGGTGCGAACATAAAGGCATTTTTACTGCCTGGCAACCACCACAGTTGGTGAAAATATTTGGTTGAAAACTCTCCAAAAACTTTGGTTGCTTATGACTACCCATCGTCCGAATCGCACAGTCTCGTGTCTTCGACCTTTAGGCCTCTACACGATACCGTGCGGGATCGCATGGGCTAATTGCGTATCTTAAGCAGAAAGATCTGATTGGGCGCACCTCGAAACAAAGCGCCCAATCAGCTTGGACGTACCAAATTATAAAACAAAATTCCACTTCCTGTTTTTGTCGCTATGAACACATCCTTCCCGCACAAAACTGCATCGATTGCCTGTACCTGATGAGGCTTGAGGACACCAACATCGAAAACTTTCGCAATTTTATCATCACAAATATCACGATTCAAGGGCGCCGCCATTATGTATAAAATGAAACAGCAAAGGGGGATTTGTAACATGCAAACTGATTGGACAATTATTAGCCGCAACTGACTACTGGGGGTGCTGTTAGAATACATATATTACCCTAAAGTTGAGTTTTATTTGTTGAGCTATTTTCACAGGTTTTTTTGACGGCATTTCACAACAGCTTGCGTAGAGCTCATGAAAATACATAGTACAGTGGTGTGTGTCTAGATCTGCACCAAGAATACAAAAATTTGTTTTATGTTCTACTTCTATAATATTGTTTGCCCCACCCTATAGCAGGGTTTCCCTAAAATTTTGATGAGAAGGCTCAATGAAAAAAGTAAGATATATAGTAAATAATACTTGTTCTCAATAACTATTAAAAAAATAGCTACCGTTTGCCAAACCCAGAAAAACAGCGCTGCATTTTTTCACCCAGTTTTCTGCAATTTTTTATTGCAGACTGTTTATGTCGACCATGTTTTAACAAAGTAATGAAACTGTCAACTCTGAAAGAAAATCTCAGAAACACTACTCGACTGATCATTCAAGAGTTGAACTGTTACACAATTTTTGTGATTTGCCATTCCCTGTCTTTGTTGCAACAGCTAGTAATGCCTCAATTGCATGGTTTTGGTGATCAGTGAGGTTTTTTATCTTGAAAAACTGCATGTTCTGCTTGTGTCGCCATTTAAAAAAAAAAACACTCTACTGTATCTTGATACAAGATAGAAGATTAGCTGTTTATTTTTGTCGCATCTCCCCTCTTTGTTGTTGAGGGCGCCTACTAAATAAACACTGTAGTAGTTCAATCTGCCAATGGTTAGTTTGGAGGGGTGAAATGTTTCTTGACTGGCGGAGATGGTCATACCAGTTTTTATTTATGTTATTCCCTGATGACCGATTTCGCTATTGTGCATTTTGACTATTCTAACTATTAAAAACACTTGTTTTTTTAACACTTTCAGTACAAATTTCAAACGCTGTAGGCTTGACGATCTTGTCTCTGGTTTTATCTTCATTTCCTAGCTGCGACCAAATACACAGTACATGCTGCTGGCTTAGTTTTTGACCTCTGCATTTGTACACATACATCATGCATCTTAGTATACACTTGCACATTTACTCAAAATGCGGTTGCAGAATTACTTCTTCAACATGCCCTTATCAATCATGATCAAACTTTATTAATGCATCGTGCATTATGTCACGCATATGCCCATATGTACAGTTGTTGATCCGATTCAAGATTGTCAAATGACAGTCATTTTAATTTATCAAATTCAAGCATTTTTTCAGTTCCTGGATCTGGGTCTCAGTTGTGTATGCATGAATATATTTACCACAATGTCTCATTTCAGTGGCAGCGCTTTTTAATTTCTAATAACTTCATACAGTAGGCATGTCTGAGCTAGACATCAGCCACAATTGACACAAGCCCAACAGACATTGTAGCACATATGAAAAATGTTCACTTTAATAGCACCCTTGGTTTACGCAAATGACACGTTTTAAATTTATATCACATAAATATTTTATATAAAAAACGTTCATGCTTTATTCTATGTATTCTGTGTATACATACATGTGTATATCTCTCTGAAATTCAATAAATAATTCTCTAAAGAATCATATTATAGTTGTTTTCATGATAATTGATTGGTCAAATCTGTAATGCATCAGTGTTTTTTTTTTTTTATAACAGACTTCCTGATCATGTGAGTTTCGAGGAAGGTGCTCTTTTAGAGCCGCTGTCTGTTGGTGTTCATGCATGCAGACGTGCTGGGGTCACCCTGGGGAGTAAAGTACTTGTGTGTGGCGCTGGTGAGTTCACAAATTGAAGTGTAAATTAGTCTGATATTAGTGAGAACATTAGATGTAGGAGATATAGCCTTGGCTTTACTGACATTGCCATACATGTACAGTTTTCAATAGGGAAAAGGATAAGAAAAACATTCCTTCAATTAACGATGCTACAAGCTGCTATAGCAAGATGAATTGTTTGGCTTGCTTTGTTTTTTTTGCCAAAATATTTTGGCATATTGTAATTAGTATCATTACTTACCCATCTTATAACTCTACCAATTAATTGCGAGTAAGTATGCAAAAATATTTCCTGATAGTCAATAAAAAAGTTCATCATTAGCTGCATGTCACCACACATTTGTTGATAACAATTACATATTATGTATTAGGTCCTATTGGTCTGGTGAATCTACTGACAGCGAAAGCCATGGGTGCAGCTAAAGTCATTATCACAGGTAGGCATACATATATATATATAGACTGAATTTAGCTTATGTAATATTGTATGTTGTCAGGTTGTGCATTAACAAATGTTTTTTTACACCCACTAGGTGTCAAACATTTCTTTTATTATTGTTAATGGCAGTTTGAATTTTCAGTGATAATTCTTTTAATTACATACTATTGACTTAAATATATTTAGGTAGCCAAAGTTTTTTATAGTTTGTTAAATTACACATGTGAATACTACAAAGTCACACTTATGTTATATTAGATAGCCAATTTTAAGCCTTTTAAATTTTTTCTCAAGAACCATTCAACTGATTTTAATGAATCTTGATACACAGATGCTTCCAAATAATGCAAAGACCTGATTGTTTTTTTGAAATCCATGCATATTAATACCCTAATATGTAAATATGCTTTTCAAGTACAATCAAGTACTTACACATATTTCAATTAAACTTGGTACATAGATGCTCTTCAATAATGCATAGACATGATTGGTTTTTTGTTTAAAGCCATGCATATAAATTACCTACTTTGCATATTACCCGGTAGTCAATTTGAAGTCTTTCACTCTTTTCTAAAGAACCATTCAACATATTTCAATAAAACTTGATGATCTAGGATAATGTGCAGACCTACTTAGTTGTTGGTTGAAATCTATGCATATTAATGACCTAATTTGCATATTAATTAACAAATTTTAAGCATTTCCACTTGAAGTACCATTTATAAGATTTAAAAAAAAAATGGAACATAAATGCTCTGAAATAAAACCTGGTTAGCTTTTGTGACATCTATAATAATTAGGCATAACTGTAATATCTTACTGTTGCAGATAGGAACATGCAACTGGTGTTTTCTGATAAGATATATGACCAAAAAATCAAGTCATATATTATATTATTGCATTAAATGTTTATTGTTAAACCATAGCTACTTGGAACCACCCTGATCATTGCTTGCAGTTAGATTTTTCTAAATGGTGTATTTGCTCTGATAGAAGCACATTTGCTAACTGTTAATATATAGTAAATACAGTATTCCTTATTTGTACTTCATGCCTCTAATATCTTCAGCTCTTGGAAGTTCTTTCTAAGCTTTCTTTGATTCATAGTGAAAACCCAGGTACATGTATATGTATTTAATTAAGATACAGTGTAATATTATGTTCTTTGATTTCTTGACACTTGAACTGTAGTTGAAATATTAACAATTTTTCAAGTGAATTCCATATACGTTGTTTGTTTACCATTACAGATATTTAAAATATTTTCAGATATAGACCAGGGCAGACTGGATGTAGCCAAGCAGATAGGAGCTGATTTTACAGTGTTAGCAGACAGCAAAGATGGACGTGAAATGGCAAAGAAAATAGAAAGTACACTAGGTTGTATGCCAGATATCTCAATTGAATGTAGTGGTGCACCATCTAGTATTCAGACTGGGATTTATGTAAGTGGCATTTTTTGGTGATACTGGTAATTTAAACATTTTTATTAAATATTTCATGCAAAGATTTTTAGTCTCCATTTGGACACAGTCCGAAAACGGGGACTTATGTTTCGAATTTTGTATGATCGTGTGTCTGTGTGTGTGTGTACGTGCCGTCCGGACCTGTATCTTAGATATGCGCCTGAACCAATCACAATCAAACTTCACACATACAACTGTACATCATACACAAAAAATAATCAAAATCAAGCATTTATGGATGGATTTTGTTTAAACTTGGTACATATGTTGGACATTATGGGACCTTGATGCACATCATTTTATTTTTCAGATCCAATTTAAAATGGCCTACTGGCGGCCATTTTGTTTCAATAAATGCAGTTCTAGTACCATATCTCTGCCATGCTTTGACTGATTATGTTCAAATTTTTTATATTCTTTATACATCATGACATAGATATATTGGTTTGATTATCTGATTCAAAATGGCCAAATGGCAGCCGTCTTTGTGCTAAAACAATCATCAAAAATCAAGCATTCTGGTATTCCAGATCTGGATCTTGGCATTTATGGATGGATTTTGTTCAAACTTGGTACACATACATTAAAGATCATGGGTTCCTGATGCACGTCATTTTATTTTTCTGATCGGATTCAAAATGGCTGACTGGTGGCCGTTTTGTTTGAATGAATACCCTTCTAGAGCCATATCTCTGATATGCTTTGACTGATTATGTTCAAATTTTATATTTTCGTTTTGCATCATGTCATAGATGTATTCAAAATGGCCTGCAAGCCAAACAATTCAGCTTGTTTCTTATGTGTGCTTTCCATCCGTTCTGTTTCTTTTACATCTCAAACATTTTCTCTGAAATTCTGCAGCAGATATCGATTGCAGGTTGATGAACAAGTTACTGTTGAATATGCATGTTTTTTTACAGATCTGAAAATCCTAAGTGGATCTTTTTCATGATTTATATCATAAATTCCCTCTCCCAACAACACTGAGAGAACAACTGAGCATGCTCAGAATAAATAATTAGGTTAGATGGTAATGCTAAGGTTTTCAGTGACGTCATGACCTTGATCTAAATCAGTGACAGAAATGGACCACATTTTTTTGGGGGGAGGGGGCTTATGAAAAATTAACATTGAAATCTTGAAAAATGTGGTCAGAAATGTTGTTGTATATTATATCTTTAAACTGTAAAAATTGCATTTAATTATAAAGAGCCATCACTGAAATACTGGATCACAAAGTTCAATGAAGATCAATGAAAACTCAGTGGAAACTGTAGAGGGGAGTTAGGGCTACATTTTGATGTGGTGATTATAGTGGTGATACTGAAACAAACCCAGGTCATGGACCTGAATTAACAAAGAAGTTTAAATTTGATAACTAACAGGGACTGTGCCATGCATGGCTTGTTTTCTTAGTTTTAAAATTACAAATTATTTGTTTTTCATTTGAATAGCTGGTTACAATCTAGTCTGAACTAGTTGTAGCTGGCTGTATACATATATATGCACACTTTTATATATTTCTAGGCAACAAGATCTGGTGGAGTTTTGGTTCTTGTTGGATTAGGACCATCAGATGTGACTTTACCAATAGTGAATGCAGCTGTGCGAGAGGTCGATATCAGAGGAATCTTTAGATATGCAAATTGGTGAGTTAGCTTCACTGATTTCTCAGTAATAGAGTAACGAACTATTCTGTGTTTTAAAGGTTCATTTTTTGCTAACTTTTTAGCACCGCTATCGACTTTGTCAAGCGGAGTTTATCATATGAGTGATTGTCTGTAGTCATCCATCGTTCGGCATCTGTCGTCAGTAAAAACTTTTTACTTTTTCTACTTCTTCTTGAAAACTACTAACAATTATTATTGATTTGATGCTTGGTGTATATGTACCATGGGTAGACTTTTCTTGGATTTGTTCATTTCGTTATGGTATCTTCAATTCTCTAATTTTGATGAATATTTTTGTCATTTTTGGTGAAAAGTGCCATTTTTTCAACAAGGGAACAGGGGAGCAGATCCTCTGGCAACCATAAAATTCTGATTGACCAGGAATCACATGTGGCCACAGTCTTCAACTGTGACTTGTCTGATAGTAATTTTGGCTTCAAAAAAAACATAGAATGCTCCATTTTAACTTAAATTATCAAAAACGACACACCCTGGTAGGGAGAACCATATCTCCCCCCCACTTGGTGGCGCCACTGAATTGCAGTGCTTCCTCTTGCAGGAAACCTGCTGTGTTATGTGACATTATCACATGTAATTTTGACGAAGTTTTATAGATGAATTAAAAAATAACAATACATGCAATTTGTGCTCTTTAGGGTTACTGACTGATGAAATATGACTGTCGAAACAAAATCAAAACTGTAATAACTGTAATTATTAAAAGGTCATACATCATGTACTTACAAGATAAAACCTAGCAGCCAGGCCAATCAGAAAGCAATTTGTTGACAGGTTTATTCAATGTATTAAGCCTTGTTTATATGTTTTGATTCAACTGAAATTAAACCCCATAATTTGCAAGTTCAGTACAGAATGGTAGCACAAAAATTGATCTCTTCGCTTGTCAGAATGCCATTGAAATAATCCCTACCCAGTGCACTTAAGAATGGTCTGGTGACTACGGAAACAATGTAGGCGACACAGAATTGTGTGCTATCAACTGATAGGCTGTCTTCATGACTTCAGTACATTACTATGGGAACTTGCATGCTTACCGGTACCCGTCTACAGCCCTCCAGAGCAATTTGCTATTCTAATATTCATAATCGTCGCATGATAATAGACGATATCTCGTCTAGGTAAAACTTAGAAAACTTAGTTATGATAGGCATGTTATCCCAAACCTCAAAAAAACAAATAAATTTATGTTCTGTCAAAACTCTCAAAAATATGACATTTTTTGTCCACTTTGTTTTCACCAACTTAAACTCACTACTGACTTGTGTACAATTTAATGAAGGTCAAAGTTCATGTTTTTTATTCCTTTCAGCTATCCAACTGCATTAGCAATGATTGCATCTGGTAAGGTGGATGTCAAACCTCTGGTAACTCATCGGTTCACACTGGCTAAATCATTAGATGCATTTGAGACAGCCAGAACTGGTGCAGGGGGAGCCATCAAAGTCATGATCAAGGTGGCAAATAAATAACGCTGCAGGAAATTCATTAAAACAAAATGACTGTAGTTTGAGGACACTATGTAAATTTGTTGATAGGATTTTCAATCTCCAATATAGTCAATTGAGTAATTGTAAAACTTATTTTTTGAGCATTTTTACTCAGGTTTTGGCTTGCCAAAGTTTCCTCTGAGCTTGTTCTCTTTGACCCATCAATGCTAAATGGGTCACAGCTGGTGAATACAGAATAAATTTATCTTGGATAGTATAATCGCTTGTACAAATCAACACTTCGGATTCGTACATATTTTATGAATTAACAGAAATAAGACAATGTGTCAACACTTAGCAAGGTAATACAATAAAATATCACTGTCAAACTTAATAGTTATTATCATCTCGACAGTTTTGTCACACATTTTCTGAGTTTACAATTAAACTTGTTCATTCTATATGTAATGTTACATATACAGTAGTGTGATATTTAATGCTGGTTTAATCTCCTGACATATGTGGTGCTGATATCATCAGTGCACTGAAATATAGACACTGGGTTCAATGTATAAGGGCATTATATTGAATTCTGATGCTGCAGAACTTATCACAATGTCAACATAGTAATATATGGTCACTACAACAACAGAAAAGGCTGCAACTTTAGACGATTTTGAATGTCTGTTTGATAAATTAATACTAAATGCAGTATTTTGAATCCAATCATGGTACCGAATTATGTACTTTTGTATTGTTTATGTTCTTTTGACTCTATTTACAAGAATTCTTAGACTTTCCTAAATTGGAATGGAGTTTAGCTTTGAAACATCCATCACAACTTTAAATCCAATTTCTGGATTTATTTTTAATTCCTTGATTTTTGACTTAGAGAATAGAGATATATAATGATGTACTTGTGACTAAAGGAATCAAAGGTTGCTACGGAGTTGACGTTAATTGAGTGTTTTTCAGAATTGCTCTAGGATCAAAAGCTAGATGTTTACAAATTTAAGATTGTATTACTGTAAACTGAGGAACATTTTTAGGGGAATATGTTGGTGTAATATCGAACACACTGTATTCATTCAGAGATATATTTAATCCTGTAATAATATTCTTAATGCCCATGTACAAATGAAATAAAGTACCGGTAGTCAAAAATATTCACCACTTGAGGGCACTCATTAGTTGTTCGTTGAGGGCATAGATCATGTGCGTTGACAGTATTCATTCCTATATTCGGCGTTGATGGTTGTGCATGTAAATGCCTACATTAGTACATAATGGCTACATTTAACTGGACCAGGGAAAAAATGTTTCTAATCATTTTGTTTACTAAAATTTATGTGGCATTGTTATTAGAATGATTAATGATACTCTAGGATAATGCTCGCACCTGATTAGTTTTTGGTTGAAATCTGTGCATATTAATTATCAATTTGCATATTAAATAGCACATTTAAGTATTTGTCACTTCATTCAACATAATTTAATGAAACATATATAGTCTGGGATAATGCACAAATCTGATTAGTTTTTGGCAGAAGTAAATATGATTTGACTAATATTACCCGACTATATAATGTGTGTGACCTCAATAATATGCTTAAATGTAATATCTTAAGTACTGCTGTAGATGAGACATGCAACTGGTGCTATAATTTCGTTGTCTGACAAGATATATGATCAAAATATCAAGTTATATATGGTGATTATTTCATTAAACGTTTATAATTGATAAATCATACTACTTGGAACCACCCTGATTATTGCTTGTAGTAATATTTGTAAATGCTGTATTTGCTCTAATAGAAGCACATGTGCTAACTGTAAATATATAGTAAATACAGTGTTCCTTATTTTGTACTGCATGCCTCTAATACCTTTCTACACACTGGAGTTCTTTCTAAAAGTCTTTTTCCACTGATATCTCAAAAACCATATGTTGGTTTTTGATGAAACTTGATGCATAAATGTGCTAATGAGAGGATTTGATTAGGTTTTAGATGAAACCATGAATATTAATTACTTACTATGCATGATAGCTAATTTCACTGTTATCCAAAGAACCATTCGTTGGATTTTGATGAAACGGATTTGTTTAGTTTTAGGTAAAAATCAATGCACATTAGTTATCTAATTTGCATAATGATTAGTAAATTTTCGACTCTTCTACTGATACCTCAATTACTAATCACCATATTTCAATGAAACTTGGATGTCATAGAACAATGCACAGACCTGATAGGTTTTAGGTTAATATCCATGCATTTAATTACCTAATTTGTATAATTAGTCGATATTAAACTGTTTATATTTCAAGTACTAATCATAATATTTCAATTAAACTTGGTAATAGATGCTCAAGAACAAGAAGCTTTGCAAACTAATATTTGTCTGCTATTAGAGATGCACAAAGTTTATAATACGTGCAAATTAGCATTGTTCCCAGGCACTTGTTTACCAAGTCTTATTGAAATGCAATGATTGTTTTTTTTTATTCGGACGCAGTCAGCAAATGGGGACTTATGTTTTGACCTTTGTACATCAGTGTATGTGTTTGTGTGTGCGTGCGTCTGGACGGACCTATGTCTTAGACATGCCTGGACCAATCACAATCAAACTTCACACATACATCATACATAATATTATACATATGCACATCAAGATGTCTGAATGATGGCCATTTTTTGTGCTGAAAAATCATCAAAGTCAAGTATTTATGAATGGATTTTTGTTTAAACTTGGTACATACATTGGACATTATGGGACCTTGATGCACATCATTTTATTTTTCAGACTGTCGGCCATTAATGAATGCAGTTCCTGTGCCATATCTCTGCCAAGCTTTGACTGATTATTATCAAATTTAATATATTCATTATACACCATGACATAGATAAATTGCTTTGACTATCTGATTTAAAATGGCCAACTGCAGCCATTTTTGTGCTAAAAAAAAGCATCAAAAAATCAAGCATTTCTGGCATTCCAGAACTGGATCTTGGCGTTTATGGATGGAGTTTGTTAAAACTTGGTACATACATTAGAGATTATGGGTTCCTGATGCACGTCAATTTATTTTTCAGATCGGATTGAAAATGGCCATTTTGTTTATATGAATGCACTTCTAGAGCCTTATCTCTGATATGCTTTGACTGATTATGTTCAAATTTGTTATACTCATTTGACATGTTATAAATATATTGACATCAATATATTTATAACATGATGTCAAATGAGTATAACAAATGGCTGACTGGTGGCCATTTTGTTTTAATTAATACTGTTCCAGAGCAATATTTCTCAATATAGACAAGTACTCATTTGACGATCAGATACAAGGTGTCAATCATTTTATTTTTTAAAAATCATCATAATCAAGGATCATCTTCTGGATCCATGCATGTTTATGTTCCAACTACCGGATTCTGCCGTAAATTCGCCCATCCAAAAAATCGCCCTGGGAGGACCTTATTTGGGGTTCAAATTTTCAAAAAGTGATCATCAAATATTTTTAGAGGGCTTATATTTTCATTGAAAAATCCACCTACGCCGATTTTCAACACCGGCAGTTGGACCACCGAAAACGAAAGTAACTATTGCAGAAGTTAATTTAAAATTTTATATATTTTTTTCATGCTTTATTAGAAACTAGACCGCGCATCTTTCTTAGAAAAAAAATCACATTAACGAACCTCGTGCGCCAAATACAATTATTTTGTTTCATTTTATTGGTAACGAAAGTATATTCTAAAAGAAGTTTCAAATAAAAACGAACCCAACTGCATTGCTTAGTAGCAAATGATTGTGGTAGCGCAATCCGGTCATGCCGCGTTTCACAATTGTTGATTATTACCTAGTAATGATTATAATAGCGCGCAAAAAATAAATTCGTTGAATTGTTATGAAATGCAAATAAATTTCAACTTATTTCATCGTAAACGAATGATTGCGATCGCATCAACACTCTATACTGTAGAAATGAATATCTACCACATTTTGACCTGGAACGGTGTTTTTTGACCTGACAGGTGAAATCGCGATAATTAACCAATGATGATGATGATGCCAACGTGTTCAAATTACCGTAGGTCATTTAAATATGTTAATGTTATTGAACGCAGCACGGAAGAGATTTATATATAAGAGTATATATCTTAAATATATGATAACTAACAGGGACTGTGGCATGCATGGCTTGTTAGATATGGATAGACAATTGGGAATTGTTAGGCACATATATTTCAATCCAAAGGTAATTCAATTTAGTTTTAAAGTAATAATATGTCAAATGTATTCTATGCAGGCCTTTTACTCTTCGAACCTTATTAGTTTCGCAGATGCCAGTGCATCTAACACTGACCTTTAATCTAGCAGAGAAAATGGGTGCTGGCAATGGACTACCAGATTATTTGTCAGAGAAATTTAGGGAAGCGGCAGACAACAAAATGTCTGAACAATTCAATACTATTAATGCAACCAGTGGTAAAGCAGAATATATATTTCTTAGTTTTAATCTGGATTTGTAATTACTAGGGATTCATTTTCCCACATCTTATTTTTAAAAACCACTAATCACATTGTT
The DNA here is from genome assembly GCF_978046115.1 of Saccoglossus kowalevskii. Classification (NCBI taxonomy): domain Eukaryota; kingdom Metazoa; phylum Hemichordata; class Enteropneusta; family Harrimaniidae; genus Saccoglossus; species Saccoglossus kowalevskii. The sequence continues at coordinate 19,395,852 of NC_140653.1, read as the reverse complement.
CTTAAATTTGTATTTGGTATGTAGCGTTTATGTACAGATTAAATTATTTAGTTTAAAATATCGGCATTTGGTCACGTGGTTCAGCAGCGGCCATGCATGTCGGATTTAAGCAAACCCGGAAATGCTCTATTTATTATACTTCAAGAGTCTCAGTGATGTGTGTTTTTTATTGCTGGTATACACGAACTTTCATTTTTTGACATCTTAATTTCCTTGCAGATAAATTATAACATGCTTTAAATTGTACTTACGGTAATTCAATTAAAATTCAAAAGAGTACTATAGAGAAATTGAAATAAATACCACAATGTTTTTTTTTCTTTTGAAAAATGTAGAATAAAACATGAGACATAACAGTTTCTATGCATAACTTTTTTTTAGATGACTATTTTTGTGTTAAAAATGTCGACGATGTATTGCTCATATATACCACGTATACAATCTCTCAACACAAGTGAAGCAATCTAATGTGTGTACACTGACTATACTCATTTGATTGATCATTTTAATATCAGAATTAAACAAAGAATAATACCAATTGAAATGCATTTGTATTGACAGATGGATAGTGCAGTCGCTGCACTGATTCTAGTAATACTTACGAAATCTGCTGTGACCAATGTTTTTTTTATGTCCAGTAAAATTTTAATGATTCGTAAACAACTTAAGATGTTATAAAGTTACATCATGCTTGTATGATTTATTAATTATATGAAATACATGCAAATTTAGTCGTCATAACAATGCCTTTCCATTTACCTAATGACAAACATCACATACACAATTATCATTCAATATTCATGATTTCAAATTCTTGAAAATGAAATTGAAATATATCGTGATTTATTTGAACATGTTTTACTGCAAGGTACTGTAGATCCATGGCATCAAAGCATTTATATCTGGGGTTTGGCTTCTTTGAATAGCGCTGCCATGGACAGACGAATAAATGGTCTGAAAACAAGAATATGCGAGGATTGTCAAGATGTGGCAACATTTACTCATGTTTCATCGTCAATGTCACATTTGAAGCTAATTGCATTAGTCAGTTGCTGGAAGAGTTATTTGGTTTTTATAACTATTTATTCCGTAGCATGTTTCTTTTCAATTAATCCTATATTTTATTTGCATGAAGCTCGTGTCAGTTTCAGTATGAGTCTAAGAGTCTACGCATTATAACAAAGGCCAGTTAAGATGCCGACTTTATAAACAAATTAATTGCTTCGGTATATATAAATAACTAAGGCATATGTGTTTTAAAACTCCTCTAATGTGCAGTTCAATATAACTGATAGTTTGCATAATCTAAAATGTTATTTCAAAAAACATCGTCAACAATGCTGTGTTTATTGTTCTTTGTTCAAAATACATGCAACTAAAAAAAGCATCATAATCTACGCATTGCGTATTTCTTCAGTTACAGACAACATAAAGAAGATACCTATGTATTACAAAATGTGTACCAGCAACATCGGACGACTCAACTCTAATAACTGACTTTGAATAAATTAAATAAGTGTTTGTGTTGAGTCATAAACCGGTTTAGTATACATTTGTGTCAACAAAACTATTATTGGGCATCATACCTGTCGTACGCCATCACCGGTCCCGATGCGCCCTTCTTTCTAGCATTTGCCACAAACATGTAATTACGTGTTAAGTCATACACAGCAATATGAAGATCTCCAGTCTGAACAATAGAGACAACATCTCGAATTGTATTTTCCGCTGTTATGTTACCATGGTATTTCTGCAACTGACGTCCAAGGACTGAGCTGTAATCAGGGTCAATCCAGTCCATTCCTAAATAAACGAGTACACAAAATTAATCTTCCAATTGTTTTCTTATGATTTAAGACGAATAATGGATTATCTTTGCAAATTGTACGAATGAAATTCAGTCTTGCACTTGGGAACAATAGTTGATTGTATAACGAGTAAGAATTTTTTAAACTCACCCCAGTACACAACATGTCGTATTTTAGGATGCCAGGCGGCTTCTGGCCTTATGTTCATATCGTCAAAGAAATCGGCAACTCCTGATGAATACTCGATACCTCTAAATGTTTCGAGCTGTAACAAACGTCAACAAGTGTGAACAACTGAGGAAGAAGTTAATTCAAATGAGTTTGACTATGGGAGAGAATTAATATCACAAATTATCCGTACTCACTTTAGCATCACCAACTCCAAGGATCAGATCGCAAGTTCTTCGCGCGTTGGCAATACGATTTAACGCATCGTCCAATGTGTTATCAAACTGAAGAATGTCTCGTAAGATGAACTGCAATTTAATTTGTTATTGAATCTGAGTTGTCCGTTTCGTACTGTGATTGTGAACAATATTCGGCCAAGTATATAAATACTATTCGAAGACTCCTACCGTGAATGGAATTCCAAATCTGGATTCTTCGCCAAAGGAATCGTCAGAAAAGTAAACCCCGATCTCACTAATGGCCATCTGTTTTGAGGACATACCTATTGATATTGTACACCAATACATATATGTGTGATTGAGGAATATCATTAAATAATTGCATTAATTGTTCATATATATGCGTTTTGGTCGAACGAGTTGATATAAACTACAGACGCGAGTATATGTGGAGAGATCACAGTTGCTTATACAGTTCGGAAGGGAATTTTGCAACTGCAAGTGAGCTTTACCTGTGATAGAGCCAATCCATCCACTCCATCCAACATTAGCAAATGCATGTCCATTGGTAGAATTGGTTTCATCAATATGATAGACTGTTATCTGTGGATAGTTCTGTAACGGACCTATTAATATATAACTAGGACATTATCCCCCAAACCAACAAGTCTGTGCGTATAACGCTCTCCCACTTTTCGTGTTACATTCAATAAACAGTATATGTGTAATAATGTATCACCTCCAGATGCCCAGTCCAGAGCACGTAACTGCATGACTGCCCCGGGAAATGGTAGAGCGTCACCCCAAGCTCCATACATAGAACAACTGCCTTTCCTATTTATGAAAATAGTGTATTATATTATATAATATATCAACAAATTATGCAAATTAAAACATTATAGAAGTTAGAAAGTGCCTACATGGATACGACAGAGATTGTTATCTTGAAATACACACTCACGTCAATTCGCCAAACATATGGATACGTTCAAGTTTCTGAAACGTAGAGAAAATACGTAATGGCATTCTTATAAATATCAATTCATGTTAAATAACTATAAATAAAACATTGACATGTATTAATATTACCTTCACATCTATTCTAGCACCATCAGACAAACCTTTCATCTCTTCATAAAAATAAGAAGCTACAAAGACAACCACAAAATTGTCGGTTGAAAAGTATATGTGATAGGCTTACTATTAGATTGAATAATCCAAATTTACTATAATTTAATAATGTCTATAAACTTGCTTAAAATTTACCTACGTGTAAATGGTTTAGTTGCGGCAATTTCCAATTCAAGAGCAGCCTCTAAGCTGTAAATGAATATGCATCGGTAAGGAAGCGAAAATAAGAAGCCTCATAGTCACACTCGTGTGCCTGATAAAATCATCGTCCATGTCAAATTAACAATAGCATACAGTTTCTTCAATTTATAATGAATACTTTTTAAACTGCCGTAAGCAACGACTTACTATTGACAATATGGCCGAAGATAGTCAATCATGTCATATGTATTTAATCAATATTTATCGATAGTAAAAATCGTTCTTACCCTAAATTGGCGACATCTTTCAGGAACCATGGTTGAAAGAATCCCGGAATAGTTTTATTAACTGCATCGATCTAAAGATTACAGTAACTAGGTAAATAGTGGTGCGATTTTATTCATCATAAGAATTGAGGTACCTAGTCTACTATGTCTATTACAGTTATGTTTTGATAATCGAAGAACATGGCTCGAAATTAAACTGTATCAAACCAAGGGGTGGGAAATGTAGAATGTTCTAATTTTGTGTAAGTTCATGATAAATAACTATTATGTCTTTTGTAAAATGTTAAGCATTTTGCTAAAAAGTTAATATATTATTTCTAAACAAAACAATAATGGACAATTAATACCGGAGCCTTACAATTTCTTGCTCAAAATAGTTCCAGGCTTCATCCATCATTGCACTAGCTTCGTCCTTTAAAATCGTTCCATGTGCATAACCTTTCTCATAAGGAGTACCTAAAATAAAGAATACGAGAAAACATACAGAGATATGATTGTTTTATGATGAGATCGAGGCGGCGGCACGAAATCTTGCATGAGGGGGCGAGATTTGCTAACCTTGCGCGACCTTACTAGGGGGTCCGGGCATGTTCCCCCTTAATAAAATCTAGACTCTCTGAAACGCCATTTCCTGCTTTTGGGGGAGGCAAATTTTGCTGACACGAAGGATACAACACGTTTAAAATGCATTGTTTATTTACATGAAATTCGAACACGCGCTGCCCGACGACCACCGCGCTTTAGGGAAATCAATCTATATAGATCAGTTAAAAAGCAGTTTTGTCAGTTTATGGGCATTATACCATTGTTTCCCATATGGCAACGATATGCCTCAAAATACATATAAAAATACATGCGTTAAAATATGCTTACTGGTGAAAAGAATAACATTCTACCTCGATGTCAACAATATAAGGATTACCATTGGGCAAGGAAAGTCACGGTATTGCGTAAGCAAAAGCAAAAACATTACCTTTCCCCACTGAAGTGAGAAGAATCATTGAGTTGTGCCACTTGTAGAGCATTATTATAAAACAGTGACAATTTTTCATATATAATTATTCATAATTTCCTCTCGATTGTATTTCAAAGAAGCAACCATTAATCAACTCCATACGATACATTGACAAAACAGCACTGTACGTATACTGTGCTTGATTCGTGATGATGATACAAAACACAAAATCAATGAATATCCTAGAAATGTGACATTCTTAGAATTGTTCATTACAAAAAAAGAGGACTTAATGCACTGTTTAAACCATTCTTACCCCAGAGGTGAAGCACATTTATGACGTCATCTCCTTTACCAACGGTATACAACTTTGCATTCTTTATCTGTTTCACAAACGTCGGAGGATCAGTTTGAAGTGGATTTAGATTCGATTTAGCGTGCGGATCAGGCTGGTAAACCGGGCGAGAAGTAAATATATTATTACATATGTAGAACCAACACGTGTATGGCTGTAGAAACTATAAGCAATGCTTACGTACTCAATACTTCAAAAATGCATAAACTAGAAATTGGTGGGAAGTGCGCCATCTAGAGATCGATGTCACTTCTTTTCGTCTTACAAACTCAAGGAAGGAAGAATGGTATCTGGTCAGCGTAATACGTAATACATTATATAAGATTCCATATATTGTAATGGATAGACAATAATGACAATATCTAATCCACGTCACAGGCACCGAAAATGCTGGAGTTGTGTTGACAATATCTAAATCCACATGGGCTTGGTCAATGCAAGTACAAATAGATCGCCATTGGTACGTACCTTTGAATAACAACAGACAAACGCAATCGCCATACATAATGATACAAGAATTGGTGTACGTAACATTTTCCAACACTTAGTTGTGATCAGAATGATATAAATGATATAAACAGTTCGACGCTCCTTTGTTTCGTCCCCGGAGCAGTCATGTGATTTCATTTAATCATATGACAGATAAGATGGTATGTCGAATGAATGATCGTACATACCTCTAGAGATAGAGAGTGCGTTGAACCCGTTAGATATGTGTTTTCATGTCAGACTATTTCAATATATAAAGTGAGTTATGCAAGGTGTGCAACACAATTAGATTGATATGTACAAGTCTGCGTATATGACTTTGTTCAACTTGCACACCTTAATTACCAATCAGAGCACGCATACAATGATACACTTCTACATCAAATGTTAACGACGACTAATCACCGACCCAAATATTCAGAAAAATTAAGAACTATCTTAATTTAACAGCTCTCAAAAACTCGCTGGCTACTCAAACTGCGTGTTATGCGTTGTGCCGTCACAGGAAGCGCTATCCAAGCTCAGACCTGTGTTATATGACTAGCCAATTTTGCAATAAACTGTACTTCAAGGCAATATATGGTTATTGACCTAAAAAAAGTTCGGTCACCAGCCTTTTTGTCGAGAAATTTATGGTTGTATTTTAGTGGAAAGTCGCTATTTTGACACTATAATAACACTTTTACCAAAGGTTCCTATGGCAGAAATATTATGCAATATCTCAAAATCCAGCCTGGTGACATAGGCTGAAAAAATCATACATTGTTAATGATGGAGCACTGTTTGTTCTAAATTATTTACAAAATCTGGGTTTTAAAAAGTGTCAAAAAATGCAATTTTTCTTTAACAATGTGTTCTATAAAATTGTTTTAAAAATAGCAATTTTCAAGAAATATTATGACACGTTTCTCAAAATGCATAGCTGTAACACACAAAATAATGCTATTTCATTGTACCATGAAACATTAGTTTCATGATTGTACATAATAAACTAATGAACATTGTCATGCGATTTATGACCAATTTTGTCAAAAATTATGACTGGGCTTCTACCTTTATCACATAATTTAGTGAAATATTGTTTGGTGAATAAATAATTCAATCTTTGAAACAACAGAAACTAACACACATAATAACGATAATCAAATTTCTGTGTGCAGTTCGAAAGTACTCGTAATTACCGGTTTAGAAATATTGTAAGAACAAACTGGCCCCAAAATTGCGCAAATTTGCAATAAGTTTACGCTGCTAATGTCTGGTTCGGAAGGCGTTGTACGCGTGATTTTGTCCTGTTCAAGGACGTCCTATTTTCGAACTAATTAAAACCAGTAGCGTTTTCGATTATCTATCTCGAGGCGTAAGATCGGTGTAGAAACGACACCGACCCGCAGCTTCAACGCATGTTATGTCTAAGGAGTAATTTTTATGATTAATAAAATAATGTGAAAAAAATAATTAATTTGAAAATAGATTTTTCAGAAACATTTGTTTCAACAAATTATGTATGCTTTATCAAACCGGAATATAACAATGAATGTAATATATAAAGTATTATTCGTCTATCGTTTGAGCATATAATTGTGACCCAGTTAAGGTGGAAATACAAAGTCAGCAAATTCGTTTGTTTGGATAGCACTTACTGTATTGTATATCTAACGATTGGAGGTCAGAGACCGACTATAAGACTACAAGTAAACACGTAACAACTGGTGATAATTGCTGGAGTATTGTCTGGGTATTGAGTATTTTTATGAGACACATGTGTAAATAATGTTTATTTTGTCAGTCAAAATTGTCACCAATTCGAGTCTATTAAATGAACATTACATCACGCATACAATGAATACCACGACTAATTGAATATTATATTGGTTGAGACAACTCCCATTGACATTGGTCACCGCAAAAGAGGCATCTACTGAACGAGTTGTCGATTTCTTATTATTATATGTGACATTTTGTGTTTTGAGATAATGTTTGGAATTTTGAGATACTGTTTGAGATTTTAGTTTCAGGTTGCATTTACACTACACCGTGGCAACATTTTTGTTTTCTTGTTGTTTTGTTTTAGTTTTTCTGACAGGCGACAGTTCCGGACAATGCATGTCACTGTTCTCCTGACTTGTTTTCGTATGTGCGAATTGCAAGTGCTAGTGCTGACACATTTTTTGTCACAGAAGCACTAGCCATATTCATGTTTGGGACTAGAGGACAGGGCTGTGCGACCTTCTCTTTATCACATGGCAATTTAATATGCTATCCTGATGACAACCAGGCTCGGTCTAACACAGGCACTTGCGGACCTTAACCAATGTCCCCCAAAGTCGCATTCGTTAGTGAATGAATCTCGGCCAGTGGAATTGTTGGTAACATTTGTATATGGCCAGAAGACGTATCATTATAATATTGCCCAATAGAAATGTTCTATTATTACCGAATATCATCCTTAAATTCAGTTCCCGATGGCACCATCTTGATATTCAGTGGCATCATCGACCATATTGAGCAATTAATATCACTAGTAATCTTGTACGAAATTTATAAGTAGCTATCTGCATCAGGAATATTTAGTCACCATCATATTTGTGCTCGGATATAATTATAAAATTAAAACACTACTGAAAATTACACATTAATGGTTTAATTCGACTGGAAAAGGTATAACATAGCGCACTTTTCAATTGGAGAGGTGGATCCAACATAACTCGTATATATCACATCTAGATCACGGCGTGATGGACTAAATGAGATGCTTGATGTGACTTTGTAATTACAATATAGTTCAAGGAAATGTGAAATAAAAATAAATTTGAAATAAGATTAAGTCTTCTATTGGGAACAACCCATCACACGGTAGGCCTGGTTTCACCGAATAATGTGTTCATGTCCATACGAACAAACGGTCTGAAAGACATGGGACATCGTGAATAAATTAAAGTATTAAAAGCCGTAGTAAAATTTGTGAATTTCATATAATATGTAAACGACACTATTATAATACACTTTCATAAACAGGGAAACTGTTATTCCCAGATCAGTGAATTAGTCTATATTGACAAATTATATTTGGGTTCACATGCCTACCTGTCGTATGCCATCTTGGCCCCAGACGCGCCGTCTTTCCTTGCATTTGCCACATACATTAGTCCGTTCTTAAGGTCGTAAATAGCAGTATGTGTATCGCCAGTCTGAACGATAGACACGAGATCCCGTATTGTGTTCGCAGGGGTGATATTACCATAGTATTTCTTCAGCTGCCTAGCAAGAACAGCAGTCCAATCGGCATGTACCCAACCTCGACCTAATATAAAATGGATGGTTTTAAAATGTAATTATCTAGCAATAGCAGCACCTAGTATTAATAACTATTTCAGTGCATCAACATATCATTCACTCAAATAAATATAAGATATAATATAAAATTAAGATACTGACTCATTTGTACAATGTGACGACCACAATACCACATCGTCCGCCTGTACGGTGCTGTTCCGTTCAGACATTCCTCTCTCCCAACCGTGTATGTCACGTAGTTGCGCGATAGAAAGTTTACCGACCAATAGGAAGCTTTGTTACGAATGATAGTGGAATGCTTTGCCGGAACATTCACATACAATATATAACATACTTACTATAGTAAACAAGGCCTTCCATGCGTGGATGCCAATCACCAACAGGCATCATATTCTGGTCATCATAGAAGTTGGAAACGCCGGCAGAGTAAGCCACGCCACGGAATGTATTCAACTAAAAAAAACCCAGAAAAATTACTAATAAATTATTGTTATACAACCATCTGTTTTTCTATATGACACAACAAATATATACTTGTGAAAATGACCGCTCGCATCAATGTTGGACTTTTCATGGCGATGTAGCAATCACATAGGCTTAAAACGATATAATAATATTCAGTAAACAACAACATATTTCTTCATGTTTACCTTGGCATCGCCAACTCCGAGCAGTAAATCACACGTTCTATGTGCATTAGCTATACGATTGATGGAATCATCTAGGGTATTATCATACTGAAGTACATCGCGTAGAAGATACTGTCGTGAAGAATAGTTATTATTAATTCGTTAAAATTTCAGACATTTGTCATACAGAATACATTCCATGAGTTATGACATAATATTTTAAATAAACCAATGGCAAGCACGCGGTGAATCACGTCGTCAAGCGATGATATCCGATCAATCAGTACAAATCGGTTACCAGGCGACTAATTAACTTTGTATCACATAGATTGATGACTAATATATCAACATGGTGCATTACTGGGCACATTGATTTCTGTTAAGTGTATATTTGAAGGAGTCGGCAGAGCATGGTGGTTAGCTTACCGTAAATGGGACACCGATCCTTGATTCAGATCCCCATGATGCATCTGCGTCTACAACGCCAATTTCACTTATAGCCATTTGACGATCAGACATGCCTAATTCAAGACCAACGGACTTAAAAAATGTAATATTGTTTTCAGCACCATTTGTTATTTGTGATTTATTAACATAGCACAATACAAAATACTGAAGGAAGATAGTGCATGATTCCCAAATATATATTTTTAGAAAGCGAAAACTTTCCATCCATCACCGATTACCCCATCAATATATAATTGGCTTGCCTGTGATTGATCCTATCCAGCCACTCCAACCGACGTTAGCAAAAGTGTGCCCATTAGTGGATTCCGGGTGGTATACGGTTACCTGAGGATGGTTCTTGAACGGGCCTACAAAACATGAGAAGTGACACCGAGTTATGAACATGTAATTTCTTTGGATTGAATAATAGCAAAGTTCTTACTAGTAGCTTTTATACATGTACTGCACGACATACCATCAATATCCCAATCAAGTGCACGCAACTGTAGAACTGATTCTGAATCGGGAACAGCCTTACCCCAAGCACCAAACATTGAACAAGTTCCTTTACTAAAAATGAAAGTAATTAATATTATACAAAAGTAATCAAACATACATTAAAAGCTGAATACATATTATTGTTAAGCATTATTGTTAGGCACTCACGTAATTTCACCAAGCATGTGTATTCGCTCGATTTTCTGAAACATAATGTAAATATGTATATTATAAACGAGTAGACAACTGTAATGGTGTGACATAATATAGACGGAATATTGTTCGTACTACTGAACGGGTTTATTTTCACAATAAACATAACGACTGTAAAAGTGCATCTTTATTCAGAGCTTATGGGCTTATTCAGCGCATATAATTTGATGTGTGATGTATCACGACTAAACATCATTATCAATACATACTTTATAATCTATTCCACTGGCATCAGATATTCCTTTAAGTTCATCTAAAAAATACTGACCTAATGGAGAACAACTTACATCATTATCCACATTATTTACGATACCGGTCATTTAGACTGATTTAAACAAAGAAAAAAACATGTTCTGAACATTCGTCTTTCTTTCCTGGTAAATTACCCTAATTGAAACATTTACATAAACATGGCCATATATGGAAACGTCGCACTTACTTGTGTACTTTTTGGTAGCTAACACTTCAAGCTCCAAAGCAAAATCCATCCTAAAATACGGTTAGCATATTATTGATAACATATTATACGCAAACTGTATACAACATATTAATATCCGACATATTTACACTTCGTGTATCAGTGTTGAAAAGATTCTACATTTAGTAAAAATACAAACTATTGTCTTACCCAAGGCTGATGACGTCTTTAACAAACCATGGCGATAGAAATGACACTGTTTTATTCACATAACCATACTAAAAATAAAATGTAAGATGACAAATGTATATTTACAATACATGTAATATTGGGTGTAGTTTCCCGCGCACAATATGTGTAATCATTTTAAACTGAGCACGTTTATACTATTTTCATGCCGAGAATGAAATCAAAACTAACACTAACCGCTTCATCTTCTATATATTTCCAAACGTCGTCAATAAAAGATTTTGCTTCGTCTTTCAAAATAGTTCCATGAGCGAATCCCATTTCGTACGGAGTGCCTGTAAGTATTAGTGTGTTCTCAATTTAAATAAGCGTAGTATAATTATCATATAATGATGTTTTCAGTCACTTGTTATATGGGACACATTACATTGGAATATATTATTGTGAATATTTAAATAAAAATAATTCATGTAAAGTGTGAACATATGCCAGAATCATCGGGAATTAACACCTACCCCAAACGTGAAGAACTTTAATTTGGTCATCGCCTTTTCCCACTGTATACAGTTTAGCATTCTTAATCTGCTTGACGAAGACTGGTGGGTCGGTTTGTATAGGGTTCAGATTGGGTTTGGCATGTGGGTCGGGCTGTTAACAAAAATAAAGTAAACTAAAAACAGATCGGTATCTCGTCTTTCAGAAACCCTTACAAAGTATATCATATTGGAGTAGAGTAGTGGAAAATAGTTTCAAATAAGGTATATTCGTAAAGAACCATGCCTGATATCCGTAACAACATACGTTTACAGACAACAACAAGAGAAGTACATGTTTACTCACCCCTGACATAGACAACCGGACTATTGCCGAGAAGACAAGCAGACTGCATAGACGGTTAAACATGGCTGTCTCGGTGGCGTAATTAGGACGCAATATCTTGTGTCGGCATGGCTGGTCAAAGGCTGGTCGTAGACAACTTGAGGGGCAAAGAACACAACTCTGTCTATTTTATAGATAACGGTAGCAAAGAGCAATTCGATAACAGTGAAGGTTGCAATGTAAAACTAGGTTAGGGCCGTGGAGATCAGTCATAAGTGGTATCAGCAACCCTATTGACGGTGCACAAGCATACTACAGACCAGAAAAGATTAGTTTGAACGTTAGGGGCGCCAACTATATCGATGCTTTACGCTTCCATCTTTCACTGGATCATTGCTTTTGCAAGTATAACAAAATATAACAAGCCAAATTAGATTTGTGCATCCTAATTTTGATTGAATGTTTCTGCAATACCTGACATGCACTGTTTTCCCTGTCGATGTCTAGTCACCCCCACTATTTCAAATGATCAACCCTTTACTTTACACTGTACGTTGCTGGTAGTGAAACCAAACATTTGAAATCATCGAAGTATCGCTTAGTTTGTGCTATTTTTTCATTATGAATTTTTTATGTGTTTTTTCCTTAATGTGAAATACTCTTTCCTAAAGTATTTTTCGTGTAGATTTTTATTATTGATCCTTTTTTCCCAGTTTCATTCCTCACTACTTAATTAACTCAATCATTTCATCAGTAACGAAAGTCGAAAGTAAAAACAAGAAAATCAAAGAAAGCTTAGTGTGCAATGTAGCTGTACATAATAGTCTTTTAGAATATTTGTCATGTGACGAGATTTAATTAGCACGTGTAATTGGTATTGCTATTTTTAGTTTGCTTGGTAATCTTGACAACTGGTGTATCGTGGTCGTGTGGACGTACATCTTACCCGGATCGGTTACTGGTGGCACAGGCAGTGTTAGAAGCTCTATGGACTTGATGTGGATGGTAGCTGAAGTATCGTCGATGCCAAGATTTGAGGAGCGTAACAGAAAACTGCAGGATTACAATGAGACACAGACACTGTAAACTTACCACAGTTTTGCTTTGCCTTAATTTCCTGACCTGAAGGCCTTGTATGGCCAACTCTCAGTTTTACGTAATTACATTTTAAGCAAATTTTTGTATTTCACATAAATGGATAACAGATTGATCAGAAGTCGTTGATCTCTATATGTACATTAACGTGATTTATTAGTGATAATTTCTTGTGCACAAGTTTCATGTTAATTTCTATGTATGAATATATATTGATGAGGTCTAGAGAATGAAAATAGCTTAGTTAATTGTATGAACATTGTCATCACAGTTCATTGTGTGCTCCCATGTGCGTGGCCAATCCTCGGATCCGTTACAAATAACAGCCAATGTTTTATTGTCATGTGTGAAATGTATTACAAGTTAATAAATCATCATACCCATAAGGCTAAGGGTGGGAGTGCTCTATAGGCACTTGCCAACTTGACGTACCTGCAGAAAGCAGCACAGGAGCAACTGTAGCACAAATGCTTTGTTCCTGGTAACAATTACCGAATCATTATTAACTACTTTAGAGAGTGGAGCTAAATATACACTTCTGACAAAAACGATGGCTATAATATAGACGTCTGTAATAAGTTATAACACAAAAATACCAGTATTTGTGCGCCTTGTAACACTGCAAGATACAATTAAAGAAAAAGGCAATGAATAAATATGTTTTTCACACATTCACAGTAAGTATTTATACAATTTTCTGACCTAAAATTTCATATGCATTAGCCAATACAGAGAGTGTTTCCCCCAAATCTGCAGGGGTGTATATGCATTGTATACAATCGGGGAGGCTTCGAGTGCGGATTAAGGTTTGGATTAGGGGTGGGCATACAAAAGGAATTTTTCCCACGTTAAATATTTTTCATGAAGTGTCTAATACAATATGGACATTTTATAATGACGGAATATAAAAATTCAATGCGAGGTGATTTGATGTTGAATATCAAACTTTGTATTTGTTAAAAACAGTTTTTGACGATTCGATGCACATATTTATAGACTTAAACTCAGAACTGCTCGGGCATGTCAATTTTTATTAATCAAATCACCGGTAGCTAAAGAAATTGTATACATTTTTATGAATAAATATAAAAATAAACCTGACGCTTAAGTGTAAACGTCCTGTCCCAGACTCAAAATTCACTTGACCTTTTTTTATTTCATGGTGTCAAATGGCTAGTTTTCGAAAATCTCCAAATGTGAGCTTATTATACCCCAGAGGTTCCTGTTATATAATTTATGTAAATATTTCTTTAAAACCACTCCCAACAATTACATATTAGGCGATGATGAACTACTAACCTGTTGTGTAGCAAAATAGGGAAGCTGTGTTTGCCTGTTTTGCTCAAATCGCGGTTTTAAAACAAGTAATTTGCTGGGAAAAGAGATACAAATGCATTGATCTTAGAATACTATATAAATTGTTATAAACGTGTTTTAAATGCATATTTAAACTTTGCTAGTAGTCCGTTCCTTCGTGGGGAACTGGTATATCCCATCTTATAACTTTGCTAGTAATAAATCCTACCCCCACTAGATCCAAGACATCCACATGTGTATTTATTGCCATAGTAGTTTATAAGTAAATAAACGCTGCTCGGACTGATAAATATGATATATAAAAGATAATATTTGGTAATCGTAGTCCTAAATAACTATTAAAAATAGCTTGACGTTTCAAGCAATGGCTCTTTATCGATAAACGTCTAGCTATTTTTAATAGTTATTTAGGACTACGATTACCAAATATTATCTTCTATATTTTGTATTTATTGCCGTATGATTGTCACCCTATGACGTCCTCTATGGTTGACCTGTATTTAATATATAACTGTGAACACTGCTGACGAGGTCACGCCAGCTGATTGAGTGCAACAGTTCGCCGTAAGTTCTGATTCACTCAAAACTGGAATCTCAATCGTACAATGGCAGGAGAAAACAAAACTTTGGCTGTCCTTCTTCGCGAAAAGGGCGACCTTGAAGTGGTAAGTTTGCAATGAAAATTATAATTGTATGAAAGATAACCATAAATCCTTGACTTAAAATTGTATTTCATGTGTAAGAGCTGTGACCCTTAATTTTGTCCCAGCTATGAATTCTGCTATTATAGCAGACAAGGTAAATACACAGCGAATTGATGTACACCGCTTGGGGTCAAACAGATTACAAAACATGTAGTAACTGCATGTATAGGGCGTTGTACTGTGACGTCAAATGTTTACATTTTGTAACAAACATGCTTAAGCTTGCCAGAAAATGATTTTTTTAAATTTAATTCATTCAATTCCATATAGTCTAATATAATTTAATAAGCAAAATTATTGTAACAAACAAGTACTGTATCATTATAAACTATTTTAGAGCGTGCTAAATATAATCTTCAGACAAAAAAGATGGGTATAATATGAACGTATGTAATCATTCATAATTTATAACACAATAATACCAGTGTACGCCTGGTAACTGTGCAAGATACAAATAAAGAAAAAAAGGCAATGAATAAATCATATTTTCACACACGTTATTTCACAGAGTAATTATATATTTTCTGACCTAAAACTTTAGCCCATAGATGGTTTGTTTCATATATATACAGGATTGTATTTTACAAGCGTTGTATACGTTTTGGGATAGTTATTTTTGTAACCCCCACCCTTAACCATACTCCTCAAGCACATTCAATTGCATATGTAGACTG
Organism: Saccoglossus kowalevskii; assembly: GCF_978046115.1. Classification (NCBI taxonomy): domain Eukaryota; kingdom Metazoa; phylum Hemichordata; class Enteropneusta; family Harrimaniidae; genus Saccoglossus; species Saccoglossus kowalevskii. The sequence goes on along the minus strand of NC_140653.1, from coordinate 19,380,042 downwards.
GGCATATACAATTGAGTTGGGGTGAAGGTTAGGATTAGGGGTGGGGCATACAATAGGAACTTTTCCCTACGTTAACTGTTTCATGTAATGTGTTTCATGACATTTTTTTAATATCGGAATATAATAATTTTATGTAAGGTGATTAGATGTTAAAAATATCAAACTTTGTATTTGTTAAAACAATTTTTGACGATTCGGTGCCAGTATTTATAGACTTAAAATAGAACTGCGGAGGCATCTCCATTTTTATTAATAAAATCACCAGTTGCTATAGAAATTGTATAAATCCTTATGAATATATAAAAATTAACACTAAAGCGTCCTGTCCCAGACTCCAGGTTGACTTTAACACGGTTGAACCAATTGTCATAATTTATGTCATAGCGCCAAATGTCATGTTTTCAAAAAAAAATTGCCAAATGTTCTATAGACATATTGAAAACTTTGGGGAAACATTGATTATACATTTTTTAGAAGCTCACATAAGTAATTGCTCATATTGTCTGCTGTATTTTCTAATTCTCACTTACTTTGACCAGAGACCGACGCACCTGTGTCATTCATAATAAAAAGAATATAGTACTGTATTCTGCTCTGTTGTAGGTAGAAGTGGAAAAACCTTCACCTGGTGAAAATGGTATGCATATTATTGACCCGGTGTCAAAAAGTAACACCAAGGTCAACAAATAACACGCATTTGTTCGCTACAACAACAAAACCAATGGAATAAGTTACATTTAACATTCCTACAGAGTTGTGGGTGTCTTTATGTGAGTTGCGTTTCCACCCTGTAAAGATGTGAAGCAACCCCCTCAGAAAAGCCATAAGCATAAACTGTTGCTGTTGTAGCTAAAAAGTAAACAAATGTATCTACAATGTAACTGACCACAAAAGACAAACCAACGTCTTCTAACTTGCATCATATTCAGTGTACATGTTACAAATCTAATTTAATTTAATTTAATTTAAGAGTCTCGATTATATATATTATGTGGTTTAATTCTCATTACCCGTCTACAATAGCAACATTTTATGTTGTCTATATTATCCATAGGCTAGTATACATTTAAAAAATCGAATGCAACTTCAACCCCTCAAATGCCTTTCAACCTTTTTCACCAGCAATGTTTGTGTTTTAGCTGCTCAAATTTCAACAAAAACTAAAGGCAATATCTGAAACTGTCCAAATGAACCGAAATGATAAAATTTAGTACCCCAGTAACTATTGTACAAAATATGAAAATATTTGCACTGATTTATGGCGGGAAAATATCTGACAGGGAATCGTTTAATATCTATGATGTTACATATTAGATGATAGAAAAAGTGTGAAATATCATTCCAAATCACTCTCGGATGCTTTACTTCAAAACAGACGCCAATGTAATCTGCAGACAATAAATCCCAATAAGACTTTAGAAATTATTTCAACTTAACGTGAACATATATGCCTAATGTGTTTAGTTTAGTTTATTTTTCCATAAATATAGAGGTTCTACTTGCTATTGACTCAGTGGGGATTTGCGGTTCAGATGTTCACTTCTGGACTCATGGAGAAATTGGAGATTTTATCGTGAAAGCACCAATGATATTGGGACATGAATCAAGTGGAGTAGTGGCAGCCCTTGCTTGGTAAAGGGGTCAGTAGTAGCCACTTTATTAATATTTTATATGAAAAACTTACATTTATCGTTTTGAAGTTCAACAAATCTATTTAGTTTCATGATAATTGAGTGGTCAAATATGTAAAACAGCAATGTGGATATGGAGTAGGCACTACATAAAAAATGTGTCATTTTGTTTTTATAACAGACTTCCTGATTATATTCGATAATATTTTGTATTAGGTCCAATTGGTTTGGTGAGTTTACTGACGGCTAAAGCCATGGGTGCAGCTCAGGTCATTACCACAGGTAGGCATAAAGCACCATTGCGTACATGAGTAACACGAGTACGATTTTTATTTTAGACTGGATTTAGCGTCTGTTAGATTGTTTGTCGGAATCAGGTTATCGGTGTGCATTAAATATAATACATAAACTACTTGTTTTTTATAAATTGATTTCAATGTTTACTACTTGCACGACTACATACTACATACACAAGAAGCTTGAGTGTTCAAAAATGTCTTGCATTGTTATTTTCAGTAATAATTCCTCACAAATTCGCCTAAATATAGTTGGTTAAAAAAAATTCAGCTGCAGCAGCATGTACGTTTTGTACAAATATGGAATATCACAATACTAAAACGGACCAGGGCATGAGCGTGTTTCTTTACATGAATTATGATTTTTCGACAACATTTGAACAACAGTTTTGAAAAACGTTTTAAAAATACAAATTTACGTTGAACTTGATCATTCAGTAATTAAATTGCATATGTGGTACATCATTCGTTGTCAAAAACCAACATTTTCATCCAAATCAAATACTACCATTTGCAATGTTTCATAGCAAAAAACAGAATAATAATACGATTACGTAGGTGCCATAGGAGAGACTTTCAATTTATTGTGAATTACATTTAATTTGTTAACACGAAAGCTGTTACAAATTTTGAGTACACGTTTGACCTTCTAAACATTCATCTTCGCCAGCTAAGGAATGTTTGTCTCGAGTGTTTCTACAGTGTGTATTTAATAGGTGCCTTTAACGACAAGGTGGGTGAGATGCGTAAAAAATAAACAGCCAATCAGCTACGAAGGGCGTTCAATAAGTAATGCCCCTGACCCATTTCCCATAGCAGGAGATTAAATTGGCACAGTTATTAGTCTTTCTTTACATAGGAACCACCCATCGTTTGATGCAGCTCTGGACACCGTTTTTGTAGAACACCCCAGGTTGGACCTCCAATCCTATAAATTGTTGATAGCTTCTTTTAATTTCAACAAAAGTGAAGCGTAATAGGCTCCGGTAATTGTGGTACCTTTTGCCAGGAAATCTGTTGAGGTGGTGAGTCCAAGTGCTTCCACTGCATTGACTGGGCTTTGGTCTCTGGATCATCCGAGCACTCGACGCATTCTTGCTTCTGGAAAGGTGTGAGCAACCTGGAAATTCATCTGGCAGACACCTTATGCATATGCAAATGGTCATGAATGATAGTTTCCACACACCCTGTACTAATCTTGACCTCTTGGACTATTAATATTTGGCGAACAGTAATGCGTCGATCTTCCAAAATGGCTGCCTCAAATTGACGGACAGACGCCTCATCAATGGCAGAAGAGGGACGACCAGGTCATGGAGCTGTTTCCACAGACTTCCGGCCATGTTTGAATTCACGATGCCAGCGTTTTACAAGGTCATATGACGGGGCATCATCACCATAAATTTCTTTCATTTCATCAAAAGTCTCCTTTGGTGTGCGTCCATTCAAATACGAAAAAACGGATCACTGCACAACACTCAACTGGCTCAACATTTCACACCTGACTCAGTTAAAACACCTGATAGCATATTGTATTCACTTGCAATGCATTGACACATTGTCTTACTTTAAATCAGAAACCACAATTCAGAGCTGTTTTTGGCAACATAACCCATAAAGATGTAATTGACACATGCAAAATTTCATCTAGATCAGACAACTGGAAGTGGGTCAGGGGCATTACTTATTGATCTTGTATCAAAATACAATACAGCGGTTTTTTAAATGGCGACCCATGCATAACAGATCACGCAGTTTTTCAAGATCACCAAAACCATGCAATTGAGGCATTAATAGCTGAAAAAGACGAGTTTGATACGAGGACAGAAAGTGGCAAATCATGAAAATTGTGGACCAGTTTAACTCTTGAATGATCAGTCAAGTAGAGTTTTTGAGATTGTCTTTCAGACAGTTTTATTATTTTGTTAAAACATTGTCGACATAAATATTTGTCACTTTGCTAACGAAGTATGCCTATAACGTTGGCATAACAAATGTGGGAAACTGGGTGAAAAAATGCAGCGCCAGTTTTGGGGGTTTGGCAAAGAACCTAAACACACACTACACGCACGGTTGATAAAAGAATGGTGAAGTAACTGTGCTACACGTCGCCATTTCCGACATTTTTTTCTTTAGCTTACCGCGTGGTGTTACACAGCGCCTGATTGGGCGCCTTTTCCAACAAGCGCATCCAATCAAACTTGGCCATTTGTTCAACAAAAATTTAACAGGCTGAGTCGGCAATGAGTCGCAGTGGCGGCAACATTGGGGTGGCAGAGGGAGTGATCTCCCCTCGAAAAGAATGGTGGGGGTGGGCGTCTGTTAGAATATAGATGTGATCTAAATTATATTGTACTTTTAAGAATTGTGTATACAGGTGCAGTCTAGCGCCACCTACAGTTAGATATTGTGTGTAATAATATTCCCCGGATGTTCTTGTTATACTTCCGGTTAATGCAACTTATAGTTGAATGTTGTTTATTTTGCCCAACTATATCTTTGATTATTTCCCCCATCATGGCTCACTCCGCTCCAGTGACAGCGTCGATTCTCGAAAATCAATGTGAAACCTTCTGTGTCAGAAAAATGCACCCTTCAAAATGCAGGAAATAGCGTTCCAGAGGGTCTAGATTCCCAATTTTTAAAGGGGAGAACATACACCTTGACCCCTAGTAAGGTTTTTGTATCAAACTCCGACTGAATAATAAGCAATAGTACAGTTATTATTGTGTCTACGTCTACATTTCATAGATAATTGTTTGCGCGAGGTTTTGATTCTTCCAATGTTCCTAACACAATGTATCGTCAGTTTTGTTTTCATTAATTAAAGCCTAAATTGCATATCATGATCTGTTTCAATTTGGCTAAATGGGAATTTATCTAAATAAAGAATTCTGCCATTCCTGTGCTGCATCTCAATTGTGCATTGACGGGATTTTGTTCAAATTGTGTACATGTGTTGAACTTGATGCACGTTTTTTTTTTTTAGGTCAGCTTCAAAATGGCCAACTGACAGACATTTTGTATTGACAAATCATATTCCAGAGCATTGATCTCTGACTGATTGCAATCAAACCGTACCCATCATGTCAACCTTATTCAAGCTCCGATTCAAAGTGGCTAGCTCATTTCAGTGTTGATTTACTATTGAACAAGTGGGACTGTGTCATGTCACCATACGTTAGATCATAAAATCCAAATTACGACCCATCTTTCACCAAAATTGCTTACTGCACATTGAAGCATGCGCAGGTAGCACTTTAACAATTATTCGAATGAGCTCCACGCCACGTTGTATATTTACACATATTCAAAATATAAATAATTACAGGTAAACACCAGTGCAAACCTGATGTAGCTAAGCAGATAGGAGCTGATTTTACAGTGCTAGCAGACAGCAAAGATGGACATGAAATGGCAAAGAAAATAGAAAGTACACTAGGTTGTATGCCAGATATCTTAATTGAATGCAGTGGTGCGCCATCTAGTATCCAGACTGGAATATATGTAATTGGCATTCTTTGGTGATACTGGTAATTTAAACATTTTTTATTGAATATTACATGCAATGCTTTTTTTCTAGCTTTAATATTCTATTTTTGGAGACCATTTTAAACTGGTACTTGCTGAATCGATTGCAGTCTAGTTTGCAGGTGCAGGTGACTGTACAAACACGTATATGCAAGCTTTTAATTATATATTTCTAGGCAACAAGATCTGGTGGGGTTTTGGTTCTTGTTAGATTAGGACAATCAGATGTGACTTTACCAATAGTGAATGCAACTGTGCGAGAAGTCGATATCAGAGGAATATTTAGATAAGCAAATTGGTGAGAATTTATTCAATGACAGACTTGTTGATTATCTTGTACTTTAAAGTTTTTTGCGAACGTTTTTGAATATTTTAATTAATTTTGGTACCAAATAAATATACATGTGGTAAAACAATCAGAGTTTGTGTGTCTGCTAGTGGACATAAGACCTCTCTGTGTAAAATAGCATATTTGGCAGACGATAATAACCGAGCGTTACACAATTTCGGGGCAGGGTCACGGATTTTCTAGTTCCAAATACAAGACTTTGCGTCAGCCAATCAGATGGCTAGATTCAGACTAACCATGTTATAATAGGATATAGGTGCTATATATATGTAAACAACACCTAGACAATTTTGCGTCAGTTTTATAGATACAAATAGCATTAACAATAACTTGTGCTCTTTAAGGTGACGAAATATAGATGAAATATTACTGTCGAAAAGAAATCGAAACTTATATAATGTATTCTAAAAGTCATACTTACACGATTGTTTAATTAGCTACCTAAACACCTACAAACCAGAGAGCGGCGTTTGTTGACAGATTTTTTAATATACTAAGCCTTGTTCATATGTTTTGATTCAACTGCAATTCAACCCTATAGTTTGAATTTTCAGCGCAGAATGCTAGCACAAACATCAATTTCTTTTCTGTCAGGACGTCATTAAAAACCATTATCATTACAGGAAATCCTTTCTGAAGATATTTTTTTTAAACTGAGTTTCTTCTGCTTACAAATCAAAGTTTGATAATAATAAACTTGGTGAAGCACTTCGTAAATACGACACAGTACACTACCAGGGGAACTCGCATGCCCAGACCGACCCATATGTACTGCACGCCTAGAGCCCTCCAGACTGATTTACTAGTATAATATTCATGGATTTTTTTTAGTTTAACGATCATAGACGGCATCTAGTGTAAGTAAAACTTTGCAAAAACCTATAATGGTTATGATAGGCGTGTTATTCCAAACCTCAAAAAAAATATGTTTTTTCAAAACAGGTCCACTTTATTTTCACTACCATAACTTAAATTCACTTCTGACTTGGGTAAAATATAAATGACAATCAAAGTTTATGTTTTTGTTTTGGCTTCAGCTATCCAACTACATTAGCAATGGTTGCATCTGGTAAGGTGGATGTCAAGCCCCTGGTAACTCATCGGTTCACACTCGCTAAATCATTAGATGCCTTTGAGACTGCGAGAACTGGTGCAGGGGAGCCATCAAAGTCATCACCAAAGTGGCAAATAAATAATGCTGCTGAAAATTTCAAATCTTTCCTTTATACTAAAATAAATTGATCGTGGATAGTATCATCGCTTGCACAACGTTATTAATGTATAGGTAAAGTAAGACAATGTGTCAATGCATGGCAAGTGAATACTATCAGGGGGAAATCTTCTCTCTCTCGGGTTCTCCACCCTTGCCAGGGGGAATCTCGTCTCGTCTCTATATCGTCCCCTTGAGGTACGGGATCGGGAAAGTCACTTTAACTTTACAGTCAAATAAGGCACACACAACGAAATACGTTTCAGCTCTCGTCTTAGTCGGTCTGTCGAGCACTCTGTAAGACACAGCGCCCTGGGGAAAAGTCCCCAAGACTCTCACAAGGCTGAACCAAGACTCGCCCAAGACTGGACTGCGTCAAGGCTCGCCCCAAGACTGGACTCCCTCAAGGCTCGCCCCTGGACTGGACTCGACTGCCCAGGACTGCCTTCTCTCTCTACTGCGTCTATCGTAGAGTATTCGCCAAGACCAACTCAAACTCTCTTTATTCATTTTCAAAACTCTAACCAATTACAAAACAGTAAAAAGACTCTAAGGCGTAAACTTCAATCATAAAGCCAATCACACTAAGTACTGAATACGTCATATCTTTTGATTAATCGTTCACTACATTAATAACTACGGATATAAACTGTCAAAATGAGTAGTCTAAAAAGCGGCGGCTATCTGGTAATTAGTTCCAAATCACTGAGCCAAGTTCCGTCCAAAACTTCAAATAGACCTGAACGATGACAGACATAACACAGCAATTCGCTAATAATCAACTAATTAAGTCGACCAACAGATACACGAAAACAAATTCATGACAATACAATAAAAGTTACGCTATCAAGCTTAGTTATTATCATCTTGACAGTTTTGTGTAATTGCTGATATCATCAGTGCACTGAAATACAGACACTGGTTTCAATGTATAATGGCATTATATTGAATTCTGATGCTGCAGAACTTATTACAGTGTCAACATAGTAAATATATAGTCACAACAACAACAGAAAAGGCTGCAATTTTAGACGATTTTGAATGTCTGTTTGATAAATTGGTAATAAAAAAATGAAGTATTTTGAATTCAATCATGGTACTAAATTATGTACTTTTGTAACTCTAGTATTGTACTTGTTCTTTTGACTCTAAATCTATTTACAAGAATTCGGGAAAACATTGCTTATACCCTGTGGTCAGTCACCACAAGTATGTTATATAACGTATTCTTGCATTATGGTAGGTGTCACTTTTAAAGTTGGGACAAAATCGTGTGTATTTTGCCACAGACGTACCTGTTTCATAATTTACGCAACTATTTCATTAAAACCACTCCCAAAAATTATATCTTAAGCGTTGATTAACTACTAACCTTATGCGAAGCAAAAATAGGGAAGCTGAGTTTGCCGGCTGTGCTCAAATCATTACCATTATGCCACAGAGAGAGACAGGATTTATGTATCTCAAATTCTGCTGACAACACAATCCAGTGACTGTATCAGCAGTCTAAAAAATAAACATGTGCAATGGGTTGTTGCAAAGTATTTAAACATGTGTGCTTTTCATTCACACAGCAAGGGATCTGTACTTTTCACTCACAATTTATGTCACAATACTATATAAATTATGTTAATGAGGCTTTTGCGGCCACGATAATTATTAGCGTGTTTTAAATGCACATTTAAGGTATAGATGCAGGTTCGTGGGCACTTGGGAGCGAATTTTCTTTTTCTTTTTGTTTATTATTATCCAAGCAGTCTTGGCTATAGACTGTTACAATTTCACAGCATTATGAATAGTGGAACAAACTCATAAGACAATTTTAAAATATAGAAAACTGGTACAAACATTCTCTCTTTTGAATGCTTAGCAAGATTTAGCAAGGCTGTACATAAATAATCAAAAAGAAACATGGTGAAAAAAAAGTAATGACGGGATCTCCATATTATGCACTATATTTAATTTTTAACTTTTTACAAAACGATAACAGGTTTAAATTTTAAACTGTTACAGCCATTTTAATTATGAGCATTAGCAAACTTAAGAGTCTTACTGAGTGAATGGTTATGCAAATTAGCCATTATCTCCACTTGTGTTTTTCAGTTTACCATGGAAGTTCAAATCTAAATAGCTCGCACAATTCTTGATTATTTTGAGTGAAACTTTCACACAACGTTTATCAGTTGTTTATTAACAAAGGGGTGCCCGGGCATATGTTTAGCATGTTTTGTTTTCATAATACAAAGTTGTCAAGCAGGATGTGTGCCGTATAGTCAATCCCGGTCAGTATTTCACACTTCGAATGTCATTGTCCGAGAATGCAAAGCTTTAAAAATCAGCCCAGACGTCCTTTTGTTCGTAAATATGTTGTGAAAATGTCAAGACAAACTGACAAAACCTGTGGGAGCTAATTAATTTTCAATTTCTCTGACCAACCAGAAAACACGAACGGAGATAATGGTCGTTTTATGAAAGTGACGTTAATCGTCCACAAAAATGGCTATTGCATCACGACGACATGCCAAAATCTATCATACACCGACGCTTGCTGATGTTCAATCGTCAGATAAAAAAATAAAATAAAAATATTTACAATACTAGGAAAACGGACGTAAAATCGTCCGCGGAGTCAAAACCTTGCCAGAAAACTGTCATGGCGTCGTGTTATCTTGTCCACTTAGGGAGTGGCATAATGGATTACGATTACGTATTCATACAGTTATATAAACACAGCGATCCCCATTGGGTGGGTTGAGTCTAAATTTACCTTTCCCCAAACCTTTAAAAAACACTCTGTATGACGCAGTTTTTCACGATCTCCGGTGAAATGGACCGTGCGTAGTTAGACGGCCAGGTTGAAATGGGCCTAATATTTCGCTACACAACGGCTACTCACAGTTTCTGTACTAAATCGCTCAAACGCCGGTGAGAAAAAGTCGAAATGGAAGACAACTATTGTAAATCGAAACAGGTTTCATTCAACTTACGAGCAGACGAGACGGGTCGATAAAAATTAAAACGAATCCTGACTTCTGGAAATACCTCATTCATAGAGTGCCATAGTACCAGAGGTCGCCGAGCACGGCCGTAAAACGTACTTTGCGACATCGCTACAGACGTATGCTAGCTGACAAGGGGGTTTCCGATTAAGGTAACCGAGATGGCATCGCAGAGTGCGTGATTTTTCCGCGGTGTTTAAAAACAGCATCTCGTTGCCGGTGTTTCTGTAATTTTCGGGGTATTTGTTATTTTTAATTAACCGAGCATTTCACGTTTGTGTATTTTGCCACTGAAAAGTTAGTTATCGATGACAGCACAGCAATGGTCTGAATGATGTTTATCCACTACTACATCGCAATGCTATCAGCACGGTGATCGTTACAGCGAAACGACAAATGTGTAATTAGTCAGTTTTATAATGCATCGGAGAAAAAAATATGTAACAGTACTCCACTGGAAGCTGCCAGGCTAGAAGTTGGCGACATGTTGCGAGATAAGAGTGAAAAAGTTTACTTATCATTTACAACTGCATGTTTTTTTTTGTATTCCGCTTGCATGCTGGAAGCGTCTACGTCTTGTCTTTTTTAGTAGTTTGCAAGACTAGTTAATTGCGCCTGAGGTAAGTTAAACAGGGTCGCGGACAGGAAGTTACATATCGCCGCACCGTAACTGAGACCAGCAACTCATTTGCATATAACATCAACAGTGACTTGTCAATCAAAGAGCAACGTAAACAAACTTTCGGGACTTTTAATCACATACGCGTGCCTCGAATACCTATATTTTAAAATCTTTTTTTGGGCATGTTCCAGCATTGACAATGTTCCGAAATTTCAACACTGTCTAGCCAAGACTGTCTGGGTAAGAAAAGCAAAAGAAATCACTCCGAGTGCCCACGAACACACATCTATACCTTAAACTTTGCTAGTAGCCCGTTTCTTAGTGGGGGACTGATATACTAGTACCCCATCTTACCAGCTTATAACTTTGCTAGTAATAAATCTTACCCCCCCCCCCCACTAGATCCAAGACATCCACATGATGTGTATTTATTGCCGTATGATTGTCACCCTATGACGTCCTCTATGGTTGACCTGTATTCAATATTTAACTTTGAATATTGTTGACGAGGTCACGCCAGCTGATTGAGTGCAACAGTTCGCGTTCGCCGTAAGTTATCTGATTCACTCCAAACTGGAATCTCAATCGTACAATGGCAGGAGAAAGCAAAAACCTAGCTGTCCTTCTTCGCAAAAAGGGGGACCTTGAAGTGGTGAGTTTGCTATGAAAATGATAATTGCATGAAAGATAATCATAAATCCTTGACTTAAAATTGTATTTCATGTGTAAGAGCTGTGACCCTTAATTTTGTCTCAGTTAAATGCACAGCGAATTGATGTACACTGTTTGGGGTCAGACAGATTACCAAACATGTAGTAACTGCATGCATAGGGCGTTGTACTGTGACGTGAAATGTTTACATTTTGTAACAAACATGCTTAAGCTTCATAGAAAATAAAAGACAAAAGACAATGAATAAATTATTTTTATACACATTTTGACAGCACAAGAGTTATTTCACAGAGTATATGTCTGTGCTGAGTACACCTATATTTATCTACACGGAACATGTACAATTGAATTGGCTAGGTGTGACGGTTAAGGTTAGGATTAGAGGTTGGGCATACAATAGAAGCTTTTCCAACAACGTTAAAGATGCACCTTCCAGTTAAGCTTAATTTCACAACAAATTTACTTTCTGGATTAAAATAACAATGGATAACAAAAGATAGATTAACATTGTAAACAACATAAACAATAGTGTCCCATGATTCTTTGGTGCAATCCATGGGATTGAGCGGTTCCCCTTTAACTGTTTTATGTAATGTGTAGTAATACTATGAAATGTTGTTAATAATATCGGATTATAATTTTATGTTAAAAGTATAAAACTTTGTAAACAATTGGTGACGATTCGGTGCCAGGATTTAAAAACCTAAAATAGAACTGCTGAGACATGTCCATTTTTATTGATCAAACCACCAGTTGCTATAGAACTTGTAGAAGTCTATACGAAAAATAAACCTGTCCCAGACTCCAGGTTGACTTGAATGAACACGGTTGACCCAATTGACCTAATTTATGTCATAGCTTAGAAACGCACATAAACCAGTAATTGTTCATATTATATGCTGTATTATTTAATTTTTACTTACTTTGACCAACGACCGATGCACCTGTGTCATTCATAATAAAGTGAATATAGTACTGTATTCTGCTCTGTTGTAGGTAGAAGTGGAAAAACCTTCACCTGGTGAAAATGGTATGCATATTATTTATTGTTTTACACAGATATTAAATCAACATAAAAAACAAGTTAACTCCCATAACGAAATTTCAATTTGCATTGTTTTTGCGGGTCCTTTTTCTTGGACCCGGTGGAAAAAAGGTCACCAAGGTCAACAAATACCACACATTTGTTCGCTACAACAACAAAACCAACAGAACGCCATGGAGTTAACTACGACTGGATTAAGTTACACTTTAACATTCCTACAGAGTTGTGGGTATCTTTATGTAAGTTGCGTTTCCACTTTGTAAAGATGTGAAGCAACCCTTGCCTCACTATACCACTCATTTCATTTTGAAACTATTCGAGGGTCGCCTCCTGTGTGCAAACATACATGTAACTACAGTGTAACTGACCTCAAAAGAAAACAACGTCTTCTAACTTACATCGTATTCAGTGTGCATATTTACAAATCTAATTTAATTTAATTTAACCTAAGAGTCTCGATTATATATATTATGTGGTTTAATTCTCATTAGACATCTATAACAACAACACTCTGTATATATGAACCATAGGCTAGTATACATTTAAATCAAAGAAAGCTTAGAATGAATCCCTTTGTGCTGAGAGTATTGGAGACACATTACAATTAATTAAAAATTTGAGACTTGCATTTCAAACAAGAAGATAAGGAACTAATATATGTCTGCTATTTGCAATGCACAACATGAAAACAATGTGATTTATATTATCAAAATTTATAATACATACAGAAAATATATTCGCTTATTCATCCATGGTTTTTAGTCTAATTAATTAATTAGAACCGCTGTGATGAATTCAATTCAAAATCTGATTTTTTAAGATACCAGGAATAGGATAATAATAGATAAACAATATGCATGTTTATCAACATTAAACTAGTCACGTCTATGGTCTAGCTCAATGAACCAAATGAATCATTATATAAATTAAGCAATTATTATACATATATTTAGGTTTGTATATTATTTCAGGGCGCACATTTACAGAGTTTCATTGCAATGTGATGATCAATTCTAACTAAATTAGTGGAAAGCTGAAAAGTGAATTATTATGCAAATTAGGTAATTATTATAGATGTATATGAACCTAAAACTAATTAGATCATCACATTATGTTAGAGTATATATGTAGTTGAAAATTGGCTACTAGTAACTATGCAAATTAGGTATTTAATATGCACTGATTTTAACCCAAAACTAATCATATATCCGCGATATAAGTCTAAAACCTGAAAATTAACTAATTATGCAAATTAGTTGATTGATATGCACACATTCTTATCCAAAATTAATCAAGTCTCTGTATTGTTTTAGAAAATTTATTTATCAAGTTTCATTGAAAATAATTGTGTGATAGTACTAGAAATATCAAACGCTGAAATTTGATTAATTATGCAAATTAGGTAATTAATATTTCACATATCTGTCTGTCCATTGTCCTATGTATCTATGTAAGTTTCTTTGAAATGTGATGATTAGTACCTGAGATATCAGTGGGAACGTCGAAAATTGATTAATCATTATGCGCATTAGCATAAAGCATCTAAGCACCGAGTTTCTTTAAAAAACAACATACGGTTCTTGAGATATCAGTGGAACGGACGGACACACTCTCATACACACGTACACACACACAGACAGGCTAACTGCAAAGACTTCCATTGTGTGCTACGCACACGAGAGTCAAAAATTCAACCCATTAAGTGGCATTATCAACATTTGGCACCAGCAACAAAATGTTTGTGTTTTGGCTGGTCAAACTTCAACAAATCTTAACAAAAACAATATCTGAAACTGTCCAAATGAACCAAAATGATGATGAAATTTAGTATCCCAGTAACTATACAAAATATGGAAATATTTACACGGAATTTTGGGCGGGAGAATATTAGACAGTGAAAGGTGTAATATATATGATGTTACTAAAGCGGGAGAGGCGTCACCTGCGCACGCACGGGAATTGAGTCCCTAGCGACGATAACAACACACACTAAAAACGCAAAGGCTCGTGGGTAGACGCTTGTTTGTAAACAATGACACGCCATGGCCACCTGACGCATGCGCAGGTGACGACTCCCCAGCTTTAACAATAAATCCCAATAAGACTTTAGGAATTGTCTAATATTAAGTTGGAAATATATGCCTAGCGTGTTCATTATTTTATTTTTCCATAAATATAGAGGTTCTACTTGCTATTGACTCAGTGGGGATTTGCGGTACAGACGTTCACTTCTGGACTCATGGAGAAATTGGAGATTTTATCGTGAAAGCACCAATGATATTGGGACATGAATCAAGTGGAGTAGTGGCAGCCCTTGGTAAAGGGGTCAGTACTCTTAAAGTTGGTATGTTGGCAAATATTGTATTTTAATTACAAAGACTTCATATGATGTTGATGTTCAAGTAGTGAGATATGTGATGAAGATTTTACGTTTACTAAATATATGTCACAAATTACAGGTTTAATAAACACATTATCTTTATTGTATGCCACTGTACATGTAGGTGGTTTCATACCCCTATCTTACTAATTATAAGTATATCCATTGTATAGGAGATATTTCAGTAGGTGGGTGATCAGTTTCAGAAAGCGTTTTCATAACATTTCAATCTTTTCTTGGGCCTAAATTAAGTCAAATTATGTTTTTTTGGGAACTGATGAATACAATATCAAATTGTGAATAGCGTGAATGAGCAATTCGCTGTTGTCACAGTGAACAGTGTTAACTACTTAAGTGTATGCGTGTGACCAAAAAACCATTGCTTGCAGTGAAACTAAGTACGAGATTTGCTTCTGATAGACCACATATGGTATGATTTATAGGTGACAGAGTAGCCATTGAACCATCTGTACCATGTAGAAAATGTGATTACTGCAAAGGAGGAAGATACAACCTATGTCCTGATATAGTGTGTGGTTCCACACCCCCAGTGCATGGATCTCTAGCAAACTATTATTGTCATGCAGCAGATTTTTGTTATAAGTAAGTTCAAATATTTAGTTGTTCTCTTCTTTTCGAATTAATGACAAAATATCTTATTCTAAAAGCGCTGTAGTCGTCGCGCTGCGCATGTGCGAGATATATGGGTCTCATATAAACAGATGGCGACTTTGACTGTTGCGCAGATCAACGAGTACGAACTGAGAAGTTTCCAAGCTTTAATTAAGTAATTTTCATGTTATTGGATGCATCGAAGGAGTCACCGGCGGTATTCAGTGCAAGTTGCGCCCAGGTCAAACCTCATACTTGTGATTTCCATTTGAAGAGCGCTCTGGATTGTGGGAGAATCAATGTTTATCAACACAAATGTGGCACATGCGCAGCGCGACGACTACCGCGCTTTAACCGCCGCAACAACTAGTCTGGTTGAGAAAATTAGTACAGTGGGGATAAGTCATGACGGTATTAAACAGTAACTCCGCGGACAGGTTGTAATGTTACAACTCAACTGGACATTCGCGTAGTTTCGCTTACGACTCCAGTCTTGAGGTATTAATTTATCGCTGTCGATACCTAGAAAGACATTAATCTCGATGTTCCATCTAAACAACGAAAGGGTAGACAATTTCTCCCACTATTTCTGCTAAATTTGCTACAAATCAAAATGAGTATGGTCACAACTTCATTGATTGAACGGGGGCTGTTGTCGTTGAAAGTAACTTACAAACAAAGGCCAGTTCCACGGTGACGTATCGTTTGTAATGAGAAACTAATGCAGTCAACGAAATTCTTCAACAATTCGAGCCACCCAGTCACTCAATTTAGCGATACTGTTAATTTTCCAGCCCATGAAGTACTGAAAGCTAGGTCAATTACCGGCTGTGCAGGAATTCTTGTTTTCGTGTTACAAATTTATTTTCTTTGCAATTTTTCCAGATTGCGGAGCAGAGCCAGACGAGCAATGTTGACATGCCCATTTGCGTTCGGTGATACTCTATTGTACGAATATCATATTCAGTTTACCTTGCAGGCTGTGGCATGAATTAAGCAGATAAACACTAAAGTAGATTGGTCTGTCAGGGTCAACGATACCTTTAGTAGAACTACTGCATGTTGCACAGTTAATTCATGTTCCATTTACCACAGTGCTTTTTCATAGTAATCGAATACGAGTTATGCGGTACAGAAATGAGTACTTGGCTAAAATTGCACTGGCATAAAAGGACGCGCAAGGATTTCCCACAATGGTCGTGAAGTTTGTAATAACGTTAATGCCATGTTCCATTGAACTTGTTTTTCAACTGTGTAGCACGGCAGGACGTTCCTGGCAACTTGCATTAGCAATACAAAAGTAAAGGCCAACCGAGTGTTAACAAGCAGTGACTGACTAACACTTTTATATCAAATATAATTGTTGATAAGTTTGACTTTTATTTACAGAAATACGCATATCAGGGTTTCGCAAGTAACAGTTTACGTGATAGATATATGACTGGAATAACAATGGCTCTCCATGTACATACGAGTGCACAAACAAACTTTCGGCAAATGAAGATTCCTAAACATTACTTAGTTGAAGAAAGGGTATATCATTGGTCTATTTGAATAACCGTCATTTCCTCTACTATCGGGTTTACCCACTTGGCTTGGCCTGGGGAAAATACTCCAAAACATAGTAGTAGATTTGTCAGTACCGCGCGACCTCGAAGGAGTTCCTAGTATTAATGAATTGATTAATAAAGAAGATTTTTTTCTTTTCTTAAATATTCGAGTAGACGAAATCAAAAGTATCGACCCAATGGAGCAGTTGTTTAAATTGGATATTATGGACGCGTTCAAACAGATCCTAATTTATCCATTCATTTTGAATCTTCAAGGGGAAACATGGTGAACAAATGTAACTTTTACACTATATTGATGTTTGGTTTTTGATCAAGCTCCAAACTGTTTGACATACTAGCTCAGTCAGTGTGCTGGTTCATAGTCCATCCATCTTGATGACTTTTGAAAGTCACCAGAATCAGCACTGCATACAATAGCAGCTACGATATCACTATTTAGGTCGTTAAATGCATCAGCTTCAAATAAAACTACTGGGCAGACATACGTGTTAGAATTTGTAGGTATTACACTTAATTCCCAAACCATGGAAGAATCTCTGCCTTGCAATAAAATAACAAGATTGTGAATTTCATCGAAATGTGTTCAGGTGCCAAGTCCATTACTAAACTGTTGTGGGACACCTCATCAGTGATTCAGGCTAGCATTCAAAACACTTGGTCACCCGACATTTACAATCGGTGTATAACAATTTCGCGTACAGCTAGGAATGTCTTAACATTGTGCATCTTCCATTCATTAGGGTTGCCAATTATCTGTATGTATGGTAGTAGCATATTAATCATATGCAATCACTTCATTTTTAGGGTCATTCAGCAATTAATATTGCCGAATATTTGGGTACTTAGCTCAGTAATGAGCTCAACAATCCCAAAATACACAAACAACCGGTCGGACAAGTTATCAATCACCTTTTGTGGTAGCAGCCATACATCAGAATTTGTAACTCTATCGCAGTCATGGCTTCTGCATTTCAGCTTCTACTGCAATTTATTTGACTACAATTACATGAGATAGAATGTGTACACTCCACTACATACTATAACTAGAGACAACTTCCATTATTTGGACACCACAGTTATATCTGCACTGAACTCTATGGCAACAATTGTATGGGGTATGCGTGTAACCTCCGCTCAATACTATCGCCATATAATTTAATCTTGGTTAATCATCGGGCAGTGGAGGTACTTTGTTTTATGTTATTTAGATCGAATTGAAAATGGCTATTTTCTTTTTACAATGCTATTCTAAATGTACATGTCTGACATGTATGCATCTTACATCATTTCGTACATATGCACATTTATGTATTTGGTGATCAGATTTAAGATTGCCAAAAGAAGGCAATTTTACTGGTAAACAATCATTTCAGTGACAATGCTTTCTGATTTCTAATTATTTCATAGGTATTTTTGTGCAAGACATCAGCCAAATTTGACACAAGCACAACATACAATATAACATGTACATCAAATAGCACCCATGGTTCATTAAAAAGGGTTGTTTTTAAAAGCCATTCGTGTGTGTGTGTACATTTATCGTTTTGAAGTTCAACAAATAATATAGTTGGTTTCATGATAATTGAATGGTCAAATATGCAAAACAGCAATGTGGATATGAAGTAAGCACTACATAAAAAATGTGTACATTTTGTTTTATAACAGACTTCCTGATCATGTGAGTTTTGAGGAGGGCGCTCTTTTAGAGCCATTGTCTGTTGGTGTTCATGCATGCAGACGTTCAGGGGTCACCCTGGGGAGTAAATTACTTGTGTGTGGGGCTGGTGAGTTCATAAATTGTACTGCAACTTAGTCTAGCTTGAAATTGGCTTTAGTTGCCATGTCATATAAAGTTTCAAATAGAGAAATATTTAGAAAACCACTATTTCAATTAACTATTACAAGTTGTTATACAATATGAGTTGTTAGCTTGTGTTGTGCATTTGTTTCAAAAAGTAATTATGTAATAGTACTTAGTACATCTCTAATTGCAAATAATATGTGGAAATATTTCTCTAAAAAGCAATAGAAAGGTTCAGAAAAATCAATCATAATCTGTAACCACATATTTGATGATAATATTTTGTATTAGGTCCAATTGGTCTGGTGAGTTTACTGACTGCTAAAGCCATGGGTGCAGCTCAGGTCATTATCACAGGTAGGCATATACCACCATACCAATGCCATATGTGTATAATCTTCCTTTTAGATAGGATTTAGCTACTGTAAGATTGTTGTGGGAATCAGGTTTTCAATGTGCATTAATAAATGTTTTATAATACCAGGTGTTGAATAAGTATAATTAGTTTAAATAGTTAATCTACTTTTCAATGGTTGTTCAACTTGATTTCAATGACTACTACTGGTACTACTGTTTCTGAATAATCGCAATCCATGTGGAATATACACACAAAGAGCATGATAATTCTTCACAAATTCACCTACATATATATCTGTAACCAAAGTTATAGTTGGTTCAAGTAAACGTGAATACTACACTTATGATTTGTATCCTGTCTGATT
This sequence comes from Saccoglossus kowalevskii, assembly GCF_978046115.1. NCBI lineage: Eukaryota > Metazoa > Hemichordata > Enteropneusta > Harrimaniidae > Saccoglossus > Saccoglossus kowalevskii. The sequence goes on along the minus strand of NC_140653.1, from coordinate 19,360,601 downwards.
AAAGATAATTTCAACTACAGTAACAACATTTTGTCCAATATTACAATATCAAAACTGATCAGACAGTTTTGCGTGGCTCAATTCGTGGATTATGATTTTCAACAACTTTTGAATAACAGTTTTGAAAAACAGACACGTTTAAAAAATACGAAATCACGTTGAAATTTAGAAGTGATAAAATTTAATAAGTAAAACTCAGGGAGTACTAAATCATTAAATTGCATACTTGGTACATCATTTTCATCAAAACAATCATTTTACGATGTTTCATAGCAAAACAAAAACACAGAATATGGGTATGATTAAGTTAGAGAAAAGACTTTCAATTTATGTGTGAATAGGTAAAATACAATTATCAACACAATTATAATCACCTTTTTTAAAACACACTGTGCAGCAAAATCAACGTTTGTTCATTAATTAAAGCCTCAAAAATTGGAACTTAACTAAATGTTAGTGAAAAAAAAAATATTTTGTGATTGATCAAACTTGTAGAAGCAAATAAATTATTTATAATAAAATTACTTTTATCTTCATTTAAGTCATTATTTATATTGTATACACTGTAATAACAATTGTGACTGTTATTGTTTTATCCACATCATTAGATGGTTATGGACTTTCATATTACTCATATTTATTGAGACTTTAGCATTACTTGTCTCCAGACCCTACTATAAATTTACTGACTATAAGTTCATTAATTATTTTTAATGTCACATCATGATCTTATTCAAAATGACCGAATAGAGTGGCCATTTTTACTTTCGAATTCATCTAAATAAAGCATTTTGTCATTCCTGTACTGCATCTCAGTTGTGCATAGACGAAATTTGTTCAAACTTTGTACATGCATTGAACTCAATGGGTTCTGTTGTTTTTTTAAGATTCGAAAATATCAACTTACGGACATTTTGTATTCAACAAATCTCGTTTCTGATTGCACTCAAATTGTATTCATCATGCCAAGCTTATTCAAGTTTTGATTCAAAATGGCTTGCTCATTTCAATTTTGACTTACTAATGAACAAACCAAAACTACTTATTACATATTGGAGCTGTGGACTTTTGTTGAGCTGCAATTTGACCAGTAGTTGACATATTAACAATTATTCAAATGAGTTCCATTCTACGTTGTATATTTACCATTACACATATTTAAAATATAAATATTTGTAGATATAGACCAGGGCAGACTGGATGTGGGCAAGCAGATAGGAGCTGATTTTACAGTGTTAGCAGACAGCGAAGATGGTCGTGAAATGGCAAAGAAAATAGAAAGTACACTAGGTTGTATGCCAGACATCTCAATTGAATGCAGTGGTGTGCCATCTAGTATCCAGACTGGGATTTATGTAAGTGGCATTATTTTGGTGATACTGGTAATTTCAGCACTTTTATTCAATACTTCAAATTTTCGCTGTTGCTTTAAGATTCCCTTTTTTATATGTTAAGAGCTATAATGATAACTGAATTGTTTAGAGACCATTTTAACTGGTAGCATACTAGCCTGAACTGGCCTCAGGCTAGTTATAATCGGTCGGAGGACAATTTGTAGTTGCTGGTGGCTGTAAATATATATATATGTATATGCATGGTTTTAATTATGTATTTCTAGGCAACAAGATCTGGTGGGGTGTTTGCTCTTGTTGGTTTAGGACCATCAGATGTGACTTTACCAATAGTGAATGCAGCTGTGCGAGAGGTCGATATCATAGGAATCTTAAGATATGCAAATTGGTGAGTCAGCTTTGCTGATTACTCAATGACGATTAATTATTGTTTTGTTCTTTATAGCTTCATTTTTGCTAACATTTTTGAATATTTTAATACATTATGGTACCTAATGAATAAACATGTGGTAAAATAATTAGAGGATATAAACAGTAAGCTCGGGTATTTGGTAGTGGATATAAAACTCCTCTGCAAGAAATTAGCCTATTTTTTGCGGGAATAATGACCTGGTGTAAAACAGTTCATTCAGTTTTGGGCAGGATCACAGGCCTTCTAGCGCCAAATGTAAGACCTTGCTTCATCCAATCAGATGACTAAATACAGATTAACCATGTTAATAGGATATATGTGCTAGGCAATTTATACTGTGACATTACCACATTTATTCATTTGGTAATTTTGTCCCAGTTTTATATATTAAAAATAACAATACATGCAATTTGTGCCCTTTAGGGTGACTAACTGATGAAATATCACTGTTGAAACACAATCAAAACTGTAATAACTGTAATTATTAAAAGGTCATACCTAAAAGATAAAACCTAGCAGCCAGACCAATCAGAAAGCAGTTTGTTGACAGGTTTATTCAATGTATTAAGCCTTGTTTATATGCTTTGATTCAACTGAAACTTAACCTTATAACTTGCAAGTTCAGTACAGAATGGTAGCACAAAGATCAATCTCTTTTCTGCCAAGCCGTCAATAAAAATCATTATCTGACAGGATTTTTTTTGAAGCTGAGTATTGTCAAAGTTGTCGCGTCAATACGATCTCTCTTCTGCTTAAAAATCAGATTTTGATGGTAAACTAGGTAAAACTTAGTGTGGAGTCCACCCATTTTGAGTGCCCTTCACGGTGCACTCAAGAATAGACCCAAACTCGTGTTTTCCTTACCATAACTTAAATTCACTTCTGACTTGGGTAAAATATAAATGACCATAAAAATTCATGTTTTTTAGCTTTCCAACTGCATTGGCAATGATTGCATCTGGTAAGGTGGATGTCAAGCCTCTGGTAACTCATCGGTTCACACTCGCTAAATCATTAGATGCCTTTGAAACTGCAAGAACTGGTGCAGGGGGAGCCATCAAAGTCATGATCAAGGTGGCAGATAAATAATGACTATAGTTTGAGGATGCTATGTAAATTTGTTGATGGGATTTTCAATCTCCAATATGGTCAATTGAGTACCTGCTTCCTTAATTCTGTTTTTCGTTTATACTAATACTGAATGGGCCACAGCTGGTAAATATAGAATAAATTTATCTTGGATGATATCATCGTTTGCACTTTGAATTCATACGTAAACATGAATTAACAGAAGTAAGACAATGTGTTAATGCATGACAAGTTAATACAATAAAAGATACTTCTATCAAGCTTAGTTATCGTCTTGACAGTTTTTTGTAGTTGAACATTTTCATAGCTCCCATTTAAATTCGTTCATTCTATATGGATGGACACGCATACAGTAATGTGACCTTTAATTCAGATTGTATACACTTGTTTCAACTAAAAGGGGCTTTATATCGATTGTGATGCTGCAGTACTTGCCACAGTGTCAACATAGTAAAAGCATCCATCGCAACAGTAAATCTTTTTTGAATACAATCTCTGTATTTATTTTTAATTTTCTTCTACCTAAGGTAAGTCAAAGAAAAAAAATGAAATTTTCATCACTTGAGGACATTTTCCCCATTCTAGATGTACGTTGAGAGCGTAGGTCATGCACGTTGATAATAATAATTCATTGAATTTTTTTATTCAGTGCCTATGGTTGTGAATAATTTAAAATATAAATACCAACTCGTTGGGAATACATCGTTACATAACAGCTATATTCAACTTGACCAGAAAAAATTGTGTTTACCAAAATTATGTGGCATTGTTATGTTATGTTACCGTTAGGAGTTAGGCTGTTTTTGTTTTGTTTTTTATTTCCGTCACTGATCAAAATTTTGAGAGTTTACTAGTAATGGGCGAACCATTAGAAAGTGGAAAAACGGATCAATAACAGAAACAAATTCTTCACGAATAAATATTTTGAAAAAAATATTTCACATTATGGAGAATGAATACAGCAATGTTGACATGACCAGGACCGTGCTGTAAAAGGATGAAAGGAAAAGCATAGTTGTAGTTAGAGCTCCTAACGTTCAAATTAAACTTTTCTGGACCTAGTTGTTGATTGCAACCTTTACTCTTATCGTATTGCTATCGTTGCTACTTTTATCTATAAAATGAGGTCCGTGACACATTTGAGTAATGTATGATGGTGACCAACCATGACGGCACAAAATGTTGCATCCTAATTGTTGCATCCTGCGTAGTCGGGTTTTCTTCTCGGCAATAGTGCGGATGTCTATGTCTATGAGTAAACATGCACTTCTTTTGTTTTTATCTGTAAATAAATTGTCACAAATATCAGACATGTTTTTTTGGTAACAAATCATAAACTGAATTGGCAATACATTATCGAATTTAATCAAGTTTAAAGACTCCTGTCTCACATTACCATATTTCATTGTCTTGTATGCAATTTGGACTATATTTGCTGCATATTTGTTACGGGGAATTAGAATAAGTGTTTTTGTAGTAAAAAAACGGTCACGCTTTTCATGAAACTATTTTCCCTACTTAATTGTACTTTTCCAGCATAATATGCTTTGTGCTAGGTTTTGAAAGACGAGACATCGATTTTTTTTATTTTACTTTCTTTATTTTTTTTCAAACTTAAAGTGTTAGATACCAAAATGTACACAAGTAAGTGCGACAATGGAAATACACTGTAAATCTTTCCTGGTTTTCATTAAAAGACATCTTTTTATATGAAAACTCACTGATACGGGGATATAAGTGCGTCATCCAATTTTATACAAGCAGTATTAACAAAATTGAGTGAAAAGTCTGGGGACTCGTGGGTGAACATTATGGTATGTATGCCAAACAGACAATCACCAAGAGTGACGTAATTCAACGCATAATGAGATGGGTCATGACATTACCTTCAGGAAATAATTGTATGTCAAACACCCACCTAAGTACAACGAGAAATCGTGGTGAGTCAAGTACCTCGTCAAGATTCGTATTCGAGCAAATTTTAAAAAAGAAGTGAAAGACTATTTAATCCACTGTAATCATCCTTAGTCATATTCCAATATGTATATATAGAGGTATACAAACATGTATCGGTGTGTAAGCAAACCATTGTAAATAAGTTTTTTCTGTCTACTTGATTGCCCTTTTTAATAAATAGCTATTTAAAAATATATTTTGATGGGAAACAGACTAGACTAGCTCTGCATGAGCTAATTTCTGTTTCCCAGCCATAGATTAATATTATTATTATTTATCAATATTTATTAGTTATTATTTATTGTTGTATTGTTATTTTTTTATGTAATCTATGGCAAATAAACATTATTATTATTATTATTAATATTGATATTTTCAATAATAAACAGCTGCTTTATTTTTCACATATTGTGCGAGTGTACATACCCTGTACCTGTCTTAGTTGAATAACCGATGGAATTAAACATGAACATCAATGATGGTGCAGCATCATACAAGAGTTAATTTCATGTCGATCTAATCATTAGATTCATTTTCTTTATAAGTAACAATATGGTATTACTACACATCTGTGAAAATTTACGTATAATTTTAACGAGCTCCTCTAGGTCTATACTAATACATAACCATTTAACTGTTATTTATTTTTAATTCTTTGCAAAATGTTGATATACCTTTCGTAAACGACGGTGTTTGAACACTATTGAACACTAGTATATGTTGCGCACGTTCATTCAACGATTGTGTTATACCATCGGAAGTGTGTGGACAGGTGGCATATTCGTTAAAGAAGCAACAACATCTTGGACCGAATGACTTTTTCAGTGTTTCTGAGAAAAAAAGGAGACCGGAAATTATCTTAAACAAACCTGAAGGTATGACGACGGATAGAAAAGTGAAAGATAAATGAAACAGAATAAATGTAGTGCATAAATGCAGATTAGAGATTGAGTGTGCGTTGGGTCGAATTTAATGATTTTTTATTTGTTCCACTATTCTTTCCATATCATAATGTTTACTTGTGAGTCTCCAGACTTTTCACTCAATTTTGTTAAAGTTGGATGTACTAGTCCATAAATGTATTTTTGTGTTTTTACAATGTGCCCAATTTTCATCAGAAAGTGATTTAATAACTACTCACAACACTTTTCCAAAAATTCTAAAACACTACTGTTTTGATAGAAAATACAGGTGTTTTTTTATATTATAATACATATGTTTTTAATTACAACAGTTTGCTTTCAATTAAAACGGTGTGTTTTAATGAAAAAACATGGGAGTGCTTGCACGATTTACAGTGTACTACAGGCGATGCGAGTTGGCGATGCCAAGGTAACATTTATTATATATATTACAATATATTGTTTTAATCCTCTGTGATTGCTACATCCCTGGGATAGGTGAAGCATTAATATGGACAGTTAATTTCACAAGTACTCGGTATATATTTTGTCATATAGAAAAACAGATGGCTGTATAACAACGATTTATTAGTTATTTTTCTGTCATTTTTATTCAGTTTAAAACATTCCGTGGCGTGGCTTACTCTACCGACGTTTCCAACTTCTATTATGACCAGAATATGATGCCTGTTGGTGATTGGCATCCACGCATGGAAGGCCTTGTTTACTATAGTAGTAAGTATGTTATATATTGTACGTCAATAATCCGGCAAAGCACTCCACTATCATTTGTAACAAAGCTTCCTATTGGTCGGTAAACTTTCTATAGCGCAACTACGTGACATACAAATTAGATATACAAATGAGTCAGTATCTCATTTAGAGAACATCGAATACCCAAGATGGAACTATTGCTTGTTCTGTTTTAATCTTATATTTATTTGAGTGAATGATATGCTGATTTACTGCAATAGTTATTAATACTATGTGCTGCTATTGCTGGATAATTACATTTTAAAACCATACATTTTATATTAGGTCGAGGTTGGGTACATGCCGATTGGACTGCCGTTCTTGCTAGACAGCTGAAGAAACACTATGGTAATATCACTCCTGCAAACACAATACGGGATCTCGTGTCTAACGTTCAGACTGGCGATACACATACTGCTATTTACGACCTTAAGAACTGAATAATGTATGAGGCAAATGGAAGAAAAGACGGCGCGTCTGGGGCCAATATGGCATTCGACAGGTAAAGCATGTGAACTCGAAAATAATTTGTCAATATAGCCTAATTCACTGTTTTTTAAGGATCTAGGAATAAAAGATTTCCTGTTTATGAAAGTGTATTATAAAAGTGCTGTTTACTTATTATATGAAATTCATAAATTGGGCTACTGCTTTTAATAGTTTAATTTAGTCATAATGTCCCATTTCTTTCAGACCGTTTGTTCGTATGGACATGAACACATTATTCGGTAGAACCAGGCCTACCGTGTGATGAGTTGTTCTCAATAGAAAACTTAATCTTATTTCAAATTTATTTTTATTTCACATTTTCTTGAACTAATTACGTACATTGTAATTACAAAGAGATGTGATTCATACGAGTTGTGTTCAATCCACCTCTGAAAAGTGCGCTATTTTATACCTTTTTCAGTCGAATTAAAACATTAATGTGTAATTTTCAGTACTGTTTCTTTTTTATATTTATATCCAAGCAAAAATATGTTTACAACTGAATACTCCTACTGCCGTTAATAATTGCTCAATATGGTCGATGATTCCACTGAATATAAGGATGATGCCATCGGGTACTGAATTTAAGAATACTATCGGGTAATAGTAGAAAGGTTCTATTGAGTAATATTATAATGATACGTCTTCTGGCCATATAAAAATGTTGCCAACAATTCCACTGGCCGGGATTCATTCACTAACGAATTCGACTTTGGAGGTCCTTGGTTAAGCTTCGCAGATGCTTTTGTTTGACCAGGCCTGCTGATATTCAAAACATGTTGCCACGGTGTAATGTAAAAGACGATACCAACGGGCAATATTATAATGATGCACTCGGGAAATACTACTTAAAACTATCTCAAAACACAAAATGTCACGTATAATAATAAGATATGACAACTCGTTCAGTAGATGCCATTTGTGGTGACCAATAGCAAAGGAAATATTATAATATTCAATATAATATTCGTTGAATAGATTCTAATTGGTGACAATGTTGGCTGACAACATAAACATTGCTTGCGCACGTGCCTCATAAAATACGTCAGCAATTATCACTAGCTGTCACGTGTTTACTTGTAGTCTTATAGTCGGTCTATGACCTCCAACCTTTTGATATACAATACAGTAAGTGCTATCCAAACAAACGAATTTGCTGACTTTGTATTTACCCCTTAACTGGGTCACAATTATATGCTCAAACGATAGATGAATAACACTTTATATATTACATTCATTGTTATATTCCAGTTTGATAAAACATTTGTTGAAACAAATGTTTCTAAAATAGTTAATATCGAGACAAGGTAATAATTATTATTCAAATTAATAAAAAAAATACATTATTTATTTTATTATTCATAAAAATTAGACTTTAGACATAACATGTAGTTTCAATAGCCAACGAGTACTCGAGGTCGAGGCTGTTAAATTAAGCTAGTCTTTAATTTTTCTGAATATTTTGGTTGGTGATTAGTCGTCGTTAACATTCAGTATTTCAGTGTATTATTGTACTCGGTATTCTGATTGGTAATTAAGGTGTGCAAGTTGAACAAAGTCATATACGCGGACTTGTACTTATCAATCTCATTGTGTTGCACACCTTGCATAACTCACATATATTGCCATAATCTGACATGAAAACACATTTACCGGGTTCAACGCACTCTCTATCTCTGGAGGTATGTATGGCTAGATTATTACTCATCCGACCATCTTATCTGTCATATGATTAAATGGATGGTTTAAACAGTACATTTGGCCCTCGTAATGAACAATGAAGAATGTAACACTTTTGTATGATCACAAATCATTCAAGCACAACATACGTACAATATTTTGCCAGTTTATCGTACAGAGTTGATTAAATTACTGCTCCTTGAAAATACAATTATGATGGATTAAATATGAAAAAGTGTCAACGTTTTATTAATAATGTTCTTCAAAGTTGGCACTACTCAATGATTAATTTTATGCTTTTACTATCATGTTCGATGTACGTAATTCCGTGACTTTCCGAGCCCGTTGGTAATCCTTATATTGTTGACTTTGAGATAGAATGTTGTTCTTTTTACCATGGTTTGGACATAGTAGACTAGGTCCCTTCATTCTTATATGATGAATCAAATCTCATCACTATTTACCGAGTTACTGTAATCTTTAAATCGATGCAGTTATTAAAACTATTAGTATAACTGTTTTCTTTGTAGCTTCTTATTTTATGAAGAAATGCAAGGTTTGTCTGACGGTGCTAGAATAGATGTGAAGGTAATAATAATACATGTCAATGTTTTATTTATAGTTATTTAACATGAATTGATATTTATAAGAATGCCATTACGTATTTTCTCTACGTTTCAGAAACTTGAACGTATCCATATGTTTGGCGAATTGACGTGGACTGGGTATCTGGAGGTAATGCATTATTATATACATTATTATATATATAATTTATCAGGAATGTATATATATATATATACAAATAACGCATATATTTAAAGATTTACCTCAATAACACACATATATTTTATATTGGTGTACGATATCAATTGACATGTCTTCAGCACAGATGGCCGTTTGTGAGATCGGGGTTTACTTTTCTGACTTGTAGACTGAATATTTCATTTGTGCAATTTACAAAGATAATCAATTATATAAGAAAACAATTTGATTACAGCCCGGTCCTCGGACGTCAGTTGCAGAAATACCATGGTAACATAACAGCGGAAAATACAATTCGAGATGTTGTCTGTATTGTTGGAGATCTTCATGTCGCTGTATAAGACTTAACGCGTAATTACATGTTTTTTGTGGCCAATGCCAGAAAGAACGGCGCATCGGGATCAGTGGTGGCGTATAGGTATACAGTACAATAACAGTTTTGTTGTCATCAATACTAATCTGATTCATAAATCAACCCAAAAACTCATAAACAAATGTATCAGTTACCCCCGAATTAAAGATGAATCGTCCGTAAAGTTGTTGCTGGTAGAAAGTAACTTCTTGCATTATGCAATGTACAGTAGAGATACACAATGAGTAGAAAACTATGAATAGTAAGTTTTATTTTAGTTACATGTATTTTGAACAATTAATAATGTATGATAAACACTGTATTGTTAGCAATGATTGTTAGAAATAAAACTTTAGATTATGCAAATAAAAACTTGCATGTCTTATTGATGTGCACCGAAACGATGTATTTGCTTATTAAAATTGGTATAACTGGCCTTTGTTATAATGCATAGACACTTACATATGATAACATGGCATGGGATAAATGATTATAAAAAACAAATGAATCTTCCTGCAACTCACTAATGCAACTAGCTTCAAATATCACAGTTATTCAGGCTCCCGACATTGACGATGAAATATGAGTAAATGTTGCCATATCTTGACAAGTACTCGCATATTCTTGTTTTCAGAGCATTTATTCGTCTGTCCATGACGACGCTGTTCAAAGAAGCCAAACGACAGATATAAATGCTTTGATACCATGGACCTACAATTCCTTGAAGTATACCATGTTTAAATAAATCATAATGTAATACAAAAACATCTTCAAGAATTGAAATCATTAATAATAAAAGATAATTGTGCATATAATAGTACCATTAGGTTAATAGAGTGGCATTGTCACGGTGACTAACTTTGCATGTTTTTTTTAAATAATTAATAAATCATACAGTCGAGCAAAAAATAACTTTTGAAAAATCATTTATATTTTAGATTATCAGTCATTTATATTTTAGATTATCAGTCATTTATATTTTAGATTAGCAGTCATTATATTTTAGATTAGCAGTCATTTATATTTTAGATTACCAGTCATTTATATTTTAGATTAGCAGTCATTTATATTTTAGATTAGCAGTCATTTATATTTTAGATTAGCAGTCATTTATATTTTAGATTAGCAGTCATTTATATTTTAGATTAGCAGTCATTTATATTTTAGATTAGCAGTCATTTATATTTTAGATTAGCAGTCATTATATTTTAGATTAGCAGTCATTATATTTTAGATTAGCAGTCATTTATATTTTAGATTAGCAGTCATTTATATTTTAGATTAGCAGTCATTTATATTTTAGATTAGCAGTCATTTATATTTTAGATTAGCAGTCATTTATATTTTAGATTACCAGTCATTTATATTTTAGATTACCAGTCATTTATATTTTAGATTACCAGTCATTTATATTTTAGATTACCAGTCATTTATATTTTAGATTACCAGTCATTTATATTATTTTAGATTAGCAGTCATTTATATTTTAGATTAGCAGTCATTTATATTTTAGATTAGCAGTCATTTATATTTTAGATTAGCAGTCATTATATTTTAGATTAGCAGTCATTATATTTTAGATTAGCAGTCATTTATATTTTAGATTAGCAGTCATTTATATTTTAGATTAGCAGTCATTTATATTTTAGATTAGCAGTCATTATATTTTAGATTAGCAGTCATTATATTTTAGATTAGCAGTCATTATATTTTAGATTAGCAGTCATTTATATTTTAGATTAGCAGTCATTATATTTTAGATTAGCAGTCATTATATTTTAGATTAGCAGTCATTTATATTTTAGATTAGCAGTCATTTATATTTTAGATTAGCAGTCATTTATATTTTAGATTAGCAGTCATTTATATTTTAGATTAGCAGTCATTTATATTTTAGATTAGCAGTCATTTATATTTTAGATTAGCAGTCATTTATATTTTAGATTAGCAGTCATTTATATTTTAGATTAGCAGTCATTATATTTTAGATTAGCAGTCATTATATTTTAGATTAGCAGTCATTTATATTTTAGATTACCAGTCATTTATATTTTAGATTACCAGTCATTTATATTTTAGATTAGCAGTCATTTATATTTTAGATTACCAGTCATTTATATTTTAGATTACCAGTCATTTATATTTTAGATTACCAGTCATTTATATTTTAGATTACCAGTCATTTATATTTTAGATTACCAGTTATTTATATTTTAGATTACCAGTCATTATATTTTACTGGTCGTCAAAACATTGGTCACAGAAGACTTCACTATTAACAGAATCAGTGCAGCGACTGCACTATCCATCTATCAATATTTAAATTGGTATTATTCTTTGTTCTAATTCTGACATTAAAATGATCAATTTAAATTACTACTCGACTTACACTCAATGGATTCACTCACTTGTTTTCAGATGTGTCGAATTTATACATTCTAAAGATTTGGTTACTTGAAAACATATTCTTTTGTTATTACAAAATTATACATTAAACAAAGCGTTATGCAAAACGGCTTTAAACTCTTATGCTTTTCATATTTTATTCTACTTTTATTTTATTTATTTATTTTTCGGTTTTATTTTAAATATGCTTGGAAACTTACTTTGAGTGTTGTCAATAGGATATATGCAATAAGTAAACCATATCCTATCCCTCGGATCCGTGAATGTAATTCATTTAAATGAGTGCTGCACACAAAGCTGACATTTGGTGTGGGTAAATTAACTATCCATGACTATATATGACAGAAGTGATGTAAGTGGGAACGCACGGAGGAAATCGACCAGTGATACGTATGATACATATCCACGAAATATTTATTATGGGCGATTTTGAATAACGATTACCTGCCTGCACATAAAAAAAATAAATTAACAATCCATAATAAAATGAATAAATCGGATTCGCAAAAAAAATCGTCGTCGGATTAATATCAGTCAGTAGTCAGTATTACTTTTTAAATCGTCAAATATTAGATCGGCAAACGAAATTCCTAAAACGCGTGGCCTTATCTGTCGACTGATGCGCATGCTAGGATCGGGTGATAAAGAAGTAGGACTCCAAACTTTGACCCGTCTCATATATCGGTCATCGATCAACACAAACATGCAACCACAATGGCTGGCAGAGTAACATTCATTGCGACGCTGGTCGTCGTGTTCGTTTTTAGCTGTCATGCAAAGGTGAGTAGTTCAGTCAATAACCAGTTTTATTTCCCATGATTGCCTTCCTCATAGGACTGTACAATATATTTGATTATATACCGGCAAGTGGTACAAATATATCAATCAAGCAACGTGGTTTACGGCTTTAGCTAATGAGTTAATTACGTTGTGTACGAAGATGTGTTAGATGATTGTGCGATCGAGGTGGACGGAGACTACGACAGCGCCCTCTGACCACACCATGTATAGATGACCACTAGATGGCGCTGGAAAAAAGATACATTGTAGAATATATAATGAATACTACTTTATTGAATGTATTGTTGTTGTGTATTTCATAGCCTGACCCACACGCCAAACCAAATCATAACCCCATCCAAACTGGTCCACCAGTGTTTGTGAAGCAGATAAAAAATGCAAAGCTGTATACCGCTGGCAAAGGAGATGACGTCATAAAAGTGTTGCATCTATGGGGTAAGGTTAATAGTCATTTCAGTATAAATACTATTATAGAATCATTTATTGTATCTGCAATTATTTCTCAATTTTAAACTTGATATTTGTGCACAAATATATAAATAATGTATTTTATTTATGGTTGCATATAATTAATTGTTGCCTTCATTAATTTCTAGGTGAAATTAAAATGATCTATTTTACCTGGCAAAATGACTAATATTCAGATACACAGATTTCCAATCATATTTGATTGGGCAATGACCAGATATTTTAAAACTATTTGAGTGTTTTTTAAAGAGCTATATTAATTAGTATCTATAGTATATAATTCAACATCCCCATGTAATATAAAAAATAATTGATATTCGTTTGTTTAAATGGTGGCAGTCGTCGCGCCGCGTCCTGTTCGATATGGGACTCATAGCGACGTATACATCTACATGAAATTCGAAGACAACCAATGTCCTTCTAAGCTGCATAATACTAAATCGCTTAGATTGAAAAACTTGTACTTCATGAGCGTGAAAACTTAGTATTTTATTTGTAAGACAACAATGTGTCTTTACATGTTTAGACGATTTCAGTAATAGCACATTCTTCACGGTGTCAAAACAAACCATGCATTGTACATAATTCAGCATTTTAAAAATCTGGTAGGCACTCCATATGAGATGGGATACGCCCATGGGACCATTTTAAAAGACGAAGCCACAGACTTATTGAATGAAGTGTGGGGTTATTTAGAAAAACAGGTGGTAAGTCAGAATGCCACTATCTGAGATAAGCTGAATTTACAATATAATTTATATAATAAAATATTTTGGTCCGGCGGTCGAGACATGGTTTAAATATCAAAAGAATCTCACTGTGAATGAACAGCATTTTTCTATTGACTTATACGGTATCGTTTCATTACGTCGACATCCTACTAATACTATTAATTGTTTTATGTACATTTTCTTTTCAATTTAGACAGACGCCATTAATGGTACTCTTCCTGGATTCTTCCAGGAGTGGTTTCTGAAGGATGTCGCTGATTTGGGGTAAGGTATAACGAATACACAATATTATATATTATGTCAGACGCTCAAAAGCAAAATATATTAATTATTTTTTTTTTTGAAGGCTAGACATTGCGCTTGATTTGGAGAGAGCGGCCACCAAACCATTTACACGTTAGTACAGTTTTTTTTTTACGCAATTAAAATAACTAACGCGTGTTATCAAAAACGTTCATAATACTGTCTAAAATAATAAATTATGTTCAATTTCATAGCTGATTACTTTGACGAGGAGATGAAAGGTATATCTGATGCATCTGGGGTCGATGTGAAGGTAAGTATATGTATGTATTTATGTATACATGCACCTGTCATCTCATTGTCCATTTATTAAAATATTGCGGAAACCATTTCCATTATTATTATTATTATATTACATAATAATAAGTACACACATAGCACTCAATTTTGTTTGTATTTCTCAGAAAATAGAGAGGATTCATATGTTGGGAGAATTGACGTAAGTAAAGAAAAACATATTTTACTTCAACCTTCTGACAGCAATAATAAAAAATAAAAGCGCATTGGTGCCATAATGTGTCAACTATTGTTTACAGAAAAGGCAGTTGTTCAATGTATGGTGCTTGGGGTAAAGCTGTTCCAATGCCAGGTTCAGTCATGCAGTTACGTGCTCTGGATTGGGCTTCAGACGGTACGTCACCGTAACGTTGCAACAATGAAGAATTAACATGTTATTAAAAGTCAACTTAGTTGTCACCTTGGATTATTCAAATTCCACGATAAGCCAGTTCATTGTTTACAACAAGCAATAGTTTGTAATTTCATTCCAATTTGAACAGAATTTTTTCAAGTAAAAAGAACTATGTGTTAATGTTAATGGAATTATACTAAGTTATGAAATCACAAATCTCAAGAAAATGCACGTGACATAGTGAAAATTGCAGCACATTAGGTTAACAGCGTTCAAAGTCACCTTTGACGTTCCATTGCATCATGGGTAAAAACAAAATTTAAGCCTAAGGAACTTACTAATTCATAGAGTCTAGTTGTCCTTACACAGTTACGTTATTGTCTTATTGTTGACAATTTCTGTAATAAACGGTGGTACTGTAGAGTAATTTATTTTCGAGATTTTCGCTGAAGAAATAAATTAGTGAAAATAAAATCTATCTTTTTCACGATGTTTTACTTTCAACAGCTAAAATATCTTTTCAATGACAATAAATTCCAGGAAAAATCCTTCTACAGTAACCGAAAGTATATTTGTTTGTTAATTTTAAACCTTTGAACGTTAAAGGAACCGACAACGATACGATATTCTTTATTGCAGGCCCATTTCAAAACCATCCGCAAATTACAGTTTATCATATCGACGAAACCAATAGTAATAACGGTCACACATTTGCCAATGTGGGGTGGACGGGATGGATTGGTTCCATACAAGGTGTGTTTGCTTATTTCGCAAAAATAAAACAAATTACAGTTCCTGAATATGTAGAATTGTGTAAACGTATACTATACAATAGCATATCGAAATCCAAATCACGGCATTTGAGCCAAGGGGAATTAAATGCAACACTAACATACTTCTCCACGAATTACTGGTGTGTCAGTATTGTTCGTATTGGTAACCATAAAGTGTGTGTCTAATGGAATACCCATAGCACTCAACAACTCCATTCATTGTATTTTTTTAGGAATGTCATCCAAGCAAATGGCAATCAGTGAAATTGGTGTCTCCTATCCAGATGATACATTTGTGAAAGAATCCAGATTTGGTTACCCATTTACGGTAATTTAGTCTACCGATCAACTAGTATTATCAAGAAAAAAACAATTGTCATTATAATAATATTACTAACCATTATGTACGTGTAGGTAATGACCAATATTTCACTTACTTGTTATTTCCCCTTTTCAGTATATACTTCGAGATATTCTGCAATTTGACAATACCTTGGACGATTCTATAAACCGCATTGCCAATGCACGTAGAACATGTAATCTGATTCTTGGAGTAGGTGATGCCAAGGTAAGACGTACAAACACTTGTATTTACAGTGACATCCAATATTATTATTATGTTAATATTATGGGAAATCGTTTATATCTTGTGTATTTGTATTTTTCGTATTGTCTCAGTGATCATTTAATATTCAACTGCTGGTTGAATGCACTTTTCAGCTCAACACATTTCGGGGGATTCAATATTCAGCGGGAGTTGCAAATTTCTTCGACGACATGAACTTGAGACCAAATGGTGACTGGCATCCAAAGATTGAAAACGTTGTATACTGGGGTAGGTCAATGTGTACTATGTGTACGTATATGCGTGATGTGTTCCGTTGTGCTGTCCTTTGCCGTGTCGCGTCACGTCGTGCCGCGCAGTGGTGTGTTATGTTCATTCACTGACTCTAAAACGGACATTTTAGCCAAACAGACTACATCAACATGCGACTTTCGCAACAATAGTGTATGATTGGTGTACCTCATCTCATTACATACATGAAATACTACACAATGTGTTACAGGAATGGATTGGTTAGACCCTGATTACAGCTCGGTTCTTGGTCGTCAACTTCAGACCTACCATGGTAACATAACAGCGGTAAATACTATACGGGATATCGTGTCTATTGTACAAACTGGTGATCTACTCATCTGTGTGTATGACCTGTCCGGCAATACCATGTATGTGGCCAATGCCAAAAAAGAAAATGCCCAGGGACCAAAGAATGCATATGACAGGTGAGTTTATCGAAATTGACATAAATACTTACAATAAACATCAAAATATCAAACTAGAGTACCTACATCTATCAATTGAGCCAAATTGAGGTTTATTCATGTTTTTTAGCGGAGGAGAGTAAACATATTTCCGCGTGGTGACTTTCGAAATGCTAGAATTTCTAACAATTTCTAGAATCTAGAATTTTTGGTTTCGGTTAATAATCACAATTTAAAGTTCAACTGTAGTTCTCAAAGTTATGCCTGTGGCGGCAACATCGCCCTTTCAAAAGTAAGATTTTAAAATGAACAACGAAAATCAAAATCTTTTTTTCAATTTGAGACTGTTCATTTTATTGACACGCTTGGGAATACTGCCAGTTATTTTCATATTGAGTCCGCGGCCGCGGGATAAAGGAAAAACTATAATAGTTCAAAGGCAATTGCAATCAACAATGTTTCCAGTACTCACACTTCGTCAACATGATGATCTGATCAATTAAAATTACGCAAAAAAACAAAATATTAAAATGTTAGAAATACACTTGGCTGTCATTGGCCATGGACTTGCATTGTATGTTGTTTATGGTTCAATTGTTTGCTTGAAGTTGAACAGCAATCTATATAAAGCGCCCGAAGTTGAAAGCGCTGTCAAATGAGATATGACAGTAAATAACACAAAGACAATACTCCATGTATTATTGGCGTCTGCAGACTCCAAAAGTACATACATGTATAACAAACACACTATTCAGTCTCCCGATATACTGGTTTGTAATATAACATACAATTATGAATACACTTTCCTATCAATCGCGCCCTCTAGTGACAAAACGCTTCTGGCGTAAATCGGTGACACGAAGGCCGTTCAAAGCCTCAATATTCCATCAATGGCGATAATTTTTGAGAGATTTTACTATATTCTAGATGTCAAAAAACTACACAACCAAAAGCAGTGATCTAATTGGAAGGACATTGCTCTTATTCATATACGTAATTGTTACGTCACAGAAGCAACCCTAGAGGGCGCGATTTATAGAAATTAATAGTGTTTGGCCATGTATTTCAATCCAAATCTCAAAATAATATTATTATCCTATTTGCAGACCATTCATTCGATTGAACATGAAAGTGTTATTCATGGAATCAAGACCAACGTTATGAGAGTTTTTTATTAGTATATATAGACAACATAATCCGCCTATAGAAAATAACTTACGGTTGCATATATTATATTGTGAATGCACTTCGTAAATTAATATTGAGAATGTAGTACAGATTTTTGTCACGTGTTAATCAAAATGAACTTTTTATAATTTATGGATTCCATGGTTACATCTAAATTTTTATAAAAAAGATCATGGCTTGCTTAAAGAAGGGTGTTATTGGTATTTTTGAATAAAGAATTCTCTGTCTGTTATTTCGTTCAAAAACTTAATTCACCGTATATTGAACATTTTGTGTAAACTAAGTCATTTGTGTACATAAGCGTCATGTGACAGACTAAATGCTGGACGTCCGACTGGTTTAAAAGAAAAAACGTTTTTCTTTTAAATGTTCACAGGGGAGTGTTACCAGCCCTGTGATTCATAACAAGTTAACACCCTTATTCATGGGCCATAATTCCGTGACAAAGCATTGTATTTTCAAATCCTTATAAATCTACTTTTCTTATTGTCCTTTAAATCATGTGACACCAACGTAGTAGATTTGAGACAGTTGCACCCATATTTAAAAAAAACACATACAAATTGTAGCAAATTTAAACATGGTTGATTTGTTCTAATATCAGAAAAATATTTATATATTAATCATTGACCAGTCCTACTGCAGAACATATTGTCAAGAATATTTTACTTCCTGAAAATCTCTACTACACCTTTACTATTGTAAAAGAATTGTTTACAATAGGAAATATATTATGCTGTCTTTAATTTAATTATCTTGGTATGCTTTAATCTAAACACCACAACGACAGCGTTATATAAAAAAAAACAATTGAGAAGGATCGCTGATTGGATGAAAATTTATCAGGTGGAATGTAATAACTAACAATATATCATTTAGTTTATGTACAGCACGCAGAAAATACACTCTAAGGATGTCATCACCACAAACCACGCCAACATCTAGGTGCGTCGAATGTTCATAATCTTCCTTACTGAGATCAATACAGACTCACTGAAATAACAGAGTCTTATTGGTCTAAACACTGAGTGAGTTAACAGATAATTTCTTTAAACAGAGTGCATTAATTATGAATAACTTTATATCCCAAAGCAATATTTTTGAAACACACAAATATGAAAAATATTTATAACCACAACAAAATTAAGCTGAAGGAGCATCAGTCAAATTGAACTTAAACTATATAGTTCTACGCGCTAGAAATACCTTTAAAATGGGGAAAGTCCCTAATCTATACGTCTTGAAAACTAACGGGCGAATTATGCCATAATTGAAGATTGATTAGCAACAATACATTTGCATTGTAATGACACGAGAAAATAAAAACAAAGTAATTTTACATTAACCAAACCAATGCCAAGCAATGTCTCACTTTGATTGATTTATTACAAGATACAAACAATTATTAATTACATAGAATAGCGATTGTCCGACTTCGAAAGTCATAATTGGACTGTAATTAATGTTTAATGTCCAATGATATGTGTTTCATAATGTGATATGCTCCTCGTCATTTATACGGAAGTTTAATTGTGACCTGCAAAACAAATTCAGAGACATCACCTTTTAGTATACATTCAACACTCAAATTTAGATCATCACGCCAAAATATATGTGTGGTCGCTCTTGATTACATACACAGTTAATGAAACTTTTTTATATACTTCTATCTCATGAGCCACAGCAGCGTGGTTGCTCACTAAAACAATGTAACGTTACATTTCCCACTAAACCTAACTTAATAAACTAATACTCACAGTTTTAATCTCAGTATACTCATCCAGGGCACTCTCTCCCCTATAAAAACAGAAAGGTAGTATTAGTTTTTAAGAAGTGTCCAGTGATCAGGTGAGCCCGACCTACAAGTCAAATTATCTTCAGTTTTGCTTATGGCAAAATATGTTGTGTACTGCAGAAATTACTAATAAGCTGACCAAATCGATCGTGATCAAGGTTCAACAAACGGCGAATTACTAATCTACCATATACGGCTTCATAACGAGTATTATTCAAAGGGACCATTACAAATTGCTACTGAAATCTGTTTAAGCACTCAGGTTAACTCGACATTCAATCGTCCAAATACCAAAAGCATTTGTCGTAATTACTGAAAACCAAATAAAATTAAGTTGAAAGGTTTCATTTTCAGAAACAAGCCACTAGCCACCTGTTATCCAATATATCTAGCATATCCATTACTCAAACCCAACATTCTACGTAAGAACCAAAACCATGCACAAACTTACAATTCTCTTCCTATTCCTGACATCTTGAAACCACCAAATGGACTCTGAGGTTGGAGAACCGTTCCCGAGTTAACCCTGTGAATGGACGATTGAAAAGTTGTATATTCTTTATCATAAAAGGAAATATTCTCGATTGTAATTTCCTTAATTGAACAATATTTCTACTCTTACCATACGGTTCCTGCTTGAATGGAATTGGCAATTGTCAGTGCTTTATCGATATCCTTGGTGAACACATATGCTCCTAGTCCATATGTTGTTGCATTGGCTCTTTCAATTACTTCATCGATCGTCTTAAACTTCATCAACTGCATGACTGGTCCAAATATCTACAATACAACAATGTATATAACCATATTGATGGACGGGGTCACTTTAATTTACTCCCTATTATTGTAC
The DNA here is from genome assembly GCF_978046115.1 of Saccoglossus kowalevskii. Lineage (NCBI taxonomy): Eukaryota > Metazoa > Hemichordata > Enteropneusta > Harrimaniidae > Saccoglossus > Saccoglossus kowalevskii. The sequence continues at coordinate 19,339,645 of NC_140653.1, read as the reverse complement.
TCGGGTTCCTCTATTCTTTAACTAATTCTCTTTTAAACAATATTGTTACCGAAATAACATCTATATGATAAGTCTGGTTTACCCGGGCAGTAGAAACTGATAAATGTGATGTGAAATATGTAAGCGACATCTTGATGCAAAATGGTCGACTTGTATTCTTGTCCACTGTATTCGCCTATATACTTTAACAACAACTAAACTCACACATATAAATCAATTATTTCACCTGAAATAATGCCCCATCCAGAAATATCATCTCTACATTTCTAAGTTGATACTTGACAATGAAACATGAGAGTATTTACCTCTTCTTTAGCAATACGCATGTTATCTTCAACATTTGAAAACACTGTGCTCTCAACAAAATAGCCTTTGTCACCATGACGACCACCTCCGCATTGTAATACAGCACCTTCTTTCTTCCCACTTTCTATTAGCTCAAGAACTCTTTCAAGTTGAACTTTGCTAACCTAGAATACATAAACACGTTTAACTAAGGCACAATGTCATTTAGAGTTCAATAATATTGTGCTATGATGTGATTAGCAGAACGGCTCCTGCGGGGGGGGGCAGTTGATAAATAGCTGGGTAGGGAGGTGCCCCTGAGTGCTCAAAAGTGTGACCATTTTTAGACCTGGATAGTAGCAAAATCTATACCCATATTTATACCAAAGTATCATTTCTGTCATCATTGTTTATTCCAAATAAAACAGTTACCGTATTAGTTTGCTCTATTAGAAGATCATCTCCAATAGAAGCACATGTAAGCTAACTGGTTTCACTGAGGAATGTGCGCCGTCTTCCATTCCGTGTTAAATCTCCGTGTAATGTTGATTGCCTTGTTTAATTTCCGGGTTGATGTATATATGGATCTGAGGCCGGAATCTGAGGTAGAGATATTCGCTCATAGAATGAGCAAAAGTATACCAAATCGGAAAAAAATTACCAATATTTATACCTATCTTAACCAGAAATAAGACAGATACTTATATCTAAAATCCAAAAAACGAGGCCAAATTTAGGTGCACGTCCCCATTAGGCAAGTTCTATGTATTGGCCCAGGGAACGGCTATGTGTCATTGGCTCAATGCCTAGTGACTGATAACATGTTTACAAACTAAACTTAGTGTATTGATCACCTTTAGTTTGGCGAGGAGAATTCAATTAATATACCTGTGGACCAGACTCAGTCTTTTCATCGTAAGGATCCCCAATTACACGTTTTTTTGCCCGAGCTACACTTTTCCTTACGAACTCATCATAGATGTCTTCATGTACAAAAGTACGCGTGGCAGCACAGCACACCTGTCCAACGTTTCTGAATAGAGACTGATGCGAAGCCTCTACAGAAACTTCCACTGCAAACATAATTTCGAAAAAACATATCACAAATAACTGAAAAATCAGCGAAATATATTTTGATATCACTTTTACTTAGCATCAGTACAATATGCAAATATATATTCCTAAATAAAACAACAGTAGTGTATTATCTAGATGTTAAGTCAATGTTCTTACCATCAGCGTCGGAGAATACGATGTTTGGACTTTTGCCTCCAAGTTCCAATGTAACTCTTTTCAGATTAGATCTTGCAGACGCTGCTTGGATAATTTTTCCTACCTATCATAGTAGAAAGCAGAGATTCTGGAGGTGAACTTTTAGATGCATGAACTCACGTGTCTAAACTTAAAGGTTCACACTAAAAGTTATACAATTATACGTGTTTGGAACAATATATATTGCATTTATACATGCCTGCATACTGCATTAACATATCATTGACAGTAAAACACTATGACCTGTTACACACCTCAGTAGATCCAGTGAATGCAATTTTATCAACATCCATATGTTCGGCAAGAGCACGCCCTGCAGTGGGACCATACCCAGATACAATGTTGACAACTCCTGCAGGGAATCCGGCCTAGGGATAAGTATAATACAGAGTATAATTATGATATAATACCATGTGGAAGATATGAAACACATGGGCATAAAACATATCACTCACCTCCTTGATCAACGATGCACAGTAGATTGCACTCAACGGAGTCTGTTCAGCTGTTTTCACAACACACGTGCACCCACAGCACAGTGCTGCGCCAATCTTCATGAAGAGTAAATAAACGGGTGAGTTCCAAGGAATGATCTGACCACACACACCAACTGGCTCATGTCGGGTATAGCAGAAGAAAGGCCCATCTATAAAGGACAAAGTTTGTAACTAATAAGTCGCCCAATTGTCCACCTATAATCTGAACATTTGTTTGTTTGTTCTTACTTGATACATTATAATTCACTTATCAGGGCAGATAATATTACTTGCCTATTGGAATTGTCTTTCCATGAATTTTATCAGCATATCCTGCGAAGTAACGGCATACCTTCGATGATCCAATAACTTCTCCTAATGCTGCCATGTATTGCTTACCGTTTTCCAGAGTGACCATTTTCTGGTTAAAAATGAGAAATTTTTTTTTTTTCAGATTACACCCAAAACCGATTCTTAAAGAATATGATTTAAATAAGTTGTATAAAACTTACTCCCAAATACTCAGCGTCCCTTTCAACCAGATCAGATAATTTGTACAGTAGCCTTCCTCTTGCTGATGCATCCATTGTACGCCACGGTGAACCAAGTTTAAATGCTTCTTTTGCCGCGTTCACTGCAAGGTCTATATCAGCCTGAGATAGAGTAACGTAATGTAGAATACGTGTTACATACGTGATTATTTTTACGATAATAATATTCACAGTGTTTGACCACAGTCCTTCTATCCCCGGTCTGAAAACGGTCATTGTATTAGGTGTGAATTGGCCTCCTTCCCTGGCAAAGGCGTGCTGCTGGTATGCGCAAAGTATTGTCAAGTGATCAGTACACAGTCGGTCACTATTTTTCACATCTGTATATGGTCATATTTTAGCCGGCGAGTAGTTCTTTAATTTATCTAATTTACCAGCACATTTTCGTAACAAATTGTCATACCCAGAAATTTTTCGTGTTTGACCAATATTTGTCTTCGATTTTGACATTTTATGATCGAAACATATCATTAAAAATTGGTGGGCTGATTTGTTTTTGCCAAACCGCATTTTATTAATGTCTAATTTGGCGATTTTTATTGATGCTTTTTTCGACGACGTTTTGATACGCTATTCACTGCTAAACAAAATCAAAAACAAAAATTGTTTTATACTGGTGTATCGAATAAAGTCATTAGTTATTGCATAGTTTACTTGAATAGTTATGAACCCCCAAGAATCAGAAATATCACAGGTATTTCGTTCGACCACATCGACAACCATTTTGACAAGATTTGTTTAGGAATGTCAGCATGTTGGTACACGCCGTTTTTCCCTAGAAACTAGAAGATGAACATAATTCCCGATATTAATCTATACATGGCAGAAACTAGATGTTTATGAGTTGGTAGGCTCGTTTTGGTACGTATAGGAGTTCAAAAATTTTCATATTGCTAATTTTGCTTACTTGTTTTGTTTACGTTGTAGTTGCCTGTAATATAAGGTCAAAGTGACGTCATACAATAAGATATCGCTTTGCATGACGGTAAATTTACCGATTTTAATGAATATTCTGACGGTATCGTAATTTGTTGACCGGTAGAGGACGGTTTGTTTACCCACAACGCGGTTCGAGACAAAAGAACGCTAGATATTTCCAGACCGGTGATAGAGGGACTGTGGTTTGACAATCGACTCTAACATTGTCTTTGGTTCGACTCAAACAATATATAGTTAGCCATGGAGCAATTCGACACTTATTATAGTTGATAGGATTACGTAATTGATTTCCACTGTGTCATTGTAGAATACATATTAGTGTAATTGAAAATTAAAAATAAAAAATAAAATATTTCCATCCTATTAGCCCAATATTATCGTTATACTTCGGCAATTTAATTCGTTGACAAGAACTAGAACAAGCTACCACAATGCTTGATTATTGTTTTGATAATGTTGGTTCACTCACTTTATCGCCTTCCTGTACATCACATATCTTTTCTTCATTGGTTGGATTTAAAACTGCAAATGTCTTGCCACTAACAGAATTCACAAATTCATTATTTATGAAAATCTGAAAAACACAATAAATAACAAAAATACCAAAACAGACAGACTAATGATGGTCAAGTAGTAATATTAATTCAGAATTGTGCATGGCAACCTTTAAAGCTCACATTAAATATTTAAATTGGAGGACACATTTATGCTTAATATAAGATAAACAAGAGAAATCCCGAAATTGTTTTAAACGTATTGTTATGCAAATTAATTGTAACACGTTTACAGTTATATTACATTTACATTAAATTATGTAACTATTATTTACCTTGTACAATGAGTACATGTACTAGTATATGTATCATTGAAGCACTGTAATTGTTAGCCTGACGAGGTCGCGTGTGTTGCGCCCTCCAAATGTAATTGTGTTCTAATAGCAAATAAATGTTTGCAAATTTTTATTTTCCATTGTTATCTTGCAAAGGAATGTCTAGACCACCATACCCTTGATATGCAGGCGGCCATAGCGTATCGTTGTTCACAAACAAACGTCTACACATGAGCCTTTGCGTTTTTAGCGTGCGCAGTAATCGTCGGACTCAAATCATGTGCGCGCAGGTGACGACCCCTCCGCTTTAAGTGTAACAGAAAATATTTCGCAGTTATTTATGAACTCTCATGTTATTTGGTCAACGCATGAACAGCTCTTCCAATACTGTGATTTACTACTCCCTGTTAATTTGAAAACTGTTAATTTTATTCCGGGGTTACGTGCAAAGTACTGATTAAGATGTTTTGATTACAGGGAGGTTTTTTATACAGATCACTGAAAGCTGGCATCGAAAGTACACAATTTACTGTTGTGCCTGGAGACGGTAGGATGGGAATCTTGTTTAAATCGGAGGGGTCGTAACTTGGGCACGAGTCCTGGGCGACGATAACAACGCAGACTAAAAACACAAAGGGATATGTTTGTAAACAGCGACACGCTGTGGCTGTTTTTGCGCATACGTAGATGAAGCACACCCCCCCCCCCCCCCGCTTTAAATTCGACGGATTATTTGAGAGGTTGGAATGATAAAAATAATTTGCCTATAAATAAATGTCATTTATTACCGGCGATTAAAAAAATTGAACTTCATTAAAAACCTAACAACAATTTCGAATTGCACTTTATAATACTCGTGGTGAACTTTTATTGATTCGCTCCGACGACTTAACTATGAATGGTAGATGTTATTCAACATATTTATTTTGGTGGCTCTACCGAATAAAATAAATAAATAGAGCAGCGGCGAGTTATATGCATTACAAGTGAGCTGCAGACACACCCGCTTATTTAAAAATCAGTGTCTAACAACATCTCCTGCAGCCCCAGTACCTAACGACGCCCTCTCGACTGGAGGTATGTGTTGAAAAGTAATACTAAGTTATTGCGGTGTGCGCAATACGATGAACAGCTTGTTATGTTTTTAAAATCACTTCACCCATTGAAGATACACCCCTAAATGAGATGATTTCATCTCATGGAAAGAATCTGTCGTCCTGGGCGATAGCGATAACAATGAGACGAGTGTTAAGGGGTACACTGTATTATATGATAATGATAGACCAACTATCACACGAAACAAAATACAAATCATTCTAAAATAACTTACTAATACCCTATTCTGGATTCATTGACCCGAATGAAAAAAATAGCTTTGCGATAAATATGCAAAGTTGATTGTAACTTCGGGTTGAAACGAAATTTAAATATGTCGTAAATTATCTAAGGTAATAACCCCCAAAGTAGGACGTAGAGGTTACAACTTCCAAAGATAGTCTGTTTCGATGGATTGTCACTTAAGCCTTTCTTCAGAATAATAAATTCTCAATGTTGGTCGGTCTTTCTTCAAAGGATATGTTTCTTCCAACTGAATGTATCCCGTTTATAGCTTGACAGGTGTCAACAAGCGAGAAAATAAAAAAGCAATAGGGAAGGAGTCCAGAGACGGAACAGCCATCACCATCATCGACATTGGCTGTTTATCCTATTGATTTAGCATTTTAGCTGACTGATAACAAATGTCAAACTATCTGCACGTTCTGAATAGGATTAAAACAGGAGTTGTAAGCGGAAATTGTCACACGTCGATGTAAACACTGACACTTTCCCGCATAGTGGCAGAATAACCCAACCTCGGCTGTAGTGGCGGAGATGATACTAGATTTGACCGTATTGTTGTTCATATAAACGCTTCTTTCATTCTCATTCTGAGGAACAAAACATAGATACTTCACCTGGGTGTACTTCACATCTGGCTTGTCTACTTTTGCAGTCATTTTTCGTTTATACGTTGGGGTATATTAATCTTGTCTATTCGTCCTACAACAGTGCCTACTGACGCACGAAGTCACCTGATATATCAGCTGTTTGACCTCGTGACAGGGTTCATGGCCGTTGTTCAACTGGAAAAGTGCCTAGTATTTGAGTTGGTTGTCGTGGTATGATTTTTTAACAATATAGTATGGTTTTAAACATTGTAAAAAATATGGATAAATTAATCAATGAAGGTCAAACAGCATTTATTAAGAATAGATCAATAGGTGACTGTGTTCGTGTCATTGAGGGAATTATGAATACACAAAAAATTATGAAAAATATGGGGTGCTTTTAACTATTGATTTCCAAAAAATCTTTGATAGTCTTGAATGGGATTTTATGTTCAGTTGTCTACGTAAATTCAACTTTGGTCCCTCTTTGTTAGGTTGGTTACAGGCCTTTTATTTAAATCCATCTGGTTGTGTGATGAATAGTGGACAGTCAACAGGTTATTTTCCCTTTCTAGGGGAGTCAGACAGGGGGATCCCCTATCGCCCATTTTTTTCATCCTGTCTTTAGAAACACTTTTGATAAAGCTGCAATATGACAATGGAATCAGGGGGATTAATATTGGTGGTTTTGAAATAAAACATTCTGCGTATGCTGATGACCCCACCTGCTTTATGTCAGACCTTCGTGCTGCTGAGAACCTCTTCACTCTTCTTCACCAATTCTCAGTTTTTCATGTTTAAAAATAAACAAAAGCGTATGTACGTCCTAGGTATGGCATAATACAGTTTCATGTCGCAACAATATAACAGCAGTCGCCCAATAATCGATCAGATGAGAACACTACTTTATAAACTTTAATAGTAATCATTTTTGCACTACTAGACTACATGCAATATATATCAAATTTTGCGAGCAAGCACTTTGCACGATTGCACAGTAATCGTAACATGCATAAAAAACACATGATCAAGTGACTACAACCATCAATAAGTCATGTTTGTGTGTATTTTTTTTAAAACGATATACATATATAGTTTTTTGTAAAGAATAATCATGTTTTTACTGAACTTCAAACCTTTCGTGATCAAATAATTGTGACCTTCAAAACTTAATTCAAATTAATAAACTGAAACATACAATAACATCTTTAAACTTATTTTTGTTGATATAAATTAACGTGCCAATCTCTTGCAAAGCGACCTCCTAAATTACAAAAGAATCACTTTTAAATCTCTCATGGTAATCACAATCGTGGTTGCACAGCTTAGCAACGTAGTTCAAAAACGAAATGAACGACGAAATGACATATGTATACGCTTTGTATGAAGAAACGAATACACGAACAAACAAACTGGCAACCGGCGGTATCATCCTACGCACATTCATATACATATAATGATTGACAGAACTCAAAAAAAATACCACATCAGTTTGTGAACAATATACAGGTATCCTGAATTCAGTGTGCATTATCATTGTTTCGTCACAGAAAAACAATCAGCAAGGCAAGTAATATTTAGTTTATATAATAATGCTATGTGATCACTTTCACTTTCTTTGAATGTGGCCATACATACATTGTGACAAAAAAGAGATTGAGAACTGTTACGCGCAGATTGAGAACTGTAACACGCAAACATCTGTTCTGCAGCTTTTATCTTGTAAAAATTAGCATTTGTGTGTAAAAGAACATGAGCGCGACGTGACATTTTCAATTTATCATAGCCACGATTACCAGGAGATTTTTGTGTAATAGCATTTAATAAATATAGCCCAGGAGTTGTGGCATAGGTACTCACTTCGTGCAGTCATGAATTATTTGAATAAAATAGCCATCCTATATGCGTTTCAGACATAATAACAACGCACTATGGAACAATGTTTCATAAACCTGACTATATAATAATATAAATAAAAAACATGACACTTTCTATATATTGTACATATTTACACAGGGTTCATCAATAACATGGCAGCAAGACGACTGATTCTGTTGTTAGCAATTATCGGCATAGCTGTGGCCTTAGAAGACCTACAGGAAGCTATAGCGTTTTGGGCCGAGGAACAAGGGACATTGATGGAACATCACCCAAATGTTGCAGAAGAATATTGGTCAGAGGTCGAAAATATTTTAGAAAATGATGCAAATGTTAATGGTGCGTAGATGCTGAATACAACTACCTTCCAATGACTGGCAGAGAATGTCTTAGATACCCTGAAGCGTTGAAATAAAATAAATGGAAATGAAATATATTATTGTTTCACATATTTAGTGAGTTGGTGAATGAGTGAGCGGTTGGTGGACGTACATAAAAGTTGACTTATTTGAATGAATACAATAAATAGACGCAATAATTTTTTGAATATAATATAATTTTAAGAGATACGTATCTTGGTATTTGGTTTAGCATGCATAAATATTTCCTGACTTAAATAATAAATTTAAATTTAAGTTAATTTTACGATATGCAGTTTGATAAAACTGTGTAAATATCTGCAAATTATTTGAGTTCAATTAAACTGCAAAAAAATTGAATGACTCCACTTATCAGATCAACCAAGGTGTGAGCGCATGGGTGTACACGCGCACATTGTTTTTATGTTGTGGTAGTAATTTCTAGGCATATTAGATAGAGAATGGATGACCGTGCGTTGCATAATTGTCAGACCCATGCCCCAATATTAGCCCTCCTTTGTGTGGTCATTGGTTTACTAAAGCAACACGTCACCCATCTGTCGTTTATCTCAGGTCAAAGCTACCTAAGAGTACAAAATCAAAGACAACGGGAGCAGAGTCAACGTAAAAAGCATTGTCAATGTGACAAATGTGTCGGATTTGTTTTCAAAGCAGGGATTTTGAATGTACGCTTTGATTAACCACCCAAGATTCCCAGCAGGTGGAATAGTTTGGCAATTTCTAAATACCTAAACCTACAATCTATTATTACCTGAATACCACGTGATCTATAGAAGCGGGATCAGTCTCTCTTCAAATGTTTTCGCTACGTTCTGTGATATATTAATTTTAACTTGGTCTTTTGGGCTTTCACACTCTTTGAATTCAGGGACCCCAAATATATTTCAGATCTCTCCACGAACATCGGGTCAGACTTTTGGGGAGGTAACAGACATGAATAAAACAAAAATCATTGACACGGAAATTGCAATACAAAATAACAACTTGGATTAATTTACATCTAATATAAATATTATTCAGCATATAGTTGGCCTGTGTGACGAGGCAGTAGCCATCCTGGTTGTATAGTTAAAAATTCAGCATTCACTTGGTAAAAAAAACGAACACACTAAAAAAACTAGCAGAAATGATGTGAATGTAAAGAAACTATATACAATTAAGATAAAGACATGAGTAACTATACACAGAAAGCTCAAAATAAATGAGGCTTTACCCTCCTTGACCTCAGGGACCTCCATAATTACAAAATAATCGAGATCTTTCCATGAACACATGGCCCAGGCCCATTGGTGTGATATGGCAATCGCCACTTTGGTTGCACTAGTTAGCAAGCCAGTTCTTGCTTGGAAAACTAAATGAACACAACTAAATCATGCCCAAATATCTAGCAGAGACGAAACTAAATAAATGAAAAAACAAACAAACTAACAACTGGTGGTATTATCCTACGCACATTTATATATACATTGATTGACAGAATTCAAGAATATCACAGCAGTTTGTGAACATTACACAGGTATCCTGAATCCAGTGTGCATCATCGTTCGCTTGTCACAAAAAACTATTACCAGCATTACCAAGGCAAGTAATTTTTAGTTTTATTTACTAATTATACATAATAATTTTCACATTCTTTGAATGGAATCATACACTTGAATCTGGCTGTGGCAGTTTTTGTAGGGTAAAGAGCAGACATTTTGTGAAAAACAACATGAGCAGTCATGAGTACCGGGCAATGTTGCTAGATCATTGAGTAATAACCTTAAATAAGAATCGTCTGAGAGATATGGCATTTGAGCTCATGGCGAAAAGCCACTTCACGTAAATAATTTTTTAAAAATAGCAATTTCCTCGGCACTCGAAGCATGATAACAACACATAATGGAACAATATTACAAAAACATGATTATAATATTTAAGTATTGAAACATTACACATATTTACACAGGTTTTTTTAATAGCATGGCAGCAAAACGAATTATTCTGTTGTTGGCAATTATCAGCATAGCAGCGGCCTCAATTGACCTTCATGCAGCTGAAGTGGAATTTGCTGAAGACGACGCAAAATTTATGGAAAATTATCCAATAATTTCAGGACAATTCTTGTCAGAGCTCGAAGACGATGTGGAGAATGCTGAGGCAAATAATGACTGGTAGAGGCTAAACACAACTACTTTTGATTGACAGGTATAAAATGTTGTAGATAATCTGCTGATGTATTGAATTAAATAAATAAATAGAAGAACAAAAAAATAATGTTTCACAGTTAATCGATGAGCTAGCTTTGGGAGGGGTTGGCTTAGGCGTACATGAAAAGTGAAGTTATTGTGTGTGGGTGTGTGTGGGTGTGTGTACCCGCATTTGTTATGTTGTGGCAGTAATTTCTGACCAACTTAGAAAGACTAGCGTCACTGGAAGACGATGTGTTGTATAATTTACTAACCTACGTCTAACTAGTAGCCCTCCATTTTGTAGCAGCTGGTTTATTATAGCACCACGTTGCATTCTGTCCTCGTTCATCTAAGGTCAATGATTTCTCCGTGTACAATATAATGACACCAAGAGCAGCCTCTGCTTTAAAGCCGCATTTACTACATTATCTATCGAATTCCATTCTGACAGCATATTGAAAGGAACAATTTCAACTGTAGCATTATATTTATTTTAGATTTGTCATCGACGTAACGCGTTCGCCAGGACACGTCAATTAATTAGCAATGCTTCCCAACTAATGTAAAACAGTTGAACGCTTATCAGAATTCGTATTCTAATAACCATAACCAGGGAGAGATCTTATTAGGGGAAGGGCAATAGACCCAAATAAATCTGCAACCTACGACTAGGGTTCCCCTGCTATTCCTGGGGACAAAGAGATTTGAAAAAAAAAAATGACATACGGTCAGTCAACCATCCTTTGTGTTCCAATCAATGTACCCTCTCATGACGATAATGGAACATATAATTCATCCTGTCAGATACAATACACGTTTAATAACTTATTACAGCATTAATTAATTTTAAAATGTTTTGATTTGATTGTTTTTTTCTTCTAAAATAGCTTAAGTGGATACGAGATTCAAAATATAACTTCTTTTGCGAGACTGAGTTGAACATTGGCTCCCTATTCGTGAGGTTTTCGGTACATCACTAATGAGGATTTTTTTTTTTTTTTACCCTGTTCCAGATTAGACAATACAAAATTATTCATTATTCACATAAGTAAATTTTAGACCATGGTTGTCCGGAACAACCCCAGCGACTTTCATCGATTTTCGTCTCTATGCAATGTATTATTATGACCATTTCTGAAGGCTGGACCAAAATATGTTCATTGTCCTCCAATAACAACTTGAAACGCGACTCTCACGGAGTTCGTGTGATGGGTAAGTGATGGCAACGTTACTATTATTGGCGACACAGCTAACTAATTCAGTATTCGGCATAACTCACCTATTGCTAGAGCCCCATAGCATAATGACTAATATATAGACATTTAATTCGTTAAAATGTGGATAGTGACCTGGTATAATGCGTGTGTTGTCATATAATTTTTAGAGAAGGGGGAATTAATTTCCCTTAAATTGATTGCGCCCGTTTACACTCTTTGAATTCTGTGACCTCCTAATTTTCAAAAATTCTCTATGAACACATGGACCAGGTCGTTTGGTCTGACGTGGCAATCGTCTTCTTGCTCGGTAAACAAGCTCAAATAACGAGCATAGATGATTTGGAAGTCGAGGTGTGTCCGACGACGAAATACTACGTCATATAATACGCGTGTGAGCTGAATGAAGAAACGAACAAACAAACAACCAGTGATACTATCCTACGCACACTCATATATATACACAATGATTGACAGAATTCAAAATTATCACAGCAGTTTGTGAAAATTATACAGGTATCCTGAATTCAGTGTGCATCATCGTTGGCTTGTCATTGTAAAGAAATTCACCAGTTACAAGGCAAGTAATGTTTAATTCTATATCTTCATTTTCTTTCTTTTGAATCCGACCACACACTTGAATTGTGAAAACCACAGATGAAGCAGTGTAACACGCGAATCTCAGGTCTGCAGCAGTGTTTGTATGGTAAAGAGCAGTAATTGTGTGCAAAACAACTTGAGAAAGATTTGAACGCATGACGAAAAGTCTCATTGTAATGCAGTCATGAAATATTGGAATACAACAGCAATTCTATATGCATTCCATACATGATAACAACATACTATGGAAAAATATTAATATAAATTGATTAATATTAAATATTAATTAATATAAAAAATACTATAATATTTAATACTCCAAACAGGACACTCTCTATATAATATGAGGTTATTATGAGAATACCTCAAAGTATGCACGAAGACAGTACAACGGAAGTATCGAGGGCGTACTGTCTGAGTGCATACTTTGAGGTATCCTCGTAATAACCTTATTATTATTATACATATTTAGAACAAGTTTAGAACAAAATCAGAGAACTTCTTTATGTGGAGTCCAGTCAAACCCTGGTGGCAGCTATGTTCGTTTTTATTATTAGAGGACGCTTACGCGCGTAATCATAACATTTGGAATTTGTATTATCTTATATGGCAGGTTGAAAATACCCCGTAAAATACCGAAAAATCACGGCACGCTGTAACTTACGGCGTTACGGTCACAGATGTATAATAATAGTATATATTGTATATATTTACACAGGCGTTTACCAATAGCATGGCAGCAAGACGAATGATCCTCTTGTTGGCAATTATCGGCATAGCAGTTGTTTTCAGTTTAGAAGAACAACAGCTGACAGCTGAAGAGTATTTGATTGGAGAAATAGCACAAGAAATGGTAGATCACCCAGAAATTGCAGATGAATATTTGTCACTGGTCGAAAATGATATAAAAAATGAACTGGCAAATGATAATAGCGTTTAAATATGTACCTTTGGTTGTAGAGGACCTAATGGATTGAATTAAAATATATAGAAAAGTAAAATATGAATGTTCCACATATTCAATGAGTTGTAGAGATAGCGGATGGCGAGAGTGTGTGCGCGCTTTTTGTTTATGTTGTGGCAGTACTTGTGGCTTCTTAGATATAGAAACAACACTGGATGACCGTGCATTGTACAATTCTCCTTTGTGTGGCCATTGGTTAACTATAGCAACACATCGCCCATCTGTCGTATCGTTTAAGGTCAGTGCTACCTAAGAGTACAAATCTAAGGCAACGGAGGCAGAATATGCTTCAAAAGCCGCATTTACGACATTATCTAAAATCGAATACCGTTCTGAGAGGCTATTCGATGCGACAAAATGAATATGCACCAAGGCGAGAATGGATGAATCATGTTTTTTTGAGAGACTTGTTACATTCAGAATATTGTAGTTCTGTTTTACCATACTGTACATTTTGATAGTATTATTGTGTACTGATTTATTCTTATTTGGGTAGTGATAGAGTACCGCGTGTTCAATTGGACCAGGTTCGCCCTCCCTTCAAATAATTGCGCCACGTTCTGAAATAAATTGCAACCGGATTGGTCTTTTGGGGCTTTACTTTTTGAATTTATGCACCAAACCTCGTTAAGCCCCCTCCACAAACATTCGGGTGAGATTTTTTGGAAGGCAACAGACTTGAATGAACCCCAAAACATTAATATTTTTCTGACACGATAAGTGCAATACACAATAACTGCGCGAATGATTTTACATCTAATATCACTATTTCCGGTCAGCATACGACATGACATGTATGTGTGACGTGGCAGTAGCCATCTTGCCTGCATTGCTTAGCATGTTATTACTCAGAACCACCGGTGGTATTATCCTACGCACACTCATATATATATATAGTATGATTGACAGAATTCAAAAATATCACATCTGTTAGTGAACATTATACAGGTATCCTGAATTCAGTGAGCATCATCGTTGTCACAGGAAGACAATAATTACTAGCATTACAAGGCAAGTAATATTTAGTTTAATTTAATAATTCTATGTCTGATGACTCATCACTATCACATACTTTTAATGCGACCATACACTTGAATTGTATAACGCAAACATCACGTTAGCTAAATTATGTGTACGGTAGAGAGCAACAATATTTGTGTAAAACAACCTGAGCGCGGCATGACATTTTATTTTTGATTTCAAGTGTCCATAGTCATGAGTTTCAGGCGATATTACTTGATTTTTGGTGTAAGTTTGGCCCGTGAGTTGTGAAATTTGAACGCACCGTGAAATATTGTCACTTCATGCAGTAATGAAAGATTTGAATAAAATAACATTTCTATAGGCGTTCCAGACATAATATCAACACACTATGGAACACTATTACGAACACGAGACTTCATATATATATTGTACATATTTACACAGGAATTATCAATAACATGGCAGCGAGAAGAATGATTCTGTTGTTGGTCATTATCGGCGTAGCAGTGGCTTTGGATGACCTACAGGCAGCTGAAGAAGAACTGGCTGAAATCCAAGCACATTTTATGGAAAAATACCCAGAGGGTGCACAACAGTATATTCCACTGCTCACAGAAGATTTAGAAAATGATGCAAACAGTATTGGCGTGTAGATGCTGAACACAGCTACCTTCTATTGACGGGCCGAGAATGTCGTAAATAACCTGATGTGTTGAATTGAAATAAATGGGCGATGAAAAAAATATGTTTTACATATTCAGTGAGTTGGTGAGTGAGTGGGTGGTGGAAGTACATTGTTATTTCACTGAATACTTTAGTGAAAGTTAATTTCCACCATAGAAGTGAAACCGATTGAAATAACTAAATATTCTAATATAATTTTCGGAAATACGTGTTCGGTTTAGCATAAAAAAACGTTTCTTTACTTTAAACATAAATTCCAATTTAAATAAGTTATTTTTTACTATATGCAGTTTGATTAAACTGAGTAAATATCTGCCAATTGTCTGAGTTCAATTGAACTGACTAATATGCAATATAATTGAATGACTTCAGTGAGATTCAGAATTCAGTGAGATTTCTCCATGTACACACGCCAGGCCTTGTGATTTTATGTGGCAATCGCAATCTGTGTTGCTGCTTACCATGCCAATACCGGTGGTGTTATCCTACGCACACTCGTATATATAAATATATATATGCAACGATCAATCAAAACAAACTTTGTAACCACTACGTTCTGCTGCAGATGTGGGAAATCGCTTTTGGAGTTATTACCGAAGAAAATGCACGCTATGTGAAATTCGTTAGTACAATTATGTAGGTGCAATCGGTACAATCGTGTCATGCTCGAAATTTATTGTTCATCAACTTGGAATATTTATCGCAAAAGTCTTTTTTTCCTCGGGTCAATGAATTCGGAATCAATTGGGTATTAGTACTTTATGTTAGAATGTTTTTTAATCGGTTTAGTGTAACACTAGCGTTGGTCTAGCATCATCATATGATAGCATTACAAACATGAAGTGCACGGTATTGGTCACGGTGTACCCCCGACCGATATTATCGTTGTCGACCACACGAGAGTGGGGGACAGTTATAACTTTCAGATGTATGAACTGGGGAAGTCACAATGTGGATTGTGGGTATGAATAGAAAATGTATGCCGATGACTTTGTGATTATTTGGAATTTTGATTTTTAACAAGTTGCTCCTCGTCTTACGTACACTGCAACAATAAATGACTATTTTTAACACAACCCGAGGTCGTCGAGAGCGGCGTTAGGTACTGACGTTGCCTGTCATTTTTATAACACGCTGCTGTTTTTTTTTTTTTTTTTATCAAATTCGGTATCACCTCGTGAATAATTATTGATGTACCACCTACCATTCATTGCTCAGTCGTCGCAGCGAATTAATAAAGTTCACCATGAGTATTATCAAGAAATCGATTCGAAATTGTTCTGTTTGTACGAATTTTATATTCATTAGATGTCGGTAACAAATGCCCTTTTTCATAGACAAATTTATATTTATGTTAAACCTTTTGAATAATTCACCAAACCGAAACAAATTTACATCCTACCATCTACCGTCACCACAGTCAATTGGCTGGTTCCCGCCTCAAGTGTCATGGCGCACCAAGCCACAAGAGGTTGGTAACTAGTAATGCGTCCAGCATTCTGATTGGTTGATAAAGTTCTCATTCTTTGTTTATTTTCTCTTGGTTACCTGACGTCAGCGCTTACGCTCGTGGCACTTCTAAGTATGGAGCATAGCTTTATTTTTTGATATCACGGATATAGAACTATTTCTTTTGTTATCACTTTGAACAAAAATAGCGAAAAACGCTACAACCACATCCAGTATCAACGGTATAAGCAAGTGGAATGAATGGACGCGGCGTATTACACACACGTTAACGGAAAACGGGACTTTTTTTATATTTAATAAACTTTTATTGAGTCTTAGTACAATAGTACAACAACTTACAAGTAGCACATACATTGTTTCATAGAAAAATTACATCTTAGAAAAGTAACTGTTCATACACTATGTCAGACATTAAAATGTGATTAATACAATTGTGGTCTTATTACTTTGCCAATACTGCAAGGAACTTGCCCCATTTTTTAAGGTGCTGTTCAAGTTTCCCGTTTTTGTTAGCTATTATATATTCTATTTTTTGTATATTGTGTACAAATGGTTCAAAAGGTCTAAAATAGGGAATTCTATTTTGACATCTACATATGTAAATATACCTCTTTGCTATTAATATTAAAAAATTTAGCAATATTGGGAACAGCGGGTTTCCCAACAGTATTGACATTGCGTTAAGGGAGCTTCTTAGCCCAACCTTCCTGCCCCAATTTTCTGAGAATTTTGTCCAAAAAATATTCACCAATGGACAATCAACCATGAGATGTATTAATGTTTCATCCTCAACCCTTGCAAAATGTACATAGCTTGGTTTCACAAATTTCAGGTCTAATTTTGTGTAATCTTATGTTTGTAGTGAGAAGGTTATGATTAACCTTCCACTGGAACTCTCTTAATTTTGTATCTATTGTTAATTTAAATGGCAAACAATATATATATTCCCATTCATGTATTGTCTCTTTTAAAAAATCAGCCAAAATACTTTCTGATTTAGGAGGGATGAAGCCCTGAGCAATAATACCCGGAGTGACCTGCTTTGCAGTACATTGTTTTATATGGATATGACAGTCTGTGAATTTCACCCCTATCATCTGTTTCCCTTGGTTTGTTATATCAAATTTTGACAAATCCACACCTTTTCGCAGCTCATTTGGAAGAGCTGAGATTATCCCATACCATTTCAAAAACAAGTGTTCAGGCAATTTGTTCAAGACTCCCTCTCTCCACTCTAAAAGTCTACCATTGTTTTTAAAGAGATGACCAACATATTTAATGCCAATTTCAGAGAACTCCTGAAAATAAAAACTATTCCCAGCAATTAATATGTGCTTGTTATTCCATACTATCTGATTAAGTATATAATTTTCAGGGACGTGATCTTTTACTGATTGCCAGGACTTTAATAGACTAGCATGGAAATTATTAAGTTTTATTGCCATATTCATTGTATCGAAATTGCTATCCAGTAAATCCTCAATCCTCAAGCCAAATTTGTCTATCTTGTTTTGCAAAAACCATTTCCAAGGGTGTTGCACATTCTTGTCACAATAACGGCGCATCCAATTTATTCTCTGGGATTTATATATGGCAAAAATATCAGGTATATTTAAACCACCTTTGTCAATACCCCCAACAGCTGTTTTCCGAAGCATCCGGTCAGGGCCGTTCCAAATAAATTTAAAAATCAAACTGTTTATCTTTTTCAAAACATCCATCTGAGGTTCAGAGAGGTTCATCACATACAAAACTCTAGAAATTCCCAAAGCTTTAATTATTTGAACTTTACCTAGTAGGGTCAAATTTCTCATTTTCCAGAAATTTAAAGACCTATTAAGAGACTCCAAGGGGGCTGCCATATTCATTTTGTCTGCCAGCTTCTGGTTATAAGCGATATAGATCCCAACAACTTTTATTGGTACAGTTGGCCATTTTACCTGAAGTAGTTTGTCTTTTCTGTTTCGCCATCTACCCAACCACAAAGCCTCACTTTTTTCTTTATTAACCCCCAATCCTGAGATAATTTTAAAATGCTTTAATTTTTCAAATAACCTTTGGGCAGAAGGCAGGTTCCTAACAAAGCATGTTAGATCGTCTGCATATGCTACTCCTTTAATCTCCCCTTGATTTGGCACTTCAAATCCTTTGATGTCTGGATCAGCTCGTAGTGAACACATAAATATCTCTAGAGCCAGAATAAAAAGCATTGGTGACACAGGCTCACCCTGCCTGACCCCCCTTCCCAAGGGGAAGTACCCGGTGCAGGTTCCCTTGTTCATGACACAGCTAGTAATGTTTGTGTACAGAACTCTAACCCATTCCCTAAAATTTGGACCAAATTTAAATGTTTTCAGTGTCTCATGAATAAAGTGCCATTCCACTGTATCAAATGCTTTTTCTATATCGATTGTAAGCAAAATACCTGCTAAGTTTTGCTCTTTAGAAAATTCAAGTACACCATTTACTAACCGCACCACATCTCCTATAAATCTATTCTTCACAAATGCAGATTGTGTTACATGAATAATGTGGGGCGAAACCCTTTCTAACCTCTTGGCTAAGCATTTGGTACCCAGTTTATAATCTGCGTTTAATAAAGATATAGGGCGCCAATTTTTAATGAATCTCCTATCCCTTCCTTTTTTCTAGCAATGTTATAACCCCTTGACGCTGAGTGTGAGATAATTGGCCTTTTTCGTATGCCTCGTTCAAAGAGTCAACTACTAATTTACCAACAAGAGCCCAGAAACATTTGTAGAAATCTATGGGTAACCCATCATTTCCGGGGGTCTTATTGGGAGGAAATGTTTTCCTCACTTCAACGGCTTCATCTAATGTAATTTTACCTTCACATGTCATCGCTTGTTCCTCTGTTAATTGTGGGACTTCTACATTTTCCAAAAAACGGTTCTTGTAGAGGGGTGAAATTTTCATTGGAAATGTCCAAACCAGAGGAATAGAGCTTTTTGTAGAATGCTTTTATTTCTATATTGATTTCTTTTGTAGTAGAAATGGATGTACCATCACTTTTAATTAATTTATTAATATGTGATTTCTTATTGTTCAACTTTTCTAACTGTAAAAAATATTTATTATTTTTTTTTCCCCCATTTCTACCCAATTTGCCCTAGATCTAATGATCATGCCATCAGTGATGACATCGTATTCAAGTTGTAGGTCATTTTTAATTTTTTCATGTTTATTTATAATTTCCACTGTTGGATCTTCCCCCATTTTAGATTCTAATTCTTCTAAACTATGTTCTAAGTTTGAGATTTTCTTGTCCCTTTCTCTACTCTTTTGTTTACTATATTGTATTGTTGTTTTCTTAATGCAAAATTTTATCCAGTCCCACAGGGACCGTTTATCTTGTAAGACAGCCCCTTCCTCCAACCAGTTTGGAAATTTATCTTCTATTAATTCAATATATACACTATCTCTCAACAAGCTAGTATTCAGTTTCCAGTAGGAAGGGTCTTTGATTGTCTCTTCATATTGTAAATTTAGAACAACAGCCGAGTGGTCTGACAAAATACATGGGGTAATAGAACATGACTGTACACAATTCATTAGTGTGTCATTGATAATGAAGTAATCCAACCTGCTTTGTATAGTATTAGGATGGAATCTCCTCCATGTAAACCTAAGCTTATTTGGGTGTAGAACCCTCCATATATCGATTAGGTCCAGTGCTTCCATAAATTCAATAAGCAGCTCAGACGATTTATACCAGGGTTTGGGATTCCCCCCTTGGCGATCTTTCAGAATGTCCAACACCATATTGTGGTCTCCACCCCACAGAATATTGACATCTGGATTTAATAAATTTCCCTTGATTTCTTTCAATAATACTTTTAGAAAAGTGGCATGTTGTTTTTCAAAAGTGGGAGCATATGAGTTTATCAGTAAAAATTGCTTGCCAAAAATTGTAACATCCAATATTATATACCTGCCCTCTGGGTCTGACACTATTTTGTGAATATCATAATCTAAGTTTCTCATAATTATTAATACACCTCTGGCAGTTTGTGAACCATGACTAAAAATCATTTGGCCTTTTAATTGGCTACGCCAATATCTTTCACAGTTCAATGTACTGTGTGTTTCCTGTAGCATTATAATACTGCTTCCTTGTTTAGAGAGCCAGTTAAATATTTGTTTACGTTTTTTATACTGACCCACTCCCCTAACATTTAAAGTCAAAACACTAATGTCCGACATCTGCATACCTGTTTGAAATATTAATCACCCTGTACCTTTCCATTTTCATTTCCTTGTGCTTTTTGAGTTTTGACTCGTTTTTCAATAACAACAAACAAACAGGGTCAAATATTAAACCCTGGGAAAATAGCAAAAAACTGTAAAAATTTAGAACTAAACAACATCTTAACCGACTTGACAGTCTTAAGTACAAAACTACTGGAATAGACCTCCAGCCAACAATAATCACAACACACATCCCAACACCGGCCCTTCGCTCAAACCAATTTTCAAAATTTCCTCTTTTCATAACTCACAGTGAACCAAATATTCAAAGGATATAAAGTCTAAATTAATCATTCTCGCTGTCTTTTTAGTCATGTTCAAGGTAATACATCTTCCGAGTCAAGTTTATGTGGTTTTCCATTAATGTACAACACTCCATTCTGAAAACGGGGCCTCTTCCCTTCATTCCACGCTTTTTCCATTAATGGCATAATTTTCCTCTTTGCTTGGTAATCTTCCTTACATAAATCTTTCTTCACGAAGATGTCAGTTCCCTTTAGTATATCCCTGGCCCTGGTTAAAACTATTCTTCTATCTGGTCTACATATAAACTTTGCGACGATAGCACGAGTACGGTTACCTCTAGAGGGGCCACCTGGTATTCTATGGGCGTTTTCAATAGTCATTGGGTTTAGGTCGAATTTCTCCTTTACTAATTCTCTCACCATCTCTATCGTATTTTCGTTGTCTTTTTCCCCAATTCCATAAATTCTTACGTTAAACCCTCTTGAGTATCTCTGTTCTTTCAATCTTTCTTCTCTTTCATACTTATTTTCTGTTTCTAATGCGTTGACTCTCTTCCTCAGTCGTTCTATTTCTTCTGTGTTTTCTTTCGCCGTGTTTCCGTTAAATTGTACCGAATCTTCTAGATCTTGATATTTCTTTTCCACCTCACCTAACCGGGACACTAAAACAGCCATCTCTTTAAAGCCGTCCTCCGTACTCTTTTTCAGATCAGTTATCAATTTCGTGAGATTTCTTACGGAGTTGTCGGAAAGTTCATCTTCTGTCGCCGAGCCATTTTCCGAATCACGCTGTCGGGCCTCTGAACACATGGCGGTGGTAACGAACGCGTTCATGGCAGTTCTCTCCTGCTGATGTTCTTTCGTCTTTGGCTTTTTCTTCTTATCTTTTGAACTTTGTCCTGGCATTTTCTTCTCTATTTGGTCACACTGTATTTATGTTGCCCATGCGTCTATACTTTATAGAGGTGTCTTCTTTTTTAGTGAGATTTTTTTTTAGCGAAACAGGAGCCGGTCTGGCGCAATGTTACTAGCCGAACATTGTCACGTGGTCCCCCCGGAAAACGGGACTTGAAATGTTTTCAAATTACGTCACTCAGTCACGTGCCCAGTGCAACAATATGTCGATTATTACTTACCTGCGTCCCATTGACGCTGCAGGTCGGCGTCCTTTTTATGCTGGGACAGCGCTTCCTGTGACGACACAACGACCTGCGTCCTACTTGTCATTCGCAAAGGACGCACGCTGGGAACCAGCAAACACAGTAAATTGTGTACGTTTGATCCCGGCGTTCAATGTTCTGTAAAAAAAAACTTTCACCGTAATTGACGCATCTCATTTAGTTGCGTTTAAAAAAAACGATATTTTGAAGTTTTCCAGTGCCCATCATAAATATTCCGCAGTAACCCTGGGATGAAATTCTTGTCCATACGCCCAAATTAACAAGTAGTAAATCACAGTATTGGAAGTTGACAACACAGTCAGCTGGCGCACACGTGATAATAAAATAAATACGATATTTACTATATGGGGGCCGCCATCTTGAATGCAGCGAAAACTAAATAAGAGACAAGTTGTGAAACGCGTTTTTCAGATTCCTACAAATCAGGACAAAAATACCAATCTTTCACAAAAATACGGTCCGTTGGGGTTATATTAAGCCAACCGATAACAAAATTCGGCCTAATTCGTCGTTTTTGCGTGGAAAAATCCCTTGCATACGAACACCTAATTACGCGAAGAACATAGAACACTAAGCCGGGGTATTTGAAACCGAAATTGTCATCTAAGC
The DNA here is from genome assembly GCF_978046115.1 of Saccoglossus kowalevskii. Classification (NCBI taxonomy): domain Eukaryota; kingdom Metazoa; phylum Hemichordata; class Enteropneusta; family Harrimaniidae; genus Saccoglossus; species Saccoglossus kowalevskii. Next base: position 19,316,716 of record NC_140653.1, on the reverse strand, counting down.
GTTAGGCCGTCGCTGATTGGCTGCTGAGCTGGAATGCAAATTTTTAGTTTCAAATACCCCGGCTTAGTGTTCTATGTTCTTCGCGTAATTAGGTGTTCGTATGCAAGGGATTTTTACACGCAAAAACGACGAATTAGGCCGAATTTTGTTATCGGTTGGCTTAATATAACCCCAACGGACCGTATTTTTGTGAAAGATTGGTATTGTTGTCCTGATTTGTAGGAATCTGAAAAAAGCGTTTCACAACTTGTCCCTTATTTAGTTTTCGCTGCATTCAAGATGGCGGCCCCCATATAGTAAATATCGTATTTATTTTATTATCACGTGTGCGCCAGCTGACTGTGGTTGACAATCACATGAGAGTTCATCAAAATAATATCATGGAAGAGTTGTAAGCAGAAATGTATGGTTTGTGATATATTATACTTGTCTTGTATGTCACTTGTTATACGGAATAATGTCATCTGTTCTACCAATTGTTAAATAACGGTGATTTTTCCAGCAACTAAGTATCAGTACAGTTCAACAATGTGGCAATGTCCATATTTCATAAACACGCTGCTTTTGTGTGGGTTTCAAAAACACTGATATAGTATTCATAAAAATCATGCCAGTCAAGAAACTTGACCCTCAAACTATTGCTGTCATCAAAGCCTCAACTTTACTTCAGCCACAAAACACTAATCGACTGTATTTTAAGCGCCTTTCTCGCTTAAATTAATGTAATCTGATCCTGGTTTTATAGTACGAAGACAATGAATACAGAGCGACTGTATAGTTATGTACAGTATCAATCATGCTGCTGTTCACTGTACTATTTATAGGTCGATGTGAGATGGTTACCACTGGAGAACTATTTACCTCATGTAGAAGCAATTTCTGCACTAAAACTATGGTAAATAGTCATTACGCCTACATAGAGGCGTTATGATACAATATTCAAACAAGGGATACAGGAGCCAACTGTACGAGCCTATGATGACGTGAACACTCAGTTTTGATGACGCAGTACGAATAATAGGAACTATGCCTTTATTACTCACGACGTTCAACACCAAACTACAGAAATGTTGACAGCCAAAGGTAACAAAAACAGTCTTCAGCTCTCCTTTTCTGTTTTGTGCGTTTGGTAGATCATTCCAACATATATGCATACGCACTACAGAGGGCGATGTGATTATTTTGCTAAATACATATTTGTATATTTATAGAAAAACCAATAAACTATTCAAGCATTACTTTTTCTTTGCCTTCGTATGCGAACCTGTTGAGTTCCGTGGTACATTTTAGGCCAGGAAAGTGTTTTCATTTTCCAGATTTTCCAGCACTACATTCTGGGTGTTTCTTCTTTATTTCCAGTTGGTATTTGTTTTTTTTAACAAGCAAATTGCTGTGATTTTAGTTCAGTTATTTGTGAGCGTATTGGTGGTGTTGTCAAGAACGACACTCTCACACAAACTCGTGCAGTGAGATGTAAATATTTTGTTGAGTGAAACAATAAGACATTGCTATTGGTGATTAGTTGGCGAGGAGAAAGTCATCACTGCCTTAAGAACGAACTATTCAGTTATAGTTTTTTGTTCTTTCTTGTTTAGCACATGTGGTGGCAGTCGCCCGTTCCGGTGTTTTTTACTAAGGCTTAGAATTGGGTAGGATAGTTGTTAATATATGTTAATCTCAATGAATACAGAGCGACTGTACCTATGTCATGTTTGAACGTCGGCCACAGTCCCGTACTTTGATAAAAATGATGGTAAAATTGATAACGCCAATAATGATAAAATTGATGATACAGATAATGCTAAATTGCATGGCGATAAAATTGTTATCCCTAACAATGATAACATAATTTATAACACATAATTATAAACTTTCAGAGACCTGTCCCAAATTTCAGAGACCTGTCCCAACTTTCAAAGACCTGTCCCAACTTGATGAAGATGCAATATCAATGTGTAACAGCTTTATCATCTATTTGCGCTGACGTATCAATGTGGTCAGGGGGAACAGATCTATATAAGGCCATTGTTGAGGTTGCAGAGATGCTTCAAGAAAATGTAATGCATAATTTTTAATGTTCCACTATAAATCGAAGGCTTCATAATGTGATTTTTGCCATGTCGTTCGGAATTAGATTATCGCCTGCAATTGATAGTTTTTGTCCAGATTGTTTATTGTCTGTTGAAAACTACTTGCGAGTGCATATACATTTAAAACGGGATGACACTCTCTATTGACATCAACAAACACAATACTACCAACGAAGATAATACAGTAACGTATTTATTGAATGACACCAACACCTAAAAATGTTGACAAACCCGGCGTCGTCTGCTTCTAAATTATGAAACTAAAGGTTTGCATTGTGATTAGGTTTCAATGCATAACGACATCTATTAATATTCCAGAAGGATATAGAGATGGAAACCACCAGAAAATAAAATACTAGCTTTCCGGTTTTTGTTTTGTATTCTGGCTATTCCTGCAATTTTACTTGTCCGGTTTTGCATAGTTTTATGAAAGACATTCTCAATGATTGCACATCCTTGAAAGGAGGTAATGCGAACAGTACCAACTATCCTACTACAATTCTTTAAGTCAGACAGAATCAGGGATCAAAGGGGAACATTAGGAATAGTTACATGTGTAGCAGGCTTAACCATTTGTTCAACTTTTATGATGAGACCAATAATATAAGAGCCAGAAACCCCTCCCCCATCACACACGCACACATGTGCTAAACCAGAATAAAAAAAATTACCTGAAAAAGCAATGATATTCTCGTTACAAACCAATCACATTTCAAAAGATCACAATAGAAGTTACTGGGTAAAAGTAATTGAAGTATTTGAACGTATCTAATGCGCAAAGCTTTACGTTTACTGAATAGATAGGTAGTATTCCTACCTACATTGCCAAACCCAGTGCCAATCATACAATAAGAAGTCAACAAGTAAAGTAAGTGTCATTAGGTGAGGAAAGACTGGTAAAATGGTTCAACAAATAAGACAACTAATTGATGCCGTCTATACGATATTCACGACACGCAAAAGTACTCACAAGTTTAATGTAGCCGGCAATCGTTCATGCGCTGACAATTTTATATGCGTTTATTAGTTTTTCAATATTTTCTGTATTTAGCAAGATAGTCGCAGTTTCCCTTGTAGATCGTATGCATACGAGAGGCTTTCAATAAGTTATGCCCTTGACCCACTTCTAGTTGTCTGATCTGAATGAAATTTTACATGTATGATTTACATTACTACGGGTTATGTTGCAAGAACATCTCTGAACTGATTGTGGTTTCTGATTTACAGGTGTTTGAACTGAGTCAGGTGTGAAATGGAACCAGTTGAGTGTCGCGCAGTGATCCAGTTTTTGTATTTGAAAGGTCGCACACCAAAAGAGATTTTTGATGAAATGAACAAAACTTATGGTGATGATGCTCCATCATATGACCTTGTAAAACGCTGGCACCGTGAATTCAAACATGGCCAGAAGTCTGTGGAAACAGCTCCATGACCTGGTCGTCCCTCTTCTGCCATTGATGAGGCATCTGTCCGTCAAGTTGAGGCAGCCATTTTAGAAGATCGACGCATTCCTGTTCGCCAAATAGCCCAAGAAGTCAAGATTATTACAGGGTCCGTGGAAACTATCATTCATGACCATGTCTGCCAGCTGGATTCCCAGGTTCCTCACAACTTTCCAGGTGTTGAGTGCTCGAGGATGAATTTGGAGATGTGCCAAGAAGATGAGTCAAAATTTTTCAAAAGACTGATTACACAGGATCTAATTTGGGTCCATCACTATGGTCCAGAGACCAAAGCCCAATCAATGCAGTGGAAGCACTTGGACACACCACCTCCAAAGAAGGCAAGGGTGCAGTCTTCTACTAGCAAGGTCATGCTCACAGTCTTCTGGGACCAGGACGGAGTAGTGATGACAGATTTCCTGGCAAAGGGTACCACAATTACAGGAGCCTATTACGCTTCACTTTTGATGAAATTAAGAGAAGCTATCAAAATCAAGAGGCGGGGCAAGATCAGCAAAGGTAATCTCCTCCTGCAGGACAATGCTCCGGTTCACAACTCGCATGTCGCCAGATCAGAAGCACGGGAGTGTGGCTATGAAATCCTTCCCCATCCTCCTTACTCTCCTGACCTTGCAGCATCTGACTTTCATCTCTTCCCAACCATGAAGTTGTTTTTTGAAAGGAAAGCGTTTCCCAGATGATGCAGCCTTGATTTCTGAAGTTACGACATGGATGGAGGACCAACCTGGGGTGTTCTACAAAAAGCTGCATCAAACGATGGGAGAATGCATAACTCTGGGTGGTTCATATGTAGAGAAAGACTAATAACTGTGCCAAGTTTCATTAATCTCCTGCTATGGGAAATGGGTCAGGGGCATTACGTATTGAACGCCACTCGTATATGTGGAACGCATTTGCCAAATACACAACACAGGCAGGTCGAAGAAAGAGATAGTCGACTAGATAGATATTTTAAAATGTTTAACAGAGTTTCATCAAGTTACAAATCTGTGGTGCAATTGGTGGTCAGCAATCTGGTATTTTGGTGTTGAAGGCGCGAGTGTTCACGTGATGTGTATATTAATCTACTGAACTCGGTTTTAGTTCAAAAATTGCTTCTACAATCAATGTAATCATTGCTGATACCGAGTAGTTTCAGGCCAACGTTAATTATTAATAACGGTAATTCGCCACTGACAAATCCACATGCCCACTGATTTATTGAAGTTGATCTTGGAATTGGTACATTGAAACTCTGTATAATGTTGTCTAAAACACAACGGAGACAAAATGAACAGGTTTCAGTAATGATAATGTAGTAGGCACCCTGCGCCTCGATCTTTGTGAATTCAGCTAACAGCTCTTTTTTTTGATTATACGGATAAATGCATGCATGACTTTTCATACTGCTTTGCAAAGTTTCAACCTTCCAATGCATGTTGTAGCCAACTTTTCCGACCTCCTTCACTGCTTTTAGAGGCTTTTTTTGCAAATTAGCAAACTACATTTTAAACCTTTCAAATTACATTCCAGACAACTGTATTGTCTTTTCAAACTATTTATACAATTTCCCGACTTTTTCAAAACCACTATTCTGAGTTGGCAGACGGCTGATTTGTCTTTCCAGGCGCTTTGTGGATTTTTCTCACGACTTTCTTGCCGTTCATAGCTACTTTACGGACTTTGCTGTCAACTTTCTTGACTTCCCAAACCAGTTTGCAAACTTTTCATACAATTTTTCCACCTTTCAAATAATTTCTATAAATATGCAGACAACATTCTCATTTTCTTAATAACATTTGTTAACTTTTTGAACATTCGCGCCTGATCAGCAGACAGCTGCTTTGTCTTTCCAGGCGCTTTGTGGATTTTTCTCACGACTTTCCTCCATTCATAGCTACTTTACGGACTTTGCTGTCAACTTTCTTGACTTCTCAAACCAGTTTGCAAACTTTTCATACAAGTTTTCCACCTTCCAAAACAATTTCTATGAATATGCATACATTCTCATTTTCTTAATAACATTTGTTAACTTTTTGAACATTCGCGCTTTCCAAATAAGTAGTTTCTTGACTTTTCAAACTGCTTTTTATGAATCTTTTCCTTTCCGACCTTCCGACCTTCCAAGCAAATGTGTAGCCTTTTCAACTTTGTGACAATTTTTCTGAATTCTTACCTTCTCAAACCATTTTTCTAACTTTTCCTGCAGATTTTGTTTCCTTCCAATGCAACTCACGACTAATAACTGTGCCAAGTTTCATTAATCTCCTGCTATGGGAAATGGGTCAGGGGCATTACGTATTGAACGCCACTCGTATATGTGGAACGCATTTGCCAAATACACAACACAGGCAGGTCGAAGAAAGAGATAGTCGACTAGATAGATATTTTAAAATGTTTAACAGAGTTTCATCAAGTTACAAATCTGTGGTGCAATTGGTGGTCAGCAATCTGGTATTTTGGTGTTGAAGGCGCGAGTGTTCACGTGATGTGTATATTAATCTACTGAACTCGGTTTTAGTTCAAAAATTGCTTCTACAATCAATGTAATCATTGCTGATACCGAGTAGTTTCAGGCCAACGTTAATTATTAATAACGGTAATTCGCCACTGACAAATCCACATGCCCACTGATTTATTGAGGTTGATCTTGGAATTGGTACATTGAAACTCTGTATAATGTTGTCTAAAACACAACGGAGACAAAATGAACAGGTTTCAGTAATGATAATGTAGTAGGCACCCTGCGCCTCGATCTTTGTGAATTCAGCTAACAGCTCTTTTTTTTGATTATACGGATAAATGCATGCATGACTTTTCATACTGCTTTGCAAAGTTTCAACCTTCCAATGCATGTTGTAGCCAACTTTTCCGACCTCCTTCACTGCTTTTAGAGGCTTTTTTTGCAAATTAGCAAACTACATTTTAAACCTTTCAAATTACATTCCAGACAACTGTATTGTCTTTTCAAACTATTTATACAATTTCCCGACTTTTTCAAAACCACTATTCTGAGTTGGCAGACGGCTGATTTGTCTTTCCAGGCGCTTTGTGGATTTTTCTCACGACTTTCTTGCCGTTCATAGCTACTTTACGGACTTTGCTGTCAACTTTCTTGACTTCCCAAACCAGTTTGCAAACTTTTCATACAATTTTTCCACCTTTCAAATAATTTCTATAAATATGCAGACAACATTCTCATTTTCTTAATAACATTTGTTAACTTTTTGAACATTCGCGCCTGATCAGCAGACAGCTGCTTTGTCTTTCCAGGCGCTTTGTGGATTTTTCTCACGACTTTCCTCCATTCATAGCTACTTTACGGACTTTGCTGTCAACTTTCTTGACTTCTCAAACCAGTTTGCAAACTTTTCATACAAGTTTTCCACCTTCCAAAACAATTTCTATGAATATGCATACATTCTCATTTTCTTAATAACATTTGTTAACTTTTTGAACATTCGCGCTTTCCAAATAAGTAGTTTCTTGACTTTTCAAACTGCTTTTTATGAATCTTTTCCTTTCCGACCTTCCGACCTTCCAAGCAAATGTGTAGCCTTTTCAACTTTGTGACAATTTTTCTGAATTCTTACCTTCTCAAACCATTTTTCTAACTTTTCCTGCAGATTTTGTTTCCTTCCAATGCAACTCACGACTAATAACTGTGCCAAGTTTCATTAATCTCCTGCTATGGGAAATGGGTCAGGGGCATTACGTATTGAACGCCACTCGTATATGTGGAACGCATTTGCCAAATACACAACACAGGCAGGTCGAAGAAAGAGATAGTCGACTAGATAGATATTTTAAAATGTTTAACAGAGTTTCATCAAGTTACAAATCTGTGGTGCAATTGGTGGTCAGCAATCTGGTATTTTGGTGTTGAAGGCGCGAGTGTTCACGTGATGTGTATATTAATCTACTGAACTCGGTTTTAGTTCAAAAATTGCTTCTACAATCAATGTAATCATTGCTGATACCGAGTAGTTTCAGGCCAACGTTAATTATTAATAACGGTAATTCGCCACTGACAAATCCACATGCCCACTGATTTATTGAAGTTGATCTTGGAATTGGTACATTGAAACTCTGTATAATGTTGTCTAAAACACAACGGAGACAAAATGAACAGGTTTCAGTAATGATAATGTAGTAGGCACCCTGCGCCTCGATCTTTGTGAATTCAGCTAACAGCTCTTTTTTTTGATTATACGGATAAATGCATGCATGACTTTTCATACTGCTTTGCAAAGTTTCAACCTTCCAATGCATGTTGTAGCCAACTTTTCCGACCTCCTTCACTGCTTTTAGAGGCTTTTTTTGCAAATTAGCAAACTACATTTTAAACCTTTCAAATTACATTCCAGACAACTGTATTGTCTTTTCAAACTATTTATACAATTTCCCGACTTTTTCAAAACCACTATTCTGAGTTGGCAGACGGCTGATTTGTCTTTCCAGGCGCTTTGTGGATTTTTCTCACGACTTTCTTGCCGTTCATAGCTACTTTACGGACTTTGCTGTCAACTTTCTTGACTTCCCAAACCAGTTTGCAAACTTTTCATACAATTTTTCCACCTTTCAAATAATTTCTATAAATATGCAGACAACATTCTCATTTTCTTAATAACATTTGTTAACTTTTTGAACATTCGCGCCTGATCAGCAGACAGCTGCTTTGTCTTTCCAGGCGCTTTGTGGATTTTTCTCACGACTTTCCTCCATTCATAGCTACTTTACGGACTTTGCTGTCAACTTTCTTGACTTCTCAAACCAGTTTGCAAACTTTTCATACAAGTTTTCCACCTTCCAAAACAATTTCTATGAATATGCATACATTCTCATTTTCTTAATAACATTTGTTAACTTTTTGAACATTCGCGCTTTCCAAATAAGTAGTTTCTTGACTTTTCAAACTGCTTTTTATGAATCTTTTCCTTTCCGACCTTCCGACCTTCCAAGCAAATGTGTAGCCTTTTCAACTTTGTGACAATTTTTCTGAATTCTTACCTTCTCAAACCATTTTTCTAACTTTTCCTGCAGATTTTGTTTCCTTCCAATGCAACTCACGACTAATAACTGTGCCAAGTTTCATTAATCTCCTGCTATGGGAAATGGGTCAGGGGCATTACGTATTGAACGCCACTCGTATATGTGGAACGCATTTGCCAAATACACAACACAGGCAGGTCGAAGAAAGAGATAGTCGACTAGATAGATATTTTAAAATGTTTAACAGAGTTTCATCAAGTTACAAATCTGTGGTGCAATTGGTGGTCAGCAATCTGGTATTTTGGTGTTGAAGGCGCGAGTGTTCACGTGATGTGTATATTAATCTACTGAACTCGGTTTTAGTTCAAAAATTGCTTCTACAATCAATGTAATCATTGCTGATACCGAGTAGTTTCAGGCCAACGTTAATTATTAATAACGGTAATTCGCCACTGACAAATCCACATGCCCACTGATTTATTGAGGTTGATCTTGGAATTGGTACATTGAAACTCTGTATAATGTTGTCTAAAACACAACGGAGACAAAATGAACAGGTTTCAGTAATGATAATGTAGTAGGCACCCTGCGCCTCGATCTTTGTGAATTCAGCTAACAGCTCTTTTTTTTGATTATACGGATAAATGCATGCATGACTTTTCATACTGCTTTGCAAAGTTTCAACCTTCCAATGCATGTTGTAGCCAACTTTTCCGACCTCCTTCACTGCTTTTAGAGGCTTTTTTTGCAAATTAGCAAACTACATTTTAAACCTTTCAAATTACATTCCAGACAACTGTATTGTCTTTTCAAACTATTTATACAATTTCCCGACTTTTTCAAAACCACTATTCTGAGTTGGCAGACGGCTGATTTGTCTTTCCAGGCGCTTTGTGGATTTTTCTCACGACTTTCTTGCCGTTCATAGCTACTTTACGGACTTTGCTGTCAACTTTCTTGACTTCCCAAACCAGTTTGCAAACTTTTCATACAATTTTTCCACCTTTCAAATAATTTCTATAAATATGCAGACAACATTCTCATTTTCTTAATAACATTTGTTAACTTTTTGAACATTCGCGCCTGATCAGCAGACAGCTGCTTTGTCTTTCCAGGCGCTTTGTGGATTTTTCTCACGACTTTCCTCCATTCATAGCTACTTTACGGACTTTGCTGTCAACTTTCTTGACTTCTCAAACCAGTTTGCAAACTTTTCATACAAGTTTTCCACCTTCCAAAACAATTTCTATGAATATGCATACATTCTCATTTTCTTAATAACATTTGTTAACTTTTTGAACATTCGCGCTTTCCAAATAAGTAGTTTCTTGACTTTTCAAACTGCTTTTTATGAATCTTTTCCTTTCCGACCTTCCGACCTTCCAAGCAAATGTGTAGCCTTTTCAACTTTGTGACAATTTTTCTGAATTCTTACCTTCTCAAACCATTTTTCTAACTTTTCCTGCAGATTTTGTTTCCTTCCAATGCAACTCACGACTAATAACTGTGCCAAGTTTCATTAATCTCCTGCTATGGGAAATGGGTCAGGGGCATTACGTATTGAACGCCACTCGTATATGTGGAACGCATTTGCCAAATACACAACACAGGCAGGTCGAAGAAAGAGATAGTCGACTAGATAGATATTTTAAAATGTTTAACAGAGTTTCATCAAGTTACAAATCTGTGGTGCAATTGGTGGTCAGCAATCTGGTATTTTGGTGTTGAAGGCGCGAGTGTTCACGTGATGTGTATATTAATCTACTGAACTCGGTTTTAGTTCAAAAATTGCTTCTACAATCAATGTAATCATTGCTGATACCGAGTAGTTTCAGGCCAACGTTAATTATTAATAACGGTAATTCGCCACTGACAAATCCACATGCCCACTGATTTATTGAGGTTGATTGGAATTGGTACATTGAAACTCTGTATAATGTTGTCTAAAACACAACGGAGACAAAATGAACAGGTTTCAGTAATGATAATGTAGTAGGCACCCTGCGCCTCGATCTTTGTGAATTCAGCTAACAGCTCTTTTTTTTGATTATACGGATAAATGCATGCATGACTTTTCATACTGCTTTGCAAAGTTTCAACCTTCCAATGCATGTTGTAGCCAACTTTTCCGACCTCCTTCACTGCTTTTAGAGGCTTTTTTTGCAAATTAGCAAACTACATTTTAAACCTTTCAAATTACATTCCAGACAACTGTATTGTCTTTTCAAACTATTTATACAATTTCCCGACTTTTTCAAAACCACTATTCTGAGTTGGCAGACGGCTGATTTGTCTTTCCAGGCGCTTTGTGGATTTTTCTCACGACTTTCTTGCCGTTCATAGCTACTTTACGGACTTTGCTGTCAACTTTCTTGACTTCCCAAACCAGTTTGCAAACTTTTCATACAATTTTTCCACCTTTCAAATAATTTCTATAAATATGCAGACAACATTCTCATTTTCTTAATAACATTTGTTAACTTTTTGAACATTCGCGCCTGATCAGCAGACAGCTGCTTTGTCTTTCCAGGCGCTTTGTGGATTTTTCTCACGACTTTCCTCCATTCATAGCTACTTTACGGACTTTGCTGTCAACTTTCTTGACTTCTCAAACCAGTTTGCAAACTTTTCATACAAGTTTTCCACCTTCCAAAACAATTTCTATGAATATGCATACATTCTCATTTTCTTAATAACATTTGTTAACTTTTTGAACATTCGCGCTTTCCAAATAAGTAGTTTCTTGACTTTTCAAACTGCTTTTTATGAATCTTTTCCTTTCCGACCTTCCGACCTTCCAAGCAAATGTGTAGCCTTTTCAACTTTGTGACAATTTTTCTGAATTCTTACCTTCTCAAACCATTTTTCTAACTTTTCCTGCAGATTTTGTTTCCTTCCAATGCAACTCACGACTAATAACTGTGCCAAGTTTCATTAATCTCCTGCTATGGGAAATGGGTCAGGGGCATTACGTATTGAACGCCACTCGTATATGTGGAACGCATTTGCCAAATACACAACACAGGCAGGTCGAAGAAAGAGATAGTCGACTAGATAGATATTTTAAAATGTTTAACAGAGTTTCATCAAGTTACAAATCTGTGGTGCAATTGGTGGTCAGCAATCTGGTATTTTGGTGTTGAAGGCGCGAGTGTTCACGTGATGTGTATATTAATCTACTGAACTCGGTTTTAGTTCAAAAATTGCTTCTACAATCAATGTAATCATTGCTGATACCGAGTAGTTTCAGGCCAACGTTAATTATTAATAACGGTAATTCGCCACTGACAAATCCACATGCCCACTGATTTATTGAGGTTGATCTTGGAATTGGTACATTGAAACTCTGTATAATGTTGTCTAAAACACAACGGAGACAAAATGAACAGGTTTCAGTAATGATAATGTAGTAGGCACCCTGCGCCTCGATCTTTGTGAATTCAGCTAACAGCTCTTTTTTTTGATTATACGGATAAATGCATGCATGACTTTTCATACTGCTTTGCAAAGTTTCAACCTTCCAATGCATGTTGTAGCCAACTTTTCCGACCTCCTTCACTGCTTTTAGAGGCTTTTTTTGCAAATTAGCAAACTACATTTTAAACCTTTCAAATTACATTCCAGACAACTGTATTGTCTTTTCAAACTATTTATACAATTTCCCGACTTTTTCAAAACCACTATTCTGTGTTGGCAGACGGCTGATTTGTCTTTCCAGGCACTTTGTGGATTTTTCTCACGACTTTCTTGCCGTTCATAGCTACTTTACGGACTTTGCTGTCAACTTTCTTGACTTCCCAAACCAGTTTGCAAACTTTTCATACAATTTTTCCACCTTTCAAATAATTTCTATAAATATGCAGACAACATTCTCATTTTCTTAATAACATTTGTTAACTTTTTGAACATTCGCGCTTTCCAAATAAGTAGTTTCTTGACTTTTCAAACTGCTTTTTATGAATCTTTTCCTTTCCGACCTTCCGACCTTCCAAGCAAATGTGTAGCCTTTTCAACTTTGTGACAATTTTTCTGAATTCTTACCTTCTCAAACCATTTTTCTAACTTTTCCTGCAGATTTTGTTTCCTTCCAATGCAACTCACGACTAATAACTGTGCCAAGTTTCATTAATCTCCTGCTATGGGAAATGGGTCAGGGGCATTACGTATTGAACGCCACTCGTATATGTGGAACGCATTTGCCAAATACACAACACAGGCAGGTCGAAGAAAGAGATAGTCGACTAGATAGATATTTTAAAATGTTTAACAGAGTTTCATCAAGTTACAAATCTGTGGTGCAATTGGTGGTCAGCAATCTGGTATTTTGGTGTTGAAGGCGCGAGTGTTCACGTGATGTGTATATTAATCTACTGAACTCGGTTTTAGTTCAAAAATTGCTTCTACAATCAATGTAATCATTGCTGATACCGAGTAGTTTCAGGCCAACGTTAATTATTAATAACGGTAATTCGCCACTGACAAATCCACATGCCCACTGATTTATTGAAGTTGATCTTGGAATTGGTACATTGAAACTCTGTATAATGTTGTCTAAAACACAACGGAGACAAAATGAACAGGTTTCAGTAATGATAATGTAGTAGGCACCCTGCGCCTCGATCTTTGTGAATTCAGCTAACAGCTCTTTTTTTTGATTATACGGATAAATGCATGTATGACTTGTCATACTGCTTTGCAAAGTTTCAACCTTCCAATGCATGTTGTAGCCAACTTTTCCGACCTCCTTCACTGCTTTTAGAGGCTTTTTTTTCAAATTAGCAAACTACATTTTAAACCTTTCAAATTACATTCCAGACAACTGTATTGTCTTTTCAAACTATTTATACAATTTCCCGACTTTTTCAAAACCACTATTCTGAGTTGGCAGACGGCTGATTTGTCTTTCCAGGCGCTTTGTGGATTTTTCTCACGACTTTCTTGCCGTTCATAGCTACTTTACGGACTTTGCTGTCAACTTTCTTGACTTCCCAAACCAGTTTGCAAACTTTTCATACAATTTTTTCACCTTTCAAATAATTTCTATAAATATGCAGACAACATTCTCATTTTCTTAATAACATTTGTTAACTTTTTGAACATTCGCGCCTGATCAGCAGACAGCTGCTTTGTCTTTCCAGGCGCTTTGTGGATTTTTCTCACGACTTTCCTCTATTCATAGCTACTTTACGGACTTTGCTGTCAACTTTCTTGACTTCTCAAACCAGTTTGCAAACTTTTCATACCATTTTGCCACCTTCCAAAACAATTTCTATGAATATGCATACATTCTCATTTTCTTAATAACATTTGTTAACTTTTTGAACATTCGCGCTTTCCAAATAAGTAGTTTCTTGACTTTTCAAACTGCTTTTTATGAATCTTTTCCTTTCCGACCTTCCGACCTTCCAAGCAAATGTGTAGCCTTTTCAACTTTGTAACAATTTTTCTGAATTCTTACCTTCTCAAACCATTTTTCTAACTTTTCCTGCAGATTTTGTTTCCTTCCAATGCAACTCACGACTTTGCAGGCCACATTACTGACAATACTTTTCAACTTGCTTCCCGAGCCGCCTTCTGCCTTGCCTACCAACTTTTCTTTATTTCAATGCAACTATTACAATGTTGCAAATGACATATTGAACCTTTCAAGCAAGTCACCCGCCTTCCAATTGTCTGACTTGCGACGACTTTCCTTTTCATCTAAACTTATATGTGAAATATTCAGACATATTTTCCACCATCTCAATTCACTTTGAGAACTCTTTTAATTATCCTTTCTGCCTTCCAACTTCACAAACTACTTTCCGAATCTTTCAAACAACTCTCCCATATTGTAATGCAAATATTACAATACTGGAAATGACTTATTGAACCTTTCAAGCAAGTTTCTTATCAATTTTTCTTACTTTTGCAATGACTTTCCTGTATCTGAACTTTTTTGTGGACTATATAGACAATTTTCCCGCTTTCCAATTTAACGATTTCCTTGTCTTCCCAAACCGCTATGCAAACATTGCAAATTTCTCCATTCCGACCTCCCGCCATGCAGTGTTCTTGTTTTCTCAATCAGTTTTCAGGGCTTTTAGTACAACTTTTCAACGCATTTTCACGACTTTATCCGACCTCCGAAATTACTTTTCCTTCTTCCAAAATAACTGTCCCCACGATTTTCTCATCTTTCCAATATACTTATCCAACAATCTCTGTCCTTTTAATTCGCTTTGAGAACTTTTCAAACAAATCTCTTTTTTCGACTTTGCTGATGGCTTTTCCGATCTTTCTGCCGCTTTTCCGCCTGGTAAAATTTTGAACTTTCGGGCCTTTCAATGTAACTTTTCAAATGTTGCAGACTAATTTTCCGAACTTACATTTGAACCTACTGATTAGTGTCAAAGTAACTTTTCGTACTTTAGAGATGACTGTCTTGTTTTCGCAAACCATTTTGCAAAATGTTCATACAATCTTCCCGGGTTCCAATGCAACGTTCACAATTTTGTGGACTAATTGTCAGGCCTCTCAAACTACATTTTGGACCAGCTTTTCCCATATGTAAAGCATCCATTTTTACTCTGCAGACGACTTCCTTGTATTCTAAAATTACTTTTCGAAACTATCTGACAACTTTAAAAGATTTCTTTCACAAAAACAATTAGTATAAATAAACTTCTTGAAAAAGTCTATAATAAAGTGTATGGGACGTTAATCAAGTTCATGAAATGAGGTCAAACTTGCAAGCCCTTTGGATGTTGAGAAGAACTTCTAAATTTATATTGAAACTACTACAATTCCATTTTCTTATATATTATCTCAGAGTATTTCATATGTTGTGATATTACTTTTTTTATTATTTGTTTGTCTTCAGGAACTGGTGATTGTTAACGGATGATCTAAACCAGCAATCCGTCGTTTGTCCATTTGGTCGGCATTTCGCATTCGTTCTCTTGACTACAATGGGTGTATTTTTTTCCACTACACTGTAAACTTCAAATTATTATTCTTAAAAAATTGCCTAAAAATAATTAAAATAAATATAATTTTAATTTCAAACAAATTATGCAATACTTGATGATACGTGCCTTGTTGTTGTTGGTCAAATGTGCTGCAAATAAATATTGGTATATTTTCAGTTCAAACAATTTCCTGACTGCTCCGTGTCTGTGAAGTGTGCCCTCCAGTGACGAGTTGATTCTATGACGTCAAAATTACGTTTGATTGCCGTTCAAAGCTATTACCGGTTAGGTAGTCATTTATGTAGAATATAGTATGTTGTTCAAAAAGGAATGTTTATTGACGGGCGACAAGAGATCAAAACTGCATACTAGTATGTAAACAGTAACTAAAGAGGAATAGTGTATTGTTCAGTGTTTGATTCAAGGTAATGTCTAATTTTATAATAACAATGCATGAAGAAATCGACATATCTCAAATAATTACTGACACATATGGCCGCAAATGTACAATTATTAAAACTATTTACCAATTAATTTTGAATGCCAGTTATAATGGCACCCACTAGTGAACAATACTTATAATTGGTACGATCGTCACGTCACGTTGATTATCAGGAGATTTGTAATTATATCCGTTTTTTACAATTTCCTTATTTTTCTTGGCGTTTATTTTTGTATCGTATTGACGCAAGTGTTGGGGCGTACACCGGACGTTCGTCTGTCTATATACGGTACGCGGTTCGTCTCTGAAGAGGATACAAGTTAGTGATTTCCCATCGATCAATCTGTCTGTGCCTGTCAACGCATGTCGTAAACTCAAGAGGATGCATGCCCTGTACCTGGTCTGTGTTAGTATGGTGTTGACGGTGTCTATCAATATGCAATATGTAGAGTCCACCCTACAAAAAGAACATATTTTTTCCCATGCCAAAGCGGCTGCAGGTAAGACTCTTTACATCATTTTTTTATTTTGGTCATGATATTGAATTATAACGAATTTCTAGAAAAATGTCCATGAACACAATACCTAGAATAAGCTGGTAACCAAATTAAATGCAAAGACGAAAAACGGTTCCAGTTTTGGAAATCAATCCCCCATTTCAAGTTCAAGTCTACCAAATGTATAATGAAAATAACACTTTACGTAACTGCATTCAGTTGTAGGAGGCGACAATACTCAATATAGAGTTTCTCTGAGTAGTTTGAAGGCATTGATGTTAGGTGAGATTATGCATATTCATATCTACTTTTAATATTTCATATTATAAACAAAATAAACTCGTTTTTACACCTATGCTTTTATTTGTTTTGAGAACTCATTTTATTACACATTCCGAAATGTGGATGAGCCCTAATTTCCAAGAGTTGTGAACGTCTTCATCGTCAGAAAAAAACGTATACAAAAGTAAACCGCGATTACCACGTCAGCACGTTATTTCCATAGTTCAACCATGTTTTTCATAACGATTGCCAATGCGCATTCTTCGGTTCACCTGGTGTTTTCGTCATCGATGTTTTCAAAGATTTCTGTGTTCTATCAGGGGTAAAATCTTCTCCACGGGGTCTCCACACTGTCGGGGGGAATCTCGTCTCGTCTCTCTATCTCGTCCCCTTGAGGTACGGGATCGGGGAAGTCACTTTAACTTTACAGTCAAATAAGACACACACAACGAAATACGTTTCAGCTCTCGTCTTAGTCGATCAATCGAGCACTCTACCAGACACAGCGCCCTGGGGAAAAGTCCCCAAGACTCTCACAAGGCTGAACCAAGACTCGCCCAAGACTGGACTGCCTCAAGGCTCGCCCCTAGACTGCACTCTCGACTGCGTCTGTCGTGGAGTATTCGCCAAGACCAACTCAAACTCTCTTCATTCATTTTCAAAACTCTAACCAATTACAAAGCAGTAAAAAGACTCTAGGGCGTAACCTTCAATCATAAAGCCAATCACACTAAGTACTGAATACGTCATATCTTTTGATTAATCGTTCACTACATTAATAACTACGGATACCAACTGTCAGAATGAGTAGTCTAAAAAGCGGCGGCTATCTGGTAATTAGTTCCAAATCACTGAGCCAAGTTCCGTCCAAAATTTCAAATAGGCCTACACGATGACAGACATAACACAGCAATTCGCTCGTAATCAACTATTTAAGTCGGTCAACAGATACGCAAAAACAAATTCATGACAGTTCACCTTACTTCACTCGTGAACATGGTGTTATATATAAACCGTACATGTTTTTTTCACATACAGCGCTCGCAAGAGATAACGGATGGCAATGGAAAATTAAATTAGTTTGGTTCATAATTAAAAAAAAATATCTACTCGTATGCAATATTTTGCATCAAACACTTTTGAGAAAAAAAAAATATGGTGTCTTTAAATAATATTACTAATAATGTTAATAATACTACTAATTACATGTTATTTTACAGAAAGCGACATGAAGGAATATTTCACAGACGATGACTTTCATATCTGAGAAACAGAAGACTTTGTTATATCAAATTCTTTTAGCTTCCGGGGGCCATAACAAACTCTTCCTAATGGTCGCGTCCTCCAGTGAAGTCTCCGTCCGCAATTGTGACGTCAAAATAACGTACATGTGTGTAAGCAAATGTTGGTTGTTTTATTTAATAATTCGTTATTTATAATAAAGTGAAATCGCTCTAAAACATTATCTTCATTGAAGGACGACTAAAAGATCAAAACGATATCGACGATTTGACCTTCGCGTCACCCTTTCCGTCACAGAAGCACTTGTCACTAGAGGGCGTGGCGATTAGAATACGCGCATTGTTGATGCATCTATGGAAGTCTAACGACTGCTACTTAATTTGAATTAACATATAATGTATGCGACACGACTATTTAAAATTCACTATGTCTGTTTTTATTTTATCAATAAACAAATTTAAAGCATACAATACCTAAGAGTATTTTTTGTTTTGTTTTATCAACCACATTTGTAGACCAATTGTTGTAATGTTGCGTGACAAGGTGTAAATAGTGGACGTCGCAATGCATGCAGGATACGCATGTCTCAGGTGATATGTTGCAGGGAATAGTTGGTCACTTTTGTCCAGAGTATTAAAGGGTGGTTGTCGTCGCGCCGCGACGTGTTCGATATGGGACTCGTAGCGACGTATACAACGCGTGTAAAATGCATTGTTCGTTTACATGAAATTCGAGCACGCGCTGCACGACGACCACCGCCCTTTAAACAATTTAAAATAGTTGGGCATTAGAGCAATGGTCCGTCTTCGGTAACTTATTCTTTTGTGGAATGGAAAGTGGTATGGTTACGTTACCGACGCGAGTGTACTTAAATACTGGTAAAAATATACAACTTTTAATTTTTTACACATAAATAAGTTGGCAAATTTGAAAGTATATATTGTTATGGTAATCTTAACGATAATTGCGGCCGAGTGGATGTAATCGATGACCGGGAGTTGCGAAACCGACAATGTACATTTTCGAAATAAATAACAAGCTCTACTTTACGTCGGCATCAGCGAATGCGTCAGTTGGCCATAGCCTGTCATTGTTTAAAAACAAGCGTCTACCCATGAGCCTTTGCATTTTTAGAGTGCCGTTATCGTCGCTTGGGACTCAATTCCCGCACGTGCGCAGGGGACGACCCTCCCCCTTTAAGTTATGCTTGGGCTGTACACTATTTGCCCAAATACTTTTCTAACTTCAGTTGTACACCATAACCTACTATTACAAACTATGTAGTAAAACTCAGATTGACAAAAGGTGTGTACCATATTCAAGTGCAGGACGTGTTCACCTTTCTCAAAACACTTGACACTACTTATTGGCAGTATACTAGTATTTTTCTTGCCTAATCATGCATAGATAAGTTGCTGTACTACAATTTTTAGCTACGCTGTCCTCGAAAACGACAGGTCGAGCTGTTGGTCAGGTGATTGTCCGTCGACGACAGTGTCCCACTATAAATGCATATTTTGATGAAGGTCACGAGAAGGAATCTCTGCCATGCACAAGACACATACTGTTCTGTATCTGTCCTCAAAATTGACCATATTTATACCCAAGTACAAAATCTACAACCATACTTATACCAAAAATCATTTTTGATATGCAATACAGTTTGATGTTCTATATATACATTATATAAAATAACCGGGCAGCACGATGTGCAAATTAACTACTGGGGATATGTCATTGAAACCAGACGACCAGACATGGATATTTCTTACATGCACAGATTCTACTTTCCTCACGAGACACATTCATTCTCTGATACTTTTATAAGTTGTGACAATGAATTTCCATGCCAACAAAAGGGCAGAAGCATGTCACTGATGAAACTATGAATATTAAATAATGCAGTTATAAAATTGTTAGCAATATATACAGTTTTTCAAGAACATCATTTTCTGGCTATGATATACAATAAAATACACAAGGTCAGAATAGTTTTATTTTGTTTGAGCTATATGTTTATTCATATTATTTCCATTTTATTTAAGTAAAATAAAATTGTTGTTTATTCACATAGTAATTAGGCCCAGGGGGAATGTGTTCCTCAACCCCCAAAGAAAAACAATAAAACAGTTTAAGATTTAAAAAAACTCTTGGCTTTGAAAGTATTCTAGTCGAAACTGTTGAACACAAAGACACGGTTTTATTGGAATCAAGTTTGATTAGATATATATACACACACACACGCACGCACGCACGCACGCACGCACGCACGCACGCACGCACGCACGCACGCACGCACGCACGAGTTTGAGCTTGAGCTTGATATTTTTTTGCAGCATGACAAATATTGTTTGAGAAAATAATTTAATTTATTTTGTAACGCCTTGTGTCATGTTATATTCAATGTGAATTATACCACGTAAAAACATTAACACAATATTGGAATATAATTTTAATTATTACTGTTTTAGACAGTGTTGACTTTGTGGTCATTAAGATTCATTCTTAAAGGTCATATACACTTGATGCATGCTACAAGGTTCTACTGAGAAACTCTATATTACTGTGAAATTGAATATACAACTCTTTGGACACGTGTGTGAAAACAAACAGATGTTGTAAAGTTAATTTAGAATTTGCTGAATCACTACCATAATGAACACAATAGCTGATTTCCCATTCACTACAAGATCTCGCGTAATGTGAGCAAGGCACAAACTGAAGGGCCGTCGCAAAAATCAAATGACTCTACCTTGAACTCGATTTTTTTTTATAGTTCAATGTCAAAACGCTAATCTATGGTGTTGAGATATCCTTACTTCATCAAAATTGATCATCATCAAACGCATATCACACATTAAGTGTGTAAAAATATATCCCTAAAATACTTTCACATTTGTTGAATCCCATGGGAAGTTTTGTCGCCACTATGACCTTTGTGTGTCCTGTTTTTACATTTTATATCACACAGGGTCTTACAGTGAGCAAAAAATGGCCTATTGGCAGCAGTAAAATTCAATTCAGCTTTTTATAATACTGGATGCTGTATGTACACTAATGGTCCTGTGGGGTGGTTTATTCAAGTTCCTCCATTCTTGGTGATTGCGATGATGAGCTGCCCCTTGATTGATCTTCTCCGGGCGAGGGTGGAATTAAAACGGACTGATTGCCTATAAATAACAAATCAACCAATAATAAACAATCAGTTATTTCAAATGTACAAAGGTTGTATGTAGGGGGTGGGGCTGTTGTCTACCTATTAGTGTTCAAAGGATCAATGGGTAGGGACAGGGCTGTTTTTGTCCATTCAATAACTAAACCAATGTATGGGTGGGGTGGGGAGGGGAGGGGGTCTGTAGTGTAGATATTATAATTTGGCTTCCAATTTGTATTTCATTTGCATTTTGACATACATAAAATCATTCAAACATTCATCTCTGTTCCAAATTGCTGCACGACTTAGTAACTATCAACAAATATCCAAGTATTTTAAGTATTTCTCACATATTTGTTCTGTCAGATAATATTCAAGGGAATAGAGCTTTAGTGTAGAATAAACATCTAAAACTTAGCTTTGTTACTTGGAGACAGGGTAATCAATAGACTTATCAATATACTTCAACAATGCAACAAACATACCTAAGCCAAATATGTCAAACTCAGCTTTCTCATCTCCTAAGTTTGCTGCTCCATCATCATCATCACTATGAAGTTTCAAAGTCAATGGAGACATTGGTATGGAACCTTCTTTCTGTGTAAGAGGAGGTGGGGTAGTTCTTGCTGCTTCACCATTTGTTATTTTTGGAGAGGGAGTTACACTACCACTCTGAGAGCTTTTAGAATCTTGTTCCACCAATCTTGCTGGTGGTGATCTCTGAGTTGGTGTCTGTCTGGGAGACTGTTGTGCGCTGGTTGGTGGGGTTATAATCACTTCTGTGTCTATGCCTCTGCCTTTTTCATCTGACATATGAGCAGACATTAAAGTAACATGAGCTTTCTGCAATTTGGGAGTCTTCATTGGTGACGATACCAGTGAAATGTCCACAAGAGTAATTTGTTCTTCTGAAATGCCATCTTCAGGAGGATCTGTACTATGTAGTGGAAGATCATCACCAGAAACATCTAAATCCGAGTCGTCTAAGTCTAATGAAAACACATTTGATGCATTTTCTGACTTTGGTTTAGGAGATTGTGTGAGATAAGCAGAGCTAATTGCTGGTGTTGATGTATCACTTGACACAGATTGTAACTTAATTTCCACCAAGCGATCACCTAGACCTACATCCCTAATGTTCAATGGATCGGATGGGCTACCACTTGTGACAGAAGAAGCTTTTAATCTCTTGAATCTTTCTATTATATCACTACTGATGTGACTGTCCTGCCCATTCTGACGACTAATAGAGGCATCTTCAACTTGGGATGCATCATTCAAAGGTTCAAACCTTGGCTCTTCATCCGATTCTGAGAATGCTACACTCATCATGGACTCGTCACAGGTTTGCCTCCAATGTGTTGTTTCCTGTTGTCCATTCAGCGTTAGTACGCTCTTCTCACTTGAGTGTTCCATTCCTTTGTGGGAAATAGCTTCTCCATTTATTTGGTTATCATGAGACATTATTGAACTCTGCTTTACAAACTCTTCCTCTTCTTTCGGCTCATCTATATTACCCTCATCCTCATCCAAAAAAGTCAGAAGATTGGTTGGCATAGTAATGCCAGATAAATCTTCCACTTGTTTCTCATCATCTTTATCCTCTAAGGTATCGGGTGCGCTTGGGATGATTCTTTGCATGGATCTTGTTGGTAACTGTGGAGTTTCACCCAGAAACATGTCGTCAGTCTCAATCTCCTGCAAACCTTCAATGCTATCTTGCACATTGTCAAAAGCAGCCATCTTATCATTCTCTTCCACAGTTTCCCCACTAGTGAAATCCATCAAGTCTATGCTCATTTTATCACTATCGTCACCATGTGATTCATTTATATTCATTTTAGGAGCACCAAGAACAGCATTACCATTTTCGTGGCTAACGTCACAAGTATCAATTCTGTGTGTTTCATCAACAGGTCTTGCTTCCAGACTATAGAAAGCATCTTTTGTTCCATCTTTTTTTTCTTCTCGTAGGTTTTCTTCTTCTGCCTCTCCTTGCTGTTTTTCCTCCTTTTCCCCCTCCTCCTCCTCCTCCTCTTCACTGTGCTCAGTAAACAAGTGTTTTCCATGACAGGCTACAGACTCTGGTTCCAAAACAAATGCTCTTGATAAATCATTTGTCTTTGCATCTGGAGTTCTATTAAGTTTACTTCTGCTTACAAATGCATCCAAACCTGCAAAACAAAATGGCCAATATAAATACACATATGGCTAGCAGACAGGGGGATTGTGAGTTGAATCTCTTAGAGACACAAATGTTAAAGTCAACATCAACTCAAGAACTTTGGACACAACCTTTTCACTACCAATAATTTTAGCACATTCGAAGTAATTTCCTCTGTTTTCTTAGAAGTAGAAGTGTAAAATGATACAGGTGACAGTGTTTTGTCCTTGAAATACATCAATTGAAGTTAAATAATAAAAGTGAATTCTATTGAATTTAATGCATTTTATTTAATTATTAGTTTAGCAAAGGTACAGTGTCAGTTTTAGGTCAATAGATAGAAGTTGATAAGGGTGAATTCACACTTCAACTTACCAAGAGATTTAAGGGGATCCACAACAGCAAGTGGAGGAGTTTTTTCATCATCTGGGGTGTTTCCAACAAGGGCATCAGCAATCTGAGTAAGAAAACAGCAATGCTTTAAAGGACCTACATTTATATAGTATTTCTATAAAATAAATTTCGCTTGTTCAGGATCCCTTAAATAAACTTTAGTATCAACAATTTGTTTTTAATATTTCAGTATAATTAAGGTGGAGAGGCAGGTTCGTGGAATTGTTTTTTTTGCTTTTTATTATCCAAACAGACTTGGCTATAGACTGATAACATTTTGTAGAATTGTGAATAGTGTAACATACTCAAAAAACGATTTTAAAGTATAGATAACAGGTGCAAACATTCTCTCTTTTGAATGCTTAGCAAAATTTAGCAAGGCTGTACATAAATAATAAAAAAGAAACATGGTGAAAAAAAGAAATGATGGGATCTCCATATTATGCACTATGTTTAACTTTTAACAAAACGATAATACATTTAAATTTGGAACTGTTACAGCCATTTTAATTATGAGCATTAGCAAACTTCTTACTGAGTGAATTGTTATGCAAATTAGCAATTATCTCGGCTTCTCTTTAGTGCAATCCCGGAACTTTAAATCAAAGAAAGATTAGAAAGAACTCCCGTGTGAAGAGACATTAAAAATTAATTCAAAATTACTTGTACATGAGATATTGATGGACAAGTCATTGTCAATGACACGTCCCCGTTCCGTTCATATTTGAGTGACATATACATTCAAAGCAGATCATGACCGAAATGCACCTGCATATGTACAACACATTGTACTAAATCTGAACAAAATCTATCCATGCATGACTGAGATCCGGTTCCGGAATTGTGAAAATACGTGATTTTGATGCATTTTCGGCCTTAAAATGGCCATCATTCAGCTATTGTTAAGCGGATCATGAAACAAATGCACATATCTATTTGTGACATAATGTACCATGTGTGTGTGAAGTTTGAACTTGATCAATCCAGACATGCCTTGGATACGGATCCAGAACTGAATTCTTTTAAAACAAAATGGCCGCCAGTTGGCCATTTCGAACTTGATCCGAAAAAAAAAAAGACGTGCATCAAGGTCCTATTATGTTTAATGTATGTACCAAATTTGAACGAAATCCGTCCATGCATAACTGAGATCCGGGTCCGGAATGGTGAAAATGTGCGATTTCAATGCATTTTCGGCCTTAAAGCGGTCGCCATTTGGCTATCGTTAATGAGATCATGAAAAAAATGCACATACATATTTGTGACATGATGTACCTTGTGTGTGTGAAGTTTGAACTCGATCAATCCAAGCATGTCTCAGATACGGATCCAGAACTGAATTCTTTAAAATAAAATGGCTGCCAGTCGGCCATTTCAAACCCGATCCAAAAAAAAAATGACGTGCATCATGGTCCTATTATGTTTAATGTATGTACCAAATTTGAACAAAATCCGTCCATGCATAACTGAGATCCGGGTCTGGAATGGTGAAAATGTGCGATTTTGATGCATTTTCGGCCTTAAAATGGCCGCTATTCGGCTATCGTTAATCGGATCATGAAAAAAATGCATGTGCATATGTCCCATATAATGTGTGATGTATGAGTGAAGTTTGAACTTAATCGGTCCATGCATGTTCGAGATACAGGTGATCACGGACGGACGGACGAACGGACGGACGGACGGACGGATGCACGGACGGACGGACGGACGCACACAAGGCAAAACATAAGTCCCCGTTTTCGGACTACGTCCGAACAGGGACTAAAAAGCTGAAAACTAATTATGTAAATCAGGTAACTAATATGAATTATTATGCTAATTAGAGAATTAATTTGAACAAATTTTAACCCAAAATTAATCAGGCCTGTCTATTGTCCTAGAGCATTTATGTACCAAATTTTCTTCAAATGTGATGATCAGTAATTGAGATATCAGTGTTAATTAATTATGTTAATTAGATGATTAATAAGCATAAATATTTACCAAAAACTAATTGGGTCTCTGCATAGTTCTCTCTCTAAAATCCAATTCGTGGTTCTTAAATCTTTATATATCAGTGGAACATTATGCAAATTAGGTAATTAGTATCCAATTAAAACTAATCAGGTCTCTGCATAGTCCTAGAAGATCTATGTAGCAAGTCTCATTGAAATATGATGATTAGTACTTGAGATATAAGGCAAAAAGCTGAAAATCAACTAATTATGCTAATAAGGTAATTAATATGCACAAATATTTACCCAAAAACTAATCAGGGGTCTGCACAGTCCTTAAGTAACTACGTACCAAGTGTCATTGAAAATTGATGATTACTACTTGTAATATCAAAAGCTGGAAATTAATTAATTATGCAAATTAGGTAATTAATATGTACTGATATTACGATAAAAACTATCAGGTCTGTGCAGTGTCCTATGACATCTATGTACCAAGTGTCATTGAAATGTGATGATTACTACTTGATATATCAAAAGCTGAAAATTAATTAATTATGCAAATTAGGTAATTAATATGCACTCATATTACCCTAAAAACTATCAGGTCTGTGCAGTGTCCTATGGCATCTATGTACCAAGTTTCATTGAAATGTGATGATTACTACTTGAAATATCAAAAGCTGAAATTTAATTATTTTATTATGCAAATTAGGTAATTAATATGTACTGATATTACCCTAAAAACTATCAGGTGTCCTGTGACATCTATGTACCAAGTTTTATTGAAATGTGATGATTAGTACTTGAGATATCAGTGGAAAAGCCGAAAATTGATTAATCATTATGCAAATTAGGTAATTAATATTGCACAGATTTTTACCCAAATCTAATCAAATCTGCACATTAGTTTGGAGCATCTATGTGCCAAGTTTCTTTGAAATACAATGAGTGGTTCTTTAGATATCAGTGGAACAGTCATGGAACAGCTAAAAATCAGCTAATTATCATGCAAATTAGGTAATTAATATACATGGATTTTAACCAAAACCCAATCAAATCTGTGCATTGGCCCAGAGCATCTATGCACCAAGTTTCATCAAAAATCAATGTATGGTTCTTGAGATATCAGTGGGACACACACACACAGACAGACAGACAGACACACTAACTGCAAAGACTCCCTTTTTGTGCTTTGCACACGGGAGTAAAAAAAAAGCTCCTAGACACTTTGACCTTTTGTTTTGAAATTTTCACAAATGACTGAAAATGTGTTTATCTTCAAAACGCCGTTGGGGCATTGTTTTTGGTTGAACAGTGTTACAACAATCGTACAGACAACTAGCCTGGGTGTTAATTTATGCATAAACTTGAAGTAGTGAAATTTTAGCTGCTGCCCTGCAAAATTGACAACTGGTAGACAGTTTTCAAGACGGCACTTTCTTCATAGTAAACAGATGTACCGGTACCCATAAACCAATTTTGACAGGAAACAGAAGCATGGTTTAATAGCTAATTTTTTTTAAATAACTTTTGACCAAAAAAGGACATTTTTGTGCATATTTCAAACTACAGTGTCCATAAAAAAAAATACTAACAAAATTTTAAAATTCATTCAATAAGCTTTCCAAAAATATATAGTTTTGTGGACAAGGGAAGTCATCTTGGTTTCCTAATTAACTAATTAAAATACCTGTCAGGTAAACTGCATCTCTACCTTAATTACCACGAAGATTATAGCCTTCTCAATGGTTCAATTAGGATTTTTATCCCATGCATTTCAGTCATTTAGATAATACATAGGATGCAATTATATCGTCGTGGATGTATAATTTCAGCATTATTATAATCAAAATGATTACCTAGTTTGTTTTTGATGCATTTTATTGTTGAAAAATGCATTATATAGTTGAAAAATTAAGATTTCATAAAAGCAAAGTTTGCGCACGATAGGCAATATGTCCAAGTAACCAAAATCGTAATTTCTTTTATTTTCACTATTCACTATATGAAAAGTTCTCAGTAAACTAACCCATAATACACACCTGTTCTGCCAACAAATCATATGCCTTAGGAGTGGTTTCATGTTGAAGCATACTATTATCAAATGATACATGATGAGTCTCTTGTCGCACAGACGTTTTACTAGAACTATTTCGTTGGGGCTGTGTAGCTCTGGATGCACTTTTTTCATGTGAGATTAGACCAGATGCTCTTTTTTGATGAGCTGGTCCAGAAAGTCTTGGCTGATGTGACAAACCAGCTCTTGGCTGCTCTCCCATCCTGACTGCTCTTGGCTGATGGGCCAACGTGGATGCTGTGATGTGATGTCGTGTTGAGGGCTCACTGTATTTTGAAAAAGAGGCAGCACCATTACTCATATAGGAAGCTTCTGTCATCATTGAATCTGATAACATGGTCTTCTCCATTGTAGGTACCACAATGGGTCGTGGGATTTCTGATTTCTTTGAAGGTCTTGAATCACTGCAGAAAAAGTTGGCAAATTAATATTTCCATGGAGCTGAGCACAAAAGATCACACTGACAAATTGTTAAAGACTCATCTTCACATTGAATATGAGAGCTTCACACACAGAATTCAAAAAAATATGGCTGAGAATAAGATCTAACAAGAATATGTATATACCCTGGGTGAGTGTGCCACAGACTCAATGAGAAGTACAATTCCGCTGGCCAAGATTCATTCACTAACGAATGCGACTTTGGGGGAACCTTGGTTATGGTCCGCAGATGCTTGTGTTCGATCGAGCCTGGTTGACACCAGGATAGCGCATTAAAATTGCCATTAGATAGGGAGATGGCCACACAGTCCTGTCATGTAGTCCCAAACAGGAAATAACTTCTGTGGCAAAAATGCACTATGTGTCAGCACTAGCACTTGCAATTTGCACATACAAAAAAGAAAAAGTCAGGAGAGACAACAGTGACACTCAATGTCTAGAACTGTCGCCCGGCACAAAAATATTTTTTTTTTTAAATTAAAAAAAAAAAAAAGAATATGTATACATAATGGATATCATCACAAACTGAAAATTTAGAAAAACTTGACCACATTCACTTTCAAGTCATGGTATATAGTGGGAACATGTGGTAATCAATGTTTCAACTAACAATTCAAAATAGATAGTTGCATCAGGCAATGTTTATTCAACAGAAGCATATCAAAATATTGTAAACAGGGTCCATAGCACAAAGAGCAAAATGATTTCAAAGACTTTTCCCAGACCTTTTTCCAAACTTTCTTGCATTCTTCCAAGACATTTTGACCATTAATTCAGGCCAACATCATCACCAAAACTAATGGTATGAATATGGTAGTTCCCTGGAGAAAACGGGTCTTTCTAAAATGAATTATCAACTATGACGAAACTTAAAGACTTTTCAAAGATTTTTTAATATTTTTCCTGTAATTTAAAGACAACTCAAAGACTTTCCAGACCTAAAAAAATCCAAAGACTTTCCCAACGCTATGAGCCCTGGTAAATAATAATCACTTCAGAGGCAAATAATATCCAGTTCTATTTTTAGTTCTCAGTCATATTCAATAAAAGACACATTGTTTATAATTGCTAAGAATGATGTGCAAATCCAGTGAATACCATATAGACAAAATGTTCTATACAAGGTATGTTACCAGTTTGATTTTTTAAATCTCTAAATCTGTAGATGCAATCATGTTCAAAACTGATTTATGCAAATACCGGTAATGATATTTCCAACGATTTTAACTTACCCTTTCAGTTGATCTCTTATTTCTTTTCTTGTACTAGTTGGTGTACCTTGTACGAGTCCCACTCTTCTCATAGCAATCCTAGTCATCGTCTCATCTAAACGGGCAACTGCCTCTGGAGTATCAGCTGAATGTACAGATAAAGTAATTTGTCTAGTTAATATACAATGCAAAGATAATTTTTTTTTCCCTACAAAATGACAACATTTGCAAGTTACCAACTCTTGAAAAATGTAACTACTTGCTAAACACTATAGATAGCTATATTGTCAACTGCTTAGGAAGATTCATTCATTTTATTTCAAAATTTTAGTTTTTTAAAAGTCTAGGTTTTTTTTTTAATTTTTTTTCATGACCATTGATTTATTGTTTGTTTTTTTTTCATTCATACTAAATTTTGTAATAAAATGTCTATCCACCTATCTGAGTAGTAATTCTGTAGAATCAACAGCTCATTACTACAAATCAAAAGATATTCATGGCCTTTTGCCACAGAAACTACACTTCGGATAACAAGTGTGTGAGTTTCATAACATCTTTCTATCACTGTGGCATGTTGATGTGCTACCCCACAATCAATATGGTCTATTTCCTCAAGAACTCTTACTAGAAAGTCAACAAACAGCCTGTCGGCTGAGATAGCTCTGCTGTTAGCAATGCACATTTCAATTAAGAACTAGAGATATCATTAGAAAATGAACAATATGTATAGTATCAAAGCAATCAGATTTGTGGTTTTTAACAAGAAGTCGAAAATATCACTTTTTACCAAAAAATGACGAAATATTCACCAAAATTAGAGAATTAAAGATATCATCACGAAATGAACAAATCTGAGAGAGGTTCACATGTAGTACCTATATGTGTAATATCAAAGCAATCGGACTTGCCGTTTTTAACAAGAAGTTGAAAATATCACTTTTTACCAAAAATGACAAAAATATTCATCAAAATTAGAAAATTTGAGATACTGACATGAAATGAACAAATCTGAGAAAGAACCATCCAAGGTACTTACATATCAAATTTGAAAAAATTCTAACTTGCGGTTTCGAAAAAGAAGTTAAGATTGTAAAGTTGACTACGACGGACGCCAACGGACAATTAGTAATATGAACAGCTCCGCTGTGCCGACAGCGGAGCTAATAAAGCTAGACCAGTATCAGTAGTCTGCATATGGGCCACCATACCATGCGAAAAGATACATGGGTTTTGGGGAAGCGAGCATGACAAAGGGAGGGGGATTGACAAACAAACTATATTTAATGATGTGTATGTCTGTGTAAAAATACTATGCTTGATAAGGGGGAAGAAAGGAAGGGTGGCAATTGTTAACAATAATGTAATCTAGTTGAATTATTAGCAAGTTAATTAATATGTAATATCATGCAAGACACCATTTCAAATCTATGTGTAGGCAAAAAGAAAACAATATAGCAACTGAGGGGGAGGGTATAGCCATAGCAGCCATTCTGTAGTACCGTAAAATCTGTATTAGAAGCCGCATCCCTAATAGAAGTCGCACCCATTCTTTTTGAATAATTGAGAACCAAAAATTCATCATTTCTCATATGTGTAGATGCTCTAATAGAAGCCGCATTCCCTCTGTTGCATTGTACCATTTTAATAGAAGCCGCGGTTTCTAATACAGATTTTACAGTAACATACATTTCAGAATAAGTTTTAGAGTTTACATACGCATAGGGGAGCCTCTCGACATACTCCAAGCTGCTCTCAGATGTGGTGGTGTTTCTATATCAGAATTTGGTCTCAATTCATATGATGATGGAGGTGTTGGAGGTATTAACTGTAGCCCTCCAGACTGTAAAGAAAGCAATCATTTTATCATCAATTGTTGTAGTGTAGTCCTTACACAGCAATTAGAAAACTTCAAAGAATGGAAATGATCACAAAGTGTTCAGAAACGGTGTGATATTAATGCAGATGAAATATTGGTGTTGTGATATTAAAGAAGTATTTGTGCTAATAAATAATTTGTTGACATGATCTGGAGCTATTTCAGATTGGTAAGAGACATTTGTTATCGCATTTTCGCATACTGGTTGACAAAAACGTAAACATATGCTGTCAGTGCGATGGCCTATAGGATTATAAATGAGGATGGCAGGGAAATCAAACGATTCTTTTTGCAAACAAACTCACTAAAGTCACTATTAAGCAACTGCACATTATTTTCCTAATGTTGATCACAAAATATATTTTTCTATACTTTCTTAGTTTTTTAATTTATCATTGACTACATTGAAAAAAATAAAGGACAAATTATGTGCACTTATTTGGTAAAAATACAGTTAAACAAAGAATCAAAAAAGTATTTGAAACTTGAAGGGGCAGGGAAAATAACATTTTCCTAATTGTATATTTATGATAAATTGTGATCATTATTCAATTTATAGTTACCACTTTGCAATCATTGGGTAAACTATTAAAAAAAACTTTATTTTTGTTAGATGTTATTATGTGTCTGACCAATATATTAATTATGATGTTCAAAGATTTGTTAATGACTGTTGGTTACTGTAATTTTACAGAATTTCCTCCCTGACTATTATGGAAATTTATTCTCACCCAAGCAAAATGACTATATAGTTGCCCAGTACATTAACAAATTATTGTTATTTTGTTTACCTTAACACTATACTGGAATTCTTCCAATTTCCATTCTAAATGTTGTGCTCTCCACAAACAATATTATAATCAGCTACAAAAACTTGTGTATTATTGGGGAGTATGGCAAACTGTTTTATACACTCTTACTGCTTTACTTGTGAAGTGATTGTACAGCTTAGCTAATAATAAATTTGACAGAATTTACCCCAAAATCAAATGCATGATTCAACATTAATGAATTTAACATGGTTCTTTAAATCTGCACACACTGCCATTCAGTGTTTATTCTGAATCATTTTAAGTACACGTATGAATCTCTATGGGAATAGAGATTGAAGCAGCTGTGTCCTGCCATTCTCATTGCAAATAATTTATTTTTTACAACAGTAGATTACCATGATGTGCTTTACTTCCTGTGTTAGTTACTATTGGTTTAAGATTCCAGACACCTGCTACCTACATCATGACAATTCTTGAATAGGTTTGTAGTTAATACCTAGGTGTTTTTGCATGACAGTATGATCCATCACGTACAGAATAACTATTGAAACTGCAATTTACAAATAAGTTTATGACTTGGTTTTTTTTTTTTTTTTTTAATTGTTGTTCCTGACACTTTCATTGGTATACAGAGTTTAATGGTGGAATTTGTCATAGTTGATCTGGGAGTATTATTTCCTCATAGAGTTCCATGTATAAGCATGTGCTAAGCAAAAAGTAATATCAGTAATTTTAGGAGTATGTAATATATCCACAAAGTATCAGCAATTTTCATGAAAACTACTCACATCACTCTTCAATGTACATAAACTTATAATTAGTCTTTCAAAAATATTGTCTCCAGCCAAAGAAACAAATATTTCTCTGAAAATCAACTCATTTTTATACGGAATAAATAACGAAAACCTAATTTAGTCTGAAATTTGTGCAAAATACACTTTCAAGTTTTGTTCTATCATTTAATTATTAATCTATATTTTAAGTAACAAAACAACTCAAAAGTAATTGCACAAAATCAATTTTATTTTTTCTATCTGATATGAATACATATGCTGATGTTTGGATAATGAAAATACCCTGAAGTTATCTAACTTGCACATAACATACATAAACAAATGTATATAGTAATTACACAAAAGCCTATTAAATATTTTAAATAATAAATATCAATGTTTATGGAATATCTACAAACGTTATTGAAATTAAAAACTTTACTAGCAGCAAAAATATAAATCGATGTGAGCTGTGTTTTTCGTCAGTTTTTTTCTTATTTATTACTCTGTCCAAATAAATTTTATATTGTATCGAATGAACACACAAGGTGAAGGGTTAGCAAGTTCAAAGCAATGCATATTCAAAAAGCTGGAAAAATAATTCTTGGTTGATCAAAGATTTATTTGCAAGCAATTTGCATACTATTATCATAAATATTTCCAATATCACCACATGCTCACTTATTTGGTACCAAAAAGGTAATTCCAGTTACACATGAATAAGATTTTTAGAAAAATTGTGAAAAACTTCAGTCTACATGCTTTATCCATCTTCTCTGTCATGCAGTAAATGCAGTTTTGCAAAGACACAAAAATTGAGTTGCGATAGTTTTTTGTTTTCAAAATTTACTAAATATATATGGGAAATGTTTGCCACTTTTTGTTTTCTGTTCTTAAGTATCACATTTACTAACAATCCAGAAAAACAAATTTAATAATTTACAGTATGGAAGAACATTATTTAATTCTCAGGCTAATATATTGCATTGAAATTAAAGGACCTTCATACAACTGTATTTAGTTTAGTAACAGTAATAACTACAACAATAACTGTAAATGAGACACCTATGTGGTTTTGAAGATTGTTTTGGTGTTTCCTGGAACACTTACTAAGCTATCATCTGGTTTTTGATCCCGAGCAGTTGATTCATCATCCAATTCAGCTATTATTGTATCTATTGATTCCTTCAATTCAGGTATCATCTCAAAGGCAAGTTTAGATCTGAAAATATGAACAAAGGGGTAAGATATTTACATTTCATTGACAGATAGGGGTATGTAGGGGTATACTTAAGTGCTGATCACCCCATCCTTGACCAAGTGGTTCTTTCCTGAACACAGTCTGTTATGAGTCATATGATGCTTTCAGACCAGGTCATGTATAGCACATACCTCTACACATGCTGCCTTGCATGATGGGTGTTTCCCTCAAAGGCTAGGCCCACTGCCGAAACAGTGGATTGGTGTCAGGAAGGGCATCCGGCCAATTATCTCATGCTCCAAAAAACCTTAAATGGCAGTTACAACCAAGCGATTGCCACTAGTTTAAGGTGAATCCGGCCACCCTCGTCTTCGGGGACCAAACCGGATTTAAAACTCTGGACTACTACTACTACTACTACTACTACTAGATATTCAGTACTCGTGCATATTAACAACTAACTTTCTTTTTGTAGTAGTAGTTATCACAACTGATCTTTATTGCTATTAACTGATAGAAACATTGTATTTCTAAGGATGCAATAAAGTTATTATTGTTATTATCCTTATTATTATATCAATGTGGAAATCATGAGTTAGTACGCAACTTGCCAAATTTCATCTTGTTTTTTTACTGGTTTGTACGACATGACTTTACCAAAGAAAAGTAACGAATTAGTAACCATACTGACATACAAAACAACGATGGCCTATAGGATTATAAATGAGGATGGCAGGGAAATCAAACGATTCTTTTGCAAACAAACTCACTAAAGTCACTATTAAGCCACTGCACATTATTTTCCCAATGTTGATCACAAAATATATTTTTCTATACTTTCTTAGTTTTTCAATTTATCATTGACTACATTGAAAAAAACAAGTCATAGAAAATTACACAGTCCCTGTTAAATTTTTGAAAGTTCTTTTTGTGCTCATCATATTAAAGCGGAGGGGTTGTCGCGAGCGTGTCCTTGAAACTCGAGTTCCAAATGGAATATACAACAGATTGTTTATTTACATCAAAACACGTGTTCCATGTAGTAGTTATATGGCCAAAAATAAAAACAGCCGTTATTCGGCCATCTTTGATCTGATTATGAAACACACTGATATGTATGTGCCAAATACGAATGAATATGGTACATAAATTGTGGAAATATAGTAGTAAGGCCAAAAAGTCATATGGCTGTCAATCGGCTATCCATGACCAGATTTTGAAACAAATTGTCATGGACATGCATTCTAACACGTATAAAGTACATGTATGTGCCAAATTTGAATGAAAACTGACAGAGCACGTCCAAGATA
The DNA here is from genome assembly GCF_978046115.1 of Saccoglossus kowalevskii. Lineage (NCBI taxonomy): Eukaryota > Metazoa > Hemichordata > Enteropneusta > Harrimaniidae > Saccoglossus > Saccoglossus kowalevskii. The sequence continues at coordinate 19,281,466 of NC_140653.1, read as the reverse complement.
CTGCATAAAAAAACACACAAGATGCCTGCCAGTCGACCATCTTTGATCCAATTGCGAAATAAATCGTCATGGACATGTATCCTAACATGTATAATCTATGTACCAAGTTTGAATGACAACTGACAAAGCATGTCCAAAATACAACATTTTCAAAAAACAAGATGGCTGCCAGTCGGCTATTTTGATTCAAATCGCTAAACCACTGCATGTGCATATGTCCCACATAAGGTACTAGGCACATGCAAAGAATGAACGAAATCGGTCCGCAGGATTCTGAAATACGACTCTGGACAGACTGACGCACAGATGGATGAACACATGGACGGACAGACTCAGGAACTCACGGACGGTTGGGGGCATGTATCCTAACATGTATGAGCTATGTACTAAATTTGAATGAAAACTGACAAGCATGTCCAAAATACAACACTTTCAAAAAACAAGATGGCTGCCAGTCGGCCATTTTGAATCGAATCGCTAAACCACTGCATGTGCAGATGTCCCACATAAAGTACTAGGCACATGCAAAGAATGAACGGAATCGGTCCAAGGGATTATGAGATATGACTCCGGACGGACGGACGGACAGACGCACACGGACGGACGAACAGATGAACGGAGGCCGAATTATAAAACACTTGCATGTGACATGTAGAAATAAATACTACGACAGAACCCCACACCCTCCCCGTGGCTTTCGTTGCGTATGGAAGTTATTTTCACGAGTGATGCGGTGTATCCTGCGGCCGTACTTTCACGAGCGAAGCGAGTGAAAGTACAGCAGAATACACCGCATCTTGAGTGAAAATAACTTCCATACGCAACGAAAGCCACGGGGAGGGTGTGGGGTTCTGTTATTACATATGTTCCATACTTGATTATTTCGTATTAAAGAAAGAACGTGCAAACCGGGATGGAATTTAGATCGGGGAACCCCATTGCCCATTAATATGTTCCAATATAAGTGTTACGCCCTAGCAGCGCGTGTCAGTGTAGAAGGCGCCCGGAGAACGCGTGTCACTGTTTGTTTGAAATTAAAATAATCAGACGTCTAATCCGAGTCACTGTCCGAATAAATATCTCATTGACGTTTAGTTGGGACCACGGCAGAACCAGAACTCGAACTGGACAACTATGATACACAGTTTATGTTGAAGTTAAAAGTTCCGCCACAGAATTGTGCATTGGCAAACATGCCGTGCAACTGCGGTACTCCACAGACGGGATGACTTTCGTCGACAGCGGTTCTCGCTTAGCTGCACCACAGTCCTTCGTTGAGGGACAGTGGCTGCACGCTACACCTTCGTGTGTGATGTTGCTTGCTGGTAGTGGATTGACTGAGTCTTGATTACCGGTTAAAATGTTGCTCTTTTGGCGTTGGTAATTTTTATTTGGAACTGAGTAACGCCGCAACGTCGCCAGCAGAAACCTGGTATCTCGATGCTGATGGTTGCGGCTGCATAGTAATCGCTGATTTTACTGCTGGTGGATCTTCTGAGAGCCCTTCAAGGTTTATAAAACTCAGTTTCCAGGTGGTCAACACACATTAAGTTCTCCCAATCGTAGTATTCCATGTGATGTACACCTGACATGCCAAAAATGTTGTTGAACGATTTGAACTGGATAAAAATAGCAGACAAAAATGTGTTTACAAAATAAAAATAGTTCGGTAGCCAATGAAAATACCATGTTCATTTGCATATCGACCGTGAAAATACCGAAAACATTATTGCATGGGTGATATGCAAATTAGTTTGGGCCAAAATAAGTGGCTGCCTAAAAGTACCATTACTGTTGTTCAAATTTCATGTCACTCGGCAAGTATATTCATGTACCCCAAGGTGAAAATATCGTACTTCTAAATATTGTTTATTCCAAAAAACTGTACTCCTGAAGGGACTACTTTGTTTGCTCTCAGACCTCATTTGCATATGGGTTGTGGAAATACCGATTTTGATTTCAGGGACGAATCAAAATAAACTGCAGTACATATGTAATACTTACCATACAAGAATATTTTGTCAGATTAAAGTTTTGGAACTCGGTGATGTCAAATACAAACCAGCAATTAATAAGCAAATAATTATCTTTGACAAATGAAAATGAAACACAAAAGTCATTTCTCATGCAGGGAAAAATATTTCAGGCTATTACAATTGCATGCACAACATATTCTGCAACAGATTTGGTGGTCAATTGAACTAGGGTTGTGCAGGGGAAAAAAATTAAACTTCCTGTCAGGTAGTGTGAAGATTTAAATCTAATCACTGCCAATAGTTGCTCCTGTTGCACTGGTTTTCATACAAGAAGGGATTTCTAACTCACTGTTGCCTAATAAATAATATAAAGTTTGTTCCTAGGACTCTTGCTAGATACAGTCAATATGATGAAATGTTAATTATTTTGAGCTGGTATTTTAATTCCGAGCTTCTCATGTTTCATTATTATGTTATACATAGTCTGTACTACTGAGAAAACTCAATTTAAGGATGCCTCATGAAATCAAACGTACAACTAAATGTCAAATCATACTTCTCATACAAAGCAATCTTCTGATAAACAAGTACTGTAAATTCTGTATTAGAAGCCGCATCCCTAATAGAAGTTGCACCCATTCTCTTTGAAAACCAAAAAATCACAATTTCTCGTATGTGTAGATGTTCGAAACCGCATCGCCACTGTCGTATTGTACCCTTTTAATAGAAACTGCGGCTTCTAATACAGATTTTACAGTACTAGCATCATGAATTATGAGAAAAAATGAGAATTAGTTTGACGCAATTGCTCAACTATCGAAAATAACAACACTGAATGAATGTCAATAAACTTGGAATATCAATGTTCTAATTATTACTGTAACAAAGGTTGGGAAACAGATGTGATGTTAGCCATTGCATACAAATGCAAAATCTGGGCAAATGTTGAGAATATACATTGAAAAAAAAAAACACTATACAAAAACAGATTTCCATGTAAAAGTGTTAGAAGGCACTATAAGTTTACCAACTGTGAATTGAGTGTTTTCACCAATTCTACTTACTTCAAAGCTTGTGTATTCACAAGATGTGCATGATGAATGTGAACTTCCGTGGCAATTTTGGGATTCAACTCTTTAAATTGTGGCATCACAGCTGAAAGCAACAAAGAATGAAAGGTCTTTATTATTCCAGACTTAATCCCAGAGCAATGCTTAAATTTAACAGGATAACAAATTTAATTGTAGCGATCAAAGAACATAATAAAAATGATAGATTTTCTTACTTTGCTGTAGTTTTTCTATATACAAATGTAAAGACAAATTGTAGAGATGTAATATAGTCAGTAAATTCAGTTTTCCTCCTTCATAAGTGTTACCAATGTTACGCTGTAATAAAACACCAGAATGCATTATGTACTGAACTATACCATAGATGTCAAAGAATACCCATGGGATTTTCAAAATGCAAGAACATTGAGCATTGAAAAATTTTAAAATGTGCTTATAATAATTATAAGTCTCTGATAAACTTTTACAAACTTCAGGTATAAGTTTCTGATAAACTTTTACAAACTTCAGGTAAATTTAATTTTAGACGAGAGCATCTCAAGCACACTCTACATACATAATTATGCATATATTGTATTATTTCTATTACTCAGCAGCACATGCTCTTCGTTTTAAAATGCCCTATGTATGAAAACATTAGAAAATCAAAGAAAGTTTAGAAAGAACTCCCATGTGCTGAGAGTATTGGAGACACATTAAATATAATTCGAAATTACTTAGCTGAAAACTAATTATGCAAATCAGAAAATTAATATGACCAGATTTGTGTGTAAAACTAATGAGGTCTGCGCAATGTAACAGAAAATCTATGTCTCCAAGTTTAATTGAAATGTGATTAGAACCAAAAAATTATGAATTATTATGCTTGTTAGGGAATTAATATGAACAGATTTTTACCCCAAACTAATTAGGTTTGTACATTGTCCTAGAGCATCTTTGTACTAAGTTTCATTGAAATGGAATAATTAGCACCGTGAAAACTCCAAAATTTCGACCCCTCTAAAGATTCGATCGCTTATTTATTTGCCGGGTTTCGGTGTTTTATTTACCTCCAAATTTTCGACTCCACTAAAACTTGCCGATTCATTCTTATTCGAAAATTGCGACCAGTTTTAGTTTTCCCCCAAACGAAAAAAAAACCGATGTAAGCGTTCAAACGGGACCTTCCTCGAAGGCATGAATCCGGGTTTCTGATTGACTGAGAGCTTTTTATTTTATTGGTAACGAAAATATATTCTAAATAAACGAAGTTTCAAATAAAAACGAACACAAAAATCTCGGCATGCTGCGTTTCTGAATTGTTGATTATTACTGTACTCAGTAGTGATTATAATAATGTACACAAAATAAATTTGTTGAATGGTTATGAAATACAAATAAAAGTCAACTTAGTTTCATCGTAAGCGAATGATTCCGGTCTCGCATAAACGTTTGATGCTGTAGGATATCCGCCATGTTCTCTTTGGTCAAATAGGTCAAATCGCTAATTAACCAATCAAAAAGCTGGATGATGCCAACGTGTTCAAATTACCATAGCTTATTTAAATATGTTAATGTTATTGAACGCAATGCGGAAGAGATTGATGTTGTAGTACGATATTTTGGCTTGGATTTTGATGCGAAAACGGCATGATTTTTTTTAAATAAAAAAATTAGTTGTTTTTAAAAAATAAACTGGTCATCTGAAGAATAATTTAACATTGTTCACAATGATAACAGCTCATTCTCGAAAGGAAGCTTACCCGCTCACGCTAGTCACGATAAAAATCATACACGTGTACTCTTGAATAGACAGACGTCAATGACTACGGTAAAACTTACTCGATTGAAATGTCCGAAAAATGACGCCAAAATACACCTTAAAAGTCCCATTTTATTTTCTTAAATCCCATTTTATTTTTTAATCCAAGGGCGAATTTACGGCAGAATTTGGTCCCTCAAATAAGGGACACGTGAGCTTTGATTCTAACCGGATACATTGCACTGGGTCGGGAGATAGTTTGCTAAACTTCCATGTATCTTTTGTCCAATGGGTACTTCGAACATTCGCAAGTTTTCCTAGGTAGTGCGAGACAGCTTTGTCTTTTGACCTATTAGTTTTTTGCTGACCCCTTCTCCGCGTCTTGATGTTTTGTTTTGCTTGTCATAATATTCACTGATTGATGACTTTGTTTAGATTTTGAGTTACAACTCGGCCACGACCTTTGCTTTTACCGTGAAACATGAGGAAGTTTACGTCAATTGACGGACATTGCATTTTTTAAAAACTAATGAAGCACAATGTCTATCATCCCCATTTTTTCATTTGCTGATTTCTATTCTGAAAAATTTGACCGTCCGAAAATGCACCTTAATTTTGACTCTAAAAACGCGTCACATTTCTAACACCAATTATTTAAAACCGGTCAAAATTTTGGAGTTTTTACGGTACTTTAGATATCAGTGTGAAAGCTTAAAATTGGTTAATTATGCAAATTAGGTAATTAATATGTACACATTGTAACGCACAATTATTCAGGTCTGTCTATTGTCCTACAGCATCCATGTACATTCATTGATATGTGATGTATAGTACCTGAGATATCAGTGTGAAAGTTGGTTAATTATGCAAATTAGGTGATTAATATGCACAAATATTTACCGGAAACTAATTGGGTCTGCATAATTCTAGATTCATTGAAATGTGATGATTAGTACTTTAGATATCAGTAGAAAAGCTGAAAAATAATTATGCAAATTAGGTAATTAATATGCACAATTATTTACCCTAAAACTAATCAGGTCTCTGCATAGTCCTAAAGGATCTATGTACCAAGTTTCATTGAAATGCGATGATTAGTACTTGAGATACCCATGGAAAAGCTGAAAATTAACTAATTATGCAAATTAGGTGATTAATATGCACAAATATTTATCGAAAACAATCAATCTCTGCATAGTCCTTGAGTATGTAAGTACCAAGTTTCATTGAAATGTAATGCTAACTACTTATATCAAATGCTGAAAATTAATTAATTATGCAAATTAGGTAATTAATATGTACTGATATTACCATAAAAACTATCAGGTCTGTGCAGTGTCGTATGACATCTATGTACCAAGTTTCATTGAAATGTGATGATTAGTACTTGAGATATGTACTTGAGATATCAGTGGAAAAACCGAAAATTGACTAATCATTATGCAAATTAGGTAATTAGTATCCACGGATTATTACCAAAAACTTCAGAGCATCTATGTACCAAGTTTCATCAAAATCCAATGAGTGGTTGTTTAGATATCAGTGGAACAGTCATGGAACCACTAAAAAATAGCTAATTATCATGCAAATTAGGTACTTAATATGCACGGATTTTTACCAAAAATTAATCAAATCTGCGCATATGTTCAGAGCATCTATGTACCAAGTTTCATCAAAATCCAATGAGTGGTTCTTTAGATATCAGTGGAACAGTCATAGAACAGCTAAAAATTAGCTAATTATCATGCAAATTAGGTAATTAACGAGCATGGATTTTTACCAAAACCTAATCAAATCTGCGCATTGGCCCAGAGCATATATGCACCAAGTTTCATCAAAAACCGATGTATGGTTCTTGAGATAGCAGTGGAACAGTCGGACACACATACACACATACAGACACACTAACTGCAAAGACTCCCATTTTGTGCTTCGCACATGGGAGTCAAAAATTATTACCCTCATGGTCATATACTTATCCAACATTAGAAAAATTTTATTCTATTATGTCAAACAAATCTGACCAAATACCGGTAATCTTCAAACTAGCAATGTTTGTACATAAAGCACAAATTCTGAGACAAGAATGTATTAACATGAGGTAACTTTTGACCTCGGGAAGGAATTAGTTATGTATTTATTTTTCCATGTATATTGTGAAATGGACCGGTGGCCTTTAAAAACAAATAAAGATTCTATACATGCTCTTAAATAAATGACAGATGTATGTCAAAGGCTAAACTAAGATATATTTTTATGATTGTCAAACAACAAATAAAAACGCAATTTTTGGTTTACATGCATTATAAATACAGTGTATGTTTCAATTTGTGAACACCACAAAAATGTTTGTGGTGTGCAAAACTATACAAACAATATATAATACAACTAATCTTGACTTGGCCACTTTCACTGAGTAACATATGGGATACCATGAAATAATACTCACACTCTGTAGTTGCCTTTCACATTCACTGAGTAACATATGGGATACTATGAAATAATACTCACACTCTGTAGTTGCCTTTTACATTCACTGAGTAACATATGGGATACTATGAAATAATACTCACACTCTGTAGTTGCCTTTTACATTCACTGAGTAACATATGGGATACTATGAAATAATACTCACACTCTGTAGTTGCCTTTCACATTCACTGAATAACATATGGGATACTATGAAATAATACTCACACTCTATAGTTGCCTTTCACATTCACTGAGTAACATATGGGATACTATGAAATAATACTCACACTCTGTAGTTGCCTTTCACATTCACTGAGTAACATATGGGATACTATGAAATAATACTCACACTCTGTAGTTGTCTTTCACATTCACTGAGTAACATATGGGTTACTATGAAATAATACTCACACTATGTAGTTGCCTTTCACATTCACTGAGTAACATATGGGATACTATGAAATATTACTCACACTCTAGTTGCCTTTCACATTCACTGAATAACATATGGGATACTATGAAATAATACTCACACTCTGTAGTTGTCTTTCACATTCACTGAGTAACATATGGGATACTATGAAATAATACTCACACTCTGTAGTTGTCTTTCACATTCACTGAGTAACATACGGGATACTATGAAATAATACTCACACTCTGTAGTTGCCTTTCACATTCACTGAGTAACATATGGGATACTATGAAATAATACTCACACTCTGTAGTTGCCTTTCACATTCACTGAGTAACATATCAGGTACTTGGATAATGATATCGCTGGCATCTATCATGTGCTTATTAGCCAAACCATTAAGAACCGAATCTAATACTTCTCTGTGATGGGAATGATTGCCATGGAAGTCTTCAATACTATTCCACAACTCCCTCACCTACAAGTCAGATACAAAATGTCATTAGCAATAAACAACATTTAATTATTTACACATTTCATCAAAATGTCAATGTAAACAAAAAGTATTTTAACTTTTCACAGACTTTCTTCTTTAGTGCAAGTAAATTCAAAGTAAATAATAAAGTGTCAAAGTTGTTGAGTCGTGTCATGTTCAACACAAGTCAATGTGACACAAACAACCAGATTACTTTTTAATACCAATAATTAGTTAACTGGTGGTTTTTAAAGAAGGGTGAGCTAACTACTATAAATGCATTATTTATTCACTGTTTCATAATTGCTATTTTCATGATAAGTAAAATACACATGAACATGTAGGGTAACAGAATTTATTGTATTCCTGCCAAGTTCATCAAATCAAAACCCAGTGAAATAGCTCAAAACATCAAAATAGAAGAATGATGTTTGCTGACATTTAATTAAACTGCTAGTGAACATAATGGTTTCACAGTAAATGTTAAGTTTTGCTTAGATCATCTTTTTGACATTTGAATGCGACTGCGGCGTTTTAAACCTGCTCTGGAGGAGATAATTAACACTGGCCTTTTGAATTCTCTGTGCTCTTTTAATTGCTTCTACTTCCATCTCTCCTTCAAACCTTCCACCTGATCTTCTCCTCATTGGTACTGGACTGCCGGCTTTATGGTTCAATTCATGATTCTTCTGTCGCATATCTTCCACTTTCCTGTCCAATTCACGAATCTGTTTCTTCAGCACTCTGTGATTTTTAACAAAATCACTGAAAGATAGAAAATGTTACCAGAACGCAATAAAAAAAATGCATTTATTAATTTAAAAGTTGATAAGTAGAATAAAATTGTTCTGGCTTCAAGCATTCACCATTTGTATACAAGCAGGAAAACTGTTCATTCTTAATCAAATAACGAGTCATAATTATCATGCACGAAACATTAGCCAACAACAACAAAAAATAAAATCATTTCAATACATGCTACTTAAGGAGCTTAATTAGTCCCCGTTCGGACGGAGTCCGAAAACGGGGACTTATGTTTTGCCCTGTGTGCGTCCGTCCGTGCGTTCGTGCGTCCGTGATCACCTGTATCTCGAACATGCATGGACCGATTATGTTCAAACTTCACTCATACATCACACATTATATGGGACATATGCACATGCATTTTTTTCATGATCCGATTAACGATAGCCGAATAGCGGCCATTTTAAGGCCGAAAATGCATCAAAATGGCACATTTTCACCATTCCGGACCCGGATCTCAGTTATGCATGGACGGATTTCGTTCAAATTTGGTACATACATTAAACATAATAGGACCTTGATGCACGTCATTTTTTTTTTCGGATCAAGTTCGAAATGGCCGACTGGCGGCCATTTTGTTTTAAAGAATTCAGTTCTGGATCCGTATCAGAGACATGTCTGGATTGATCAAGTTCAAACTTCACACACACAAGGTACATCATGTCACAAATATGTATGTGCATTTGTTTCATGATCCCATTAACGATAGCCAAATGGCGGCCGCTTTAAGGCCGAAAATGCATTGAAATCGCACATTTTCACCATTCCGGACCCAGATCTCAGTTATGCATGGACGGATTTCATTCAAATTTGGTACATACATTAAACATAATAGGACCTTGATGCACGTCATTTTTTTTTTCAGATCAAGTTCGAAATGGCCGACTGGCGGCCATTTTGTTTTAAAGAATTCATTCTGGATCCGTATCCGAGACATGTCTGGATTGATCAAGTTCAAACTTCACACACACAAGGTACATCATGTCACAAATATGTATGTGCATTTGTTTCATGATCCCATTAACGATAGCCAAATGGCGGCCGCTTTAAGGCCGAAAATGCATTGAAATCGCACATTTTCACCATTCCGGACCCAGATCTCAGTTATGCATGGACGGATTTCATTCAAATTTGGTACATACATTAAACATAATAGGACCTTGATGCACGTCATTTTTTTTTCCAGATCAAGTTCGAAATGGCCGACTGGCGGCCATTTTGTTTTAAAGAATTCAGTTCTGGATCCGTATCCGAGACATGTCTGGATTGATCAAGTTCAAACTTCACACACACAAGGTACATCATGTCACAAATATGTATGTGCATTTGTTTCATGATCCCATTAACGATAGCCAAATGGCGGCCGCTTTAAGGCCGAAAATGCATTGAAATCGCACATTTTCACCATTCCGAACCCGGATCTCAGTTATGCATGGACGGATTTTGTTCAAATTCGGTACTTACATTAAACATAATAGGACCTTGATGCACGTCATTTTTTTTTCGGATCAAGTTCGAAATGGCCGACTGGCGGCCATTTTCTTAAAGAATTCAGTTCTGGATCCGTATCCAAGACATGTCTGGATTGATCAAGTTCAAACTTCACACACACATGGTGCATCATGTCACAAATAGATATGTGCATTTGTTTCATGATCCGCTTAGCAATAGCTGAATGATGGCCATTTTAAGGCCGAAAATGCATCAAAATCACGTATTTTCACAATTCCAGAACCGGATCTCAGTCATGCATGCATGGATTTTGTTCAGATTTAGTACAATGTGTTGTACATATGCAGGTGCATTTCGGTCATGATCTGCTTTGAATGTATATGTCACTCAAATATGAACGGAACGGGGACGTGTCATTGACAATGACTTGTTTAAATTGAATTATATGCTTACTTGGAGACTTCCTGCCACTCTTTCTGCAGGACAGCAGAAGATTGCAGTTTTTCTAAAAATTTCTTGCGATGTCTGATGGCACCACAATGTAGACTTTTAACTATTGGAATACCAAGGTGGCTGTATGACGGCATAAGTTTGGGACGCTGAAGAAACTGTCGTGGCTTCATACCTATAGGAAAAACATTACCAAGATAATCATAATTGAGGCCATGGCTTTAATTAAAAATCAATTTGTTAATGGATGACTTCAGATACGTGAAGTGTGGGTGCGGCTTTAATTACGGCATTCACTTCAGTAACAGTGAAAATGTTTTTAGAAAAGAAACGCCTGAATAGATATTGAGATTTATTTTTTTTAATTTTGTGGTAACGAAAAGTATATTCTAAAAGAAGTTTCAATTAAAAATAAACAAGAATGCATTGCGAATAACGTAAGTGATGAATAACTTACTTGTTTTCAAAGTGTTGCAATTGTTGATTAGTACTCAGTAGTGATTATAACGTACAAAAAATAAATTTGTTGAATTGCAAGTAATATTCAACTTAGTTTCATCGTAGGCGAATGATTAGTCACATGTAAACGTTCAATGCGATGCATTATGTGTTCGAATTACAATAGCTCATTTAAATATGTAAATGACAGTTTTGTGACTTCATGGTGAATGCAACACGAAAGATATTTACCGATGTTGTAGTGGGATCAATTTGGGCTTCGATTTTGATGGGAAAACGACATGATTTTTTTTTACTCAAGAAATTAGTTGTTTTCGAAATATAAAGAATTAAAGAAGAACTTTTTATGGTGATAACCGCTCATTGTCGAAACTTTTGTAGCATTCAGGTCTGAATCATTTGTAAATTAGTATTTTTATAATATACACCATACAAATTTAGATATGTTACACAGATGACCAATGATTAGTGATGTCACAAGAATGATCCACACCCAATACTAACATTCAGACTCATTTTGGATAAGCCCATAATGAATCATGTACACATGTAAAGTTGATGCCAGAATATCTACCACTCACAAGCATCAAGCATTATGCAATGTGAAAGATTAACTTACCATGTTCATCTGTGATTAATTTCATACATACAAATGTACTAAAATGCATTAAAAGATTATAGAATTTATCACCTCCAGGAGATAAAAACATGGAAGGTACAATTCTTGGGAGATTAGCCTCGGGACACTCCTAAACAGAAAGCAACAACCACAGGTTTTATCAGTTAATAATATTTAGACCAGATACCAATTTTGCCACTGGCAAAGTCAGTGAATACTACAGTTGAATGCAGTAATAACACTATGATATGTCTGTTCAAAAATCAAGTTATTTGTCAACTCTTGTAAACATGTTCATCAGGTGGGTGCTCTCTGGATTTTTATAAATGTTAGTTAATGTAATGTAGAAGCTTACTCATAATTGTTGAGAAAGTTGGTCATAAATCTCATGACAATGTTCATTAGTGTATTGTGTAAAACTATTGTGTAATTTCATGGTGCCATGAGACAATAGCTTTCTTTTGTGTGTTACAGTGACATATTTCGAGAAACTTGCCTTAATATTTTTCAAAAATTTCTATTTTTAGAACAATTCCATAGAGCCACAATGTAAAAAAAAAATTGCATTTTTTGCCACTTTTGAAATAATTGAAAACAAAAAGTACCCCATCATTAATAATATTTAATTTGTTCAGCCTATGTAACCAGCCTACAATTTAAGACACAACATTATCTTGCTCACAGTAACTTCATAGTAAAAGCACTATAATACTGACAAAATGGCTACTATCCACTAAAATACAACAATCATTTGCCAAAAAATAAGCTGGTGACCCCCAACATTTTTTGTTCACTGCGAAATAATGGCATTGGCCATCATCAAATGTTTTACAGCACATTATTAAGTTTGGAAATATCAAAAAATATTTGGTCTATTCATATTATCGCAATTAAACAGCAGAATGTCATAGGTTATCACAATTGCATTACCTTGGCAATGTGCTGAATCCAGTTACTGACAGTTTTACGAAATTGTTGTTCTTGTTTCTTATCAGCGACTGGCCAACAATCTCTGAAATAAAAGGGATGATGATTATGGTGTACATCTAGACAAATTACAAATATAACATTTCAATTGGTTTGTATTACAAACAATGACAACAAGAATAGAACATGTCTTGTATGCAATACAGATGAATTAGACGATGAGGAGTATTTTCTTATCAGATGCAAACAGCATAAAAATGAAAAACAGACAGGATTTATTAAATAAGCTAAGTATGCAAAATGCAAACAAATAATACTATAAATTCAAACAAAGAGAGAAAACATAAAACATTTGCAAATTCTCATTCAATAATGCTTTTTTTTGTGACTTCTGTTTAATTATTTGTTAGTGTCTTTTTTGTAAAGTAATCAAAATTCTATTGAAGACGCGCATAAATAAAGATTATTATTATTATTATAATACAAAGTGTAAACAAACTAGAATCTCTAAATATTCACTATGTACATCAAACCCATACGTTATATACATACCTGAATTGTTCTGCAGCCATTGCCGGGTTAAGTTTCTCAAACAAGAAATGTGTAACAACTTCAAATCCCTTCTTATTTGGCAATGCAAACATTTCACTGTAACCAATTAGCAATTTGGATTAATTAAGTTTGTTGAGTATAGTGTTTAACCGATCAAGTTTTTTTGGTCAAGATAGTGTGAAATTGCAAACATACATAAATGTATCATAGTAAGGGGATGTTCTTTTGCCTTAAGACCTAAACTGTAATTAAAAAAAAAAAAAATCTGACACCAATCTAGGTTATTTTTACTTATTTGTCAGTGTCAAATGATCTCACGAATATTCATGAGTAATATTGATGAACTTGAAACAATACTGATGGGTGAAAATAATTCAATTCTTATCAAATTGATTGGATCAGTACACACCTCCATTTCACGTAGTGTTTGCGTATAATTGTCAACATCACTGCACAAGTTTATATGTTTATTTCCTTTTCTCAAGCATGTTTTCAATTGTTTCTGCTATGATTTTTTTTAGTGGTCTTGAAGCAAAAATGGCTCTCCTAAACACAGTAATATGCAAGTGATTATTGGATCCATTGCTGTATACACCACAGCAGTGTGAACAGTGGGTCTACTTTTCTTATATTGTACCAGTGCGGTGTGAACAATGGATCAATTTCTGTTGTACCATGGAGGTAGAAAAGAGAAGGAGTGAGGACGCTATTTAAGCCCATGTTAATCTTATAAACATCCTTTGTCTTCGCTCTGGTTAAGCCACTTATTGTTTTTGTTTAGAAGTCGTTTTATCTACATGATGATAGCCGCTTATTTACACAAGAAAACGAGAGTAGAACTGAAAAAAAAAAAATTCCGTTTAAACATCATCTATAAAATTGAATGCGCAAACCATAAATAAAAGAATTGTGCATGTGCAATGACCTTTATCGGATCACAAAGGTCATTTCACACTTATAGATAGCGGAAATTCTGCATACGGATGCTACCAAGATGTGTGATTACTTCTTTTCTGGTATTTTTCATCACAATAGTCGTCCAACTTTGGACATTGATTAAAAAAATCCCGCAAATTTCCGCAGTGAAATTTAAAGTTACATGATAAGATTATAACAAGATGTTTTGACGAGTCCTTTTTCATTGGTGTGCAGAACTGTGCAGATGTTTAAAATCGCGCATTTTGTTGTAATAGATTTTGGGCGTTGAGTACATTCAGCGTACGTCTTTCGCTGCATTTTGTATTATTGTTATCTGTTTGGGCATGCGCAGTGCGTTGAGAATTTTCGTGAAGCTTCCGAATACAGCCGAAACACGTAAGCCGATTAACTGTGACATTGTACAGCGTGTTTGCAAAATAATTACAATGTGTACCGGTATGTGAGTAAACAAATCCAAAGCATCATGAAACCAGCGGAAACAATAGCGTCCTCACTCCTCCTCTTTTCTACCTCCATGGTTGTACACACCACTGTAGTCTCAACCCAAATATTTAGGTTTATAAATATATTTATTTTATATTTTATTATAACTTACATGGACATGCCAGTGCCGACTTTAGCACACAGGCATACTACTAAATCATTATTACAAACATGTGTTTTTTTGCTAGTAACAAAACACAATAACGAAAGAATAATCTCAACTGTAGTATGTACGTACCTTGTGAAGGGGATCCTGTGCTTGGCTTCTTCTCTGGTTGCTTCAAACCCCAGCAGCAAGAGATTGTTGAAAAACAATTCCCTTGCTGCTCGCCGAACACCATGTTTTGACTCAATTGTCGTATTCATTGCGAGAATAAGTGTTCTTCTTCAATAACGGACTGAAATGAACAGACATGTGCTATAATATTGCCAGCAATCACACTCGACTGACAAGTGCCAGCCAGGAACAAGTCAAAACACGAAGAAAACGTCACCCAGTTTGAAAGTGATCAAGAAAGTGACTACTTTACAGATATTGCAGGCGCTGTGTTATAAATTGGTTATAGCGATTCGCCAAATTTAGTATTTTTTGAGAAATTGGCAACTTGTGCTTTGACAGGTGTCCAGAAGCGTTATTTACGTCTATAGATTTATGCCACAGTGGCACGATGATGGGAAAAAACACGTTCTGGATATCACAAACAAGACGATACATCATACACGTGTAAACAAATCATGATATTTGATGCTTGTCATGTATCAAAATATTGAACAGGTTATACCGTGTATGACTTTAGTGAAAAACTTTTCCTTTGTTTGAAATATTACGAAAAAAAAACATTCTGGCAGAAACTTTTAATCTCACCTCCGCCATGTTGAATCTCCCCGCCAAGCATTGCATGCTGGGAACTCAGAAAAAAACATCTTAGTAATCCATGAAAAAAATGTGAAAGTATGAGTGCACTAAAAAGTGTGTAAATATAAAATCAGTTACGGTATTGATTTTTTTCTAGCCAAGTGTTTTTGTAATTTAGCATCCTCCATGAAGAATGGAATCGTCCATGTAAAAGTTCAAGTTCAAAGGTTACTTGTTATCAACTTCGTAAAAATGGTTCTTGTTGGCGTGAATCGGTTTGTTGTCGTAGGAGTGAGACATTTTTCTACCTTCCATCGGATTGGTAAGTTTAGTAATCACCATGAGTTAATGCGTCAGAACATTAAAAAATTCGCACTCTCAATGCTAGCTTCGTATCGGAAATACGTGTGCGTTTTCCTTCATGCGGAAGCCTTGGAGCACCGCGCAGAGAATGTGTCCCAAGGCTAAAGAGCATTTGAACATTTGACAATAATCTATTTCTCAAAACAATTTATGGACAATAAACCATAAAAAAAAACTTAGAAAACAGACAAGCTTTGAATTCAAACTATGGCTTCTCCAAACTTAGTACTAAATCTGCGTTTCCATAGAAACAAGTCTAGCTGACCTTATATTTTTTCAGAACTGAAATAATTAGTGCATAAATTAAAGGTAAAGTCAAAGCTGCAGTTTAGTTTTAGTTTGTGCATGGATGGACATTATAATATCTATTGTGCACATAGTCCTTGATCCATGGTGTTGTCAGAGTGGGCGATATTTACATTCGGTCATCAGATGTCCACTCAAACATCGATTCTGATTTTTGTATAGTGAAATGTAGTGGACACATATCAACCTAATGCTGTTTGGAGCAAACACAAACTAATAATGACTGATATACACTCAATTGGTTAAATTCTTGTGTACAGGAAATCAAAGTTAGGGTAATGCTCATGCATACTGTAAAACCATTTATTTTTATTTTCATTTTAACTATTTCACTGAATTTTAAGTTCACGAACTTGGCAGGTAAACAATGAGTTTTATTTTATTTCACATGTTCACATGGATTTAATTTAGCAGATTTTTTGTATCAGTAAATACTTATTGGGTTCACAGTTTTGAGTTGCACGTTTAGCTCATTTTACTATGGCAGGATCAATGTTTTAGTGGACAGCCGAAGACCAAATGTATTCATCACCCACTTTGACAATGTCATGGATGGCATTCCTATAGAACATTTTTGTAAGAGTTTGCATGGTTTCAATTCACTTGTGTTCAGGTCTTATCATTACTATCAATATTTAAAAGAATATTTCTGATACAATTAAACTTTGGTAAACGACAGACATATACATAAGATGTAAGATGTATATGTAAGATGGCCGCCATAACATTAACAGGGCTAGTAAATCTCCTCTGCTAAAAGTTGTGGAATGAGACGGTAAGAAGGAAGATCTACTGTTATTTTCTAGTGTAACTTGATTCTAAAGTTAACCAGACTACATTGATGTAAGAATGGAAAAGAAGGCGAATGAAGAAACAGCGAAAAGGGTACCAAAACCACGCAGACATTCAAACTTTGAATATGAAGATGATGAACTTGGTACACATGACAGTGCTAATGACAATACAACTGTGAGTAGAAAACCTAATGTTCCTATGAGAGATGTTCCCAGAACAGAATCGCTGTATACTGATTACAAGCTAGTTGGAGGCATAAATGTGCCATGTGATGTCAAGTTTAAGTGTGACGAAATAAAAATTCCAGTATGGATCACTGTATGCAAGCAATGGTACAACAATGCATATGAAAAACAACATGGTGTTATAGTGGAATGGGAAGATCTGCCAACTAGATCAGAAGTAGCTAGGATGACACATTACATACAAAATTCATCAAAAGAGAAGGAAAATCAAGTACTACATATCAAGTTTTACTCCAATGGTGGAGTTTTGGTACAGTCAACTAATTTTCAAATGTGGGCTGAAAAGGATTTTCCAGCTCTCAAACAGTGTGTTATGCAAGACAAAGACAAACAGTGTGTTATGCAAGACAAAGACAAGGGGTCAACTGGATTACCAATTGATGGAACTAAACAAACAACAACTGGAGACGGTAAAAGGTGTGAATTGGATAAAACAGATGTGACTGGGGTACAACTTCAAGTTACAGGAAGTGTAAATTCAGAAGTAAACCAAAAAAGCAATACTGGTTTATCCAGTGATGTTGTTAAAAATACCAAAGATCAATATGAAGAAATATCAAATCAGGATGTTAACAAAACACAAACTAACTCAGAACTGAGCATCAATATTCTTCAAGGTCATCAGACAACATTAGAAACTAAACAGAGTGAAATAGAGTCTAAAGTGGACAACATTATCCTGACCATAGATACTCTAGAAGAAAAATACACTGAAGTTGTTGATCACCTTGAATCACGAAAAGCTGAAACAATCAAAGCAATGATAGAGGAAACTAAAGGTCAGATGCCCTCTATTGAAACCAAGTTCAAAAATGTTAACTCTAGAATTAATGATGAAGAGAAAAGAAATAGCAATCTAAATGCTGTTATGAAGAAGCTTGCTGCCAGATTGGAAATAATGGAGAGTGATACTGAAAAGTATATGAAAGTTGCTCAGATGAATGAAAACAGGATGGAACTTTTTATGAAGGAAAATGAAGAACTTAAATTAACTAATAATATTTTGTGTGATAAGCTGAATGTTCTTGAAGAGAAATATAATGCCCTAGAGTCTATTATAGAAGGGATGGATACAGGCTTCAATACAGTTACTCGTGGTACTAAGTCATACAAGAAAGAAAAATCTTCTGAAAAGGCATTAAGCAGTGAAAAAATGACAAAGGTTCCCACTATTATTGTTACCAGTGCAGTCGAAAACAGGAACCCCACCAATATGCACACTAAGGATCAATATGAAGATATGAAAAAAGATTGTAAAGGGAAAGCTACTAAATCCAACTACAAGGAGCCAGCTTCTAAAAGTACTGGTGATAGCAATATTTTGTTGGTCGGTGACTCATTAATTAAACACATTGAACCAGAGAAACTAAGCAATCAGAATGTCACTAAAGTTAGATCAACAACAGTGAATGATGCCTTACAATACATCAAACACAATTCTCTAAAGAAATACAAGCAGATTATCTACCATGTTGGGAGTAATGACATTTCTAACAAAAAAGAATGTGATCATGTAGTTGAAGATATTACTCAACTAATAAACTATACTGAGACCCACATGAATGGAGCATCCACCATTATCATTTCTGGCATCCTTCCTAGAGGAAATCCAGAACTAAATGAAGTGATTAAGAATGTTAACGTAAGTATTCAGTCTAGGATAGAAAATAAAGAGAACATTGTATTTGTTCACCACAGAAAATTGTACAGATCAAGGCAATACTATAATCAGGATTGTATTCACCTTAATGACATTGGAACTAAAGTCCTTGCATCTAATCTTATTAATGCAATTACAGGAAAAAACTATAGTACTCGTACTAGGGAAACTAATTTCAGAAATAGCAAAGCCAATCATCAGTCAAGAAATGCACAGCACTCATCTAGAAATCAAAAGAGACCAAACCGTCAAGAGACAGAAGATAGATACAAGAGAGAAGATGGTAGCAGCATTGATAACCGAAATAACAGTGAGCCAAATATCAGCAATATGTTGACTAGGGACAACAGTGTTCATCAAAGTAACAATGAACCATTGCATAGTACTATGACAACAGGAGCTAATATCAATAATTCAACAAATGAAAACGTGCAAAGCTATATTGCAGATGACAACAATTCTAAAAACAATTCACAAACTTTTCAAAATCCACAAAGGCTAAGTAACATGGCAATGTCAAACTGGTATCAATATGGCTTACAGCCACCACCTCCACCACCACCACTCATGGATCGACCAATGTCATTGCCTCAAATATACAACAGATATCTTCCTTCAATACCATTCTCTTATCCACCATGGGGATACCCGTTTAGTTCATAAATGGAAAAATACAAAGAGCAGCTCAAGGTAGCCTCTTGGAACATTCATGGACTCAAATCAAGTATTTATGATCAATCATTTATTAGTTTTATTATTAGTCATGATATTATTTGTCTTTTAGAAACTTGGTTAGACAGTAGTGATTGTTTTAGATTTCCTAGTGGTTTTTCTTATTTTAGGGCTGACAGAAAGAAAAGTAGAAATGCTCGTAAAGCCTCTGGAGGTATTATGGTTCTTTTCAGATCTAAATTCAGTAAAGGAATCACTAAAATTGAAAGCAAATACAAAGAGTCATTTTGGCTTAAACTCAGTAAGGATTTCTTTGGTTTAGTAAAAGATCTCTACATTTGTATTACTTATATTCCTCCACTTGGTTCATCATACTATAATAGCAGTGAGCTTGCTGCTGAAGACATCTTTAATATTATTACAGACGAAGCACTAAAATATTCCTGTCATGGGGATATTTGTTTAATGGGTGATTTTAACTCTAGGACTACTGGTCTTAGTGATACTTTAGGAGAGGAGATTAGTATGTCAGACATTCAAATTCCATATACTAATATTATTAATGATAACAGACAATCTATGGATACTGTTAACAATAAGTATGGACATCACCTATGCAATCTTTGTATTACTACTGACATGATTATTGCCAATGGGCGTATTATAGGGGACTTGTCAGGAAGAGTCACATGCTTCCAATATAATGGAGTGAGTCAAGTAGATTATTGTGTTGTACAAAAATCATTTTTGCCACAGATTAATTATTTAAAAGTTAATACTCTTAGTCATGTATCAGACCACTGCTCACTATCATTAGCTATCAAGACTAATTTTACTCTAAAAAATAGCAATGACATTGCATTAAATCCATACAAAAAATACATTTGGAATAGCACATCTAAAGTTAATTTCATTACACAGCTTAACTCTGAAGAGTCAACTAATAAAATGAAAACTTTTCTGCTTAAAAACATTTTAGATCAGAATAATGAAGCTATCCCAGCATTCAATAACATTATGTATAGTGCAGCTGATAAAGCTGTGAAATTTATTAAAATTAAGACTAGGAAAACAAATCAAAGCGGTATACGTAAAAAACAGAAATGGTTTAACGGTGATCTAGAGCAAGTGCGTAAAAGCCTAAAAGATATTTCTAAACAACTCGACAAATTTCCATTTGATCAAAACTTGAGAATACAGAGAAAAAACTTGAACAAAAACTACAAAAAACTAGTTAAATTTAAGAAAAATGAATTCAAGTCGATGTTACTTCAAAATTTAATAAATTTGGAAAATAAAAACCCAAAAGATTTTTGGGAGGCTATTAAAAATATTAAAGAGTTCAATAGCGCTAACAGCACTAATCATTTACCCCCAATTCAAACTACTGACTGGACTGACTATTTTTCAGCACTGTTAAACATTAAATTTCAACCATTAAATTCTAATTCAGAGATTGATTCTGAAGTTAAATATTTTGTCAACAGCTTGAACAAAAAATCCAATGGTAATCCAGATCTTGATAAACAAATTACCAACAATGAAATCATTACTGCAATTAAAAAAACTAAATGTGGTAAATCAGCAGGTCCTGATTCTATTATCAATGAAATGTTTAAGTGCTATAACCCATTACTATTAGCTTGCATTAATAAACTATTCAATCAAATTTTATCAAGTGGATGTTTTCCAGCAGAGTGGAATACAAGTTATATAGTCCCTATTCACAAATCTGGAAACATTTCAGATATCAATAATTACAGGGGAATAGCCCTTTCTAATGGTACATCCCATTCGAGCAATTTCTTCTTTTGATGTAATGCCTGGAGATCTGATGTCAAGGAAACGAAATCGTCAGCGATGTGTGACTTTGAGTCCGAAGAAATATCGTTGTGTTGTCGTGGTGAAACAGACAAAGGAAACTGATCGGCGTCATCATCAGAAACTGGTCTACCATCGCAGTGTTTCCCTGGTTTACCCCAAAAGTGGTCTTTAACGGGTTGTCGGCATCCAGCGCAATTGTGTTTCCTTTTACCAGACGACATTGTGTAATTGCGAAGCGTAACAAAAGTTTGTAATTGAAAACGAAATCGAAAACGAAATCGAAAAGTTCACAGTTGACTTGAAAGCAACAAAGGACGCAACTAACTAACAATACAAAATTGCGCATGCGTGAAACAAACAATTTGCATAAATACAACAAGACAATTGCGCATGCGCGCAGTGCAAATAATAAAATTCACGGGAATAATTAACCATTTTGAAATACAAAATTACACCATTATTATTTAACATATACATCAATGACCTATCTGACAGTCTTAAAAAATCTGAGTCTGTCAGTCTTAATGGCACCAATATTAATTGCCTACTTTTTGCAGATGACATTGTCATTTTTTCAAACACAAGTACAGGACTACAAGATAATCTTAATTTGTTTAAAAGCTACTGTATCAAATGGAGACTTGGAGTTAATATTAACAAAACTAAAATTATTATTTTTAATAACAGGGGAAGAAAGATAGATGGCAAATTTTACTTAGGAGACCAACAGGTAAAAGTTGTCCCAACATATACCTACTTAGGTATCACTTTTCAAAGTAGTGGTAATTTTACAATTGCTATCGATAATCTAGTCAAAAAAGCAATGCGTGCAATAGGTGCATTAAAACAAACACTTAGCCTACACAATTATATAGTTTCGCCAAAAAATGCTATTCAGTTATATCGCAGTACAATCCTGCCCATTTTATTATATGGATCTGAGATATGGGGGGCTTTTACTTTCAAACTTGTTAAAACAAAAAATAACGAAATAACTGAAGACAATTTTATACAAAGTCTGTTTAATGACAAAACATACTTTGAACAACTCCACATTAAACTTTGCAAACAGATTTTAGGTGTTAATAATAAGGCCAGCAATGCAGCAACTAGAGCTGAACTTGGTAGCTATCCTCTCATTATTGACATTAGTTCACAAACATTGAAGTATTATGAAAGGCTAAAATCAATTAAACATAATCATCTTCTGGACTGTGCTTTTAATACTGACAATAAAATGAACGGTAATTCATGGACAGCATTTGTTAAAAGATTATTCACATTAACTAAAATTAGCGATGAATCTAACACTATAGAATTCAAAACCAAATTCAAACAAGTTTACTATAATAAAGTCTGGTTGCCAACGGTATTTAAACCAGAAAAGAATAAGCTACGTACTTTTAACAAGTTTAAACAAAATTTTGAATTTGAACCATATTTAGAACAAATCAAAAATGTGCAACACAGGGTCAGCTTCACTAAGTTTCGCATTTCTTCTCACGCGTTGCCAATTGAAAAACTTAGATATAATAAAACACCTCCAGAGCAAAGGTTTTGTTTTCTATGTAATGAACAGGCTATTGGGGATGAATTTCATGTATTACTCACATGTAAAAATAGTCAGATTGTACAAGCTCGTACTAAATTTGAAGCTGAATTAGCAATTTATGATGATAACATTTGCAAGTTATCAACTCATGAGAAATTCAAGTGCTTGCTAGGCACTAAAGATAGCTTTATTGTCAATTGCTTGGGAAAATTTATTGATTTTATATCTAAGCTTTAGTTTAGTCTATTGTTTTATTTGTGTTTTTCTTGACCATTGATTTATTGTATGTTTTTTTCATTCATGCTAAATTTTGTGTCAAATAAAATATCTATCTATCTATCTATCTATCTACATACAGACAGGCTACGGTAACTGCAAAGATGCCTATTGTGTCATGTTCGCACATGTGTGTCAAAATTTAGTTTGATAAAGTGTAATTTCGTGATGATACAATTAAACCTCAAACAATAAAATTTCAAAGTGCTGTTTCTTTCAATTCCAGCATCTCTAACTAAAGTAACAGCTCCATATTCAATAAGACAATACAGCGACAGTGGAAAGACACCATTAAAAAAACCAGTCACACCAGTGGGTAAACATGATGACAATGCAGAATGCAACAGGAAGTGGCCAACAGGTGAACACCCAGATGCAGAAAAGGAGCCATTAGAAGCATGGCCAAACAATGTTAATCCAAAAACTGGCGAGATCGGTGGACCAAGAGGACCAGAACCGACCAGATATGGAGATTGGGAAAGGAAAGGACGATGTATTGACTTTTGAGTGTTTTTACTAGTTAACCTGCAGTATAATAGTAACAAATTAAAAAAGACATGTAGAATTGTTGTTGATGTAATTTATAGAACATCTCATGCTCCTTACATTAAGTATTTCACAATTTAGCAATTCGTGAAAGATTGTTAATTTTGACACTTGTTTAAAAGGATGTCAAGGCAGTGCCTCAATGCTGTTACACGCCATATTGAAAAGGTGCTTATCTTAACTTAACCATTGAAGTTGTAATTTGAATGCAAAGCTTCATATAACATAATATTTATTAAAGCGGTACCACATTTTGTTCAATACGAGCCCTATGTGGCTACAAAACATGTAAAATACATTGCTTGTTTACACAAGTGTGGTTCTTGTCTTTATTATTACAACTGTATAGAAACATGCATATTTATGGTTTACATATATATATTACGTATGTAATTGAAGAATTCATATATCATAAATAAAACACCATGCAATTTATATTCTGTATTATATAATGTATACAGTGTCTGTATTTACACACTGTGATGTCATTGCTGTTCACTACCAGACAACAAATCTTTAATAGTCTACTGCTTTCCACTGAATCCACACATCAAGTTAACCACTTCAACTTTAATATCATGCAACATTTCCGATTGTGAGGTAACAACATACATGTATGTATAGTCTTTATCTGACTAACCGCTACAAACCAACTTAGATGTATATTTTGCAAAAATTCTCGTACATTTGAAAACTTTTGGTGAGTCCTGTAAACTATTTTGCAAGACATTTGAAATGGAAAAGTGAACCATGCCCCTATTTTCAAATGGAATGTACTATGAAAGTCCTCAAACATTTGTTATGCAATGTGTGACTTCAGTTCTCATGGGTTTTCTTCCTGGAATAAGACTTATTTAGAATTTTGTAAATGTACATTCACAAAGCAACCTCACTGGCAATTTCAGCATAATTTGCTATGATTAAATTTGACCCTGCTTGCCTAAAAAATAGACAGGTACATGTATTTCAAGATTAAAAAAATAAAATGTTGTGAAAGTTTGCTCATGATAGGCAAGACGTTTGAGTAAATGAAATTATTTGTGTATTTAGCACAGTTTGTACAGCATAACTACATGTACCAGTATGTGTTCAATTTGGTGTACAATGCTAGGTATGATATGGGCTAGTATTATCCACAAACCGAAAGTGAATGGATAATACAGCCCATATGTCTCTTGTACCAACCGGCTCTATAACTGATAGTAGGTGACTACCTTTTTATCACATGACCAACTCAGTGGAAAAATGGACGAGAAATTTATAGAACCATGCTTACTGGTCATATACTAATTACGAGTGATGTCAAATGTAGATGGATATGCATTTGCAATTATGTCCACCAATGGTTTGTTGCTTTTATTAGCAATTTTTTTTCAATAAACTTCTAGTCGTTGTACACCATCAGAGTAATTACGATATGGTCATGTGATCAAGCACACTATTACATCCATCCAATTCAGACTACTTCAACACAAATTATGAAATTCCTATTCCACTGATTTCAACCATTCTTCTATCCTTTGCTCATTCCCGTTTGGATCTTTTTGCCAATCTTTCCACCATCTCAAATTAGCAATGGTGTCGCTGTATTTATCGCCAATGCTAGTTTTCCAAGATGAGAATGATTCTTTGTTGTATCTCGACACCTCGTTTGTGATGTCTGCATAATCTATAATTGATCTCAATTTGTTGTCCATTTCTGCAATGATGTCATGTCTCTCATTAGCATAATCATGTAATTCATCCGGATCCTCATCAAGATCTAAGCAAAAATAAACATATGTACTTAGAAAAAAAAATGGCTGCCAGTTGGTCTGCAAATGATATTGCATGTATGAAGACCACCTGTCATTATGTGGCTACACTTTCAGTACAGCCAAAACAAAGTCAGCTTGGACATTCAGTTGTGAGACGTGACAAAATAAATGGTGCCAGCGATAGATTTTGCGAATGAAAGAACAAAATAAATGCAATCAAAGACGCTGACCACGCGCGTAGGAAATAAATAGAACGCGTTGCAACGAGAAATCTCACCTGCATCTTTCACTCACGCAAACGCACACACATGCTATTTCCATATACTGTGAAATAATTTATTTTAGCTTGGAATTTATTTTCGCTGAGGGAATGATTCTGTGAAAATAAAATCCAGCGAATATACTTTTTTTTTCTATATTTCACATTACACTAATCAAAAATCAGTGAAAATAAATTCAATACAAAACACCCAAAAAGCCTTTTCAGTGAAAATTAATTCCAGCGAAAATAAAGTATTCCACAGTATTGAATACGTTGGCAACGGAAGGGAATAGTTTGAATCATCTTTGTATTAACACAACTTGAAAGCAATAGTCTCACACTGAATATATGTTTATCAATTATCAAGCTAAACATTCAATGAAGCGGACTGCGACGGTTAAGACGAAAACATGTGACAGTACGATTATGCTGTCTACTACACGCCTGGGAACTACCTGTTCAAGTATCCAACTTCCCAATACAAAACATGATTAATATCAGCAATAATTTCTAGTACTGCCTGGATAATTGCGTATTATTAGTTGACATCAGACATATCCCTGTACAGGATATTTTTAACAATGTCTCAAATTTCCGAAAAAATATTCAAATAAGTTGGGATGAATATGAATTGAATATCCTAAACAGTTTACCACCACAATTGTGGTGAATTGGCGAGTTATTAATGAAGACGACCGGACGTCTCCTGCCCTGAACTGGCTAGTTCGAATTTATCCACTTTTACAGTGATGAATATTGCGTTCGAGTTGAGTTACTAGTAATTACAAGTCTGATATACATTTTTCTTGTGGTGTTTTTCGTCAATGTATTAAATATAAGTGCGTTGGGAAATATCACAATTATATTGCGTGAGTCACAGTCACTTGTTACCCATAACAAGTCTTTTATTAACAATCGGAGGTTCGTACCTCCTCCACTACACATAAAAATAGTCCATTTTGGTGAGATTGTGCCACAACGCGTTCTATTTATTTCCAACGCACGTGGTCGGTGCCTCTGATTGCATTTATTTTGTATTTTTATTTTCAAAATGTATCACTGGCTGCGTTTTTTTTTTGTTATGTCTCGCAACTGAACGTCCAAGCTGACCTTGTTTTGGCTGTAATATTTTTGTACATTTGCCCATGTCTTGATTAGCATTCTATATATAAAAGCCAGTCAAACTTGATTTTTATTCTGATCAACTCAAATGTGTTACTGTGGCAGTCCAGAGGGTGTCATATCATTACCTGTACTTTCAACCCAATATTATGTCAAATATATGAATCAGCAATCCATAAAAAAATAATAGAGCCTTATAAAGATTATTTTAATGACACTCAGGTGGATGCTGTACATAGGTTTGACTTTAACACGCTTTAAAAATATGTAAGAACAAAAAAACAAAACAACATAGTTGAACTCTGGTGACCTTGCCCTTTGTTATATAATATAATTCCCTTTAACATAGTTTGTTTCAATATAAATATGCATTGTCATAATTAATTTTGAATACAAACAAGTTTTGGGGTTGAACCAACAGTGGGGAATCAGTCTACCAAATGTCCTTTAAAGATGTAAATATCTTACAAAAACATTTGTGCCTTATTTGTTTAATTATTTTAAGGGACATAATTTCCAGCTTTATTCAAAGTAATTCAGATATTTTAGTATAAAAACAAATGCCTCATTGCAAAAAAAAAGTGCTGCATTTAGACTTGAATAGATTCATAAAACATGCAAGATAACAGAAAATCTTAGCTGGCTTTTGTCCAAGTATTTTGTACAGGTGTCTGTCAAAAATGAATGATTCACTGAGACAAATATGAACTGCCTCATTTTGTGACTACTGTATTATATGAAAAGTAAAAAAAACAAACACCCTTTATGAATAGCTATCATGTTGCAAGCTCTGCTTTGTATGCAAATCAACTTAAATAGTTAGTTGGTGACCAGTGGAGGGAGAAGTCAACAGTACTGTTGCCTCCTGAGAACCTACATCTTCAAACACTGCAATCTTTGTTTGAAGTGAGTTTTTAAACTAGTATTATAAAAACTCTATCATTCTGTTCTAATAGCTGAAACATATTCCTGTGAGTTTTCATTTGTCGAATGAACTGTTTGTCAAATACAGAATACATATATTTTAGAACAATTTTCTTTTTAAAATGTGGATGAAATGTTTTGCTTTTTATGTATTTTTTATGTTTTGTTTTTGATTTGATAACTTTGAACTAAACAGATTTTCTATTAGCTTCATCTCTTGATCAAAGTTTGGCACCCAGTTCATAGGAGTGCTTATATTGATTTTCTGACATCTTGTTTTCTGTAAAGATTTATTGGTAGGTTTGCAAATGTGTATCAGACTGTGCAATCTCTCCATGAGTTGGTTTTGAAACCCAGTAAGGGATTCTGAGATACATTACCAAGGATATTATTACAAGATAAATCATTTGCTTCATTGAACACATACAACAATGCATATTTCCACTGAGATCAGTGACCTTTGATGTGTATCACCAGTGATCAGTCAAGTAGAAACAGTCAAAATATTTTATCAGTTTTTCTCAATTTTTGCATGATATTTTCATACAGGACATCTGTTGTTCAAACTCAGGGAAGACTTTATACTGATGAACAAGGTGACCAAGTTTGATGAAGTTTGGAATAGAATTAATAAAGTTATCATGCACACAATAACAATTATTAACGACGACGACGACAACGCCGGACAAAATTTTTCCCTTAATATACCTTTCCCTTCCATCTTTGATGGTACGGGCAAGGTAAAAAGCCTTGGATGTTACTCAGTTTGTTTATAGACTTATTCATTAGCATTCCTAGATATGTGTTTATATTGTATATGTAAAACATGTGATAATCTCATGACTTCAAAACAGATCTTTATTGCATTTCGTTCAAATGAAACATTTTTGGTAATCGTCTTAATTATGAGCAATCAGTATTGACGATCATCTCCCAAAAGGTGTGAATTAAGATATTGTGAAAGAATACTAGTTGCACAGTTTTATATGGGCAACATTAGTGTGCATGATGCTTACTGAATAAGTGTGGGGCCACTTGTTTTCCATTTCCGTATGTGATATATTTCCATTCTTGTCTTCTCAGCATATATGCAGACATATTGACGTTACAGCCGTGATATTGACTCAGAACCCAGTCAGGTTTTTTCACATGGCTCTTTCCCTCTAAATAAGGCATCAATGAGGTACCATTCAGACCAACTGGATGATGTATTGCTGCCATATCTGCAAATGAATGCAAAATTCAAATAGCAGGACGCTTTTTCAAACTTCTGAGATGAACTTATACAAAAAAAGCTGGGCCTTTATGTGGTTGAGTGCACGCAGCTAACACACTTTTGACACAGAAATTTCCTGACATTTTACAAAGTTATTTTTTGTAACTTAGTACATTTGTATTTGAAAGTAAAAATTTTGTTTTCTAATAGATTTTCAAATTATGAACCTGTAGATTTCACTATTTTTTTTTCATAATGGTTACTATTTTGAGCCTTTGAGCCTTTTCCATGGAAACTAAATTGGTGATCCATTTCAGTTTTGCGCATTCTTTTAACCTGATATAGACCAAATCAAATTATCAAATCAATCTATTATTGAATTTGATTGCCCTACTGAATAAGATGAACAGAATGATCGCTGCTGTGAACATATCTGAAAAGATGAACATTACAACTTACCGGGGTAATTTAACTCGGTTCAGTTAGGGGTCTGAAAATAGTCTGTACATACCCATCAATGTCGGGAAGATATCCACCAAACTGACGGGGTCATTGACGGCAACACCTTGTCTACTCGGCACTGTCGGGTTTGTTATGATTAGTGGTACATGTGAACTAGCTTCATACATTGTCATTTTATAAAACTGTCTATGTTCCATTGCCATCTCACCATGATCAGATGTGAATATAACCTGCGTTGTGTTCGTTAATCCAAGAGAATCCAACTGATCTAAAATCTCTCCTGAGAAGAAAACAGCAGCATTATGTTTATAGCCTACTCCTAAATGAAAAAACACAGAATTTATTCATTTTCCAATAAATTGTACTCCAGGGCAATATTGGGATATTGACTTTCAAAAGTTGGGGGTCACCAGCCTAATTTTCAAGAAACTGATGTTTGCATTTTAGTGGAAAGTGCATGGCCATTTTGTCAGTATTATAAATTTTTTACTATGACGAAGATATGACGTCATATCTTAAGTTGTAGGCCAATGAAATAGGCTGGAAACTAATACATTGTGAGCTTTTTGTTATCTTGAATTATGAATTATTTAAAAAATCTGGGTTTTAAAAAGTGTCTAAGATTCAGGGTTTTTTTCTAATTAAGTTTCTCAAAATACATCACTATAACACATGCTTTTTCATGATGCCATGGAACAATACCTTCATAATTGTACACAATAAACAAACATTGTCACATGATTTATGAGCAATTTTCTCAAAAATTATGAACAAGCTTGGAACTATGTAAGTAAGTAAGTAAGTAATTTAATAACTTTTTTGATTTTGTATCCGTATTGGGATCTTGAAAATAACACAATAATGAATGTTGTTTAAATAAACAACAGCTAGCTAAAAAAGTAACAAACTAAAGTAAACAATCAGAAAATTAGATCAATAAGTAAAACAGAATAAAAAAAATACAAGAAATGTAAAATTGAGTGATTATTTTGGAGCAGCTGGTGGTTTTTTCAGTGCAATATCTCTGCGGTTAAAGCAGTTAAAAATGAATTTTGCATAGTCAATGATTTCTTTGTTGTCGGTAGAGGTGAGAACTTTTATCATGATTTCTTCCTCAGCTACACCAGCTGAGGATAAGTTATGTTCAGTGAACAGTTTAATCCTCTCCTCTTGGTGCAGTTTGCATTTTAGCATGTATGTGTGTATTCTATTGTTCTATTATTGTTTGCTTTTCTCAGATTACATTTTGTAGTCTTGTACACTTGGCAGTTTAACATAATGACAAATAATTCCCGTTTAAGAGCAACAATTTGATATCTAACAGTACCAGAATATGCAACTTTTAGAGCTTAACCATAAGACAATATACCCACCAACCATGCCATCCACTTCTGCACACATCCCATAATAGTATGCTCTAATCTTTCTAATTTCATCTTTGGTGAAATGTGATGTACAATTCTTTGTCGCTGATTCATAGTAATCCACAGGATGCATTTTATCCAATGGCGTCCATTTTGGTATGGTAACCTTTGACATGTCAACGTACTGCAACCAATATGGCGATGTCATGAAAGTGGATCCTCCAGGATGCTCGCCTTCACCTGGTGTGGAGTACGGATGAGGCAAATTTATTCCGATGTACAGCAAAAATGGTTTTGTTGCTTTGGATGACTTTCTATTTTCCAACCAATCTTTTGCCTTGTCAATATTGTCCCAGTCAACGTCTTTCACTCGTATTGTTGTTTTATTGCCAACGAGCACTGGTGTAGGTCGGCCTTCCTGAGCCAGAGTAAAGTTGACATTTCTAGTCCAGGCTTCAACTCGGTTACTGAAATAAACATAAAATAACAAATTTGTGTTTTTTTGTTTACTAGTTTTTATAGTGTGAAATAGGAATCCTATAAGTACATTTATGAACAATTATAAATTGTTGTGAAGCCAGATTTTCAAAATAGTAACATCAGTGTTACAGGAATCCCTAGAAACATGCATGTAACACATATATGCACAGAAAGTTAATATCAATGACCGTATCAAAATAATGCCCTGAATGTAAATCTAAACATTATCTGTATTTTGTACATTAACCCTCTGAACACGATACTTTTCCCGCTTAAATTTTGGAGTTAAATTTTGCACCAGATACTGGCTACTGGTTTTGATAACAAACTTTGAAAAATTGCGAAAATAATCATGATTTTGTGAAGGTGAAATTTGAAACACCACAGTCATGTTGAATTGTGTTTGATATATGGTGTAGCATACTGTAAAATTAAATTTTGCATGTAAAATTGCAAAATATGTAGCAACTCTGGGGTTAAAACATGGATTGTCATTGATTTTTAAGAAATGATTTTCTTCGCGAATGCAATAAAATCTTCAAAAATTCCTATCAGTGGTTTACATATACCGGTATATTTACATGTAAGGCCAACTGTGGATGCTTTTGTCAAGGGCCCATAATTTCTAATGTATGTACCAAGCTGTGAACAAAATCCATCCATAAATAAAATCAAGATCCGGTTTCTGGAATGCCGGAAATGCTTGATTTTTGATCATTTTTATATACCAAAATGGCCACCATTCAGCCATCTTGAATAAGATCGTGAAACAAATTGATGTATATATGAATAATATTATGTATGATGTGTGTTTGAATGTAATCAGTCTAGACATGTCTATGATACAGGACATATACGCACAGACGCACAGAGGTCAATCCATAAGTCCCCTTTCCGAACTGTGTCCGAATGCGGACTAAAAATGTTGAGAACAAACCTGAGAGTATGTCGACCAGATACATAATCAGTCTTTCCCAAAATTTTGGAATCGTATCCTGCTTTCTCCAACTTTATTTTCCATGTAGGATAGTCAGCAGGTAATCCTTCATGGTTATTCCACGCATGTGTTATGTGAGTGTACAATCCACTCCATAATGCTGTACAAAATAAACTCAAAAAACTGTTGTCATCGTTACACAATATGGTGAGATCCACACAACAAGTATGTTTACATAGCAATCATGCAATTGCAGGGATTGTTAAATACTGGACAATATCCATAGGTGAGCTAAATGCCATACATTGCAAGGGACCCTCAAACAAACATTTTTTTCATTTTCTCTAATTTCATCTTGGTGGGACAAAAAATGTGTGTGAATACTGGATGTGCAATGCCCTCAAGGGCTTTGATGCTAATTCTTTTGTTGTTTTTTTACGAACAAAACTGATTTAGTTGGAATCAAAAATTGATTTTCCAATGAAAAACAATCTGATATGTATGTGAGAATAATATAGATTTATGTCAGAGAAATGAAGCTTATTTCGCCTAATTCACTGATGAAGTACTATCATAGGAATGCTTTCAATATGAATATAGCAAACATACATACTCACCTGATCTAGATGGGCAGCATATTGGTGAGTTTGTGTAGGCATTGGTAAACGTAACACCATGACTGACCAGGCGATTGTTAATGTTTGCCATATTTACAGCAGTCAAGTTATTTCCAACAAGCCGACCATCCTGAAACATACGCACAAATATCTACTAATTAATTAGATATTTATTATGAATTAAAAGTGTAATTTTAGAGACAAATTGAATACATCAACCGGAGCAAAAATATAAATAAGTGAACATCATGGCTGCAAATAAAAGTAAAGTGTTACTGTGGAATACTTTATTTTCGCTTGGAATTTATTTTCGCTATTTTCGCTGAAGGGATGATTCTGTGAAAATAAAATCCAGTGATTATACTTTTTTCCCTATATTTCACATAAAACTCAATGAAAATAAATTCCATACAAAATGCCCAAAACGCCTTTTCAGCGAAAATGAATTCCAGTGAAAATAAAGTATTCCACAGTATATCACGGTTACTAGAAGAACATGGTTACATCCTTCATACGACTTTTGTTGGTCATATTTATTTCACTACGAATCTTGCCACTATTGTCTCCCCTGATTTTATTGAATTCAATGGCTGTTTTGTTTACCTACAAAGTCCCATGGTACATTATATTCCTTGTTATAATCATGAACCTTGTGCTATAATATTGTTCACCAAAGATTTATACGCCTTCACATTATTACAGCGGACACCAGAATAAACTGATCATGAAAATCAGTTTTCATTGGAATATTCCAATATCCAATTTGAAGATTCTTAGCTGTGATTTGACTTTGGCACTTTCAATCCTGAAAGTCGGCTCCCCTGGGCACAACCATTGTCACCAGCGGTGATGGGTAGTAACAATCATACATTGTTTTTTTTTTGAATTTCTTATTTTTATCCTTGTGTTATGTTGAGAATGAAAATTCAAATTATGGTTTTTAAATATGGCTGAATATCATTTGACTCATTACAGATGGTGCCCGTGGATGGTTGATTTTGTTTTCAATCAGATTTTATATATTTAACTCATCATTTCACTCATCACATAAATTAATATAATACAAAAAAATAATATGTCACTGTCAGTTTGAATTGACTAAGAGAATGTTGTTATTGTGTCTGCGATTTTAATAGAGCAACACATTTTTCGTTAGTTGGATTGACTCTGAAACAAAGAGGAATTTAATAAACTGCTCATATAGTGGAAAATAGAATAAAATGACATTCGTCCTCAACAACTGACCTACAATACTCTAATAATGACAAATTCTCAGATTTTGAGCAAAAGAACTGTGTGAATTATTACTAAATTGGAAAATATTTGCATCACAGGAAAATTCTACACTTGATCATTCTATAATCACAAGTGTACAATTCAAATTCAAGCACCCCCATCAAATATAGTCTGTAATTTTGATATGTAAGTTTCCAACAGTTAAATGCAAAGTCATAAAACAAACACTGCTAAGAAAATTTCAAGGGATATTGCATGATATTTTCATGATCAGTTTATTTTTACACCCACTGTAATAATCTTATAGTTAATAACTTATATACAAGTGACAAGCTGGAAGGCTGATTGACGACAGGCTCCACACACAAAAATTATTTTCAAAGTGTTGCCATGGTAATTATAGGACGGAAAAGTTTGTTTCCACCTAACTAGAGTGCAGGTGTGAACCAGCTAGCCTATCAAGTTTGAACAGACACACAAACAGGATACTTCTATTATTGAAGTGTAAATAAAGATATAAGCTAGCACTGAATAGGAGTCTGGTGTATATCAATCCAGGAAAAGCACTGGTGTAAACTCAAAAACACACTCATGCAAATTAGAATTAGATATGTCCGAGATTTTGACTCAAAGATTTGTATATAGTTTAGAAAAGCGCAAAGCTGTGACCAACAAATGTTAAGCCTATTTTTTTTCCAATTTTTGACCACCTTTTGAGAGTGCAGGCGTGACTTGCCTGTCAAATTTGACCAATATTGGCCCAACCCCTCAAAAAATAACAGAAAAGTTAAAAAGCTATTCCTAGCTAAAAGTTACCCCAACTTAAAGGTCAAACAAACAATTTTTGTCCACACTCTACGAGTTGAATAAGATATGTCCAATGTATTTACAAGATTTGTAAGATGAGATACATTTGGAGCGAAGGTATTCGCAAGTCAGTTTATGGCTGTTACCATGCCAACGGGAGATCAGGAATTTTTTTAAGATTTTATTACCCAACTAGAATGAAGGTGTGACTTGCATGCCAAGTTTGAAAAAAAATCACAAAAAGTTGGTACGTGGAGACGACGATTACACACACACACAACTGTGACACACAGAAGGCAATCCTAGCGGAGCTCTTACCATGGCGTCACATATGATGAAGAGTACATTGTTTGGTTTTCCTTCATTTCCGCGTGGTATACAAGTACATGTAAACAATAACACTGTTATTAGTATACTGGATTGCATCATTGAGAACATAGTCGGACCGGAACAGGAAGTCAGTCGAAGACAACAGATTTTTTTTCGTTAGCGTGGGGGAAAGTTGGTTAGCGCACAGTCACTCTACTCGGAGTGACTGTGGTTAGCGTGTGTGTGGGGGGGGAAACAGAGGTGTTAATCCGAAAATTTGTTGTTTTTTCCTGTTTGTAATTGGTGCTGGCAGCGTTTGGTGATCGTGATGTAGCTCCGTCTGTGAGAATTCTGTTCCGCAGTTTATAATACATTACAAGTTCGGAAGTTACCGCCCCAGGGAAACCCATGAAACGACCTTTCATCTCTGACCCTTGACCCGAGGCCGCTCGACAATAAGTACAACCCTGAATGAAGTACACCAAAGTGTCTGTTATCAAATGTAATGGAAAGAGTCTTCTCTAAAACCCTAGTAATTGGAATAAGTGGGTAAGTACATGCTATCATAAGATTGGGCTATATTACAATCATCGGTCGCTAGTGTAGTGCGCCGGAGCACAGTCAACTGGCGTACACTCATTGCACTTGGTAATAAAATAAATGTATGAGCTGTTAGTTAGGGACTTCATGATCATCATGATGGAAGGGAGAAGGACTTGAGTTACAAAAATGAACACGCCCAAATTCTAAAAATCACGCCAACTTTAGTAAAACCACGCCCGATTTAAGTATTACCGGTATAACTGTTCGAGTTACGGGCAACCTATATTTTGTTTTTTGCTGAACGTCGACACTTATATTTAGTAACTCAAACATTGCACCAGTGCATCATGGGAAATACAATTTGCATGACCCGTCCAGTTGTTTACTTTATGCCTGAAAACAGCCTCATAAATGAAGCATACAGATTGGCAATCCATATGGATAACTCAGACAGCCAAAATTGGGTCAATTGTATTAAAACAATTCTCAAAGAAAGAATGAAACATGAGTCGGAAAATGGATTAATGAAAACAAATACCTACGGTAATAAATATTATTACTACAGCACTTGAAACAAACTTCAGAATAAACAGTAGGGATTCTCTAAACAATGAAAATAAAGGTATTACAGCAAGTGCAAGATATTTACATACACCTAACTCCTGCACCCGGTAGGTAATTACCGAGGGACTTTGCAGTATACCCAGACACTTTCCTAAACGCTCCAACGACCGTTGGAGACGCAATAAAGTTACATACAAGCCTACTGGCAATTAATCAAAACAAAGGACCAGGGTTTCATATGGGTTCAACTATTACAACGTGTAAGTGTCCAGTCAAACATTCATCAAACAATCATGTTTTACTCATTTTTGATATCGGACACTTTATTATTTCATGCATACATATGCTGGTTCATTTAATAAATTCTATTTAGAATGTTTTGTGAAAATAATAAACCTAGTTGATACAAATATTTAAAAAAAAAACTAACATATAATGAAATTTTCTAAATTATCCTCGTGAGAACAATTTAGTTTTGAATGCAGTTTCTGATTTTGAACAATTATTGCTATTATGTCATGGCATTTAGACGAAGATGCTGAGTTAGAGATTGTCTCTTGCAAATGATCGACGATGGAGTAAGTTGGACTAACGAGGGCAACGGTTCAAGGGATTATGTGGCATTTCTGTCGCATTGGTTGGATACGGCCCAGAGTGGAGTAGCGCCCAGGGGTGAGTAATGGCCTTCGTCAACTGAATGTTACACAAGAAATCGTTGAGTTTATCGAATTTTGTCTGAGACCTAAAGGATATTTGAAACTGGTATATAGTGACGGTGTGGAGGTGAAACTAAGTAGAAGATACCAGGGAAAGATTGACTTGGCAATAAGTGTTCTGGCAAACTGGCAATGAGACCAGCCATTATGCAAGAAATTGAACGGGACACTCACAACGCTAATATTATTAACATAAATCCATTGACAACATCTTAACAAACGACCAATTAAACGAATTTAGATTTATCATTTCTTATTAATATTTATTCCCAGTTTAATGTTCAGATTATAGTTCACCCAAATGTTACACAGCAATGATTTTTGTATCTACAAAGCAATGGAATAGTCCAACTGTCCCTGGTTCCTCGTGGTCACACTTCAAAGGCATACAGCGTCCAGTGTTTTGATTAACTGTCACGTGAGCATGTATGTAACTTTATTGCGCTTACAACGGTCATTGGAATGTCTAGGGAAGTGCCTAGGGATGTTGCAAAATCCCTCGGTAATTAATCTTGCACCCGCTGTAACCACAGAAATAAACTACGTACTTAAAAACTGAATTTGGACTTGAAAATTATCTGCTGACAGTAAATAACCCACTACACAGATCATCAATGACCAAACTAAGATTAAGCGCACATGTTTTACAAATTGAAATGGGCAGATACCATAAAATTAACATTCCTGAAAGAAGCGATACTAATGATATTGAAGATGAAGAGCACTTTCTGTTAAAATGTCAGTTATACAAACGTGAAAGACGGATCCTTCTAAACACAATTAGACAGTGTTCTGAGGGCAACACTGATACAAGCTTTATCAACATACTAGGCACAAAGAATACTGTCATGCTAAAATGTCTAGCAAAATACATATATGAATTTGAATGCTTCAACCTAAGAGAAAGCAAATTCAAAAAACAGCTGCCTCACAGCTATCTAAATAAGTAATCCTTACATTCACTTTATAATTTGCATTTTTAACCCAAGTTTGTTGTTTTAGTTTTGTTTAGTTATTTTTCTACTAGTGTATCTTTTATTTTTTATTCTGATTGTTTGTAACATGGAATGACAACCATGCTTTATTGTACTTAGATCTATGTCCATTTTTAGAATACAACTTCAATAAAGACTATTATTATAATTACTTGGTACGCAACTGTTATCGTTTCAGCCGAAGGTATTAATTCCATGTGCTAACATCAAACTATTGGTATTAGAATTTACCAAGGAAATCCCCACTTTCCAGTCTGAAAACGATATCAAGTTCCATTTCCTTATTAATACTAACCATCCAAAACTAATTAGACTTGTGGCATGTATCTGAAAGTGTGTTTTGAAAAAATACAAACTGCATCAATTTTTACTACCTTGAATTATGTTATTTTAACATTCTGTTTTTTACTTGTTTCCTTTGTTTTTATAATTTTCAGCCAAAAATAAATTTGTAATTACGGTTTAATAAAACTGCATTATTATTATTATTATATAATTTTAAAAAGTGCTTTTCTATAACACGTCAATACATATATTTTTTACAGCGATTTATTTATTTATTTGTAGTGTAAGCAATGGCGGCAAGACTACACTAGCAACTCGACTAGCAAAGCAGATACCAAATGCATATCATTTAAATCAGGATACATTTTTTAAGGTAAACACAATTTAATTAGATGAGCAACAATCCACAGATATTTATGTGCATAGAATGATGTAAAAAAAAAAAAACATGTGTGGGTTTTTGATCTTGCCTAGTTACTGATTCTCAGATTTTTCAACCCATGTTACTGAAGCCATGCTTGGCTAAATAAACGTCAATTTTTGCTTAATGTACTTCAATGCAATATCTACTAGTCATATACAATTCCAGATACTGGTTTATTGGTCAAATATATGTTGTGATAAACCTGAACGGGATCGTTAGTAAAAAAATAAATCTAACATGTGAAGATATCTATGACATTCGCAACTGTGAATACGTCCAACATGACTATAATATAAAAACATTATTTTTTTAGCTTGAAAAAGATATATTGATAGACAAGAAGACGGGACATCAAAGATATGATGGTATTTATACATGTGTGCTGCCATGACACATTTATTTGATTCACGATACACTTAATGATAGATATAGTGTAATAGTGTTCTCACTTATTTTTGGAATATTTTTTCCAACTGGGAGTAAATGTTTCTCGTTGAAATTTGGCAATCTCTAATTTCATTTATTTTGTATTCAAATAAAACTGATTCAAGTTGTTGTTAAAGATGAAATCACAACATTTATCGAGTCAATGTCAAGCTACTTACAACTAGTGTGTCTGATTGGCTAACCAACCCTAACACCTAACAGTCAGACCAATCAGAGAGCAGCTTATTTGTTGACAGGTATAAGGCAAATATGAAGATATGATACTCGAAAAAA
This sequence comes from Saccoglossus kowalevskii, assembly GCF_978046115.1. NCBI lineage: Eukaryota > Metazoa > Hemichordata > Enteropneusta > Harrimaniidae > Saccoglossus > Saccoglossus kowalevskii. The sequence goes on along the minus strand of NC_140653.1, from coordinate 19,241,797 downwards.
GTAAATTTTTCTGACTACATTTTGTATTTATCCCATCTGCATTTCAATGGATAATGACATGAAATTGTGCACAATATTTTCAAGAAATAGTGAAATTATCTGTGCTTTACACTTAACCAATTATTACCATAACACTACATCTTTGATGTGTTTTTCTCTCCAAGATCTATCAGCATTTCACTTGGATGAAATGACGAATGCAATAAAACAGTGGCTTGATAATCCATCAAAGTTTGTAAAGAAAGAAAACCCATCATTGCCTTATGTTCTTATTTTTGAAGGTATACTTATATTTAATTATAGGTGAGTACTCCTGTTCAGATTACCTTGAGATGAATTCATTCATACATATGCTAATTTTTTCGCTGATTTTCAAAGTATAAAATTCCTGTATACTGCCTTCTTCATGAGAGGTATTTCTCAACAGGTACAATACTGTTCAAGCAAACAATATAACATACCCGGCACTGTAGAACACTTTTTAGTTGTTTTGTATGGAATTTATGTCCACTGATTTTTGATAAGTTAAAATATAGAATAAAAGGTATATTCATTGCATTTTATTTTCACTGAATCATTCCTTCAGTGAAAATAAAGTATTTTACAGAATTTTAGTTTTATATTTCATTGTTCATCTTTCGTCGCTGTTTGAGTATAGGAGGTCACACATGTTATGTTTTTGTGCATGCATTCAAGCTTAGTTAGACGGAGATATGGCATAAATATACACTGCCACATATGTGTCCATGGTAATGAAACATCTTATGGCAAATGTTAATTGTTACATCAGATTGTAAGCTATTGTTTATTATTAGTGAGTGATTTGTTTCACACATTCGCACGCTTTTTAGCAAAAATGTAAGCAAATGCTGTTACACTGTGATGGTATATACATTTTTGACTCGCGTGCAAAACACACAATGGGAGTTTTTGCAGTTACCCTGCCTGCATGTGTGTGTGTGTGTCTGTCCGTTTCACTGATATCTCAAGAACCATATGTTGGTTTTTAATGAAACTTGGTGTATAGATGCTCTGGGCTAATGCGAAGATTTGATTAGGTTTTGGTTGAAATCCGTACATATTAATTACCTGATTTGCATGAGAATTAGCTAATTTTTAGCTGTTCCTTAACTGTTCCACTGATATCTAAAGAGCCATTCATTGGATTTTGATGAAACTTGGTACATAGATGCTCTGGACTAAATGCACAGATGTGATTAGTTTTGGGTATCAATGCATATAATTAACCTAATTTGCATAATGATTAGTCAATTTTCGGCTTTTCAACTGATATCTCAGGTACTGATACTAATCATCTCATTTCAATGAAACTTACATAGATACTAGTACATAGGATGATGCACAGACAGATATGTGAAATATTAATTACCTAATTTGCATAATTAATCAATTTTCAGCTTTTGCTATTTCAAGTACTATTACTTCATTACTTTTCAATGAAACTTCGTGCATAGATATTCCGGAACAATGCACAGTCCCGGTCAGTTTTGGGTTAAAATCAGATCTTATTAATTACCTAATTTGCATAATAAATCATAATTTTTGGTTCAAATACTATCACTTCATTACTTTTCAATGTAACTTAGTACATAGATGCTCTAGAACAATCCAGAGACCTGATTAATGTTAAGTAAAAATTTAGTTTGCATAAGTACCAGTATTTAATTTTTGGCTTTTACACTGATATCGCACGTACTAATTATCCCATTTCAATGAATCTTGGTACATAGATGTCCTAGGACAATACACAGACCAGATTAGTTTGGGTTAAAATCAGTGCATATTAATTACCTAATTTGCATAATTAGTCAATTTTCAGCTTTTACTCTGATATCACATATACTAATTATACCATATCAATGAAACTTGGTACATTGATGTTCCAGAACAATGCACAGACCCGCTCAGTTTTGGATTACAATCAGATCATATTAATTACCTATTTTGCATAATAAATCATAATTTTTGGTTCTAATCACATTTCAATGAAACTTCGTATACAGATGGTCTGTGACAGTACTTATATTAATTCAATGAATCTTGGTACATATGTACTGTAACACAATTTGATGAACAAATTAGTTATAGGTTTATATACATTTATAATAATTACCTAATTTGCATAATAATGTACTTTTCAGCTTTCCACTAATTTAGTTAGGATCAATCATCACATTATAATGAAACTTTGTACATGTGCACCCTGAAAAATATACAGACCTAAATCTATGCATAATAATTGCTTAATTTGTATAATAATTCATTTGGTTCATTGAGGTAATCCACAGACGCGATTAGTTTAATGTTGATAAACATACATATTGATTATCTATTATTAGCTCATTTCTGATATCTAAAAAAATCAGATTTAAATTGTATTCATTGTAGAGGTGCTCTGAAACTAATTAGACTAAAAACCATGGATGAAAAATCAAATGTATTTTCTGTATGTAAATAAATTTTGATGCTGTGAATCACATTTTTTTCATGTTATGCATCTCAAATAGCAGACAAAAATTAGTTGCCAAGCTTCTTGTTTGAAAAGCAAATCTTAAATTTTGAATTAATTTTAATGTGTCTCCAATACTCTCTCAGCACACGGGAGTTCTTTCTAAGCTTTCTTTGATCTACTTTATTTTCTTATTGCAGACCACTCCTTACATTGTTATCATTTGATTTAAAGTACTTTTTGACGTTGCCGTTTGAAGAAGCAAAACGAAGAAGGTCGTAAGTGTAGTTTTATAGACAACAGCAAAAAATCAAGAATCACATTGTACAAGTCCAATAATTCTATTTTACCTGCACTTTAAAACCCAGTGCACAGTGAAATTAACGTTTTTACAATATTTCTCTTTCTACCAGTATGAGAATATATGAACCAAAGGATCCTGATGGGATGTTTGACAACTATGTCTGGCCAATGTATCTGAAAAATAAACTAGAAATAGAAGAGGATATAAAATTACAAGAATTAGGTAAAAACATAAATTCAGCAAACTTCTTAATGCTATTATTATATATTTTTTTATTGCCAGTTCAAGGATATTTATTTATTCTTTCTGAATAAAATATATTGTAATTACAATAGTATTCGAGAGAGCTGAGGCTGTTCATGTTTAATACAGGGTCTTTGGATTTTTTGAAGTCTGGAAAGTCTTTGAGTCGTCTTTAAATTATCTTTGAAAAGTTTTTTCATAGTTAATAATTCATTTTAGAAAGGCTTGTTCTCTCCAGGGAACTACCATATCCTCAGAACTTTGATGAGCTTAGGTGATGTTGGCTTTAAGGGTCAAAATGTCTTTGGGGGTGCAAAAATGTTTGGGGAAAGGTCTGGAAAAGTCTTGAAAATCATTTGGCTCTTGGTGCTATGGACCCTGTAATATAGTTCCTATAGCAGTGTATACAACATAGGCAAAATAAACTTTATGACAGCAAGGATTTGAGGTATTCTTCGCAGATGCTTGTAGTTTTGCATCTCGTGAGAATCATGTAGTTTCTTCTGTGATTTCCCCAATTCTCATTACTTACTTATGGTGTTATGTAATGAAGGTCCTGTGTGAGTTCTATGCATACATAAGCCCTATAAGAGTCATGTGACTTGTTGTTTGACCAATAGCATGACAAAACACTTGTTGGTAACCATGGAATCATTCAATTGTGGATTTTTAGTTAATCTCCAGATTTGAGCAACATAACTTTTCCAGTTTTTATCTATATTTTTTTGATAATTTTATACAAAATAGACATAATTTCCTATTGGCTATAAGTCTTGATCAACATTTTTGACCAAAAATAGGAAAAAATGATGTCTTTAAAATTGTTAAACGAAGACCAAAGTTGTCGCTCAAAGGGTTAAAGGATGCAAACATTCTTAGAAAAAACATCCTATGTTGATGCCATACAAGTTTTTCACTTATTGCCTTTGTATTTTTGACTCCCATGTGCGAAGCACAAAATGGGAGTCTTTGCAGTTAGTGTGTCTGTATGTGTGTGTGTATGTGTGTATGTGTGTGTGTGTGTATGTGTGTGTGACTGTTCCACTGCTATCTCAAGAACCATACATCGGTTTTTGATGAAACTTGGTGCATAGATGCTCTGGGCCAATGCGCAGATTTGATTAGGTTTTGGTAAAAATCCATGCTCGTTAATTACCTAATTTGCATGATAATTAGCTATTTTTTAGTGGTTCCATGACTGTTCCACTGATATCTAAACAACCACTCATTGGATTTTGATGAAACTTGGTACATAGATGCTCTGAACTAATGCTAGGTTTTGATTAGTTTTTGGTAATAATCCGTGGATACTAATTACCTAATTTGCATAATGATTAGTCAATTTTCAGTTTTTCCACTGATATCTCATGTACTAATCATCACATTTCAATGAAACTTGGTACATAGATGTCATACGACACTGCACAGACCCGATAGTTTTTATGGTAATATCAGTACATATTAATTACCTAATTTGCATAATTAATTAATTTTCAGCATTTGATATAAGTAGTTAGCATTACATTTCAATGAAACTTGGTACTTACATACTCAAGGACTATGCAGAGATTGATTGTTTTCGATAAATATTTGTGCATATTAATCACCTAATTTGCATAATTAGTTAATTTTCAGCTTTTCCACGGGTATCTCAAGTACTAATCATCGCATTTCAATGAAACTTGGTACATAGATCCTTTAGGACTATGCAGAGACCTGATTAGTTTTAGGGTAAATAATTGTGCATATTAATTACCTAATTTGCATAATTAATTTTCAGCTTTTCTACTGATATCTAAAGTACTAATCATCACATTTCAATGAATCTAGAATTATGCAGACCCAATTAGTTTCCGGTAAATATTTGTGCATATTAATCACCTAATTTGCATAATTAACCAACTTTCACACTGATATCTCAGGTACTATACATCACATATCAATGAATGTACATGGATGCTGTAGGACAATAGACAGACCTGAATAATTGTGGGTTAAAATCTGTACATATTAATTACCTAATTTGCATAATTAACCAATTTTAAACTTTCACACTGATATCTAAAGTACCGTAAAAACTCCAAAATTTCGACCGGTTTTAAATAATTGGTGTTAGATATGTTACGTGTTTTTAGAGTCAAAATTAAGGTGCATTTTCTGACGGTCGAATTTTTCAGAATAGAAATCAGCAAATGAAAAAATGGGGATGATAGACAGTGTGCTTCATTAGTTTTTAAAAAATGCAATGTCCGTCAATTGACGTAAACTTCCTCATGTTTCACGGTAAAAGCAAAGGTCGTGGCCGAGTTGTAACTCAAAATCTAAACAAAGTCATCAATCAGTGAGTATTATGACAAGCAAAACAAAACATCAAGACGCGGAGAAGAGGTCAGCACAAAACTAATAGGTCAAAAGACAAAGCTGTCTCGCACTACCTAGAAAAACTTGCGAATGTTCGAAGTACAGGTACCCATTGGACAAAAGATGCATGGAAGTTTAGCAAACTATCTCCTCGACCCAGTGCAATGTATCCGGTTAGAATCAAAGCTCACGTGTCCCTTATTTGAGGGACAAAATTCTGCCGTAAATTCGCCCTTGGATTAAAAAATAAAATGGGATTTAAGAAAATAAAATGGGACTTTTAAGGTGTATTTTGGCGTCATTTTTCGGATATTTCAATCAATCCTGCCGGCTAAAATAGAGTCTAAGTTTTACCATAGTCATTGACGTTTGTCTATTCAAGAGTACACATGTATGATTTTTATCGTGACTAGCGTGAGCAGGTAAGCTTCCTTTCGAGAATGAGCTGTTATCACTGTGAACAATGTTAAATTATTCTTCAGATGACCAGTTTATTTTTTAAAAACAACTAATTTTTTTTATTTAAAAAAAATCATGCCGTTTTCGCATCAAAATCCAAGCCAAAATATCGTACTACAACATCAATCTCTTCCGCATTGCGTTCAATAACATTAACATATTTAAATAAGCTATGGTAATTTGAACACGTTGGCATCATCCAGCTTTTTGATTGGTTAATTAGCGATTTGACCTATTTGACCTAAGAGAACATGGCGGATATCCTACAGCATCAAACGTTTATACGAGACCGGAATCATTCGCTTACGATGAAACTAAGTTGACTTTTATTTGTATTTCATAACCATTCAACAAATTTATTTTGTGTACATTATTATAATCACTACTGAGTACAGTAATAATCAACAATTCAGAAACGCAGCATGCCGAGATTTTTGTGTTCGTTTTTATTTGAAACTTCGTTTATTTAGAATATATTTTCGTTACCAATAAAATAAAAAGCTCTCAGTCAATCAGAAACCCGGATTCATGCCTTCGAGGAAGGTCCCGTTTGAACGCTCACATCGTTGTTTTTTTCGTTTGGGGGAAAACTAAAACTGGTCGCAATTTTCGAATAAGAATGAGTCGGCAATTTTTAGTGGAGTCGAAAATTTGGAGGTAAATAAAACACCGAAACCCGGCAAATAAATAGGCGCTCGAATTTTTAGAGGGGTCGAAATTTTGGAGTTTTCACGGTACTAATTATTCCATTTCAATGAAACTTAGTACAAAGATGCTCTAGGACAATGTACAAACCTAATTAGTTTGGGGTAAAAATCTGTTCATATTAATTCCCTAATAAGCATAATAATTCATAATTTTTTGGTTCTAATCACATTTCAATTAAACTTGGAGACATAGATTTTCTGTTACATTGCGCAGACCTCATTAGTTTTACACTCAAATCTGGTCATATTAATTTTCTGATTTGCATAATTAGTTTTCAGCTAAGTAATTTCGAATTATATTTAATGTGTCTCCAATACTCTCAGCACATGGGAGTTCTTTCTAAGCTTTCTTTGATCTAGTAATGTAGTTTTGTCTTGTGATTTTGTAAACATCTCACAATTTGTGTGACTTTACACGTCATCTTAATCACAAAAATTTGACGCAAATTTGTTTTTCTTCCTTACAGTTTACTTAGATGGAACAACTGATCCAAATGAGATCTTCAACAAAGTCAAACAAGATATTGACTCTCTTACTGCAATAAAAAAGAAGTAGATACGAGCATAAGATTTACAATGAGCCTACTACCTGTATATATATATATATATATACATAAACACATATCTTTTATCGAATAATAAATAAGAAAGAATGATGACAGGATCATCATAATAGGAGTTCACTTCAGTTTGTTCATTTGCTATTATGTTTGCTCATTATAGATATATTTACCCCAGGCGCTGGAGGTGTTTGTGTAGCATTATCCTACCGGGCGGGCGGAACATAATAACCTCCAGTGCCTGGGGTAAGATATATTTAATAAATTAAAAAATTATTAATTGCTTTATATCCACTTTGTGCTCTTGATAGCAGAGATGACCATCTAAGGAATGCGTATGTTACTAAGCATACGACAATGCATTGTGGGAGAAAAATTCAAGTTTTGCATTTTCTGAGCATTTTACTGAGCATATGTGCAATGCATTATGGGAGAGACATTACATTTGAGAAATATCACATTGGAATCTCACTGAAAAAAAAAATGATAAGTTCTCAGAATAAAAAAAAATGTGAATATATTTTGTCACTAAGACTGAGAAAAAAAATATCTCCGTTTCTCATTTCTGCACGCCTTATTTTGAACTATGCACTTCGGACGTGTTTTTTTTCCTTCTGATGCACTTCAAAATGTGCTTGTACTCGCACTTTTCTCAAATTTTAGCTAAGTATTCAGAAAAAAAAAAAACGCTTTGCTTTGATTTCTCAAAGCAAGAGTCTTAACCACTACACTATGAAGTTTCCCAATAGACACAATATAAACTTGAAATCAAAGAAAGCTTATAGAAAGAACTCTCATGTGCTGCGAGTATCCAAGAGATATTAACAAGCAGCCTATCGGCTGAGATAGCTCCGCTGTTAGCAATGCACATTTCAATTAAAGAACTGAAGACATCATTAGAAAATGAACAATATGAATAGTATCAAAGCAATCGGACTTACAGTTTTTAACAAGAAGTCGAAAATATCACTTTTTACCAAAAATTACAAAAATATTCACCAAAATAAATAGAGAATTGAAGATATCATCACAAAACAAACAAATCTGAGAGAGGTCCACATGTAGTACCTATATATGTAATATCAAAGCAATCGGACTTACAGTTTTCAACAAGAAGTCGAAAATATCACTTTTTACCAAAAATGACAAAAATATTCACCAAAATTAGAGAACTGAAGATATCATCACAAAATGAACAAATCTGAGAAAGGTCTACATGTAGTATCTATATATGTAATATCAAAGCAATTGAACTATTGGTTTTTAACAAGAAGTTGAAAATATCACTTTTTACAAAAAATGACAAAAATATTCACCAAAATTAGAGAATTGAAGATATCAACATGAAATGAACAAACCTAAGAGAGGTCTACCCAAGGTACATATACACCAAGTATCAAAGCATTCAGGCTTGTAGTTTTCAAGAAGAAGTCGAAAAAGTAAAACATTGACACGGACGACGACGGACAATCACTCATATGATAAGCTCCGCTCGACAAATTCGACAGCGGAGCTAAAAATTAATCAGCCTTCCAAACAAGCAACTTGGCAACTAATACTGTTTTTTTGAATTGAATTGAATTTCACATACTCGCTGGGTTTAAATTTAGCTCATTTTCTAGTCAGCAAAATTAAAACCCAGTGAATAATTAACCCTTTTTACATTTTTTGTCTGCTAATTGAGATGTACAACATGAAAACAATGTGATTCACAATATCAAAGTTTATAATACTCACAGAGAATACATTTGATTTTAAATCCGATTTTTTGAGATACCAAAAATTGCCTAAAAATTTAATAATCAATATGCATGTTTTTCATTATGGAACTAATGTCTCAATTACTCCAGAGCATCTATGAACCAAATTTCAATGAAATATGATTATTCACATTGTGCAAATTAAGCAATTAGTATGCTTAAATTTCAACCCGAAACTAATGCATTGTTCCCAGGCACTTATATAACAAGTCTTATTGAAATGCAATAATTGATGTATAATTATGCAAATTAAGCAATTATTATGCATAATTTCAACCCCAAACTAATTAGGTCTGTGTATTGTTCCAGGGCACATTTGTTTCATTATAAGGTGATGATTAATTCTTGAAAAATCAATGGAAAGCCGAAAAGTACATCAATCATGCGCCAAGCTAACTGTACACTGTCTTCACACTCGTCCCATTGTGTGTTTTGCACGTGGGAGTCAACAATACAATATTATATCTAATCAAAATGGGCAGGGTAAAAAACTAAGATTCAATCCGAATCTCTTGGCATATTGTATATTTCAGCTTTGCAGCAGCGTGACAATATACTAAACAACTAACACCACGCTTTGAATAGTCAAATAGCCGCCGTGCAATGTCCCTTGGAAAACGTAACAATAGAACAACAATTATGCAAATACTAACAGCGCCCCCAGAAGTTGTCATTTTGAAATGTGCAAAAGATTTAGTTTTAGCTGTTCGCTGTAGAGAAGTCATCGGGGTTTTTGAGTGTTTGCTGTTAGAAATCGATGTAACAATATAATATATCTAGTGTTCCAGTTGCAGAGGACTATTTCCGAACGTTTGTCGGCAGGCGAGTGTTGCATATTTTGTTTAGTTACATTTGAACTTCGTGCACTAATGCTCTGTATACAAAGACATTGATAAAAACAATAGTGATTGGATAGAGTAAATATATGGGTATGGGTTTTGGCAAAACAGTTATGTTTTGTGATAACGCAACCAATTCCAATGTAGTGAACATAAAACAACTCTGAATAAATCAACAAACTATAGACCAGCAGTAAAGTTTAATTTACTCAATCTTTTACAATTCTATAAAAGTTGCTTAGAACTGTCTTGAAAAAAAAATGAACTCAGCGATTCAATATTTCAAATAGTATCACAAGATATTGAGAACATGCCCTCAAACCATGAGGTGATGTAAAAAATGGCTATTTATTGTATTCTGGTCACCCATCAATCTAAAATGATGAATTGGCTGTAAAACAAAATCCATATACCATCATCATACTTTCAACTGTCTATCATTTACATGTAACAGTCGTACTCATCGATTGAGGGCAGGACATATTTGATAATCATAGCATAACAGATCATTTTACTGAGAAACAATATTGCATTAACATTATACAAAGTTTGATATGCAGATACAAGGTTATAAGTCTTAAAGTTTTAATGTACATACATTCAATTTGGTAAAAAAAGTAAAAAAACAGCAATTTGCTGTTCAGGGTATAAACCCCATATATATATATATATAAAAAAAACTGATTGTCTGCTACTCTTTACTACTCCTTTAGTTTATCTGAAAGTGTACATGATTCTTTGCTACCATAATCAGATATGGTAAGTAAGCATGTCATTAGCTATAGACTAAAACTTTAAAGCGCGGTAGTCATCGTGCTGTGCATGTGCGACATTTGTGTTGATAAATATTTATTTTCCCACAATCCAATACGCTCTTCAAATGGAAATCACAAGTATGAAATTTGACCTTGGCGCGACTTGCACTGATTACCGCCGGCGACTCCTTCGATACCTTCCAATCACATGAAAATTACTTAATTAAAGCTTGGTAACGTCCAGTTCATACTCGTTGATCTGAGCAATACTCAAAGTTGCCATCTTTGTTTATATGAGACCCATATATCTTGCACATGTACAGCGCGACGACTACCACACTTTAAGGCATCGTCATTTTCAACATATATCATTCATTATTATACATCTGACAGACAATAGAAGTTACCTGTTCATAAAATGCTGCATGAATGTGTGAGAAAGTGTTGTTGACGATGTTTGAATTTAGAAATTGTGCATCGCGTTTATGTCACATCTAAAATAGATATAGATATTGAAAACAAATGTTGCACAATACAAAATGATCTTTGTTGCTATTTTGAGCCATTATCTTATTAAAATATTACACTACTAAAAGCAGGCAAAAGATGTATAATACAGTTATCATGAAAATACCGCAAAGTATGCACTCAGGCAGTACAGGAATACAATGAACTCCGCTATGTGTCTGTTGATATGATTACTGTACTGCCTTCATTCATACTTTGCGGTATCCTTGTAATAACCTCATAAAATAAACTTAAGGCTCAAATCACAGTCTTGCACAGTAAAGAAGCATGAAGTGAAGTAGACATTTTTCAGTCACATTTTTAACATAATCATTAGCTGTGACAACAGAACTTTAAATGAAAATGTAATAATTCAGAGAGCGCTCCTCTCGGTGACACCAATGTCGTGGTCTGTGCATAATGTTGAAAAAAATCAAAGCAATTGTTATGAATTGAAGTATTTGGAAATTTGTTAACATTTCGTTCAAAGTTCTGTTTTACATGCAAAAATCAAATTATTTTCGCATGCCAGATAAAATGAGGCTGAGATTTTAAGGTAACCATATTTGTTCTATTATTAGTTCATATATAAATAACAGTGATATGTTTATGATCAAAATAAATCAATGTGTGGTCAAAGTACAGCTTCCTCTAGACATGCGCTATTAATTGAGCAAATACAGTAGCCTTAATACTCTATACATATACAAGTTTGATGACGACTAGATAAAAATTACTCAACACTACAACCACAGAGTTAGTTAACATTAAAAACGCGGATGACAACACCAACAGACAGTTCATACCCATAATCCTCCATTCTGCAAAGCCGATAAAATACCGATAATGGTCAGCACTCAAATGAAAAGCCTAAAATAGGGTAAATAATTTTCAGATGGGCAATATATAGAATATATTGCCTGCAAGGGCCAATCTATTTATCCAGATGCTTTAGATTAGTGTTGAATATTTTAGTCTGAATTTATTTTCCCAGTTCGTTTGGGTGATATCGAAAGACTTTCCGACAAGTCAGTGACAATAAGTTACTTATGTCAACAAAATATGTGGTTGTACAATTCAGATCATAACCTAGATTTCTTTGCAGTATTATATCTGTAACACTTGCAATATAGAATAAAAAAAACACTATACCATATTTGTTCTATTAAAAAGCACATAGACCAAAACGTGCATTCATTGTATACTGGATTATTAAAATGACCCTTTTTGACCAAAGATACACCTTTGTTAATTACATGTATGTACGCACATGTGTTAATCATAGAGCAAATATGAAATTTAAAAATTCAAAATTTTTCAAATACATTATAATTAGACTTGAAAGATAATGGTATGTTTTTTTTTGATGCATGATTGACACTGGCTCCTCATGCATGCGGACTCTATAGATGGCAATAGTACAAGGTATTTTTATGTTGAATAACTGTCCCAAGAAAAGTTTGTCAGAAAAGTTTGGGCTGGAACTCACAATGTTTTAAAATGGCATCCCAGTCAAACTCGAAATTCTGAAAAGCTCTAGAGGTGAAAGGATGATCCGTATCAGGTTGGACATCAGAAACCAAGTCTGACTTTTTATCTGTGTGAAAATAAAAATACAAGACATTGGTTTGTGAATGTGTGTACTCAGTTTGGTCAATGAGCCATCTATGTGATGGCGTCTGTACAACAATACCGGTAGTTCAAAAACTATAAACGCAAACTTTTAGGTCAACTTAGGGGCTAATCTGCACTGGCTCGGAAGGTTGTAAATGATTAGCTAGTTTGAATTTGCATAACAATACTGACAATGAACGTGCATTCAACGCCACAAGTTTTTTTGTTTTTTTAGCCAATCAGAATTCATCTTCCAAGCCAGTGCAGATCAGCCGCAACTTAGCATTAATTTTAATCTTAGGATTTGACCATCAAACAGGAACTTTTTGACATGCATAATTACATGTAGTTGGCTACACTTACCATCAAATAGCGATCTCCTTGCGTCCTTGCCAGAATCACGGGCCTGGAAAAGAAGATCATGATTATATAAAAGACATGCATGGGCTATCAATTTAAAAATCAGCACCATTCAAAATTTTCAAGTGTTGGAAATCATATGATATCCAACCTTCATATTTTGTACTCTTATTTTAAAATGTTCATTTCTTAATTTGAGTTACATAATACATAAATCACACATTGACACATTAACAGGAACATATATATTACTCCATACTTGAGACGATATGGCTGTGTGCAACAAATACTGTGGAATACTTTATTTTCGCTGAAAAGGCTTTTTGGGCGTTTTGCTTGGAATTTATTTACACTGATTTTTGATGAGATTAATGTAAAATATAGGAAAAAATGTATATTTGCTGGATTTTATTTTCACGGAATCATCCCTTCAGCAAAAATAGCGAGAAAATAAATTCCAAGCGAAAATAAATTATTCTACAGTAGTTTACATTATACTATAAACCGATTGATTTCCATGGTATTTCTACAATTTGAAGTTTTTACTACTACAAAATTTCATGATTTTCACTGTCATATAAAATTTACAAAGAAATTGTCTCTGGTGGTATTTAATATGATTCACAGTATTATGTCACTACAAATCCATTCTATCACTATTGATTGCATATATACAGTACTGTGGTGAAGAGAAACATGGTTATCTATTAAAAGAAAAAGACATTGAAAGACCTCAACAATATTCATTCATGGATGAGATCAAAAATTCACTTACCAAAATTTTGTACTGTTTTTGTGTCATTCCTCTTCCTCTGCCCCTTGGTTGCTGTGGTAACGATCCTCTCACACCACCACTCCCAGGACCTTCTTTCAGCTCCAAATAGTCCGTAAATTCATTTTTATTTGCCTGTGCAAACAGCCGTTGTTGGCGTTGTCGTCGTTGATCCGCTAGTTGTTTGTCTGTCATTTGTTTATTGTCACTCATGGTGGCCGCCATGACGGATGTTTTAGGTTTTGTTTGTTTTAGTTCTTGTGAATCACCTGAGCCTTTTTTCTTTGCAATCCACTTCTTTAGAGGTCTGGAAGAAAACATGAAGGTAAATAAATATGTTTAGTATTATTATTATTATTGTAAAAGGTGTTAAGTATGGTTTGGGCATGTTCCAAGTGTTAACAGCGGTTTGAGTTGGTCACATGTGTCAAAGCTGGTTTGAGTTGGTCACATGTGTCAAAGCTGGTCTGAGTTGGTCACATGTGTCAAAGGTGGTCTGAGTAGGTCACATGTGTCAAAGGGAGACTGAGTAGGTCATATGTGTCAAAGGTATTCCGGGTAGGTCACATGTGTCAAAGGTGTTCCGAGTAGGTCACATGTGTCAAAGGTGGTTCGAGTAGGTCCCATGTGTCAAAGCTGGTCTGAGTAGGTCACATGTGTCAAAGGTTGTCCGAGTAGGTCACATGTGTCAAAGGTGGTCCGAGTAGGTCACATGTGAAAAAAGGTGGTCTGAGTAGGTCACACGTGTCAAAGCTGGTCTGAGTAGGTCATATGTGGTACAGCTGTTCCGAGTAGGTCACATGTGTCAAAGGTGTTCTGAGTAGGTCACGTGTGTCTGTATGGGGTGCATATACTTCTTGTCACCATAATAAAGAAAGCAAATTACAAACCAAAATACATTATAGGTCAGTTCTTGTCACCACAATGTGTTTGTACATTTTTTAAGGAAAGATTTGCACATTTTATCTACTGAAGCTAAACTGACCAAAATATACACAGGTCAAAAATTTACTGGAACATAAATGTTACAACACAGTTTAGTGTATTCTTTCAAATTAAATATTTGTATACTTACTTGACAAAAGGTATGACCATGAAGAAATTATTAGCACTCATATTAAGTTTTACTTTAGGAGTAGAGTCTCTTTTATGGCATGGTAGATCATCCACTAGAAACCATTCAACAGACTAATAAGAGAGAATCACAATATTGACAACATTTATTTTACTTTGCAAGTAAAGATCAAGAATCCTGATGGAGTTTGAGAAACACTGACCGTGGGTAATAGTCAATATAAACCCCTAATCACTTTAGGATATGTTGGGACAAGGACAATCACTGAAGTTGCTAAATACATCAGATTCACAAATGCATAGTGAAACCATACTTATCTCACACCAAACCCCATATAAAACAAGATGCATGGTAATGACAGTGACACTATGTAAAAGTAGGTTACATTGGGTAAATTGAAAGAAAATAACAAAGAAATACCAAATTTGAAACAGAGTCTATATAAATAAGTTCTTTCTAAATGATGAAATACATTTGTATGAACAAAATAGGAGTCAACCATGCTTTATCTTTTTCTTCTCTTTGTTCATTTTTCTTGATCGGTAAGAAAGTAAATTAATATAGACAGTGATAACAATGCACAAACAAACACAACTCACTTTTATTTCATTTCTTGTTTTGGGTTGAAATTTAGTGTCGTCTGGCACATATGGGATAATATACAGTCGAACTATTTGTTCATTTATTCGCTCTTCAATATATTCATTTTCGTCTATGTAATTACTGATATTAAAGCCCGTCTCTTCTAAAACCTATTAAATATAAAAGAAAAAATGTTAGCAAACACCGTCATATTTAAGTAATCTTCATGGACTGGATACAGCTTTTGTGCACTGAGGTTGTGTGATGGAAGCGCACAAGATCATGAACTGATGGCAACACAAGTCGTATATTCAGCAAAGGTTTTATTTCACCATTTACCTTATACGCTTGATGAGAAGTAAATTACTTTTATTTATGAAAATACAAACACTGAACTTGCCTAGTAGGACTTCACTACATGAAGTTCCTACAATTGGTGAACATGAAATAAACAATTTAGAAGTTAGCTCCAGATTGTTCTGTATTTCAGGTTCAGATTCAAATAAATGACAGAATTTTATTTTTTAGTATGTCTGTTTTTTTTTTGGTCTCTCTTACTTGATCAAGCATATTAGGTAGAAAATTTGTAAAAATTTACTGTGGAATACTGTATTTTCGCTGGAATAAATTTTTGCTGAAAAGGATTTTTGGGCGTTTTGTATGGAATTTATTTTCACTGATTTTTGATGAGTTTAATGTGAAATATACGAAAAAAAGTATATTCGCTGGATTTTATTTTCACGGAATCATCCCTCCAGCGAAAATAAAGTATTCAACAGTAATTTAAAGTTTGACACATGTTGATGTTTTTAGAAACACAAATACCGATATAGAATGCTTTAAAAACACATGGTGCATAGTACTGTAAAATATTTTAGCTGGAATTAATTTTCACTGAAAGAACTTTTTGGGTGTTTTGTATGAAATTCATTTTCTCTGAATTATTATTTATTTAACAGTACTCGGCAATAGAAAAGACGATCAGATACTACAGTCAAACTTGTGTTAGTGACCAGCTGCCTGTAGTGACCCTTATTAGCAGGGATCTCGCCACGCTGGTCGGCGGCGGTCGGCCGCGACCGGCAGTCAAAATTAGCGATCACCACGGAAATGCTTCCGACCAGGACTATTGTCCAGTTGTTATTATAATTATGTACCGACCGACACGCATCCTGCCAGTCGTGGATTATAATTTGTAAACAATAAACCTAGTTGCATGGTACCTCGTCACAAAACATAATGTATGAGCAACCTGTGTATATAAAAAGACCAACTGTTTAGGTGACAAGCGTTTTAGCAACATTTTTGCAGATTGGCCTTTGTTTAGAGCCAAAAATAATAATTAGAATTCAAGGAATTTTTAATTTTCTCAAGTCAAAGTTGTTTGATTTTGATCAACATAAATAAACTTGTTTCAGTTGCAGTTTTATATCATTATTTTCTATACGAAATATTATATCATTAAAATACCCCTTTGTCCATAAAGATCATTTTAATGAAGTCCCTAAACACAGGTTTGACAGTGACATGCTTTGTATTGTTTTTAACAACCATGAAAGTATATACCGGTATATAAAACAAGGTAAATACTTTCAGTAACTTGAACCTAAAAAACAACCCGAGTTTGGGAGAAACTTCAACACAGTGTATAATAAAACACAAAGAATATTTACTCGTACCTCTCTGATTGCACATTGATGTTCACTTTCATCTTTGTTCACTTTACCTTTTGGAAACCCCCAGCTAGCTTTAGCCCAGTAGCCTTGTACCAATAATACCTATATAAAGAAATATATAAACTATATTTAAGACCTGCCTTGGAATCCTATTTTGCATGTCGTGAATCAACAGCCCCTGAACAAATTAAGTCAATTCTATTTTTGATACGTTTCCTGAAATTTAGAGTACTACAGTCATGAAGCGATTAGAACAAGTTGAACCAAACCAACCTCAACAGGAGATGTCAAACAAGGAGTGGGGGGACTTGAACATTGTGAATATAAATAGAAGATTATGATGTAATTGCCTTTCAATTACTGCCGGTATATAATAAATGGAAAAGTTATCAAAACAAGATGTCTAATGCACAGTCTAATGCACATCACGTCTGATGCACGTCATTCAATGCTAACCTTTAGCCAAATACTAGTAGCACACCCTCATAAAAAAGGTTTGTTACAAATCATGTAACAGTGTAGAGATGCGCATTACGAACAAGACAGCAACTTAGCTGGCAATGTTGCTGTTTGGTGTTCGAAAGAGTATGGCAGTCACATGTTCGAAACAATATGCGATGACATATTCAGAATAATACGACGATGACAGTAAAGCATGCAATTGAAAAATAATTAAGTAATTCACGTATCCTCGCATAGTACATATGATACGCGGTAGCAACAGGACTGTCATGTATTTCATATAGACGAACACTGACACAGCATATCCACTACGGTGTTCACCTATATCTAAAATTTTAGATAAAGTATAGGTTGTTATGGTAGTATGCTTAGTAACTTTTAGAGAATGTCTGATTAACTCATTTTCCCACAGTTGCTACCATAACATCCCTTTAATAACAGCAGGTAAACTTACATGTTGTAATGTTTCATCTACTATTATAGCACCGTGAGTTGGTACACTCATCTTGTAATCTTTCCAATTGGCAATAATTTCATTGACATTCTGAGAGTGTTCATGTAAATAAGGACAGTGTCTGAAAAGTATTAGTAGTCAAGGAGCTTACACCCATACACATAAATATAACAGAGAGTGTTCAATAAAGAAGCTGGTACTTTTTAGCTACAAATAACATATGTCTGCCCAAATGAGTGCTATATATTATTATTCATGACAAATTATACAAAAACTGTAATCATATTTTTTTACTACAAATGTTATTGAAAGAAACAAACATGTAGTGGAACTGCTTGAAGCAGCACAAAATATCTGGGTCACAAGAGTCTTACAAACGGCTGTAAATTGGCATTGAGCAATTCTATAAACCAATAATTCCTGGTTCCTGAATTGAACAGCGCTTGCGCATTCATCGTTTGTGCGCTTGCGCATATTGCGAAACCTGGGGTCAACATAGCGGAAGCTTTTGAATGTACCTAACACACAGAATCGCAGTACACCAAACATCAATGTTTTCAACTCACATCGTAAAAATTCACCTGAAATAAGACTGCCATCATCTTTTCAATTAACTTGTACCAGCCTCTGAAAATGTGCACACTATTCTGCCTAAGCAAGGATAACAAGCATGCAAATTATCTTTGGCTATAGCGTAATATTTACATATTTTTTGTGGGCATTTTGGGAGTTGAAAAACTATGTCACGGCCATATTTTCTCTGCGAAACACACATGTACCATTCTCTATTTCAGTCTATTTACTCTGAAAATATTTTTTCAACTGGAAATCCGTGTTTCTCAGCTGTGTTAAATAGTTCTTCTAGCTGCCCTCATTTCAAATATGCAGCAGACATAATCCGGGTTGCATGTCTACCGGTGTTTCTTTGACTTTTTATATTTTTGTCCTACCCTCGCCCGTTGCTGTGTAGGTTACGCATGTGCAAATAGAATTACATCGTGTCTGACAGTAATTCGGGAATTGTGATTCAAAGATTTCTTTTAGAGAATTACAGAGTAAAGAACACTTTGCTCTGAGTTGTTGGATAAACAGTAAAATTTACAGCAATTCCAGGCACTGATTTGACGCTGAAGTAGTACTAGATATAGATATAACCATGGATGTACTAAGATGTACCATGATATAACATTCTACAATAGGTTACACACTTTGTTTTCACATTTACATAAGTTGTAACTAGAAATATAAACATCGGCTGCAAATCAGAGTAATGATTGACAGATATTGCCCAAAATGTTTTCTATTTTTGCTACAAAGTCCGATGTCCCCCAGTAGGCACTACTCATTGTATTGCATTTTTTTTATAGCCATCCCCTCCCAATGCACAACAAATATCTTCAACACTTTCACTGTTATATTTTTTACACATACCACATCCAAGAGTTAATTTAAAAGGATATTAACTTGGGCAAATTCACGGATTCCACAGGTAGGCAATTCAGGATTCTCTATACAGTAAAAATCTAAATAAAACCAGTGTGCTAGTTCAATCTGAAAACAAACTCTGACCAGATCAGCTCTTTCTTCTCCAGGAATGTTGATGAGGAATCGACTGTTAAAGAAAACAAGAAAAACAAATATGTATAGAATTAAATGTCATATTATAATAACACAGAAAGAATTACCCTTTTACTTACAAACCTTACCTTACTACCTGTGTAATTTTTGCCTAATTTTGAGGGGCAGGGCCAGTACTTACCACTAGTACTCGACTGAGACAGTACTGGAAGTGTGTATTTGAATACATGTACTATTCAACTTTCAACCAAGTGGTATTTTGCCAAAATACCCCAAAATATTATTGTGCACCACTGTGTGTAATAATGACTAAACCATAAAAAGTTGAGACTTGGTGCATGTCGGTAAAAAAAATTATGAAACCAAAATCAGAATACCAAAATAATAAACCAAAACAAAATCATGGATTAATGGAATTGCGCTAGTGTCTCAGCAAGATGAGTCCCACTTACAAAATTTTAAGAATTTGAAATTTGACCCTGGATAAATTTATTAGAGATTGGACCCCTGCTTTCCTGAAAAACTGGGTCCTTCTTCAATAATTGGAGTTCAGGAAGCAGAATATGGGGTTAACGCAATCCCTGGGTTATGATAACCCAAAAATTCAGAAATCCTAATGCACTGACCAGTCAGTGAGACGAGAGCTCACAGACAATTGGTATACTTAAACTTGTTATTTTTAGTTACTGTAAAACCATTTATTTCACTATTTTGTTGTTTTGAGTATAGTCACTGTGTTTTAATTTCACAAATTTTGTCAAGAAAACAATGAGTTTTATTGTTATTTTTCATGTTCACGTCGATTTAATTTAGCAGATTTTACTTACATGTATCAGCGAAAATAGCAAAATTAAAACCCAGTGTATAGTAAATGCATTTACAGTATTGAGATTTTATCAACATAGAAGGGTTGAGGTTCCTCCAATATACTTGCAAAACACAGATGTACAATGCCAAATGGTATCGCAAATACAAGTACAGTCATCAATTAATAATATGTTTATTAAACTCTTACCATACGGTTTACCATCACACAGACTAAAGGCCGACACAAAAAGAGCTACAATTCTTCAGCAATCGGCCCATGTACAGATGGTCCTGAAAGATTTGCAGATTCACACCTAAAGCAATAGCTATTTCCAGACCAGTGAGGAGCCAACTATAGTCTTGAAAAAGCTGATACGAACAATGAGTTTTTCACACTGTCCAGCGAGTTGATTGAAACAGATTCACACTTGATACAGAAGTCTACTCTTGGGCAGGAAGTAATCCCCTATTTAAGTTTGCTGTTGTAGATTTGTCTTTTGATTTCCATTGAAATTGACATTCAAAAACAATAATTTTCTGAACAGCCTATTTAATGGTTTTGACCTGAACTTTTGATGCATTTAGTACGCATGTATCATGTAGCCGTTTGAATATCCCCCAGGGGAATTGTAATGTTTTTTTTTCCACCCAATCGTGAGTACTGGAGACAAAAATGTTATAATCAGCGTTCATTGCAGCAAAACTTAAAATAAATACACTATACTAAATCTCAGGACCACCCTGGACGTTTCGGAGGTATGTTTACTGGATAAACGACAGCCCAAAACCTATGTATACATGTACCTCTCAGACCACGGAAAATTCATGAAGGCAAATGGTCAAGGTCAAGGATAGAGAGGCCTATCCGCAATCATCGTCAGTGTCATTCCAAACCAGGACTACAGGCAACAACTTGCCCATGATAATATGATTTTAGTACTACTATGATACACTAAAAAAAGTAAGTTACCTGCAAAGGTCAGTCAAAATCTCTTCTGGAATAACATCTCTTGGTGGTTTTGAGCTTTCCATTCTGTCGAAATACGATACGTTCAAGTCACATGCAGTGAACAAGACGACACGGTAAAGCTGGTAAACAAACTTTCAAATGGGATTTCCCTCGAACACCGGAAGCCTCACTTTCGTCCAAATCTCGTGAAATCTCGCGGCACTACGGTAGTCTATCTCATTCATTATAATACCAGAGGTAATGTACCTCTGATAATACTGATTTGATTGCTATGTCCATTATCACTGCGCAGCATGGTATACGTTTTTTAACTTCTGATAACGTATATTCTAATATGATATAATAATTCTATATTTAAATGTACACGTACCTCTGATTTAGTAGTAGTAACATAACGCTCGCAAATAGACAGCTGTACGAGTCAAAGACTTGATCGCACGCACATTGGATTGTGTGTTTTTTTTAGTTCAAAATGACGCCATCTTCCGCAGGTATAATGATTGTAAGACAACTGGTGAAGTTAAGTTATAAACAAGTTAAGTCCGCCAAGTGCATATCTAGTTCAGCAGTATACACTTCATATGAGAGAGTCTTAAATGACATGAAGCGGCGGGTGGCGAGGAACGAGGAGGATGTTAAACATGATGATCCAAATTACCTTGGAGCAATCGAAAGGTAAGCACTAAAAAGATCACCCATCTGAAATCTCGGGGTGGCAAATATTTTTTTGACATACTCCTATATCTGTTCTATTATTTAACTTATAATGCAGAAATACACATATGAGGCATGCAAGGGTGGGGGTCACCATCTCATTCTGAAGCATTGGTTAAAGTAAACCCCCCCCCCCCGTTATCACTTGTGCCAACACCTGCTTTCTATCATCAAGTTGATGATGTGTTTCTATGATCAAATTATGTAATTTTTTAATGTTAGAGTATACCACAAATAATTTTTTATTTAAATGCACATCTATTGGAGATTTGCTTTTAATGCAGTACCTTCATCAAAACGTTCCAATATAAACATTTTTATCTTCTTTGCATAAAGCTATTAATTCACAATTTTACGTTTACTATGTTGTAGAGAAAGCAGGCGTCGTCAGTATGGTATGATACGAGCAAGAGCAACACAAGAACTATCCAAGGGTTTCAAAGAAGTGAGAGTTTTAAGCAGAGATGCAATGAAACAATTAAGATACCTGAGTCAAGAACACCCCGATGAGTGGACTGTCAAGCGCCTAGCGAAAAGTTTTGATGTTTCTGAAATTGCCGTTATTAGGATTTTAAAAAGTAAATATGTTCCAAATGTAAGGAGAGCGAGGAAACAAGATGAGGTGGTGATAAGTAATGTTGGGTTACTGGCGCAGGAAAAACAGGAAAGTCAAAAAACATTGAAAAGCGGTGCTGATGATGAAGTTGATTCGCTGATGGTGATCTCTAAAACAAAACATCATTCAAAATTAAAATTTCAAAATAATCAACTTGGTACATTTACTAAAATTGCACTTACAAGTGTTCAAGTTACTGAAAAACTTCAGCAATTGCAACAAAAACAACTGAATGAATCTGATCAAAAATTGGAACACAGTGATACAAAGCTGAATACTGATGCAGTGAAAGCAATCAAGAATCAAAATAAGACTGATAATATGACAATTTATGATTCTGACATATCAGAAATTGACATTAGAGATGATAACGATGAAAACACGGATGAAATTGATGATCCTCATATTGGTGATGAAGAATATGACTTCAAGTTATCTGACGTAAAATTCTTAAAAAACGCAAAACCCATGAAAATTATCAAAAGTGGAAATCGGTTTTATGATAAAGAAGGCAATTTTCTCTATCGTATATAAATAGAGTTAGCCTATGTGCTTCCTGAGGTCAGTAATATCTTCTACAAATGCAGAGGTTCTAGGGGCAGTTTTATAAGCATTCAAATTTTAATTACGAGTTGCAGGGGTTTTTCTAGAAAAAAACTGCAAGAGGGAGCACTGCATTTCAGCGGTGCCAGCAGAGGGGGGGGGTAGGATTCTCCCTACCAGGGTGTGCAGTTTTTGTTAATTCTAAAATGGAGCATTCTATGGCTTCCTTCGAGCCAAAATTACTATCAGACAGGTCACAGTTGAAGACTTTGGCCACATGTGATCCCTGGTCAATCAGAATTTTATGGTTGCCAGAGGATCTGCTTCCCAGGATAAGGGGTGCATGGCCATGGCATGAGGGCGCTGCACCCCTGTTTAAAAAAATCCCTGATTGAATCATGGGAAAACAATTCACTGGTCAATTGAATTGACAGCAATTTCTTGAGCCACGCAAGTTTTCGTATGCGGAAGTAGACACAGATGACCAGTATACTAGGAAACTATTTCTTGTAGACAAGCGACAATTATAGAAAAAAAAATGTTCTGTAAAAGAAATTTTGTTCTGTTGCCGTAATAAGCATAGACTTGCATAAATGGTGGTGGTACAACTGTGGTCAAAATAAGTTTAATTTTAATGGTCCTGCATATAGTTGCTATTCTAATAGAGCAAGAAATTGTAATTCTTTTTTGTAGAGGATCTTGTAGACTTCAAAGTACAGAGATTCTAGAATAGTGTTTATTAATTAAAATTAAACAGCATCAGTATGTATCTGGTATGTCAGCTTTTTCACCTTAAAATGGGATTAAAGAATAGAAAAAAAAAATATTTTTATTTTGTGTTATATCTAGAGTCCTTACTATTATCCTAATTGCACTGTTTTGCAAACTTGATGTACACATACCCCATAAACACACTACAGTCTAACCTGTCTATAATGGTCACCCAAGGAATCGATCCATAGCTGGGAGGTGGTCTTTCTGTGAAGGTTGGGCATATATTAAAGTCATATAATGGCAGGGGGAGGGGCATCTATGAACAAATCAATAGAAGTGGCAGATGGAAATGTGAAATAAACGCACGTACATGTATGTCTAACTGCACTTGATTTAGAAATGAATTATATACACATCTACCAATAGGTTAGTATTTGACCTTGGTAAAATACATGCGCCTCATCATTGAGTAGAATTAGTACAAGATGGCCAAATAACACATTTTCACCATTTTGAAACCTGATATCACTTGTGTATGGAGAGATTTGTTAAAACATTGTGGATACATTGAACAAATATAGACCATGATGCACATTAATTTATTTTACGAATTTAAAAAGTGGCTATTTTGTTTAAAAAAATAAAGTAGTGGATCCATATATCTGACATGCCTTGATCGATCAAGTTTAAAACTTCTCGCATACATGGATCGAACATATGTATCTGCATTTGTTTTTTGATCTGATTCAAAATGGCCGAATGGCAGCCATTATAGGGCCAAAAATGAATAACACTCGCACATTTTCATCATTGTGGACCTGGATCTCGTTGGTACATGAACGAATTTTGTTCAAACTTGATAACTGGTCCCTCGTTTCCAACTGACTAACATGTTTAAGTGAAAGTTACCAGTCTGTTCTCAATAATTTTTTTTCTTGGATCCCAACACCTGTGACATAGCGAGGGGTCACTGTACTAGTTGACAGAGGCATTTGATATTAAAGTATTCCTCTACATGTGGATCTTGGGGGAATCCTTTAATTTGATGGGGAGCTGTTAATGTAGAGAACTGGCCAGTATAATTAGAAACTCGCTCTTTGCTTCAACAGAATCATTATAAATAGGGCAGTTTCTGATGTTATTCACATGGGACTTGAAATGATCACCAACATTAGGCTGTGATATGAAAACAATTGAAAGTTGTATTGTGTAATTCATCCAAATGTATCACATAACATCAACAAACCTGTATTATGTCCATAGAACAATCTATAGATAACTGTTCATTCATCAGCAGGAATATAGTTGTACAGAGATTCTACGTTATTGTACATAAAATAATCTTTCATAAAAAGTCAACTAGTAACCTTTGACCTTTAACTCAAGTATGCACAACTGTTGTATGAGCAATTCTTGTTGTCCTTCACTTGACGCAAATGTCATGCATGTCCAGTCTACCTTTTCCCATCATGCAATGCACATAAATTGTACATATTCGATGATTTGGTTGTACCAATTTTGTGCATTTTTTGAATGTTTTCCTCCAATTTCAATACTTTGGGGAACAAGCAGAATGAATTATTCAAATTATTTTGAAAATGTTACAATTTTGGATGAAAAGATTACACATCACCGAAGCTCACATAATAGCATTTATTATCAACTGAATCATTAAAATACAGCTATTTTACGTACATAAGCAAATACACACAATCATTTTATGGAAGGATATTCGACTGGCGCAATCGAGGCGATTAATTTGATTTTTAGTTTAAATAAAACAAAAAAATTCGCCAAATGGAGGTGTTAGGGCAAAATCACCACGACTGGTTTATTCTGCAGGAAATTCATTGCTATTAAATATTCATGAATGCACATATTATAATGAGGTGGGCGAGGAAATGCGTGCATAATGAGGTTAACATGGTAAAGGTTCACTGCAGACCCAACATGGCGGCATGTTAAAATTCGAGTTTGTCGTAGTCGTCGGTTCTAATTCATCACAATGTGCAAAAAAGTAACTCGTACTACTCGTACAATAAAAAAAAAAATCGGCTGCTACAATCAGCTGACGTCTTCTTGGTCAGAGGTCAGTTGAAGAGACGTTGTGATTGGCTTAAATGATTGTCAATTAGAACACTCATTAACATAATTACCTTTTGAAAATCGATGGGTTCCTGCGGTGTCGATAGAGAGCCATGCAGAATAAACCAGTCGGGGTGATTTCGCAGTTACAGGGGATTTTGCGCTAACACCTCCATTTTTTTATTTTATTTAAACCACAAAAACAAATAAATCACCCCAACTGCGCCAGTCTAGAAGGATATATAAATTTGACAAAGTGGTGAAAAGGCTGATGACAAATCACAAGATAATGTCTTCAATCATCAAATCAGGACTAATTTTGAAAATAGTGATGACATACTACATCATCAATACCATGTTTACATTTAATGCAATAAATTTATAATCCCATGTGATACAAACAATATATATTTACATTATTCCTATATCTTTTATAAAACTTTTGTTACCAGTAAGTAAACAAAATATTCTTTAAAAGTTTATGTAGTTTCCACATTTTTGAAGCATGATAAACTTATTATTATTCCAATATCATCAATTGACATGTTTTAAGTTTATTCTTGCTCATCAGAGATGTTTTGAAAAGTATCGGTACTATACAAATGGACATCACAATTTCAGGTATTGAAATAGAAGTAGTATTTGCCTGGTATGTTTCTGAACTGCCTGCTACCCTACATTTGTCACTGCCACCATCCGAATATATTTATTACCATATATACTTCACAAAATTTGTTTTCCCTATCAT
Source organism: Saccoglossus kowalevskii (assembly GCF_978046115.1). Taxonomy (NCBI): domain Eukaryota; kingdom Metazoa; phylum Hemichordata; class Enteropneusta; family Harrimaniidae; genus Saccoglossus; species Saccoglossus kowalevskii. The sequence continues at coordinate 19,215,062 of NC_140653.1, read as the reverse complement.
TTTCAATATCACTATCTCCTACTCTCTTCATAAATCCTCTGTGTCATTCTCCTTCACAATTATTTTATCTTATTTCCATGAACTTTGTACATGTTGTTTTTTTTTGACTGGATGAGCTCCATAATTTGTCGATCTTCCAAATGCCACGCTATATTTCAACCCCTCATTAATATTTTGTATTGTGTCATCAGTGGGTATGAATAAAAAAAAAATAGCAATATATATATATATATATATATATATATATATACTCCTTTTGCCTTTGAAATTCAGAGAATTGCACAAATCGTTGCCTAGCAACTAGAACACACAACTCTACTGATCACACTTTTCACTGACAGATTATTTTTAAAAAATGAATCTTTTCAAATCAGTGCAAAATTGATTACAAATATTACAAAGTTTACAAAACAAATTTTCTAGGAAAACGCATACGACACAAGAATGTTATTGTTCGTGGCATTTAATAACAAGCTGGTCAAACCAATTTTTTAAAACTTTATCCAGTCTAAGAAGAATCAGATAAATAATGAATATAATTGTCATTGTAAGCAGAAACGATACACCTTCAAACACAAATCTAGGAGCAAAGATTTTCCATACCATAAGGTGACGTCGATGAATACCTGCTGATACCATTGTACCTAGGAACTGAAAACAAAATACAGATTACAATCAAACAAATACTGAAATAAAAGAATATCCTAGGAAATATAAACAACTACACATACTGTAAAATGACTAATTTTCACTGGGTTTAAATTTCACTGATTTACCATTTCGGGCATATTCAGTGGGTTTTAAATTCACGGTTTCGTCATTTAGATAATGTGTTCTATGCTAAATTTTACATATTCACTGGGTTTTAATTTAGCGCATTTTTCCAGTCAGCGAAATAAGCTAAATTAAAACCCAGTGAATAATTACCCCCTTTACAGTACTTGTAGAGTTCTCCATGGTTACAAATACTAGGTGAAATTCACTACAACACCAACCTTGATGACTTTTCATGAAGTAAAAGCCATCGTGATGAACCAAATAGACACCAAGTATGAACACATAACTCAATTTGTGGTTGTAAAAATAAAAATTATACCATTCTTGGAGACTTCTAACTGTAAGTCACATTACACAACTACTCAATTGTCCATTATTTGCAGAATTTGCCAAAACTAATGTTGCTCATGAAGATGAAGTAACAAAATTTTTTACATTAAATAGTTATGACTATGAGTTTATTATGAAGATACGTCAAAGTATGCACGAAGACAGTACGATAATATGATATGATGCGACTTATCTTAAAAACTCAGTTGGAAGCCCTTTTAATTTTGAACAGAGTTTGTGAGTTATACTAATCAAAACATGATGCATTGCATCATTATTTATTGTCTGCACTAAAAGTAATCATAAAAGCCCATCATGCATTGCTGATCGAATTCTGCTACAAAAGCACACTAAACACAATTAACCTAGGAAGTATGTGATGTTTGCTTGAATGCTACAGTAACATGAGTAAGAAAATTATTCTATAAATTGAAATGGGAAGAACCTAATGGTCAGTTAGAAAAATTTCAAGAGTCTGGTGTGCCTACCAGACTAGTCTTAATGAAAAATACTTCACATTATCAAACAGAGAATCCTGCATGCAAATCAGTGACTTGATGACACCCTAAGATGCTGAAAACTCAATCACAATCAAAGCCCTGTAACTGCTTGGTGATTTTCGATTATTGGCAAGAAGGATGTCCTGCCAATTTTGTAGCTGCTGTATTTACATGTATTAAACAAAGGCTTAAAAACAAATTTTGTCGACAATACAACTTTAAGGTCAGATTTTACATGGATTGCAGGAAATAAATGCAAAACATCACATTTTTAATTTAAACTAAATATTCACTTTCTAACTTATTTAAATTTCATTTTACTAGTGTTCGAAAACATTCGATTGCCAAAGCTTCACCCCTGTCCCAAGTTTATACAGTGATCCAAATTAAATACTGGTAACTGAGAATTCTGATGAATTCAGAAAATTCATTGAAAAATTTTATTCTGCAATTCGTGCATGTTTGTAAATCAAATAGTAGTCCCCAATAAAGTTATAATAAAGGGAGATTGCAACTTTGATATCAAAAATTAATGTCAAAGATACTCACTCTAACAGCAAGAAATATTGTATACATCATGAAAAGTCGAAAACAAATAACTGAAAACTTTTCTTCATTCTCATGAAGAAGAAATTCTCCCTTGTCGTTTGCTCGATTACTGCCATCTTGTTGCGACAATGTTCCTCTTGAATATGGCCAAAATATAATTAATGGTAGGGAAACTGTAAAAATCACAGGTCCGGCATATGTGTTCAAACCGATCATTAATGCCGCTACAAAGTAGAGGTAGAATGGAAAGTCGCCATGGAAACCAACAAATGCAGATTCAAACCTAATGGATGGTACAGTAGCTTGGTGTCCAGTTGCGAAAAAATACTGCGAAGCCATCAACGCCCACAGAGCAACGATAGACCATGGGATATCGTGAAATTTATCTGTAAGACGAATATGAAAGGCGTTGCTTGAGAAGTAATGATTATGAAAAACCTAGTATGAGGTATCGACGTAAAATTACATTGACACAGTGCCATGAGTAAAATGGCCTTCATATTCTACTGTTCAATTGTGTTTCTGTTCTCTGGTTATAAGTACAGGTACTACACACTATAAAATAACGTCACAAAACACCTTTAACTATGACCCATACAAAATCTTGACAATAGACCATTTTCCGTTCACTGCGAGAATCACACGTTATGTGTAAAATCGAACGTAAAAACAAGACAAACAAAGGTCATAGCATCGTAGTGGCATCAAACATCGCATGGGATTCGACAAACGCGAAGTATTTTGGGCACATTTCCATGCTTAATAATGTGCTGTACACATTTGATAGACAATTTCGATTAAGTGTGGGTATTCGAAAGCAATATTCCTCTGTCGAAGATCGGTCGGTTAATGTGAGCTACGAAATAAAGAAATTCGAGTTCAAAATCAAATCGTTTGTTTTTTGAGGCAGACGTCCGACGCGCGTCTTTCATGCATCTCACGAGATCTCGCAGTTGAATGTTAAATCACCTATTTACAAGTTAGAATTTACATGCTTGTCAGTAAATGTGCCACTGATTTTTAGTAGGGCTCTTAAAACTAGTCGCAATCAATAAGTGAACATTCATTTTTGTGAGAGTTCTCACCATGTGTGCAGTTCTAACAATAGTGCCCCTTTTAAACAAATCGTTGGATAAAAAACTGAAAGGCCCATTTTTGGCCCTGAGAGTTATATCTTCTTGCGAGTTTTTATAAGGCAATTTTTTTGAGGAGGGCGGGAAAAAAATTAGATTTGTGTGATTTTCAAAGAATTGTAAGTGAGATCATTAATCGAAGAGAAGAAATGAAATAAAATTTTATTCCATCATGTATAACCTTGTTTCTCATCTGCGCGAGACTTTAATTTGGTACTTTGATCATGATACTCCCACGAAAATGCAACTTAGATTTGTTATGCGGCGGGCGGTGAAAAAAATGAAGATAAAAATTAGTTTTTTTAGTAACCTTTTGCATTTACAAGTCGGCAGGCGCGAGAAATTATGCTGAAATAAAATTATATTTTTATTTCATTTTCGGCTCCTGTTCATTCGACGGGTTTGCGAAACAAGGGATAATAAAAGTCTGGCCTAAATGTCACTGAACATACAATCAGAACTTAGTTACTTACCGACTTTTGAGCTGCCTGAATCCCTGAACTTAACATGAGAGATAACAGCATATAATTCCAACAAGAAAAACATTTGTACAGAAAGCAGCAGCATGGCTGGAGCAAACCCATCACCGAGGAGTATTGTCAATACCAGTATAAAAATAGTTACCAACAATAAGTAACTAGCAGAGTATACCGTAGCGAGGCCATACACCATGGGTACACTGCTGTCTGAGCTGAAGTCGTTTGATGGTTTCTTCCAGTTTGATTTCATCTTTTTAAAAACTTTCTTCACAACTTCATGTTCTTCATCTTGATGTATCTCCAGTGATGCAGATTCAGAATTAGAGTTTCTTTTTTTTTCTCCTCTGTGAATCACATACACAGTTAGAGGTTTCCACAGTACTATAATGATACCCACAGCAAATACAGAATACACAATCCTTGGAAGTAAAACTTGCTGCCACACTGGGAGACTATCCACAGTTTTATCAGGCAGGGCTTGCAATGCCCAGTAGAAGGACGCACACACTGCTGCTAGGGGTAACCCGTAGATCGCATAAGTTACAGCTGCGGATGATCCATTGAGGTTGCCATAGTGACTCATCCAGAAACGCAGACCTAAAGGCAATACACTAACACAAGCAAGTGACAAAAAGTATCGCATGTTTTTGAAGACGATTTGCGCAGGTGGCAAACTAGACAGTGATTGCGCGAATGCTGAACTTTCGCATGCGGGATACTGCTCTTCCCTGCATACCCGGAAATGTGCACTCAGGCGCACAGCAGCACTAATTATTAATATTATAAACATAACTCTGGATAATGGCTGAGTGAGCCACACTCCAAGATCCCATTTCCTAGTAGACTTCCGTTTAGTCCTTGTATACTTCACATTCAACAGAAATACAGTTAATAATAATGTATGTATGAGAAATACGCACACATCGTCTTCGCGTACCACGTAACTGTTTGATGTCATCGCTACAGCATAAAAAAGCATCAACACTGTTGCCATAAATGACTCCCAGGAAACCTGTTTGAATTTACATGATTTGTCGAGTAGAAAAAATTTACACAAAAAAGTCAAACTTGAGATAAGTGCAAACAAAAAGAACAAAATGGTCGCCCAATTTGACCTGAGTGGCGTATGTAGGAGAACAGCAAAGATTCCAAATGCAAGTCCGAAAATTCCACTTTTTATTATCAATTTTAAATGACCGTTTAGCGTCAGTGAAATTTGAGGAACTGCCATAGTGGTATTCAGACATAGTACCAATGCGACACTGCTTGTAATAGCAATCACCATCATCAAAATTCCACAGGTTATTAAAACAAGATCAAATTTCGCCCAAATTCTCTGGCACATGTGTTTCACACCATTTAAATAATCTATATACAAGTTCTGGATGTGGGACAACTGTTCATAATTTCCCTCAGATAGTAGTCTTTCTGCTGCATCAAGCTTGCTTTGTAAATCAGTCGCTCTTTGATGAGGAAATTCATCAGACACCCGAGAATACTCATCAATATACCGTTTGACTTGATAAGAATTTAATCTCAGTGCCTCGATGGATTTCAAAACTGCCACTGAGTAACTACTACTTGGAGATTTATCTTCAAATGTGAACAGATCAGTCATGACGCTGCCCAAATTGGAAAAAGGAATTGGTGTTCCGAGTAAAAGTGATAGTGTTGGTACTAAGTCGACTTGAGACAGAGTCTTGTAATTTTTCTGTGTGAAAAATGAAATAAATTAGCCTATTTATAATCTGCAGGACCACTGGACATAATAGCAAAGTGTAAGATAAAAACATATTTATCAAAAAAAAACATTGCATGATAGTATCTTTAGTTTTTGTTATTCCACCAGTAGTTAAAGAAATAAACTGAGGAATCACACCAGCTCAATGAAAGTTGTTGGTTTTTATGAATATTAATGAGCATGGCCACAACTGCAATATAAACTCAATTTATGTCAAAATATTATTTGTTTATTTCCCAGGAACAAACAAACAAGCAGCCTCTCGGCTGAGATAGCTCCGCTGTTAGCAATGCACATTTCAATTAAAGAACAGAATATATCATTAGAAAATGAACAATATGCATAGTATCAATGCAATGGGACTTGCTGTTTTCAACAAGAATTCAAAAATATCATTTTTCACCATAAATGATTGTGGTTTTTAACAAGAAGAAAATATCACTTTTTACCAAAAATGACAAAAATATTCACCAAAATTAGAGAATTAAAGATATCATTACAAAATGAACAAATCTGAGAGAGGTCCACATGTAGTACCTATATATGTAATATCAAAGCAATTGGACTTGCGGTTTTCAACAAGATGTCGAAAATATCACTTTTTACCAAAAATATTCACCAAAATTAGAGAATTGAAGATATCAACATGAAATGAACAAACCTAAGAGAGGTCTACCCAAAGTACATATACACCAAGTATCAAAGCATTCAGGCTTGTAGTTTTCAAGAAGAAGTCGAAAAAGTAAAACATTTACACGGACGACAATCACTCATATGATAAGCTCCGCTCGACAAAGTCGACAGCAGAGCTAAAAAAGAGTAATCCATTAAAGACAATAACACACACATGCGCATTTGTTTTGAATAATATCTACTCTTTTTTGATAAGTTCCACTTGTAGTAGAAACTTAATTTTTTACAGAACAAAGACTAGAATATGTAGATTTGAAAATAATAAAAATATGAAAAACAACAATTTAACTGTCTTTCAACCTACCTTAAAAGAAAAAGTTTTAAAACCTCATTGTTTTCGTTAGACAAACAAACAAACAAACAGTGATGCTGATGGAATTCACTAAGCATGTAACAGTCACTCTCCACCTACCTGTAAGGGGTTTAGTAACACAGTGTCAGGATGCATCAGTTGTGATGGTGAATAAACAAACAAGGCAGCTGATAATTCATCAGCACTATCGCCACCATGATCCCCAGTAGATGTCATACCATGGTCTCCAAATATAAATAGCACTGTCTCATTGGATATAGTCTCCACCACTGATCTACATCAAATAAATCAATTAATTAATTACCGGTAGTTCAAAAAATAAAAATAAAGTAAATAAAAAAAGTAAAAATAAAGTAAAATAAATAAATAAGATAAGGTCAGTGGACATGGTCTTTACTAATCTAATGAAAGTTTTGACTTTTCTCTGTAATAATGACATGCATGTAAACGTGTAAAGAAAACAAGATTAATTAAGACTATTTAAACTACAGCTATTATAACTCAAATCAAAAAATTGTACAAAATTCAAACAAATTCTAAATAATTATATGAAGTTTCAGGCTATTTCACATGATTTGTATTTTTATATGGAATTACCTGGGAATAAAAATTAACAGAACATTAAATTCTACAGCCCTCCACACGTATTCTACGTCCTTTTACAAAATCACAGGACAGCAACTGAGTTGTGGGGAGTCTCAAGTGATTTTTAGGATTGCCATTTTGCCTGAAGAACCATAGTTAAATTTGATTTGGTTTGGTGTCACGGTCTTGGAACAGTTTTAATGGTATAAAAATAATTTAAAGCAATTGTCGAAAAATTTGTACTACAATTTTCAGCTATATTAATTACTTCCCGAGGTCTGATAATTGTTCGGCTTTCCATCCAATCTCGTAATTATAAGGACTGCCAAGGCTACCCTTTTACAATCATGCAGTAGACTGTGTTCCTTGCTGATGAGTGTTTATTTTCCCATTAGGTTTATCTTTCTAGGTTTAATGTTGTTTAACCATGTTTCAAGTTGAGAATTGTCAATTTCAAAAATACTACCGATAAGAATCAATAAATATTTTCCACACATTCATCATGTCACATAATTGCATGATTATTTAAGATCACTGTGTGCAGTGTATTATGGGTAACATGCACTTTATATCATCTCTCGAAAAGATTACATGTAATACATGTATGAGTATGTAACAGAGATTGGCATTTAGAAACTCAAAGGTCATGGAATTATTATTATTATCATTATAATGAAATCAGCCAGTTTTTAACAATTCACAGGCAATTAGGCCCAAAAAAAATTGAAAATAATAATGTGAAAACTTGTGAAAACTAAGGGTATCGTAAATATCCGAGGTATATGGGAATCGATAAAACGCATGCTAGATATAAACACAAAAATCAAAGTGTTTCTTCCAGTCTTTTGTATTTCTGTACTACGATATGTACAGATCAACCCGAGGTTCAAAATCGGGATTTATTGCTTAAAATGGTGAGCTTTTAATATTTCGGCCTACCATAAAAAAAAAAAAACGCGACCCGATATTTCATATTTTCCGGTTGGTCGCTGAGGACAACAAAACAATTTTTTTTTTGCCCTTATTGTAGTGTTCTGGATATGTTATGCAATCAACACATTCCAGGGAATGTGTTTGATGCGAGGCGATGTATGAACAAGCTACGTTCCAAATGTTCAACCAAGATACAATTATTCTATTATTCGCCCATTATTCTTTAGCATTTCTGGCACCTCCCAACCCAGTGTGATATGACATGCAACATATTTTTTCATGACTCAACCAGTTACACTTATTCCTTGGCACATCATTAACATAACAGAAAAACATACAGTGATATAGAGATCCTGAACAAATCTTGTGGTTTGGTAAAATGACATTTACATTTTAAGAAACAAGACCTCTTTTAAAAGCAGACAACAAGCTGACCCTACTTATATTTGGAATGCCATACAGTTCTGTTAAAGGGCAAACTGCACACCCAAAAAATCTGATGCTGAAGTTGGAAATAGAATTAGATTCATTTTGTATTTGAGTAATTTGACAGTAGCAAAACATTCCCAAATAACAATGAGTATTTGTTAAGTTTTTTTCACATTTCTCAATCACTTGTGACGTCTAAAATGCCTTTTTTTAGCAAGCACATACAAGTGTTTTCCAAAAATGAAAATGAAAAAAAAAAAAAAAAGGTAGACAATTATTGGTGCACTGTATTAAAACAAGGGATGCTAAAAATCATACCTTAGTATAAGCCATATACTCATTTAGTTCTCTGCTCGTTATTTCTTACACTGCAGAAAACTTTTTGACTCGCGTAAAATAAGTTCTAAAATGCTAAAACATGTGTAACATTACAAAAATTAAATTAACCTCAAAAATGAATCCAACCTTGGAGCCAATTTCAGCATCAAAACAGAATGTTTTTTTTTTTTTGCATCTTTAGATATTGCTCTGTTACCTGGGTAGCTGAATCCCAATTAATTCATAAATATGATTCGGTAAGGGTCAAATTCCTGCAGTCCTTCAAGATAGAGTGAAGATTAAATTTACTGCGAAAAACGATAGTCTTGTCATCCTTGTGCATTTTTTAGGAAGTCAACATTTTACTATGTTGAACACTACGATAAAAACTTTCCGTTCTCGACATTATGAAATTCTTTCGTATTTTTGGAGAAAAAAAAACTGAAAAAAATTATTTTGACAAGAAATTTATATTAAGAATAATAACGAAATGTATTCCATATGCACCCATAAATTATTTTCATAATTACTGATTACACACGAATATTACAGAGAAAAAAGATAATTTGCTATATTCTCTATATATGTGCCATTTATTTGTCTTGAACTGTGACTGAAAGGAGCTGGATGAAATTACAAAATATGTAGTGTGTTCAACAACTCATGTATGAACAATAACTTTAATAAATATGATTCTACTTGGTAAAAATACTGTAATTTTCTGCATAAAAACAAAAGAATTTTACAATGTCAAAAACGGAAAGTCTTTATTATCGTAGTGTTGTTGGTAATAGTTGAAAATGATACATCATCCACGTGAATGTGCTCATATGAGATCGAAGGAGTCTGTTTTCAACAGCTGTATACTTCTCATGGTGCCATCACCGAGTTTCTTTGGTGGACCAC